>NC_082690.1:43729834-45082663 GCF_949987515.2 Delphinus delphis | reverse complement strand
TCTCAATATCATGAACAGAAAGCAAGCTATTCAGAAAAAGGGAAAATATTATCACCACCAAGAAGGTCACCCCATCACCTACACAACCCTCTTTAAAAACAACCCCATATCCAAGGCTCCTGCTGTCAGTTCACTGGACTGGCAATACGCTGGCTAGCTGATTCCTTAATCCCATCTTTCTGCTTCCTTGATTCAGTTCAAGGAAGCTTCCACAAGCTGGGAATGCAGATATACCAAAACTACTGGAAGAACTGATTCTATGCAAGGTCGTGGCATTCCTAGGTAGTACTTTAATTCATAGAAATGCTTACTTGCAAAGCTCTCTAACACTTTGAGCAGAGAGTTCTCAGGCATAGGCAATCAGTAATGAGAGCCACAGCTCCAATTCCTGTGCACCCTTGAAAACAGAGAGACAGACACTAAAGGAGAAAATCATGTGGAGACAGATGGTGCGAGTAAGGAACATAAGCTTTTGAATCAGAAACAATTTAACTTGAATTCTAGGCTCGACATCATTTAAATTCTTGAAGCCTCAGCTTCCTTACCTGTGATGGGAGTTATGATGTCTTCCTCACAATTCTGTTCACCCTGTAAGCCATTCATCCATTCAAAAATATTTAATGGGGCTTCCCTGGTGGCGTAGTGGTTGAGAGTCCGCCTGTCGTTGCAGGGGACGCGCGTTCGTGCCCCGGTCCAGGAAGATCCCACATGCCGCGGAGCGGCTGGGCCTGAGCCTGTGCATCCGGAGCCTGTGCTCCACAACGGGAGAGGCCACAACAGTGAGAGGCCCGCGTACCGCAAAAAAAAAAACCCAAAAACAAAACAACAAAAAAAAATTTAATGAATGGCTATTATGGACCAGGTCCTCTTTTAGGCATTGGGGATACAGCTGTGAATATACTGGGCAAAGTCTCTACTCTGATGAAGTTGGTAGAGGGGTAGACAATAAATAAAAGAACAACAAAAACCACATGAAATTTTGAGATAATGGTAAATGTTCTTAAGAAAGTAAAACAAGGTTAGGTGGTAGATAGTGTCTTGAGGGTTTGGTTAGATTGGGTGTGGCCTGGCATGGATGGATGGAGTGGTATTGAGAAAGCTCCATGAGAGCTATAAGTAAAGACAGGCTGTATGTTTCTTAAGGGCAGATGCCATATTGTAATTTTCCCCAGTATGTCACATAAGGCCTGGTTTGTAGCAGTTATTCAGTATAAATTTTAAATGAATTTGTGCCTGGCTCCCAATAGGAGCTCACTTCATGAATTTTCTTTCTATACTTGTGAAAGCTGGTTTCCATGGCCTAAAAAATTCAATGTACACTATACAGGCTAACTGAAAATTCAAGCATACTGGTATTACAGAACCTTGACTCCATAATCACCATTCATCAACTATTTAATATGATCCATCAAAGGCCGGGAGGTATACAAGATTAAAAAAAAAACACAGTAAGTAAGATAAAGTTGCACTCATTAGTCTGGCTAGGGATACGAAATATGTGCAAACAGAACTCTAACACAAGACAGTGCCTTATGAGGTCTTTTAGTGTGGTATGAAATGCTCTCAGTATATCAAGAGGAAGAAGAGCTCTTCCTGTAATGGAGTTCCAGGAAGGTTGAAGGAAGAAGTGAGTTTCGAACTGGGTCTGGAAAGATTTAAAAATGAAAATATAGGAGCAAATGCTTCTCAGAATTATGTTTAAAATGAAATTCCCAAAAGCTTAATTCAGTACTTCTCAAACATGAGCCTTCATTGGAATGTTTAAAACACAGATTCCTGGCCCCCATACCTAAAGTTTCTGATTCACTAAGTCTGGGGTAGGGCCCAAGAATGTGTATTTCTGACAAGTTGCCAGGTGATTCTCATGAAAGTCTCCAGGTATTTCTCCCAAACAGTGATGTGTGGTATCCCAGGCTGATGTCATTGCATCCCCCCTGTTCTATCATGGGGCATGAACAAAAGGGATGTAAGAGATATGTGGGGTCATGTGTGTGTGTGTTTTCATTATGTGGGTAGATGCAGAATATTGGAATAAAGTTGGAGAATGGTCCATACTACACTACTAGGGGAAAATGTTACCCCTTTCCTATCTCTCTGTTTTCCATTATATACAACATGGACCTATCAACTCCTCTTCTGCCCTCTTCCGTCTACTTCCCAGACTCATACTACCTACCATAACATTAAAGAAATAGAATATTGCTGTTATATTGGGATCAAGAGCCACTGAGGTCATTAGAAACTCTCTAGTCTCAAGGTGACACAGCCTAGTTTGGAACTCCAGTCCCAGACACATCAGGGTCTTTCCTTGACCAGCCATATATGTTCCATCAGTTCCCTGATGCTTCCCTAGGGTGGGTTCCTTAATAAACTTTTAAATATTCATCTTACTCTTGAAGTTGCCCCTCTCATACACAATGTCTTTCCTCTTAAACCGATGATACTCATTGAAACATTATACAAATAAAGACTCAGGCAGCTAGTCCTGCCATGCTAGAGATATTGGGGGAGGGATATGCTGAATGGGCCCCTGACAGCACCATCACTACTTTACAATATCCCCCAGTCTGTCTCTGATTTCAGAATTCATAGATCACAAATAATTATGATATTCTACCAATTAAAGATGCAGCCTGTTTCAGCATTAAATTAGTTATTTGATTTAACTGTTCCAATAAGAGTATTTTGTTTTTCAATTGATACAGAACTTACTAAACACAAAATACCAGCAGACATGTTCACTCCCATCACCATATTGCTGTTTTAGTTCAAAGATCTGAAAATCAAAATAACAAAGGATTTCTATTCTATTTTAATATACTATGGCCAACAATATTAGAAAAACAATGTGTTCTACTTTGTTCAGATTTTTAATGACAGATTTTCAATTGTTGTTTGTATAACTGGAAAGAACAAATCAAATAGCCTGGGCTATCTATAAGCTTGAAATTTATGAATCAAGCCTTAAAACCTAATATTGGGCCCTAACACTCACTTATAAATTATCTTCTACACCTTGGCCCAGCACTGCTTTATAGTAGATCCCCTAAATAACCAGAACTGGCTGTTCTATGGATGACTATTTCAAATGACAAGTAATCAAATCAATTCTACACCATGATTAGGCAAATCCTCCACCAAGAAAGATTAATTTCTCTCCTCTTGATGTCTTTCTTTAGCCAGAAATCTATAAGACATTGGCAGGAGTCACTGAAAGCTGAAATTCAAGTATAGTGAGAATATATCTAGAAAGTCTTATTTATGTTATATAGGCTTCCATTTATCCTTCTGCATCTTCGGATGTGAGGATGTGTAGAGTAGCGGGCTATGGGAAAAAGGAACATGAACAATGCTTTCCTGTTCTGAAGGGTAAACCTCTGTTTGTGTCCCTGACTGCCAGGGAAAAAAATGTAGTCTGCTCAAGTGATAATACTTTGTTGGCTAAAGATGAATTGTTAGCTCAGTACCTGAGATGGACACAAACATAAGTTTAGAAGTTGCTGAGGATGGCAACAAGAAACATAGTGGAAAGGAAAGTGTAGGTAAAATGCTAAGGATTTCATCAAAAGTGAAAACATGACCTTTTTTTTTTTTTTAGATTCCATATATATGGACTTGAGGACACGGGGAGGGGGAAGGGTAAGTTGGGACGAAGTGATAGAGTGGCATGGACATATACACACTACCAAATGTCAAATAGCTAGCTAGTGGGAAGCAGCCACATAGCACAGAGAGATCAGCTCGGTGCTTTGTGACCACCTAGAGGGGTGGGATAGGGAAGGAGGGAGGGAGACGCAAAAGGAAGGGGATATGGGAATATATGTATATGCATATGTATAGCTGATTCACTTTGTTATAAAGCAGAAACTAACACACCATTGTAAAGCAATTATACTCCAATAAAGATGTTAAAAAACACACAAACAAACAAAAAAACCAAGAAAAAAATAGTGAAACTATGAGACAGGTAATACAGACATAAAGAATGTAGTCAATAAAATTACAAAGGAGCAATGCAATAGCGCCTGGACAGTGACCTGGAAGTGGTTTACACTTAAAAGATGCAGCAAATGATTTGAAAATGTGTCCATAATATATTGTTGTTGCTTTAAAAATTAAGCTACAAAAAAAGGTAAACAGAGTTGAATTTTTAAATATTACTTAACAAAGTTTAGAGAAAAAGAGAGAAGGAGAAAAAGAAATTGATTTTGAAAAGTTATAAAGAAAAGCTGGAAAATTACTCACAAAACAGTCAATCGTAGTTACCTCTGTGAGTGGAATTGGAGGGTCAGGGTTTCATAGATATACTTTACACTTCTGTAGCTTTTTAATTTGGAACACTAAATATAGCGTGAGGTAATGAAAAGAGTCTTGGGAATCAGAAATGCCTAAAAATGAAATTTTGCCTCAGCCATACTGTAACCTTATAAAATTATTTGTTTTCTCTATACTTTAGTTTCCTTGGCTCCTTAAAATGACAATCATTGTATGTGCATTACAAGTCAATAGGAATATCAAATGAGATCATACATATGAAAGACTATACACATGATTGTCATTCAATGTGTGATCTATTATTATTTGTCATATCCTCAGTCCCTTTTGGAAGAAAGGAAGAAGAATACAGTAGAATAATCATTCTTTTTTCCCTGTGAATCAAATACAATTTAAGAAAAAAAGAAATCCACAAGGTAGCATGCAAGGTCATCTGGGCAAATGAGTTTTTATGACTAGTTAAATGTCATAAGTATTCTTACAATATTTCATATACTACTGAAGCCATATGTTGCAAGTAACCCACAGGACAAAGTAGAAGTCTTGAAGTAAAGAATGGTCAAATGATTGTACAATGGATAAAAGGAAAATACTCCTTCAAGGGGCAGGGACCAGCTTACTCTCACCCCTCAACCTCTACTTTCTCTTTCATAATGGATGATTGCTCACTAGCCATGCCTGGAAATACTTAATTGTTCTATACCACATCTGGCCACTCACTCAACTATCTCAAAGCCTAGTAGCAATTAGTAACCGAGTTATAGTGCCCAACAGGCTACTGCAACGAAGAAAGCCAAGAACAGTTGCTTTATTAGATAAAATTAGCTTATGACAAAGTTTGAGATTTTCATACTGGTAAGAAACCCAAAACCCTGAGGTTGCAATACAGACCAGGCTTTCATAAATTAGTTGCCAAATTAGGTCCTAAAAGGAAAAAAATTCTATATTATTTAGCATATTTATTAGACTATATGGTGATTAAATTCAACTTTGAATAAATGAAACTCAACAAGTATTCATTCAACATCATACACTCAGAACTGTGACAAATGCAATGAAAGATATCAAAGAAATTTGTCATCCTTTACCGAAAGAAGATTCCACTCTCATTAATTACAATTAACATCTATATAACACTTTACTCCAATAGAATTTTTAACAATTCAAATACCAGAATTGAACTACCATACTTTTTAGCTTATATATCAATGACCAAAGTATTTAGTGGCATTAATAAACGCACAACATAATGTCAGGTGTTAAAGAGAAAAAGTGCCCTGGTACATCTCTAATGGAGTTTTTTTCTGATCAAAACATTATAGAATTTATGACAGGAATAAAACTAAGAAGTTAATGAGGAAGAAAGAGCTAAGAATTATTTGGTAAAAGCACTACTAAAGGACTTCCCTGGTGGTGCAGTGGTTAAGAATCCACCTGCCAATGCAGGGGCCATGGGTTCGAGCCCTGGTCCATATATATACATATATGAACACTGGGGTGCATGTATCTTTCTCAATTACTGTTTTCCTTTCCTTTCCATATATACCCAGGAGTGGAATTGCTGGATCTTATGGTAGTCCTACTTTTAGTTTTTTGAGGAACCTCGATACTTTTTTCCACAGTGGCTGCACCAGTTTACATTTCCACCAACAAAGTACAAGGGTTCCCTTTTCTCCATATCCCCACCAACATTTATTATTTGTGTTCATTTTGATGATAGCACTCTGACAGGTGTGAGGTGATAACTAGTTGTGGTTTCAATTCACATTTTTCTGATGATTAGCAATGTTGAGCAACTTTTATGAGCCTATTGGCCATCTGAATGTCTTCTTTGGAAAAATGTTTATTCAAGTCTTCTGCCCATTTTTGTAATCCAGTTGTTTGTCTATTTGATATTGAGTTGTACGAACTGTTTATACAGTTTGAAAATTAATCCCTTACTGATCATATCATTTGCAAATATTTTCTCTCATTCAGTAGGTTGTCTTTTCATTTTGTAAATAGTTTCCTTTGCTGTGCAAAAGGCTTTAACTTTAATTAGGTTCCATTTGTTTATTTTTGCTTTTATATCTTTTGCCGTAGGAGGCAGAACCAAACAAAATTGCTATAATTTATTTCAAAGAGTGTTTTGCCTATGTTTTCTTCTAGGAGTTTTAATAATATGTATGTGTATGGTTAAGAGTGGGACTTATGAAGGAAGATTAAAGGATGACTGACTGTAGAGGTAAGGTCTCTATCATAGTTTAATAACAAGCTCATACTTGGTGTATGAACACTTTATATATTTAAATCTTCAAAATTTATTTTACTGTACCAAAAACTTTACTTTGAATGCAACTTTGATAGGATTATACATGGGCAGGGAGAAATGCAATGCCTTGCTTCCTAAGAAAGCTAGTGGTTAGTTAAATATACTTATATTACCTGAACTTTTATGCCAGCAATTATTTATTTAAAAAATTTATATTCTTGCTGTATTATACATTTAAAGAGTCATAAATATTGAACCTTAAAAATTGTTCATATCCTTTCAAGTTAATACAGGAATGTAATCTTCCTTCTTACTTGTGGTCTTTGTAGTTGTTTTTATTAATTTAGCTAAGAAAATTTTTTTAAACACTAAGGTAAACACCACATAAAATGTTCATTTATATGCTTTTATAATTGTAAAAAGTAAAAACATTTATTTCTGATCTGATTTTTATGATTTCTTTCCTTCTGCTAACTTTGGGTTTTTTTTGTTCTTCTTTCTCTAATTGCTTTAGGTGCAAGGTTAGGTTGCTTATTTGAGATGTTTCCTGTTTCTTAAGGTAGGATTGTATTGCTATAAACTTCCCTCTTAGAACCACTTTTGCTGCATCCCATAGATTTTGGGTCGTTGTGTCTCCATCGTCATTTGTTTCTAGGTAGTTTTTGATTTCCTCTTTGATTTCTTCAGTGATCACTTCGTTATTAAGTAGTGTATTGTTTAGCCTCCATGTGTTTGTATTTTTTACAGATCTTTTCCTGTAATTGATATCTAGCCTCATAGCATTGTGGTCGGAAAAGATACTTGATATGATTTCAATTTTCTTAAATTTACCAAGGCTTGACTTGTGACCCAAGATATGATCTATCCTGGAGAATGTTCCATGAGCACTTGAGAAAAATGTGTATTCTGTTGTTTTTGGATGGAATGTCCTATAAATATCAATTAAGTCCATCTTGTTTAATGTATCATTTAAAGCTTGTGTTTCCTTATTTATTTTCATTTTGGATGATCGGTCCATTGGAGAAAGTGGGGTGTTAAAATCCCCAACTATGAATGTGTTACTGTCGATTTCCCTTTTATGGCTGTCAGTATTTGCCGTATGCATTGAGGTGCTCCTATTTTGAAATTAAAGATGATACAAATAGATGGAGAGATATACCATGTTCTTTGATTGGAAGAATCAACAATGTGAAAATGACTCTACTACCCAAAGCAATCTACAAATTCAATGCAATCCCTGTCAAACTACTACTAGCATTTTTCACAGACCTAGAACAGAAAATTTCACAAACTGTATGGAAACACAAAAGACCCCGAATAGCCAAAGCAATCTTGAGAACGAAAAACAGAGCTGGAGGAATCAGGCTCCCTGACTTCAGACTATACTACAAAGCTACAGGAATCAAGACAGTATGGTACTGGCACAAAAACAGAAAGATAGATCAATGGAACAGGATAGAAAGCCCAGAGATAAACCCACGCACATATGGTCACCTAATCTTTGATAAAGGAGGCAGGAATGTACAGTAGAGAAAAGACAGCCTCTTCAATAAGTGGTGCTGGGAAAACTGGACAGGTACATGTAAAAGTATGAGATTAGATCACTCCCTAACACCATACACAAAAATAAGCTCAAAATGGATTAAAGACCTAAATGTAAGGCCAGACACTATCAAACTCTTAGAGGAAAACATAGGCAGAACACTCTATGATATAAATCACAGCAAGATCCTTTTTGACCCACCTCCTAGAGAAATGGAAATAAAAGCAAAAATAAACAAATGGGACCTAATGAAACTTCAAACCTTTTGCACAGCAAAGGAAACCATAAACATGACCAAAAGACAACCCTCAGAATGGGAGAAAATATTTGCAAATGAAGCAACTGACAAAGGATTAATCTCCAAAATTTATAAGCAGCTCAACAACAAAAAAACAAACAACCCAATGCAAAAATGGGCAGAAGCCCTAAATAGACATTTCTCCAAAGAAGATATACAGACTGCTAACAAACACATGAAAGAATGCTCAACTTCATTAATCATTAGAGAAATGCGAATCAAAACTACAATGAGATATCATCTCACACCAGTCAGAATGGCCATCATCAAAAAATCTAGAAACAATAAATGCTGGAGAGGGTGTGGAGAAAAGGGAACCCTCTTGCACTGCTGGTGGGAATGTAAATTGATACAGCCACTGTGGAGAACAGTATGGAGGTTCCTTAAAAAACTACAAATAGAACTACCATATGACCCAGCAATCCCACTACTGGGCATATACCCTGAGAAAACCATAATTCAAAAAGAGTCATGTACCAAAATGTTCACTGCAGCTCTATTTACAATAGCCCGGATATGGAAACAACCTAAGTGTCCATCATCAGATGAATGGATAAAGAAGATGTGGCACATATATACAATGGAATATTACTCAGCCATAAAAAGAAACGAAATTGAGCCATTTGTAATGAGGTGGATAGACCTAGAGTCTGTCATACAGAGTGAAGTAAGTCAGAAAGAGAAAAACAAATACCGTATGCTAACACATATATATGGAATTTAAGGGAAAAAATGTCATGAAGAACCTAGGGGTAAGACAAGAATAAAGACACAGACCTACTAGAGAATGGACTTGAGGATATGGGGAGGGGGAAGGGTTAGCTGTGACAAAGCGAGAGAGAGGCATGGACATATATACACTACCAAACGTAAGGTAGATAGCTAGTGGGAAGCAGCTGCATAGCACAGGGAGATCAGCTCGGTGCTTTGTGTCCGCCTGGAGGGGTGGGATAGGGAGGGTGGGAGGAAGGGAGACGCAAGAGGGAAGAGATATGGGAACATATGTATATGTATATCTGATTCACTTTGTTATAAAGCAGAAACTAACACACCTTTGTAAAGCAATTATACTCCAATAATTATAATTATATTCCAACATTGTAATAATTATACTCCAACATTGTTATACTCCAACATTGTAAAGCAATTATACTCCAGATGTAAAAAAAAAAGACTGTCAAATAAAAGAATAAATAAATTAAATAATTTATTAAATTATTAATAAATTAATTAAAATATATTAAATTAATTAAAAAAGAAAAAAATAAAAGATATCAAATTAAAAATAATAGTGATAAAAACATTAATTTCGGGAAAAAATAAAAATAAAAGAATAAAAGTCCACATGTCAAAAATAAATAAATAAATAAATAAAAATAGTCTAAGGGCCCCCAAATCTGTAATTTGTGGAAAAAAGGATATTAGATAACCATGGTTAATAACATTCATAAAGGGCATGGAAAATATGGGAAAATGTTCTCTTTACAATGCTAAGTTAAAAAATGTAAACAAAAAAATACAAAATTATGTATAACTAGTTTTAAAATTGGTTATAACTAGTTATTAACACTGTGCATGAGAAAGATAAAAACAAATAAAAATGTTTTATTTCTGTTGCATTGTTAATGATCTTTCAAATTATTTTTTTCTTTTCCAAATGTTAAATAATATCTATGTATTACTTTTGTATTTGGAAATAATGTATGTTTTTAAATATATCATTTGTGCCCTCCTTATTTTCACTTAGTGTCATTTAGGTTGTTTTTAGACACCAGAATGAGAGGATGGGCATACTTCAAAGTGCAAATGTAACCCAAGGAGTTACATTTGAACCCATCACTAGGCCAAAATAAAAAATTATTATAATAACAAAATTAGTATTAACAGATGATATTTATTGACTGCCTACTATGAACTACACACCATAAATAAGTGTTTTATATATTTTAAAAGGCTCATATAATTTACACAATAGATAGTTGATGTAGGTCAACCATTATTCTCATTTTCTGTGACTCAGTTTCCTCATCTATAAAACTGAGATAATAATGGTACTACTTCATAAGATTGATGTATTAAATGAATCCATGTACGTACAAATACTCAGAAAAGTGCCTGGACACCTGGTGAATGCCCTGCAACTGTTCTCTATCATCATCATCACCGTCAATATCGGCAATCATTGAACAATTGATGAAGCTGAGATTTACAGAGGTTAAGTAACTTTCTCAAATTTTGGTCCCTTTAACCACAGAGCCTAAGCCCTTAAACTCAATGATAAAAGCAGTAAATAAATAAACTTTCAATTGTAATGAAAAGACAGCTGCTTGTAAAACTGAGTGTCTTTAAAATTAAAATTCTCTGAATATTAAGCTTACTTTCCAATTGGTGTCCTGGCACCAGGAGCTCTGAGACCTTAGACGAGTTACTTAAATTTCTAAAACCTGAGTTTCTCTTTTCAAAAACTGACGTTGAAAAAAGAACGCAAAATAACAACAGCCAAGATTTTTTGAACTGTTATTGTTACAGTTAATGTTACTGTTTTTATCGTGGTGAAAATATCATTAATGAAGTCTTTGATTAGCATCTAATTTTCACAGTACTGTACTCAATATTTTGTAAAAGCATAGTTCAAGCATATAGATCTTGGCACACGGTGAGTGTTCAATTAATATTTAATTAATTAATATATCAGGCAGCTTTAGATTTACAAAGTGCATTAACTGATTATTCAATTGACCATCATAACAAAACATGAGTAGAGAAAGGGCAGATATAGCCTTCTGACATCTTGCAAATGAGGATTCGTGTATTCAGAAAGGTTCAATGAACCGTCCAAGGTCATCCCAAAGTGGGAAATCAAATATGGTCTCTGGATTAATTCCAAGATTAATGCTCTTTCCACTGATCTCAAAACCAATTCTTCGATGCTCTACCTGGATCAAAAGTCAAGTTTTCCATATTCAAATTCAGTCACTTCAGCATGAGTTTCTGCTCTTCTTCAGGAATGGGTAAGTCTTATTTCAGTTGCCTTTCATCAGAAATTTGTACAATTTCTGAAAGTATACTCATGGCCACTTTATTGTATATTAAAAACTTGAGAGCTTATTTTTCTTCTTCATGTTTCTAAATGATATTCTTTCTTTCTACTGATGGAACAAATGTTACACTCTCCCCAGCCTCTTGAAACCTTCTAATCAGATGCAATAATTTGCCCAAAGGCACGTAAGAGACTTTGAGGCTAGGAGAGAAATTTCCTGACAAGTAAACCCAAATCACTATTCCCTATAGTCATAAAGTAACACAGCCTCCTTCAAGGAAGGCGTTTTCCAAGTAAGTGAAACCAATTCAGTACAATCATTAATTCTACTGATTCCTCAAAAGAACTCGAAACATTTTAGAAGAGTTTAAGACTCAGAAAAGACTCAGAGAAGAGGGAGAGGTTTGAGAATTTCAAGAAAGAAGCAGATACCAAGTAACATCAAAACCAGAGATAGGTTTGAGATTATAAATAATTTCAACCAAAGAATGTTAAGTTTGTACCAAGAAAAATGTAGTATGATTAAAAGGGAGAAAAAGTGTTTTAAGTTTTCCTAGGGTTCCACATAAATAATTAGGTAATTTTCAGAAGTCTAAAATTCAAAAAAAGAAATTATCTCAATTTTGTTAAACAAGCCAGAGAATGTCTTAATTACTAGTGACAATGTATTTTATAATTTATTGTTTGAGGTTGCCTGCTATATCCATTAGTGAGGGAGATTAAAATCTTTCCTTTTCATAGAAAAAATATTTTATTGGCACCTAAACCAGGCTTCCTATCTTGAATGGAACAGAAACTTCATACTAGATCAGGGAGCATTAAACAGTATAAACAAAAGCATAACTAGGTCACCTATGATGCTTCACACGGCTCCCCTCAATTCCAGAATATTAAGCACAAAGCAAGTATAAAACCATATTGTGTTAAACAAAAGGATGACACACTGCTTCTTTCTTTTCGTTTTTTTCTTCCAACAGAGATATCCATCCCTATTCACCTTATGTAAACATCCTGCTTCTAGGAGCACATATCTCACTTGTATTATTTGGTAAGGACTGGTAAGTGGAGATTGTTTTCAGAAAAAAATCTTTAAACTCTCTATAATTTTCCAAATTACACTTAATAAAGACTTCTTTCTTTCAATCTAGTTGCTTAATACAGTCATCCCTTGCCATACAGGTGTCACTTTATGGGTTCCTGCTTACACATAACCCTATTCTTTCTATAAAGGTACATTTTATATTAGTACGAGACCAGGGCTTGGTATGCATCTGAGAAAAGCCATGTGCTGACAAGTGCTTCCATCTTACTTTTTTCATAGTGTGTACAACAGAGTCTAGCACGTAACATATTCCCAATAAATATGTTTAAACTAATGAGTAAATTAATTTACTTGTTGTAGCATCATATGGACCTCAAGTCCTATTAGGTATGCTTTTATATACTACATAGTTGTATTGAAACATATTGCACTTTGTCAAAAGTCTATAATATATTTTGTGTAAAAGTTTCTCTCAAATCATCAAAAATGTTGCTACCAGTTTTCAATTATTTTTATAATTTCATGCAATTCAGCAAATGAAAGTACTTCCAAACCGCCAAATAATTTGGAATTTTCTCATTTTATTAGTTATGAATAACAGTTTACTGTAATCAATTATATATAAATATAAATTTATGTAATTAATATTGCCAGCTTGATTCTTCAGCATATATTTTTTAATAAAACCTAAAGTTTCAACATTAAATGTAAGGAAAATTAATTATTGTTTATATTCTCACTCTGAACAAAAAGTGAGAATTAATTATGCTCATGTAATAAGGGATGAGTGTACTAACTTGGGAACTGAAAACAATCAAATTAAATTTGCTTACAAATAATACAGCCAGATAGCTTGTTTAATTTTTTTCAGTGTCTTGATATAGTTTTTCCTCTCTTTTCTCAATTTACTTCAATAAAACATATTATCAGCTTCATTTTTAATTTAAAAATTTTCAAATTCCATGAAATTGAAATTAAACTAACACGATACTTCAATATGTCTTACTTATATATTTCTCCAGCTTCTCTAAGGGATAAAAAGCCACTATATGACAACGCAATAATACAGTTTTCCTTAAAAACTGTACTCTCTCTACTCTCATAAAGGAGAATCAAGGCTTGAAATCCTAACCCACATCTGGTGAAAAGCAGATATAGAACTTTGGAAAAGAAGTTATATAACCAAAGAAATATGAAGAAGGTTTATGAAGAAATTGTCAAAGACACAAATACTTGTTTTTAGAGTCCTTGAGAAAAGGACCAAAGACATACCCTTTTTACTCTATTTATATTCTATCTACTTTTCATTGTAGCTATGGGTAGGGCTGACTTTCAGATAATATTAATAATAATACACTAATGATAGCATAAACATCTATATCTTGATACCACTTCATAGATTATAAAAAACAGATAATTTCTGATAACACATTAAATAATTGATGAATAAGTTATTATTACTGTCATTGTTATATCTGAGCTATAATGATGTGTAAGAGAGCATCAGTTTTGTTTTCAAACTAGTATAGTTATTAAATATAGACTGGTTTATTTCCAAGGTCCATATTATATCCTTTTGTCTTTAAACTCAAGCCTATGGAATGCCTCAATGTGCTCCAACTTTGCTTGCATTAACAAAGTTGCAGTTACTGACTAGTGAAGGGGCTGGAGCATGTCCAATTTGAAATTTACAAAGAAGTTACATAACCATTGGGCAAAATTATTTTTTTACTACAAAAGATATTCATGCTTTTTATAAAAGTGACAATTCAGAAGTGCTTAAAGTACAGCACTAATTTTCCATCTTCAACCTCCTGTTTCCACACCCCCTTCCCCTCCTGACACACACTGAAGATTATGGTGTTAACAGTCTAGCAGCTCTGGGACTTTCCAGACCTTGTTCATTTTACTACACCATAATGCATCTCAGCAGCTGGAGGAGAGGTGGTGGGATCTAGTTATAATTGTTCCAAAGCACTAAGCATCCTATGTTGTAATATATGATCACAGACTCAATTTTCAAAAGGAAAATTGGGAAGAATCTAAAACTCACTACGTTTACTGGTCACTTTCCTGGCTAGTTTTGCATTTCATTCAATAATCAATTTTAAATAAGCAAAGCCAAACTGAAACATTACCGATGGGTTTTTCTTCATGTCCAAGATAAGGCAAGGCACGTCCTTGGCAGGCTAATTTAGAAGGTACTTATTGAACACTTTGTGCCAAACTTAACAATAACTGCTTTGTATTTACTTTTTACAACTGTCTTATGGGGCAGGTATTATTATCTCAGTTTAATAAGGATGAAATTATATTAACTTACTTGTGCAAAGTCCCTCTAACTAGCAAGGATATTAATGAGGATTTTCATTCAAACCTGCCTGTGTTCATACTACTACTTAAAGTGATTCCAAAGGGTTAAGAAACTAAATTCCTGAGATGTCCATGTCTTTGCAACAAACTGAATTTAAGGTCATGACTCCACTGTAGCTTGCCTATTTTGTGAAACAACTTTTACTTCTAAAAGCGCTGTCTCACGTCTTACCTCACTTTATTTTACTAATGGTATTTGGCCTGATCTGCGCGTTCTAAAGAGACCTTAAATTTAGACTTGATTATATTATCAAATGAAAAGACATATAATCATTGGAAACTCAGAAAACTGACATAAGACTGTTACTTTATATGTTTAAGCTTGTGCTTTATTACACACCACATCACATGGTGCATCATGACTTATTCTATATAACCAAGGAATCACCTTATAAATAGCGTAACTACATCACATTGTATTTTAATGTGTTTATGTGTATGCATGTGTTGGAGGAGGTTAGATGTGCTAATGTGTTATATATAAACTTTTAATACCAAAATTATATAATACCTTTCGGCATTTATTTCTTAATATACTGGATTGGGATACTCAAAAAATAAAATGTCCCTATGCTTGTCTTGATCTCTGATAAAAACTAAGGCTGAGAACTTGCCTTCAACCTCCTGTACTAGTGTCCTCGACACTGTCCTATATTGATGCTTAGGCCATTTATCATTAACCATATATGAATTATTTTTATTTTGCTCAAAGTCTCTACCATTTCCCACCATGGATACTTTGGAATTCTTGCTTGTTCTTAATAACAAGGCTTAAGATCCACCCATCTAGGAGAGACAAACCAAATGACATTGTCACAGAAGCATAAACCTTTGTATGTGACTTGCATTTCTCTAGCAAATAAAAAAAAGGAACAATGTTAAAGAGAAAAGTAGAGTAAGTTGCTTTTAAGCTTATTTTTTAGCTGTAAGACATAGTAAGAAAAACACTGTAAATGGTAACCGTAGTACACATATGGCTATATGCAACTAAAATAAAAATTTACAGAGCAATATCTACTCTTACTATCATGTAATATACTGATATTTATATTCTACTCTATCCTATTTTATTCTACTGTATACTAACTGCTGGTCTCAGGCCACTAAATTGGTTTCACAATTAATTCATGGGTTGTGATGTGATTTTTGAAGCAACACTGACTAGATATTCTCTCATTTTAAAAGATCCTTTGTGTATGTGTGAAAAATGATGCATAAAATGCATACCTGGGGCACGATCTCTGGTTTTAAAGTCCTCTAAGATAAACATATCTGACTATCATATCTCTTGCCAAAAAGTATCCTCAATTCAACATTTGGTTAAATTGAGAAGTCTTTCTGGAGTATTTGCAAATGTGCCAAGATGAGATTTTATAACTCCTAGTTCTGACGAATTCCAAAGAAGTTTTTTATACATAAGGCTACAGCATTTAACAATATGTCTTCCTGCTCTTAAAAACTTGGTACCATACGGCTTCCTCCCATAATTGGCATCTGAAGGACGGATTGTGGCGTCTGCAATGGAGATGAGAATAGAAACAACCTACAGTCTGTACTCATCAACAGGCTCACAAAAAGGTCTTCTATGAGGTTAACTTGTTGCCACATGCCTCCTCCTTAATTTATTTTCTTTTTACTGTAATTAAATCTTTCCATGGGAACAAGGAATGGTGTTGCTTTCAAAGCCAGATAAAAAGACACATGAAATATGCTCAAAAGATATTCTCAGAAGGGAAACGAATAGTGTCTTCTTATTTCCTATGGAGGGAAGAGAATCAATAGATGTGCATTCTACTTCTCCTTGAAGCCACAACTACCCCAGTACACAGGAAGGGAGTTTGGACTTTTAATTAAAAAGAGCTGGCCTTGGGTTCAATTTTTGCTCTGTCACTAAGTAGCTACAGTATTATGCAAAAAAAATCACTTTCTCTTTCCATACCTGTTCTCTAACTTAAAAAATGGTAACTTTATCAGACTGTGTTATGGGATAAATGAATCAAGTAGAAAATTAATGACATATAGTATAAACGACCATGTTTTAACACACAGAATAATAGAATCTCAATTAAACAACATTTGGTTGTCAGGAAAGGGAGTTACCAAAAGGACAAATAATCCAACTCCCTCATCTCCCAGCTGAGGTTTAGTTCATTTTTCCAGATCCCCTCCACGTGGTTATGTATACCAGGCTTGTGCACAGGAGTTACCAAGAATTTAACTCACTACCTCCTAAGAGAGGCAATTCTTTCACTGAATGTGGAAACAAAATTTTGGACAGGAATCTTGAGTTGTGAGACCCAACTTTGTTAACAATCATGTACAAGTAAGGCCAAATTACTTGTCCATACTGTTTCCTCGAATGTAAGATAAAGGAGTTATTAAATGCTTACCTAAGATACTTCACACTGTTAACACAGTGTTAACATTCTATAGAGCTAACAGTAGTTTTTGTGTCTGAATTATCATCATGACCATCTGAAAAGTCATCTCAACTCTCAACACTATTCAACCCCTGAAGAAACAAAATGAAATCCCCTTAAAAAGTACTCAGTAGTGCCCATACTGACATTTCTCATCTTTCCAAACTAAATTGTTATCTTGATATAATCACAGTTAGTAGAAAAGGTGTGATGGAAAAAGTGTGTTCCCACTTTTTAGAAGGTAAATTAACACATAGACTATGAATCACATTCAAGGTCTTTCAACCAAAGCTTGTTATCAACTTTTTAAATAACTGATGGAAAAACCGTATCATAACCTGAAAGTTAGACGATATTTTAATGATGTCACATTACTAGTACCACTTACTGGTACATTTTTCCCCCAGAGCATCACTGAGATGTTTTTTTGGCTAGAAAAAATTAGCATTCCTTTATCATTAGGTGGAAGTAACAAATTCAAGAACCAGTGCAAACACAAAAGGGAGTTGGGTGTGAAAAGCATTTTACAATTAATCAAGGGAGGCATTTTGGCACCTCATTTTTATAAAGAGGCAAAACTGTGAAAAATTACAAGTGCCTGCTACTGATCCACATGCTATATATTCATTAAGTGTGAGCTGGATACTACTTTAACACAAATACACTCATTCACCAAATAGTCTTTGAGCCCCTACTATGTGCTAGGCACTCTGACAGGCCCTGGGCAGGTATAGTGGAGTTTCAACTAAAGCCAGCACAAACTGTGAAGTGTGAAAATCCTGTACGTCATCCATAAAGCGCAGTATGTATGGTTTGTGCCAACTGGTAATTCCTTTCCTCAATGAAACTGAGCTGTATCAAGAGGAAGCATGTAATAATGGAATATATGCAAGTGTCTGACTACTTAAAGCATCCAAACTTTCAGGAAGTTATCAAACCTCTAGCTTTGAACCAGAAGTATGGGTAAAGCATTTTAAATGTTCTTTCTTGCCCACAGCAATTATTCCATTGAAATCTCAATAATATTAATGCACGTTAATACATTTATCTTGTTTTGATTTTGAAGTTTAAACATTGTCGTAGTATCCTATTTGGGAGGGGCAGTTCAAGTTTAGTCATTGGGATGAAAACGCTTATCCTGGACTCTACCTTGAAGGTATTTATTATTGCACATGAATTTATGGTTAGGTAGGTAACGTTTATAGTTTCAGTTAGGATATATTGTATGATTGAAATTGACTGTGGGTCAGGAAGGCAACTGTGTGGCTCTTCACTGGGTGCTCTCACATAGTTGAGGTCAAGTGGTCTAAGACGGCCTCATCTGGAAAACCTGGCAGCACTCATCCTTCACAAGGTGATGACAGGGTTCTAAGATAGACAGACTAGGAAAAAAGTCTTCATTTCCACCAAGTTCTATTGACCAAAGCAGTCACATGGCTAGTGCCGCATGAGAGTGGAAGGGAACTATTAAGTTACAAAGCAAAGGGGTCATCAATGGAAATCCTCAGAGCCAAAGCAATGGATCTGCCACACCCCTAAACAGGCAAGCACCATAGACTCTGTACTATCATGG
This sequence comes from Delphinus delphis, assembly GCF_949987515.2. Classification (NCBI taxonomy): domain Eukaryota; kingdom Metazoa; phylum Chordata; class Mammalia; order Artiodactyla; family Delphinidae; genus Delphinus; species Delphinus delphis. Next base: position 45,063,848 of record NC_082690.1, on the reverse strand, counting down.
GCACATGTACCAAGGTTTCCCAATGTATGGAGGCAAAGGACCCCTTAAATTTTCTTAGAGCAGAGACAGTGGCAACTGGACTGTCTCCTTTACAAAGAATACAATTTTTTCTTCTCAGTTACTGCACGCTCCTCTCACAGCTGCAGAGCTAGAGTGGTTTGTATTTTTTTCTTTTTTTGTTTTCATACATTTAATCTCCTTGCCTTGAAGGCCTGGACAATATGTGTGCATAATATAACAAGCCACCATAAATATATAGTCCTGTAGCCTACGGAAAAACATAAACCAAGGAAATGCAAGTGGAGGAGATTAACCTTGAAGCTGAAACCCAAGGCTTCTTGTGCTTGTGCTCTCCTCTGAAATTCTGCGATGCCACACACGTTCTCAAAGGAACATCTTGTGTTAGCTGCCAAGAGGACTGAGAGACAAAGTACTGCACGTTTAGGTATAATGTAAATGGGCAACATGGGGGAACAAAAAGCTTTTTTGAAAATAAGACAATGTCTTTTTATAGACCTCAATGCCTGTGTGAAAGCATTTGGAAATTTCCATACTCTTCAAGAAAGAAGAATATCAACTGAGTGAAAAAAGGTAATTATACAGACATGGGTGTAAGTTTGAGATACTCAGGTAGGATGATCTAGGGCTAAAGAGAACTGTCCCAATCCAGCCATAGAAAGAGGCTCAGGTGAGAACTGGTATTGTCATTTCATGGGAAGTCCCGCAGGGGCTTCCTGAAGGGCCAGACAACAGAAACCCAGGCATCACCTTGGGGACTTCCGCAGTACCCAGCAGAGCTGTACCTTGTTACTCAAGCACTTTTCTGATCCTGGAGGTAAATTTTACCTTGTAAAACTTCCTACTCCACTGCTCCTATGCCGATAAATTTTAAGACATAATACCATGTAACCTCACTAGCCACTTACTCGCTGAGGATCCAAGCAATATAAATACCCCTTGATTAAACCACATAAAACAATAAACCAAAAAGCATTTCTTCCAGTCTTCAATGTTTGTATTCAAAGTTTGTTCTCTCCTAAATTCTGGTGGTATCTTCCAAATATTTTGCCCAAATTTGTCAACAAAATTTCTATTGGCCTATTTTTGAAAAAATAATTAAATTTGCCTGAATTTGGCAATAAGTTTTTATTGACTTTTCTTGCCCACAAATAGAATATTTTCTCTTAATTATTATGTTGCCTATGCTAAACACTACAGTTTAATTATTATTAATTATTTAATTAATTATTAATTATTATGTTGCAATAGGTAGTCTATGCTTCTAATATACAACTTCAAATGTTTGCATGTAGAAATTATATAAAAGAAAGTCTCTTCCATTCCACCCTATTCCTTAACTCCTTAGAATTCCTACCCAGAAGGAGCAACTGTTATCAGTTTTGCTCTTCTCTGAGAACAATTCTATGAATATTCAATCAAATGATTTTTACAAACTCCATTTTATACAAATAACATACCATTTACATAGAACTGTGCTTTGCTTTTTTCACTTAAAATGATCTTGGAGATCATTATGATCTCATTACCTACAGAGTGTCTCATTCATTTTAATAGCTACCTAATAATATACTTTACGGATGCATTATAATTTATTTTATTGTATCACTCAGTATAGGGATATAATTAGGTTGGAAAAAACATTAAATTAGTAAGAGTCAAAGGCATGATGACGAGTTTCTCTTTGAACACAATCTTGGATTAGCATCTCCTACAGACTGATCAAGGCCTACTCTTCTGAAGCTAGATGGAAGTTCCTAATGAAATTTATGATTGATCTGAGGTAAACCAAACATAGCTTCATCCTTGGTCTCTTGCAAACATGTTTTTTTACTTTCTCACCTTCTCATATTTCCTCATGCCCTTTACTGGAAACCCATGCCTTCTTAATTTTCACCAGTTGTCAGTATTCTTCCTATTAAAATTCCACTGTCAAATTCATTTCCTTCTCTAAGACTTCCACCATGGCCTCCATCACCATAGAGCAGGATGTGATTTTTTTCTCCTTCAATTTACTTGAGAAACATTTGTAACTCCGTGTCATCTTGAATTATGGTTATGGAAGTATTAGTGCGTGCTCCATCTCCTTTGCCAGACTGCTTGCCCATTGAGGGTGGTAATGTACAAAACATAGGGCTGTCCTTCACAGGACTATTAGAGACTTTTGTATATTTTGACTTAATAAATATGTGCTGCATAAATATATATCCTCTGGGTGTGATTCTATTGGATTCTGCTGAATTAGAATAGGGCACTGAATTAGCAGTTAGTAGCTGTGAGCCCTCCTCCTACCTCTGAAGTTGCTATCAGGTAGTTATTGGATGAAGTATATAAACTCTTAAAACATTCGTATTTTAAAAATGGAATAAAATATCTGGACTATCTAAATCACTGCTTGTTGTGAGAATCAAATGAAATAGTGGTTTTATAAGAAAACTCTCAGCATTAGGAAAAAAAATCAAAGGTCTCCTAGTCCAATGACCTATCCATTGATCAAAATCTCTATATATCAACATCTTTGTACGTAAACCATAAACTTATGTATGAAAATTTCCAGAGGCATAGAAGTATCAATCCAGTATAGAAGGCCATTTTATGTTTGTGCAGCTCTGAATATTGTTAAGAGTGGCCATACAGTGAAATCCATGTTATGTCACTTGATAATGAAAAGTTTGCTATATCTAATTGGTGACAGGCTCCCAATCTCTGAAGTAGTCTTACTCTGGTCATTTCATTAATTTCGCAATAACTCAATCCCACTTTTACAAGATTAGATTGTTTGGAACACAGTGACAGTATTATTGCAGAATTTAAAAATCTCAACTGAGATTTGAACCTCAGGAACATTCGAATCTCAGCTCTTTCACTTAATTCTTGACATTAGGCATGTGGCTTACATTTTCTATGCTTCAGTTCCCTCATTTGTAAAGTGGGGATCAAAACATAATCTATCTCATAGGTTTGTTTGAGTACTATCAATAAATATCTTTATAGAATATATATATGAAAAAAACCTTTTCATAGTGCCTCAGTAGTTGATAGCTATAATTAACTTTCAATGTTATTCTCAGGTCTATTGATCCAACAGAAATGACTTTGTATAATGTAACAATGTGTCCATATTGGCTATACTGGATGAAATATACTTACACAAGAGATTAAATGATCTGAATATATTATGATTTGATTTTATTTTAAGAAATAAAAAATTTTAAAAAACAGAAAAAAATTAATTAATTAAAAAGATAAAGTAAAAATCTCAACTAATCTTAACAATGATCTAATGAGCTATACAAAGTCTTGTGTACCTTCTTTGGTATACTGTAGTGTTTAGCATAGGCAGTATGCTGTCCTAGAAAGAGTGCTACATAATGAGTAAGCCTCACAATTTGGGTATCTTAACTTCTGTAGGTGAAATCAAACCTATCCCAAACAGCGTTGGTTGAGAACTAACAAATAATGTATACAAACGCATTTGAAAAGCACCATCAACAATAATCAGGGCTGATACTATTATTATCTGGTATAGAACCTCAGTCATATTTTCCTTCCTCACTATGATTTCCACATAAAGAAGCAATAAATTTCAAAGCAAACTAATGCTGAATTATTAAAACTTATACTTCCTGAGAATGTTCTATACAAGGATAGAACTAATTCATACACATCTCCATTTCAGATTTAACGATACACTCTATTGAAAAATAGTTGTAAGACTAAACCGTTTGGTAATTTTCTATTACAACATACCTGGGCCAGAATTGGCTGCCTGCAGGCCTTATGTGTATGTATGTGTACCTCCCTTTAACTATCAGAAACTCTCAGGTACTCAGAGCAAACTTACAGTGTTAAAATGTAAGGAGTTCAAAGGAGATCTAGAAATCTTAAAAATCCCTAGCATTGTTATAGAAGATGTACAAATAATGTAACACGTAAACCAAAAAAAAGTATCCATTTTGCCAACTGATGGTCGCATAATCACTCATGTTAGCTTATATCTATTTTGCTCTAGACATCTGTCATCCCGTCCCTTCTTATATAAGTGGTATAACTGAGCCACTCAAAAGATCTCAAATAATTAGGACAATTTTAGCCCTCCAAAACTTGCAAGTTTAACTGGGAAGCTATCAGGTGCACAAGACATACTCGGTGTAAAGAAAACTTACCTTCTGTGTGCACCGCTGACACATAGGTCCAGTTGTACCTCTTCACTATGTCCACCATGGCCCGTGCCTGCTGGGCATCTGAAGGCACGACCCTCATGAAGTACTTGAACAGAGTTTTGTCGCTCAGATCCATGCTTGTTGCCGAGTAAGCAATTTGAGGTATGTTGAAAAGCTGGAGCAAGTTCTGGACCTGAATGGCCACAGAACTGGAGCCAGGCCCGATGACCCCGACTATGGGCTTCTTGGAGCGGAAGGAAGAGGAAGAGCCATCCACACAGCGCACCAAGCCTTCTTCTTCTTCGGAAGAAATGAGGGAGTCCCTTATAAACTCAATGCTCTGCTCTAGGGCCACGGCCGAATGCCAGCAGGAGTCCCTGATCTCGCAGCCCAGGGTGATGTTGGGCAAGAGCGTGGGGTCTGAGTTGATCCTTTCCAGGGTGTGCAGCATGGCCTCCACCCTCTGAATGCCATACTGTTCACGAACTGCCCCACACTTCCGCTCATGAACTTTGTCCACAGTGGGCTGGTGGTGGACAGAAAAGAGAGCCCCGATAATGATGTCACCAGGCATGTGAGCCACCACCCTCCTCTCACTGGACTGTGCGCTCCCACGGACATCTTTCAAAAGCAGGACTGACAGGATCAACAGAAGGACCATTTTAGGAAAGGAGTTCAAGCTAATAAAGACAGCATGGTGGGGAAAATTTAGGCGAGTTCTGAGAGAGAGAATCCGGTGATGTCCTATGGTGAGCCGCAAACCAAAAAATCAGCCAGTGATTTAGATGTGCTCTCTAAAGGACCACCATGTCCCCAGGGACCATTTAGTTAGATGCATCCATATGTGATCACGATCTTCAAAACCTGGGGAAAAAAAATAGAATGGGGATTTAGCAACGTAAGTGCAACCGGATTGGGAAGCTCGAACAGTCTATGCTAATAGAGAAAGAGAGGTCTTTCTGATGTAGGTAACTTGAGAAAAAGAATCCAAAAATCTTTCTGACTCTTCTTCGTCTGTCTCCTTTGTGATTCTGTGATTTGATAAAAGCAGCTGATACAGCTTCTTGATCCTACCTGGCTTAGGTTAATATTTTTTTCATTTGCTCATCTGGAGTACGCAAAACCAAATCTCATGTGTGGGAGGCCCAGCTATACTCTGACACAAAGGTGAGGGAAAGCACCTAAAAGAAGTATGCCATGAACAGAAATCTTCAAAAAAACCCAAAATATTAGACATTGGTGATCCCAATAATAACGACGGTATTTTTGTTTGTTTGTTTTAGAAATGCTCTTTGTGTCCTTCCAAATTTTCAGCATTAAGCATGTACTGATTATGCAATTAAAAAATAAAGTTACTTTAAAAAAAGCCTACAAACCCCATCTTCAAATGCAATGTAAAGCAAGTTGAATAACATTCCCAACAAGTATTGAGCTTAGTTTCCATACAATATAGACCAAAGACAAATGAGGTCAGATCAGTATTTTCACGTTAAATGAACTATAGGATAGAAGAGGGTTGGAAGATTACAAAGTAAAATGCCCCCAAAGGCATACAAAGGCATAGTGCACTGGTACCAATTTTTGCAGAAAAGAATATTCAGGTTCAAATTCCAGTTCTGCTACAAAGAACTACTACTAAATTATTTAACCTCTCAGCACCAGAATTTTGTCATCTGAAAAATGGGGATCATATGTGCTAGGCTGCCCTTATGGGAATCAATATAAGATACCAACTGTGCAAATGTTTTGTATATTGAAAACGGATATATATATTCAAGACATGATTTTTTTCTGTTATTAAATTTCCAAGGGCCTTCTGTGGCTAGGTGGTGAGGACAGAAAATTCTCTGGCAACACACTCAGTTCTCCAGAGTCTTCAAAGTAATTACAGAGTCTTGTAATAAAATTGACAGTAATCAGTCCTTTACCCCGATCCAGGAAAAATTTCCACATCATGAAGATTCAAAGGGCTGGAGGGATGCATATTTGGAACTATACTTCCAAGTAGAAACTTAGTATAGCTATGAATATAGTCATCTATTTTAGTTTAAACTCCTGGGGAAGAAGAAAATTTTGTCCCAGGTTGCCTACAGCAAATTCTAGCATGATTTATAAAAGAGAACTGACAAATTAGTGATCTGGGTTATTTAAAGGATTGTTTAAGAGACTTATTTTGTAAGTTATTAGCTCTGCCAGCCAAAGATCTCAAGTTGTTTTAAAGTGACTCCCTAAGCATCACCTTTCAAAGACAGGTGATGTTGCTTCAGGAGTTTATGCAATTATGATGATGTTTCTTCAAGAATACCAATGGTTTTCAAGACTCATCAGATCTGCAAAAATTCTAGTCCAGACACATAATGAATATAACCTGAATCACATTTCTAATCACTCTCACCCTCATTTTCACCATTTCCTTCCACTGTTTCCAATGGCAACAGAGAAATGCTCCCTCTGTACAGTGCCAAACACTAAAACACACACGCACATGCGCGCGCGCACACACACACACACACACACACACCCCTCATCAAATAGCTACACGCTCCAGAGTAACTAGATTTTTAGCAATATTTAGGAGAAAAATCAGCTTTGGTATGGAAGTTGGCATTGTAGACAAGGGGGAAGGAAACAAAGACATATTAATTTTCTCGTTGGGAAATTATCTGAATATTCTCAAGCTTTCCCTTCACTTTACTTAGACCAAAGACTTGGGGACCAATGCTTATTATCATGGTCATGTGAATTCTACTTCAGACAAAAAAAAATCTGAAGTAAAAGGAATCACAATTTCTCATTAAATCCAGAATGTTAGTAAGCAAATCCAGTAACAAAACAGGACTCATTTTTATTATGTAAGAGCATCAAAGCGACATGAGAGACTAGAAGTGGCCCATCAAACTGATGAACCTAAAATATCGATCTCATGCATTTTATGTTAGAGTTATTTCCAGCAAGCCCCATGTACTGAGAATATATATTGATACACACACACACACATATATATATATATGTAACTTCCTATGATAGGCTAAATTAATTACTTAACTCATTCAACAAATACCTATTAACTACAGAGTGGCAAAGACTAATATAACAAAGAAGTACAGTGATGTACATCGATAATTACCATCATTATCTTTCATTGAGCGCCCATCATACACCAGGCGTTTATTCACTAACTCATTAATCATATATTTATGGCCTGCCTATGCTATGACTCTCTCCTGGGAATCAAACATTCAAGAGAAAACAGGGTGTACATGCTCCCTATACTTATGGGGCTTACAAATCAGTACTCTAAAACAGCGGTCCCCAGCCTTTTTGGTACCAGAGACCGGTTTCCCGGAAGACAATTTTTCCACGGAAGTGGGAGGGGGATGGGGGAGGATGATGATTCAGGCGGTAACGCAAACAACGGAGAGCAATGGGGAGCGGCAATGAAGTTGCACTTGCTCGCCGCTCACCTCTTGCCGTGAGGCCTGGTTCCTAACAGGACGGTCTGGTACCAGTCCAACGCCCAGGGGTTGGGGATCCCCGCTCTAAAAGGTGACTTGAACTGGAACCTGATGAGTGCAAAGGACAATAAAATGAAGAATGGAGTCAGTCATGCGAAAAGTGTGGCTAGAGCATAAATAATAAGCGCAATTATGGTACAAAATGAGGTTGGAAAGATACGGAACGGCCAGACCATGTAGGATCTTGTAGGCTCTTAAGGAATTTGGAACTTAAGTGCAACAGAAAGCCACTGAGGAAGTGTAAACAAATGACTGGCACAATCCAATCTTAGAAAAGATTCTCCTAGCTCCTCATTGTTCCGGATAATGGACTTGAGAAATCTGAGACTCTTATAATACTCTAGGTAAGAGATGATAGTGGCTTGGCTATGATTGGTGACAGTGGATATGGAGAGAAGTGGACACAGTCAGATATCTTTTGCAAGTAGAATCGACTGGACTTGCTGACGGACTGGATGTGGGTAAGGTAGAGAGGAATCAGTGTCTACTCCTAGGTTTTGAGTCTAACAAACTAGTATATTCTGGTATCATTAAAAGGGATGGGACTGACTGGAACAGAAACAGATGGGCTCAAGGGAAAACAATGACTTTCTTTTGAACATGTTAAATTTGAGATGCTTTGGAAGCATCCAGGTATAGCTGTCAAAGAGGAAGGAAGATATGTAAGCGTGGACCGAGAGGAGTTTTTTGGCTTAAAGATGTAAACCGGGGGTCACCAATATATAAACCCTTTGAAATGAATAAAATTACCTAGAGAGCAAGTATAAATAAAGAAAAGGTGGGGCTGAAAAGTAAGCCCCACAGAGAGGTAAGGCTGTGGGAAAGCCAGCTAAGGAAACAGAGGCAGCTCAGAAAGTAAGGAGAGAAAGCAAGAACATGTGATATCAGAGATGCCAAAAGAGAATGTCCTGGGCACTTTATAGTTGCAGACATATGCAAGGCTTTCATGCTTCTCGTTCCCCCAGAAGATATTATATTCTATGTGCATTGTGTATCTGCGTCTGTATGTGGGTATGTCTGTATGTGTGGTATGTGTGTGTCAATAATCCTTATAACAACCCTGAGATGTAGGTATTATTTTATTCTATTTTCCTAATGATGTAACGGGTTTTAATAACTTAAAAACAAGCCAATCATGGGATGATGGAGCTAGAATTCATGTCTATGCCTAGTGACTCCATAACATACTCTTATTATCATCTTTTGTCACCTTACCACCCCTTCTGCCAAGAGAGGTATTTCCAAAGTCCATGAAAACTGAGAGGGGCCACCCAAACACAGTTTGAACTTCCAAGGGAGCTAGAATCTAACAGGAGTTTGCTTAAAAAATAGTGATGAACATTTCAGGAAAAGAGATGATTCACACCTAGAAGGTACAAATGTGTATGACTATCTGGCACAAATATATTTTTATTGCCCTGGCATCCCCTACTAGATTATGACCTGCCACATTATAAATCAATGATTATTTCATAATCTGCCTTGAATACACACAGTGACTATATTTTATTGATACTAGCTATGAAGCTCAGATACCTGGAAAGTATATTCTGAAATTATGACTTAGAAATTTGACAGAATTGTGCTACAACTCAGATTATTATAAGGTTAAACAACAAGTCATCCCACGTGCTCCCAAAATACAAGAAATCGATACAGCATAAATTCTAAATAGACCAACAGAGTATACCCTAGCTCTATCAGCATCGCTCATTTGTTCAGTAAGTCTTTATTAAGTAACTGTGCTGTACTAAGCACTCTTCTAGTCCCTGAGGATTCAATTATGGGCAAGGCAGACACAAATTCATGCCCTCATGGAGCCTGTAATCCAAGGTGGTTTGTCAGACTATAAATAAGATAAGGAAATAAAATATTGTATGCTATACAGTAATAAGTGTTAAAGAGAAACAATAAGCCAGGGAAGGAAGATAGAAAGTATCAGGGATATGGAAAAAAATTTTAATAATGTAGCCAAAGAAGTTTAAACTGTAAAAGTAAAATTGGGTAAATAACTAAAAGAAGTAAGAGAATGACTCATGCAAATAACAAGGGAATGAACACTCCAGGTTAAAAAAAAAAGTAAATGCTAAGTCCCTGAGGCAGGTTTATGCTTAGTGTGTTGAGAAACAGCAAGGAGGCCAGGGTGACTGCAGTGAAGTAAAAGTGGGGAGAGAGGAAGAAGGGAGGTTTGAGAGCTAGTATGATGATCAAAGCCTTTTTGGACTTTGAAAGACTTTGGCTTTAACATTGTGTGAGAGTGATTTTCTGGAAGCGTTTTCAATAGGGGAGGGACACACAATGACCAACTTTTCAACAAGAATAAGGGCACAGAGGCAGAACCAAAAAAGCAATTAGGAAACTACTGCAATAATTCAGGTGAGAGAGATGACAGAGGCCTGGATCAGGAAGATGGTAGTATAGGTAGTGAGAACTAGTAGGATTCTGAATATATCTTGAAGATAGAGTGAAAGGGTTTGCTGTCAGATCTGACTTGGACTGTGAAGGAAAGAGAAGGATCAATGAGGACACTAAGGTTTTCAGTCTGAGCAAATAAAAGATGGTACCATGTTGACTGAGGCGGAGAAAACTGTGGAGGAGCAGATCTGGGTGGAGATAACCGAAATTCAGTTTTGATACACCAATTTTTAATTCTTGTTAGAAATTCAAGAAGAGATATTTAATAAGCATCTGATATAAGAGGTGGAAATTCTGGAGAGAGGTCTGCATAGGAGATATAAATGGAGGAGGCATCAGTATGTAGATGTTCTTTTTTGTAAAACATAAAACTGGATGAAATCACCTAGGAATTGGAAAGAGAAAAACTAGTTCTGAGACTGAGGCCCGGGGAATTTCAATGTTTAAACTCCCAAAGACCCAGAGACAAGGAAAAACCAGCAAAGGAGACTGAAAAAATTTTTGAACAGAAACCTTATCTTGTAAAGTGTATGTGTGGTGGGGAGGGGGATGAAATGTGAAGTATTCAAGTTCTATTAAAGCAAAAATAAAAACAGATGTGGCTGTGTTTTCACAAGAAATATTATGAGTGTGTGTGTATGCACGGTCGGGAAACATACACAGTGACATTAATGAGATGTCCTCTGGGTGATGGGAATATGCATAATTTTTAATTTCTTCTTTGCTTTTATCTGTGCTTTCTAAGTTTCTGAATTTCTACTAGCAAAGCTATTTGTTATTTGTGATGTTTTTTTAAATGTGGGATTGAGGGATCTACTTTCTAAATTTCTGCCCCAGTCTCTCTTATGGTCATCTCCTCTCAATCTGCCCCTCCTTGGAAGTCTGCTAGTCAAGTTAAATTTGGGTCTCCTTTAGGTATTCTGAATGTATCTTGAACCCCTTTGCCCCAGTGGTTCTGTTCACGCTGCTTCTTAGCCCTGATATGCTCTTGTTTCATGGCCTTAAGGCAGAGTTTTTAAGAGCATGGGCTTGGAGTCAAGTAGACTCGGGTTTGAATCCTGGCACTGCCATCTGTTGGCTGTGTGCCCTTGATCACCTAGCTTCTCTGAGCCTAACTGGAATGAGACTAGTACCTACCTCAAAGAGTTTTAATGAGGATTGAATGAAGTAATATTTTTCAATAGGCCCTTTATAAAAGCTTCCCAGGTCCCTCACTTTGCAGTACGCGCTGTATTCTAAATGCAAGTGGCATTTTTGTCCATACATTTTAATGTTATTTATTAAGCTAATATTATAGCTATTTATACATGTTTTGTCTTCCAATAGACTTCAAACTCTTTAAATATTAAATCTGTGCCATACGCAACACCTAGTATTAACAGATATTCAATAAATCCTGCTGAATGAACAAATAAGTAAAGGGAGTTGCCTGCACTTCGCTTTCTGGTCAGTTACTTGATTGAGGTGTAAAGATAGTGCCCCCTGCCTCACTGTGGAAAACTGGAAAATGGATATTGAAACTCAAATGGGTCCAGGCAACAGGGGACATCAAAAAGAGAAGTACGGACTAACAAAGTAGGAGGGAGAAACCTTTGGTGTTCCCCATGGCTTTTTGATATATTAAGGAAAATAGCATCATAGAACTAGAAAGAGTCCTATAGATGATTCAGTTTAACTGAGACCCACGGAGAATAAATGATTTTTAGCAGGCATAGGACCAGAACCGAGAAAATATCGTCTCAAAACCCAGATTTAATCACACCCTGCAACTTGGTGTCTGTTCTTCTACAATTTTCTAAGCATATAACCTTTAATACATAGATTTATTATTTAAATGGAATATTAGTATGAAATCTATATTGCAATATACTTTTATTCTCTACATAATGTATTATAAATACCTTCTGAGATTAGTTCATTTTGATGATGGGGATAACAATAATTAAAATTCACAGAGAGCTTACTATGTTCTAGGCACTGTGCTTAGCGTTTCACACGAAACATCATTTAACTATCATTTTAAAAAACTGTAAGATAGATCATGTTATGTATATTTTATGCTTGAAGTATCTGGGACTCAGAGAGAGAGAACAGTTTGGCTAAGATTCTAAAGCAAGTGAGTAGCAGAGCCAAGATTCACACTTAGAGCTTCTATTTCTTTTTAACAGTTGCATAGTATTCAATTATATGAGTGCATAAAAATTTATTTAATTACTCCCTATTTTTGGATATTTAGATTGTAGATTTTACTACTATCATCAACAACGTTGCACTTTAATTAGTTTTAAAACTATTTCTATAGGACAAATGCATGATATTGCTGGCATGAATCTTCCCACATTTTACAATCTATTAATTTAGATTGTAAAAGGTGGCATTAACTTCACTCTCAGTCCCTTCTCCTTAAGCTTGTCAATTCTGGGTACCACACAATGTTCTTTCCATAAGAACCTGCTTTCTCTTGCTTGTATACAAGTTCATGAGTGAGGCCATTTCTCCTTAGATATCTCACCAGGAGGTTCATTCATTCATTTAACAAAAGTCTGGTAGAAATAAAAAAAGAAGGGGGAATAGTAAAACCATATTATTTTATTTTCAGTGTACGGAGCCTTTTCCCATTTACTTCTATTTCAAACTAAAACAAAATTACCACTAAGAAAGTCTGATTATCCCCATTTCATATATCAGAAAATAGAGTCTCCAAGATAATAAATTATTTGCTTTAGGTTATAACTCTGATGTGGTAGGTGTTAGAGGTTGGTAGCTATGTTTTTTAATTCATCATATATAGGTGAATATATATATTCTATACACGTATATTCTTATATAGATAATGGGAAGAAATTAATACAATAACTTTTAAAAGCTTTCAAAATGTTATAGATCTATGATCTAAAAATATGGAGTACTTTAATTCAATCAAAAGTAGTAAGTGATAGGAGTTTATATAAATAGTATAACTTATATGTTATTTTGATTTAGGGTCCTATTTTCAGAAGCACTAGGCTACTTTACAATGTTCTATATCATATACTTTGGGTTCATAGCATAATAAAATTAATCACTACCCCATTATAAAAAAATAATATATATTTAATATGCATGAAAGTATTGGGCCTCAGGTAATCATACAGTCCCATACTGGATCCTAAATGAATAAGAAGAAGTAGTATTGGTGGGTAGAATTTACCATAAATGACAACTTACATAGTAATCAGATTCACAGCTTGCATTGTCTTATTTTCAACAATCTTCTCAAACACTGACCATCTTTCTGGCACAAATTTCTCTTATATAACTTAATCCCCACACAAGCAAATCATACAGCTCAGGACATCAACACTAAAATGATTCCTTCTGCCTGAGCAACAGCCTCATCACATATAGGGGTGTCAATATACCATGGATGGCTTTGATACATTTCCCTGAAAACCAGTGCATCCGAAAGATAAGAGACACTCTGAGGTATAATGATACCGAGAGCGTTATAGTCCGAGCTCCACTGTTGTATCTATCTCAAGCACTCATCTGTGACCCTGTAAACAAGAAAGTCCAGCACCCCCTCCATTTAGCCCAGGACAAAAAATATGCCATATTTTAACTGAAACCCCCTTAAAGCAAAAAGGGGCCATAAAATAACATTGTACAAAAGTGAAATCTGTAATTTTGTGCGTTAATTAAAAGGTGCTGGCAGTAGAATAAAGCTCACTAAATCATTGTAAATCATTACACGATTGGTTTAGTAGTCCATGAAGACCTAAAACAGCCTTCCACAGCAAAGCAATAAAAATGATGTAATCCACCGTTAACTAGTCTCAATTTAATTATCATGCAGGGATTCTAAATTTCTTCCCATTTTGCAGCCTTCAGCTGCTTTCTTTTTATTTATGGCATACCTCCCAAGACTGTAAGGCATTATGGTGCATATTATATTGCCTATCATCAGGTGCTTGAAAATGTGGTTTTGCATTTTTAACTCAATCTCTAGTTACTTATTAATAGCTGATATTTATTGAGTGCCTACTTTGTGCTAAATAATATATAAGCATAATTTAATGTAAGTTTCACAACAACCCTGAGGGGTAGGTATGATTACTACCTACATTAAATATCTCTCGAAATTGAGGTTTAGAGGTGAAGAATCTTGCCAGAAGTCTCATACATATAATAAATGGCAGAGTCAGGACATGAATCCAATTTCTCTCCGGCTCCAAAGCTCACACTCAACATAATCAGATGATACTGTTTCCCATCCGACCAAATGGGTGGGTTAGTTAAACCTTATGCACTGGCTGCAAAACATTCTGGAGACTGCTTTCCACTAAATTCTTATGTAATGTCGATCAGCTTCATTCGGAAGCTGTACAAACCAACCAAATAAATATAGGTAACTCTGTCTCATGGAATCATTTAGATCAGGGCTTCTCAAGCTTAGACCTGTTGATATTTTGGACTAAACAAATTTTTGGTTTGGGGGGGCTGCCATCTTGTGCATTGCAGGATGTTTAGCAGTATCCCTGATCTGCAGATGCCAACAGCACACACCTCCTCTAGTTGTGATGAATAAAAATGTCCCCAGACACTGTCAAATGTTCCTTGCAGGTCAAAGTCATTCCCAATTGAAAACTGCTGATTTACTGAAAACTCATCCTTGTCAAGGTCTATGTAATCATCAAAAAAGAAGATGACTAAGAGTCATCTGGATGTGTCCGTCCCACAGAGCATTTTTCTGAAATGTCCTAATAATTCTAAGGAGAGTAGTTTGGAGAGTAGTAGGCAAGTAGATTTGCCTTACTCCTTCTTTACATTGCCACTTGTTTCCGGCTCCATCATCTTGTTTTGGAGCTTGGAATTTCAACTTGAGAAATACAGATTAAACTGTCAGAGTCAAAGAAGACATTGCCTTACATGAACTAAGCATAGTTCTGAATATTCACAAATTACAAAAAATAAATGTGAGAAGAGTATCCTATGGTACCTGTCACCATTTCAAAGGCTATGTGAAATACAAAGTTCATTATAATTTTTTAAAGATAAAGAATAATAACTTTATATAGTAATTTTCACGTTGGTTTTTGAATATCTTATTTTTAAAAAAGTAATATAATATTATTTACCTTTCTTCTGGGTCTTTAAAGGATTCTACTACATTACCTGTATTGTGTAATACTTTGTATGAAAACAAATTGATTTTTAATATTTTAAAATTATTCTTCTGCAAAATATTATGATGCAACAGGCTACATTATTATTACAGGGCCCATTAGTGCCATTATGACTATGAACTTCTAATTTTCCTCAGAACATTCATGCTCAGAAGTTTAAAGTCAGTGGCCTATACCTAGAGTTGTAAAAAATAATCATTAGGGAATTATTCTTAGGCCTTTATAAGACCAACAGAATCACATCAACATAAAATACATTTTCTTGCATCTAACTTTTTCCTTTAAATTTCCTGAATAGTTTGACTAAAATAAAAGAAGCTATTTGAAACAGCAATTATGTATCAACCATATGGTTGTTGAGAAGATTAAACTCAATAACATAGGAAACCTAGGAAACATCTGATATTCAAAGGCCTAGATGGGATTAATAGTCATAACGACCGGTTCTGTACTTTTCACTCTGGGTCTGGCACTTGACTTATATTTGTGTAACTAATTTACCATAATCACTCAATGAGGCTAATAGTGTTACAACCTGTTCTCCATTTTAAAAATGAGGAAGAGAGGCAGAGCAATGTTAAGTAACTTGCCCAAGGTTACATAGCTAATGAGCCACAAAGCTGGGATTCAAACTCAGGCAATCTTGTGCAAGGGTCTGTACTCCCAACCACATCACAAGTCACTGGAAACCACAATGAAACAATTCCATGGTGTTTATCTAATAAAATGGAAAAGTTATCTAATATAATGGAAAAAGGATAAGTCTGAGTTCCAAACAAATCAGACATATGTGTGTGTGTGTATAAAATTATATATACATATAATTTTATTTTTCCATTTCCCTGTTACATGACAGTGGAAAGAAACAACCCTCAATTTTAACAACAGAAAAATCACTGCCCTGTATGATTGTTATGAGTATTAAATAAGATATATAATGCTTGGCACGGTGCCTGATGTGCTCAATAAATGATAGTTATTAGAGCAGAGATGAGCCTTGCACCGAGACCTTTCCTTGTTTCCCAAGCAAAGGTACATACACGACTAAAGGTACATACAATTCAAATGAGATTAGAACTGATAAAATCTCGATATTTTTTCTCTTGTTTGAGAATTTAAAGAAAATGGGAGCGAGCTTATGGCATAATGTTTTTTAGAACTACGTTTCAACCAACTGAGAGAAAGGAATATCAAGAAAATATTTTCTCAGTTACAGATAGTTGAAATGCAAACTCACAATTTAAATTTTCCTGGGTTATACAAGCACATCATAAACTAAAAAATATTTCTTTTGAGGCTCCTATATTCTTATATTCTCCAAACTCCACGCAATGAAAGTGATGACTAAATGATGCCTCGGGTCTAGGATTAACATTTCTGTGAATATTAAAAGTAACACATATTTCTCAATTGTAGAATGGTCCTGCTTTGTAGTAATACACCTTCAGTTTATCCAAATGCCAAACTGATCAGCTTTAGCATATCCCAACATATATCAAAGGGAGGTAGTCTTCACTATTTTATGAAGTTAGTTTAAACTCCATCTACCAAAATAACAGCAAAAAGTATAAGGAGGAATAGTTGGATGTGTCTCTTCATCTCATGAGGACAGAAATCCTGGGAGAAAATGGTACACAAATAAGTGCAATATTTTTCACAATTAACTTTATCTTATATTTTTTCTACCTGTAATTTCACCTACGTTTCATTGGCACTTAATTTAGTTTTTCTATATAAAATGCTCTGACAATTCCATAAGAGACAATGTAATACGACTCCTATAAAATCTTCAACATGTTTTGAAGAAATGTAAAAAAACTTAGAATTAGTAAAATCTTTTAGTCATGAAAGTAAACATGTTTAATGAGATAAATTATTGAATAGGGAACAAAAAAATGTCAACAAGCAGAGTATAACCTGAAGATATTATGTAGCTGCTTAAATATTCTCAAAGTCTGTATACTTTGTACTGGTTGGGCATACTACCTATGAGTGAATTTTTCAGCTTTCACTTTGGCATTTGTCATCATGTCCATAATGTGTACCATGATGTGATGGCAGAGGCTTATGTCTACCTATGAAAGTAAAGTGAAGAACTGGGCAAGTACTTGAATATTCAAATACCACTCCTCTCCTCCAAATAATCTCAATATGCCCTTTAATAAATGAACATTAAAGAGTTTGGTTTCTTGGATGAATTGGGAGATTGGGATTGACATATATACACTAATGTGTATAAAATAGGTAACTAATAAGAAGCTGCTGTATTAAAAAATAAAATAAAATGCAAAAAAATAATAAACATAAAAGCGAATCACAGGTCCTGTGCACACTGAAGGGGAAGGGGATAATGCAAGGGCAAGGATATCAGGAGGTGGTGACCGTGGAAACTACCTTAGAATCTGTCCATCATAGACTTCCAGTACAATGTTGAATAAAAAGTTCAAGGACAAAAAAACAAACAAACAAGAGTTTGGTTTGTTTTTGAATGTAGCCTACAGCAAAAATATTACCATGGGATAGCAAAGATCTAGGGGGTGCAGTGAAAATACCTAAATTATATATTTTGTCAAGCAGATTCTAAATGACCAGGGAAAGCTTTTCTCTTAAAGAAGCAGTAAAGAAATTATGTAGAAAGTACTATATTCTATTCACATTCTTCAAAAACAAACAAAAAACCCCAAACCTTGTAGGATCTGTCCGGAGTGCTGAAAAGGTTTCCAGTGGAGAAGGCTGGAGGCTGGGTTGTGCATTAACCTGATGAGTTCACAAAGCAGTATTTTCAAGTCCCAACCAAAGATCCTTTGAAACAGAAACTGACATCCATAAAGGACAAAAATAGTCACAACTGATTCTTAAATGTGTAACTGCATGGATATAAGAGAGAAATTAAAGGAGGAAATGTCCTGTGCTCCATGAGAGGAATAAGGATCACAAAGCACACCTAACAAGACGTAGCACACCTGAACACTCCAAAACTCAAAAGGATGTCTAGAATGTTGTATAACTAAGAGGATTCTACAGAAAACCTAAGCTTCGCCCCACGGCAGCTAGGGTGGGGGGCTGCACATAGCACAAAGCAGTGCTTCCCTGGCTGCCTCAAAAGGCCAGCAGTTAGCATGAAGGATACAGATGAGCCCTAGATCAGTCTCAAGGGACGTAGAACAATGAAACAATATGTAGAGAATGAAGAAAGTGGAAGGAAGCCACTGCCTTCCCACTGACCTGTGTCAGTTTCTTAGCGGAAAGTAAAGTGTGGGAGAATCTACCTGCTTGGCCACTCAAGCTTTCGATTCAGCTGAGGCGCATCAAGATAGTGCCTGAATAAGCACAGGCACTTGTTAACCTCTCCTCAATTTCTCTTCCCCACAGCGCCCGCTCCGGAGGGAAATGCGGGCAGGTGGAAATCCAGCACCAGTTCCAGAGCCCCCCAGGCTGATTCCTCACTTCCCTCTTCGAAGTCCAAGTGCAGGGTAGACTCTGGTCACCCGGCTAGCTAGTGGGCCTGCCCCGGCTTCTTTCCCCAAGTCGCTGTAGCCAGGGCTCTCTCCTTGGCATGCCGCTCATGCTGCCACTCCGGGGTAACTAGCAGGCTTTGTGTCGGAAGGGAAAGCTACATCCACGGGAGACGAAAGAGCGGGAGGGCGCAGACTGGGGTTCAGAGAGAAGCACGCTAGCCTGAGTGAAAGCGCTGTGCTTTCAGCACCACCCGCTGTCCCCCCTCTTCCCGCAGCAGGCGCCTGGTCACCGCAGCTAACCGATCTACTGGGAAGCGATTCTCCTTCCTCTTCCTCTGCACCTTCGCTTCTCTGAATTCTGAGCCCTCGGGCGGTTTGGAGGAGCGCAGTCTGAATTCTAAAAGCACGCACCTGGCCCTCAGGGAGCGGGAACTCGCATCCGAAGGCATGCAGAATCCCCTTCTCAACCCTTGCGGCCATTCCCTCATTTACCCCATTGCTCTCGCCCTTTCTCCCCAGCAGGTTTAACTGAAGCCATCCGCGAATGGAGCGGACTTCATCCTTGAGGTTCTGGCCACCCCCGCTGCTCCACCCTCGTCACCCTCCCCCAAACCAAACTGTAAGCTCCCAGCAAGCGTATAGCTCATACATTCTTCCCGGGCCCGAGGACACTGGGTAAACAGGCACTTAGCAAGCTTACCCCCCTGTTGGCGGCGCAGCAGGCAGTGAGGCGCGGTCTAGCTAGCCCCCCATAAAGTTGGGCCGCGCGGATCAGCGGGGCAGAGCCGGCCTCTCCAGTCCCGGGCTCCCCCCCGCGCGAGATGATCTTAAGCTCATCGCCTGCGCTCCGTGAGCGCAGAACAGCAGAGCTGAGGGCGGCGTGTGCAGCAATTCTCCCTGCTACTGAGAAAGGGGAGAAGGGGGGAAGGGGAGAGCGCGGAGGAGGGAGGGGTGGTAGTTTGTATTTATAGAGAACAGAGTTCTCAGCGCAACTTTTTGGTGCCACCAAGTGGCACAGTGAGCTCCTTTAGGAACACAGACTTCGGGTCGAATCTGGATGGGTAAGCCAACTTCACAGCCAGATGCTCACATGGTGGGAGGGTCGGGGGACATCCCCTCGGACTTGAGTTTTCCCATGTGAACTTTCTCATCTCAATGGCTGGGATTCAGATCCGTAAATTCTAAGAATGAGCTTGTATTGAGGGGGAATGTGTACCTGTGCCTCCTTCAGACAAGTGGCAGAGGTGTCAAGGACACTGGGCAGATGCCAGTAGCCTCCTAGGAGTCTAGGAACCCTTGTCTCAGGAAGAATATGTTTCCTTCTCTCTCCTAACCCTTCTGTCCAGATTACAGTATTCTCAAATATCGCTCTTAGCTGTCCTGCCATCCTGAGTGCCCAACCTTTAAAGTACGATGCCATTCATTTTCCTTGTGCTAGAATCAATTCCAGATTCTTTACCAAACCCTCATTCAAAGAACATCACAGCTTGCCACCAAACCCCCTTCTTTAATTGCTACCTTTAGAAAAGCATGTGACTTTAGACTCTGTGCATCCAAACCTCTCCAGACAGCACTCAGGACTCCAGGACTCCAGGCTACAAGCTAGGTGTCTGACTGTCCTTCTCACCCATTTCTACAGACCTCTTAGCACACATTACACCAACAGCAAAGCCAAGAGCTTGCAAATGCCTTTGATATTTTGAGGGAAAATACCTTGAAGCTTCCTTTATCCAGATTTTCTGGGCACTCTTCCTTCCTTGTAGGCAGATCCTCAAACCCATAAAATCATAGACACTGCTACTGCATGGGACCTTAGTGACCCAAAACACAGAAGAGCCTCTACATTTTGCAGATGGAGAAACACAGTACACAGAGGTTAAGGGACTTGTTCAAGGTCACACACTTTCCTAGAGACAGCCCAGAGACTACCCAGGGTGATACTAAACGAGCACATTATGCCAAACCTGACTTCCAGGCTCCTGCTCTTTCTACCACCTTACACAGCCCATTCAGTCATATTTAGCTCTCTTCTCTTCCCTCTCCCTCCATATCCCCCTCTCTGACCCCATCCTTTGCCAAGGTCCCATAAAGGAACCTAGGGTAAGGCCATCTTCCTAGCCCCAACTGGAGTACATAAACTTGAGCTTAAAGGTGCAGAGTTGCAGGTGTAGCCCCTTAAAATGGCCCCTGTTCTCAAAAACCTCTCCTCGGTAGTGTAGTCATGGAAGTGTCATTTTAGAAATGGAACACTGGCATTTACACCCAACCAGGTCCCTCTTTTGCTGTCTCTTTTCAGGGTGAAGCACCAGCAAATGCTCTTACTAGCCTCCCACCAACACCTAATGGCTTCATAAATAGAGAAGCCCTCCTCCTTTGGTAAATGCACCCCTTTGTGCACATGTATCAGTATGCAAGAAAAGAGAGAGAGAGGAAGAGTGGTGTCCAAACGCTCCCTTTGGCTCAGAGCTCTATTTTTTCTCCTCTGATTTTTTTTTTTTTAGTTCATTTTCTATGGAAACGAGCCCACTTAAATTCCTCACTTATGCAAATACAAGCAAAATGATATTCATAAACCTCTCATTGGAGCGACGCCGCGGTAGCCTGGGCTCCCGACTAGAGATTCATGTCTGATTCACACAGCACACGTCCTTGTGGGGTGACTTTCCTAAACTTGCAGGACCTCGTAGCGTCCGTGGCTCCACCACTTCTCCACCTGCCCACCACCTGCCCCCCCCCCCCCCCACCGGGGTCCCTTCGCCCAAGCTCCCGCCCCTTGTCTGACTGCTCTCCATCCCCGCGCTGGGGGAGGGGCTCCGGAGGGCTCCTACTGCCGCGGCGACCCAAGAGCCGAAAGAAAGAAAAACGCGCGGTGCTTACCAGGTGCGCGCCCGGAGCCTGGCGCCCCGAGCCAGCCGCTCCTCTCGGGCTCCCCGCGCTCGCGGAGCGGCCTGGGCTGCAGCTGGGGCGCTAGTGGCGACGATGGAGGCAGCGGCGGCAGCAAGCGGAGCGGCTCCGTCCGCGGCCCGCGGCGTTGGCGCTCGCGCTCTCGCGCCAGCGCGGGGAGCGCGTGCTGCGCTTAGGTAGACGCAGCTGGAAGCGCTGCGCCGGGCCGGCTCCTACTCCTGCAGCGCGCGGCGGGGGCGGGAGAGCGACCAAGCGCGCACACACTGGGTGACGAGGGTCTTGAAGGCTCGTAGTCGTGGGGTTCGAGCGAGGGTAGCCTCGGGCTCCCTCTGCAGCTCCTCGGCTTCCCTCCGGGAGCCGCGGAAGGAGAAGAGCTGTGCGGAGAGGCGTGGGTAGCGTGTCACTCATAGAGAAGCTGGGGGAGCAGGTAGATAATAAGCTTCTCTCTGACGATGGCACTTAAACCCCTGACAGTGATTGGGAGAAGGGGCGTCACTGCTGGAGGGTAGAGAGAACCAGGAAATCAGGGAACCCCAAGATTATTCAGAGGTGTGAGTGGTTAGGAAGAACGGTCTCTTTAATGGCATTACTTATTAATTAAGCCATTTTGCATTTGTCTCCATTTCTTACAAACGAGTCTTTCTACGTCTATTAAAATTTCTTCCTCCGTAGCAATTAAATATCTTTTTACTTCCTTAAATGACTTTGCATCTCTTCCCCCACTACCCCCGTAACTGACCAAGATTGTAAAAAAATGCTGAGGTTATCTTTAAATTCCAAAATCAGACTTCCTTTCTGCCTCTGAAAAAAGATTGGTATAAATTAATCGCATGACTTAATTTAAAGAAAAAGACATTGCACAATATAATTATTATTCTTTCTCATTATATTTCCCTAGCCATGTGCTTGCAGCAGTTGGGTGAAAGGTTAAAAGAGGAGGACATTGAAGTTAGGAGGTTGGTTATAATGTATTCATTGCTAATGTAGGTTTCCCGCAAGACCCTTGAAAGCAAGGCAAGTTGTTCTTTGATAGCTTCAGGATTCAACAAGAAAAAGACATGCATCTAACACACCTCGTTGATCTTTACAATGGCATCTTTCTTCTCCCCGTTTTCATGTGTACTCTGATGGTGGCATTGTTCATTTTTGATATTCTTTGATTGCAATCCGCAAAGCAAGCTTTAGTACTTTGTAGAGGGGCCAGTAAAGCTCTGGTTGACCTTCCTGAATAAGAAAGATGAGAAAGATGGTATAGATGAGAAAATACAAGGCTAGGAATATAAAGGGGAACTAATGACTAGATGATTCTGGAAATGTGATTAAGTCTGATGTGTAAAATGATTTGTTAGCCCAATTGACTGAGGCATTGGCGATAAAGACATGATCATAGATTTGATCCTTGGGTGGACAACTTAGCTTTGAATGAGCATGGAACACAATAAGTTCCCCATCTTTTTTCATCATTTGGAACTAGCTCAAAGCACACAAGAGTGGGCTGAGCCTAGGTAAGAAGGGGTTCTCATGGTGGCTACTCAAGTCACTTAAATTCTTCAATTTCCTACACATATTTCCGGCCTGGCTGTCTCCCAGGGTTATGGAGAGGATGAGATGCAAAAAGATACTTCAAAGCATGTCAGAAATGATAAAGCACTCCATAAATGTATTATATAGTTTATCAAGACATATCCATGTCCTATGCTCTAAAAGCTAGAATGCAAAGAATATTCCCCACGTTGAACAACAATGATATTTTCAGGTGAGAAGGAAAACAATATTATATGATCTTAAATTGTTCAATGACTTTTACGATACAGCTTTACCTCATAATTGTAAAGTGCTGAATTAGGTAAAAATTAAAATTAAAAGGAGCATTGTTTTCAGTCCCAAAAGCAAATTCTGATTATAAATTGCTCAAGGGTAAGACTTTTGCCTTAGGATGAGCGATTAGTAATCAAAATATTTTAATTCTTATGTAGAATAGTAAAAAAGAGTGAAAAAGCTATTTATACTTACAATTAAGTTCAAAACTTGGAGTCTCCATTGATTCCTTTCATTTTCTCACACATGACAATCTGTCAGGAAATCCTGTTGGCTCTACCTTCAAAATATATCCAGAATCCTTCAACTTCTAACCACCTTCACAGATACCACGTTGAATCAAGCCACCATCATCTTTTATCTGGGTACAGCAGTAGCTTCCAAACTGGTCTTTCAGCTTCTTCACTTTTTCTCTACAGGCTAATATTCAACACAGCAGCCAGAGTGTTCTTTTTAAGAAGTTAGCTTAACTCAAAATCCTCCAGTAACTTTCCATGTCTCTCAGAGTCAAAGCCCAAGTCTTTACCATTACCCTACAGAATCTGTCCCCACTCCAGTACCTTTCTGACCTCATTTCCTAGTTATCATCCTCTTTGCTCATTCCACTCCAGCCACCAGGACTCCCTTGCTATTTCTTAAAACAAGCCTGACACGCTCCAACATAGTGGTCTTTGCATTAGCTGTTTCTTCTGCATGAAATGGTCTTTCTCAAGTAATCATTGTGCTAACTCCTCTCCTTCAAATCTTTGCTAAAATCTTACCTTCCTAATGAAGCCTTCCCAGACTAGCATATTTAATACTGTAAACTACTTTCCCTTCAACCTCAGCTCCCCTAATCCCTTTTACCCAGCTCTATTTTCCCCCATTATCTCTTAATACAGTGCAATGTACTATATAATGTACTCAATGTTATGATTATTGTTTATTGTCTGTGTCTTCCCTTCCCTTCCATTAGAATGTAGACTCCTCAAGGAAGGAATCGTTGTTTATTTGTTTGTTTGACTGATGTATTCCAAACACTCAGAAGATAATTCTAGCACCTAGAAGCCACTCAATAAGTATGTTTAAATGAATATTTATGAAAATAGAGGTATACGTGTTACATGCTGCCCTTCATTTTCCCAGCTGACATCACTGACAGTAAATCATGTTTGTAGGAGGTCTGCAATACTACTAAGTGACAGCACTTTTTTCCAGCGTGGGCACACTTTCCCACCTTTTGCATTCTGTTTTTGCATTTGTGCTTCCTAGACCTAACCAGCTTATGTTCTAGACTCCAAAGGGGTTATTACAATTCTAAAGATCTTGCAACTATGTTTATCTGCAGCCACCAAATAACAGATTATAAGTGGCTTCCTAAAATAATTTATTTGAGGGAATTTTATTTTCATTCATTTAATGAATATTTATCAAGACTTTTTCTTTTCTTTTTCTTTTCAGTTACTATACAAGGGACTGTAATAGAATGATGAACCGAATAAGTAAATACTGTCTTAACTTTAGAAAACCTATAGTTATTAGGTATGTGCATATGAGCATTTATATGTTTATTGGTTTGTTCATGCCATTGATTAGGTATTTATTAAACTACTATGTGCCAGTCATAGCTAGATATTGGGGATGCAATGATGATTGAAATAGAATTAGTCCCTGTCCTCATGGAGCTTAAAGTCAAGTTAGGAACACACTAACTAACTAATTTGTCTTGCAACTTGTGGGTGGAAGGCAATGAAGAATTGGACAAGGTAAGTTATAAAGAATAGTATGGCATGATGAGCGGCCTGGGTATCTTGTCTGTATAGAACATTAAAAAAAAAATTCTCTCTGAGGCCTTAATAACAGGTAAAGATCCATTAGAGGCAACTATGCAGAGAATGTTGTGTGTGTGCTTGTGTTTATGTGGGTTGGTGGTGGGGAGGTATGGTTGACCAGAGCAAAGGAAGAAAGGAAGGGTGTTTACAGGCATAGGGAACGACAATTGGAACTTCTGAGGCAATAGAACACTTGCCATGTTTTGAAAACCGAAAAGACATTGGTGTCAATGAAGTAGAGCTTGGACAATCTTCAGTATATCTCAGTTTGCTCAACTGCAAATGGAGCTTGTTATTTTATCTGAGTTTATTCAATACTTTTAATCTGCCTACTTTCTAAATGTGAAAGAACTATATAGAAAAGTCATTAGAAATATAAAATGAAAACCATGCAGAAAGAGGAGCTGACGAACACCCAATTGGTTTTAACTAATGTAGTATCTGTGGTCTACAGAAAATATTTAGTGGTGAGTTCACTAGCAAACAAAAAGAAAAGGGAAAATGTCTTAACTAATTATCATTATCTAATATAAGAAAAAGCGTCCATTATTAGAAAAAGAATTGTATTGTTCTTGCTGTCTCTAAATGCTAATATTATTACATAGACCCTTACATAAATGACCCTTAAAAACTCAATGCCTTCAGTGAAGATTTTACAGCAAAAATGAAAACCTTTTTCATGTTACATTATCTTATATAAAACTTCAATCTAAACTAAATTCCAGGCATAACATGGAAATTTAACTCAAAGAAGTTGTTACCCATAAGTCCAGTGTCACTTATGTCTCTATTCTCCAGGCAGGACAAATTCAGAATATCACCCTGGGAATTTTTTAGTTTGTCTTGATACTGCGTTAAAATACAATAATAAAAGAGCTTTTTTTCTCTTAATACTTAGGAAACTACTTCAGTCAGTTTTCCAGGATAAAGCCCTTGTCCAACCAGTGCATACGCATGGCAAACACAGATCCTCATTTTCACTCTATGATCCTTGGCCGTGCTTAACTGTCATTACAATAGGCAAAGCACTTCCCTGATAGCCCAGAATGACTAGCCAGATCCACTGAGATTTTGAGCCCCAACCCGAAGGGTGTATCATAGTGCCTTACTGGATTTCAAGCCTAACAGATGGGCATTTGAAAACTAGTTCTGGCTCTTACTTGACTAGGGGACTTGGCCAATCTATTGAGTCTCAAAACCTAATTTCCTTACCTGAAAATGGAAAGTATAATTTTAAAAATGCCTATTTCTCTTGGTTATATATAAACACTTTGTCAGCTAAAGCAGTGTTATAGAGATCTCAGGTGAATCATGGTTCTTTTTTCTCAGGTGAATCATGGTTTCTTTTCTCTTACATTCCCTCACAATCTGGTTCTGTTGTTCCCGTACTACGTGGAGGCAAGAATTTTGATAATGGTGTTGGATTATTAGGGTCATAAATAGCAAAAGTAAATTCCTCTCAATTTTGTTTTCAAATTGGCCAGAAATGTCTTATTTTCCTTCTCTAAAACATAAGGAATAGTATCTATGTAGTGGGTTTGCTGCTAAGATAAGCGATAATGGATGTGAAGCAATTGTCTAGCCCCTGAAATGTGGCAGGTGCATGATATTTGGTGATGATAATGATGCGAATGAGGATTAGTTTATTTAAATTTCCAGCTATTTACATCAATACATTAGACTGGACAAGGCACTCGACATGTAGCTTGGGACTTGAGGTCTATTCTCTGAGACACTTGGGAATTTGAAAAACACCTTCCAGTCTACTAGAGTTCATCTCTTTGTTAACACATATAAATTGCAGGGCAAAGTCTCGTGGTATTCTTAGTCAATACTTTTGGCAAAGGCAGTGATTTTTTTCATCTACAATTAAAAATAGATTAAACTTAATGGCAGCAACATTGTTTTGCATTTAAATGACCAAGTAAGGTTATACAGAGGATTTTATTCTTCAAAACAGAGCCTTGGAATCATTGCTTAATAGAATCCTTGGAAACTTCACACTGTATACATGAGACAATTATGCTCGCAATGGTATACACACAGCTGTTGCATCTATTCATATGTTTAATTATAAAGAATCTTAATCACCTGAAACCCAACACTATACCTAACATTCACTGTAGTGATTTAGGAGATTTCTGTTGTTTTCAATGTTTCATTTTCTTAGAAGTAGCTTATTGAGCTAAAGTAAATGATTTAAAGTTAGGTAGTAATCATGGCAATGACAGAAACTTGATAATTGATGTTTACAATGAAAGTAAATTATGTTACTAAAAATTTGTTTCGTAATATTACAAAATTAAAATTATGTTACTAAATATTCATTTTTTACATTTCTTTATGATTTAGCAGGGATGTTGAGCTGTGCTAGACACATGGATCCATCAAGAATCCTGACTGATGAACCAAGAGCACGTGCTACAGTTGAAGTAATACAGCATTCAATTCTGTTCCTTAACCTAATTATCTGTAAAACGGGGAAAATCCTAGTTCCATAAGTTAATTGTGAAGACTAAATAAGTTACACTTGTAAAGCACAGAGCTTGGTACACAGTAAGCATTTGAAACACTGTTAGTTATAATTATTATAGATGAGAAGCAGTATACTACATAAGAGCATGCTCTCTGAAGCCAATCAACGTGGATTTGACGCTTGTATTGCTTACCAGGTGTGTGTGAACCAGTTAACCTTTCTGTGCCTTAGTTTCCTTATTTATAAGTAAACAGAGGGCAATGGCAACTACTTCATAAGGTCTTTGTTAGTATTAAAGGAGTTAAGTACTGTTAAGTCTTTAGAGCAGGGCTTTGCACACAGTTATCATGCAATATTAGCTATTATTAGCATATAATAATTTAGTAAGTACTTTAGATCCAGTCATCATTCAACTGAAAAAGCTTCCTATAATTATATTGCAATTTGTAATCCAAGGAACTATGAAACACTGGGCTTTCTAAATTTTGTATTAGAATGGGTATCTTCAGGACACTCAGAAAGAATAGAAGGTCTTACTAATCCAATTTTTTTTTATAAACTGCTGTGTACGCTCATTTCTACAATGCCCATGGGATAGAGTTCAAATTCTGAAGCACAGCACCTGGGTCTCCTCCTTGTTTGGCCCCATCCTCTTTTTTTAATCTCTTCATAACTGGCTTGTCGTTCCCTAGCACAGTATGTATTTTTATCATGACTTTGTAAAAAATACTTTTAAAAGGCTCTAATTTTTATCCTCCTCTTTTCCTAATGAATGCATACCAATGCTTCAAAATCAGCTCCAATGAAACACTGCCTGATCCTCTTGAAGGACTACTCACCATTTCTTTGTGCTACCATACAACTTTGCTTTAAAGCCCTAGCATAACATATATAATATTAAATCATAATTACTCACTTAGGTCCCCACCTTCTCTGAGAAAATGCAAACATTTTGGGGGTAGGCACCATATATTTAAACATTCCCTATACCTAGAATTGTGCCTGGCATGCAGTGGTTACCAGACATATAGTTAATGAATAAATTAATGAATACATTCTATCAATCAATCCAGATTCTCATAAGCTAGATTCTAAAGTAAGTTAAAATGAGTTCAGATCTGTAGACTTTCTAGTTTAGGGGTTCTGAACTTTGGATAAACATTAGAATCATCTCTAGCTTTAAAAAAAAAAAAAAAAATCACTGACTTAATTGGTATCAGGTGGAGAGCCAGGGAATTAGATTTTTAGAGAGCTTCACAGATGATTCTAATGTGCAGCTAATATTCAGAACAACTGCCAGTCTAGTTAAACCCTTTGCGTTTATTTTAAACTAACTTGGCATAAATTATATCAAATAAGAGTGTAGGTGCCATGTTATTAAGCAAAGCATAATTTGACCACAAGAAAATAAAATGACTTTTATGAGATCAATGCCCTTTTAGCTTCTTTGGAGTATTGGAATCTTTTAAAATGAACTCCCACATTTCACATTTATAAACACTTTAAAGGCATACTTTAAATCAGAAACACACATATCATCTCCAAATATTCCTTATATCAATCGTGGGAAGTAGATGGTAAAACCCAGAGAGGTGAAGTAGTTTCGCCCTATCACACAAGTTTAAAATAGCAACTCTAAAAAGTAAAATAACATCCTGAAACCCAAAACATGCTATTTCCATTATCTTATGCTGCCTTTTATCCCTGTAAACACCACTACCTTTTGACATATAAATTGTATATATTTTAAATATTGACGTACTAAGTTCCTGCATTCTAGAATAAAATAGGTTTAGTATAAAATCTCAACTAAATAGGTATCATTTCATTTCTGGGAAAGTGAAAGAAAACAAAATAAAGTCATATTAACAATACATTTTATGAAAATATGTTCAGGAATAACAGTGTTCAAAATATTGCAGGATCATTGATTCAATGTCCTAAGTAAAAACAAAAAATGAAGAAAAATATTCTTATTGTCCAGTAACTTGAAATAAAGTAGCTTTTATTTTATTTTTTTTTGCATTTTATTTTCAACTTCTTAAAATTATACACGTGTGTGTTTGTGTGTGTGTGTGTGTGTGTGTGTGTGTATTTTGATGTATCTGTAGACTTCTTAAGCAAATATTAACTGAGCAGCTGTTACATATCAGTTCTTGCACTAAGTACAGAGGTTACAAAGTGCAATAACCTCAACATTCTGAAAGTCTAGTTACATTTATATTGTACATGTATGTAAATTGTATTTTGATTGTTTTACTTGAGATTGTTTTCTAAACAATTTCCTGTATTTATAAATATGCTGACTGATGATTATTTTTCACTACATATTATTTTTTATTCATATGTAATTATATAAGAAGATCCTCAAAAAACAAAGTTGAACATTTTAAAAAAATTTACGAGTTCACTCTGAGCTAGCTAGAATATTCACTAGGTCAGAATATTTAAGTGATATATTTTCCAAGTATTGCTCTCATTTTAGATTTTAATATGTTGTACTACTTTCCACAGTTTTCTCTCATCTTCTTTCTTTTCACATGTCCCACCATAGGTCATTAATCAAAAAATGAAGAAGATGAAGAAGAAAAGAAGAAACAGATGGAGGAGGAGGGGAAAGAACAGAAAAAAGAATGAATGAAGAAAGAAAGAAAAGAAAGGAAGGAAGGAAGAAAGGAAGAAGAGGAGGGAGGAAGAAAGGAAGAAGGGGAGGGAGGAAGGGAGGAAGAGTGATATAGGGAGAGAAGAAAAAAGGAAGGGAGAAAGAGAGAGGGAAGGAGAAATAAAAAGAGAAAGAAAATAGCACAGAGTAGAATTTCACACACACACACACAAATCAAATTCCAAGACTGTGTAATCTAAAATAAATCACACAGTTTATGAAGAATTTATCCTCAAATAAGGGTTAAAATCTATGTCAGCATTCCAAATTTAAGACTCAGAGTCTCAGCTCAAGACCTGTCTTCTGATCTCTTGATGTTCCATGGACTCATGTCTGGTTTCCATGGTGACTATTTTCATGAGTCTTTTAAACAATAAGAAAAATCTATCTTCTCTCATCACTTATTTTCAGAATCTTAGAATTAAAATCTTTCTTCCCTTCTTGGCATCCCAAAGAAGATTGTCTTTAACTTAAATGCCCTTAACTTAGGTAATACATTATCATCTCATTAAAAAAAAAAGGTGTGAGAAAGAGAAGTAAACAAGAGGTAAGGAGCTCTACAAGTTAAATTTTTAGTTAAATAGACAGTAGACAGATAGAGTAGAGTAGCCTTGTGTTTCTTTCTCTCATGAAGTGCATTTAAGCTTAGATGTCCTTCTTCCACAGAAACATAGGAAGTACAGTAAAGAGCCAGTGAGGAAACAAAACTATATTGAGGGCATAAGCTGTGCTTCAGGAGGATAAAGTTAATAACCTATAATCAACTTTTTAATTTAAAACATTGTGAATATGGCTCTCCTGCATCAAATAATATGCAAAATACAATTAAGAAAGTCCCCTAGAAACTTTGGTATTTTCTACTATAAACATGTTCTATCTAAATTTAAGATCTCAATTTTTTTTGGATTCATAATAGTTCAATATTTTAATCTGATGTTTTTAATTTAATAATTCTGTATATTTTATTATAAAGAATCAATTACCAATTGGAAACTGGTAAATAATACATTGAATTTAGATGTGAATAATAGGAAAAACTAAAGGCTTTCTTATGTAACCTTGGTATCCCCACCTCAATCATATCACTTGACCACTTTCCTACTCTGAAGTACTTAGTGGACCTCCTATTTTGTTCCCAAAGTTCCACAAATTTTTATAATCACAGAATTCCACAATATAGGTATTAACTGTTTATTGTTTGGATCATCTGATGTTATTTCTATGAACATATGGCTAATTTTAGTTCTATGAATGCTCATTTTCTTCTCACTCTTATGCCACCATGTTTGGTTACGACTTTGCTTAGGTTAGGACTGGCACATTTTAGCAGCTTAACAAATCTTTACTGAAATGAATACATGTATTGATTTTCATTGACTTTGATAAATGATGAATTCATGAAGAAACTGAAATTAATACCTATTAATACTATGGTTAAAAAACAGACCCTGTAATATAAAATCTATAGCTATATGAAAGAAAATTTTGGCACAGTGTTTTTTCAGCGAATGGACTTAAACCCAATGTGTGATACATCTTGAATTGTTTAACAGACCCGTAACATTAGTGTTTCTACAGGCTACTTTATGGTGCACTAAGCCCAGTGTTCTAAAAGCCAATGTATGTGAAAGCCTATCTGTCTGCCTGTAAAGACTTGTTCCCATGTTTTATATACTTATATGTCCCAGAATACAGTATTCGATAATAAGATTCATGTAATTTATAAAATTCCCATCGTTACTGATTAAATTATATCCTTTATTATTAAATAATATTTAAAAACAGAATTATAGGCTCTTCAGATTTTAAGACATTTTTAAAGTAGAGTTGCTAAACAAAATACAGGAAGCTGAGTTAAATTTGAATTTCAGATTAATAAATCATTTTTTTTCATCTAAGTATGTCCCAAATATTTCATGGGACACAAGCTACATTTTTTTTCTGAAATTCAAATTTAATCAGGTGTCCTATATTTTTATTTAATAAATCTGGCAATTTTAATTTTAAGCCATATATTCAAACTACCCTTTGTTCTGGGAATCTCACAGTCTAGTAGGCAACATGAGGGAGAAAACAGGGACAATGTGGTCAGATGAGCGCCAGGATAGAACAATGTAAAGCTGCTACCCAAAGGCATCCAGGAGAACAAATGTAAGATGTTGTGATCAAATGTCAGAAAGCTACTGTTACACATAATTACTTATACTAAAAGTTAAATACAGAAAACTGGGAAGCAAAAGCAGTATCACAAAAGAGGATCATGACAAAATCATTTCAGGGGTTTTGAAACAGCACATTCTCTTCCTTAAAGTGCCTCATGGACCTTTGGTTCATGATATCAAAGTAATCCTGCAGAAATTACTTACAGTGGATATCAAAGGGGCACACCAAGTAGCAACACCTAGACTAATACAACATAGCCATTGAGGAATTTTTAAAAATGCATGAAAGCATCAGTTATGAAGCCTCTGGCGCTTTCTATGAAAATTTGGAAACAATTTTGACGAAAGTTGCTTTAATAATATCTGAGTGCCTGGGAACAGCAACCAGGCTTTATTCCTCTCAATGTTTCTAACATAGTACAGTGACTTACACTGAGCAATCAAAAAGTATTTTTAGAATAAATGAATGAATACCTCTTCTAGTTATTCTGCTTATCCTCTCTGCTTTGTCTCTTTCTTGATTCCTTTCTTATGCTAACTGGGATTCTCAGCCAAGATGCAAACTCATGGATACTACGGAAAATGACCACATTGTAGATCTTGCTTCAAGGAGTAAATACAACTAGACTCTCTATCCACAATGACCAAAGAAGGGTGGCAAAGCTGTACTGGGTTTGGGTGTGCATCACCATCTAGAGGCAAGCAGTCTGATATATACACAAGGACGTGGAAGTGGCTGATGATCCTTGAAGTCAGGTAGATGGACACATTTTAGTTCCAGTTGATCTGCTAGGGCTCTAAGAGAAGCAAACATCCTGTATGCCTCCAGTGGAAATTATCAGGCCAAGGTCATACAATTTTCATTGTAAGACAAGTGTGCTGAGGTTCAGAAGATTCAACCCTAGGAAGAAACTTCAGTGTGGATACTATACGGTTAATATGACATAAAGGTGGAGGGAAAGAGTGCCATCCAGGGATACTGGACACTGGGACAGGTTTATTCCAGGATGAAGTAAGAGGCCCCCAAAGAATCAAATGATTAATGTACACACTCATATAATACTCAAAATAAAACAAGTAACTACCTTGTTACTTGTTAAAACAGGGCAAAAAGTCCTACATTGTTCTTATTTATCCCCATGATGTCTGCCTCAATATTTATTTTCAAATAGCAAGTATAAAACATAAAATCATTTTATACTACAAAGCTACAGTAATCAAAACAGCATGGTATTGGCATAAAAACAGACATATAGATCAATGGAACAGACTAGAGAGCCCAGAAATAAACACACACACCTACAGTCAATTAATCTTCAGCAAATGAGGCAAGAATATACAATGGAGAAAAGAATCCATGTAAATCAATGAAGTTAGAACACATCCTCATACCATACACAAAAATAAACTCAAAATGGCTTAAAGAGTACCACACTAAGTGCAGTAAGTCAGACAGAGAAAGACAAATATTATATGATAGCATTTACATGTGGAATCTAAAAAAGAGTACAAATGAATTTATTTACAAAGCAGAAACAGACTCACAGACATAGAAGACAAACTTATGGTTATCAAAGGGACGGGCAGGGGAGGGATAAATTAGGAGTATGGGATTAACAGATACACACTACCATATATAAATCAGGTAAACAACAAGGCTTTACTGTATAGCACAGGGAACTATATTCAATATCTTGTAATAATCTGTAATAGAAATGAATATTAAAAATTATATATGTATATATCTGAATCACTTTGCTGCATACCTGAAACTAACACAATTTTGAAAATCAAATATACTTCAATGACATAAATAAATATATAAAATATAAAATTTACTTTCTTTTAATTTTTACGTGAAATAGGAATCTTACTTTTATTATATTTTCTTAATGTACTTTGTTTTAAACTAATTGGTTATTGTAAATTAACTTTCAGCTTAATACATTCTCTTATCCTTTGTAAATACCTTTATTTGGCTTTAAAAATTTCTGGAAAAATTATTTGTTTTTATAGTAAACAATTATATGATCTATAGAGAATAAGAGATTTATATCCTTTCTAATTTGTATGACTCTTTTTCCTTCCTTTGTCCAACTGCATTGTCCAATAACTCACAAATGATGCTACAAAATAGTGGCAATAAAGGGTAGCCTTATTTTGTTTATGGTTTTAATGAGAAAACTGTTTTCTAATAAACATGGTACATCTCTATCTATTGCTACTTTATCAAAAACAGATGGTTAATTCTGATAATTTTTATAACATTTTTGGAGATTATTTGTGATTTGTCACTCTTGGTAAAATTAGGTAACAGGTTACCCAACAATAAAACATTCTTTCCTTCTGGACTAGGTTTCATTTGGTAATGGTTTATTATACTTTAATTATTCTGTTAGATTCTATTTATTAATCTTTTTTTTTTTTTTTTTTTTTTTGCGGTACACGGACCTCTCACTGTTGTGGCCTCTCCTGTTGTGGAGCACAGGCTCCGGACGCGCAGGCTCAGCGGCCATGGCTCACGGGCCCAGCCGCTCCACGGCATGTGGGATCTTCCCGGACCGGGGCACGAACCCCTGTCCCCTGCATCGGCAGGCAGACTCTCAACCACTGTGCCACCAGGGAAGCCCCTTATTAATCTTTTATTTAAAATTTTTGTATCAATACCATATTGTATTTGATCAAACACTTTAAACTATTATAGTATCAACTATATAATCATTTTTATATTGTGATAAATGCACATAAAATGTATTATTTTAACCACTTTAAAATTCATTGGCATTAAGTATATTCCCATTTTTGTGCTATACAATCACTTTAATCCTACTACTCCTAATTTTGATGTAGTCCTTGAAATTATCTATTGCTAATTTAAAAAAAATTTATGTGGATGTTTTTCTTCTTTCCTTTTTGTTTCCTTTCTTTTCTTTTCATTAACTTTGATCCTTTAAACTTATGAATCATTCCTAAATTCTCGTATTTGTACATCGAAGTAACCAGAAGAGTGGAAAAGAATGTCACAAATATAGCATATGTCCTTTGCCTAGAATTTTATCCTTTTCATGTCTCTTACACATTTATTTTCTTATTTGAATCTCAAAACAGTCCCTGAAGTACATGTGGGATGCCTGTTATAAACAGTGGTTCATTGTTGTACATGTGATGTAACTGATTGCAGTGCATATGGTCATATTTGGATAACGTGCAATAAAAACAAATCTTTTCTTAACTAGTTGCTTTAAAAAAACTGAATTTATCGACTTAACTTGAAGACAAACATAGCACAGCCATAAGTGCTGCACTAACATGGACATTGCTATGTTCCTAAAATTCCTTTATATTCACTAGAAATAGACTAAATATATAATTACATGTAGTGTTTCGTTGAAAGTTCTTTGGAAAGAATCAGGAATTTAGAATTCTTACATTATGTTCCTGCACAGCATTCTACTTTTCATCCTTGAGTCACCTTTTTAATTTAAAAACTATCTGATGCCCCAGATATGTTTGCCCAATAAAAACAATGTAAATGACAGTAAATAATTAAAATAACATTTAGGGATTTGGTGAATCATATTGAAGTCAGGCAAAATAATTACTGACTTGGGCCTATTCATCCTTCAGGTCTCAGCTTAAAGTACTACTTCAACAGGGAAACCATTCATAACTCTTCAGGCCAGGCGAGGCCCCCGTGTTATGTACTCCTGTATACTCTATTCATTACTTTTAAAAGGCTTTTTACAATAGAAACTAAATAAGCTTTGTATTGTTATTTATTTATTTGCGACTCATACAAATAGTGTGATTCTGGTTAATACATGATGATATATATTATATATTATTATATAGTATACTATTAGTTTTACATATTATTAGTATATCATTAATGTTCCAGAATCCAGTACGGAAATTAAATAAGTGAAGTATCGATCATCCACAAAGTCCTGGACTGAGGCAGTGGTAAGAGACAAGTCACACAGACACAGTTTTTACCGTGTAGTATTCGTGATCAGGGATGCAGGGGACATTCCTGTGAAGTAGATTCAATAACCACTCAATAAACTTTCATTACACATTTACTCTGAACAACACTTCCACCTCAGTACTGTGAAACATGCAGAAGCAGCCAAATGGTACAAAGATATAAATTACAGATCCAATTAATATACCAGAGTGATATGATATTTTTTGGAAAATACTTTTACCTTCTGAAGGAGCAAGGAAATGTGACTTGGAAAGGACAGAGTGATCATGGTATGTGTGCAAGCGAGGAAATAACAGGTTCTTTGAGGCAGATGGAAAGGGTATTGGTTTGGCTGGCTCAGTCTCCCCAGTAGGAAAAATGAGAAATGGGGTTAGCCAGCTTTGTTCCTTCAACAATACGTGTCATTTCTAACAAGAATGGAGAAGGAGCTCTAGAGAATTTAAATATAAACGAAGAAAAC
Source organism: Delphinus delphis (assembly GCF_949987515.2). Classification (NCBI taxonomy): domain Eukaryota; kingdom Metazoa; phylum Chordata; class Mammalia; order Artiodactyla; family Delphinidae; genus Delphinus; species Delphinus delphis. Next base: position 45,026,833 of record NC_082690.1, on the reverse strand, counting down.
TGATTTTATTATATACATAAGATATATCAGATATAACACAAACACACATAAACTGTCTTAAAATCTGGGGAATGAGCATATTATATAATCTCTCAAGGGTTCCTTTGCTTCTCAGAACCTTTGAGTAATGGGAAACCTAGACTTGAGAAGCTATCATCAACGTTTTCAGGCTTTGCCTAGCTTTACCAGATCAATCAATTATAACTATAAGCATAGTTCCTGGAAGCAGGGTGTTTTGATTTGTTTTGTTTTTGTTTTTGTTTTTTTCGGTACGCGGGCCTCTCACTGTTGTGGCCTCTCCCGTTGTGGAGTACAGGCTCTGGACATGCAGGCTCAGTGGCCATGGCTCACGGGCCCAGCCGCTCCACGGCACGTGGGATCTTCCCGGACCGGGGCACGAACCTGTGTCCCCTGCATTGGCAGGCGGATTCTCAACCACTGTGCCACCAGGGAAGCCCAACAGGGTTTTTTTAATATAATCTAAAAGGTGACCATGGGGAGTAATGATAGGCCCCACAGATGACAGAGGATGTGTAATGGGGGCTTCCTATAGCCTCATGCTTTAAAATCTAGCAGGTGATGCTTTGTAGTGTTTTCCACAAGTATGCTTGTCAGGCTAGCTAAAATATAAAACAGACCTATAAATGGCTCAAACAACAATAACAAAGTGTCCAGAAAATTAAATCCACAACTATATAATACAAAACTACTATATACATGACTCCATGCTGACCAGTGTGTTTGTGGGTTAGAGAAAGACTGGGTTGGCATACAGCGTATAAAGAAAAAGAGAGAGAGAAAAATAAAAAAAGGAAAGAAAAGTTTCTTCCTTCTAGAATCTCCTAATCGAAGGCCTAGGAAAACCTTTCTTGTGTCTCAAGAATTCCTATCTCAAAGTGACTTTTGCAAAACTAAGGAATTACAGAATAGTAACAAGGGAGAAAAAGGAAGCTCTCTAAACTTGCTGAGAAAAATACTGTTTTCATTGTACTACGTAGGAATGTTACAGTGCTGGTGTCATATGTTACTAGCATCATAACTTCTACCCTATGAGATTTGAACTGTAACTTTTCCTATCTAACAATGTCATTGCTCTGAAAAAAAAAACAAGAACCCATAGACAAGTTAATTATCATTAGCATGACTAAGCCCAGCTCCTGTAACAGATAAGTCCTTAAACCTCAAAAAGACTTACCGGTTGCTCACGTTAGCAGGGACAGCAAAGCAGTTGGGGACTGAGGTGCAGGAAACGGTGTCTTTTCTGCTGAATATTAATATAGGACCCAAGTAAATTCCATCTTGTAACACTTATTTTTAATACATAATTCCCAATTATCTAGGGAGTGGAGTGGTATCAATTCTACCCACATTCTGGTCACCAGAGTTAAGTCAAATGGACCAACTTAATTATAAGGGAAGTTGGAAGAACATAATCTTCCTTTATACCCAGGAGGAAAATGAAATGAGTGGTAGAACACCTGGCAGGGAAACTTTATCATCTAACCCACAAGAGAAGCGAAGGATCTAAGAGGCAATAACTAAACAAACAAACAACAACAACAAATAAGGTACATACCTTAACTTCTTTCCTATGTCCGTTCTTGATATATTTTTCAAAACACTGTCTTGACTCCATTTTCAGGTCCTGAGGAGAGGCCAGTCAGTTCCGCTTCAGTAGACAACTAAGTCCACACTCCCAACCTGCTCCCATATCGAGTTCTCATAATCCTGGCCACTATACACTTGTCCTAATTGTCCCAAGACCAGATACCAGTCAACCAGGGGCAGCTCCTGTGTCCTAAAGCCTGCTGAAATTATTCAAAGTAGCTAATCCTAAACTTGCTTACCCATGGAAACCACAACAAAGACACTATCCACAACTCCCCTCTTTCCTTTTGCCTCATGGCCAACTCTGGGGCTTCCCCTGAATGGCACTGTGTGTCATGCTGTGTTCTTCCCAGGGAACTGTGAGTAACAAAATGGTAAAACTCTTTCTGATTTCTCTCTCTTGATCTGTGGCTAACCTCACCATACCTCACCCAAGGTAACATGGTTAAAACACTGTTAAAAGGGTATATAAATGTTTGATCCATTTTCAGCAAAAGCATATTCAGTTTCAGAGCCCAATCCACTGACACCTCTCAGAGCATCTTATTTGGCAATATAGCACAAATAGGATGGACCCAAATGGACAAGGGAAACAAACATTTTCATCTATTGTCCAAGGGAGAGAGCTGGAAACGTTGAACCAGTTGAATGTCTCTGTCCAAGCCAGTCCTTAAATGATAACACGTGCAATTTCATCAGCCTATAGCAGGATTGCACTCATCTCTGGAAAACATAGAGGAAAATATGTTTTTAACTGACAAGAACATTTATGTTTTGATAGTTTGAAAAATACATCAAGAAGACTTCCCTGAAGTTTGTTGTAAGCTATTCCCTCTAAAATATGTGAGTATAAGTGTATCAAAGTAAGAAAATCTAATGCAAACTAAATGAAATAATTTTGCAGTTTATGAAACTAGCTGAAGGCTGGGTGCCAGTTCATTGAATAGCTTCATTCATGTCTTATTTCAGCGCATTCTTTTCTGAGTTTTATTTTTCAAGTGACTTAAGATGAGGGAAGAAAAAAGGGGACGGGATATGGTTCTGCGCTAGGGTTTGCCATGAACCTGTTCTGTAGCAATTGTGTTTCTGAGGCATCTGTATGACCCCAGGGAGGTTTCAGGTTTGAAATAATAACACCATGAATTACTGTGAAATATACTTATTGTATTATTAACCTAGCTCTAAAGAAATATCTCTGGTGGGAAAGTACTACTAAAATAATTTATAATTTTGATTTGTGTACTACTCACAGCCTGGAGTATTAGGTAGTACTGACTCCTCGGTCTACTAGATAAGCCATACCTGATTTGTCTAGCGCCTTTTTCTCAAATATTATTTAGCTACTTTTGCTTTTACGGAAATGCCACACCAATTTCCCTGGGGAAAGGAGAAAATAAAGGACCTCTAGATTAGTGTGCAGATGGACATCAAGGAGCTAACCTGAGTTTGAATTCTGGATCCTAGACTTAAACAGCTCTTGCAAGCTTGATCTGATCACTTAAAACCTTTGAGGATCTGTTTCATACCTTTAAAGTATTAACAATGATATCTTTCTTCTCTAGGGGTGTCAGAATTTAAAAAGTTAAGGCATACAAAATACTTCATATAAAGCCTTCTAGACAGGAGGTGCTACATAGTTGGAGGAATTGGGGTGAAATTCATCCAGACTGCACATTTCTACATCTTAATATCAATTTAGGTCAACAAAGGACAGATGTGTCTGTGCCAGTTTATCAATGCCTTACCATCATTGATGTCACAGTCCAAAATATACCATCTCAGGCACACTCCAGAACATGTCTCTGGATACAATTAATGCTTGAGTGCTTGCCTAAGTTTTTGACACAGAAATAATTGTTTTTAGTTTAACAAAATAAAAAAATAATGTTACCATTTACTGAGCATGTACTAAGTGACTAGCACCATGAAGAGCATTTTGTTTTAAATTTCAAAACAATCCCATGGGTATTCATTAGTAAATTCTTCCTCCTTCCCTCCCTCCTTGTCTCTTTCCTTCTTTTCTTCCATCCTTTCTTCTGTCCTAACACCCTGCCCCATTTTTATCTTCCACGTAGAGTTTACACAAAAAAGTATATCTAGCCCTCCTTTTGCACAAGTTAGAACTTGGTCAGAGTCTAGTTGCCTAATTTAACAATCCATGCATGCTAAAGCATTTGGTTTACAGAGTGTTCCTTTAAAAAGTGAACACATTAAAAAAGTAAATAGTAAATTTTACCATTTAAGACACCTTCAGAGGAAAACTATGTATTTTCCATGAAATTGTTGCCTAGGAAACGATGATTTCATCTTATTTTTGGCATAGAACTGTAGGTGTCTAAAAGCTCTAAATCAGTGCACACACAGCATGAACGCAGATATTTATGAAGCCAACAAGACAGCAAGGTCGCTTCTACCTTGTGGTCTCCAGAGAGAAAATTTTGTCTAAGAACTCCTTTTTTAAAAAATCTTTATTGAAGTGTAATTGCTTTACAATGTTGTGTTAGTTTCTGCTGTATAACAAAGTGAATCAGTTATGTGCATACCTATATCCCAATATCCGCTCCCTCTTTCGTCTCCCTCCCACCCTCTCTAAACCACCCGTCTAGGTGGTCACAAAGCACCCAGCTGATCTCTCTGTGCTATGCGGCTGCTCCCACTAGCTAGCTATTTTACATTTGGTAGTGTATATATCTCAATGCCACTCTCTCACTTCGTCCCAACTTGCCCTTCCCCCTCCCCGTGTCCTCAAGTACATTCTGTGCCTCTGTGTCTTTATACCTGTCCTGCCCCTAAGTTCATCAGAACCATTTTTTTTTAGATTCCATATATATGTGTTAGCATACTGTATGTGTTTTTCTCTTTCTGACATACTTCACTCTGTATGACAGTCTCTAGGTCCATAGACCTCATTACAAATAACTCAATTTTGTTTCTTTTTATGGCTGAGTAATATTCCATTGTATATATGTGCCACATCTTCTTTATCCATTCATCTGTTGATGAACACTTACATTGCTTCCATGTCCTGGATATTGTAAATAGTGCTGCAGTGAACATTGTGGTACATGACTCTTTTGAATTATGGTTTTTTCAGGGTATATGCCCAGTAGTGGGATTGCTGGGTCATATGGTAGTTCTATTTTTAGTTTTTTAAGGAACCTCCATACTGTTCTCCATAGTGGCTGTAACAATTTACATTCCCACGAACAGTGCAAGAGGGTTACCTTTTCTCCACACCCTCTCCAGCATTTACTGTTTGTAGATTTTTTGATGACGGACATTCGGACCTGTGTGAGGTGATATCTCATTGTAGTTTTCATTAGCATTTCTCTAATGATTTGTGATGTTGAACATCTTTTCATGTGTTTGTTGCAATCTGTATATTGTCTTTGGAGAAATGTCTATTTAGGTCTTCTGCCCATTTATGGATTTGGTTGTTTGTTTTTTTGATATTGAGCTGCATGAACTACTTGTAAATTTTGGAGATTAATCCTTTGTCAGTTGCTTCATTTGCAAATATTTTCTCCCATTCTGAGGGTTGTCTTTTCATCTTGTTTATGGTTTCCTTTGCTGCGCAAAAGCTTTTAAGTTTCATTAGGTCCAATTTATTTATTTTTGTTTTTATTTTCATTTCTCTAGGAGGTGGGTCAAATAGGATCTTGCTGTAATTTATGTCAGAGTGTTCTGCCTATGTTTTCCTCTAAGAGTTTTAGAGTGGCCTTACATTTAGATATTTAATCCATTTTGAGTTAATTTTTGTGTGTGGTATTAGGAAGTATTCTAATTTCATTCCTTTACATGTAGCTGTCCAGTTTTCCCAGCACCATTTATTGAAGAGGCTGTCTTTTCTCCACTGTATACTCTTGCCTCCTTTATCAAAGATAAGGTGACCATATGTGCATGGGTTTATCTCTGGGCTTTCTCTCCTGTTCCATTGATCTATATTTCTATTTTTGTGCCAGTACCATACTGTTTTGATTACTGTAGCCTTGTAGTATAGTCTGAAGCCAGGGACCTGATTCCTCCACTTCTGTTTTTCTTTCTAAATATTGTTTGGCTATTCAGGGTCTTTTGTATTTCCATACAAATTGTGAAAGTTTTTGTTCTAGTTCTGTGAAAAATGCCATTGGTAGTTCGATAGGGATTGCACTGAATCTGCAGATTGCTTTGGGTAGTATGGTCATATTTCCAATGTTGGTTCTTCCAATCCAAGAACATGGTATATCTCTCCATCTGTTGGTATCACCTTTAATTTCTTTCATCAGTGTCTTATAGTTTTCTGCATACAGGTCTTTTGTCTCCTTAGGTAGGTTTATTCCTAGGTATTTTATTCTTTTTGTTGCAGTGGTAAATGGGAGTGTTTCCTTAATTTGTCTTTCAGATGTTTCATCATTAGTGTATAGGAATGCAAGAGATTTCTGTGCACTAAGTTTGTATCTTGCTACTTTACCAAATTCATTGATTAGCTCTAGTAGTTTTCTGATAGCATCTTTAGGATTCTCTATGTATAGTATCATGTCATCTATAAACAGTGACAGTTTTACTTCTTCTTTTCCAATGTAGATTCCTTTTATTTCTATTTCTTCTCGATTGCTGTGGCTAAAACTTCCAAAAGTATGTTCGGTAATATTGGTGAGAGTGGGCAACCTTGTCTTGTTCCTGATCTTGGAGGAAATGGTTTCAGTTTTTCACCATTGAGAATGATGTTGGCAGTAGGTTTGTCATATGTGGCCTTTATTATGTTGAGGTAGGTTCCTTCTATGCCTACTTTCTGGAGAGTTATTTTTATCATAAATGGGTGTTGAATTTTGTCTAAAGCTTTTTCTGCATGTATCGAGATTATCAAATGGTTTTTATCCTTCAATTTGTTAATATGGTGTATCACATTGATCTGTGTATCTTGAAGAATCCTTGCATTCCTGGGATAAACCCCACTTGGCCATGGTGTATGATCCTTTTAATGTGCTGTTGGTTCTGTTTGCTCGTATTTTGTTGAGGATTTTTGCATCTATGTTCATCACAGGTATTGGCCTGTAGTATTGTTTTTTTTGTGACATCTTTGTCTGGTTTTGTATCAGGGTGATGGTGGCCTCATAGAATGAGTTTGGAAGTGTTCTTCTCTCTGTTAAATTTTGGAAGAGTTTGAGAAGGATATGTGTTAGCTCTTTTCTAAATGTTTGGTAGAATTCGCCTGTGAATTCATCTGGTCCTGGGCATTTGTTAGTTGGAAGATTTTTAATCAGAGTTTCAATTTCAGTGCTTGTGATTGGTCTGTTTATATTTTCTATTTCTTCCTGGTTCAGTCTTGGAAGGATGTGCTTTTCTAAGAATTTGTCCATTTCTTCCAGATTGTCCATGTTATTGACATATAGTTGCTTGTAGTAATCTCTCATGATCCTTTGTATTTCTGCAATGTCAGTTGTTACTTCTCCTTTTTCATTTCTAAATCTGTTGATTTGAGTCTTCTCCCTTTTTTTCTTGATGAGTCTGCCTAATGGTTTATGAATTTTGTTTATCTTCTCAAAGAACCAGCTTTTAGTTTTATTGATCTTTGCTATTGTTTCCTTCATTTCTTTTTCATTTATTTCTGATCTGATCTTTATGATTTCTTTCCTTCTGCTAACTTTGGGGTTTTTTTATTCTTCTTCCTCTAATTGCTTTAGGTGTAAGTTTAGGTTGTTTATTTGAGATGTTTCTTGTTTCTTGAGGTAGGATTGTATTGCTATAAACTTCTCTCCTAGAACTGCTTTTGCTGCATCCCATAGGTTTGAGTTGTGTTTTCATTGTCATTTGTTTCTGGGCAATTTTGATTTCCTCAGTGATCTCTTGGTTATTTAGTAGTGTATTGTTTAGCCTCCATGTGTTTGTAGTTTTAACAATTTTTTTTCCTGTAATTGATATCTAGTCTCATAGCATTATGGTCAGAAAAGATACTTGATAAAATTTCAATTTTCTTAAGTTTACCAAGGTTTGAGTTGTGACCCAAGATATGATCTATCCTGGAGAATGTTCCATGAGCACTTAAGGAGAAAGCGTATTCTGTTGTTTTTGGATGGAATGTCCTATAAATATCAATTAAGTCCATCTTGTTTAATGTATCATTTAAAGCTTTTGTTTCCTTATTTATTTTCATTTTGTATGATCTGTCCATTGGTGAAAATGGGGTGTTAAAGTCCCCTACTATGATTGTGTTACTGTCAATTTCCCCTTTTATGGCTGTTAGCATTTGCCTTATGTATTGAGGTGCTCCTATGTTGGATGCATAAATATTTACAATTGTTATATCTTCTTCTTGGACTGATCCCTTGATCATTATGTAGTGTACTTCTTTGTCTCTTGCCTTTATTTTAAAGTTTATTCTGTCTGATATGAGAATTGCTACGCCAGCGTTCTTTTGATTTCCATTTGCATGGAATATCTTTTTCCATCCCCTTACTTTCAGTCTGTATGCGTCCCTAGGTCTGAAGTGGGTCTCTTGTAGACAGCATATGTATGAGTCTTGTTTTTGTATCCATTCAGCCAGTCTATATCTTTTGGTTGGAGCACTTAATCCATTTACATTTAAGGTAATTATTGATATGTATGTTCCTATTACCATTTTCTTAATTGTTTTGGGTTTGTTTTTGTAGGTCTTTTCCTTCTCTTGTGTTTCCTACCTAGAGAAGTTCCTTTAGCATTTGTTGTAAAGCTTGTTTTGTGGTGTTGAACTCTTAACTCTTGCTTACCTGTAAAGGTTTTAATTTCTCCTTCGATTCTGAATGATATCCTTGCTGGGTAGAGTAATCTTGGTTGTAGGTTTTTTCCATTTCCTCACTTTAAATATGTCCTGCCACTCCCTTCTGGCTTGCAGAGTTTCTGCTGAAAAAGCAGCTGTTAACCTTAATGGGGATTCCCTTGTATGTTATTTGTTGTTTTTCCCTTGCTGCTTTTAATATGTTTTCTTTGTATTTAATTTTTGACAGTTTGATTAATATGTGTCCCGGTGTGTTTCCCTTTGGGTTTATCCTGTTTGGGACTCTCTGAGCTTCCTGGACTTGATTGACTATTTCCTTTCCCATGTTAGGGAAGTTTTCATCTATAATCTCTTCACATATTTTCTCAGGCCCGTTCTTTTTCTCTTCTTCTTCTGGGACCCCTATAATTCGAATGTTGTTGCGTTTAATGTTGTCCCAGAGGTCTCTGAGACTGTCCTCAATTCTTTTCATTCTTTTTTCTTTATTCTGCTCCCTGGCAGTTATTTCCCCCATTTTATCTTCCAGCTCACTTATCCATTCTTCTGCTTCAGTTATTCTGTTATTGATTCCTTCTAGAGTATTTTTAATTTCAGTAATTGTGTTGTTTGTCATTGTTTGTTTGCTCTTTAGTTCTTCTAGATCCTTGTGAGATGTTTCTTGTATTTTCTCCATTCTGTTTCCAAGAGTTTGGATCATCTTTACTATCATTACTCTGAATTCTTTTTCAGGCAGGTTGTCTATTTCATCTTCATTTATTTGGTCTGGTAGGTTTTTACCTTGCTCCTTCATCTGTAACATATATTTTTTGTCATTTCTTTCTTTTTTTTTTTTTTTTTTTTTTGATGGGTGGTGCTGTATCCCTGTCTTACTGGTTGTTTGGCCTGAGATGCTGAGCACTGGAGTTTTCAGGCAGTTGGATAGAGCTGTCTTGGTGCTGAGATGAGGACCTCCGGGAGGCCTCACTCTGATTGATATTCTCTGGTGTCTGAGGTTCTCTGTTAGTCCAGCAGTTTGGATTTGGAGTTCCCACCATAGCAGTTCAGGCCCGACCTCTGGCCTGGGAACCAAGATCCTGCAAGCTTCGTGGTGCAGTTAAAAAAAAAAAAAAGGAAGAAAGAAAGAGAAAAAGGAGCAGTACAATATCAAAGAACTGAAGACAAAGTAAAGTTAGAAAGATAAAAAATATATTAGGAAAAATAAAACTATAATTGAAACAACAGCAACAAGGTAAAATAAAATCACAACAGTAATAGAAAAAAAAAATAGAGGGGTTGGGGAACAAGCCAAAAGGAGAAATCACTAACAAAGTATAAAGAATAAAATAAAATTAGAAAAATAAAAGATTTATTAGGAAAAATAAACATATAAAAAAATCAGCAGCAATGAATCAACAAGTTAAAACAGAACCTTAATGTAAAAGAGGGGGAAAAAAAAGAAACAAAGCTCTGGCTACGGGGGTGGAGTTTATGTGGGGGTGGAACTTAGGCAGGGGCAGGGTTTAGGTGGGGCAGGACCTAGGCAGTGGGGGTGACGTTTGAGCATGGGGCAGGGCCTAGGCTCAGGACCCACATAGCTGGATAAGGCCCTGGGGGCGGGGCCTAGGTGGGGCGACGTTCAAGCGTGGGACGGGGCCTCTGCTTAGGACCTGTGCAGAAGGGGAGAGGCAGCACGTGGAAAGGAGCGCCTCCAGAGTGTGGAGTTCCGGAGTTTGGAGGTAGGGCCGTGGGTGAGGGTGTGGGGGTGGGGTTTAGGCCCAGTGCATTGGAGGGGGTCTCGGAGGGGGTCTCCGAGTGTAGAGGTAGGGCCCTGGGTGGGGGTGTAGGGGCGGGGCTTGGGCTCTGTGCAGCGGGAGGGAGGCTCCGAGGGCAGAGGAGTAGGCCCGGGAGCCCAGCAGGCTCCCTGGTGCCTAAGAGGACAGGGAAAGCACTGGCCGCGTTCCTTTCTGTTCCTCCTTCCCCCCCCCCCCACCATCTCCCCCAGGGTGTTCCCTTGCCCCACTGGACCCCTAACGGTGCGTGGGTCCCACTGGGTGCCCGAACTCCTCCCCTCCCCCAGCGCCCCCTCAGGGGTGCCGGTCCCGGAGGTCTGGTCTTTATTTTTATTTTTGCTCCCCCTTCCCTCCCTCCCACTCCCTCAGGACCCGCCCGGCTGGAGGGGGCCTCGGTGGGCAGAGGATCAGGCCCGGGATCTCAGTAGGCTCCCGGGGGCCCAAAGGGGCAGGGGAAACCTGGCCACGCTCCCCTTTGATCCTCTGACCTCTCAATGGTCCCCCAATTTCCCCCTTCGGGTGTGGGATCCCTCCCCCTCCCCCAGCCGCCTCTCAGGGGCGTCAGTCCCGTCCCGCTTCCACTTCTCCTCCCCCTTAACTCCCCCCAGGCCCCACGTCCTACCGGGTTGCTGGCGGTTCCTCCCGTCCCCTTAGGTGTCTGTGGTCCCCCCTCTAAGAATTTTTTGAGAGATCAGCTGGATAAGAACATCCCTAGGAGAAAGTAAGAAGGATTTAAGTAGATATTTTTCCAAAGAAGATATAAAAATGGCCATTAAATACACTAAAGATGCCGGGAGGAGCTGGGGCGGGGGCAGCCACAGAGGTGGCACCAGAGTCAGGGATTTGGCCTTTGGTGCCAAAAGAGTACTGGACCCCCAGTGGGACGAAAGACATTAAAAACATTTTTTTTTAATGCTCAACATCACTAATCATCAGAGAAATGCAAATCAAAACCCTAGTGAGGTATCACCTCATGCCAGTTTGGATGGCCACTATCAAAAAAACAATAAGTGTTGGTGAGGATGTGGAGAAAAAGGAACCCTTGTTGATGGGAATGTAAAATGGTGCAGCTGCTTTGGGAACCAGTATGGAGATTTCTTTAAAATTTAAAAATAGAATAACCATATAATCCAGCAATCCCACTTCTGGGTATTTATCCAAAAGAATAATAATAAAAAAAATCTCAAAGAGATATTGGCACATCCATGTACATTACAGCATTATCCATCAATGAATGAATGGATAAAGAAAATATATATTGGGCTGGCCAAAATGTTCTTTCAGTTTTTTCCGTAAAATGGCTCTGGTAGCACTTAGTTGTCTTTAACTTCATTCAGAACAATTTTGTTAGATTGTACTGTGACAGCTGTCATATCAGCGTGCATTTAAAAAAAAAACTTATCAAAATTGGTGAGTTTTTATGTAGCCATTTTAATATTGGAGATGGAAGAAAAACAACATTTTCAGCATATTTTATTTTATTTTTTCAAGAAAGGTAAAAACGCAACTGAAATGCAAGAAAAGATTTGTACAGTGTGTGGAGAAGGTGCTGTGACTGATCGAACGTGTCAAAAGTGGTTTGCGAAGCTTCATGCTGGAGATTTCTCACTGAGTGATGCTCCACAGTCGGGTAGACCAGTTGAAGTTGATAGCAATCAAATTGAGACATTAACTGAGAATAGTCAACATTTCACCACGCTGGAGGTAGCCGACATACTCAAAATATCCAAATCAAGCATTGAAAATCATTTGCACCAGCTTGGTTACGTTCATTGCTTTGATGTTTGGGTTCCACAAAAGTTTAGCGAAAAAAAACTTCTTGACCTTATTTCCTCATGCTATTCTCTACTTAAATGGAATGAAAATATTCCATTTTAAAACAAATTGTGATGGGCATTGAAAAGTGGATACTGTAGAATAATGTGGAACGGAAGAGATCATGGGGCAAGCGAAATGAACCACCACCAACCACACCAAAGGCAAGTCTTCGTCCAGAGAAGGTGATGTTGTGTATATGGTAGGATTGGAAGAGAGTCCTCTGTTATGAGTTCCTTCTGGAAAACCAAATGATTAATTCCAACAAGTACTGCTCCCAGTTAGACCAACTGAAAGCAGCACTTGATGAAAAGCGTCTGGAATTAATCAACAGAAAATGCATAATCTTCCATCAGGATAACGCAAGACTGCATGTTTCTTTGATGACCAGGTAAAAACTGTTACAGCTTGGCTGGGAAGTTCTGATTCATCTGCCATATTCACCAGACATTGCACCTTTGGATTTCCATTTATTTCGGTCTTGACAAAATTCTCTTAATGTAAAAAAATTCAGTTCCCTGGAAGACTGTAAAAGGCACCTGGAACAGTTCTGTGCTCAAAAAGATAAAAAGTTTTGGGAAGATGGAATTATGAAGTTGCCTGAAAAATGGCAGAAGGTAGTGGAACAAAATGGTGAATACGTTGTTCAATAAAGATCTTGGTGAAAATGAAAATTGTGTCTTTCCCCCCCCCTCTTTAAAGCCAAAGGAACTTTTTGGCCAACCTAATATTCTATATACATTATATATATAGTATGTATATATATACGTATATATGACTATTATTCAGGCTTAAAAAAGGAAATCCTGTCATATACTACAACATGGATGAACCTTAAGGACATTATGGTGAGTGAAATAATCCCGTAGCTAAAAGACAAAAATTGCAAGATTCCGCTTATATGAGGTATCTAAATTAGTCATAGAAACAGAAAATAGAAACGTGGTTGCCAGTGAGGGGAGAAGGGAATAATTGCAAAATGTCACCAGGGAACGTTTTGGGCTGTAGTAAGATTCTATATCTTAATTGTGGCAGGGTTTACACAACTACATACAGTTGGCCAAATTATATAAATACTACAAGATGATCCCTGTGAATACTAGATAAACCTAACAGCAGTTGAAGGATCATAGACAGTGAATTCAGGAATTCCTTCATCTGAGTCAAAGCTCACCTCTTTCCAATCAGTGTGACCTCAAGGGTCTTATACAGTGTGTGGTTCTCATTTTTCTCATCTGTAAAATAATGGTCATAAAAGTTACCTCTGTGTATAGCTCTTTTGGCACAGTGTTTGACATCTGCACATAATAGATTCTTTTCTAATTTCCCTTCCCTTCCCTTTAAGCCGGTATTTTTCAAAGTATGACTTTTGGACTTCTAGCATCAAAATCACCTGTTGTATATTAAAATGCAACCCCTGAGAATAAGATTGCAGAAAGTACATTTTAACAAGTGCCGAAATCGAGCTTACAGTGTTACTGTGATACCCTCAGGCCCCACTTGTTCCCAGCCTCTGCAACCCTTCTTTTCCACAAGCAAAATTCCCACCTGAAGGATCTTCCTCAATCTCTAAGAATGATTTTAATCTTAAATCATGAAGGACTTGTTTTATGTTTTGGTTTTTTTTTCCCCTGTCATTAGTAGACTTCCTGTATTAGAATACTTTGGGGGTGCTTGTTTAAAATCCAAATGTTTAAACCACAATCCATTCCCTCCAAATTATAATTTCTGGGGGTAGGAATTCAGAAATCTGCATTTAAACAAGCTTCCTAGGTAATTCTTATAAACTTTGAGAACTATAGCCAAACCCAGCAATCACACCTACCCAAAGCGAGACTAATCTTGGGCCTGGTTTTGCTAATTCAATTCATATCTACTGTCCTGTGCCTGGTTTTCACTTCTAAGCAGCAGGAATGGAGGACTTCATTGTATTTGTAATGGAAGATTCTGGCCCCAACCTACAGTCCAGTGACCAGATTCTGATTCCTACTGATACTTCTTTATTCTGAAAGTGTTTATGGAGCAACTAATCTAAGCGTTAGGGATACAGCAGTGACAACAGAAAAAGAAAAAGCCACGCTTTCCTGGTTTTCTAGTAGCATATACAGACAATTAACAAAATTAAGCAATTAAACATAGCCTGTTAGATGACTAAACGTTATGGAGAAAAATGAAACACTAAAAGAAATAGAAGTGGGAAGATTATAATTTTAAATAGGATGATCGGGAAAGGTGTAATGAGAAGGTGTTGATCGACCTGCTACCTTAGCTTCCTAATGTGGTCTAATGAAAAATAATCCTTTTGTTACTAATGTCCTGCCTACACTTTTTGGGGGAGCATGCCAATAATTGAATGGGTCACTGCCTGATATGGACTGTTGGTCTAAGCCCACCACCTGAAGTCTCTCACCATAGCCTTCAGATGTCAAATTCTGGGATGGGACTTGCTTTCCTAAAGCCTGGAGCTGGGTCTGGCTATGAGGTCTGTCCCATGACATTTTTCTCAGTTTGGCCATTACCAACCCTACCTAGAGATGATAGAGTCACCTGGATTTGATGAGCTAATTGCAGTGATAGACTCCTACCAGAAGAGGGTAGCAGAGGGTTGCAGAGTAAAAGCTGCTGCCGGCCTAGATCTTCCCCCACAGCTCTTGTTCAAACAAAGCACTAAGGTAGTCAAAGTCAAGAGGTGAGTTCACTGGGGAAAGCATTGGCTTCAGCAACATCTTTTATAAGAGCTGGGACTGGTATGGAATTGCACATGCCCTGGAAAAAGAGAGCACGGTATATGAAAGTGACAATTTTGATACACTTTTCTAACAAGCTCTCTTACCTACTAACAAACATTCAATTTCTTGCTAAGTAACATAGATGCCATGACATAAATGTCTATCCCTACTGTGGCCCCTCTTTACTCCTTCCCTGTTAAATTCCACTCCATTAACAACACAATGGCTTCTAAGTGTTCTGAGAGAGCTTAAGACTCAAACATTTTTTCCTTCTCTGGTAAACGTTTATTCATCTTGAGTCCCAGTTTAAGTTGAGCCTATACAGAATTAAAACTGGAGTCTCAGCCTCCCCTAATTTGAGTGAATAACATGAAGGCAGGAACGAGACCACTGTGTGGGGTTCTTCTCTGCAATCCCAGCAACTAGCCCAGTGCCTGGTACCTTAGAGACACTCATTGCTATTTATTGCAAGACTTCATATTATTACAAAAGGCAATTAGCCCAGATGGCAATTTTTACTTTTTATTGATTTAGTTTTTTGTGGTACGCGGGCCTCTCACTGTTGTGGCCTCTCCCGTTGCGGAGCACAGGCTCCGGACGCGCAGGCTCAGCGGCCATGACTCACGGGCTCAGCCGCTCCTCGGCATGTGGGATCTTCCCGGACCGGGGCACGGACCCGTGACCCCTGCATCGGCAGGCGGACTCTCAACCACTGCACCACCAGGGAAGCCCCAGATGGCAATTTTTAAAGTTCTTCTTTCTAAAAAGGGGATGTGGTATGACAAATTTCATTTCTACCTTATGCTCAGCCGAAACCAGACACGAAGCCTCCTTTGTCAGCAGTACCAAGCAGGAAGCCTCTCACCTACTGATCTCTTTGGGCAGCAACCTGACAGTGACACTGAACAAATGAAGATTCAGATGCATTAAAGGAAAGCAGAATGTCCTTAAAATGATCATCCCCCTGACCCTTGGTCCAAACAAGGCCAAAAGTCAGTAGTATCCTCTGTGCTCCTGATCGCTAGGATACTGCCGCCTGTCAGCTACAGCAAAGTTACCAACATCTCTCCCAGGATGAGAACTAACAGAATTCTGGGCAAAAAGCAAGATAATATTCTTGGCTCCCAGGGCCAAATATATGAGAAAGGCAAAGGAATAGAATTCATTGAGTTTTTTTCTTTCCATGCTTTCCATGCTTAGTTTTTATAACACATCTGTAGAAAGATATTATTATTTTCCTCATTCTTAGGAGGCAGTAAAGAGAGATAAAAAGACTCATTCAAGGTCACTTATCAGGTCTATTGATGTTAGGGTCCATGTTTTTTTCTGTTCCTCCATGCTTCAGTAAAAAGTAACCCATGTGTCATGTTTTAAAATCTACAAAATATATTGATTTTCTAATTTATTCATCACCAGCACTATATTGGACAGATAAAATATTAGTTCTCTCTTTGGACAGATGAGGATACTAAGGCGAGAATGGGAGCATATGAATTTTGACTATAAATCCTATCTTCTTTAAACAGATGGCCTGCCCTTGTAGAGTAGGTCAGGCTGCTCAACTTATAACTAAGAACGGGCCAACAGGTCTTTACAAGATAAGATCTGTCCTTTTAGTCTTAGATGGGTGCTTAATAGCAACTCAAACTGCCCATACATAAGGTGATTAAAAACATACAAAATTGCATTTCCTTTACTCAAAATGCTGAAAAGACATCAAAAATAAACACAAAATAATCACGGTCCTTGCTGCTTTCTAACGTGTGAAGAGGATGGGGAGGGAGGTGGCCGTGACATTATTATCAGATAAGGAGGTGAGCAACAGAAAGCAAGTGGTGGGGCAGTCCAGTTGTTTGGTGGAGTACATTAATGAATTTTTAATGATAAGGTTATACAAACCTGAAATTTAGGACTGAGTTTGGCAGTAGGGTCTAATAAGAGCTAAATTTGTTACAGAAGAAAATCACGGGATGTGCCTTGTTTTGTTTGAATTAACACTAAACAGCAACAAAGGAAAAATCCTGAAATTCACACAGAAAACTATATTGAATAGACATGAAGTCCAAGGTGAAAGGTGACTATAACAATTGACCTCCCTCAGAATTTCAGAAATATTGGAGAAGAAATTTGTTATGCAGTGGGGGTCGGGGGGGCTTGTCAAGTTAATTCAATCCAGGTATTAAGAAGAAAGGAGAGCCTAATTGATGTCTAGATTATACCTGCAGTCCACAGTATGACGTCCCAGTGTTTATTGAGCAATTACTATGTGTCAGCTTTGTTTAATGTATTTTCCATACATGGTTTTATCCAATTCTCATAACTCTTATTAAGTGAATAAAAGGATCATCAACATGTTACAAATGAACAATGAGACTTAGAGATATTATGTAATTTCTCTCAAAATCCCATGGGAAATAATCAGAATCAGGATAGGATCAGCTAGGTCTACTTGATTCTGGTGACTGTGACCTTAAAAATTGTTCTACTCCATAATTTCAAGAACTTGAAAATATAATTATAGTTAGAGCAGAAACTTTTTAACTCTAAGGTATTCATTAATTTAGATTCAACTCTGTCACAAAGAGTTAACATGACTTCCAAGAAATATGCTAATAGAGCCATTAGTTAGAATGCTGCCTTATTATCACCAGTTAAAATATAATCTAAACAAGTTATTCTAATGAAATTCTCTCACAGTTTGCAAACTTCTCTTCATTATACCCAGGAAGTAAATGTATATGTCAAGGAAAAGCTTAGGTTCCTATTTAACTTTTAGAAATTTTAACTTCCAAGGATAAATTAGTATGATAGAATTATGTAACAAAAAACTCTCAGGTTTTTTGCATTTATATCGTGGAAGCAGCCTCAAATATGTAAAGGGATAGTGATGCTTTTATACCTAAAGGTAATTTGGAAATATTCAATTCAATAAGCTGGCCTTTGAGCTGGGCTCTGACTGGTTGGCCGGTGGGATTGGTGATAAGAGAAAGGGATCAAAAATAAATAGAGGGACTTCCCTGGTGGCACAGTCGTTAAGAATCCTCCTGCCAGTGCAGGGGACACGGGTTTGATCCCTGGTCCAGGAAGATCCCACATGCCACAGAGCAGCTAAGCCCCTGTGCCACAACTACTAAGCCTGCGCTCTAGAGCCTGCAAGCCACACCTACTGAGCCCGTTTGCCACAACTACTGAAGCCCACACCCCTACAGCCGTGCTCCGCAATGAGAAGCCACTGCAATGAGAAGCCCACGCACAGCAACAAAGAGTAGCCTCAGCTCTCCGCAACTAGAGAAAGGCCGTGCGCAGCAACAAAGGCCCAATACAGCCAATAAATAAATAAACATTAAAATAAATAAATAGAATATTTGGGTCCTCTCCAGGAGGAATTTATACTTCAAATAACAAGTCTAGGGCTTC
The DNA here is from genome assembly GCF_949987515.2 of Delphinus delphis. Taxonomy (NCBI): domain Eukaryota; kingdom Metazoa; phylum Chordata; class Mammalia; order Artiodactyla; family Delphinidae; genus Delphinus; species Delphinus delphis. Next base: position 45,008,762 of record NC_082690.1, on the reverse strand, counting down.
CCTGGTGGCGCAGTGGTTGAGAGTCCGCCTGCCGATGCGGGGGACACGGGTTCGTGCCCCAGTCTGGGAAGATCCCACATGCTGCGGAGCGGCTGGGCCCGTGAGCCATGGCCACTGAGCCTGCGCGTCCAGAGCCTGTGCTCCGCAACGGGAGAGGCCACAGCAGTGAGAGGCCCGCATACTGCAAAAAAAAAAAAAAAAGAAGCCTAGTTGCTTACATATTAAATAACTGGGGAATTTTTCAAGAAAATCCACTAGGAAATGATAATATGATGCTAAAATAACACAAATAGCTAACAATTAATGAGTGATTTCTATTGCCAGGCACTAAGGAAGAAAATTTCCTTATATTATTGTACAACAGCTTTATAAAGTCTTTATTATTTATTTCTATTTTACCAATGAAGAAGGAGATTCTGTCATGGGCATGGAGATAAGGGGAAGGGGAGGGAAGGGCTTGCAGTCTGAATCCAGGAGCCAATAGCCCCCTTTACTCCCAACCTGGAATCTAGTGAGCCTTTGTATTAGTATTATCTTCTAGAGTGAATGGGGCTACTTTCACCTACCAAAATCATCCTCATGTAGCGTCTCCTATATCTTAATCATTCTAGAAGGGCTTTGTTGGATGGTTAGTAGATCAGCCATGAGTGGTTTGGGATGCAAGTAAATAAACTTTGTTAACTAGTGACTTAAAATACATGAATTATGACTCTCATATAACAAGCATCTTGTAATAAGATGCTGATGATATGGTTCAAAGACTCAATGAAAACAGAGTGAACACCTCTGTCATTGTATCATTCTCCTGGCTTGGTCTCATCTTCACATGGAGGCTGCCTCAACTTCAGGCATCATATTGGCATCCATAACAGTATGAATGAGTAAAGGGATAAGTTCATCTTTGTGGGTCTCCAGGTAGCTATAAGAGTAATAATATTAATAACTATAATAAGAGCAGTAATAATAACTTTGATGTATTTGTAGCTGCACATGTGGTAGGTTGTATAATATTTTTCCACAGATTTTCTTACATAATCCTTCTGACAATTCTAGGAACAAATATTATTATCTTCATTTTACATATGATAAGGTTGAGACCCAGAAAGGTAACATCTTATCTTCAAGGTCATATAGTTAGTAAGAAGGAAAAGCACAGTTCCAGATCTGTCCTTTCTGACTCTCACTGTGATGCTCTTAATCCTATGCTGTACTGATTTTTATAAGCATTGAATGAGTGATTGAATATATTTGTGTGTAACTATACTTCAAAACCTCTTTCAGATGCCACATTCTCCATCATGCCCTTCATGGTCCACTATTCTTTTAAGATTCCTCTTTCCCTCTTTTCAATTTCTGTTTATTTGTTACATCTCTATGGCATCTTATCCATCATTCTATCAGGCTCATTGGCCACATTTCATTTTTTCTTATGTTCTGTTGTAAGAACCTGTTGAACAGGGTCCACACCCATTATTAAGCTCAAGCTTGTGGTAGGTGTGTAGTGAATGTGTGCTGAGAAGTCAACTGAAACTCTCTGCCTGGCCCTGCTGCCTGCTGTTTTATGAACTGTGCTGGAATCTGGGATTCAATTTGCCTGAGTCCAATTGCTTGGCCTCTCTTTTGCCATTGCTAGATGTGCCGGTCACGAAACATAATTTATAATCTCTGGAAATATAAATGGGATTCAGCAATTTTATAATATTCAACTAGCCCAACCAATAATCTCCAGAGTGGAAAATACAGCTTTTTTTTTTTTCTGCACAAATAAAAATTCAGTCCCATATATTAAATCAAGGGGTCTGTTTTTGTGATATGTTAACTATTTGTATTTTAAGGTAACAGTACATTTAGAAACAGTATCATAAAAATTGTCACTTTCTAGTTGCATGTTACATCTCTTTATTCTAGAACTTAAGTTTATTAAGTGTTTATTGTATATTTCCTATTCATCAGATAGCCTGAGAGTGCTGTCTCATCTGTTCATTCTTTCCTTAACCCAGAAAATATTTAATAACAACACCTATTCCGTACATGACACTATAGGTAGAACTGGAAATAAAGAGATATTGTAGTATTACAGATATCAGGAAGAATTATATTCAAGGTACATTAGCAGGCAAAGGAATGAGCCAATTTTCTTGAAAACATTATAGAAGCCATTATAGAAAACATTATAGAAGACAAAATATTTGAAGACGGATGAGAAGGAATTTGTTAGCTGGACAAGAAGACAATAGGATAAAGGAAAAATCATATATAAACATATCAAAAATATGACACATTGGGGAAATATGAGTAATTCTATGTGGGTAAAGTATGGATTGCAACACGAGAGTGATGGAAGCAGAGTTGACTTAGCAGGTGGGCAGTAAATCACAGTACATCTCACTTACCCAGTTAAGGTTCCTGTAGTCCTGTAAGGAATAACTGAGTGCAAATCAAACAGCAAAAGCCATGTTTAGTTGCTACTGTTGTTCAATGGTTATAATGGATTCTCCCATCTCCTGCTTTGTTTTTCATCTGGTGAAGCAATAAGACAGGGTGATGCTCAGACCAGCTATACCACACACCATTACTTTGCATAAGTGGTGTATTAATTATCTATTTTTGGCTAATAAAGTACTGCCAAACTTATCAACTTAAATCAGCATTTTTTTCCCACACAGTTTCTGACAACCAGAGATCCTGGAGCAGATTAAGTGAATATTTTGGATTCAAGGGCTGTCATGAGGTTTCGGTCAAGCTGTCAGGTAGGACTGTAGTCATCTGGAGGCTTGACATGGGCTAGAGAATCTCATTCAAATATCAGTTCCATAGCATTGCCCATGACATAGTAGGTGGTTTCCCCTAGTGGAACGAGAGATACAGGGGGAGAGAGAAAAGAAAAAGAATATTCAATGTCTTTTATAACCTACAGTTTCCAAAGTTTCACAGTGTCTCTTCTGTTTTGTTCTACTGTACACACAGAGCATCTGTGATATAATGTAAGTATGGAATATACAGGGACATGAGTACTAGGAGGTGGGGATCAGTAGAGGCTATCTTACAAGCTGCTTACCACAGTCTGCCCTCTGGATCCAATGATCCACATCACTCTTACATGAAAAATACACAAAACACATTCAAGGCCCCCCAAAGCTTCATTCAATTATAGCATCTGCTTGAAGTACATAATCTTGTCATCTAACTAAAGCCCAATAAGGATCCTTGGATATAATTTCATATGTTAAAATCCTAAAGTTGTTTCCTTTCAATTTGAGGTCTTATAAATTAATGAAACTAGTTATCTGCCCTCATGCATCCCACATAAGCATAGAACAATGTCTATGTACATTTACATCCCTTTTCACAAAACGGAGACATGAGTGGCACATAGGAGTCATATTTCCTGGAAGCTCTGAGATCCAGCTGGGAAAATGTTGAAAGTTTTTTTATTATAAATCAGTCCTACTCCTGTTCAGGAGTTATTCTCCATAGCCCTTGGGTGTGCCTTCTAGGCTCTTGTTTACACTGAGCCATTCTTCCTTTTCTATGAGACTTACTATGTATTTACAGGTAAGCAGTCTTATCAGCCTATTTCCTACTCGTAGAGTTTGGGAGTCCAAAGGCCTTTCAATTTTTCCTCTTTCTGTCCCTTTTGCTCCAAGCTGACACTGTTTCTACTGATATAATCCTCTTAAAAACTTCTTGGATCCCCTGTGAACCTTCCTGGAGTTCACTCCATTAGACAAAAGCTACAATCGCAATTCCCTTTGGGATAAGCCTTTCTCTACTGTGGGTCCCTGTACAATCCTGGGTAATGCTGAGGGACAGCTCCCTTAATTTTCCTAGAAGCCCCAATCTCTCTGGAGGGTCTTCTGCCTGACTTAAAGGTACATGGAGACACCACCTTCATTCTTTCTGAAACCTTATCAGAATATTTTTCAGTTACCATATTTGTTGTATCTCTGGCTTTCCTGGAAGTGCCCTGGATGTTTAATTTTTAAAATTAAGAAATCATTTTATTAATTTTAACATCCTTTGTTATCTTCAGAGGCTTAAACATTTCAAAACAATCAAATCCCAACTTTTTCATGTATAACAGTCTTTGCTTTTGTTTTCTTTCTCATTTACTATAAGCAACAGGGAGAAAAACATTTTGTCCAGGAATCTCCCTAACTGGGTCATTCAGTTCAACAAACATATTTTCTACTTTCCACATTACTGTAGACAAAAATTTTGCTAAAATTTTAGCTACCACATAACTGGAGTCTTCCTTCCTGTTTTCCAGTATTAACCTCACATCCCTTTATGCCATCACAAGAAGCCTTCTCAAAGTCCATCATGTTTGGCAGACAGTTTCCTCACTAATAATCTTCTTAATATCATTCTAGCTTCTACCCTCTGCCTGGTTCCAGAGCCACTCCCAGTATTTTAGATATTTGTTACAGCACTCCCACATCCAAATACCAAAATCAGCATTAGTTTTCCAGTCTATATAAAAAATTACTCCAAAACTTGGTGATTTAAAACATTAAAATTAAATATCTAACACAGTTTCTGAAGATCAGGACACTAGGAGAAGGCTACCTGGGTGTCTCTAGTTTAGGAACACTTGTGATGTTGCAGTCAAGTGTATGCTGAAGTTGCAGTCATCTGGAAGCTTGACTGGGGCAGAAGGATCCACTTCCAAGTCACTCATATGGCTGTTGGCAGGAGACCTCAGTTCCTTGTGACATGGACCTCTCCATATGACTTCTCAAAAAATTGCAGCTGGCTTTCCCCCAGAGGGAATGATTTGAGAAAGAGAGAGAGAAAGAATACGCAAGCAGGAAGCTTTAGTGTCTTTTATGACCTATGGTCTCCAGAGTCAGAGGTTGTCATTTCCTTGTTTCTGCTTTATTCTATTGGACATACTACCAAACCTGATATATCGTTGGAGGCAGATAAACAAGGTTCTGAGTATCAGGAGGGAGGATCCTTGAGGTCCATCTTAGAGGCTGGCTGCTACATAGTCATAGACTGCTTTCAATACCTTCATGTGTGAAGGCAGCCCACTTATGTGTAATGTATAGAGCACGGATAAGCAATTAACCACTTTCATTCTGTTTAATTTCTCTGCAATTTGGGGAGAAGGGTGGAAGCTGTGAGTCTAATCCAGCAAAGCATAGTGGAAAGTATGTCTTGCTGCTATACTTTTAAGACAGAGCTTTTAAGCAGGTGAATTGTCCTCTAGTTCTTCCTTCTAAAAATAATGTTACCCTACAGGCTAAAGTGCATACTCAATCTATCCTCATTTATTCTTGAGTTAGGAGAAAGCATAGAGGACAGGAACTAACATTTGGTAAACCCTTGGTAGGTAGGGACATCATACCTTATCTATATCATGGTCAATCTCATTTGATCATCACAACAACCCAGTAAGGTAATGTTACCCCTTACCTTCATTTTACACTTGAAGATGCAATTTTGGGGGCAGGTACCAGAGCAAAGAAAGCTGCCCAAAGTGGAAAAAACTACATACAGAGCTAAAAAAAACCTCTACAGAGGGTTTCCTCAGAATCTTCAGCTGAGTACAAAGCTGTGCATGAGTGTGAGGAATTATTCCGGGCCAGGGAAAGGGCTGCCATACAGGAGCAGGTGGAAGAATCTGTGGTGATCACAAATGGCCAGAAATAGTTTGTCTTCCCACTAGCCAGAACGGAAAACATTATACTTTATGAGGCATCGGGTAAAGGACTCAGGAGGGTATTAACTGAATAGTATGGAAAAAGTTGGCCTTGCTGTAGACCAGCTTCACAAAGCTAAAAAGCAAGCCTCAGAGGTTGAAACTGATCCTAAGAAAATTAACTGCACCACATAATAAAAGTCAGGAATATTTAAAGAATCTATTTTCTAGTATTCAAAGAGATGAAATCCACTATGTCTGCCATCTAATAAAAAATATGAAAGCAGCAGGAAAATATGACCACTAATACGAAGAAAAATTGATTGATAGAAATGAAAAAGTCACAGATAATAGCATAAGTAAACAAGGATATAACAAAGAGTACATCTCATATGTTCAAGAAAGTAGGCAAAACCATGACCATGTTAAGGAGAGACACAGAAAACAGAAATATGCAAAACTGAATTTCTAGAGACCAAAAATATACTGTCTGAGATGAAAACTATATTAGATTGGGTTAAGAGAAGAGTATACACTCTGGGAGAAAATATTAGTGACTTGATGCATAGAAAAGAAACAATCAAAAATGAAACCGAGAGGCGAAGTGGAGTGCTCTAGTGTTATCACTTTACATACTTACACGACTAAAATAGTTCAAGAAAGCTAAAGATGCATAATATCAACCCTAAAAGAACAACTGAATATACAAATAAATAGGTAAAACGAATATGTTAGCAAAGAAGATAAAGTGAAATTATGACAAAAATATTCAGTTAATCCGAAATAAGGAAGAAACTGAGGGAAATTGTGATAAACAAAAAGAGGATCAATTGAAACAAATAACAAGATGGGAGATTTAAACCAAACCATATCAACAATCATGTTGAATGTAAATGATGTAAACAAGCAATCAAAAAGTATAAAAGGCATATTAAATTTTATAAAGAGGCCCAGCTCTATGCTGACTAAAAGAAAATTCACTTTAATTGTAAGGACACAAATCAGATGAAAGGATGGAAAAAGATGTCATGTTAACACTATCAAAAGGAAGGTAGAATGGCAAACTAAATCAGAAAAAGTATATTTCAGAGTAAAGATTATAACCATGAATAAAAGGATCATTTTATAATGATAAAGGAGTTAATTTGCCACGAAGATATAACAGTTTAAAATGCTTCTGCACTGAATAATAGAACTTCAAAACACTTGAAACATAAACTTATACAAGTAAAGAGAGAAACAAGTCCACAAATATCTCTCAATATTTTATAGAACAAGGAGACAGGAAATCAGTAGAGATATGGGAGACTTTCACTTCATTATCAACTAACGTGACCTATTTGACATTTATATAACATTCCACTCAACAGCATCAGTATACACATATTTTATAAATGCACATGAAACATTACTAAGATAGACCATATTCTGGTCTATAAGTCTTATAAATATGTGTTTTGACTGTGATAAAAATTTCAGTAAAAATGAGCAATGGAAAGATATCTAGAAAATCACCAAATATTTGCAAACTAAATACCACACTTAAAAATGATCATGGTTCAAAGACATCAAAGTAGAAATTAGAAAGCATTTTAAACTGAATGGAAGTGAAAACATGATATATTAAAATTTGTGGATGCAGCTAAAGCAGTAATTGGGAAAAAATTAGAGCATAAAAGTCTGTGTTAGATAAGAAGGAAGGTCTCAGATAATGACTTCAACTTTCACCTTAAGACATTTGGAAAGGTTGAGCAAATTAAATCCATAATAATCAGAGGAAAGGAAATAATAAATAAATGGTTGTTCCATTTACATTTCTATCAGCAGTGTCTTAGAGTTGTGGTTGTTCACCCACACTTCGCATGGCTCATCTTTAAAGTTGTAAGCATTTGAGCAGCTGTGTAATGTTAACTCATTTTGGTCTTAATTTGTATTTTCCTGATGATTGATATTAAGTGTCTTTTTATGCATTTATTTTCCATCTGTACATCTTTTATGGAGTGTCTGTTCAAATCTTTTGCCTATTTTCAAATTGGCTTGTTTATTATTCATTGAAGTGTTCTTTTTATATTCTAGATGTAAATTTCTTTGTCAAATGCATGTTTTGCAAATATTTTCTCCCAGCCCATGGTTTATTTTTTTTCCTTTTGTTAATGAGTCTTCTAAATAGTTAAACTTCTAAATTTTGATAAAGTCGAATTTATTCTTTGATATCTCATGTTTCCTTTTGTCCTATTAAAATATCTTTACTGAATCCAAGATCTTCTATGTTTTCTTCTAGCTATTAGTTTTTAGCTCTTAAATTTTAGGTCTATAATCCATTTTGACTTAATTTTTGCAAGTGGTATGAAGAAAGTATCTTTATTATGTGTTGCAAACATTTTCTCCCATTTTGTTTTATAAACAGACTTTGAACTTTGTTTATGATGTATTTTTTGGTCATGAACAATTTTTTTTAATTGTGTGCAGTCAAATTTATCTACATTTTTGTATTCAGATTTGATTCATAGTTATAATGCATTTCTCTGCACCTAGGTTAAAGAGAAATGCATTTTAAATTTTAAATTAAGAGTGAATAACATTTAAAAAGGATTTATTCTTCTAATACTTGCTTTCTTTGATGTTTGCTACTATACTGCTAATTCATTTAGATATTTTTGTGTATCGGGTGAAGGATTGATTGAAGTTTATAATTTTTTTCAAATGGTTAACCAATTGTTCTAGCACCATTTATTAAAAAACCCATTTTGGAACTTCCCTGGTGGCTCAGTGGCTAAGAATCTGCCTGCCAATGCTGGGGACACGAGTTCAAACCCTGGTCCGGGAAGATCCCACATGCCCTGGAGCAACTAAACCTGTATGTCACAACTACTGAGCCTGTGCTCTAGAGCCCGCGAGCCACAATTACTGAGCCTGCGTGCCTACAGCCCATGCTCTACAGCAAGAGAAGCCACCACGATAAGAAGCCAGCATGGGCTTCTCTGGTGGCACAGTGGTTGAGAGTCCGCCCGCCGATGCAGGGGACGCGGGTTCGTGCCCCGGTCTGGGAAGATCCCACATGCCGCGGAGCGGCTGGGCCCGTGAGCCATGGCCTCTGAGCCTGCGTGTCCGGAGCCTGTGCTCCACAACGGGAGAGGCCACAACAGTGAGAGGCCTGCGTACCGCAAAAAAAAAAAAAAAAAAAAAAATTTTTGGAGGGCAGGGGGCATGGGATATGAAACAACCAACCAAATAAATAAATGTACATGTGTATGCTAACTGGAAATAGGAAAATATTCCTTTTTTAACAATAATCACTGAGAGGAGTGGAATGGTAGCAGATTAAGGAAAGAAATCTTCCAAAAGAAAATTAAATGGACCATGAAAGGTAAAATTAAGCAAATTGATTATTCTGACATGACAAAGTCAACACACCTAAAGGCCAACGTCACTGTATAAAAAAACTTTCTCATAAGACAAAATTGCTCTAGGTTTTGAATCCACTGGAAAGGAATTAGTCAAATTGTTAACTAAGTGTATTAATCTTCTTGTCTGTGCTCCCCACATGGCAGAGGACAGACTTTCAAATTGTTGCATACAGATTGAAGATTAGTAAAAGCACATGAAGCCAAATGAGTGATTATGCAGACTTGCTTCTTTAGGACTACACATGTCACTTGATAATTAAAGTGTCAATGGAATCAAGATTTCTAAGTCTTTTGTGGTGAACTTATTATCTGAGAGTTGTTGATTTTCCATGTAAATGGTATCTTAAAATGACATGTGCAATTGCCACATATAGCCACGTTCATGTTTACACACACCCAGTATTCTAAACGACTTCAGGATCAAACCTTTAAAACAGAGAGGATAAAAGCTTATCCACTTAATATTACTTCTCTCCCATCTTCCAAATTGATGCCTTTAGGCTTCACATTTTTGTGAGCTATCAACTTTTAGTTGTTTCATGGATAGCTTCACTTGTGTACAAAGCAAAACCATCAACTTTCACTAAGGAAACTTCCAGTTTCTGGTCTGGCATGTAAGGAGCTTAGAAATTGTCATTTCATCCTAACAACATACAAAAAGCTGAACAAACTGAAAAACCAACAACTCCTTTTACCTCCATAAGAAAAGTGAGGTCCCAGGGAAAACTGTTGTCCCCAAACCTGGAGAGACAGACAGGCAGATACAGAGAATCACAACTTACCAGAGCAGAAACGCATGAGCAGAAACCTCTGAGGGAACAAGCACTGGGATAGGAAAAACTAAACTGTAATTGATGAATTACTGGAGTCTCAGTGTGGGTAAGTTTGAGTAGAAAACTCCAGGAGTCCCAGTCATGGAGAAGGGAGGGCCCTACACTTTTATAAGTTTTAACTCAGAAGCTCAACCAGGTTTTCACAGTAAATATGGGAGAAAAATTCCCTCCCGCTTTCTGGAGAGGAAGGGGAAAAGTTACTGTTTTGAAAGATGAAAGAGCACTCTGTTTTTAAGACATTCTGCCTCAGGAGAACCTATTTAACCAGAGGTTAATGTGCTGGGGGTTTTATTAGAGCCTAACTGACCTGGGAAAAGGGAAATACCCGGCTCCACCCAGCTCTAGCTTCCACAGGAAGGAAGGGAAATACCTACCTCCATATCCTTCTCGCCTTCCACATGCGAGACAGGAAATACCCACCTCCAGCCCATTCGAGCCATCCTTTCCCACCTGAGGTCAGGGGGAACTGAGAAGCACTTGTGAAGTACACAGCCCAGAGGCACAGACTCATTAAAAGATCAAGACCTAATCATAGGACCCTAGAATGTTTCCCATCCCCTGTTACCTCACTACCGCATTACTAAAAGCCTATTTATAGGAGTTCCTTAACCCAATACATTGTGACCAGGTACCAAGAAAAAATTACAAAACATAAAAAAGGGCAAAAAAAGTTTACAGTTTTAAGAGACAGAGCAAGCAACGCAACCAGACTCTGATACAGCTGGCATGTTAGAATTATCAGACCGTGAATTTAAAACAACTATGATTAATATGTTAAGAACTCTAATTGATAAAGGAGACAGTGAGCGAGAATAGATGGGGTAATGTAAGCTGAGAGATGGAAATTCTAAGAAATAATAAAAGAGACATGCTAGAGATTTTTTAAAAAGCTGAAGAATATCTTTAATGGGCTTATTGATAGAGTAAACCCCTGAGGAAAGAATCTCTGAGTTTGAGAACATCTAAATAAAAATTGCCAAAATTGAAAAGTAAAGAGAAAAAAAGACTGAAAAAAAAAAACCAACCCAGAATATCCAAAAACTGTGGGACAATTATAAAAGTTGCAACATACTTGTAGTGGGAATACCAGAAGGAGAAGAAAACGAAAAAGGAACATTAAAAATATTTGAAGCAATAATGACTGAGAATTTCACCAATTTAATGTCGGACATCAAATCACAGATCCAGGAATTCAGAGAACAACATCAAACAGGATAAAACCCCAAAACTTTCACCTACGCATATCATATTTAAATTGGAGAAAATCACACATAAAGAAAAAATCCTGAAAGAAGTCAGAGGAAAAAGACAATTACATCCAACTTCTCCTCAGAAACCAGGCACGTGAGAAGAGAGTAGCGTGAATAAAGTGTTGAGAGACAAAAACTCTTTACTCTGGAAAATGGTCCTTCAAAAATGAGTGAAAAGTAAAGACTCTTGTGTATTTCGGCATTATGTATAAGGCAGAGAATGGTGAGAGACAATGTTAATGAGGTAGATAAAATCCAGATTAAAGGCTGTTAGGTGAGTCAGGTGAAAACTTAACTTAATCCTGTAGTCAACAGTAATAGCCAGTACTTATCGAATGTTTACCATTTTCTAAACACTGTGGTTTTTTTTCCATACTTGATCTTACTTAAATCCTCACAACAACCCATGTAAGAAAACTGGGACACAGAGAAATTAATTTCTTAACTACAATGCTATACTGCAATGGGGAGTCATTGAAAGATTTTAAGCAAGAAAATAATGTTACTGTATATATATTGCTTGTCTTCTATTATTAACTCCTTAATGGGTTCAAGGGATATTAAAACTGAAATGGACCTTAGAGACCACCTAGCTCAACTATTTTAATTTACACAATAACGAACTGAAGCCCAGAGAGGACCATTAACATGATCAGACCATACAGATTGGGTGGTAGAGTATGATTAGAATCTTGGACTCCAGACTTAACCCACATGTTCATGCTGCATTCCTTTCATTAACAGTCTCTTCATCAATTCAAGCCAGTAGCAATGATTGTAACCCTAACCCTAATGACATCACCTTCTGCCCTTCTTTTTCCACATTTATCATATCTGACATGTAGTGTGAGACAGAAAAGAAGCAGACATTGGTTTTACATTATGTGGAATTAGAATAGTTGGCATTCTTTAACGCTCACTTAGCCGTTTCAAATAAAATTGCTTTCATCCTATTAGACCTTTTAGACTAAGCTCTTGAAAATCACCTCATTAAATTTCACTCTTCCAACAAGCCCCCTTGCAAACTGTTGAGAAGTCGTCTCTGAGGTGATATTGGGGAAAGATTGAGGGCTTATGTGTCCCGATCCACTACTTATAGGTCAAGTGATCTTGGACTAATTACTTAAATATTTTGGTGAATTAGTGACACATTAATACCAACCTTGCCTAATTGTCATGAGGATTAATCTTCTATCATGATAAATAGGCATATTTTTGATGTTCAACAAATGTTTTAGAGGAAACTAAGTTTTAATTTTTTTGTTGTTCATTAACCTGTTGAAAGAGAAGTGATAATATATGTAGATACCGAGAAAGTTTAAGGCCTTGGTTGTTTATAATAATTAGCATATAGTTGGGTGAATGGTGATGTAAAATTTTTTAAAATTATTTTTAAGTGAGAGAATTTACCATTTTAAAGATTGATTTCCTTCCAAAGGCTATTATTTATGCAGCATATAACTTTAGAGTAATTAAGATAAAATTATTCAAAATGTGGAAATATCACAAAAAGGTTATTTCATATTTTTAAATGTCATACTCAGGCACTAACAGACCCATCCAAGAATTCAAAGAGTATCTGAGAAATAAAGACATACAGTCAGTAAGGAAAAGAATGCAAAAATAAGTTTGCTAAACTAGACACAAAATCCAGGATTATCTTATTTCCTAGGTGAATGTATATTTGACTTACTATTTACTATTGATTAGGGCCCTATTCATAGATTCTGTAAAATACAGTTGTAAGCTTTTTAAACTATCAGAAATTTCCTAAATTGAAAATATCTTTTGTTCATAAAAGATAAAATAATGGTTGCCCAGTAGAAAAGATAACCCCAAAGGTTATAGTACTATTGACATGCGGGATATTAGCCAGTTTTATATCTAACTTAGAAAATGTATTTACACATTTCTCTTCTAGCTGAATAAATAAATATGTTCTACAAATGTTCTTTGGTCTTTTGGGGGAAGGTATTTTAAGAATAAATGTCATTTCAATGAATTTTCAAAAATTGAACTCACCCAGCACTCCAATCAGGATGCAGACCATGGCAAATATCCTAGAAGCCCCTCCAATCACAGCTTAGACACAAAAGAATAACCACTACCTGACTTCTAGTCATGTAGATTAGTTTTGCATTATATATATTTTATATATAGATAGATATACATATACGTTTATATATACATACACATACATATGTATATAATGAATGTGTGTATATATATAAAGTACAAATAATATGTAATGTAAAACTTGTCTATATCATATGTATTATATATTATTATTATATATATATAGTCTTAGAGGATGTGCTCTTTCGTATCTGACTGCTTTAATTCAACATGAAATTTGTGAGATTCACCCAAGTTATGTATATAACCATAGTTTGTTTATTATTGTATGAATCCTTTTTATTGATGTATAACTGACATATAACATTATATTAGTTTAATATGTACAACATAATGATTCAATATTTGTATATATTGTGAAATGATCACCACAATAATGTATCCATTACCATACATAATTACAATTTTTTTCTTGTGATGAGAACTTTTAAGAACTTTTCTCTTAGCAACATTCAAATATGCAATACAGTATTATTAACTATAGTCAGTCACCATGCCGTAGGTTATATTGCTATGAATTAGATTTTTTATAACTGGGAGTTTGTACATTTTGATCCCCTTCACCCATTTTGCTCACCCTGCACCCCTTGCCTCTGGCAACAACCAGTCTGTTCTCTGTATCTATGAGATTTAAAGAACAAACGTTCTTTGAACCGGCTTTACCACCCTGCTGGCTCCCTCAAAGAATTAAAGTTTTGAAATGTGTTTGATATATATTTGTACAAGAATCACCATTTGTTAACATTTAAAAAATTTTATTTTGACAGAGTGGACCTTTTTGATGTCATTGTTATTCTAGGAATAATCTCTTGAATGCTTTCCTCCAGCTAAGGTCACAAAAGGAAAGGGGGCCCTTTCAAAAATCACTCTAGCAAAAAAAGTGGACTAAACCATTATTGGTAAGTTGTGGTGGTTAACTGTTAACATCTATCTATTTCATATCATTGGCAAGTGGGTCAAAAAATATCTACATAGAGGCAAGGAGCCTCAGAGAGAAAAACATAAGCTAGAGCCTATATTCAATCCCTCTCCTTCTTCGGATCAATTTTATTAAAATCTCTCTGGTCCCATGGCTTGAAATCAACCAGGTGAGGAATGCTGGCAGAAAGGAAATCAAGGTCATCCAAGGGCTACTCACTTGGAATTGTCCAGGCAAGTGAATCAGGCTCACTTCCAAAACTGAATGTTGTTGGAGAAAAGGAGTGTCACAAAGAAAAAAAAAATGTGTGGATAAGGCTGAAAACCTTCTACTCCCCAATTACTGACACCCCAATTACTTTGGTCCAGAGGGAGTACTCTGGGAATAGTCACACAGCATATAAGGCCAAATAAAAAACAGTAATTCTGGAGACCCAAAGGCAGAGTGCTTCTGGCTACTCTCCAACTAAGAGTCACTACAGACTGTGCAGGGATCTACATCCACATGGGTTGTTCAAGGACAGTCAGTTTGACAACCCAAACTGTCCATATGGCCACGACCGCCAAGCATAATACTTTGTAGAAACATTTTCTTTCCCATGTTATAGCTTTAGAAACTCCTGTCTGACCAGTGGAGGAGACACTATAGTAGTGGGTGATGAGAACATCCTTACTATCCGGGGTCTCCTTACAACAGTGACATTGTGTGCCAGTGAAAGAACAAATGTCAACAGGGAAAAAAGGCCACCTACTAGACTGATCAAAATCATTGAGTTTCTTGTTCTCAGTATTCTCCAGCAGGCTGGCCCCTGGCACTGAATAAACTGTGGGATTCTTAAACTATGCAACTTAAGGGAGGAATCTAGGCTAAAAGAAATAGTATGTTTTTCTACTAACATGGGAAAGGTAGAGAGAAAAATGAATTACTAAAAAGATGTGAAGTTTATATATCTGTAACTAAAGTTTAAATGTGGACCTATTCTAGTTGTTATGGGTTGAATTGTGTCCCTCCCAAGTCATATGTTGAAGCCTTAACCCCCAATACCTCAGTGCCATTTTTGGAGATACGATCTTTACAGAGGTAATCAAGTTAGAATTAGATCGTTTGGTTGAAACTTTATCCAATATAACCGGTGTTATAAAAAGGAAATATTGGGACACAAACATGAATACAGAGAGAATTCCATATGAATATGAAGATGGCCATCGACAAGCCAAGGCATCTAATACTTTTCCTTCTTCTCTGGTTATAGACCAAGACTCTACTGCAAGCACAAAGCTGGACCTGTGCCCAAGGCTTAGCAATCGTATTATCCCCTGAACCTAGTCAGTATGATTCATCTGGTCATGAAAGTGTTCAAAGATAAATGTCTCCGTTGCCTTCCAAGAAATCCCTCTTCCACCTATTTTATTAATTTATTTAGAACTGTGTTTCTGTTACTTGCAACTAAAATTTCAAAGTTATCATCAATACATTCTTAAAAAAATTTTCCCTTCAAATTAATACTTCTAATGGTTAAATGTAGATTATAAATCTTAGATTTTAGAGGTGGATCATTTGGCCTTACAGAATTGGAAATTTGTCTGATTTATCCATGATCACACAGTTAGGAGTGGAATTAGAATCTAGGACTTGTAATTGATAAAATAGCAAATTAATGAGCTTTTGGAGCTGAAAGGAGCAACAAAACTCACCCATTCTAATTCCCAATATAACACTTAAATGCTTTTGATAAAATCTCTAACAAATACCAAATTAATGTGCCATGTTTATTATAATGTTGTTTTTCATAGTGATTGGGAATAATAAATCATATTTAATTCTAAGTGTACTAAATAAGGGAAATAGTAATGCTATTTGATGCCAAACATGTGGTATGTTTGTAAAGTAATGGATCTGATTTCTCATGGGGCTTAGAAATAGACTTTATGACATTCAGAATCTTCAAAGATGTACCATCTTCTCGATTAGATGGCTAATTTCTTCCTCATGAAGAAACGATATCAATAATGACAATGGTAATAATAATACTTATATAAAAATAATTTCCTAAGAGAGTTTAGAAATAGTGACATATAATACCTCATATCTCTACTTTGAGATATACAAAGCTGTACTTCTTTGGTCTGAGAAATTTTTTAAAAATGTTAAGAACCCTGCTTCTTGCATTAAATAGAACAATGTGGGTGGCATAAAAATAATCACTGAAGAACAATGATTTCTTTAGTTCAAATCTAGAATATCTGTTCCCATGTAGTAGAGAAAAAATAATATCTAGGGCTGAAGTCTCACACCAGGCAGAATGCTTTTCAGTGATCACAGACTAAAGTTAGCACTCTGGAATTGTGTCAACTAGCAAGTCCTTTATTGCATCCCTAGCACTGTGGGAGAAACAGCTATGGATCCCACTCTATTAGATGATTCTTAGGAAGGCAGAATTCAAACAAATTATGTGTGAGACAGAGAAGGCAATTCTTTGTGGAGTAATTTATAAATCATGTTATCTTGGCTCCTCTGCTTCTACTACTTTCCTTCCAGCCTTTATAAGATAGATCTCGTTAAAAGAATCCATGGTTAAAAGAGCTAATATTTATTTATTATACATTTATTATGTACCAAGTATTGTTCTAAGCACTTTACAATGTATATTTGTGCCAGAGACTATTGATTCTCCCTAATATCCATTTTTTTTCTTCCTGTAAGGTAATAGAACACTTGATAGTTGGGTAGATACATGGTAACCCAGAATGAGGACTTTAAGTTTTGATTAATAGGGTGTTCATTGAAAGCATGGTATAATTTTCATGTTTGCTTTTAAAGGGAAGGGGTCTCTTTATTGGCTGAAACGCTGATCTCTTTATGAACTGTCTGGAAATAAATGTCATAGAATGGTGGAACAAAAGATGATAGGATCCTGTGTCTGTGACCATTTCAGGATGAAAAGTCATATTAGCCTGGAATTTCAAGTGAGGAAGAGATAAATTTCTGTCATAAGATTTCAAAGTGTTGGTTTTCTCTCATATTTAGCTTTATATATATCCTATGAACCAGTATAATCCAGCATGGTCTATGGAGTTATAGATCTTCTCTACAGAAAAGTACATATCCATATGAATTTTGCTCAAATTTTAGGTATCCCTGGATGAGCTGAAGTCTGTCCATCTGCACTGGATCTCAGGCTATGAATTATTGGTATAATGGATGGCTTTCCCATTAACAAATATTTCCTTAAAAAAAAAACTAATCCTGACTACCCTTATCTTTCAAGGCTTGATAGTTGATACTGCAAGAAATTGGTCATTAAAACTTACACTGTTTTTGAATAAATAAGTCAAATTGCTTGGTTAGTGGTAGTGCCAAAAAATAGTTTGTGGAGGGCCTTAGCACCCACGCCTAAATAATCTAATCTCCAAGAACATCCAAATCACAACACCAAATACTAATTTATATAGACAATGGACATTATCTCAACTTTATGTAAAAACTGAAAAAAGCCATTTTTAGAAAGTATACTTTCCTTTTTTTGTATATTTGTATTATATAATCTAAATAAAAACTGTGTGCATTCTATGCACATGCAGATTTAAGACCACCTTTGTCCATTCTTCCATTGTACTGCTGCTCCAAAGACCAAGCTGTATGGGAAATCTGAGCTGCTGCTAGGAATGACCTGGTGAAATTTATCAAAGCAAAGACAAGTTGGCAGGGGTAATACGAGTGCTTGGCATCACAGCTAAACACATGGGAGTCTGAATTCTATTTCTCTTCCTTTTCCTTCTGTTTTCTTAATGCAGAATATAGAGAAAGTAACAGTTCTCTGAGGGCAGTGGGGCAGAAAAATGAATTAAAACCTTCCCCGTGATTAGGTCAGACAACCCAGGCTGGGTGGACAGAGCCTGTGGCCAAGTCAGAGAATATCTGACTGCTTCAAAGACAAGCGGCTCTAGTCCTTTGATGTTCAGCAAGGCCTTCCAGCTCTGAAATTCTATAATTCTTTCATAAAACCAAAGATTAAAGTCAAACCAATCAAAAAGACTCCAACTGAAGACTCAGAGTGAGAAGATAAATAAATAGTGAAAATTGATGAGAATAACATAAACTTTTAAAATATTCAGCACTATTCCTGAAAAAACTAATGTGCTCTTATGATGAAGGTTGATTTATTAAGGTATACTATATGATTACATATGTTTCATAATAAATTATCATGTAATAAGATAAGAAATATAGTATACTACATTATCTGTATATAATACCCGAAAAGAAAAATGTAATATATATGTACATACACACACAAACACACACACACACACACACGCACGCACACTCTCTCTCTCTCTCTCTCTCTCTCTTTATCAATTAGGTTTGAGTTGAGAGCTATGCATAAAGACCTTAAATAGGGTATGACTTATAGTGTAAACCATTTCCCAAACTATAATCTGATATATTAATTTTATATATATATATATATATATATATAGAGAGAGAGAGAGAGAGAGAGAGTCCCCTGCAAGTTAGAGATACTGCTGTCTCTCTTGTTAGTAATTACTAACAATTCAACTCTAAGCATGATCTATTTAAGGTCTTTGTACATAGTCTCAACTCAAACCTAATTGAGTAAATGTGCATGTGTGTGTTTGTGTTTACATATGTGTATGTATGTATATTATAATTTCTTTTCAGGTATTATATATTACATAATTACATATTTTTAATATAATTTTATATATATAAAGTTTTAATAGAATTAAGTGCACAACAAAAATTTTTAAAATGTCACAGCATGGCTATACAAAATTGACCAATTAGTCAAGGCCAGAAAATTAGAACAAAAGAAGACCAAAGCAAGACAAACATACGAATTTGGAGAGAATTCTCAGATGAAGATATTCTGAAAAAAGGACATTTGAACAGAGAACAGAATGAAGACAAGAGTAAGCCAAGTAATATCTAGGACACAAGCACTTCAGACAGAGGGAACAAAAGCCTGTCTTCAGCCCTCCTCTTATCCAAGTTGCAAATAATAGAAACAATAAACACAGAGGCAGTCTAAATGGAGATCAAAGAATAAATTTACTAACAGAGAAGTTAATGCTCAGTTATCCTCAAATGCAGGATTTCTGGAATACTGGATCAGAGTGTATGGGTTTAAATTGGTATTATAGTGGGCCAGCTTACTCCCTCCTTGAATCTAAACCTTGGGGCACAGTGATGTGGATCAGGTATCTGTAGCACAAGCTTTATCCACTTTGTCAGGTATCTGCTCTTGTGCCAAATTTAGTGCAAAATGGAGAGTTCAAGAATGTCTGGCCAAATTCTAAGGGGGAGATAGTAAAGTCAGGAGATGGCTCTGTCCTTGTCTGATGGTATGTTTATTGCGTGGAAAAATGCATATTTGAGAAGAAAAGAGAATATGAGTACCCACTGTGCTTGAGAACAAATATAATCCAAGTAAGAGACCATCTCTTACATGAGCAGTGAGTTTGGATACAGAACACCAACTTGTAGAGGAGAATATAGCTTATTGAATGAATGACAAATTTTCACCAGTCCAATTACTTGTTCTTATTGATACAGGTAAGAATGAGTGAGAAGGAAAAGTGGGGTTATAAGACAGAAGTTTCCCAACAGCATTTCTCCAGAGGGGCTGAAGTGAGAATATCAGAAAAAAGGGTTTCCTTTCACATTCTTCAGATTTTATTCTTTCTTCCTCATAGTCAATAGCGACATCTATGGTCAACCAGGGGTATTCGTAAGCCCATTAAGGAAAAAGACCAGCAACGAATCATGCTTGATCTGCGCTCACCTTCATCATGTTGTTCCCCAATCTCTACTCTCATAGATCTAGTTGCCTGTAGTTCAGTGTTTATATTCAGATGAATCTAAAATGGGTGAGAAAAGGATATTAATTACATTTTATTCCAATTTAATTTTCAATCTTAAAATTTTCCTTGTCATGTAGTCAAGTGGGTCTCACAGGCCATGTAGGACAGTGACTGCTGTGAGGCAGCATAAGATTATTTGAAATAACACAGTTTTTACGGCATAAAAAATTCATGTTTAAACATTATTATTTCTCTCCTCTCAGTAAGAAAGTTTAAGTCCAAAATATGAAATTGCCCACTCTTTCTGGCTTAAAAAAATTCAAATCAGAGCTTTTCAACAACTTAATATCTTAATATGTTCAGTTTCAACTCAAAGAATTTCTCTCAAATAATATCTGGGCTTCTCAGCATAGCTATAAATCCCTCAGCATCTTCAGAGTTATATTAATCCTACTCTAAGACTTGTAAGTTCCACTTTTATAAAGAGTCTAAAAAGTCAGTAGGACTCAAAGAATATCCATAATCAGCTCTACAACTAGACATGCATTTTCTCTCTAAAAAATTGCAAAAAAATATAGTACTTAAAATATATATATGCTGAGCAAAATTTTGCTTCTAGCTACTAGGGGTAGGAACAGTTCAGACTGTCATTATAAAAAAAATAACAAAGATATATAGGTGATATATGGGGAGATGGGAATTAAAAAGGAAAACCATATGCGGAATCTCAAAGGCTCTTGTATTCCTTCAAAACAAAAATTTGTAATAGTGTCATATTTAGACACCAGATCTTACTGAGTCTGCCCCATGGTGTCTTCCTCCATCAAGCCCAAATGTCTTCCAGCATCAATATCTTAGTTTTCCTAGTCTCATCCAAGGCAGGTCTTATTTAAATGGAACATGGTTTCCTTTATAATAGTTGCCTTCTGAAAACCCAAGCTTTCTTATTTATTCTGCATTTCCAAAGAATCAGAATCAATATAACCAAAATAGGGCTACTGCCATCCTCTTTCCCAGCACTCCCTGTGACCATCAATATACCAACGTGCTGGAGACCACGTTGGGAGGGTTCTCTACAAGTTCTCTCAGGAAAATTGAAACAATAATCATGGAAATAAAAACAAAGTAAAAAGCTTTTAATCAGCCAAGCAAAGTCCCCAATAGCCCCAAAGAACAAGTTTCTCAAGGTAAAATTATACTGAAGATGGTGGCTTAGGTATAAGTCAAGTGAGTCCTTTTATAACCCACCCATATTTACAGCCTGGAACCTATGGGAGGAGTTGACTTCACCAGCTGCAAATAATTCAGGTCTTCCACACTTACCAGTTACTCACAGGGAAAGGAGGGAGGAAGACATAGAGACAGAGAATACACAAACAGGCAAAGGAGGAAGAGGAGGCAAAGAGAATCACATACACACACACACACACACACGTAGACAGAGAAAGAGAAAGAGAGACAGAGACAAAGAGAGGTTGAGATTACTACTTTAGGAAGGCAGTTTTAGGACGTTGACCCAAGATTCTTACCACATGGAGGAAACAGAGGAGAGTTCTTCCACTGATCTTCCTTCTTGTCTATGAAGAGATGAGAAAAATGAACAGTGTCTTTTCTAATATTTAGGCAAAGTCATCCTAAGTGCTAGTAGAGCAGTGTTGCTCATTACACGCCGGAGTCTCACAAATTAGATTAACTACTCTTTCTCTTCTGAGTTGGGACAAGTAGAGCCATTCACAGTTGATGGAAGCTGCCTTCTCAGCATGATGCTGGAGGACACCCAGTCTACAGAAGTACTCTCCTCTTAAGATCCCAGATGAGAATGTGGGGAAGGGAAAAAAATATCTCCTACTGTTAAGGAACCGATGACCTAAACCACCCACCTCAGCCAGGCAGGATAATAACTGCTTGGATGAGTTGTCTCACAACAGGAGGTCCCAATAAGGAACACAGTGCTACTGCCGAAAACTAACCCAGAGAATTCTGGAGGGGCCAAAAGGAAGGAGGAGACACCAGCCCATAATGTGTCCTGCCAACCTCTCAGAAACCCTCACGCCAGAATCCATCTTGGCTGAGAGATGCACACACTGCTAGGAAGGACCCTGAGTCAGACCAAATACGGGCACTAGCAAGATGATTGGCCATGAGCCAACCTGGAAACTAAACTCATCATCATAAAACCTGACTTTGAGCCACGTAGCAGAGCAGTTCTCCTGGGTTCCCTTACCCTGCTGCTCTCTGCTCGAGTGCCCCTTCCCAATAGAGTCTTTTGCTTTGTCAGCACATGTGTCTCCTCAGACAATTCATTTCTGAGTGTTAGACAAGAGTCCACTCTTGGGCCCTGGAAGGGGTTCCCCTTCTGACACCACTACCATACCCACCATTCATTATAATTCCAAGCGGATTGCTGCCATGAGTGGTATGAGTCTGAAGCCGTGAGCAGAAAGCAGTGACTGATAGGTAGCAATGTTGGGGAATTTTTTGCAGAGGAGGTGACACTTGACATTTGTAAGATGTTTTGAAAGTTAAGTAGGAATTTTATTAGGCAGTCAAGTTGAAAAAGACATTCCAAGTCACAAGAGCAAAAACTTAGAGATATGGAGTATATGTCAGTTGACAAATAGTAAAAATTCAGTCAGAAAAGGCTCATGTTACTGGAATTGACAGCGAAATGGAGAGAGTATGTGTGTGTGAGTGTATGAATGTGCGTGAAAAAGGCAAATTTTTCACATATTTTTGTTCTTTTTTAAATGTCACACTAAGGATCTAGATTTTAATCTTTAGCAAAGGGAAACCAATAAAGTATTTTTTAGTAGAGGAATGACATAATCTGATTAGTGATTTAGGAAAAAAATATCTCTGGTGGACATGTGGAAGTTGAGGATGGAAGACTAAAGTTGATATGACCACAACTCAATTGTGACCTGGCCCAGGTAATCCCATCTGCATCGTTGGTGCAACGCTCCCCATCAGCTATGAAGATTTGTGATTTTTCATAGGGCAAAAACCCCTCTGAGAAATTTGAGCCTCTATAGCTCTTGGAAATGCTCCAAAGGAGGGCTCAACAAATCTATATAAGGCACTAGCAGGGATCAATATTTCACATAACGGGCAAACAAAGACAACAAGAAAGATATAGACCAATGTTAACAAGACCAGAGATTTGCAGTGAGAATTATTCCCAACCGGTAAACTTAATCTCTCCTATTCTTTGTGCCTAATGACCAACTAACTATAAGATAGCTCTCAACCTGGGGTAATACCACCTCCCTGAGAGTGTTCAGTAATTTATCAGGATATTTTAAATTACCAAAATCACTAAGGAGTGATGCTGACTTTTAGTAGAAAAGGATCAGGGAGGCAAAACTTCCTGAAAAGTGTGGGACAGGCCTTTAATAACTGCCATTATAACTATACCACCCAAAATACCAGTAGTTCTCTGTGAGAAACACTGCTATATCAATATTTGCTAAAGTATGTTCTGTGGAACATTTTAGTCTGAGGAAACTCTATGAAAAACAAACCAACAATTCAAAAAACAAAATAATGGTAATCTGTGATAAGTGAGTTTTTTCAATTCTGAACCACCATACCAGTGCTTAGAGAGGCATTTCATACATCTGCATATTAAAAGCACTAAACAGTTCTGTTTAACTTTGTATAATTCAATACTCCTTCAATATATTTCTCTGTAACATCCTTTGGACCACTTTCAGAAATTGCTTCAGAAATACAGAATCACAGACCACGCTCCAGATTTTGCAATTCTAGCTCTGAGAGCTGTTAATACTGTTACAGGAACCAAGCAGGACCCTATGGGGCTCTCCTGGGTACAAATCCTATCCATGTCCCAATTTCTTGTTTGTAGGAAATAGGCTTCATTCAGCCTCCTAGACATTCCCTGAGTTCCAAAGGGCAGATTCCAATAGTCGCTAATCAAGGAAGTGAGGGAATGCAGACACAAAAGAGGAGTAGTCAAGTGCAGCAATGGGGCAAGGTCCTGGTTCTTCCTGACAAGATATACATAGCAATATCTTTGAGTTCTTCTGCAGAACAAAGGGCCCCATGCAGGTGGAGGATGGTAAGTTCAGGCTGAGCACAAGATTCTCGGAGCACCGCCCTGTTACCTCACCACCAACCAATCAGAAGAAAGCCATACACTCTGCAGCCCTCACCCGAAATTTTGCTTATAAAAATCTCTCCCTAAAAACCATTGGGGAGTCTGAGTTTTTTTAGTACAAGTCACACATTCTCCTTGCTTGGCCCAGCAATAAACCTTTCGCTGCTCCAAACCCTGACATTTTGGGTTGTTTGGCCTCACTTGCATTGGGTAACATTACTACTGGTGAGAGAATCACACTTTAACTAGCAAGGGAGACTGCTGAATTCTCAACCTTGCCTGTGATTAGAATCAACTGGGAATCTTAAAAAAAATGTGTGTGTGTGTGTGTGTGTGTGTGTATCAGAGACCCACCTCTGGAGATTCTGGTGAAGCTTATGGATCAACATTAAAAAAACAAACAAACTCCCTAGGTGATTTTAATATCCAGCTAGATGGACAGCAACTGTTTTGAATGAATACTTATTTAATGAGTACCCATGTATCAGGACAGATGCCAATGGGATTTACTTACTTTTTGTTTGTTTGTTTACTTATTTAGAACAGTCTGAGTTTGAATAAGTGTAACTCATCAGCATGTTAAACAAAAAAAACAATGAAATCTGGATTATAATCCTATTTTCTTATCTATTTTCAGATCTCAGAGCAAACGCAGGTTTATATCTCTCCTTTCATTTTTCCGATTGGAGAAATGACAAAATAAGCAGGCACTGATTTATCACATGATCATAATAATTTGAAAGAGAAATATATCTTACATTTGTTTAGCGGAGCACGCTTTGAAGAGCCACTGCAAAAAGCTCTACAAGCAAACGAAAGACAGGTTTAAGCATATTTTTAGAAAGACTATTCTAGCAAAGTATCTGTTAGAGAAACAGGTGCAGGGATGAGAAAGTAAAGGTGTGGAGAACAGCTAGGTGACTGTTTCACATGTCCAGACAAGAGATTATGACTTTTTAAAGAGGAAGCAATGCACTCAGGATGAAGGAAATGAATCAAGGAGGAGTATTTTTCACTTTTTTTTTTTAAGATGTTGGGGGTAGGAGTTTATTAATTAATTAATGTATTTTTGCTGTGTTGGGTCTTCGTTTCTGTGTGAGGGATTTCTCTAGTTGTGGCAAGCGGGGGCCACTCTTCATCGCGGTGCGCGGGCCTCTCACTATCGCGGCCTCTCTTGTTGTGGAACACAGGCTCCAGACGCGCAGGCTCAGTAGTTGTGGCTCACGGGCCCAGCTGCTCTGCGGCATGTGGGATCTTCCCGGACCAGGGCTCGAATCCGTGTCCCTGCATTAGCAGGCAGATTCTCAACCACTGCGCCATCAGGGAAGCCCCAAGGAGGAGTAGGATTCCCCTGGTGGTGCAATGGTTAAGAATCCACCTGCCAATACAGGGGACATGGGTTCGAGCCCTGGTCCAGGAAGATCCCACATGCCACAGAGCAGCTAAGTCTGTGCACCACAACTACTGAGCCTCTGCTCTAGAGCCTGTGAGCCACAACTACTGAGTCCACGTGGCTAGAGCCTATGCTCTGCAACAAGAGAAGCCCGCTCACCTCAATGAAGAGTAGCCCTCGCTCACCGCAACTAGAGGAAGCCTGTGTGCAGCAACGAAAACCCAATGCAGACTAATTAATTAATTAATTAATCTAAAAAAATATGTATAACTGATTCAGTTTGTTATAAAGCAGAAACTAACACACCATTGTAAAGCAATTATGCTCCAATAAAGATGTTAAAAAAAAAAAAACAGACAGACTTACAGGAGAAAAATGAGCAGCAGTGTATTAACATGTATACCTCCTGTATACCTGAGAGATAGCCAGGAAAACTGAGTAACTGAAATGGCCCAAGCCACCACCTTAAATACAATCTCCAGTTAAAGATAAAAGAAGATATTGAGGGGTGGGAAGACCAGTTATGGAGGGCTATCAGGAAAATCCAGTTAACAAAGGCATGGTTATTACATAGGTGTAAGTCCTAGCCTTCGCTATTGATAAGAGTTTCTAGAGAATTTATCATCCTCCTCTTCCCATTACAGAGGCAGTCGCCCTTACAAATGGAGATTTCCCTCTTTTTTTGCGGTACGCGGGCCTCCCACTGTTGTGGCCCCTCCTGTTGCGGAGCACAGGCTCCGGACGCGCAGGCTCAGCGGCCATGGCTCACAGACCCAGCCGCTCCAAGGCACGTGGGATCCTCCCGGACCGGGGCACGAAGCCGTGTCCCCTACATCGGCAGGCGGACTCTCAAACACTGCGCCACCAGGGAAGCCCGAGATTTCCCTTTTAATGAAAGTTTCCTTTACAAAAAGATAAATTCTACTTGGTTTTCAGAGCTTTTCTGTGTCTGCTGTTTCCAAAAAACTAGCCAGCTTGAGATAATCTTTATGCACTTAGACATATTTTGGGGTGGCAAGTTCTGCTCCCCTTCACTGTTTATTGTTCTAAATGGAAAGAATGAGAGAGTGGAAAATTTTACAACTTGCTTCTAGATTTTTTTGCTTAGGAAGCTAAAATACAAGAGAAACAATTTAGGATATATAGATTTGGAAATATCTTGTAAAGAATAGGTGCTTAAAACTATAAAAGTTTAGATATCCTCCCAGGGAGAGAAAATAAGTAGATTAAAGGAAAAAGCTGAGACTAGAACCTTGAGAAACCTCCCCATAAGTGATGAAAAGAGGAAGAAAAGCAAGAGAACGAGTGGGTGGAATGATCAGAGAGGGAAGAAACTACGGAAAAACAAAGTGGGGAGATTTTCAATAGAGAGGAGGAAGATAACAGATCAGTGTGCAGAGAGATGTCAAAGAATGAGAACTAAGGGAAACTCATTGTTGTAGCTACTAGGGATCTACCGCTGACCTGTGAGAGACGTGTTTACTACCTTGAAGGAAACTATAGTCATATTAGAGGATGAAGGAAAATGAGCTGTGAAATGAAGACAAGGAAAAGCCATCCTGAGAGAGTCAAGAGAAAGTTTTTCTTTGAAGCTATCAGTTTCTCCTACAACTGAAGAAAGAAAGATTTGATGAGTTTCAGGGTGGAATGCAAAGACTGCCATAGGGTACAATATGGGAATGGGGGCAGGGCTTGGGAGGAGGTACAAAAGAGCAAAAGTGCAAGTTGCAAGAAGGAATGGGAAGAAGGGTACAAAGTCTTCTTCCTCTGAAAAAACGGAGGACTTTTCTAGCTAAAGTAAAAGATCAAGTCCTCTGCCAAGAAGAAGCATTTAAAAAAAAAAAAAGGTTTGGAGTATTTGTAGGAAAAATGAATAGGAATACTGAAGGTCCAGCTGAACAAATTTAACTTGTATTTGACTAGAGGGTCACAGGCCTGTGGAATTTCTTCCCTAGTGATGTCACTCTGGGAATCTAAGAGAGAAATATTATTAATGAATCTCACTGGATTTTGAGTAGAAAAGGATAGGGAGGAAGTACTTAGGAGATGAATAAGAACACGTTCTCTGTATATTAAAAGATATGAAAAGAAAATCCCAACATCAGTACTTTCAGCAGTCCACCTTCTTCATGACCACAAATCAGATGACAAGAAATATCATAAGTATTTGATGGGGAATGGATCTTTCATTCAGTCACCATTCTAAAATTGGTGAGTGTGAAAGTTCCTGCTGTCTGAGGGAAAAATAATCCCTGTCATCAACTTGCTATAAAAGTGATTTTAACACCTCCTCAAACACAGTAAGAATTTCAAGTGATTTATTATCTGTCATAACAGGTTCAGCCTCTCAGGGAGGGAGGAAATCAGGAAAGGGGGAGTTAACTATAAATATTGCAAAAATTTTTTTTTCTTGCTCCAGTGTCTACTGCTGTAGTATGCTTGAAAGAAGTTCAGAAAGTGGTGGCCAAGAGCATCACAGTACATGAAAAAAACAAAAAAACGAAAAAACACAGGGGCCTCTATGACAGATTTGGGGCATATCAATCTTTAAACTCTCAGAGATTTTATTTTGAAGTCTTCAGAAGTCTCCATTCCAATGCTCAGTTCTTTCACCTGATGAGGTTTTACTAAAAATAAGATGAAGAATTAAAGTTGATTTAATAATAATATTGATGCCTATAGTGAGCCTATAGGGGTTAGAGAATTAATCACTTGTTTTTTCCAGTAACTAGGAACCAAGCGTGTTTCTGTCCCAAGTATCCACTCCATCCCTTCCCTTTTTAGTAGATACAGCCTTTTTGAAGGGAAGGGGACATCCTGAGATGGAAAAATAATCTAGAAAGAAATAGAAGTCATTTTCCTGGCAGATCTTAGGAATTTTTCTTGATAAATGGCCTTGCCTAGACCAAGCCTAATTGAGAAAGAGTAGATTTATTGAAATAGCTAAATAATACCACCAGGATCCCCCCTCTCCAATTGTTTCATCTTCTCATTATGATGGAAATCCATATAATGCAAAGGATTAAGAGCAAAGATTTGTTTTTTGTTTTTTTTAATTTATTTTATTTACTTTTGGCTGCGTTGGGTCTTTGCTGCTGCGCGTGGGCTTTCTCTAGTTGCGGCGAGCGGGGGCTACTCTTTATTGTGGTGCGCAGGCTTCTCATTGCGGTGGCTTCTCTTGTTGTGGAGCACGGGCTCTAGGCACGCGGGCTTCAGTAGTTGTGGCTCGTGGGCTCTAGAGCGCAAGCTCAGTAGCTGTGGCGCACGGGCTTAGTTGCTCCGCGGTATGAGGGATCTTCCCAGACCAGGGCTTGAACCTGTGTCCCCTGCATTGGCAGGTGGATTCTTAACCACTGCACCACCAGAGAAGCCCAAGAGCAAAGATTTGTAACCCTAACTCATCTTTCCAAGACTTACTTCTTTACCAAAAATGTAGGCACTGGGCTTTGAAGAACAAAGAACTATGTTTTACTTCTTTGATTGGTTGATTCCTGTGGAAGTGTGAGGGCTAACAGTGCAACAATGGTGTTCTAAAGCAATTTTTTTTAAAAAAACAGAAAGAACTTAGGAATATCCAGATAAACTATGGTTCCAGTAGTGATATTCACTTCTATCCCTTGAAGAGTCATGGAAAAATTGGGAGAGGGCAGTTAGCATTGATTCAGAACATGTTTCTTTAATACTCTTTAAAATGTATTTGGAAAACATGGAGAAAACACAACAGGTGAAAAGCTGTTATAATTCCAACATTCAAATTTTAGTTCTATAAAGATGTTAAGGTGATCCCTTCTAATACACTATACCCAGCAGCAGTCACAATTAACAAACTCAGTGTATATTCTCAAATTTTTCTTGAACTCATAGAGGTATATTTATATATGTAATGTATTGGGTCAGCCAAAAAGTGCCTTCAATTTTTAAGTAAAAATAAAAGACACATTTTTCATTTTCACCAAGAACTTTATTGAACAACAGATTCTTCACCCTTTTGTTCTACTACCTTCTGCCATTTTTCAGGCAACTTCATAATTCTATCTTCCCAAAACTCTTTATCTTTTTGAGCAAAGAACTGTTCCAGGTGCCTTTTACAGTCTTCCAGGGAATTGAAGTTTTTTCCATTAAGAGAATTTGGTAAACACCAAAATAAATGGAAATCCGAAGGTGCAGTGCCTGGTAAATACGGCAGATGAATCAGAACTTCCCAGCCAAGCTGCAATCGTTTTTGCCTGGTCATCAAAGAAACATGCAGTCTTACATTATCCTGATGGAAGATTATGCTTTTTCTGTTGACTAATTCTGGACGCTTTTCATCGAGTGCTGTTTTCAGTTGGTCTAATTGGGAGCAGTACTTGTTGGAATTAATTGTTTGGTTTTCTGGAAGGAGCTCATAATAGAGGACTCCCTTCCAATCCCACCGTATATACAACATCATCTTCTTTGGATGAAGACCGGCCTTCAGTGTGGTTGGTGGTGGTTCATTTCACTTGCCCCACGATCTCTTTCATTCCACATTATTGTACAGTATCGTCTTTTCATCACCCATCACAATTAGTTTTAAAAATGGAATGTTTTCATTACGTTTAAGTAGAGAATTGCCTGCAGAAATATGGTTAAGAGGGATTTTTTCGCTTAACTTACGTGGAACCCAAACATCAAAGTGATGAACATAACCAAGCTGTTGCAAATGATTTTCATATCTTGATTTGGATATTTTGAGCATGTTGGCTATCTCCTGCGTGGTATAATGTTGACTATTCTCAACTGATGTCTCGATTTGATCACTGTCAACTTCAACTGGTCTACCCAAGACCGTGGAGCATCGTCCAGTGAGAAATCTCCAGCACGAAACTTCACAAACCACTTTTGACATGTTCTCCATATACTGCACAAATCTTCTTTTTGCATTTTGGTTGCATTTTTACCTTTCTTGAAATAATAAAGCATAATATGCTGAAAACGTTGCTTTTTTTCTTCCATCTTTTTTTTTTTTTTGTGTGTGTGTGGTACACGGGCCTCTCACTGTTGCGGCCTCTCCCGTTTCAGAGCACAGGCTCCGGACGTGCAGGCTCAGCAGCCCTGGCTCACAGGCCTAGCCGCTCCGTGGCATGTGGGATCTTCCCGGACTGGGGCATGAACCCATGTCCCCTGCATCGGCAGGCAGACTCTCAACCACTGCGCCACCAGGGAAGCCCTTCCATCTTTAATATTAAAATGCCTACACAAAAATTCACCAATTTTGATGTCTTTATTTTTTTTTGGCTGCTTTGGGTCTTTGTTGCTGCACGTGGGTGAGGAGAGCAGGGGCTTCTCTTTGTTGCGGAGCACGGGCTCTAGGAGCGCGGGCTTCAGTAGTTGTAGTGCATGGGCTCAGTAGTTGTGGCTCACGGGCTCTAGGGCGCAGGCTCAGTAGTTTTGGCACATGGGCTTAGTTGCTCCACGGCATGTAGGATCTTCCCGGACCAGGGCTTGAACCCCTGTCCCCTGCGTTGGCAGGCAGATTCTTAACCACTGTGCCACCAGGGAAGCCCTGATAAGTCTTTGTTTAAACGCACACTGACGTGACAGCTGTCACATATGATCTAACAAAATTGTTTTGAATGACGTTAAAGACAACTAAGTGCTACTAGAGCCATCTTATGGAAAAAAATGAACGAATCTTTTGGCCAACACAATATTCACAATTGCTGATAGTCCATCAAGATAGTCTATTTCTCTCTTCACTTGAATCAGTGAGGCCTTATGACTTCTTTTGCAAATAGATTATAAGTCAAATAATGCTATTCTAGTTATAGGCTCAGCCCTTTATTAGACTGGAAACTTCTACTTTCTCTTTTTGGGACACACTTCAGAAAGCTCTCTCTATGAACCCAGTTTCTAGGCTGTGAGAAGCACATGCCATGTGGAGAGGTTATATGTAGGTAGTCTATTCCATAGTCCCAGCTAATATCTCATCCAACAGTCAGGATCATCTGCCATCCATGTGAGTGTGGCAGCTGGGGCATCCATCCCAGGGATGCCCTTGAATTACTATAGTTTTAAGTCTCATTTGAATGCAGTTGTTTGAGAAAATTCAAGAGAGGATGCCTCAGTTGAGTCCAGTCAATGCACAGGACCATAAAATCTACTAATGAATTTTTATATTAAGTCGCTAAATTTGGGAGTGGATCATTACACAGCAATAAATAACTGAAGTAGCCTTTTTCATATTATAAAATTTCTACTCTTGGGGTCATAATGAATGTGATAAAGAGGCATCATTTCATAGTGTAATTTGCAATAATAAATTTCTCTCATAGTAGTATATAAAATAGTGGTGCTACTGATAAGGCATATGATAACCAGTAGTGTCTTAGATTCAATGAAATATAACTTTTAAGGAGCTATGAATGAAAGGTTTAATAGTTGAAACGGTTGCTATGTGTTGTGATGTGTGAGGAGGATTTGATAAATAGATTATAGATAGCCTAAATAGCTAGGTTTTCAGGACTGAACGTGGGTAGGAAAAAAGAGAAAGGTACAGAGTGCAGGGGCCAGGAGCATAATAATAAACAATTTACACTGACATATCTCGTTAAACTTATAAGCCAAAGTGTTTGTAAGAAGGTAAGATGTTAGAAACACTGACTCAAAGTTAGAAATGATATATTCCAAAAATAATAGCTATAGTAAAGTGCAATCCACTAATTACTAATAAAATCAATAAACTGTGAGAACTTGAGCAGATAACTTCATCTTCTCAAATTTCAGTTGTTTTATCTGAAAAATGAGAAAATATTTCTCCACAGACTTACTGTGACAATCTTATGAAATAATGCTTATGAAAGAAATTTTAAAGTGTAAATGGATGATAAAAGCAAGGGATTTATATTAATATTGTTAAGGTGAGCAGTGATGGCTTAGAATGAATCATATCTCATATTCTTAGCCAGAATTTAGCCTATAACTTAATATTTTTCTTATTCTATGACATTTAACCTATGAAATCTACTATCATTTATATAACAGGAATGCAAAAATTCCTAGGAAAATATAAGCATAACAAGTACAGTAACTTATAAATAGTAAGATACATCAAGTGGAGTTTATCCCAGGAATATAAGGTTTAATTGTACAGCAAGTGAAAGAGATAACAACATATGGGTTGGAAAGGAAGGCATAAAATCTGCTGTTTTCTTCCACAAATGACATGACTAAATATACAGAAAATCTCAAAGATGCACGAAAAATATTTGTTTAATATTTATACAATAGCAATGAGCATTTGAAAAAAATGAAATTAAATAAACAGTAGCATTTACAACTGTATCAAAATGTATGAACTTCTTATGGATAAATCTAACAGAATATGTGCAAGAAGGATGTACAAAATTAGTATGCCCAAAACTAAAATATTGTCGAGAGAAATGAAATCTGGCTTCATATCAGCATCATCTGGGAAAGTTTTCAAAAATAAAGTTTCCTGACTTCTCCCTTGTTCTCCTGAATGAGAACCTTTAAAAATGGAGCCTGGGAATCTTCATTTTGCCATAATTTGCAGGTGATTCTCCTGCAGTCATATCTGCATTCGGGTACAAGCGTTGTACATCACTGAATTAAAGTGGGGTTATTTTTTGTATTAGTTTGTAAAGAGGCTTTTACTCCCTCTTTCTTCGTATCAAGTACCTCTTGCATATTTCTTTAGCAGATACCTTTATCCAATAAATACATGTTGACTTGAACAGAATGTTTTCACAGTCAGCACCAGGGAAAGGGTAGGAACTAAGAAGGAAGAGGGTATTTGGAAGGTCCTGGTTTTCAATAGTGCTCTATTTTTTATCACTCTAAAATTATTCTTTGGATTGAATCTAGAGTCTCACAAACTTGCTGGGAGTGGCCATGCGATAGCCACTGCACATGGAATCAGATTGTTGCCAGACCAACATCTGGTGGTGAGCAGAGAGGTCTCTGGGAAGAAGTAAAAGACTGCATATATAGCAGTGACACTGACTTAATCATCATTAATGGGTTAGAGGGAGGAATAAATGGGTGTGGGAGAAAAATGTCACAATGCAATGGGCTCTGGAGGTGCCTCATTAAGAAAACATACATGGGAAATTTTCTGTTGGTTTATAGATATGAGAGACAGGCAATTTTTGAAGCCTTCATATCTTGAATTCTTTCACGTTTCTCACAACAAACGGGGGATAAAGAGTTTAAAGAGCATTAAGTAGGGCTTCCCTGGTGGCGCGGTGGTTGAGAGTCCGCCTGCTGATGCAAAGGACGCGGGTTCGTGCCCCGGTCCGGGAAGATCCCACATGCCGCGGAGCGGCTGGGCCCGTGAGCCATGGCCGCGGAGCCTGTGCGTCTGGAGCCTGTGCTCCGCAACGAGAGAGGCCACAACAGTGAGAGGCCCGCGTACCGCAAAAAAAAAAAAAAGAGCATTAAATAAGGATCAAGAAGACTGGGTTCTATTGCTTGCTCTTCTCCTATCTGACTGTAATTTTGGTTATTTTATCACACCTCTTTCGTCCTTATTTTCCTGCTCTATGTGAGTGAATGGAACTAAATCATCTTTAAGATCCTTTACTGTTCCAAAAAAAATCTGTCCTTCAAAAATTTTTGGTATTTATACCAAATGTGAGGTACATGAAACTGAGATTCAGGTGAATAAGAAATGTGTCACTAAGCTTTAGAAAATGGACACCAAAATCTTAAGGAATTCTGTTAACCTCAATAAGTATAAACATTTCCGAGAGAGAGAGAAAGGGAGAGAGAGAGAAAGAGAGAGAGGGAATACAGAGAGACAAAGAAGAGCACAGAGGGGTTGAGGGGAGATAATAGATATTTGGTTTGTTTCCACTTTTTTGGCTGTTTTGAATAATGCTGCTATAAACATTCATGTACACATTTTGTTCGGAACATATGTTTTCATTTCTCTTGGGTATATACCTAGGATTAAAATTGCTGGGTCATATGGTAACTCTATGTTTAATGGAAACATTATGCTAAGTGGAAGAAGCCAGTCACAAAGACTACATACTATATGATTTCACTCATTTGAAAGTACAAAACAAGGAAATCTATAGACAGAAAGTATATTAATGATTGCATAAGGCTGAAAGTGGAGGGGAGGGTACAGGGGATTAATGGCTAAAGAGTATGGGGTTTCTTTTTGAAGTGATGAAAATGTTCTAAAATTGACTGTGCTGATGGTTACACATGTCTTTGAATATATTAAAAACCAATATATTGTACACTTTAGGTGAATTGTATGGTATAAGGATTATATCTCAATAAAGGTGTTAAAAATTATAGGGAAACATATTTTCATCACACTAAAGAAAGAAAAGAAAGTAGTATGTGGGAGCCTTTTGTCCTACTCAGAACCCTCTATCCATGCTTGGCCCTGGTTATTCTTTCCAAGAATACCTCTCTGATTCCCTAGGTTGGGGTATGTGAGGCTACTCTGTGCTGACCACTATTATAGCTCCTTCCATTCGTATTGGATTTAATCTGTTCCATGGCTGTCTTCACATTAGATTGTTATCCCTTTGGGACATGACGTACACCATATTAATAATTATTTCCCTAGGGCCAAACACAGAGTCTGGGACATAGTGATAAAAAATAAATATGTTATATGGATGAATACTTCAAATCATTTTCTTCCACTGGAGAGTTAGAGAGTTCTAGTAAAGAAGATAAATGTTTAATTTAGAATGTTTAATTTGAACTGCCAATTCTATTAAACAATGATTTAGACTTCTCCTTTAAAGTGGCACTAGACTAGCAAGCTCCAGACATAGCCTCTTCAACTTACCAAAGACAAATATTCATACCATCACTTAATGGGCTCTGACAGTTTAAGAGCTAAGAATTTCCACTAATTATAAGATTGATAGAGTTGGGTGAGATAAACCTATACACAAACTAATATCATTGTGTCCTGTTCCTGAATCACCTCTTGAAGTAGGTAGTCCTATCCATCTGAAGAAGCTAGGGGGTTAATTTCTCTCTCCTGTTGATTTAAAATTCTCCTATTTAGAGTCCCAGGTTTTTGTCAGAGAGGGCAATGAGCCACCGTCTCTTGCTGGAGGCTATATTCGACATGCAAGATTACCATTCCACTCTCCATGCCCCCAAATATGAAAATATCCATAAAGATATAACAATTCCAAGGAAACATTAAAAAAATTATTGGCACTTACTTGCACCTGTTACCACTCTCAACTGTGCTCCACTCTCAACTGTGCACTTCCTGCCTCAATGCAGAAGTTGCTTGACCCCCTTCTCAGAGAAGAATCATCCGGCTTCTGCTGGCACCATAGTGGAGCGCAGAGAAGACAAGTCTCTCAGAACTGGGGTTAAAGATCTTGGAATTAAACTGCATCTTCAAAAGACTTTTACATAATCACGCTGTTTTCAGGTTACCCTCCACACCCACTTCCAGAGATGCATTGTGTTGTCAATTCTTGAAACTTTCAGAACTTCTACAGTCCATATTCCATAGCTTTGTTGATTTCCTTTCTTCTGGCTTAGATTCAACTTGGGGGTCTGCTACCTTTACCGTTCATCCTTTACATCCCCCCTTCCCAGATGTGTCACTGTCTCTTCTTTTAGTCATGTCCTTGTGAATTTAAGAATCCCTTTTATCACTTATTTGTGTTTAATTTTAGCAGTAAGTGATATTAAGTATGCTTTAGCCAAATCTAGTAATGAATGTATAATTTGAAATTATCTTCTAATAACTAAGATAATTTGAAATTGTCTTCTAATTACTAAAGTGTTGTTTTTTAATTACAATTATTTTGCTAATTTTCTTTGCTAAAATTGCAATTTTTGCATGATGTTTGCATGATATTCCCCTATGGTCTTCCCATCTCGTATTGTCTTGGTTTGGTTTTGAAATAAACTGAACTAGACTCATAAAATAAGTTATAGCATTGTTTCCCATTTTTATTATCTGTAATGTAATATAGGGGATATGTGTTCCTGGATGTTTTAGCAAAACAATTATAAAACCATCTGGGCATGTTACTTTTTTCAACTACATAGATATTTTATTACCAAATTTAATGGTTTTAGAGTTTATTTATTCAGATTTTCTATTTCTTATAAAGTCAGTTTTGTTTATTGTATTTTCCCCTAAACGTATACACTTCATCTATAACTTAAAATTTTTAATCACAAATGTTTATATAATTCTTTTTGTGACTTTGTTTAATGCCCTCTGCATTTAAGTTATGCTTCCTTTATAATTTAATAGAGTTAACTTGTGATTTCACTTGAGTTTCTTATCAATCTTAGAAATTTCACTACCTTACTAGTTCTCAAACAAACAAAAAGGAACCTCTTTATTGTTTCATTGTCTTCAAAATCACTAATTTAATCTTATTTATTTTGTTCTACTTTCTTCGGCTTCCTTTTATTCCTCTAATTAACTTCTTCAGCTGAACACTTAAATCACTAATTCCCAGTGTTACCTGTACTGTAATATATGCATTTTGAACTATAAATTTCTTTCTAAGAAACATTTTTTCCTGCATCCTCTAGATTTTGTTACATAAAGCTTGTGTGTTCAATTCTAAATATAAGGTAAGGTCTATTTTGATTTCTTCTATAATTTGCACATTTATAAATATATGTTATGTAGTTTTGGCTTTTTGTATCTAATTACTTTTATTGCAATATGGTCAGAAAAGACTTCTGCATGATTTTGTTTACTCAATATTTGTTGAGATTTAATTTTGGGCCTGGTTGATGGTCAATTATTAAAATGTTTCATATTTTACTAAAATGGTGAACTTTGGTGTCATTGTTTCTGAGAGATACCTGCTATGATTTTTGGACATTTCAATATCAATGTTCAATTTGGTCAGTGCTCACTCTATAAATTTGGGGGAGTATAAAAGTACAGAGAATTTGTGTGTTGCTGGGTAAAAAACTATAAAATATTTAAAATTATACAACAAAAACACTACAATTAAAATTTATATTATACAAATAAGATGCTACTAAATATAAAGAATAATCTTGAATTTATATGGTAAGAAATTGTTCCTTTTATTGTCAACAATAGCTTTCTTTATCCTTAATATAGCTTTTTGGCTTAAACTCTATTTTATCTGATAATAATAAAGTTACAACAGATTTATTTTGGTTAATAATTCCCTGGTTTTCTTCTTTTCTCTGTATTTCAACCTTTTGGTAACTTCACTTTTGGGATTTTGGTTTGAGCAATAAATAGGTGTATTTAAATTGAGAAAATTTTTAGCTTTCTGGTAAATGAATTGACTCTTCCATCTTTAAGAAATGACTATCCTTAATAAAGCTTTTAGCTTAAAGTTCATGTTGTTTGTTATATAATATAGTTCTACCTCATTTTTAAACCACTCAAATTATTCAGTATTGTGATTAATTTTATGGTCAGTGCATTTATAATTCCCCATATCTTTTACCCAGTTGGCCACTATTGCATCTTTCTGGGATTTTCCCTCTAAGTGACATACAGTCATTGTTTACTCATTTTTTTCACTGAAAAGCTCTGTTGGTAAATATTCTCAGCCTTTCTGCCAAAATGGCTTTATTTGATTTTATTCTTATAATAAATTAAACTATGAAATTCTATGTTTTGGATTATGTTATTTTAGTACATTGGATATATCCTTTTATTATTTTCTGTACTTTATAATTGCCTAAGTATTCTATTGTTAAAAGTAACTTGTCTCCTTTTATAAAGTTCTTTTTCAGGATTTGTGTTTTGCTCTGATTTTCTTTTACTTTAGTATAATATTTTTAGAAGTTTATTTTATTTATTCTGCTTGCAGTTCAATGTTCTTCTTAAGTTGAGGACTCACGTTGTTCTATAATTCTGTAAAAGTTTCAGTCATTTGTAATTGTTAGTCATCTTTGCAACTTCCCTGTGCTGGTGAGTGTGATGTCCCATCCAACCTCTCCCTGAGGGGCAGCCTTTTCACATTGTCAACTTTGTTGCAAGGTTTTTCATTTCATCTCTTCTTCTTTTACAAGCCAAAGGTCAAATTTCCTGTCCTTCTTAGGTGTTAAAACCTTATCTCCTAGCTTTAAGTCCATATCTGTATTATTGTCCTCATGGGCACTAAGTGCATCAGATTCATAGATTACCACACTGGCTTTTAATTCTCTATTCATTTCTGGAACCAAGTTTTCCCTTTCTGCCTCCTCTCCATCTATCCTTCTTTCCTCCTTTACTTTCTTTCTTTCTGAGAGGGAGCAAAATGCACCACCCAAAAATATGCCACTTTGACATGTTATTTTGAATTAAAGTTACTTAAGAAATAGCCAATGCAGGAAGGACACTCTGACCTTCCTTTGTCTCCTGAAAGCATGAAATAAATCTCCCATGTGAAGGTATTCTAACTATACCTTATCACTAGAGATAGGAAATTCAAGGCCAAGAATGTTGTATAAAAAACTTTGTTACTTCATAATTAACTTGCTACTCCAAGCCTAAATCCCTTTGTTTTGTCAAATCTTCACAAATAATTGGTTCTTTCTCTAAAATGTATAAAAGCTGCCTGCTTTGGTCACTTCTTTGAGTCTCATATCTTTATGAGTTTCTGTACGTACAACATTAAATTTGTTTTTCTCCTGTTAATCTGTCTCACATCAATCTAATTCAGCCTAAGAAACTAGAAAGGAAAAAGGGAAAAGTTTTCCTATCCTACATTCATTTCTTTCTTTCTTTTTCTTTCTTCCCTCCTTCCCTTCCACCCTTCTTTCCTCCCTTCCTTCTTCCTTCCTTCCATCTTTCCTCCCTCCCTCCCTCCACCTTTTTTTCTTTTCTTCTCTTCTCTTACCTTCCTTCCTTCCTTCCTTCCTTCCTTTCTTTCTACTTCTACTTCTACCATTTAATGTATTTTTAAACATGTTTTTCAAAATTTAAATTTATTTTAAAGTAAGCTGAGGGGCTGCATCAGGTTTTTACTTCATGTTTCTATAAATATATATGTATAATCTGGAAAAAAAAAAGGAAGGTAATAACCACATGTATCCCAAGGAGTCTAATAACAAAAAGCTTATGTCTGACATTCTCTTATTTCTTTTATACTGAAAATCACATGACTTTCACTAGGAAGATAAGTCTGTTAGGCCAGCTCTTGGCTGGAAAGATTCTAAGTCACTAAATAGCGCCGTAGACAAGGTAGCCTTACTCTGAGGTAGGGCTTAGGCTGTCAAATCAAAGGAAAATTGCCCTTTCTTCAGTCATTCTGACACAGCCCTGATGTCCTTCACTCATACTTTGCAGAAGATGGCCTTCTTTTGGCTTTGCATTTAATCATTATTACTCAATGAAGTGAAACTCAGTCTTCTTATAGTTGGCATGAAAGTCTGTCTGAAAGCTGTCTATATGTTCCTAGTTTACAACAAACTATCATCTCTTGACAGGATGAAAGAAAGGAAGCGGGTTGGTTTTACAGTCAAGCCATTGGGAAGACACACTTGCATTGAAGTGTGTAGAACATGGTGTAGGTGTAGGTTCCTGCTTCTATGGAAAACTAGCAGATTTTCCCAGTTTCTCTTTCCTCTGAACTAGTTCATAACATGAATTTGATGTGAGGCATTTGCTTCATCTACAGCTTCTTCCAGGCCAAAAAGTTGAGGCTGCATCAGAATTGCTTGCCTTTGGCATGAAGCGTGTTTTCTCCGTGTTTCACTCTTCTGATCATATGACATAAATATGCCTTTGTGTAAAGTAGCGATTTTCATCTGATGCTATCAAAGGGCTTTACAAATATCAGATCCTTGAGGAGTAAAGTGATCAGAAAGAATGGGGGATTCTATGCCTGGGAATTTAGTTACAACTATGAAATACACAGAGGACCAGAAAAAAGTTTCTTAATCCTTTAGACTGTCTGATTCCTAGCAAATAAAATAGAAATAATGTAATGTATAATCTTAGTAGCATAAAGACATATTTATCACTAAGCTCAGTTATTAATAAATTCAGATAATGTGAGATGAGAGAGAAGTTGATAATTCAAAATTCTATATAATTCTTTCATATTCTTTGCCTAACAATCTTTTAGAATTGCTTAATAAGAGGAAAAAATTGAATGTATACAAATTCTACATTTTAAAACATTTATCTGTCTTTTTAAAGTCAAGTAATGGCATGTCCTCCAGAAAAGAAATGGATAAAATACAAAGGGACACAGGGATATCGGCTTGGTGCTTTGTGACCGCCTGGAGGGGTGGGATAGGGAGGGTGGGAGGGAGGGAGACACAAGAGGGAAGAGATATGGGAACATAAGAATATGTATAACTGATTCACTTTGTTATAAAGCAGAAACTAACACACCACTGTAAAGCAATTATACCCCAATAAAGATGTTAAAAAAATTTTTTTTAAAATACAAAGGGAAAAGTTATGGAAATTTTGAGGGGCTGAGGGATGGAAGACTTCTGTTTTAAAGACACCATCTAGTAAAGCAATTATACTCCAATAAAGATATTAAAAATAAATAAAGAAAAGAAAAGAAAAGAAAGACATTGTCTAATTTGGTTCTCACAGTAATCCTGTGAACTGATTTTATTACCCTTCTTTTACCACAAACAAAGAAACAAACAAAGAAACA
This sequence comes from Delphinus delphis, assembly GCF_949987515.2. Lineage (NCBI taxonomy): Eukaryota > Metazoa > Chordata > Mammalia > Artiodactyla > Delphinidae > Delphinus > Delphinus delphis. Next base: position 44,967,639 of record NC_082690.1, on the reverse strand, counting down.
AACAAACCAGGACTCAAAATGAGGTCAATGGCTTGCATAAGACAAAATTTTGGTCTTGTATGATGGACTCACTTGTTTCAAATCCTATTTTTGTTTTTGTGTTGGATTTTGCTATATTTCATGATTGACTCTATATATAAGGCTATATCATTGGCCACTGGATAAAAGGGAAATGTTTGACAAAAATCATAGAGTTTATATCTAAGTGGTATGGGGACCAAGCTATAACAAATGTGCTATTATAGAACTTTGGAACCAGAAGTCTTATTAATCTCCTTATAGACCTAGCATTATTGATTGATTTTTTCACATATGTAATATTTTAATGAGTTTATGTCTGTCAGTCACATTAATAGAACGAATTATTATACTCTGGGCATTAATAAGAATTATAAATTTTATCATGATGAAGCTTCTAGAAAATGATGGCCTTGTCCTTGAGGGTGATGAATGGTGAAAGAACTGGGTTTCAGTAATGAGGAATCATGCTGTGTCATTATTTATGATGATCTTTCTATATATCTCCTTTTCTTTTATTTTCATGGAAAATAATCCTGTTCATCTGTCCATATGAACCCCACTATCTATACACAATGAGGTAATAGCATCCAGTCTTTAACTCACCTAAAAGACCCTAAATCCTATCAATTTTTCACACTGCTTGTATAGAAGTCATATTTTCTCATTATTTCTGCTTTGCCTGTTTCAACCATAATCAATTAATTGCATCTGTCATCTCTGCATTTTGCCGCTACTTCTACCTGCACTGCACTTTCTTCCCTTCTTCTGTTTACTTACACCAGTCTTCCTTCAAAGCTCAGTTCAGGCACCATGTTTCCCCAGGAAGCCTTTCCTGACAATCTTGTCTCCACAGGCCTTTTCACAAGATAGTATGGGTTATGTGTTTCCACTGTATTCCCATGATACCCTGCACATAAATACCAACATATAGACCTGGTGAAAAGAACAGAGATAGTGTAAGCACACTGGTGTGTTCAATCCCTGGATCTATCAGTTATTAATTGCATGCCCTTGGATACGTCCTCTATAATTTCTGAACCTCATTTTTTTATCTGCAGGATTAGAACAACCACTTAATGCAGGCTTGTTGTAAAAATGAATGACATTATGTGAAAAGCACAGAATAGGAATTTGTGCTGAATATCATTCCTTTGGCCTCCCAGGCCCATTCTTTGCCTTCTTTACCCTGTTCTGGGCCCCAAGTAGGTGATTTATAAGATCTGTATTAATGGGCTCCTTGCTCCTCTGGCTTGAGCTTGGCTTCATCCACAGAGTGCACAGACAGAAAGATCAGAAGGCAGAAGGCAAGTGGAGTCAGGGGTCAGGGTATTTGATCTCCCAATTCTTCTTTGCCACGTAACCAGGGGTTGCCTGCATCATTCTACAAGGCCGCAGCTCCTGCCAACTGGCTCAGTCAATACAGTGACTTTCTCTGTCTTCCAGAAATTGTTCCCTCCCTTTGCCCTTGATGCCCAGGGTACTGCATTACCCTACGTTCATTTCCTTTAACCCTGCTGCCAACATTGTAAATAGTTCCTTTATTAAACCCTCCTCAAAAAGTCAACTTGAGTCAACTTGAGTGTGTCAGCTGTTTCCTGCCAGGGCCCTGACAGACACCACATTCAATATTATTAACAATATGCAGTTAACAAACTGTTCTGTAATTGTCTCTTGATTTCTTTGAATCCCTTGCCAAACTGTGAACTACTTCGGAGCAGGGACTGTGGCTCATTTGTCACTGCTATCCTCCATTGTCACATACATTGCTTGGCAAAATATAAACACTTAATAAATGTTTGTTGGTTGATTAAATGAAAAAAGTAAGGAATGCATGTCATTCTGACCCGTTAAAAGTAGGCACTGCCCTTTATTCTTCTGAGTACAAAGCTTCACACTGTGTAATATAAATAAATGTTTGCTGCAATGAATGTGAGTTTGTCCAGAAATAAGAGCATAAGATGATTAAAAGGAATGTTTCTGGGCAAATTAATCTTGGGAGCAGTCAAAGGGCTATCAGCTTAAGTGTCATATAAAATTAATTTAAAAGGATAGTCAGGGGTTTTCCTGGTGGTACAATGGTTAAGAACCTGCTTGCCAATGCAGGGGACATGGGTTCGATCTCTGGTCCGGGAAGATCCCACATGCTGTGGAGCAACTAAGCCCGTACGTTGCAGCTACTGAGCTTGCGCTCCAGAGCCTGTGAGCCACAACTACGGAAGCCTGTGCGCCTAGAGCCCGTGCTCCGCAACAGAAGAAATCACCTCAATGAGAAGCCTGCACACAGCAACGAAGACCCAACACAGCCAAACATAAAAACAAATAAATGAATAAATAAATTTATTTTAAAAAAAAAGGATAGTCAGGACTCATTGAACTCTAAAGAGAGGGCACAAAATTTGAGATTAGGTGAATATGTACATAAACCCATACTTAGTTTAGTAATCTATGCAACTCTTTGGAGAAAAGTGAATTGAAAGGAAAGCATTGTATAGATCATTTAGGTAAACATTTTTTCAACCATTGTCTTGCATAGAACATTAGTCTGCTGTATCCATTTGGAAATATATCACTTGAAGCATAATCACTAGGTTACTTTTTCTCTTTACCATAAGAGATATGCTAATTATATTAATTTGGTGGGGTAAGACTAATGTTGGGAATTACATTATTTATCACAGGGATCATGGTATACCCAGGAGCTGCTCAGCAAAAGACAATGGATTTAAAATGGCCAATCAGAAATTGTGGCTGTGATGAGGGCTCAGATTTTGGGTGAAATAGTTTAAGAGACAATGAGATTGAGTTTTTGTTATCTAAAGCTATACAAAAGCAACAGCATATTAACAACCTTTGGAAGTAGATAGGCAGGCACTATCACTTTCAATTGTGGAAGGTTAAAATCAGAGAGGTTAAGTGCTTTGCCCAAAGTCACACAGAACTTGGCAGCACCATAATTAATTTGAACTAATTTGTGGCCCAGTGCTTTCCACTTTACCAGGATGAACCTTCTAAGCCAGTGTTGAGTGTGATGAATACAATGACAAACGTGAACCCATTGTAAAAGGAGAGAATAGAGAAAAATTCCCCAACCTACCCTTGAAGGAGGCCTGTACGTCAGCAAAGGCTTCCTTAACAGCTGAGCTGAATCTTATAGCGTAACTAGATTATGGAAGTGAATTAAAAAAGGAAGCATTCTTAGTAGGGGAAAGAGCACGTGCTAAGCTCAGAATCCTAAGGAAGCATGACATCTCAGTATAATGGCAAAAGTTCAGTATCTTAGAACATAAGGTTTTAATTGGAGGAAAAGAGCAAGTGAGGTTACTGGGTAGAGAAGAAGGGGCCAATTTATAATAATGATATTTAATTATATCTAATAAAATAGTTATTTTCTAGCTCTTTACACTGAAAAGACATAGAAGTAAGACCTATAGCAATGAACATAATCCATACCCAATTTGTGGTCTTTAATAATAACCATTTCAACATTTATTGAGTACTTAATAGGTGTCAGACCTTGTACTGAGCGTTTAACATGTATTATATCATTTAAAACTCAAGAGCCCTATGTGGTATGACTGAGTACACAGGAGCTGTGATAAGTGGAATTACTGAACAAGTTCTAAGTATATGCTTATTCTTTTCCCCCTTTTTTCTTACTGTGAGGCCTAAGAGCTAATCATTCATAGACCTTAGATAAAAATTTAGAGTCTGACTCCAGGGCATCAAATCCAGGGGCAGTTGAGGCCTGTGACTTATACAACTTTGCGTCCCTCAGATATTTAGTGCAAGGTTTTGTGCACGGTAGATGCTCAATATTTCCTGACTAAATTTAATGAGTTTAAACTCAAACTGTAGAGAGTTAGTGGCTACATTTTTCTGCCTTCAACTCCACAAGAGCACACACCTAAACACAATCATAATAATCATTGCTCAACGTATCATAATAATCATTGCTCAACATATCATAATGTAGCTTGGCTAACGGTCACTAATCAGCTGACTACTGCATTAATTTTAACCTCTAAAAGAAACATACCAAATACATAAAACTCCCGAAGTCTTCATGATAGTTAAAATATACACATAGGTTCTGTTTAGAGGTTGATAGGGCATCAAATCATCATTTTGAAAATTGATAAATAAAGGGTAAGAACTGAAGATTTATCCCACCTTTCTTGTACAGAATGTATTTCAGAGTAGCCAAATAGTTGATGAGGAAAAATTATTCTTTACGAAAGAATCGCAGTTGATAAATGCAAATAGAATGATAGAATTACAAAATTCACTATTCTTGTAATCTTTCATTGAAATGCTGGATGTAAGAAACAATTATTAGTGAATGATAAAACCATGAGGTAAAAGTTTGTTAGAGAACTATATAATAGACAAGATGGTCTGACAACACCTCAAACCACTGATCAATTTAAAAACTAATAGTGCAAAAACCAGACAATATGTTCCTCTGATGTCTTTGAATAAGTAGTACACAGAAACAACTATGAAGTCATTCTTAACAAAAACAAAATTGACCTGAATCTAATCATCTCCTATATTTAATTCCCTAATTATAGAAAATATGAGATTATTATTGAATATTCATGAAGTGATAGGAAATATAGGATAAAGAAGCATGCTAAATTATGCCACAAGGATAAAATTAGTCAATCCTAAAATGTGGGCAATTCTGTAGGACACAATCTGGTTTGTTCCTTAAGTATATTACATCAAAAAAAAAAAAAAACCAAGAAGAGAAACATTGATTTTAAAAAAACAAACCTCAGAAATATATGAACCAAAAGCAATGTATAGACCTTGTTTGGATCTTGGAAAAAAAACACTTTTAAGATAATTAAATTGAGCATAAACTTGAAATCAGATGATATAAAGGAACTATTTTTCTCTCTTTTTGTCTGAGGTGTTGTACTGCTACTGTGATTGTATTTTTAAGTCCTTAATTGTTAACAATTTACACGAGATATTACAGACAAGATATGTTATCTGAGATTTGTTTTAAAACACTAAAGAATATTTTGCTTTTTTTTATGGGTGGGACTGAAGAAACAGTGCCTAGAAAAAGATGATGGTTGAAGAAGCTTGATGATGTGTACATGTTAATTCCTTATATTATTTTTCCTAGTTTGAGTACATTTAGCTCTTTTTTTTAAAAACATCTTTATTGGAGTATAATTTCTTTACAATGGTGTGTTAGTTTCTGCTGTATAACAGAGTGAATCAGCTATACATATACATATATCCCCATATCTCCTCCCTCTTGCGTCTCCCTCCCACCCTCCCTATCCCACCCCTCTAGGTGGTCACAAAGCACGAAGCTGATCTCCCTGTGCTATGCAGCTGCTTCCCACTAGCCATCTATTTTACATTTTTGCATAGTTACATTTATTTAAAAATGGTAGCTACTCAAACTGAGCTAATTATGTTACTTATACTCACTAAATGGTAGCTACTGTTAAAATTGAGAGAATGGGGGGCTAAAAAAGCTGGAGAAGAAGGTTCAAACCATCATCAAATAAAAAAGCAAAGGCAAATGATCAGAGTGAGGGAAAAGAACAAGGTTGACTAGATCAAAACCTGTGAGTAGGTGAATTATCAGTGCAAACAGCAGAAAAGAGAGGACAAGTGTTTGTGTCTAGACTATAACTTAAACTCTAGAATTCAATATGTCAAAAATTGAACCCATATTCAATTCCCACAAACATTTTACCCTCTATTGTTTCTTATTTTAGTTATTGGCACAAACCAGAAACCTAGAAGTCAACCCCAAATCTCTTTCTCTTCACCTCTCACTCCTCTTGAATTCATCCCTTATCTCTCTCTTAAATTCCTTCACTTATATTCATCACAGGGATCATCACTCTGGTCCAAGCTACATAATTGATTGCCTGGGTTACTCCAATAATCTCCTAGGAATTATTTCTACCTTTACGCCTGCTCCCACCCCATATCTGTTCTTATCTCAGCAGCTTGAGTGAAATGTTTTAAATGCGCATATGATTACATAAAGACTCTGCTTCAAACGCTTCAAGGACTATGATGTCATCCATATATACACTTCTATACTTATATCACGTGTCCATAGCTTTGGAGGTTATAGCCACTTGAACTCCTTAGGATCCTTGAACATGCCATGCTGCTTCCAAGCTGGAACCTCTGCATATTGTGTTCCTGAGCCCGGAATGCTCACATTCCTACTATTCTCTTCATCAAACAGACTTCTACTAATCTTTCAGCTGTCACTTGAAATATAACTTCTGCCAGAAAGCATTCCTCAACTATGCCTCATGAGACGAAATAGGTCCCTTTGCTATCTTTCCTAATAGGTTTAAAAAATTTTTTTATATCAAGTTAAGAAGTATATTTTCCACTTGCTAAAATTGGAAAACTTCAAATCAATATTTACAACATTTTTACACTCATTCACAGATATATGCAGAGCCACAAAGAATTTGCAGTCACTCAACGTGCATGAGGTCTGCAAAATTATGCACTGCCTTCTCATTTCAGCTCTCATACTATAAACAAATGTTCTTCCCATGATCTATTTAGTGTCATGTCTGTGCTTTTTGTTGGTAATTTTATGGCCCAAAATTGACTCCAAGCATGGCGCTTATGTGCTGTGTAGTGTTTCTAAGCACAAGGAATGTGCCTTAAAGAAAATACATGTTAGGTAAGCATTGTTCAGGCGTGAGCCATAGTGCTGTTGGCCAGGAATTCAATATTAATGAATCAACAATATATAGTAAATTTAATCAAGTAAAAAGTTATTTAAAATATGCATAGTTATAAATATTATTAAAATTACTAAAATTAAGATGTTATTTTAATAGGCTATATGTTGCATGCGGGTAGAAACCTCTCTGTTGTGCTTACCATAGCATCCCTATCTCTCGTTGTATGCTTGATAATTGATGCTCCACAAATAATTGCAGAATATTTACAGAGGCCCTAATTCTCGTTAATAGAGTCTCACATTAGCTCAGGTGTCAACTCGTACAATAATCTCCCAGGATAGGACAGACACTTTCAAATTCTGAAAACTAGAGGCACCTAGTGAATGTACATCTAGAGTTCAGGGAGGAAGCAATCTAAATGCGGTTTGACATTTTTAAAGTTTGTGCTTTTTTTTTTTAACTGAAATAGAGTTTATTTATAACACTGTGTTAGTTTCAGGTGTACAGCAAAGTGATTCAGATATAGATAGATAGATAATTCTTCAGATTCTTTTCCCTTATAGGTTATTATAAAATATAATATATAATTTTTCAGATCCTTTTCCCCTATAGGTTATTACAAATTATTGAATATAGTTCTCTGTGCTATACAGCAGGTCCTTGTCGTTTATCTATTTTAGATATAGTAGTATGTATATGTTAATCCCAAGCTCCTAATTTATCCCTCCACCCCCTTTCCCCTTTGATAACCATTAGTTTGTTTTCTATGTCTGTGGGTTTATTTCTGTTTTGTATATAAGTTCCTTTGTATCATTTTTTAAATTTTTAGATTCCACATATAATTGATATCATATAATATTTGTCTCTGTCCGACTTACTTCACTTAGTATGATAATCTCTAGGTCCATCCATGTTGCTGCAAAAGGCATTATTTCATTCTTTTTAAGGCTGAGTAATACTCCAGTGTGTGTGTGTGTGTGTGTGTGTGTGTGTGTGTATACCACATCTTCTTTATCCATTCATCTGTTGATGGACATTTAAGTTGCTTCCATGTCTTGGCTATTGTAAATAGTGCAGCAATGAACACTAGGGTGCATGTATGTTTTGAATTATGGTTTTCTCCAAATATATGCCCAGGAGTGGAATTGCTGGATCATATGGTAGCTCTATTTTCAGTTTTTTAAGCAACCTATATGCTGTTCTCCATAGTGGCTGTACCAATAGACATTTCTCTAAAGAAGTTTGTATTAACAATAAGACAGTTTTACAAATAGGCCAGAGGAGATAGTGTCCTATATTTGAGAGTAATAAGGAGGTCTGTCGATGTCAGGATATCAACTTTGTGAAGGAAACTAAGAGGACAAAGTACATATTAGCCATTCCTCTAAGCATGCTCTGAAGATTATGAAAAAGAGACTTGGGAGAGTAGACACAGAAGCCTAGTGGTGTGATGGAAGCTTTCTAAGTTATTCACTGGGAAGCCTGATGGGAGGCAAATATAAAGCAAACTTCTTAATTAAACTGAACATGAGAAGTTAATTCTGTCTTCAAGTAGATGCAACAGAATTATAAAAGGCCACATGTGGTTATAAGTAACACAGAACTAAGACTCCCCAGGGACAAGAAGCCTTGTGTTAATCTCTCTGTGGCTCTGAAAGAAGGAAGAAAAAAGATTAAGCCTCCTTGTGGAGATCATGTGATGACTTCCTGATCCCAGCCAGAGGCGGCATTTCCATGGAAACTTCTCTTCTCTTCTTCTTCTCACACACACTGCTCCTTCTACTTAAAAAGGCTGCTTTGAGTCTCAAGAGAGTTGTAGGGTGGAGACTTGATGTTTCTTCTAAATCATGAGAAAAATTCCAGCAGAATGGGTAGAGAGCAGAAAGGCTGACATTCCAGCATCACATGTAGTGATGACCTTCCCTGGATCCCTACAGCTAAGACTGCAGACACTGATGCTTTCCTCAGAGCTTTCACTTTCTCTCACTTGTTCCTCAAGTTCAAGGGACCACCAGCTTTAAGTATGGAGCAGGATAAGGAAGGAAGTCTCACAGGGACAGCTTTGACTTGACTACTCTCATCCTGTAACTCTTCAACTCACCTCAGTACAAAACACGTGATTTTTAAGCCCCTCCATGGATTGGGTCCAGGTTTAATTCCCTATAGCATGGGGGCATATCTGGAGCCAATTCTCCAACTCAGCAGATGAAGTACAGCTCTCACTTCTCTACAGTTTCTCCTGCCTGAAGTATTGTCTCCATTCTCATTTGTCTTTCCAACTTATGTCTATCCTTCAAAGTTTGGCTCAAGGAGTACTCCCATAATAAAATTTGCATACCATTATCCAAAACTGTGCAATCCTTCCCAGTATCCTCAGTTCACAACTATGTCCCTCCATTAAAAGTCTGATGTTCTTATTTTCTATACTACTCATTTGAAAACTAGTGTAGTGGTAAAATAATATTTTTATCCATGCATTTCAATTTATCTAGCTCACTGTACACACAGAGAAAAAAATCTTGAAAAAATTTGCATGATCAATAAATATTTGTTGAATAAATATATCAGTCCTTATTCACTCACTCACTACATTGAGAACTCCTTTGCAAGACCATATTGCAAACAAAATTTCACATGAATTCCTGATTTCCAGAACTTATGGGGTAAACAAGATCGTTATAGCATTAAAATAAGAAAAATACAAACTACTATATATAAAATAAATAAACCAGAAATATATATTGTACAGCACAGGTAATATAGCCAATATTTTATAATAACTTTACGTGGAGTATAAAAATATTGAATCAATATGTTGTACACCTGAAACTAATATAATATTGACAATCAACTATACTTCAATTAAAACAAAAGAGTTTCCTTTGGAATATTCACTAGTAAAAGTTTCCAAAATAAAGCAGACGACCCAGCTATCAAAGTGACCTCTCATTAATAATAGTCAGAAAATGAGTGATTAGACAGCAAGCAAGCAGCTAGCATCAAGATGATCAGGAAGTGTATCAGAAAAAAATTTTTCTTCTGATACTTTGTATAAAATAAATAACCTTCAGGTGCTTCCCTGGTGGCGCAGTGGTTAAGAGTCCGCCTGCCGATGCAGGGGACACGGGTTCATGCCCCGGGCTGGGAGGATCCCACATGCCGCGGAGCGGCTGGGACCGTGAGCCATGGCCGCTGAGCCTGCGCGTCCGGAGCCTGTGCTCAGCAACGGGAGAGGCCATAACAATGAGAGGCCCGCATACCGCAAAAAAAATAAATAAATAAAATAAATAAATAACCTTCAGATATAAGAAATAATCTCTAGGCTCTGAAAAGTGTCTCTTTCTGCAAAGACGAATTCTACCAATGCTGTGGCCTATTTATGGTCTTTGAGAAACCATCTTGCACCCAAAATCTCTAACACTGCCTGACTTTTCTTAATAAAAGAAGCTCTATTCCTGACATGGCTTCTCATTTGCAAATTTAAATCATCACTAATTTTATAGTCAATTAACTGGGTTAATTTAGATCAGGTGGTATTATTATTATTCTAACCATAAGTATTAAACTATTAATGGTGAATAGTGTTTCTCACTTTAACGTAGGCCTATCCCACTGGTGGGATACATGCCAACTCCAAGGAAAAGTTAGTCATGTGGTTTTCAGAAGATGAAAGCTTAAGATAAAGACTGAGAGTGTTTGATGCTGGAGGTGGGAGTGGTATTATATAGGTCTTAGCCAAAACATGTGATAGTCACTGAAGGGTTAGCTGGAAAGAGAAGTGTGTGGCTCAGTTAACCAGCTCAGGCAGACCTTGTGAGAACTAGAGGAAGAATGCTCCTGGCTGCTTTGTACTGCCTGCTGTGGACTTTCCAGACCTCTGCTGGCCATTTCCCTCGAGCCTGCACCTCCTCTAAGAACCTGATGGAGAAGGAATGCTGCCCACCATGGGAGGGTGACGGGAGTCCCTGTGGACAGCTTTCAGGCCGGGGTTCCTGCCAAGACATCATTCTGTCCAAGGCACCACTTGGACCTCAGTTCCCCTTCGCAGGGGTGGACGACCGGGAGTCTTGGCCCTCCGTCTTTTATAATCGGACCTGCCAGTGCTTTGGCAACTTCATGGGATTCAATTGTGGAAATTGTAAGTTTGGCTTTTGGGGACCCACCTGCACAGAGAGGCGACTTTTGGTGAGAAGAAACATCTTTGATTTGAGTGTCCCAGAGAAGAACAAATTTCTTGCCTACCTCACTTTAGCGAAACATACTACCAGCGCAGACTATGTCATCCCCACAGGCACCTATGGCCAAATGAATAACGGATCAATGCCTCTGTTTAATGACATCAACGTTTATGACCTCTTTGTCTGGATGCATTATTATGTGTCAAGGGACGCACTACTTGGGGGCTCTGAAATCTGGAGAGACATTGATTTTGCTCATGAAGCACCAGGTTTCCTGCCTTGGCATCGACTCTTCTTGCTGCTGTGGGAAAAAGAAATCCAGAAGCTGACAGGGGATGAGAACTTCACTATCCCGTACTGGGATTGGCGAGATGCAGAAAATTGTGACATTTGCACAGATGAGTACATGGGAGGGCGCAACCCTGCAAACCCTAATCTACTCAGCCCAGCATCCTTCTTCTCCTCTTGGCAGGTAAGATGTGCTTGACATACAATAGCAGAGCATAAAAGAACCGTAGCAATCACTTCTTCTGGAAGGTCTTCATAAACACCTTTCCCATCTCTCTGTCTCCTGCCAAGCCTAGAAAATTTTCCCTGTCAAGAGCTCTCAACATACCTTGTATTTTCCCTTTATAGCACACTTCACAATTAGAGTTCCGAAGAGATTTTTGTGGTTATTTGTCTAATATCCTCTACTTGGTTCCTAAAATCTAATGAATAAAAAGTACTTGGTTCATTACTGTATCTCCTAGCACCTGGGATGGTGCCTGGCAAATGGTAAGAGCTCATGAACTATCTGTTGAACCAACTGATGAACGAATACTTAGATGATTAGGTAAATAAATGATTTAGGTCAATGTTTCTGAAATTTTATTCACAATAAAATTTATACATTGCACAAATTAAAAATACAAATTCCTATCTTTATCCCAGGAATCCCATTGATAAGAATCTTCAAAGGAGGTTCCTGGGAAGACCTCATTTACTAAATGTCTATGGTGATTACCATCATCAGCAAAATTTGGGGAATATTACTTAGATTAAATTTTCTTTTAAAAAAATATATGAAGACCCTGAGGCTCAAACAGGTAAATAATGAAAATAGCTAATATTCATCGATCAATTAGCATGTATCAGCCCCTGTTGTGTTTATGTGCCTTAATTCATTTAATATCCTTACTAATCATTCCCCATCTCAAAGATTTAAAAAGACCAACCTGAGGTATAAAGATATTTATATTAGATATAAAGATATCTAATATAAAGATATTAGATCTTGTAACTTGTACAAGATCGCAGAACTAGTAAATAGCAGAGACAAGATTTGTTCTCAGATAGCCTGGCTGCATGACAACCCTATAATATTGGGTTGGTCAAAAAGTTCATTCGGGTTTTTCTGTAACATCTTATGGAACAACCTGAACAAACTTTTTGGCCAACCCAGTATTTCCAAGGACATGTCTGCTATGATGTTGAAAGGATCTGGCCATCCTACCTCACTTTTTTCAATAAGATGCAGAAGAAATTATAATTTTTTCCAAAATATGTGCAAACTTTTGAGGCACAAGATAAGGGATTGTTATTTTGAAGTTTAATTTCTGTTTCTCCTATTCTGATTTTTTTCACTCTGGATTAGGAGCAAAAGGCAGCCAAAGAAATATGCTTTTAATTATTTATCATTTTAAAACCATAGGTAGAAGGAATGTTTTTCTGCCTGTATTCCAAACATTTCTAATACAGCACTTTTGACTAGCAGTGCTTTATGGAACTAAACCCCAATATTTAAATGAGATGGGAAGAATCTTGCATTCTCACCCGGCGCTCTGCAATCTTGAAATGTGGATGGCTTCCCACCTGCCCCCCTGCACTAAGTTCACACACCTTCCAAATGGAGCCTATTGAAGCTCACTGAAAATGACCACTGTAATGTCTTGTGTCACTAATGTCAGCTATTTACCAAGAGAAAGGAGTGAATTTGTGCAGGAAAGGCTGGAAAAATTGTGCTTCAAAAAAAAAAAAATCTATTTCAATAAGCCTTCAGACCTCCTACCTTAATCTATAAAGTGCAAAACTTTCATCTAACTCTCACATCCTCCGTTACTGCTTAAAATACGGTTAAGCTTGGATGCGGGATTTTCAGTCAGTTATAGTGCTTTCCTTAACTGCTTCTCTTGACCCAGAAAAACTGGAGGATTATCTAAATTACCAAAAAGTTACAACATCCACACTAAAGCTTAATAGGCAAATACTAATTGATATTAATTACATTAGATGTAGCCTTCTTGGAAGTACCTAAATTATGTTTCTAATTTTTTCTATTCATTTATTGATTATTGAGTGGAAATTTTATTCTGTTTCTTTCTCCTTTACAACTGTGTCCAGTTTTACTGCTAAATAAAACTTTTTGGGTCTAGTAGGTAAACACTAAGTTGAAATTGTTACAACATTAGATTCGATATTGTTCTATGATTAAACTACTGTGTAGTAACTGGTGTTAAAAATAAGATTAGGAAATACAGAGGACAAAGACCATTGAAGAAAAATGAGCAAACGACAATTTAAATAAGGAAGGTGAAATGAGTGAACATTTAGGTTCACCTACCATGAGTGGTGTCCTTGTGTGAGGTGACAGTCAAACCCAATTCTAGTTGGCTGTTTCCATTCCTTTGCAGAGCATCTCTGGTTATAGTCCTTTAAAAATGAAGATCAGTTATTTATATTGACTTAATTCATCAGTTCTCAGTATCTTCTAAATCACTTAGGAGCTTAAAAAATTGCATGTGCTCCACCCATCTACCTTCTGCCAGAAAATCATAGTCAGGGGGTCCACTGTGAAGTCCAAGCATCTGTATTTTTAAAAACTTCTACTGGAATTCTAATGCACAGCCAGCACTAAGAATCACTGATTTAATTAACATGGAAATTGTTTTGGTATCTCTTTCACTTTACAAACTCAGGTTCTATAATAAACACACCACTAGTTTAAATGCTTTTGCCTGAATTGAACACTCAAATCAAGAACTAGACTGTTTTATGCGAGATGATGAGACCAAATATCTTCCAGACTTGGTGAGTTCATTAATATCTTCTTAATTAGTTAGACTCAGCCCCTTTGGTACAAAGCCTCCTGCTTTTTCTTGGTTTCAGATATCTTTTACTTGACACACACAAAAATAGAGTTTTTAGATTTATTAACTCATAGGATTTATTAACTCTGAGCTAAGAGACCTTCAGTGGTGTGTCGTGTACTGCCTGCATTTTGTAAAAGAAGATAGTGAGACCCCGAAAGCTAGGATGATTTGTCTAAGGTCACACAGCTGAGGACTAAAACCCAGTGCCTTTGACTCCAATGCTATTTCAAGTTAACCATGTTGTTTCCTATTTTTAAGGAGCCATTTAGGCTTGGAAGGGATAAAACAAGCCACTGATTTATGGATGTAAATTCTGACTTGTAGTCACTTTAACTCCCTTAATACTCAGTTGCACAGACAGCTGGGGCAGATATTCTGATGTAGTCCTTTTCATTCATGTTAGAGTGAAATTATTCTATTAGACATTTATTTATCCACATCCCTTACTCAGGAAGAATTGACATTCACCCTTTTGCACTATCATTCTACTTTGTACAGATTTGTATCATAGTACCTATAATTCTTCAATACATGTAATTGTTTTCAAGCCTATCTTTGTCTAACAGACTGCCATCTGCTCCAATGTAGAAAGCATTTCTAATTTATCTTTATGTCCACAGAATCAGGAACATAATATATACATGGAATGGGCTTTGTCAATATATGTTGAATTGAACAAAATTGAAAATCATAGAAATGTTAGTTCCAGTGCTAACACACATAAAAAATTAAACTCTGCATAGACATAGCTAGATTTCTAGAACATTAAGCCATAATTTATAGCACTGGATCCCCAAGGCCAAGGACACAATTATACCAAAATAAGCAGTAACTTATTGTCTGGAATAAAACATTTTGTGTAGCTCTCTCTAGGCTTATGTGTGCGTGTGTGTGTGTGTGTGTGTGTGTGCAAAAAATGAAAGCACACATAGAGAAGATCAGGCAAGTTACAACCCGAGTGTTACTTAAGTGAGATTAATAATATTTACTGATAAGGTTCTTTATTCAATAAAATAATATATTAAAAATGATGTACTTAATGTTAGTTTTCATAGAAAGCCTATATTCAGAATTCACATGCTTTTTTGGTATATTTGCTCCTTTATTTTTTGGTTTGTTTAATGCCAAGAGCTTTTAAACTAGAAGCATGTTTGTCGTCAGTTAAAGCAGTCCATTATTTTTGGAGGTGGGGGGTGAACATTAAAGTACAAATACCTACGCTCAACACAGTTAGATCCAATGTTATGCAAGCAGCAGATAAGCTAGCCGTAAGAAGGAAAGGGTAGCTGTCATGATGGATCAAAATAAAGAGAAAAATTTTTCCAAGATGATGGGCATGAGTGAAGTGTGACCAGGGAATTCGCTCATCAGGTGAAAAGCATATCACATGGACGCAAACAGTAGGAAGTAAAAAAAGTTACTTTTCAGCAGCGAGTCATGGGTTTAGGTAACCATGGCAACAGCTCAGTGAATTAACAGCTTCTCTTTTTTCTTTATGAAAAAGATTCTGTAGAATGTCATAGGGTTTACATTTTTATTTAGTTAAACCTCTAATGTCATGATAGAATTTTTGCTCCTAAAGCTTTTAATAGCTGGTTGTTTGTCACTATTTCTTTATGTTTAAGAGAACACTAAGTTCACTTTCTCCATTAATACATCTGTTTCTTCTTTCTATATCTCCCTTTTTTCATTTGACTTGGGACAGCTTGATCTGTTTCCCCCAAATCATATAAGTCACCTGTGTTGAAACAGAAAAAGAACAAATTCCTCATCAAAAGACCTCTGCCACTTACCAGATTCTACCTCTGCTAGTTACCAGATGTTATTGGACAAGTTATTTGGAAACTTTGACCTTTGTTTTTTTTTCTCAACAGAAAAAAATGGGGTGCAATTATCATATATGTGTGTTTTCTGTGCTGATGAAAATACTAAATGGAATGGAAAGTAGAATAATGCAGTGGAAAGGGTATAGTCTTTTGAGTCATAAAAACATGACTTTTGTAACTTACTTAGCTACAAAATCCTGGACAAGTTACTTAATTATTCTGAGACCGTTTTTTCTTTAAAATTAGAATAACGTATCTTAAAGCATTATAGTAAAGGGATTCAATGAAATGTGTTAATGTAAAATGACTAGTTTAGTATCTGACATATTCTTTGAGTTCCATATACCGAAATTATCATAATGTATCTTTATATGATATATTGATGATAGTTATTATAATAATGACTATTCATCCAGTGTTACAGAGTCAGGGTTAACAATTTGGTGGCCTGCCCAACGGTCTTGTATTCAATAATAATATAATAGTTGCCATTATTAAACACTCTGTACTTGGCACTATATACTAAATGCTTTACTTAGGTAAAATTATTTGATCCTTTGTAAAAAGTTGTTATAGTCCCCATTTACAGATGAAAAACCTTGATATTCAGAGAGCTTAAGTAATTTGCTCAATTTGGAAAGCATGTCTGACTGCAATCTGCATGATGGTAACCATAGTGATAACACTTTCTTCTACCCTGCCTCTCCTTCTGTATCAAATATAAAAACAATAATTTGAGATTAAGTTTTTCAAATTATTTCTGGAAATGGGGTAGATTTCTTCCTTGTTACTAATACATTGTCATCTGAACATTTAGCCACTTGGCTGTTGGTATTTCAGCAAAAATAGTTTCATTCAAACCTCTCTAATTTAACTGAGTCTGCTGTAAGAGTCTTTTAGGCAGTAGGATCTTTTGAAAATATCCTGATATGGTTTATTATTCAAACAGGAATGAAAATGATTTTGTCTATATACCCACTGTGATGTCTAGTTAATCGACATTTTAAAGGAATCCAATATATTACACTCAATGCAAAAGTTAAGTTAGCTTTATTCAACCATCCCTAAGCCATTTACAGGCAGTCATAAATCTACTGGATATAGCTTTGGAATCAGGAGGACTGTGGATTAATGTTCTAGTCCTGGCTCTGAACATCATTTGACCTTAGACAAGTCACCCAACAATTCAAGTTCTCAATTATGCATGGATAAAAGGATTGAGGAATGTCATGAAGTATGAAGAAAACTAGAAACTGACATCTGTTGAGCCAGAAACTGCATTTTATTATTTTATTAATATAATAAATATAATAAATTATACATTAATATGTAATATTTATTATTTCATATTACAGTTGAAGAAATTGAGACTCAGCAAGCCTAAATAACATACTCATTGCCCCATTGCTAGTAAGTAGCTGAGCCAGAGTTGAAGCCCACACCTACATGAATTTGGAAACTAATTCTTTCCCAACACACAACCCTTCAATTCATAAATGATACCTTAATGACCAGAAATTAAAAGCTTCTCTAAGTGTCTGTTGTATAACACAGTAGCAGCCATTCCCGGGGGGGCAAGGCTCATTCAGTTCTATCTGAGTTAATTTGCTTTTACATTCTTATAGATTGCCAACTCACTGGAGCCAGAGACTGATAGGATTGTTTTGATTATTCCTAACTGTGATGCAAGCAGCTGACCAAGAAGACTTCACTTTTAAAATATTGTTCCATGTGCCTTGCCTGTTGCCCATAAAATTATTAATCATAATACAGGGTTTTAGATCCTACTAGCCTTTTATACTCTTCCACACTCAGTTTCCTCATCATTAAAATAGGGATAAAATCATATAAACCTACAAGGTCATTTGTGAATTTTAAAAAATGTACACAGAGATGCCTTCCTTATTGAGAGTGGGGCCTCAGTATATATTTAATACAAACGATATATTTTTGGAAATATCTTCTAGGGCAAATGTTGGTACCAGGAACAGGAAGGACTAGCTAAAAACGATGTGCAACACATGTTGGTAGTTGAAGATTCACTGGTTCATCCATTGACTTGTTTATTTTCCCATCAAATTGTTATAGAGCCTCTATTATAGATTCTGGGAATAAACAGTAACAAAAAAAAGAAAGTTATTCTATGGAGATTACTTTTTTTTTTTTAAAGGAAGTGATACTGACTGTTTATCAAGGGAGATTAAAGTGAGTCAAGTTTGAGTTTGACAAACAACCACGTTATCTACTCAGTGGGCACAGGCCTCCTACAGACTAAGTGCCCAATGCGAACAGTCTCACTGATGGCAGTGTGGACTCTCCTGCGTTTTATGCTTTTGTTTAAGGCTGATATCTTGCTACCTGCTTAACTGACATCATGGAACCTAAGGTATCAATGATTTTAAGATGAAGAATTAACTTATAAACCACTAAGAAAAACTCTGCCAGTTAAATTATGATGTTTTTTTAAATCACTTAGGATTTTTATATTCATTGAAAGAGCTCCTTTTGACTTATTTAGTCACATAATTTTATCAAAGTTCAGTCTTCTGCCTACATATAAGTGAAACTGTAAGCAAAATAATTTGGTGAAGGATTTCTAAAATTTCTTCAGATGTTAGAGTTGGACCCTTTTGATTTACTTTTTAAGTCAGAGTTGACACTGTTTTTTTCAAAATATTGGTTTGGCCATGAAGATTAGGTAGAATATCAGATAAATGGCAAGGGGTGAACACGCTCAGGCAAGAACAAAGATGTGGGAAGGAGAAGCATGAGTGATGCCCAGAGAAGAGTAGCCAGTCTGACTTCAGCAGTTGGATCACAGAATTTGTAAACAAATAAAGATACAAGATGTATTCTGGAGGCAGAATTGACAAGATTGGCTGATGGTTTTAATCTGAAGGATAAAGGGGAACAAAATACAAATGATAACAGTCTCTGGCTTAAAAATGAAGATTCATGGGCTTCTGGTTTAAGCTGAAGGATAGTTGATGTGAAAGGAAATAGAGGGAGAGGAACAATATTTTTTTAATCTTTTTATTTTAAGGTTTTTTTATTTTAAAAATTCTTTTTTAATTTAATTTTTTAAATTAAAGTATAGTTGATTTACAAGGTTGTATTAGTTTCAGGTGTACAGCAAAGTGATTCAGTTTTACATACCTATATATCTTTTTTTATTCAGATTCTTCTCCCTTATAGGCTACAGAAAGAAATAAAAGAAGAGTGTACAGACCTAAACTCTGGGCCATGGCTAGCTTCAAGGGCATATGAAAGTCACACAATGGATATTTAACAGATGATTGTCAAATTAATTTTCCCACCAAATAAATATTTGACAACAATTATATGAAGTAGTTATTGTTATCCCCATTTGCTAGATGAGACCTATGGTATTTTTTTTTAACATCTTTATTGGAGTATAATTGCTTTACAATTGTGTGTTAGTTTCTGCTTTATAACAAAGTGAATCAGATATACATATACATATGTTCCCATATCTCTTCCCTCTTGCGTCTCCCTCCCTCCCACCCTCCTTATCCCACCCCTCCAGGTGGTCACAAACCACCGAGTTGACCTCCCTGTGCTATGCAGCTGCTTCCCACTAGCTATCTATTTTACGTTTGGTAGTGTATATATGTCCATGCCACTCTCTCACTTTGTCACAGCTTACCCTTCCCCCTCCCCATATCCTCAAGTCCATTCTCTAGTAGGTCTGTGTCTTTATTCCTGTGTTACCCCTAGGTTCTTCATAACATTTTTTTTTCTTAGACTCCATATATATGTGTTAGCATACAGTATTTCTCTTTCTCTTTCTGACTTACTTCACTCTGTATGACAGACTCTAGGTCCATCCACCTCACTACAAATAACTCAATTTCGTTTCTTTTTATGGCTGAGTAATATTACATTGTATATACGTTCCACATCTTCTATATCCATTCATCCGATGATGGACACTTAGGTTGTTTCCATCTCCGGGCTATTGTAAATAGAGCTGCAATGAACATTTTGGTACATGACTCTTTTTGAATTTTGGTTTTCTCAGGGTATATGCCCAGTAGTGGGATTGCTGGGTCATATGGTAGTTCTATTTGTAGTTTTTCAAGGAACCTCCATACTGTTCTCCATAGTGGCTGTACTAATTCACATTCCCACCAGCAGTGCAAGAGTGATCCCTTTTCTCCACACCCTCTCCAGCATTTATTGTTTCTAGATTTTTTGATGATGGCCATTCTGACTGGTGTGAGATGATATCTCATTGTAGTTTTGATTCACATTTCTCTAATGATTAATGATGTTGAGCATTCTTTCATGTGTTTGTTGGCACTCTGTATATCTTCTTTGGAGAAATGTCTATTTAGGTCTTCTGCCCATTTTTGGATTGGATTGTTTGTTTTTTTGTTATTGAGCTGCATGAGCTGCTTGTAAATTTTGGAGATTAATCCTTTGTCAGTTGCTTCATTTGCAAATATTTTCTCCCATTCTGAGGGTTGTCTTTTGGTCTTGTTTATGGTTTCCTTTGCTGTGCAAAAGCTTTAAAGTTTCATTAGGTCCCATTTGTTTATTTTTGTTTTTATTTCCATTTCTCTAGGAGGTGGGTCAAAAAGGATCTTGCTGTGATTTATGTCATAGAGCGTTCTGCCTATGTTTTCCTCTAAGAGTTTGATAGTTTTTGGCCTTACATTTAGGTCTTTAATCCATTTTGAGCTTATTTTTGTGTATGGTTTTAGGGAGTGTTCTAATCTCATACTTTTACATGTAGCTGTCCAGTTTTCCCAGCACCAGTTATTGAAGAGGCTGTCCTTTCTCCATTGTACATTCCTGCTTCCTTTATCAAAGATAAGGTGACCATATGTGCGTGAGTTTATCTCTGAGCTTTCTATCCTGTTCCATTGATCTATCTTTCTGTTTTTGTGCCAGTACCATACTGTCTTGATTACTGTAGTTTGTAGTATAGTCTGAAGTCAGGGAGCCTGATTCCTCCAGCTCCGTTTTTCGTTCTCAAGATTGCTTTGGCTATTCAGGGTCTTTTGTGTTTCCATACAAATTGTGAAATTTTTTGTTCTAGGTCTGTGAAAAATGCTGGTAGTAGTTTGATAGGGATTGCATTGAATCTGTTGATTGCTTTGGGTAGTAGAATCATTTTCACAATGTTGATTCTTCCTATCCAAGAACATGGTATATCTCTCCATCTATTTGTATCATCTTTAATTTCTTTCATCAGTGTCTTATAATTTTTTGCATACAGGTCTTTTGTCTCCTTAGGTAGGTTTATTCCTAGATATTTTATTCTTTTTGTTGCAGTGGTAAACGGGAGTGTTTTCTTGATTTCACTTTCAGATTTTTCATCATTAGTGTATAGGAATGCCAGAGATTTCTGTGCATTAATTTTGTATCCTGCTACTTTACCAAATTCATTCATAAGCTCTAGAGTTTGCTGGTAGGATCTTTAGGATTCTCTATGTATAGTATCATGTCATCTGCAAACAGTGACAGCTTTACTTCTTCTTTTCTGATTTGGATTCCTTTTATTTCCTTTTCTTCTCTGATTGCTGTGGCTAAAACTTCCAAAAGTATGTTGAATAATAGCGGTGAGAGTGGGCAACCTTGTCTTGTTCCTGATCTTAGTGGAAATGCTTTCAGTTTTTCACCATTGAGGACGATGTTGGCTGTGGGTTTGTCATATATGGCCTTTAATATGTTGAAGAAAGTTCCCTCTATGCCTACTTTCTGCAAGGTTTTTTATCATAAATGGGTGTTGAATTTTGTCGAAAGCTTTCTCTGCATCTATTGAGATTACCATATGGTTTTTCTCCTTCAATTTGTTAATATGGTGTATCACATTGATTGATTTGCATATATTGAAGAATCCTTGCATTCCTGGAATAAACCCCACTTGATCATGGTGTATGATCCTCTTAATGTGCTGTTGGATTCTGCTTGCTAGTATTTTGTTGAGGATTTTTGCATCTATGTTCATTAGTGATATTGGCCTATAGTTTTCTTTCTTTGTGACATCCTTGTGTGGTTTTGTAATCAGGGTGATGGTGGCCTCGTAGAAGGAGTTTGGGAGTGTTCCTCCCTCTGCTATATTTTGCACGAGTTTGAGAAGGATAGGTGTTAACTCTTCTCTAAATGTTTGATAGAATTCTCCTGTGAAGCCATCTGGTCCTGGGCTTTTGTTTGTTGGAAGATTTTAAATCACAGTTTCAATTTCAGTGCTTGTGATTGGTCTGTTCATATTTTCTATATCTTCCTGATTCAGCCTTGGCACATTGTGCATTTTGAAGAATTTGTCCATTTCTTCCCCGTTGTCCATTTTATTGGCATAGAATTGCTTGTAGTAATCTCTCATGATCTTTTGTATTTCTGCAGTGTCAGTTGTTACTTCTCATTTTTCATTTCTAATTCTATTGATTTGAGTCTTCTCCCTTTTTTTCTTGATGAGTCAGGCTAATGGTTTATCAATTATTTTCATCTTCTCAAAGAACCAGCTTTTAGTTTTGTTGATCTTTGCTATCATTTCCTTCACTTTTTTTTCATTTATTTCTGATCTGATTTTTATGATTTATTTCCTTCTGCTAACTTTGCTGTTTTTCTGTACTTCTTTCTCTAATTGCTTTAGGTGCAAGGTTAGGTTGATTATTCGAGATGTTTCCTGTTTCTTAAGGTAGGATTGTATTGCTATAAACTTCCCTCTTAGAACTGCTTTTGTTGCATCCCATAGGTTTTGGGTCGTCGTGTCTCCATTGTCATTTGTTTCTAGGCAGTTTTTGATTTCGTATTTGATTTCTTCAGTGATCACTTCGTTATTAAGTCGTGTATTGTTTAGCCTCCATGTGTTTGTATTTTTTACAGAGCTTTTCCTGTAATTGATATCTAGTCTCATAGCATTGTGGTCGGAAAAGATACTTGATACAATTTCAATTTTCTTAAATTTACCAAGGCTTGATTTGTGACCCAAGATATGATCTATCCTGGAGAATGTTCCATGAGCACTTGAGAAAAATGTGTATTCTGTTGTTCTGGGATGGAATGTCCTATAAATATCAATTAAGTCCATCTTGTTTAATGTATCATTTAAAGGTTGTGTTTCCTTATTTATTTTCATTTTGGATGATCTGTCTATTGGTGAAATGGGGTGTTAAAGTCCCCTACTATGAATGTGTTATGGTCAATTTCCCCTTTTATGGCTGTTATATTTGCCTTATGTATTGAGGTGCTCCTATGTTGGGTGCATAAATATTTACAATTGTTATATCTTCTTCTAGGATCGATCCCTTGATCATTATGTAGTGTCTTTCTTTGTCTCTTCTAATAGTCTTTATTTTAAAGTCTATTTTGTCTGATATGAGAATTGCTACTTCAGCTTTCTTTTGGTTTCCATTTGCATGGAATATCTTTTTCTATCCCCTCACTTTCAGTCTGTATGCTTCTCTAGGTCTGAAGTGGATCACTTGTCGACAGCATATATATGGGTCTTGTTTTTGTATCCATTCAGCCAGTCTGTGTCTTTTGGTGGGAGCATTTAATCCATTTACATTTAAGGTAATTATTGATATGTATGTTCCTATTCCCATTTTCTTAATTGTTTTGGGTTTGTTATTGTAGGTCTTCTCCTTCTCTTGTGTTTCTTGCCTAGAGAAGGTCCTTTAGCACTTGTTCTAAAGCTGGTTTGGTGGTGCTGAACTCTCTCAGCTTTTGCTTGTCTGTAAAGGTTTTAATTTCTCCATGAAATCTGAATGAGATCCTTGCTGGGTAGAGATATCTTGGTTGTAGGTTTTTCTCCTTCATCACTTTAAATATGTCCTGCCAGTCTCTTCTGGCTTGCAGAGTTTCTGCTAAAAGATCAGCTGTTAACCTTATGAGGATTCCCTTGTGTGTTATTTGTTATTTTTCCCTTGCTGCTTTTAATATGTTTTCTTTGTATTTAATTTTTGACAGTTTGATTACTATGTGTCTTGGCACGTTTCTCCTTGGATTTACCCTGTATGGGACTATCTGTGCTTCCTGGACTTCATTAACTATTTCCTTTCCCATATTAGGGAAGTTTTCAACTATAATCTCTTCAAATCTTTTTTCAGTCCCTTTCTTTTTCTCTTCTTCTTCTGGAACCCCTATGATTCGAATGTTGGTACATTTAATGTTGTCCCAGAGGTCTCTGAGACTGTACTCAGTTCTTTTCACTCTTTTTCTTTATTCTGCTCTGCAGTAGTTATTTCCACTATTTTATCTTCCGGGTCACTTATCCGTTCTTCTGCCTCAGTTATTTTGCTGTTGATCCCATCTAGAGTATTTTTAATTTCATTTATTGTGTTGTCCATCGTTGCCTGTTTCCTCTTTAGTTCTTCTAGGTACTTGTTAAATGTTTCTTGCATTTTGTCTATTCTATTTCCAAGATCTTGGATCATCTTTACTATCATTATTCTGAAGTCTTTATCAGGTAGACTGCCTATTTCCTCTTCATTTGTTAGGTCTGGTGGGTTTTTATCTTGCTCCTTCATCTGCTCTGTGTTTTTCTGTCTTCTCATTTTGCTTATCTTACTGTGTTTGGTGTCTCCTTTTTGCAGGCTGCAGGTTCGTAGTTCCCATTGTTTTTGGTGTGTGTCCCCAGTGGCTAAAGTTGGTTCAGTGGGTTTTGTAGGCTTCATGGTGGAGGGAACTAGTGCCTGTGTTCTAGTGGGTGAGGCTGGATCATGTCTTTCTGGTGGGCAGGTCCACGTCTGGTGGTGTGTTTTGAGATGTCTGTGGAGTTATTATGATTTTAGGCAGCCTTTTTGCTAATGGGTGGGGTTGTGTTCCTGTCTTGCTAGTTGTTTGGCATAGGGTGTTCAGCACTGTAGCTTGCTGGTCGGTGAGTGAAGCTGGGTGTTGGTGTTGTGATGGAGATCCCTGGGAGATTTTCACCAGTTGATATTACATGGAGCTGGGAGGTCTCTTGTGGACCAGTGTCCTGAAGTTGGCTCTCCCACCTCAGAGGCACAGCACTGACTCCTGGCTGGAGCACCAAGAGCCTTTCATCCACACGGCTCAGAATAAAAGGGAGAAAAAGTAGAAAGAAAGAAAGAGGATAAAATAAAATAAAATAGTTATTAAAATAAAAAATAATTAAGAAAAAAAATTTTCAAATAGTAAAAAAAAAAAAAAAAAAATAGGACGGATACAACCCTAGGACAAATGGTGAAAGCAAAGCTATACAGACAAAATCTCACACAGAATCATACATATACACACTCACAAAAAGAGGAAAGGGGGAAAAAATAATAAATCTTGCTCTCAAAGTCCACCTCCTCAATTTGGGATGATTCGTTGTCTATTCAGGTATTCCACAGATGCAGGGTACACCAAGTTGATTGTGGAGCTTTAATCCTCTGCTTCTGATGCTGCTGGGAGAGATTTCCCTTTCTCTTCTTTGTTCGCCCAGCTCCCGGGACTCAGCTTTGGAATTGACCCCGCCTCTGCGTGTAGGTCGCTGGAGGGCGTCTGTTCTTCGCTCAGACAGGACGGGTTAAAGGAGCCGCTGATTCGGAGGCTCTGGCTCACTCAGGCCGCGGGGAGGGAGAGGCACAATGCGGGGCGAGCCTGCGGTGGCAGAGGCCGGCATGACATTGCACCAGCCTGAGGCGCGCCGTGCGTTCTCCCGGGGAAGTTGTCTCTGGATCCTGGTACCCTGGCAGTGGCGGGCTGCACAGGCTCCCGGGAGGGGAGGTGTGGATAGTGACCTGTGCTCGCACACAGGCTTCTTGGTGGCGGCAGCAGCAGCCTTAGCGTCTCATGTCCGCCTCTGGGGTCCGCGCTGTTAGCCGCGGCTCGCGCCCATCTGTGGAGCTCCTTAAAGCAGCGCTCTTAATCCTGTCTCCTCGCGCACCAGGAAACAAAGAGCGAAGACAAAGTCTCTTGCCTCTTCGGCAGCTCCAGACCTTTTCCGGACTCCCTCCTGGCTAGACGTGGCGCACTAACCCCTTCAGGCTGTGCTTACGCCGCCAACCCCAATCCTCTCCTGGCACTCCGACCGAAGCCCGAGCCTCAGCTCCCAGCCCCGCCCGCCCCGGCGGGTAAGCAGACAAGCCTTGTGGGGTGGTGAGTGCTGGTCCGCACCGATCCTCTGTGCGGGAATCTCTCCACTTTGCCCTCCGCACGCCTGTTGCTGTGCTCTCCCCCGCGGCACCGAAGCTTCCCCCTCCGCCACCCGTGGTCTCCGCCCGCGAAGGGGCTTCCTAGTGTGTGGAAACCTTTCCTCCTTAACAGCTCCCTTCCACTGGTGCAGGCCCCATCCCTATTCTTTTGTCTCTGTTTATTCTTTTTTCTTTTGCCCTACCCAGGTACGTGGGGAGTTACTTGCCTTTTGGGAGGTCTGAGGTCTTCTGCCAGCGTTCAGTAGGTGTTCTGTAGGAGTTGTTCCACGGTTAGATGTATTTCTGATGTATCTGTGGGGAGGAAGGTGATCTCGCGTCTTACTCTTCCGCCATCTTCCCCGCCGTCCGATACAGGGGAGACCTATGGTATTTAATTTATTTTCTCAAGTGGTAGATTCAAGACTAGAACTCTGTTCTGAATTGTAACATTCATGGGTTATTCTGCAACCCTCAGAAAGCTGTTTCCTTCAATAATTTACTTTAAAACATTGATCTCCTGGTAATTAGAAATCCAAATATGGTAATCAGGAACCTCAACCTCCCTACCTTCCCCCTTTGACTTAGAGGTGGAGACAACACTCCTTTAACATAAAGGCGTTTTGTGCAGGTCATCTGCAGCCAATTGGAGGAGTACAACAGCCGTCACACTTTATGCAATGGGACGTCTGAGGGACCGATACTGCGCAATCCTGGAAATCACGACAAAGCCAGGACCCCAAGGCTCCCCTCCTCTGCTGATGTGGAATTTTGCCTGAGTTTGACCCAGTATGAATCAGGTTCCATGGATAAAGCTGCCAACTTCAGCTTTAGAAATACACTGGAAGGTAATCTCCTTTTTTCCACTCATTTAAATTTTCTTTTTTTCTGAATTCATGTTTATAATCTCTTATCCAAAATCCTAGGTCCAGAAGTGTTTGAGAATTCAGAATTTTCTGAGTTGAGTAGGGCATGTGGCATGTGTACATATATGGCCAATAACCCTAGGAGAGTATGGGGGGCACACATAATCTGAAACATGAATAACTCTTCAGCAAAATGTATGAAAGTACCCACCAGGTCAATAAATTGAGACAAGAGGCAGCCTAATGGAGAATAAAGTCAGGTTTTCCACTAAAAAAATATTGGTGCCAAACAAAATAATACATTTTTTGACCTTTTTGTATTTTGGAATTATAGATATAGGACTGTGGACCTATAATATTTTTCTAACTTTTAGTATTTTTATCTAGTTTAAAATATTCTGTAGCTTGCAGCTTGCCCTCTGCATCTCTTCCATCTGGCTGTTCCTGAGTTATATCCTTTTACAGTAAACAGGTGAGCTAGTAAAAAACTAAATAAAGAAAAGAAAAGAAAAAATAGAATATTCTGAATGCTAGCCTCTTTGAGACAAGTCTGTTCTTTTAACTATAATAAGGGTAAAATCCCATGTAAGGTTAAGGCCCCGTCCCGTTATCCCTCAAGATTTCTGTGTTTCGTCAGAGATTCCTTATCATAGTCTCTTCTAAGGCCTACCTACTTTTCCTGAAAAGCTCTCAACTTTGCTTGCATCTTCCCTTCAGCATCTGTTCATTCTTCTCTGCTCAGTGCTGACTGAGTCATGAAACCCATCTCTGCCATCTCAATTTTCGTTATGGAAACAAACCTACAAACAAGCAAAAAATAGGAACATTCACTCAAGTTACAGATTTAATCTGAGTTCTGGGGAGACATAGGGGACCAATTCTGGCAAGGCAGATAACTCAAAATTTAACACTAGACATTCCACCTCCTAAAAACTCTTTGGCACCCTACCATGGAGACAAAACTTTCTCTTTTCTTATTTCTTCCTCCTTAACTTTTTTTTTTTGTTTCTTGTCATTGTGATTGTTGCTTTGTCCTCTAATTTCTGTTGCTCAGCTGTGCAGAATAGTGTCTCTGTCTCTTTCATTTCCTTATATTTTTCTAATCCAGAAGTTCTTAGGGCCTTGCTCTACCTCAGAAGCAATTTAAACAAGGAGAGTGTCACCCTAAAGAGGAACCTCGGCGCAGCTATTAGAATAAAAATTGTGTTTATTTTCCTTAAATAATATTAGTAATTAACGTTTTCCAAGTAATCTCTATCTGCAAGGCACTGTGCCAAAGATTCTGTATAGTACCATCTCACTTAATTCTTACAACCATCCTCTGAGGAAGATAGCATCATTATTTCTAATTTAAAGAGAGGAAACAGGATCAGAGATATCAGTAATTTGGCTACCACCCATTCGGTAAGTGGCAGAGCTAAATCTGTTTCTAGATTTGGCAAGTGCCAAAATCCAAGAGTCCTTTCCATTGTACTCTGATGACCCTGAGTGAGTTGAGCGTTTCTTGAAGGTTGAAAATATCAAGCTAGTCCTTCAATAATATAACAAGAGAAGGCAATGCCTGGTGCCCAGGAGTCTCTGAGCCTACAGACTAAGATGAAGGCACACAGACAAGTTGGTGTTCACCACGTGGGTGCATTGGGCATCCTGTTGGACTGTGCAGGGGTTAATAGCAGGATTCCAGATGCTGACTTAATGACATTATAAAGTGGGGCTCCATCCTTAAGGGAATTATATATAGTACATTACAGGTTATTCAGGCAGATTTTCTAACAGTGAGAAAGCATAAACTTTGTTATTAAGGAACATGGGCTGATCACAGAAAGAAGGTAGGGGAGCCTCACTTCTCTGGGCCTCAAGTTAAAGAAAACTGGCTTGAGCCATGTCAACTCAGCCAGTGGCTTTCAAATGAGTTTCTAATGCACAGAGTCAGTAGAGGACATCACATTAATTGTCAATAATTTGTGAATACTAATAAGTTATATCTGTGAATTATTTTTTTTCCAATAAGCTATTCTTATTTACTCATAGTCTAGTATGCTTTCTTGAGAAAGAGAGAAAAGACATTATAGCACATTATCTGGCACACAATAGGTGTTCAATATGTGTTTGATAAATGAAAACATAAATAATATCTAGGGCTCTTCCAGTTGCACCTAACCCATCACTTAGTTTGTCTATACCTGTTGTATGAAACCTATTTACTGGTAGCAAAATGTTAGAAAACATTGATCTGAGCCACCAACAAGAGTTTTTCCTGATCAGGGACACATTTATTTACTCTCTTCTTTAGAAATAATTTTAAGCTTACAGAAAAATTACAACAATAAAAACTGTACAAAACCACACATATACCTTCTACCGAGATTCACTTACCATTTACACTTGTTTTTTTCTTTCTCTCTCTCTCATTCTGAACCATCTGAGGGTAAATTGCATAGATCAGAACCCTTTACCCTTGGATATTTCAGTGTGTTTTTCCCAAGAACAAAAATATTCTTTTACATAACCACAGAACAGTTATCAACTTCAGTAAATTCTATATAGGTGTAATGCTTTAATCTAATTTACTGTTTATATTGCATTTTTTTCAATACACTAATAATATCCTTTACAGCATTTTCTTCTCTGTAAAAGAGTCCAGTCTAGGGTCAGATGGCATTTAGTTGCCATTTCTCCTTAGCCTTCTTTTAATGTGAAATATTTCCACAGCCTTTCTTTTTCTGACGAGATTCACATTTTTAGAGAATACATTCCCCCCATTTTTAACAGAATGCTCCTGTTTTTAATAGAATTTTTAGTAGAATGGATCCAGGTAATGTATTCTTAGCCAGAATTTTACAGAAGAGGTTTCATGTCTTTCTAAGAGCATTTAACATCGGAAGGCACACGATGACCCTCTGTGTCACTTTGGTGATGCTAATTTGATCACCTGTTTTACGTGTGGACCAGATTCCCCACTGTACAAAAACGGTCCCAGATTTCACCATTGCGCACACCTTCAAGCCAATTCTTATGTCTCTGTTTCATGACCCTATCATTTTTTAGCTCTTTCTTTTTTTCTGGTACAACAAAATATTCTAGACTCACCTTGTACCTACACTGCCCAAAGCCACTGGCAAACACTGCACTCTCTTCTCTCAATAAATGCAGGTGGAATTGAATTGTTAGTTTTGATTGAACCTCACAGTTATTGCTGCCCTTTTTTCTTTTGGGTCTCATGAGAAGTATTTGATGTATTTCCCATACAACAAATTCCCACAGCCAGTCCTGGGATGGAGGAACTGTTGCATTTTTGTCTACGGAAGTTATTTATGTAACCTCAGCTTTCCTCTTGGATTTAAAGGCTGAAGTAAAGATTGAAAATGTGTGATTTATGAATTGTGTGAAAGAGACACATAAAGCAAAGAAGAATTAGTATGCATTATAAAAGGTAGTCTTCTGATTAAGTGGTCCCTGTGGAGTATGGGCTATTCAATTCAAAGAAGAATCTTCTCATGTGCAAATCTCTGACTACCCATGGTGTCCCGTATTTCACACTTTATAATAATGATAATGCAAAAATTGTACTGCTGTGGGTATTGGGGAATGGGGTGGGCTGGCAGTTTAGGGAAGTGGTTAAAGGCAATCAGACTGACTGGGATTTGATCTAGGCTCTACCACTTCCTAGATCTGTTACCTTCAGTAAGCTATTTAACTCTCAGGGCCTTAATTTCATCATCTGGAAAATGTAGATAAGAGTAATAACTTAGAGGGCTCATGTAAGGATTAAATAATATAATATATGTAAGGAGCGTATAACATTTCTTCAAAAAATGGCAGCTATTATTATGTTAAACTGGAATTAGTTTTTGACAACTCAGTTATCAGTCATTAATTTTTCTGACAATTAGCTTACAAACTAAGTACAGACTGCATCCTGAGAAAATAAATCATGATGTGCTAGGTGCAGAGAAAAATATAGGGAGGAGGAAAGACAGAAGAGGAACTTTCTTGAGACAGACCCAGGGAGGGAGCATTTCTGAAGGTAAAAGTACTGCTTTTCAGAGTGAATTCCCAGAAGCAAGGAGTCAAGAGCAAAGGCAGCTCCTGATACCTAAAACAGAAGAAGGTGCAGGAACAGGAACGACTCTAATTTAATGGTATGTTCTCAGCCCCAAGCACAGTGCAACTTAGAACCATGGAACATATAGTTGGAAGACATTTCTCAATGTATTCAGTTCAACATCTCTCATTTTGCTGAGATGCCCACTATAATAGTACCACTATGTGGTCTTCCAAGAACAGAGATCAACCTACCTCATAAGGGAGAACAGGATGTTCTTTAGGTTAAGACAAAATCTAATTGCATTCAACTTAAAGAGTCCTCCATGAACCTGGTACTCTGTGAAATTATAAAAGTCCAAAGACATGAAAAGATGACTACTACACAGTTTCTGACCTTGAGGAGCTCACCAGCTAGTGAGAAAACATCACACAAACCCATAAGGAAAACACAATATGATGCTCAATAAAAAATGAGGTAGGAACCCAGAACTAAACCAGAAACATCTCCCAACCTGGAGAAATTGGAACCGGATCTTGAAATAGCAATAATTTCTCACCAAGAAGAGCAGAGAAGGAAGGGCACTTCTAGCTGTGGGAATAACATATGCAGTGGAATAGAAGTATTGAAAGCATAAGATTAGATACAACAAAATGAGAAAATGTATATGGCTAGAATATTAAGTTTGTAATGGGAAATAACAAAGAGGTATAGAAGGTTTAGAATATGCCGTGAATACCCATGTTTCTAAATCTTCTCCAGAGAGGGAAAAAATAGGCTCCTAAGAATATGTCCACAGATCCCTAGGGAATTAAGAAACTAACATTTATTATTTGTAAATGCCATTCATATCTTCCCTGTAGAAGAGATATGTTTGAAAACCCAAAGTTTAAAAGTCATGATCTAATGTTCATATCTTCAAGAACATGTCTAAATACCTTGTGTGAAACACTGCTATAGACAATGGGAGTCAAGAGGGGTTTTTAAGCAGGAACTTGATGTGATTCTATCTATGTTTCAGAAAGATGTGAATCTAGTGCCCTTAGCAGAATGCAGAAAGACTAATTAATGAGCTGTGGGAGGATCATGAATGGTGAGGGCTTTATCCAAGGCAGGGAGAATGAGATGAACATGAGTTGGTTAGAGTACAGAAACTCTTCTAGACTCTAGAGTATGGAGTATCAGAAACTCTTGATGACTACATAGGAGGCAGAAAGGTAAGCATCACTTTGAGGAGGATTATGAAATGTCTTCCACTGACTTCTAATAACTGGTCCTTGTTTTGTCCTCTTAAGTATACACCACTAAAAAATCTAGTTTATATAACAGCTCTTCTAAAAAAATCCATCTGTTATGATTCTCTAGAACGTTTTTTCATGCAGCCCTTTCACGCTTTCTATTTTATTGTGACTACCTGGGCAGTATCTTACCTCCTCATTTGCCAGAATTTCTTGAGGAGCAGTCTAGAAAATGGGTAAATGAGCTCTGGGCTTTCATGAAAGTTAATAGGGGTTTTGAAATTTTGAATGAAGTCTTAAGGTAACAGTATGCATACTTGAAGAGAAAGGCCAGTGGCCAGGCACAATGACGTCTCAAAGGATGATCTAGTCTCCAGTCTTCCTGCCTAAGAAATGGACTTTCTTGGCATATCCAGAAATGGTCACACAAACTCAAAGATAAATTACATTGACAACTGTTGTATAAACCAGAATGCTAAGGAGATTGTTTAAGTGAGGTGAGACATTCTAGTGATGGGAAGGCTCAAGGCCTCCCTGCACACCTTCTTTACCAATTCTAAGAGAATCAGAAAGCTGAGTAGCTTGGTATAGTTTGGTGTACACTGACGCAGAATGAGGTGGAGGGTTTTAGAAAGAGTTCATCCAGATCATGAGAACCTTTCTGAGCCCGGATTACTTAACTCCCCAGAATTATCACCTTGCCAACCTTGTTGATATTCTGAACAGGCAATGATCCTGATTATAATAATAACAATACAAACCTCTATATGCTAGACATTCTCATTTCCAACGTGTCTTATTACTTAATCCTCACAACAGTCTTGAGATATTTAATATTCACTGATTAAGCTGATGCACCATCTTCAGTGAAGTAGTTATTCTAATGAGTTTAGGAGACAACCTGTCTTCTTCTAGTTGAACGAACTGATTCAACTCATTTGACTTGAAGAATAACATTTTTTTCTCTTTACTCCAAGTTCTTAGGGCAAATAGGACCCTTCCTATTACATGTAAGAAATTCGAACAAGTGTCCTGCATATTATTTTCCAAGTGGGTTTGCTTTGAATTGTGATTCTTTTACTAGGAGATAATGTTACCTTTTTTAAAAGCCTGAAATAATACGGAGTGCTATATTATGGAGAAGGCTTTGTGGATATGCAAGCATGTTTTTTAAGATTCTAGGGAAGAAGCTGCTCTCAGGGATGAGTTAATACTTATGTGTTAGGTTCACAAAAAACAAGTCAAGCTTAATTCCTATATATACAAATGCCTTTTAAATTCTTAATCAGTGCTTTGCTTCCCAAAGCTGAAGGGTGGCAAGACCAGAATACATTCATTTTATCTGGTCATTAGAAGCTCTCTAGTCAGGGTGCAGTGAGAGCCTGCTAGAAACTATGACGTTTGAGCATTAGGGAGCATTTTAATTTTTTTGCAGAAACAATTTTTTTAGACCCATTGACATTGTTCAGACATCTGTTTGGTAGAAACTCACGGTTGTATATTTTTTCAGAAAAAAAAACCCTTAAACACAGAATAAGTAGTTTAAATTTGGGGATATTATTGCTTGATACTCAGTAAACTTTTAGCAACAAATGTGTTAGTAATATACCCTGGAGCTCTCTCTGTAAAAAACAAAATGGTCAGTCCCCATGTATTTATACATTTTTAAACGACTCTTCCAATTCTTCCCGCTTCTACCAGTTGTACTGGCATGCAAATTGTTCTTGCCAAATGTGAATGTTGCGAAAGTAAAGTAATTTATTTAAGACACATGTCAGCTGCGTTATGAATTAGAAGGTGCTGGTATTATGTACTGGCAAACACCACTTTAGAAAGCAACACTAGAGAAAGAGAGATGAAAAACATCCCATGTTGGGACAGGACATTTTAAAGTGGATTGAAATACTAATTTTGAAGGCATATAGTAATATATTTGAGCATCAATTCTAACATTATGAGTATCTTCTCCCTCATTTAAAAATGTATTTAATAATTACATATTTAGGCTACTGTGAGGATGTATGCATACCTAGCTCCTACTATATATGCAAGATATGTTTCTCTTTTCCCCCACCCCTGTCTTCTCTGCAATCTTCAATAGTCATCCCAACTTCCCTTATAATTTGGCATAGGTTACTAGTCTTCATGATGTGTATTTACTCATAATAGACAGCTTTCATTCACTTTTTCATCATTTGAATTCACGGCTGTGGAAAATGGTTGTTTGCTAAGGGATAATATCATTTTCCAATAATTCAACTTAAGGTCCTAGAAGATCTTTAAGGAGCAAATTAATAACGTACCTCTTGTAAATATAGAGTCAGGCATTTGGGCTTTGGAGTTTTCACTTCGTTGGGACAAATCTTGGTGAAAATGCCACCACTCATTAGCAATAAACACTGAAAAGAAAAAGCAGAATTCTATTTTATGTATTTATTCACTTAACAAATATGAGTTGAGAGACTTCAGGAACCAAAGACAAATTGCCTATGTCTCATGTATACATAGGACTGCTTTATAATCTTCTACAGCAATTGATCTGTTCAATAAGATATTTTGGTTTCAGTATCTATTTACAACTCTTAGAATATATGGAGAACTCTACAAAGCTTTTATTTATGTGAGTTATATTGATGGCTACTTAGCATTTTTAAAACTAAATCTGAGAAGATTTGAAAGTATTTATTGATTCATTAAAATTATAAATATTAATCATTACATGCTAGTGTAGATAACATAATTACAATATATTTTCAAAAACTAGTAAATGGCATGGCACTGATTTATATATTTGCAAAAAGAAGAGATCTGGATTCTATGTCTGCTTCTATCCTCAACATATTATGATATGGGGTTTGATTGAAGAACTTGAAGAAAATACATCTTCACACATATAAA
The DNA here is from genome assembly GCF_949987515.2 of Delphinus delphis. NCBI lineage: Eukaryota > Metazoa > Chordata > Mammalia > Artiodactyla > Delphinidae > Delphinus > Delphinus delphis. The sequence continues at coordinate 44,932,638 of NC_082690.1, read as the reverse complement.
ATTGGAATAGGAGCAGTATTTTTAAAAATATCCTCTGATAATTCTGGATCTGCTTTTTCTTTCTCTACCAAAACTTAACTAGTGGTAATTTCTTTTTTTTTTTTAAATTTCAACTTCCATTTATTGAGGTATATTTAGATGTCAGACACTGTGCTAAGAGCAATACGTATATTATTCATTCTAATCTTTGTAAAGATGCCACAAGGTAGGTATTATTATTATTACCATGATTATATTTTAACAGGAAAGGAAATTGAGACTTGGAGACAATAAGTTATTTTTCATGACTTATGGCTGCTAAATAAAGAGCTGAGTTTCAAGGCTACTTGACACCAGAACCCAGGCTCTTAATATGCATTTTAGGGCATAAATTCATTAAAACAATGTTTTTTACCTTGTTAAGAATAACTAATATATAGTCTATGGATTCTACATAACTCTGGGAGGATTTTAAAAATACTTTTTGTGTTAAAATAATTATACAGGAAGTTGCAGAAGTACAGAAACTTCCTAGGTACCCTTCACCCAGTTTCCTCCGATGGGTACATTTTACATGATTATAGTACAATATCAAAACCAGGAAGTTAATATTGATACATATGTCTGGAAATTCTATGTCATTGTTTTTTTAACTTGTGAGTTTTTTTCTTTGTTTGTTTTGCTTTCTCCCCTTTTCTTTCATTTATTTATTTATTTTTTGGCTGCACTTGGTCTCAGTTGCGGTACACAGGATCTTTAGTTGTGGCATGCAGACTCTTGGTTGCGGCATGAGGGATCTACTTCCCCCACCAGGGATTGAACCTGGGCCCCCGGCATTGGGAGCGTGGAGTCTTACTCACCAGACCGCCAGGGAAGTCCCAAATTCAATGTCATTTTATCACATCTGTAGATTCAGGTAACCATCACGACAATCACGACACAGAACTATTCCATCACCAGGAAGATTTCCCTTGTGCTACCTCTTTAGAGTCACATCTGCCCCCATTCTCCTACCATCCCTAACCCCTAGCAAGCACTATTATCTATCTCTATAATTCTGTCATTTTGAAAATGTTAAACAGAATCATAGAGTATAGGACCTTAGGAGACTGGCTTTTTTCAGGGGCATAATGCCCTTGAGACCTATCCCAGTTGTTGCCTGTATCAACAGTCTACTCCTTTCTATTGCCTAGTAGTATTCTGTGTTCAATATACCACAGCTTGTTTAACTATCACCTATTGAAGGACCTTTTGGTTGTTTCCAGTTTGGGGCTATTACAAATAAAGCAGCTGCAAACTATCATATACAGATTTTTGTGTGGACACAAGTTTTTATTTCTCCAACACAAATGTCCAGAAGAGCGATGGCTGGCTTGTATGGTAAGTATATGTTTAGTTTTTTAAGAAACTGCTAAACTATTTCCCAGAGTGGCTGTACAATCTTACATTCCTATCAACAATGTACGAGAAACCCAGTTCCTCAGCATCTTCAGCAGCATTTGGTATTCTCACTACTTTGTATTTTAGCTGTTCTAATAGGTATACAGTGATATCTCACGATGGACTTAATCTGATTTTCCCTAATAGCTAGTGATGTTAAACATCTTTTCATTTGCTTAGTTGCCATGCTATCTGTATGTCTTTTTTGATGAAATGCCTCTTCATATCTTTTGCCCATTTTCTAATTGGATTTAGTATTTTTACTGTTGAGTTTTGAGAGTTCTTTACATATTTTAGATACAAATTCTTTGGTCACATATATGATTTATAAATATTTTCTCCCAGTCTGTAGCTTGTACTTTTATTCTCCTAACAGAATCCTTCACAGAGCAAAAGTTTTTAATTGCATGTATATATGTGCAATTAATTTAAAGTAATTAAATAATTAAAAATAATGTATACATATATTAAACATATACATGTTATATATATGTCTATATATTAAACATATACATATTACATATACAATATGCATATATAACTTTATCTATAAACTGCAAAGATAGCAACTTGGAAGTCTTTCCAAATGACACTGTCATTTGCATCAGAAATTCTGCTAGTGTTTACAAGTCGTGTCTTGGCAATAGCACACAAAAACAGCAAATATCATGACTTATTCTATATCAGGCACTTTACCAAAATATGCATCCAAAACACAGACAAGCATGTGGGCAAGTTGCTACTAATCCAAGTAAATTGTACATTAAGACAGCTTATACTTTATAAGATTTTCAAAACACTCTCATTCAAGATAGTAACTGTTTCATAAGCAGCATGAGAGGAATTTTCAGAGTCTGAGATTAAGAAAATTGGAAGATGGCATTCAGGAAGACAGAAATTATGCAATATAATTTAATACAATTTCTTTAGGTAGCAAACTTTGTAGGAAATAGCTGTATTATATTTCACAGTTGATTAAATATATATATAGTAGAAAGAAAAATCTAAACTTTCAAAGATTTGATTCTATAATGTACATTTGAGAAATAGGTTTTGAAAGAGTAACACTATGGGGTGACTAGGTTTACTGAAGTAGTAAAGTGAAACTGGAGACAATCGTCCAGCTTTTCAAATTGTCTAGACTTTGTTTTTCTGGATTGGTTTAGATCTCTTTAGAAGTATTAACATAAAACAAAAGGATGAGTATCTCTCCTTCTAAGTATTAGGTTCAGTGTTATTAATTCTAGGTTTTAACCAATAGATGAAATGTATATTATAACTATAAATGGTATTGTTTTAATTGTTGTCGGGCTAGAGAAGCAGGTAATTTAAGTCTATGAATGTCTAACCTTTTAACCTGTATTAGCTGAGGGGCAACAGTTTTCCTTGGCAATCCTTTTTATATAATCACAAAGACTAATTCCAGAAGTAACAAAATATTCTAAATTCTAAAATAAGTTTGTCTCCATAATATAACTTCAATTTTTTTTTTAATTCTTTGTTGGGGGTGTGGGTTTGTCCTGTGCATTGCAGGATGTTTAGCAACATCCCTGGCCTCTACCAGTGGGTCAGTAGCACACCCTCCTGCTTAGCTTTTTTTTTTTTTTTTTAATTGTTGAATTTAGAAAATTTTTTTTATACAGCAGGTTCTTATTAGTCATCAATTCTATACACGTCAGTGTATACATGTCAATCCCAATCGCCCAATGCATCACACCACCAACCCCACCACCCTGCCGCTTTCCCTGCTTGGTGTCCATATGTTTGTTCTCTACATCTGTGTCCCAATTTCTGCCCTGCAAACTGGTTCATCTGTACCATTTTTCTAGGTTCCACATATATGCGATAATATACAATATTTGTTTTTCTCTTTCTGACTTACTTCACTCTGTATGACAGTCTCTAGATCCATCCACATCTCAACAAATGACCCAATTTCGTTCCTTTTTATGGCTGAGTAATATTCCATTGTATATATGTACCACATCTTCTTTATCCATTCATCTGTCAATGGGCATTTAGGTTGCTTCCATGACCTGGCTATTGTAAACAGTGCTGCATTGAACATTGGGGTGCATGTGTCTTTTTGAATTATGGTTTTCTCTGGGTATATGCCCAGTAGTGGGCTTGCTGGATCATATGGTAATTCTCTTTTTAGTTTTTTAAGGAACCTCCATACTGTTCTCCATAGTGGCTGTATCAATTTACATTCCCACCAACAACGCAAGAGGGTTCCCTTTTCTCCACACCCTCTCCAGCATTTGTAGTTTGTAGATTTTCTGATGATGCCCATTCTAACTGGTGTGAGGTGATACCTCACTGTAGTTTTGATTTGCATTTCTCTAATAATTAGTGATTTTGAGCAGCTTTTCATTTGCTTCTTGGCCATCTGTATGTCTTCTTTGGAGAAAGGTCTATTTAGGTCTTCTGCCCATTTTTGGATTGGGTTGTTTGTTTTCTTAATATTGAGTTGCATAAGCTGTTTATATATTTTGGAGATTAATGCTTTGTCTCTTGATTCATTTGCAAATATTTCTCCCATTCTCTGGGCTGTCTTTTCATCTTGTTTATTGTTTCCTTTGCTGTGCAAAAGCTTTGAAGTTTCATTAAGTCCCATTTGTTTATTTTTGTTTTTATTTCCATGACTCTAGGAGGTGGATCAAAAAAGATCTTGCTGTGATTTATGTTAAAGAGTGTTCTTCCTATGTTTTCTTCTAAGAGTTTTATAGTGTCCGGTCTTACATTTAGGTCTCTAATCCATTTTGAGCTTATTTTTGTGTATGGTGTTAGGGAGTGTTCTAGTTTCATTCTTTTACATGTAGCTGTCCAGTTTGCCCAGCGCCACTTATTGAAGAGGCTGTCTTTTCTCCATTGTATATCCTTGCGTCCTTTGTCATAGATTAGTTGACCATAGGTGCGTGGGTTTATCTCTGGGCTTTCTATCTTGTTCCACTGATCTATGTTTCTGTTTTTGTGCCAGTACCATGTCATCTTGATTACTGTAGCTTTATAGTATAGTCTGAAGTCAGGGAGTCTGATTCCTCCAGCTCTGTTTTTTCCCTCGAGATAGCTTTGGCTCTTCGGGGTCTTGTGTGTCTCCATATAAATTTTAAGATTTATTGTTCTAGTTCCGTAAAAAATGCCACTGGTAATTTGATAGGGATTGCATTGAATCTGCAGATTTCTTTGGATAGTATAGTCATTTTCACAATATTGATTCTTTCAGTCCAAGAACATGGTATATCTCTCCATCTCTTTGTATCATCTTTGATTTCTTTCATCAGTGTCTTATAGTTTTCTGCATACAGGTCTTTGTCTCCTTAGGTAGGTTTATTCCTAGATATTTTATTCTTTTTGTTGCAATGGTAATGGGAGTGTTTTCTTGATTTCACTTTCAGATTTTTCATCATTAGTGTATAGGAAGGCCAGAGATTTCTGTGCATTAATTTTGTATCCTGCCTCTTTACCAAATTCATTGATTAGCTCTCATAGTTTTCTGGTAGCATCTTTAGGATTCTCTATGTATAGTATTGTGTCATCTGCAAACAGTGACAGCTTTACTTCTTCTTTTCTGATTTGGATTCCTTTTATTTCCTTTTCTTCTCTGATTGCTGTGGCTAAAACTTCCAAAAGTATGTTGAATAAGAGTGCTGAGAGTGGGCAACCTTGTCTTGTTCCTGATCTTAGTGGAAATGCTTTCAGTTTTTCACCATTGAGGACGATGTTGGCTGTGGGTTTGTCATATAGGGCCTTTATTATGTTGAGGAAAGTTCCCTCTATGCCTACTTTCTGCAGGGTTTTTATCATAAATGGGTGTTGAATTTTGTTGAAAGCTTTCTCTTCATCTATTGAGATGATCATATGGTTTTTCTCCTTCAATTTGTTAATATGGTGTATCATGTTGATAGATTTACGTATATTGAAGAAACCTTACATTCCTGGAATAAACCCCACTTGATCATGGTGTATGATCCTTTTAATGTGCTGCTGGAGTCTGTTTGCTAGTATTTTGTTGAGGATATTTGCATCTATGTTCATCAGTGATATTGGCCTATAGTTTTCTTTCTTTGTAACATTCTTCTCTGGTTTTGGTATCAGGGTGATGGTAGCCTCGTAGAATGAGTTTGGGAGTATTCCTCCCTCTGCTATTTTGGAAGAGTTTGAGAAGGATAGGTGTTAGCTCTTCTCTAAAGATTTGATAGAATTCGCCTGTGAAACCATCTGGTCCTGGGCTTTTGTTTGTTGGAAGATTTTTAATCACAGTTTCAATTTCAGTGCTTGTGATTGGTCTGTTTATGTTTTCTATTTCTTCCTGATTCAGTCTTGGCAGGTTTGTATTTTTATGAATTTGTCCATTTCTTTCCAGTTGTCCATTTTATTGGCATAGAGTTGCTTGTAGTAATCTCTGACGATCTTTTGTATTTCTGCAGTGTCAGTTGTTACTTCTCATTTTTCATTTCTAATTCTATTGATTTGAGTCTTCTCCCTTTTTTTCTTGATGAGTTGGGCTAATGGTTTATGAATTTTGTTTATCTTCTCAAAGAACCAGCTTTTAGTTTTATTGATCTTTGGTATTGTTTCCTTCATTTCTTTTTCATTTATTTCTGATCTGATCTTTATGATTTCTTTCCTTCTGCTAACTTTGGGTTTTCTTTGTTCTTCTTTCTCTAATTGCTTTAGGTGCAAGGTTAAGTTGTTTATTCGAGATGTTTCCTGTTTCTTAAGGTAGGATTGTATTGCTATAAACTTCCCTCTTAGAATTGCTTTTGATGTATCCCATAGATTTTGGGTCATCGTGTCTCCATTGTCTTTTGTTTCTAGGTACTTTTTGATTTCCTCTTTGATTTCTTCAGTGATCACTTCGTTATTAAGTAGTGTATTGTTTAGCCTCCATGTGTTTGTATTTTTTACAGAGCTTTTCCTGTAATTGATATCTAGTCTCATAGCATTGTGGTCGGAAAAGATACTTGATACAATTTCAATTTTCTTAAATTTACCAACGCTTGATTTGTGACCCAAGATATGATCTATCCTGGAGAATGTTCCATGAGCACTTGAGAAAAATGTGTATTCTGTTGTTTTTGGTTGGAATGTCCTATAAATATCAATTAAGTCCATCTTGTTTAATGTATCATTTAAAGGTTGTGTTTCCTTATTTATTTTCATTTTGGATGATCTGTCCATTGGTGAAAGTGGGGTGTTAAAGTCCCCTACTATGAATGTGTTACTGTTGATTTCCCCTTTTATGGCTGTTAGTATTTGCCTTATGTATTGAGGTGCTCCTATGTTGGGTGCATAAATATTTACAATTGTTATATCTTCTTCTTGGATCGATCCCTTGATCATTATGTAGTGTCCTTCTTTGTCTCTTCTAATAGTCTTTATTTTAAAGTCTATTTTGTCTGATATGAGAATTGCTACTCCAGCTTTCTTTTGGTTTCCATTTGCATGGAATATCTTTTTCCAGCCCCTCAGTTTCAGTCTGTATGTGTCTCTAGGTCTGAAGTGCGTCTCTTGTCGACAGCATATATATGGGTCTTGTTTTTGTATCCATTCAACTAGCCTGTGTCTTTTGCTGAGAGCAATTAATCCATTCACATTTAAGGTAATTATCGATATGTATGTTCCTATTTCCATTTTCTTTATTGTTTTGGGTTTGTTATTGTAGGTCTTTTCCTTCTCTTATATTTCTTGCCTAGAGAAGTTCCTTTAGCATTTTTTGTAAAGCTGGTTTAGTGGTGCTGAACTGTCTCTGCTTTGCTTGTCTGTAAAGGTTTTAATTTCTCCATCAAATCTGAATGAGATCCTTGCCGGGTAGAGTAATCTTGGTTGTAGATTTTTCTCCTTCATCACTTTACATATGTCCTGCCAGTCCCTTCTGGCTTGCAGAGTTTCTGCTGAAAGATCAGCTGTTAACCTTATGGGGATTCCCTTGTGTGTTATTTGTCGTTCTTCCCTTGCTAGTTTTAATATGTTTTCTTTGTATTTAATTTTTGACAGTTTGATTAATATGTGTCTCGTCATGTTTCTCCTTGGGTTCATCCTCTATGGGACTCTGCACTTCCTGGACTTGCATGACTATTTCCTTTCCCATGTTTGGGAAGTTTTCGACTATGATCTCTTCAAATATTTTCTCGGGTCCTTTCTCTCTCTCTTCTACTTCTGGGACCCCTATAATGCGAATGTTGTTTGGTTTAATATTGTCCCAGAGGTCTCTTAGGCTGTATCATTTCTTTTCATTCTTTTTTCTTTATTCTGTTCCACAGCAGTGAATTCCACCATTCTGTCTTCCAGGTCACTCATCCATTCTTCTGCCTCAGTTATTCTGCTATTGATTCCTTCTAGTTTAGTTTTCATTTCAATTATTGTATTGTTCATCTCTGTTTGTTTGTTCTTTAATTCTTCTAGGTCTTTGTTAACCATTTCTTGCATCTTCTTGATCTTTGCCTCCATTCTTTTTCCAAGGTCCTGGATCATCTTCACTATCATTATTCTGAATTGTTTTTCTGGAAGGTTGCCTATGTCCAGTTCATTTAGTTGTTTTTCTGGGGTTTTATCTTGTCCCTTCTTCTGGTACATAGCCCTCTGCCTTTTCATCTTGTCTATCTCTCTGTGAATGTGGTTTTTGTTCCACAGGCTGCAGGATTGTAGTTCTTCTTCTGCTGTCTGACCTCTCTAACTTCAATATTTTATTTGAAATATCTTCTTAATATGCATCAGTAATGAGTCTAGTTTGTGTCCTTCTAGAGAAGATACATCCTCTTTTCAAATACCTGCTAGTGTTGGAGGGTTTCCTGCAGAGGCAGGGGGAGGCTGTGTCTCACCATGGGGACAAGGACACTGGCAGCAGAAGTTCTGGGAAGTACTACTTGGCATGAGCCCTCCCAGAGTCCACCATTAGCCCCACCAAAGAATCTGTAGGCTCTACTCCTGGGTCACCTCAGGCCAAACAACCTAGTGGTAATTTCTTAAATGTTTAGTTGCACTGTCAAAGCTGAAAGCATATCAATAAACTTTTTGTATTTTTTACATTAAATTTCATTGATCTAGCTACATTATGAATAAATGTTTTTTCTATAATTAATTTGTAATATCAAGCATGGATCATTTACAAAATACTGTAATATTTTGAGACTGGATCAGTATTACAGATACATATTCACTGAGATATGCAGATCCTTCAAATGTTGTAATATCTCATTATACAGTATTAAAAAGTCACATTTATTAATATCACGAACAATCTCATCAGAAATGTCTTTAAATACTGAGAATCTGGCAAACTTACAGTGATTGAATAAAATTTTCCAGAATTCTAATTTTTGCTTGAAAGCTCAAATTTTCTATAGGTGAAAATATCATCAGTTGTTTTATTTTAAGTGACATACTTTCAAGAAATTGTCTGCCAAATGCTGAAATCTGAATAACAATAGTTTACCTCTCAATTGTGCTGTCAGGTAAAAATGGCATTGCATGAAAAGTATGGTTATTTCAGCTCTCAACACAAACACAAGTGCTTTTTCTTTAAGTAACCATCATACTTCAAAATGCAGCAGAAATATTATGTTTTTGTGTCCCATTCTGTCTTCCTTAGGTTGGCAGAGCAGAACTTAGATCTCTGATACACTTCCAATCCTGCATCTGTTATAATGCCCAGCACTAATCACTCTATGTGGGAATCTTAGAAGTAATATTTGTGTGAAAACAATTGATGTTTTAGATGTCCATAAAGCAGAAGAATCATAGTTAACATACTAATAAATGTGCACAGTTTTCCACTTCTGGGAAAGTAGATTAGATATACTTTTCCTTATTCCTCTCTGCTTTTTGACATCAGTCTTAGTAAGATCTTTCTGGATATGTTGCTTCAGTTAGAGGAAACAAAAGCAAAAATAAAAAATGAGACTATCTCAAGCTAAAAAGATTCTGCACAGCAAAAAAATAAACAGTCAACAAAATGAAAAGACAACCTACTGAATGGGAGAAGATTTTGCAAATCATATATCTGATAAGGGGTTAATGTCCAAAATATACAAAAACCCATACAACTCAAAAACAACAAAAAACAGAGAACCTAATTTTAAAATGGACAGAGAAGCTGAATAGACACTTTTTCAAAGATGATCTACAGCACATGAAAAGATGTTCAACATCAGTAATTATTAGTAAAATACAAATCAAAACCACAGTGAGATATCACCTCACACCCGTTATAATGGCTGTTATCAAAAAAGCAAGAAATTAGAAGTGTTGGAGAAGATGGGGAGAAAAGACAACCCTCTACAACTGCTGGTGGGAATGTAAATTGGTGCAGCCACTATGGAAAACAGTATGGAGATTCCTCAAAAATTAAGGATAGAACTACTGTATGAACCAGGTATTCCATTTCTGAGTATTTATCTGAAGAATATGAAAACATTAATTTGAAAAGATATATGCACCCCTATGTTCATTGTAGCATTATTTACAAGATATGGAAACAACCTAAGTGTCCATCAGTGGTTGAGGAATAAAGATGAGATAAACACACATACACACACATGCGCACACACACACACATACACACAAAATGGTATACTACTCAGCCATAAAAAATATAAAAATTTTGCCATCTACAAAACATGGATGGACCTTGAGGATATTATCCTAAATGAAATAAGTCAGACAGAGAAAGACAAATACTCTATGATTTTATACTAAAAAAAAACAAACAAAAAACAAATGAACAAACAAAACCAAAGGAAAACAAACAGGTAGATAGAGAGAACAGAGTATTGGTTACCAGAGGGGAAGGGATTGGAGGAGGGCAGAACGGGTAAATGGGGTCAACTTATGGTGATGGATAGTACTAAATTTTTGCTATAGTGTCTATGGAAGTTGAATATAATGTTGTACATGTGAAACTTATATAACATTATAAACCAATGTTACCTCAATGAATTTTAAAAAATAAAATAAACTTTTGATTTATAAATCTCAAGAAACTTACTTAGGAAAATCTGCTCTTAAAAGATTACAGTTGCAAATACCAACGGTTAACTCTAGTCTCCATCTTTTTAGAGCCAATCAGTTTCATGCCAGAGACTATGAATAATTATCCTTTCCTTCTTTACAGTTAAATTTAGGAAGATCAAAGTGATTCTTTATTTATGTAGGTATCAATTTCAGCAGAAATTTCTGTTACAGCTTTAGCTGGATCCAAGGGAATACATGTGAAATAGAAGCTTGAGTATGTGTTGAGATACCACTTTCCTCAAGATAAAAGCCATTCCATTGTTTAAAAAAAATCATTAAGTTTACTGCATTGTACAACTCTAGGGACACCATCCAAATTTTATTGTATTGTGCTCTAGGGAATGAAATTATCATAAAATATAATGTAAATGGTACTCCCCAGGGGTGGGTTTTTTTACTGTACTATAAATCTATTTTCTCTTAAAAATTAAAACTTAAAAAAACCTAATAGCTAACATTTATTGAGAGGTTACTAAATGTTAGTTATTTCAGTATCCAATTTATCTACCTTGTATCAACCTTACCCTAAGTGGTGAGTTCTATTTATTACCCCCATTTTATAGATGAAAAAAATATGTCAAAAGGCAAAGTCATCTGCTTACAGCACATAGATCATAAGAGCTGAAATCCAAACATAGATCATAAAAGCTGGAATCCAAAATCAATACCAAACTCTGAGCTCATAATCTCATCAGGAAATGCTTAGAAATATGATAAGTGTACTTAGATACTTGAAGAGCGACTGTTACCAACTGCCAAGTCCATGTGCCCGATGCACAGTGAAGCCAAACGATACCAAAACATCGGACTTTGGAGCACAGAGAGGTTTATTGCAGGAGATGGGTGTCTCATGCCTTAAAATAACCCCAAACTTCCCAAAAGCTTTCAGCAAAGCCCTTTTAAAGGCAAGGTGAGGGAGGGCCATGGTTAGTTTTTGCAAACTTCTTGGTGTTGGATCCTTTATTCTTGCAGCTGTCCGTGTAGGTCAGGTCACGGTCAGGTTATGATGTTCCTGTAAACCTCCAACAAAACAAATATTGTTCTCTGTTCTGCAAATTTTTATCTAAAAATGTAATGCTCTTAAAGGTTAACAGCCAGAGAAGGGGCTCACAGAGCATCCCTTGGATGTCAGACCAGGCTCATGTCGCACCTGCTGGATGGCTGGTGTGGGACGAGGCCTGAGGTCACCTCCGCCAATGTCATCTCTCCTCACAGTAGCCCACAGGCCACTGCTCCTCATTGGGGCTGCCCACCAGCTGTCACTGAGGGCACTGCTGTCTGGGAGATTTTACAAGCCAAGGTAGCTACCTCACAGGCCGCCACCCTGCCCCTATTAGACGGTCTCTGCTCTTGAACTCAAGACTTGAGACCCTGTGTATGTCATTTAACTTCACATAGCACATCTTTTTCATCTATAAAATGGAGATAATATTTCTGTACTATCTCTTAGTGTTCATGTGAGTATCAAATAAGATAATGTTTGTTAAAAGTGGGAAACTGCTGTTATATTACAATGAAGAAAGTACTTCTTTTATTCAAAGTATTAGAATTTTGTTATCTTTTTTCAATAATTTTACCCCAAACTGTATTTATTTTTCTTTTTCATCCTAGAGTAAGTTCAGAATCTTGTGACAGTGACCTCACAGTAGGTGACTTGACAATAAAAGCTTTGAAAACGTGCAAACTTGGAATTATAACTTTAGTGCTTAATAAGTAGAAGACAGTGTATTAATAAAAGGGATCAGTTTTAATAAATACTTGAAATATGGTAATTAATCAGGATAAGAAGCATCACTTGTATATACACCAAAAGAAACTGTGGTTCTAAGTATTCCTTCCGAGATTCCACATGCCATTAGTTTCACAGGACATTGTTGAATTAGTCTATTTCTCCTTCTGTTAAAATATTGTAAGAAAGAAAACCCAAATAATGTGGTTTTTAAAAAGTAGATATCTATTTTGCTCTCATGAAACAATAAAGAGGTAGATGACCCAGAACTGATGGTACAATTCTATGGTCCTTTACTCCCAGCTTCCATCTCTAGATTTTCATTCTAATATCTTCATCCTAATCAGTAGGAAGAACACAAAATGGAGAAAGGAGTACATGCCCATTTCTCTTTAAAGACCTAAGTTGGACGTGTCTCTCATCAATTCTATTTTATCCCTATGGTCACACAGACATGGCCACATTTAGCTCTAAAGGGAAACTGGAAAATATGGTCTCCATCTAGTGGCCATGTGCCCTACATTTAGTATATTCATTGTTTGGAAAAAGAGGAGAATTAGTATTGGTGAAAAAAGTAGCAGTTTCTGTCACAATCCCTTTTCCTAGTGTTCACTGAAATGCGTATAATTAAAATCATATACCTTTACCACAGTATTATGTCTACTACATTTCATATAAAATAACATTAATTCTGTAGTGGTAAATGAAGTGTCAAAATATTCTTTTACTCCAGACCTCTCAAGTTATTAAACTTATGAGTACTTTTTTCATAACAAGAAATTAATGTATCAGAGTAACATGCTAGGATGTTATAGACTAAATGTTTGTGTTCCCTCCAAATTCATATGTTGAAACCTACTTCTTCCCCAATGTGATGGTAGGATTAGATGAGGTCACGAGGATGGAGCCCTCATAAATTGGACTAGTGCTATTATAAGAGTCACAACAGAGCTTGCCCCCTTCTCTGATCTCTACCATGTGAGGATACAACCAGAATTCAGCAGTTTGCAACCTGCAAGAGGACCCTCTCTGGAATCTGACCACGTTAGCACCCTTTTCTCAGACTTCCAGCCTCCAGAACTGTGAGAAATAGATTTCTGTTGTTTATAAGCAACTCAAACTAGGGTGCTTTTCTATAATGGTCCATACTGACAAGATATAGATGCTGTAACAAGCAAACCCCCAAATCTAGTGGCCTAACCTAATAAAAATTGGTTCATTTCTTGCTCACACCAAGTCCAGTTTGGATGTTAATGGTTGGTGAGTGGCCTCTCACATGGTATTTTTAGTGACTCCACTATCCCCCAGCTCTCTGATGGATCTTCTGCATCTTCTGGGAGACAAGAGAAGAGAGTGTTTGGAGGGTCCTACAGGAGAAATATACAGGTCAAGCCTGGAGGTGGTCCATTTACCTCTGCCCACATTCTACTGTCTACGATTCATTAACAGGGCCACATCTAAATATGAGTTTGGTTATGCGTAAAGGAGTTTGAGGAAATGGGTTTTGTGAACATATTAAATGGAAGTGTGTTAGCTCTTTCTGTTTGAGACTTTTCAATTTTTTCCCCCTCTAGGATCCAATGATTGCTGGGAGTTTTAGTTTTCGGCTAGGATGCTTCACTTACATTGAAGCCTCTATTCTTGGCTAAGAAAAATTACTGATTTTCTCTCATTTGCCATTGTTTTCTTTCCTACAATATTTTCCCTGTTTGTCTCATTTTCCACCAAGTATGAAAAAGCAGAGAAATTCTGTTTTCCTTAGCCATTCCAGATTCTTCTTCCCAATGACACCTCCCAAAATATATTCCTTGATTTAGGGGTGAATGATTATTTCCATTAACATGCTTTGTTTGAATGAAGAATTGCCTATCTCTTCTCTCCTAACATCTATTATCATCTCCTTTATGCTGAGCAACACCATAACTATTTTTCATACAAGCTGTTCAGGGATTTCTCTATATGTAATTAATTACTCCATCAGGAGAATATTGAGAGAATCACCTATTAAATAAAAACACAAGAATCAGATTCAGGGTCATGATCCATTTTCCTCAGTCTTAAACCTTGGAACATTAAGGGCATGTTCCAAAAAATTTTAGTTTAATTGATTTTAAAATTGCGCTAGCAACTGGAGTTACATGTCTTAGAAAGAGAAATAAATATTCCATAATTATTTATTGAACAAACTTTTATAAAGCATCTACTGTGTGCAGGCACTTTGCAATATACTAGGAATAACTAGTGAATATGATGCAGATCTTTCTCTCTTGGAATTTACAGTCTAATTAAGAACTGGACCATGAACAAGTAATTAATATCTAAAGGAAATAAATGATTAAAAAGAGGGAATTATAAGTGTTATTAAGTAGAAGGATCTAACCGAGTGTTTATTGTCAGAGAAACTCTGAGGATCTGTTATCCGCAAGAATGAGTTGGAATAGGTCAGGCAAAGTCAAAAGAAGAAAAAGGGGAAAAGCACAAATTCTTTCCAATTTCCGAGTAAAATAGTCTTGCAAATTCCCAGAGATTCCCTGTAATTAAAAACAACTGCTGACATCAATATAGCCCTACTTTTTCAGTCCCTAAAAACTTGCCACATCCATTTTCTGAATTACTCCTCTCTTTGATATTCAGCTGCATGAGTTTCTTGTATATTTTGGAGATTAATCCTTTGTTAGTTGCTTCTTAGCAAATATTTTCTCCCATTCTGTGGGTTGTCTTTTCATCTTGTTTATGGTTTCCTTTGCTGTGCAAAAGCTTTTATGTTTCGTTAGGTCCCATTTGTTTATTTTTATTTCCATTTCTCTAGGAGGTGAGTCAAAAAGGATCTTGCTGTGATTTATGTCATAGAGTGTTCTACCTATGTTTTCCTCTAAGAGTTTGATAGTGTCTGGCCTTACATTTAGGTCTTTAATCCATTTTGAGTTTATTTTTGTGTATGGTGTTGGGAGTGTCCTAATTTCATTCTTTTACATGTAGCTGTCCAGTTTTCCCAGCACCACTTATTGAAGAGGCTGTCTTTTCTCCATTGTATATTCTTGCCTCCTTTATCAAAGATAAGGTGACCATATGTGCATGGGTTTATTTCTGGGCTTTCTATCCTGTTCCATTGATCTATCTTTCTGTTTTTGTGCCAGTACCATACTGTCTTGATTCCTGTAGCTTCGTAGTGTAGTCTGAAGCCTGGGAGCCTGATTCCTCCAGCTCTGTTTTTCTTTCTCAAGATTGCTTTGGCTATTTGGGGTCTTTTGTGTTTCCAAACAAATTGTGAAATTTTTTCTAGTTCTGTGAAAAATGCCATTGGTAGATTGATAGGGATTGCATTGAATCTGTATATTGCTTTGGGCAGTAGAGTCATTTCACAATGTTGATTCTCCCAGTCCAAGAACATGGTATATCTCTCCATCTGTTTGTATTGTCTTTAATTTCTTTCATCAGTGTCTTATAATTTTTTGCATACAGGTCTTTTGTCTCCTTAGGTAGATTTATCCCTAAGTATCTTTTTCTTTTTGTTGCAATGGTAAATGGGAGTGTTTCCTTAATTTCTCTTTCAGATTTTTCATCCTTAGTGTATAGGAATGCAAGAGATTTCTGTGCATTAATTTTGTATCCTGCTACTTTACCAAATTCATTGATTAGAGTAGTTTTCTGGTGGCATCTTCAGGATTCTCTATGTATAGTATCATGTCACCTGCAGACAGTGACAGTTTTACTTCTTCTTT
This sequence comes from Delphinus delphis, assembly GCF_949987515.2. Taxonomy (NCBI): domain Eukaryota; kingdom Metazoa; phylum Chordata; class Mammalia; order Artiodactyla; family Delphinidae; genus Delphinus; species Delphinus delphis. Next base: position 44,916,753 of record NC_082690.1, on the reverse strand, counting down.
TCTGATTTGGATTCCTTTTGTTCCTTTTTCTTCTCTGATTGCTGTAGCTAAAACTTCCAAAACTATGTTGAATAATAGTGGTGAGAGTGGGGAGCCTTGTCTTGTTCCTCCTCTTAGAGGAAATGCTTTCAGTTTTTCACCATTGAGCACGATGTTGGCTGTGGGATTGTCATATATCCCAATCCAAAAAATGGGCAGAAGACCTAAATAGACATTTCTCCAAAGAAGATATATGGACTTCCAACAAACACATGAAAGGACGCTCAACATCACTAATCATTAGGGAAATGCAAATCAAAACCACAATGTGGTATCACCTCACACTGGTCAGAATGACCATCATCAAAAAATTTACAAACAATAAATGATGGAGAGGGTATGGAGAAAAGGGAACCCTCTTGCACTGTTGGTGGGAATGTAAATTGATACAGCCACTATGGAGAACAGTATGGAGGTTCCTTAAAAAACTAAAAAGAGAACTACCATATGACCCAGCAATCCCACTCCTGGGCATATTCCCTGAGAAAACCACCATTCAAAAAGAGTCATGTACCACAATGTTCATTGTAGCTCTATTTACAATAGCCAGGACATGGAAGCAACCTAAGTGTCCATCAACAGATGAATGGATAAAGAAGATGTGGCACATATATACAATGGAATATTACTGAACCATAAAAAGAATGGAAATTGAGTTATTTGTAGTGAGGTGAATGGACCTAGAGCCTGTCATACAGAGTGAAGTAAGTCAGAAAGAGAAAAACAAATACTGTATGCTAACACATATACATGGAATCTAAAAAAAAAAAAAAGGTTCTGAAGAACCTAGGGGCAGGACAGGAATAAAGACACAAATGTAGAGAATGGACTTGAGGACACGGGGAGGAGGAAGGGTAAGCTGGGACGAAGTTAGAGAGTGGCATGGACATATATACACTACCAAATGTAAAATAGATAGCTAGTGGGAAGCAGCTGCATAGCACAGGGATTTCAGCTCAGTTCTTTGCAACCACCTTGTGGGGGGGATAGGCAGGGTGGGAAGGAGAAGCAAGAGGGAGGAGATATGGGGATATATGTATATGTATAGCTGATTCACTTTGTTACAAAGCAGAAACTAACATGCCATTGTAAAACAATTATACTCCAATAAAGATGTTAAAAAAATTACTCCTCTCAAATATCTTATAACATATTTATTCTTATACCCATGGATGAAGGAACTGAGATTCAGAGAATTTAAGTAACTTGACAAGGTCACACAGCTAATAGGTAGAAAAATTAGATCACCAGGGTCCGTCATGTCCTCAAGTCTTCTAAATAGAGAAAGTTTCAGAGGAAACAGAGAGTAGTGGTTAACAGTCAGATTACCTGGGTTAAAATCCTGATACTATCACTTACTAACTGGATGACTTTTGGTCACTTTAACCTTCATTTGCAAAGTGAGCGTAATCACAATACTTACCTCATGTGTTGTTATAAAGATTACATGATCTTTACAGATATCTGTAAATGACTTAGAACAGTCTTTGTAATGGAAAATTTTCATTAAATAATAAAGTCACTGTCTTGCATATCAATGCATAGTCTAATTTTCTAGCTCCATATAGAAACCAAATTCTAAACAATGGAGTAGACCAGTATTTGAGACCTCCAGTGGATAAAAATATTTCAGAAAAGCATTAGTCCTAAATTGAGCTGATATCCAAAGTGTAACAAAAGGATAGTACTTTCCACTTAGAAGACTCATAAAAGTAAACTTTGAGATGCAACTATATCTATATTCTACAAACTTTTGACATTCAGTAAGGGAATTTGACAGAGAAAAACATTGGGTAAACCTCTGGCCTTATGTATTGGGGGCATTACCAAAGAATTTCAACCTTCTCTGTGTTTTATGACAGGAATCTGATTGATCCTGCTGACTTTATGCATTTGAAGTCCTGTGATAGGAAGCTTATAAGATACTCATCCAAAAGAAGATGGAGAGTGGGAACCTCCATAATATTAAGGGCCTTCTCTACCCTGAAAGAATATATTATAGAAAGCTGGGCTGGATAAGATGCCTCAGTATTTTTTCATCTTTTTTCATAAAAACAATTAAGGGAAACAAGGGTGTTGTTGTAGTTAGAAAAGAAGATCTGTTGTCATCTTATTGATTTTATATTTTAGTACAATTAATAGCTCTACACCAGCTAAGAGAGTGTAACAGAATGATTGAGAGCAGAAATTGGTAGATAATTAGCCCGAATCTTGGCTTCACCACCTACCAGTTGAATGACATTGGATAAACCTCCTAGCCTTTCTGAGCATTAGTTTCACCAGCTGAAAATTGCTTTAATTGTATCCTCTATTACAGAGTTACTATGAGGATTAAGTTCTGTAAGGACATAATAAAACAGCCTAATGCCTACTATGCAGGAGTTGAGAGTGTAGTAATAGCAGTAATCTTTGTTGTCAAGTGATAATTAAGTTGTAACAAAGAGAAATAAAATGTATGAATCATATTTCCATTTATAATTAAACTGTGAAGTTGAAGCTTTGTAATCTGTTAGCATAGGGAATACCATATTTGAAATTGAAGGTTGATGAATGCAAACACACCTGTAAAAAATTTAAACATATTTTCAAGTGATTTTAATCAAGCATTTAAAAAATAATTACCCTTAATTTAAGTAGAATCTTTACTAATTATGCTTCCCTGTAGCTAACTTTATTTGATGTTAATTTTTTTAATCCATGCATATGTGAGCTCTTATACATTCACAGCAATAACCACTATATACAAATTTATAGACATGAGAGATAAGAAAAACAGAATGGCAAAAGGGGAAAAACATGGGATTTGGAATGAGATATTGATACAGTTTTGGAATTAGCCACTCAGAAGACATGTGACTTTTAATGTCATTTAGATTACCAATTTTAGTATCTTTATTTGTAGTATAAGCATGTTGATATTTATTCTATCTGCTTTATGTGAGGAACATCCAAAGGTGTGCTGACACATATCTGCTCTGAGAGTTGACAGTGTCTTTTCCCAACCCTTTACTCAATGACAACAAGTTGGCATTTGAAATTAATAATCATGGGAATATTTACACTATGGAAATTGACAGATGCTACAAATCAACATATTCTCCACAACCAACCCCATTTTCCCTCTGAGATCTGGTTAATATTTTGCTAGTACACTACTGGGAATGTCAAATGAAAAAATGTGCCAGAAAGTGCTTTGTGAAATATAACATGTAATGCAAATATGTTATAATATTCATTATGGAAAATTATGGATATAGAGACAATCTGTGACTTGCATATGAAAATATCATTAAATGACCTTGCCTAATTAAAAAGCAAAGACATGAATGAGCTTGTAGGACACATTTAAATGATTTAATAGACTTGTGTATGATAGAAATGTCCTATCAAATCAAGCCAATGAAGGGATGTTATATAGAATTTTTGCAGGGTGACTAACCATCCTTGTTTGCCCAGGACTATGGAGTTTCCCAGAACTAGGATGAACTATATAATTTTCAGCATCTAGAACAAAATGAAAACATGAAACAGCTTGTTCAAAAACTATTAAAATTTTCAAGATAGCAACAGCAAAGCACTAAACCACATATGGGCAGGCATGGGTGGGGAACACTCAGTTGCATGCTTATGAAGCTGGCTCTACCTAGGACCCATGGCTTTCAGTGCTAAAATCAGAACAGTCTGGGGCAAACAGGAACTAACATGGTTGGTGACCCTACTTTTGCTTCAAAAATAGCATTAATATTAATATATTATCAAAGATTTAGCACACCTAGTGAAATATACCAACTGTAGCAAGTACTATCAATTCAGTCATAAGTAAGAGCAGGGAAGAGAATATAGCGTGAATAACACTTTGTCTTTAAAGATCTTTGCTTGGTTCAGTCTGTGCAATTTAGTGAACTAAATGACTCTGCTTTGACTCCTGACTCTTCCCAAATGCACAAATCTAATCTTAGAATATAGAAAGCCATTATAAAGTTTTACCTTAAAACAAGTTTCAGGGATTCCCTGGTGGCGTAGTTGTTGAGAGTCCGCCTGCCGATGCAGGGAACACGGGTTCGTGCCCCGGTCCGGGAAGATCCCACATGCCGGGGAGCGGCTGAGCCCGTGAGTCATGGCCGCTGAGCCTGCGCGTCCGGAGCCTGTGCTCCGCAACGGGAGAGGCTGCAACAGTGAGAGGCCCGCGTACCAGAAAAAAAAAAAAAAAACAAGTTTCAGACAAATTTTAAATGAAGAATGGACCATTATTCTGAATGTGTAAGATCACTTTACAGATGTGTTTATAAACTGGAAATAAGATTTAAGAAATGTTGAAAGAAATCACTGGATGGTGTAAATCATGTATATACTGTGTATTTAACATGTAATTACACATCATGTTCTTTATACACACAAACACACACACACACATTGATGTTACCAAGAGGAGAAATTAGTCTGATGTTTAAAATAATAAACAATTTCAAGTGATAACACATGAAATAATTCTGTTCTTTTTTTCATTGAGTTTATGGAGATGACTATAATTTTGACTAATTCACCATTGTCTTTGGGCAAACAATGAAAACAGAGCAGTGATTCTCTAATGCAAACTTTAGTGTGCGTTAGAATCACCTGGAAGACTTGTTAACACAAATGATGAATCTCAGTGACTTTCTGATTCAGTAGTTTTTGGTAGGGCTAGAGTATTTGCATTTCTAACAAATTTACAGGCTCTGGGACTGCACTTTTGAAAACCATGTAATTTGTGGAGCATTTGTGATTATATGTCATCTAATAATTCTATGATAAGAAATGATCATCCACCGCAGTATTTGCTTTATTGCTTTGTTCCCAGTAGTTGAAGGAATTTCCTGAGTCAAATTAAAAGTATTTTCTAATAAACATAAATGCTAATTAATTACATCTGTGGCTGTAGAGCTAGCACTTCATTTGGGAGACCTTGAAGGTGGAGTGAAAGTTAAGGCTTCCATTACACCTAGGGACTTGCTTAGATCCAAGGATCTTTTTTGATCTGCAATATTATATTTCTGCTGCAAGTAGCTTAAATTACAAGCTTTTCAAAAGGACTCAGCCATTAAATACAACCTCATAAAATCATTGTGTGTAACTTTGTGAGGATATGCGCTTCATAGTTCCAGAATAAAGTTGCACATTAGGAGAGTGAATTAGAGGGAATATAGCCAGGCGGCCTAACAGTCCCTTCTCTTCAATCTTTAGATGCATCATTGTACATTTTTCTATCTTCTTTTAGGTTTCTTTTCTCCAATTATGTCCCTGAAACTCTATGAAATGTTCAAATAAGTTAGAGTTGCACTTAAAATTAAATCAAATAAATTAAATGTACTCTGTTCTGAAGATTTAACCATGAACTTTTTCACATTTCAAACTCCAACAGGCATGGTAATGTGAAACAACTATATAGCCCAGTTTCCTAGAAAGGAGTATTCTGAATTTAAAAAGATGATATATGTGAAAATGCCTACCCAGTGCCTGCCATGTAGTAGTTGCTCAGTGTTTTTAAACATCATTTTCAAGAGTATGCGCTGGAGCAGTTATCAATAGGAAAATATTTCAAGGCAGAAGTTCATGATGTGGAATTTTAAAGAAAAAAGCTTTTTTAGACTGTCAGAATATAGGCGGAGAACATTTCAGGTGAAGGAAATAATATATTCAGAGGTAAAGTTTTTAAAGTGCAAGTTCAAGTTTAGAGCTAGAGAGCAGTTTTGCCTACATCAGTGAATTTCAACCCTGGTTGCACAGTAGAATCACCTGAGGTGTTTTTAAAATTCCAAGTGCCTGAGCCCCACTCTGTACCAATTAAATTTGAATCTCCAGGGGTCAGAGATAGGCATCAATATTAAAAACAGACAAACAAATAAAAAAAGTCTCCAGAGTGCTATTGGTAAGAAATGAAAGAGGAAAAGAAATGGAGGGACAAGTTGAAGTTTCCTATTTTTATCATCAGCCTGAAACTATGTTTATTAATTTCCCATAGGAATGTAGCACACAGACTTGAAGGCATAACATAGGGTAATTTGGGCAACTGTCACTGCCCTTCACAAAGAACTCTGAGCCATTTTGGCATCTGTAACTGCTAACAAGGTCCCTGCTGGCTTATTAGACTTTCCATCTGTGGGGAATCCTTGGACAAGACAGACCCAATAATGCATTCTGCGCCTTGCTGATATTCAATGGATGAAAATAGCAAGTCACTAAATTCATTTCACAGTGCATAATAAAAGGAGGTTTCCAAGATGTGTCAGCAAGTCAGTATAAATACTACCCCACTCCAGTGTACAGAAAAGAGTATGGGATTTTAAATCGATCAGAGCCATGGTCAATTCCTAGATTGCCTCAGTTTCTAGCTTGAATTTAGGTGTGTTTTTTAACTTCTATAAACTTAAGTCTTCTCACTGTAAAATTAGGACAATGATAATATTCATATCACAAGTAGCCCTGGGATTCAAATGAGATCATGTACTGAAAGACATTTGAAAAGTTTGATGTATAAATTATTATTATTTGTACCTAGAATTTCCTTTTCACTTGTGCTTCCAAAAGGGAATAAAATCTCAGCAAGAGAGACTACTGATGTTGATGTAATCATTTCTATTTTTTCAAGGTGGTTTACCAGCCAAAAATTGAATTGTGTGAAGAAGTAAAATAGAAAATAATTTATTCACATTTTTATATTATTCACATCCATGACATTTTCTTTATTTTGTCACTTAACAAGCAGCAGAGTAGAGCTCTTTAAAGGTCCCTTGTAGATTTTATGGAAAGAAATGTTATCTTTCCTACTCGCAAGCTTTATAGCATGGTATTAGTGAAGGATTGAGAAGTATTTTTTTCAGTCCTTTTTTAAAAATTGAAGTATATTTTCTGTGCCATATTATATAAGTTACAAGTGTACAATATAGTGATTCACAACTTTTAAAGGTAATCCTCCATTTATAGTTATTATAAAATATTGGCTTTATTCCCCATGTTGTAAAATATATCCTTGTAGCTTATTTTATACCTAATAGTTTGTACCACTTATTCCACTACCCGTACGTTGCCCCTCCCTCCTCCCCTCTCCCCACTGATAACCACTAGTTTGTTCTCTATATCTGTGTCTGCTTCTTCCTTGTTATGTTCACTAGCTTGTATTTTTTTTAGATTCCACATATAAGTGATATCATACAGTATTTGGCTTTCTCTGTCTGACTTATTTCACTTAGCATTATGCCCTCGGAGTACATCCATGTTGCTGCAAATGGCAAAATTTCGTTCCTTTTTTATGGCTGGATAGTATTCCATTGTATGTATGTGTATATATATATATATATATATATATATATATATATATATATATAGCACATCAAGAAGTATTTTATATTTACTTTTCGATTAAATACAAAGATATGCAAGGCTCTGTTTTTGACTATGGAAAACCAAAGCAAAGTCTTTGGTCTCTGCTTCTGAGGCATTTCCAGTCTATTTTAAGAGTCAAGATATACATAGTTGATTAAAAATTGTTAATATAATAAGATTGTCTATATTAACAATCTGGTACATCACAAAGAGGTCAGCTATTTGTCCAACATGTACCCTTGAACTATTTCTGAGCACATAACACAATGTGTTCTGACAAACCCCATGCGTTTTTCTTTTTTTAACATCTTTATTGGAGTATAATTGCTTTACAATGGTATGCTAGGTTCTGCTTTATAACAAAGTGAATCAGTTATTCATATACATATATCTCCATATCTCCTCCCTCTTGTGTCTCCCTCCCACCCTCCATATCCCACCCTCTAGGTGGTCGCAAAGCACCAAGCTGATCTCCCTGTGCTATGTGGCTGCTTCCCACTAGCTAGCTATTTTACATTTGGTAGTGTATATATGTCCATGCCACTCTCTCACTTCATCCCAGGTTACCCTTCCCCCTCCCTGTGTCCTCAAGTCCATTCTCTACATCTGCATCTTTATTTCTGTCCTGCCCCTAGGTTCTTCATAACCAAAATTTGTTTTAAGATTCCATATATATCTGTTAGCATATGGTATTTGTTTTTCTCTTTCTGACATAATCACTCTGTATGACAGACTCTAGGTCCATCCACCTCACTACAAATAACTCAGTTTCCTTTCTTTTGATGGCTGAGAAATATTCCATTGTGTATATACACGACATCTTCTTTATCCATTCATCTGTCAATGGACACTTAGGTTGCTTCCATGTCCTGGCTATTGTAAATAGAGCTGGAAGTATCATTGTGGTACATAACTATTTTTGAATTATGGTTTTCTCAGGGTATATGCCCAGTAGTGGGATTGCTGGGCCGTATGGTAGCTCTATTTTTAGTTTTTTAAGGAACCTCCATACTGTTCTCCATAGTGGCTGTATCAATTTACATTCCCACCAACAGAGCAAGAGGGTTCCCTTTTCTCCACACCCTCTCCAGCATTTATTGTGTGTAGATTTTTTGATGATGGCCATTCTGACCGGTGTGAGATGATACCTCATTGTGGTTTTGATTTGCATTTCCCTAATGATTAGTGATGTTGAACATCCTTTCATGTGTTTGTTGGCAATCTGTATATCTTCTTTGGAGAAATGTCTATTTAGCTATTCTGCCCATTTTTGGATTGGGTTGTTTGTTATTTTGATATTGAGCTGCATGAGCTGCTTATATATTTTGGAGATTAGTGCTTTGTCAGTTGCTCCATTTGCAAATATTTCCTCCCATTCTGAAGGTTGTCTTTTTGTCTTGTTTATGGTTTCCTCTGCTGTGCAAAAGATTTGAAATTTCATTAGGTCCCATTTGTTTATTTTTATTTCCATTTCTCTAGGAGATGGGTCAAAAGGGATCTTGCTGTGATTTATGTCATAGAGTGTTCTGCCTATGTTTTCCTCTAAGAGTTTTATAGTGTCTGGCCTTACATTTAAGTCTTCAATCCATTTTAAGTTTATTTTTGTGTATGGTGTTAGGCAGTGTTCTAATTTCATTCTTTTACATGTACCTATCCAGTTTTCCCAGCACCACTTATTGAAGAGGATGTCTTTTCTCCATTGTATATTCTTGCCTCCTTTATCAAAAATAAGGTGACCATATGTGTGTGGGTTTATCTCTGGGCTTTCTATGCTGTTCCATTGATCTATATGTCTGTTTCTGTGCCAGTACCATACTGTCTTGATTCCTGTAGCTTTGTAGTATATAGTATGAAGTCCGGGAGCCTGATTCCTCCAGCTCCGTTTTCTTCTCAAGATTGCTTTGGCTATTTGGGGTCTTTTGTGTTTCCATACAAATTGTGAAATTTTTTGTTCTAGTTTTGTGAAAAATGCCATTGGTATATTGATAGGGATTGCATTGAATCTGTAGATTGCTTTGGGTAGTATAGTCATTTTCACAATGTTGATTCTTCCAATCCAGGAACATGGTATATCTCTCTATCTGTTCCAATCATCTTTAATTTCTTTCATTAGTACCTTACAGTTTTCTGCATACAGGTCTTTTGTCTCCTTAGGTAGGTTTATTCCTAGGTATTTTATCTTTTTGTTGCAACGGTAAATGGGAGTGTTTTGTTAATTTCTCTTTCAGGTTTTTCATCCTTAGGGTATAGGAATGCAAGAGATTTCTGTGCATTAATATTGTATCTTGCTACTTTACCAAATTCATTGATTAGCACTAGTAGTTTTCTGGTAGCGTCTTTAGGATTCTCTATATATAGTATCATGTCATCTGCAAACAGTGACAGCTTTACATATTCTTTTCTGATTTGGATTCCTTTTATTTTTTTTTCTTCTCAGATTGCTGTGGCTAAAATTTACAAAACTATGTTAAATAATAGTGGTGAGTGTGGGCAACCTTGTCTTGTTCCTGATCTTAGTGGAAATGGTTTCAGTTTTCCACAATTGAAAATGATGTTGGCTGTGGGTTTGTCATACATGGCCTTTTTTATGTTGAGGTAAGTTCCCTCTATGCCTACTTTCTGGAGGGTTTTTTTTTATCATAAATGGATGGTGAATTTTATCGAAAGCTTTTTCTGCATCTATTGAGATGATCATATGGTTTTTAATCCTTCAATTTGTTAATATGGTGTATCACATTGATTGATTTGTGTATATTGAAGAATCCTTGCATTCCTGGGAAAAAACCCACTTGATCCCGGTGTATGATCCTTTTAATGTGCTGTCGGATCGTGTGTCATAATATTTTGTTCAGGACTTTTGCGTCTATATTCATCAGTGATATTGGCCTGTAGCTTTCTTTCTTTGTGACCTCTTTGTCTGGTTTTCGTATCAGGGTGATGGTGGCCTTGTAGAATGAGTTTGGGAGCGTTCCTCCCTCTGCTATATTTTGGAAGAGTTTGAGAAGGATAGGTGTTAACTCTTCTCTAAATGTTTGATAGAATTCACCTGTGAAGCCATCTGGTTCTGGGCTTTTGTTTGTTGGAAGATTTTTAATCACAGTCTTAATTTCAGGGCTTGTGATTGCTCTGCTTATATTTTCTATTTCTTCCTGGTTCGGTGTTGGAAGGTTGTGCTTTTCTCAGAATTTGTCTATTTCTTCCAGGTTGTCCATTTTATTGGCATATAGTTGCTTGTAGTAATCTCTCATGATCCTTTGTATTTCTGCAGTGTCAGTTGTTACTTCTTTTTCATTTCTAATTCTATTGATTTGAGTCTTCTCCCTTTTCTTCTTGATGAGTCTGGCTAATGGTTTATCAATTTTGTTTATCTTCTCAAAGAACCAGGTTTTAGTTTTACCGATCTTTGCTATTGTTTCCTTCATTTCTTTTTCATTTATTGCTGATCTACTCATTATGATTTCTTTCCTTCTGCTAACTTTGGGGTATTTTTGTTCTTCCTTCTCTAATTGCTTTAGGCGTAAGTTTAGGTTGTTTATTTGAGATGTTTCTTGTTTCTTGAGGTAGGATTGTATTGCTATAAACTTCCCTCTTAGAACCACTTTTGCTGTGTCCCATAGCTTTTGGTTCATTGTGTTTTCATTGTCATTTGTTTTTAGGTATTTTTTGATTAGCCCTTTGATTTCTTCAGTGATCTGTTGCTTATTAAGTAGTATATTGTTTAGCCTCCTTGTATCTGTATTATTTACACATTTTTTCCTGTAATTGATATCTAGTCTCATAGCATTGTGGTCAGGAAAGATACTTGATATGATTTCAATTTTCTTAAATTTACCAAGGCTTGTTTTGTTATCCAGAGTACGATCTATCCTGGAGAATGTTCCATGGGCACTTGAGAAGAAAGTGTATTCTGTTGTTTTTGGATGGAAAGTCCTATAAATATCAATTGAGTCCATCTTGTTTAATGTATCATTTAAAGCTTGTGTTTCCTTATTTATTTTCAATTTGTTTGGTCTGTCCGTTGGTGAAAGTGGGTGTTAAAGTCCCCTACTATGATTGTGTTATTGTTGATTTTCCCTTTTATGGGTGTTAGCATTTACCGTATGTACTGAGGTGCCCCTATGTTGGGTGCATAAATATATACAATTGTTATATCTTCTTCTTGTATTTCTCCCTTGATCATTATGTAGTGTCCTTATTCGTCTCTTGTTGTACTGTTTATTTTGAAGTCTGTTTTGCCTGAGAATTGCTACTCCAGCTTTCTTTTGATTTCTATTTGCATGGAGTATCTTTTTCCATCCCCTCACCTTCAGTCTGTATGTGTCCCTAGGTCTGAAGTGGGTCTCTTGTAGATAGCATATATACAGCTCTTGTTTTTGTATCCATTCAGCCAGTCTATGTCTTTTGGTTGGAGCATTTAATCCATTTACATTTAAGGTAATTATTGATATGTATGTTCCTATTACCATTTTCTTAATTGTTTTGAGATTGTTATTGTAAGTCTTTTCCTCCTCCTGTGTTTCTTGCTTAGAGAAGTTCCTTTAGCATTTGTTGTAAAGCTGGTTTAGTGGTGCTGAATTCTCTTAGCTTTTGCTTGTCTGTAAATGTTTCAATTTCTCTGTCGAATCTGAATGGGGCTTACTGGGTAGAGGAATCTTGGTTGTAGGTTTTGTCCTTTCACCACTTTAAATATATTCTGCTACTCCCTTTTGGCTTGCAGAGTTTCTGCTGAAAGATCAGCTGTTAACCTAATGGGGATTCCCTTGTATGTTATTTGTTGTTTCTCCTTTACTGCTTTTAATATTTTTTCTTTGTATTTAATTTCTGATAGTTTGATTGATAAGTGCTTTTGTGTGTTTCTCCTTGAGTTTACCCTGTATGGGACTCTCTGCACTTCCTGGACTTGATTAACTATTTCCTTTCCCATATTAGGGAAGTTTTCATCTATAATCTCTTCAAATATTTTCTCAGTCCCTTTCTTTTTCTCTTCTTCTTCTGGAACCCCAGTAGTTTGAATGTTGGTGCATTTAATGGTGTCCCTGAGGTCTCTGAGACTGTCCTCAATTCTTTTCATTCTCTTTTCTTTATTCTGCTCTGCAGTAGTTATTTCCACTAATTTATCTTCCAGGTCACTTATCCGTTCTTCTGCCTCAGTTATTCTGCTATTGATTCCTTCTAGAGAATTTTTAAATTTCATTTATTGTGTTGTTCATCATTGCTTGTTTGCTCTTTAGTTATTCTAGGTCCTTGTTAAACGTTTCTTGTATTTTCTCCATTCTATTTTTAAGATTTTGGATCATCTTTCCTATTATTACTCTGAATTCTTTTTCAGGTAGACTGCCTATTTCCTCTTCATTTGTTTGGTCTGGTGGGTTTTTAGCTTGCTCTTTCATCTGCTGTGTATTTTTCTGTCTTCTCATTTTGCTTAATTTACTGTATTTGGGTTCTCCTTTTCGCAGGCTACAGGTTTGTAGCTCCCGTTGTTTTTGGTGTCTGCCCCCAGTGGCTAAGGTTTGTTCAGTGGGTTGTGTAGGCTTCATGGTGGAGGGGACTAGTGCCTGTGTCCTGGAGGATGACTCTGGATCTTGTCTTTCTGGTGGGCAGAACCACGCCCGGTGGTGTGTTTTGGGGTGTCTGTGACTTATTATGATTTTAGGCATCCTCTCTGCTAATAGGTGGGGTTGTGTTCCTATCTTGCTAATTGTTTGGCATAGGGTGTCCAGCACTGTAGCTTGCTTGTCATTGAGTGGAGCTGGGTCTTAACGTTGAGATGGAGATCTCTTGGAGAGTTTTCGCTGTTTAATATTACATGGAGTTGGGAGGTCTGTGGTTGACCAATGTCCTAAACTCGGCTCTTCCTCCTCAGAGGCACAGGCCTGACAGCCAGCTGAAGCACCAAGGACCTGTCAGCCACACGGCTCAGAAGAAAAGGGAGAAAAATGAAAGAAAGAAAGAAAGAAAGAAAGAAAGAAAGAAAGAAAGAAAGAAAGAAAGAAAGAAAGAAAGAAAGAAAGAAAGGCAAAAATAAAATAAAGTTATTAACATAAAAAATAATTATTAAGAATAAAAACTTAAAAAGTAATTTAAAAAGAGGAAAAAAAGAAAAAGGAAAGAAAGAAGAGAGCAACCAAACCAAAACACAAATCCACGAATGATAATAAGCACTAAAAATGATACCTAAAAAATAAAAAGAAAATGGACAGACAGAACCATAGGTAATATGGTAAAACCAAAGCTATACAGACAAAATCAAGCAAAGCATACACATACACACTCACAACAAGAGAAAAAGGATAAAAATGTATATATTGTTCCTTCCAAAGTCCACCACCTCAATTTTGGGATGATTCGTTGTCTATTCAGGTATTCCACAGATGCAGGGTACATCAAGTTGATTGTGGAGATTTAATCCACTGCTCCTGAGGCTGATGGGAGAGATTTCCCTTTCTCTTCTTTGTTCGCACAGCTCCCGGGGTTCAGCTTTGGATTTGGCCCTGTCTCTGTGTGTAGGTCACCTGAGGGTGTCTGTTCTTCACCCAGACAGGACTGGGTTAAAGGAGTAGCAGATTAGGGGGCTCTGGCTCGCTCAGGCTGGGTGGAGGGAGGGGTATGGAATGTGGGGTGAGCCTGCGGCGTTAGAGGCTGGCGTGACATTGCACCAGCCTGAGGCGTGCCGTGTGTTCTCCCAGGGAAGTTGTCCCTGGGTCATGGGACCCTGGCAGAGGCAGGCTGCACAGGCTCCCGGGAGGGGTGGTGTGGATAGTGACCTGTGATTGCACACAGGCTTCTTGGTGGCTGCAGCAGTAGCCTTAGTGTCTCATGCCCATCTCTGGAACTCATTTAGGTGGCACTCTTAATCCCCTCTCATCGCGCATCCCAAACAATGCTCTCTTGCCTCTTCGGCAGCTCCAGACTTTTTCCCGGACTCCCTTCTGGCTAGTTGTGGCACACTAGCCGCCTTCTGGCTGTGTTTACTCAGCCAACCCCAGTCCTCTCCCTGGAATCTGACCTCCGAAGCCTGAGCCTCAGCTCCCAGACTAGACTCGCCCCGGCAGGTGAGCAGACAAGCCTCTCGGGCTGGTGAGTGCAGGTCAGCACTGATCCTCTGTGTAGGAATCTCTCCACTCTGCCCTCTGCACCCCTGTTGCTGCGCTCTCCTCTGTGGCTCTGAAGCTTCCCTCCCACCACCCCCCGTATCCGCCAGTGAAGGGGCTTCCTATTGTGTGGAAACCTTTCCTCCTTCACAACTCCCTCCCACTGGTGCAGGTCCCGTCCCTATCCTTTTGTCTCTGTTTTTTCTTTTTTCTTTTGCCGTACCCAGGTATGTGGGGAGTCTCTTGCCTTTTGGGAAGTCTGAGGTCTTCTGCCAGCATTCAGTGGGTGTTCTGTAGGTGTTGTTTCACATGTAGATGTATTTCTGATGTATTTGTGGGGAGGAAGGCGATCTCCACATCTCACTCCTCTGCCATCATGAAGGTCTCTCCCCCATGTGCTTCTTATTCACATATCCTTCATAATAACATTGGAGACTTTCCTAGGTGCAACATCTGGAAAGTTAGCAAAAGAAGTGAGTAAAGAAACACTAGCCCTGCTGAAAACACTCTTAGAATAGCAATTCTACTTTCCAGAATCACCCCGAACCATCTATTGTTGACTGAGGGCAAGCAGCAGGCAGGTTTCTGCAGAGAAATGGAGTTCAGGAGGAGAGAAGTGTCTGGTACTAGGATGGACCCTGGTGGTGGAGATTTGTGGCAAAAGAGGCTTTTCTGCAGTGGGAGCATTCCATCTTCTTGGCTAGCAGCTCTCATGATAGGCACCCATTTATCAAATGCAACAAGCTTAGAGAAATGATAGCTATTACTCAGGAAGCACTCATTTTGTGCCAGATTCTATACTAGATGCATCACACCTGTTATCAAAAAAATCCTCATCAGACTATGAGAGATGGGCATTAATTATTCCCTCTCTTACCAATGAAGAACTGAGACTCACAAAATATAACTTGACAAAGGTAATACTTTCACTAAGTAACACAGAATTTAAACCCAGGTTGCTTAGCTCTAAAAATCTTTTCTGTACAGCAGTATCTTCAAATTGGGATAGATACTACTATAGGTTCACTAAGACTTTCTAAAGGGTACATGGCACAAAGAGTTCTAAAGAAATTTATTTCCAGATCTTCCTCCCATCTGTTGTTTTCTAAAATGAATCTGAATGAGAAGCCTCCTGAATGTTCTTCTTTACCACCTCCCCTTTCACAATCTCCCTTCGACTTTTCAGAAGAAAGTCATACCTCTCACCTAAACTGGATCCATTCTCATCACTAAGCATGCACAGAAGGGGTAAAAACTTACAGGGTACCAAAGCAGTGGAGAACTCAAAATATCAGTGCCATTGTCGCTGAAGTGAATGACTTTAATGACTAGGTAGCAAATGTCTTGAAATTTGGGTCCTTTGTAAATAGATCCATAAATTAGAAGATTGCTTTCAGCAAAGACTTCTTGATTGTGTTGTCACTGATGGATCAGATTATTTTGATGCTGAATCAGTTACGTCATTTTGGGCATATATAACTTAAAAAGGAGTTCAAGTAATTAAGTGAAATTCCCTCAAAAATCTTTTCATTACCATCTAGTTTTTTATGAGAATAAAGTTTCTCAGGACTGTGATTTAGTTTGTAAAATTTAGAATAGAAAATATGCTGAGCCTTACGTTTTCTATCAATGAGTAATATTCATCCATGGATGCATGCAATAATTTTTAATTAACAATCTTTCACAAATATTATTAAGAAATAAATTTTCAATAAAATTTTACTTCTGTATTTAATAGCTTATTTTGTAAAATATTTAATGTTTATGTCATTCCAATAAATTGTGTATTACTAAAAACTATAAGGATAACAATCCAGATTATATTGGTCCCATGAAATTTTTAAAAAGTAATTTTAATTTTTATACCTATTTTGTTGTAGAAAAGTATGATAGGCTGATGAGTTTTTTAAAAATACATTTCAAGAATAACATACAACATTTAGGTATAATTTTGTAATAAAATAAAATAAAAACATGAGATCAAGTGAAAAAGGAAATCCTATAAAATTTTAGACTATAATAGAAGAGTTTGTTTAGGTACTTTTGATATGGATGAGGGTAAATATCAAATCATTTAATGTGCATACATTTTTATAAAGTGATAATACATTTTTATTTTAAAACTTATACTATTTGCAACATCTATCCCTGAACTTTTATCCTCTGAAACTATATACAATTATGATTAAAGCAACTTAGAATCTACTTAAAAATATGTGAGAGCATACATAAAACTTGGTTTTAAAACTTTCATTTGGTGCTACTCAAGGATAAAAGCTTAAAGACCATTGTTCTACAGACCTTTTCCCTCCATGATATGACTTATTGCTAATAAGAAAGACAGTACACCAGTTCATTCAAGAGCTTAAGCTCTGGAATAAAACACACTGGTGTTCCAGCCTTCTCTTATTTTTAATCTTAATCTTTTTAATCTTAGACAAGTTACTTCAGCTCTCTAAACTGCTTTATCCAAATCTGTATAATGGAGATTATGAAGATAAGCTGTAGAATCATTGTGAAGATTACATGAAATTAATCATGTTAAGCTTTTAGAAAAATTCCTGAACATAGTAAGTGCCATGTATATACAATCATAAAAGTTTTCATAGACAAGAGATTTCAGAGGGGAGATAAGTGTATGTTCTTGGGCTGTGGTTCCAGAGGGAATGGGGCTTGGTATGGTTTCAGAGAATGAGTACATAAAGCTCAAAAGGAGGGGAAAAAAATCGTCCGCTGAGGCGGCAGAAATACTATGAGCCACAATGGTGGGAGAGCACAAATCTTCAAATGGAAAAGTGAAGAGCTGCACTTTAAAAATGAATTTGACAACAAAATAATCCTAATTGTATGAAATGAAGCTAGATTTCCTCTGCCCATGCCCTAATGCCTGCACTGTTTCTATCCTACCTTTTTAAAAAAATTATAATCTTACAGTTTCTGTTTTCTTATATTTCTGAATTTTGAAATTCAGCATGTCCTTGGCCATAGTCCCTCAACTTGACTCCTACTTACAGTTTAACTCTGTTACTCCTACTTCTTTGTCTGGCTCTGAATCTGAGTTCTACTTATGTTTTGTGTTTTCCCTGAATGGACTCTGAAATGATATCATACTCTACCTCTTCCCTGGGAGTATGTGGGAGAGAACACAAAACATCAAGAGGTCAGATGTTGAAGTCTAATTGATATGGGTTAAAATCCCAACTCAACTACGACTTGGGAAACTCAGAACTTGTCTGAGCCTCAGTTTTCTCTTTTTTTCAATGGGGATACTTTCTAATCAACAGAGTTGCTATAAAGGCTGAAGGACTTATGTCACAAAAAGCAATAGCTCAATTAACATTCAGAAAATAATAATTCTTACTATAATTACTATTCCTTTTGCAATGAATGGAGCCATTTAATGGAGTCCTGTTTAACTTTGAAATAAATATTTTGCAAAATAAAACACATTACCTGATGTCCTCTAGACAGTTGAACATGAAATGTAATGTCAAAAGTCACAAATTTCATGTTTTCTCTGGAACCAGAAAAAAAAAATGAAAAGTAACCACCAGAACTGGAAAGCAAGGGAACACATAAAGGCTGGAAAGATCTGTTTCTACGTACTGTTACAGACTGAAGTGAGAGTGACTGTGTTGATTATTATAAAAAGGTTTTACTACTTTTCAGGATCTAAAGGAGGAATAATAGGCAGAAGCAACAGAATGGAACACAGACTGGCTTAGCCTATTCCATTGGTTAATCAGTCCGTTGTGACCAGATTGACACCATTCAACTCTACAAAGATTTATTAAATATTCACTGGGCATCTAGAATGTACAGAATCCCAATACAGAATGAATTTTATGGTTGATTTTATTACTTTGAATCAGGCTTTCAATTGTAGTTGTAAACCAAATGAGAAAATCATTTAGATTTTAAATCATTAAGACAAACTAATTTTTTTTTTTCAATTTTCTTTTTGTCAACAGGATTTGCTAGTCCGCTTACTGGGATAGCAGATGCCTCCCAAAGCAGTATGCACAATGCCTTGCACATCTACATGAATGGAACGATGTCCCAAGTACCGGGATCTGCCAACGATCCCATTTTCCTTCTTCATCATGCATTTGTCGACAGGTTGGTTAGCACTTCTTCATAAATTATGTGCTTATTTGTTTTAAATGTAGTGGATGGCACGAAGATATACAAAAAGCCAACAGGCACATAAAGGTACGCACACCATCACTAGTCATTAGGGAAGCACAAATTAAAACCAAAATGAGATAGTACCTCATGCTTGTTAGAATGGCCATCATCAAAAAAAACAAGAGATAAATGCTGTCCTGGATGTGCAGAAAAGGGAATCCTTGTGCGCTATTGGTGAAATTGTAAACTGGTATAGCCACTATGGAAAACAACATAGAGGATTCTCAAAAAATTAAAAATAAAACTGCCAAATGATCTGGCAATTCCAATTCTGGGAATATATCCAAAGGAAACAAAACCTCTAACTTGTAAAGGACACCCCCATTTTCATAGCAGCATTATCTACAATACCTAAGATATGGGAACAACATAAGGTCCATCAATGGATGAATGGCTGAAGAAGTTATCACCATCTCTACCTCACTCATGTTTCAGGAACATGGACATGATATCAAATAACTAAGTGACTATTAGCCCGGAAGATTATTAGGCAGGTTTTTATTGCCTTCTTGGCAACTCTAATATTATAAGAATTAAATAATATTCCAAGTCAAGTTTTATTTAGAAATTAGTTTTTAAGAAAGTATATAAGCACCAAAATTATGATAACAATATAACATCAAAACCACCAAAACTATACATCAAGGAGGGAGGAAGATTGTGGGGGAAAACATCTTACCAGAACAGATAGACTGAACTCTGTTTACTGAGTCATTTTTATATCATATTGTCTTTGTGAATTTTTGGCATTTTTTTGATATTTAGTGCCATCCCATGAACTTTAAAGAAGCTAGATTTCCTAGATACCTTGATGCCCCAGACAAGGAATATGCAAACTATGGCTTATAGGCCAAATCTGTCTCCTACCTTATTTGTAAATAAAGTTTTATTAGAACACAACCACAATCATTCATCTACATATTGTCTATGGCTGCTTTCACACTACAATGGCCAAGTTGAACCAAGACCATATAGTGCACAAAATAGAAAAGATTTAGTTCCTGGCCCTTTACAGAGAAAGTTTCCTGACCCCTACCAAACCAGTGAATTCCATATTTATATGCCAGGTAAGAGAAAGAGGTTGATCTTTATCTAGCCCACCTATATCTATATTTATAGAAAATGCTATAACTGAATTCAATGTCTGGAGGCATTTTTTTAAATAGAGATAAAGCTATTATGAAGATATACAGCTTTTAGAAGCCACTCTCCCACCTTTGAAAATTAAAATTTTCTCTTTCTTAGAATTCTCTGTTAATCCTATCTTACTATTAGATACCTGCATGATTATTAAAGTAACTCAAAAATAATAAGCAAATGTCAAAGTAGTTTCTCATTCAGCCCTTGTAGGCAAGCTGATGAAGATTCTGGGGATGGAGAGGGAGGAAAAATCATCATTATAAAGAAGGATAGAGACCTGCGGATTGCCACAAAGTACTGTGGCATCTGAGCTTTCCTCTCAAGTCTCTTCTTAATAGAGATGCATTTCTTCAATCAGGTGGTCTTTTCGCTGCTGTTCAGTTATTCACAAATATATTTATTGAGCACCTACTATGTGCTGAGTACATTTGCCTGAATATTCCACATTCATTGTTGCTTCTATGCATTGCACTTACCAGTCTCCAAATCTGGAACATATTTTCCTTGACTTATCTAATTTCTATACAATCTTCAAGACTAGTTTCAATTGTTAGCTCTTCCATGAAGAATGACCATGCCTATCTAAAATCATTTCTCTCATCTAAGGGTGTGTTGGAGCCAGCCCAAATTGGCTAGCAAGATTGAATTATGTACATATTTTCCCAACTTTGCATTCAGTGACCTCAGGCTGTAGCTTGAAACCAGTATTGGTAGGAGTGTTTACATCAGAAAACTGGCAAGTGCTACAAATCAGGGCTTTCACTCTGAGAGAGCTGGTTGTTAAAATAATGGCCAGCATACCGCTGCTCCCATCTGTTAACTCACATCACTTTCTCTCTCTACTTCTTATTTTGGACACATCATTTATATCGTTCTTATTGATTATGTGCTTTCCTTACTGATTATTTGTGCTTTGTCTCTATGACTAATCTCTGAGCTACTTAATGGTGGGACCCACGCCTTGAATTCTATTTGCTTTTCTCACAATGTTTTCTTTAGCTTGTAATTAGTAGATGTGTAATACATTTCTATCAAATGAATAAATGATTGAAAACAAACTTAGCAAGTTACATTTATCATAGCTACAAAGGAAACTGCAGAGAAATCATTTTAACTAAAAAACACTTTTTGCAACTCTTATAAAACACAAATCATTCAATGCTATAAACATGTTTTAAGATTTATCATGTTAAAAAAAAAAGATTCAGCATGTTTTAGATTTAGCAAGGTCTAGACCATTAGACCTTGTTTTAGGCACTGATTAAACAGAATAATGAGACAAGATCACTGGCTTGAAAAAGCTTAGTCTAGTGGGAAATACAAACAAGTAAACAACTATAGTACATTATAATTCACACAGTCATAGGAGACATTCTTGGAAAGCTACATAAAAAGGATGATATATGAACTGAGCCCTGAAGAGCAGCAGGCCTACAAGACAAGAATGGATAATCAAGGATTGAGAACATAACTCTTACCTCATTGAAACCAAGCACAAGCTCAAAGTATGAACTGAAGAAGAAAATGAAGCTTAGGGTCCAAAATAAGGAAATATGCCTCAGTGGCCAGTTAGCTCACCACCAAAATGTGCCATTGTTGGGCAAATAGAGACATAAAGTAATTACAGTTATCTCTACCACTTTTAAGTAAAAAAAAGGAAAAATCAGAGAATGGATCTAATACAATGATTTTAAAATATAATATGTATTTAGTTTTTACTATGTGCTAGGCACTGTTATAAACTCTTTACAAGTTTTATTTTATTTAATCCACACCAACAAGTCTGTAATGTTCTAGATTAAAAAAGAGAGATGGAGAAGTTCAGTAACTGTCCCAAGATTACACAGCTAGTAAAGTGTGGAGTTGAGAGTTAAACAATGCAGTCTTACTACAGAGCCATGTTCTTAACCACTGTGGAGAATTCCTTGCAAAATGCAAAGACAAGTTTTCCTTCTGACTGCTCTTAGACTGAGGATAAATCATTTTCATTAAAAATTCATTCATTCAGCAAACATTTTAAGTTTCTTCTATATTCTAGATCCCATGCCATGTACCACGCCTTTTTAATTTATTGGTATGAATGACCTCCAGAGGCTTATAATCCTTCAAAAAAGATAGAAAAGGGAAAAAAAAAAAACCAACATAGCAATGTAGCACTGTCTATAACAGAAGTGTAAGGGGTATGTGAATCCAGAGAAGGAAGAGCTTAAATTATATAAGAATGGCCCAAACTGGAAGCACCTGACAACATCAAATGCTGGTGAAGATGTGGAGCTACAAGAACTCTCATTCATTGCTGGTGGAAATGCAAACTGGTGCAACCAACTTGGAAGACAGTGTGCAGCTTCTTATAAAACTAAACATATTCTTACCATACGATCCAATAATCATGCTCCTTGGTGTTTACACAAAGGAGTTGAAAATATATGTCCACACAAAACCCTGCACATGGATGTGTATAACAACTTTATGATTTCCAAAACTTGGAGGCAAGCAAAACGTCCTTCAGTATGTAAGTGGATAAATAAATGGTGGTACATCCAGACAATGGGATATTATTTAGTACTACAAAGAAATGAGCTATCAAGCCATGAGAAAACATGGGAAAAACTTAAATATATATTACTAAGTAAGAGAAGCCAATCTGAAAACGTTATGTATTGCATGGTTCCAACTATATAACATTCTGGTAAAAGCAAAACTGTGGACTTTATAAAATGATCAGTTGTCGAGGTTGAGGGCATGAGGAATGGATAGGCAGAACACAAAGAATTTTTAGGGCAGTGAAAAAACTGTATGATAGCATAATGATGGATATGTCATTATACATTTGTCCAAACGCATAGAATGTATAACACCGGTAGTGAACCCTAAGGTAACCTATGGATTTTAGGTGACTATGATATGACATCGTAGGTTCATCAGTTATAACAAATGCACCATTCTGCTGGGGGATGATGATAAGGGGGAGGTTATGCATGTGGGGGGGGAAGGGGATATTAGGAAATCTCTGTATCTTCCTTTAATTTTGTTGTAAGCCTAAAACATCTCTTTTAAAAAAGTCTTAAAAAGAAAGATAAGTATGGTTGTGACCTACTTAACATTTTTAAATAACTGAAGTTATGACTGGTAACACTATACTGTTGTTGCCTAATATCAGATAGTGCACCATCAGGACTCTGATAAATAGAAATGTGATATGGACAGTGAGGGAACTGATGAATCTCTAAGAACTTGTCATAAAGCATACAATTTAGAAAAAAATTAACGACATTTACTTATACAAATTTAACCGAGGGAAGGCTGAGTAGCTCTTCTTATTTGAGTACTCTTCCCATGTTACTCATCAATAGTAACTAATAAATGAACCTAAGTATTTCTAGCATCTCTCTCTTTGTAAGGTGAAATAACAAACCTTTGTAATTTTCCAGAAATCACAAAGGTCATTTAAAAGATATTATACAAGATTTATGTCACTTTTTTTTATATTTAGGATCTGATTTGGGCAAGGCAAAATCAAAGTTGTCAGAGGAAACTTGGACACGATTAAGTAGGATTATGAGTGCCAATATCATATATTTCATGATATTTTTAATGAAAGTGTCAATAAAACATTTTAAAGTTAAAAGAAAAGAAGGTAACAGGACTGTAAAGAACCTTAGTGCTTTTATAAGTGAGGAACAAGAAACCTTTGCTCTTTTTTCCTTTCTTAAACAGTCAAGAGTATAATACAGGCAACGAAAAGCTCAGGAAATTATTCTAGTTAGACAGAAAATATCTGCTATCTAAAAAGTAAGAAAAAAATCCTTTATATTGTAGGCAAGGGCCATAAGCAATATTATCAGTCAGTAAGTCAGTAAGTAAGTAAGTAAATAAATAAATAAATAAAAATTCAGTAAGTAAGTAAGCCAAGTCAGTAAGGCCATCAAAATTGAGAATATTTTAAGGTTTTTAACAAATTTTATAACTTATTTTTCAAACTTAGGTATTATAAACCAGGTCAAATAAAATTCACTTTCCAAATTTCATCCTTCATTGGCTCCTTCATATCCTGGAACATACTGGCACTTTAAGACAGACTTTAGGGGCTCCGCCAGATGAGCACTAATTTCATTATAACATTAAGATGTTATTAACATGCAGTGTTAATAAAGATAGTCATTGTTTATCTTTAAATGAGCCAATAAATATTTTTTTAAAAAAGAATTCCATTGTATGACTGCACCATTCTTTAGTAATCACTTAGTCACTAATTAACAGGCTTTTTTTTTTGCGGTACGCGGGCCTCTCACTGTTGTGGCCTCTCCCGTTGTGGTGCACAGGCTTCAGACGCGCAGGCTCAGCGGCCATGGCTCATGGGCCTAGCCACTGCGGGGCATGTGGGATCTTCCCGGACCGGGGCACAAACCCGTGTCCCCTACATCGGCAGGCGGACTCTCAACTACTGCGCCACCAGGGAAGCCCCAGGCATTTTGATTCTTTTTTAAACTATATATATGTGTATGTTTGTGTGTGTTTATATTATGTATATATATATATGTATATATATATATAATTGTGAACATTTGTGAGTATAGCTAAAGAATAGATTTTTCACATTGGAATTGAAAGGTGAGAGGTTAAATACATTTAAAATTTGTTGATATTTCCAAACTGCCTTCCAAAAATGATTGTGTTTGCTACATTTCCAGAAATAGAGAATGAAAGTGTGTTGTCACCCTGTACCCTCATTTGCACTAGATGTCATCAAATGTATTAATCTTTTTAACTCTGAAAAGTAGAAAAATATTTATTTGTATTTTTGTTTCCTAGACATGTTATAGATTAATTATACTTTTTTTAAAAATGTCTATTTACATTCTTTGCTGTTTTATATTAGGTTAATTTGTCTTTTTATTATTGAATTATATAGGCCCCTCATAAATTTTTAGTTGACCTTTTTTGTCATAAACATTACAAATATTTTTTGCAGTTTTAATCATCATTTAAATATTATGGTATCTTTCTTGGTGTTCAGAAATTAATATCTGATCTTTTATATAATCTTTTATATTCAATCTCTGTTCACAACTTCAGAGTCTTTAACTCTTTGTTCCTCAGTATTCTCATCTGTAAAAAGAGTGGATTGATCTAAAGCTCCATGGTTCCTTCTGGACTTTACAATCCTCTGGATAATGTGTTTTTGAAGAAATGACAGTAGAATGCATTAGCACAATTACAGGGCTTTAGCAGGTTTCTTAGTGACAGCTTAATCATGCTTTTAGTTATGATTAATAGGTAACTGACATATAGACAAATCCAATTCATAGTATAAATTATTTTTCTCTGCTATTCAGATTAAGGTCTGACAGGACTCTAAGCTTTTCTCAGACTTGTAAAAAAAAAGTTTCTGGCAAGAAGAGACGATTGAAGAGTGGGCACCCTAAAAGAATGAATATGTTGGAATGTTTATTCTTTTTCTCCAAGATCAGATTTGAGGCATGCTAAAGACAGAGACATTTGAAACTTTAAACCAACCTAACACTACAACACCCATCAAGCAAAGCTGATGTTTTAGCCATGGAATCAGGAACTTTTATGCTTATAAATTCCTTAGGAAGGAAGATGAGCATTGGTGCTGGATGGTACCCTATGGATAAATGTCGGAGCCGCAGAAAGAGGGCTTTAGAAATACCTCCTTTTCCTTAATACTTCATTGCTCAAGGAGGGCTCACGTGGACAAAAGCAAGCACATCTCTGCATGCATGCATTCATTCAGCTGTTAATTC
Organism: Delphinus delphis; assembly: GCF_949987515.2. Classification (NCBI taxonomy): domain Eukaryota; kingdom Metazoa; phylum Chordata; class Mammalia; order Artiodactyla; family Delphinidae; genus Delphinus; species Delphinus delphis. Next base: position 44,891,165 of record NC_082690.1, on the reverse strand, counting down.
AACAAACATTTAGTCCCCTCTACGCTTTGTGTGCTATATTAGGCCATGGGGATTCAGCAGTCACTAATACTATTCCTCCCCACCTAATGCTTCCTGGTCCAGATATGTAAAAAACTAAGTAACATAAAACAAAACGTAACTTCTGCAATAGTAGTGGTTTAATAGGCCAGAGTATGCGGGAGTGAAGAAAAGAGCATCAAGGAAGTAGGGACCATAAGAATGGTCCTCCTCATACCCTGGATCTGTAGCACCTAGCAGCCTGCCTGGCACAGAGTGGACATTCAATGAATAGCTGTTAGATTCCAGTGTTCGGCATTCTCTTATGACCGGTGGCTTTATGAAGAATGAGTAGGATATTGACTCGTGAAGATGGGTAGTAACAACATTCAATTCATGTGGAACAAAACAAGAAAACCTCAGAAGTGTGAGGTTAAGAGAAACTTCAGGAGAGAGGCCATAATTAAAACCCAACTAAAATACTGAAAGCACAGCTAATGTTTGAGTGCTTACTGTGCACCAAAAACTAGGGGCATCAACGGACTGACCCACTTAATAGTTAACAACAACCCTACCAGTTAAGTGGCATTATCATCCCCATCTGAGGGACCAATAGACTAAAGCACAGAGAGGTTAAATAACCTGTCAGGATATGAACCCATGTTTTTAACCTGTACTATATGCTGCTTCATAAAGTGTTTGGAGAGCAGAAGAAATGCATGTCTATATAGAGAGAGAATATACTCTTACCCCAACGCAAGAGCAAGAGCTAACAGGGTAGGTGGTTATTTTGAACACTAGTCACCAGCATGGTTACTGCAGCAGGAGGCCAGTTGACCAAGCAGAATAGGTTGGTGAAAAATTTAGCAAGCTCAAATTGGGTGGGGTATGTGGAGGGGAGAGGAGGAGTGCAGGGGGCAAGCAGGGGCTAGACAGTGAGGGGTGGGGAATGTGAAGGGGAACAAAAACTGGGCCAATATTTGGAGTAAGTGTTACAATTTAGAGTGCCCAGAAGTTTAAGCCTGCAGTTTTAACTGATTTTTAAATTTTTATTGAAATATAGTTGATTTACAGTACTGTGTTAGTTTCAGGTGTACAGCAAACAGGTGTAGTTCCCTGTGCTCTACAGTAGGTCATTGTTGTTTATCTATTTTATATAGTGTGTATATATATATATATTTTTTTATTATTTTTTTTTTTTGTGGTATGCGGGCCTCTTACTGCTGTAGCCTCTCCCGTTGCGGAGCACAGGCTCCGGACGCGCAGACTCAGCGGCCATGGCTCACAGGCCCAGCCGCTCCGCGGCATGTGGGATCTTCCCGGACTGGGGCGCGAACCTGTGTCCCCTGCATCGGCAGGCGGACTCTCAACCACTGCGCCACCAGGGAAGCCCTATAGTGTGTACATTTTAATCCCTAACTCCTAATTTATCCCTCCCCTCCTTTCCCCTTTGGTAACCATAGGGTTTCTCTGTGAGTCTATTTCTGTTTTGTCAATAAGTTCATTTGTATCATTTTTTTTTAGATTCCACATATGAGCTATATCATATGATATTTATCTTTCTCTGTCTGACTTAATTCACTTCGTATGATAATCTTTAGTTGCACCCATGATGCTGCAAATGGCATTATCTCATTCTTTTATGGCTGAGTAATATTCCATTGTGTGTGTGTATATATATACACACAGAAGTTTGCAACCACATTAGTTCTTGCCCAAAATAGAACAACTGATCCTTAACTTTGCAAAGGTTTCCAATGTCGTTTCCAAATTCTTTAAACATCCTTTGGACATATCCTGTGGCATATCATTATGTAATATATTTTGATGCTAGGTTTCTATGCATTCCATGCATCTAAGATGTCATTTGCATGAATATACATATATATATAATTTGCATATATTTCACATCTTCTTTATCCATTCATGTTAAACCCTCCTCTGATGTGGGCTGGGCTCCCCGTGGCTGAGCAGGCACTGACTCAGGAACTAAGTGAGGCTGAGGTAGAGAAGGCAGGAAGGGACACCTCTAGAAGCTCATAGTCTAGTTCCTAGATTCCAAGTGTGGATAAGAAGTCCTCTGGTGGAAGAACCATGAGACCTGGGGGCAGAATGCCTGTAAGCACGTCCTGGCTCTGTTCTGAGATACTTATATGACCCTGGGAAGGTTGCTGAATTCCTCCCAGCCTCAGTTTCCTCACTGACAAAATGGTGGTAATATTACTACTCTTCTCATAGGAATGTGACTTTACAGTTTATAACTCATAATATGACAACTGCTCCTTGTAAAGAGAGCAGAGTATAAGGGACTTCTATAAAGCATATGCGATACTTTTGTTCTGTACTCACTATTTGCAAGCACCCTCCAGGATCAACAACGCTTCCTTGGTTCTCCTGTAACCTGTCTCTTGAGTGCATGGGAATCCCAGCTAGGTATAAACCTGAAGCAAAACATTCCATGGATGGCAGGTCTGCCTCACTTCTCAGCTACAGATTAATTACATCTTTTGGAGTGACTTCTTGGCTGTCATTGCTCATGAGCCTTCCTTTCCATTCTATTCCCCAAGCCTCCCCTGGGCCATCCCGCTAAGAAGGCTGCCCCGACCCACATACCTGCAAACTAAATGCCTTGCTAACTAGGCAGCTCAGAAATAGTCCAGGCAGAAGGCAGCTCCCTGGAGCTTCAGGAATGAATAGCAGATTGCCTGCCTGCTGGTGATAGCACGGCCGAAACTTGCTCAGAAAGACAGAAGTCCCAGGGTTAGGGAAGGAGGTGAACTCAGAAACCAGAGAAATGTGTTAAAGTCTGCTCTGGGAATCAGACGGGGTGGCAGAGAAGGACCCCTGTGTTTCCTGGTTTCTTTTCATACTGTTGGATTCTGAGCAGCTTTAAAAATGCTCCCTAGACTTAACTCCCTAGAACTAGTAGCAGTTATACCATTATAGTTGTACTTATCCATATATCCACAGCTGATTTTTTTGTTGTCATCAGTGGATTTAGCTCTGATGCCAGTCTGCTTTGGCTAGATGTATTTGTAGGTTTGACTGTCTCTCTCACTCAATCTTGAGCTCCTTTAAGGTCGTGTTTGTGTATTGATCATCTGTAGCACCTAAACACAGATCCAAGCACCTAACAAAGACCCTGGCACATAGGAGACATCATTAAACACTTATTAGACTAAAGTGTTGCTGCACTTGATTAATTGATGAAGAGGCCATGTACTATAACTAATAACCTAAAGAACAGTCCTCCTACAATGTGGGGAATATCCCAACTTTTTGCGGGATTAATATGTCTTAGTATGAGGGAAATTAAATTGCTTAAATTAAAATCTTGATAACTTAAAAATCTCAAATGAAAGAGGATAAGGAAACATGAGTCGTCATTATTTTTGCTGAAATTTTAAATCTGAAAGAAAATTTTAAGATCATAGTCTAACCCCTCATTTAACAAATAAGGAAATTGAGGCCCAGAAAGGGTGACCTACCCAAGGACACAGTTTTCTGCAAAGTAGAGAGAAGAGTGTTTCAAGACCTTGTGGGGCAGCTGGGAGCTTTCAGAGACAGAATGGAATATTTAACGTGACAGAGGATATTTAACTAAGGAAAGCAGAAGCAGTGTGACTATAGGAAGGTCCTTACCACCATCATTTAGAGATCCAGAGTTCAGATCTGCTGAAATAGCACCAAATATCAGATTCAAGGGATGAACAGGATTTTAAAACTAATCAAAAGGCCAGAAATTGGGAGACTAGGAGGCAGTAAATCATGTGATTAAGATCACAGATTTTAGCACCAGACATGCTTCATTTTGAATCTCAAGGCTGCCGCATCTAGCTAAATGATCTCTGGCAAGCTGCTTTTTCTCCCCTAAGCCTTCCTTTTCTCAGCCATAAAATTCTGCTAATACTAGTACCTACCTGAAGTTGTAGCTTTAATAATTAATATGATATTTTTATAAATATGTATTAAAGTTCTTAGCACACAGTTACACAACAGAAAATGTCCTTGCCATTAAGATTCTTACTTTTGGGGCTTCCCTGGTGGCGCAGTGGTTGAGAGTCCACCTGCCGATGCAGGGGACATGGGTTCGTGCCCCGGTCCAGGAGGATCCCACATGCGGCGGAGCGGCTGGGCCCGTGAGCCATGGCCCCTGAGCCTGCGCATCCGGAGCCTGTGCTCCGCAACGGGAAAGGTCACAACAGTGAGAGGCCCGCGTACCGAAAAAAAAAAACCCACAAAACTTACTTTCTAATTTTCTCACATTTCTGGAAGCTAGAAGTTTGAGATCACAATATCGACAGAATTAGCTTCTCTCTCCTTGGCTTGCATACGGCTGTCTTCTCCCAGTATTTTCACATGGTCTTCCCTCTGTACATGTCCGTGACCTAATTCCCTCTTTTTATAAAGACACCAGTTAGACTGGATAAAGGACCACTTTCATGATCTCATTTTAACTTAGTTACTTCTTCAAAGACCCTATCTCCTAATAGTTACATTCTAAGGTCTTGTGGATTAGAACTTCAGCATATGAATTTGGGGTGGGAAGAGGATAATTCAACTCATAACAAGTGGTGAGGATGAAAGTCAAACTGTAGTAGAATGAAAACAGAATAGGAATTGAAAATGTCAAGTTAGACCAAAGTTTTAAAACTGTGATCATAAACTAAAATAGACAAACTGAAATAGAAAGGACAGCAAATTGTTTGAGGAGAAGAATTAAGAAAAAGAGCTTTTTGGAGAGGCTTTTTTTCCCCTTTCACAATAAGATATACTGCCTGAATTTATAATTTAAGGGAATTATTGCTAAGGAAATGAGAAAAAAAAGCATTAAAAGTGAAGAACATTGAAATGCTCTAAAAAGTAAACTAAGAAAAAAGATACATGATTTCAATTCTACAAGATCATTATCTAGGGGAAATTATCCCATATTTTCCCCAGAGGAAAAATTAAAGAATGATAACTGATGTACAAAATATCCATAGGAAATGCTATATTCAGAACCTCATTTGTCAAAACATTCATAAAATGTCTTTTTATCATATGACTTTGTTTTATTAAGGTAATTTACATAATATGAGGGTTTCTGGAAATATCAAAACAAAATTTCTGCATATAGGATTGGCAAAGCAGAGAACCGAGAAAACCAAGGATGTACAATACAAATGCTGTTTCCATCCTGGAGTCAAAAAGGCCCAAGGTAGCTATTGTCAAGTACCAAATGTCACAATAATCTAGAAATAACAATGGGGATGCGAATCTGTTAGAATCTCAGGAAAGACACGTTACTATATTCACGACGTCAAAGGGCCGTAATGAAAAGAGTTTTCTGTAGCTGTGTCCTTATACAAAGCAAACTATCAGGAGAAAGATAAATATTTACCAAAAGAAAAACAGTTTTTTAAGAAAAGTTCTTTTCCCTCAAAAAAAGGAGCAGAAGCAGCAGAGCCCCTTTAATTTCAGGGATAAAAAAGGTAGCAGAACGAGCTTCCAGATTCATTTTGGGGCTGTGCTAGTGTCAGTACAGCATGGAGTTTTGTGGCAAAATTCTTCTCTCTCTCCCAGAGGCAGCTAACTTTTGCCTAGCAACAAGGCAGTGATGAGGTGGGGCAGCGGAGGTGAAATGCTTCCCCGGGCAATCAGAGGCTCCTAACCTACTCCCCTGTTTTAGGAACGTACAGTCTGCCTACCATTCATTCCCACAGTGGGAATTATTCCCAAGATCTAGCCTTGAGAGAGTGAGGTGCTACTGAGACCATCTGGACAGCATATGTGACTGAATCCAGTTACACTACTATATATAAAATAGATAACTACTAAGGACCTACTGTATAGCACAGGGAACTCTGCTCAGTACACTGCAATAGCCTATATGGGAAAGGAATCTAAAAAAAAGTGGATGTATGTATATGAATAACTGATTCACTTTGCTGTACACCTGAAAGTAACACAACATTGTAAATCAACTGTACTCCAATAAAAATATTGGGTTGGCCAAAAAGTTGGTTCAGTTTTTTCCATAAGATAGCTCTAGAAGCGCTTAGCTGTCTTTAGCGTCATTCGAACCAATTTTATTAGATTGTATTGTGACAGCTGACATATAAGCATGCATTTTACAAAAAACTTATCAAAATTGGTGAATTTTTGTGTAGCCATTTTAATACTGAAGATGAAAGATAAAAAGCAATATGTTCGGCATATTACGCTTTATTATTTCAAGAAAGGTAGAAATGCAACAGAAACGGAAGAAAAGATTTGTGCAGTGTATGGAGAAGGTGCTGTGACTGATCGAATGTATCAGAAGTGGTTTGAGAAGTTTCATGCTAGAGATTTCTGGCTGGACGATGCTCCACAGTCGGGTAGACCAGTTGAAGTTGATAGCGATCAAATTGAGACATTAATTGAGAACAATCAACATTATACCACGCTGGAGGTAGCCAACATACTCAAAATATCCAAACCAAGCACTGAAAATCATTTGCACCAGCTTGGTTATGTTCATTGCTTTGATGTTTGGGTTCCACATAAGTTAAGAGAAAAAAAACCTTCTTGACCGTATTTCCGAATGCAATTCTCTACTTAAACGTAAAAAAAGTTCCGTTTTTAAAACAAATTGTGACAGATGATGTAAAGTGGATACTGTACAACCATGTGGAACAGAAGAGATTGTGGGCAAGTGAAATGAACCACCACCAACCACACCAAAGGCCGGTCTTCATCCAAAGAAGGTGATGTGTATATGGTGGGATCGGAAGGGAGTCCTCTATTATGAGTTCCTTCCGGAAAACCAAAGAATTAATTCCAACAAGTACTGCTCCCAGTTAGACCAACTGAAAGTAGCACTCGATGAAAAGCGTGCAGAATTAGTCAATAGAAAACACACAACCTTCCATCAGGATAATGCAAGACCGCATGTTTGATGACCAGGCAAAAACTGTTACAGCTTGGCTGGGAAGTTCTGATTCATCCACCATATTCACCAGACATTGAACCTTTGGATTTCCATTTACAAAATTCTCTTAATGGAAAAAACTTCAACTCCCTGGAAGACTGTAAAAGGCACCTGGAACAGTTCTTTGCTCAAAAAGACAAAAAGTTTTGGGAAGAAGGAATTATGAAGTTGCCTGAAAAATGGCAGAAAGTAGTGGGAAAAAAATGGTGAATACGTTGTTCAATAAAGATCTTGGTGAAAATGAAAAATGTGTCTTTTATTTTTACTTAAAAACAGAAGGAACTTTTTGTCCAGCCCAGTAATAAAAAAAATTTTTTTAAAAGCCTCTCTATAAACTTTTAAGATTCTGGTGGGCAGATGCAGAGATCTACTCATCTTGCAGCCACCCAAGCCTCCAATGTAAGTTCCCTTGCTTATTAAACTTGCCACTTACCAATCAGAAGTGGTCTGCCTCTTTCTTCTGTCTCTCCCCCTGCTCTCTACTAAGGGGGCTGGTTTTAGATTACAGCTGGGAAGTTCCCATGGTGGTTTGTGAACAAACATTTTTCATTTCCTAGTAGCGGACATCTTTTCTTCATGTGAAAGAAAGATCTGCACCTGCGGTCTGAGCAGGTTTTCTGCTGTCTCTCACCAGCAACCAGTTAACACCCTATGCTCAGGAGAACAAGGGGCCTCTCCAGGTACACCTCCTTCACCTTCAGACTGAGGCAAGCCTCCCAGTCTTTCCATGGGTGTCCAGTAGAGGTCTGGGGAAAAGAGCTGGGAAGTGGTTGTGTATTCCTCTGTGTCTTGGAGTCTCAGGAATCCTAAACTGTTCCATAACCCACATGTAGCTTAATTAATTAGTTACAATTTCAGTGGTTTCCTTCTTACCCAGTTTTATTGCTTTTACCCTTTCCTCTCATACTTTGCCAAAATTGAAACAGTTCACATATCCTGTCCCTCCTCAACATGTTTTGTCACCCATTGGAATCAGTTTGCCTGTTTTCATTGTGACTCTAGCTCTTGGATGAGGCAAAAATATCTTTTTTTTAAATTATGACTTTTTCTTATTGTTAAATTAGGAATGACATTCTCTTGCAACATTTTTACCTCTTAAGCAGAAACAGAACTGATTGCTGACAAGTATTAATTTTCTCCTCTCTTTCCAGTCACAAAGTGAAAGCAATACTAGTATCAGTGTTAAGTGTCAAGATGGAAGTAATCAAGCAAAAACCTTGGGACAAAGAATAGGGAGTGAGGAATGGATGCTGAGAGAGCAGCGAATAATAGCTAAGACATAAAAGTTTGTTCAGATGCTGAGACAGAATTGATGTCAGAGGAACTGCTGAAGCGGAGTGCTGTAAACCTAGGAATCAAAGTTCATGAGTTAAGTATCAGAACTCAGAAATAAAGAAAGAAAAAAAGGCTCAAGTACTGCTGTGGTCCCATTTTCCATCCAGAATAATTCTCGTGGAGCACTGTTATTACTGTGGGATTGACGTGGGAGAGCTGTGCTTCCCTCCTCAGTCAGTCTCGTGGGCACATGAAGAATCAGAACAAAGATGAAAAATGGAAATATCATTGAACAGTGAGATTGAATTTGTATTCTTAGCATCATACAACTGCTACATAAGGCTCCAATTTTATATTCATAGGTTGTTATATCATCATAGTTTAATATGAGTAAGAAAGCTGATGATCTAGTCTGCATCTGTGGCTATTAAGCACTCGAAATTTCGCTTGTGCAACTCAGGTCGTAATTTTTAATTTAAAGTTAAAAATGGATGTGTGTGTTGGTTACTGAAAAACTTGTATGTCTGGAACAATTTGAGTATGTGAATATATGTTTTCATCTGTAAAATATGTGATATCTTCATACATCTCAAGTGTTTCTGGTACTGTCCTATGTCTTATACCCTCAAAGTATACTCTATAATAACTGACTGGATTTTTCTTAACTTTGTATGAAAAAAAAATTAACCTATAACCAATTAGCCAAGAAGAACTTGACCTCCTGTAGTTTATTATCAAAAATGATAGGGATTTGTGGGTGTGTATGTGTGTTTCATATCAGCTATCAAGATTCAGTGACAGAAACTGGAAACAATGCCAGTTATCTTAACAGAAGTAATTTAATGCAGATAATAGGTTAAATAGATTAGAGAATTAAAAAGTGAAAAAATAAACTGAAAGAATATATACAGGGATGGAACTGGAGGAAGCTGTACCCCCTCCAAGGCTGGGGAGAGATGAGTGGCATTTGGAGGGCCTTCACAGAAGCAGGTTCAGACTTCTGATGGGGAGATAATGTTCAGTTAGTATAAGTACCTCGTGGTATTTTGACATTGGAAGAGGAACCTCATAGAGCAGGAATTCAAACCTCTGAGTTGGGGGCTCTAGTCAGCTGGTCCTGATAACTTCAAATGTTCAGCAGCATTTTACAGAACTGGGTATCAGACAGACTTCCGTGGGGGGCAGTTATAGCCCAACTATGTTGAAACTTCTTAGAGGGAATGATGATGATTCTGGGAGTTTAGGTACAAAAAGCTGGAGGCTGAACTCTACTGCCCTTCTGAAGGTAAGGAGAAGTTGCTGAAATAAACAAGAGGGAGCAAATCCCTTTTTCTTCTTCCAGTCTACTGCTAGTGTCTGTCAGAGATCCAGCTAGCAAAGGAGATGTGCAGCTTACAGAGTCTCAGCCTGAGTATCACAAAGTGGAGTAAGACATCTTTGAGACTGAGAAACACCAACTAATAACTAGCAGAGTCCACCATTGGCTATTTAGCATCAAACTTTTATTCCTAGAGGATCTGAATTTTAAGTTATTTTGCTTTTCTTTGGTTGCTAAGGTCTTCCATTAAATTTTACTATTGAATACAGAAACACTAAAAACTCTCCAGAGAATTCCCTGAATTTCTTACATAATATTTCTTGCACTACAGTGTGGCAGAAACCCAAATACACCTTGATAATCAGGGTCATTCAGCACTGAATCATTAACCAAGAGAGTATCCCTCTTTCATATATATATGCTCAGTGGCATGAAGCATCTAAAATATTCTTCAATTAAATTTCCAATTCAATGCAATATTTCTGTGTACCCATGTCGAAGCAGTCCTTCTACTTTGGAAGTTAATACCTAAAAACCAGACAATTTCAAAACTATAGTGACAGGAAAAAAACTTCGTAAGTGGGTTATAAGATGTTATTGTGAAAAGAACCATTCCCATTTCCACCCTATTTCTAGCACCTGTAGAGAATGTACACGGGAGAAATATTGGTCAGTATTTCAAAGTATATACTGTCTTTGTAAGGCAAGACCTCAACTCCTTAGGATATTTTCTCCTAATTAGTACCCTAACTGAATCTTCAGTGGTCAATTCATTATTTTATTAGGCTAGTTGCTTTTAGGTAGGAGTGCATGGTAAAACTAGTGAATTCCACAGGAAATAGCTGTGTTGCACTGCCTTTGCTGTGAGATGAGTTCTGTAGTCAGAAGCAATGTTGAGTGGAGAATGTGGCAATAAAGAAACATTTCATGAGTCCATGCGTGGTGGTACTGGCAGAAGAAGTACACAGAAAGCAAATCCATATGCAGATTTTCATCTATTCTGATGAAAGCAATTGTGCCATGCTTTATGATGATAGGAGTCCAATGTAACCAATGTACCAGGTGAGTGAATTATCCTCTTCTTCAAAGGGATGTTACTTTATCAGAACCTCATAGCTGCATAGCTGATCTCTGGTATTAGCAGATTTGGCACTCAGTGGTGGTAGCTAGGTCAGCCTTAGGAGAAGGGAAGCTATACTGTTGAACCCATGCCAGGCCTCCATCTCTGTCACTATGGCTACTTTGTAGATGGATTTATTGAGCAAACATTGTTGCAACTTGGGAAAGAGGCTGAATGACATCAGTAGAATGTATCGATTTGTCCACCTTATTAGTGATAATGGTAGGCTGTATTTGGGTCTGTAAGGCAATAGCTTAATAACAATCACAGGTTCTAAATATAAAATTCCATTATTCTATAGCATAATATAAACTCCCTCAGAGACTCCTCCCTTGAGAATTATTTCTATGGAGAAAGGCAAGTAAAATATTTCTCAAAGTGTCTTTCACTCCCTCTTAGACTGACAGACCCCAGAGATTTTGGTATGTCATGATGAACCATGATGCTCCTTCTTATTTGGCTACAGGCCTCTAAATGCAGAGAAGGGCAGTATACAACCTTTGAGGACAGAGTGAAAAGTAGATACCTTAACATAAGGCACTGAGAGTTGAAGGCAAAATATACGCACCTACCTCTCAATTATGGAGAATCAAGATATCCCTAAGTGGAATAATCACAAATGTGTCCTACTCCAGGGGACCTTTGTGTAAACTGTTATCTCTTCCTTGAAATTCTCTACCAGCTTCTCTCTCTGTCTTCATTCACCACCTGGGCTTCTAGCAACCTTTTGAGCTCTAACTCAAACATTGTTCTTCTCTTTTTCCTTCCCTACAATTATAGCTGATCACATCCTCTTTTTTTTTTTAACTATCTTTTACTTATCTCTATCCTAGTGTGCATTAAAATTGCATATTCATGTATCTGTACTCCTTTCCAGACTGTGGTGCTTTTAAGTGAAGGGACAATATTTTTTGAGGGCTTTATGTGCAAGAATCACAGTAGCCACTCAGACGTATTTGCTGAATTTTCAGTGGGGACTTTGAGTTTGGGGATTAACAAACACTGACCCTTAATTTCAGAAGGAGACTGTGTCGAATATAAGTCTCCTATTCTATGCAGGGGATGGCCAGATACCATACTGTTAGCTACAGTTGAAAGGGACAGTCTGTTTGGAAATGAAAATTGCTTACCCAGACAGGTTTAATTTGGGGCAAGACACCCAACTGTCAAGAGAAGTTTTATTTTGATACGTAGAGACTCAATTCTAGAAGAATTTCACAAGTTAATAAGACAGTAGCCAGATCAAGGAAACATGGCAGTAAAGAAGAAGCACAGTTACTGGAATGGATATAAATGGTCAGGGTCAGTCCATGATAGGACTTAAGGACTACTGTGGTGATCTACCAGTTCTTCCTACTGAGATGAGTTCTTCCTCAAAACTGGGACAACCCTGAACCAAGGGTGGAAATTACACAAGATGTGGGTGAAAGGGGCTTGTTGAGTCTCTACTTAAAAACACTCTGTCTTTCTTAAATCCATCCAATATCCACCCACTTATGTTTTGCTTTTGTTTATTTATTGATTGATTTATTCAGTATCCCAATCATAATTTCATGAGATTTCCCCCCCAGTATAGTCTGTGATGCACATCATCAAAGGTGTTAAAGGAGGTGACACTTAAGTCCTCATTTTTTTCTAGTCTAATATCTAAATTTAAAATCTTCATTTTTCGCACTAAAAAAGTAACACCTCCACCTTATTTTACTGTTTTTCCTTTTTACACATTTTCTTTGGCCAGATGTTGACATATAGGTGATGGAAAGTTTTCCTTATTTTCTTCTTTAAATAAAACAGCTTACTATATCCATCAGACTTTTAGCAAATAAATTAATTTTCTTTTTATTCTTGCTTGATTTGATCCAGACACCTAATATGAAAGCAAAATTTTTCCTCTTTATTGACTTCCAGATATAAGGTGTCATAATTCCTCAAGTTATAAATAGTAAAATAAACAAAGACAAAAAAACCCAACATTTTTCAACTGTGTTCAGGTAGAGTCCATCCGAGGAGATTTTTTATTTTTCACCACAGCAATCAATCTGCACCCAATTGTCACAATGCCACACCCTCAAAATGAATTAAAAGTTGAAGTTGAAAAGTGATAGAGACACAATATATACAGATGTTAGTTTGGGACATAACATAAAAATAAATACTGTGGAAACAATTAGAGCAGTGTCTTGGGATTTTGTTTTCACCAAAACACAATTACACATTTTTAATGTTTTGAGAACCATGAATGGCTTATTTTTTAAATATCAATTAGCCAATAATTTTTCCAGCCCTGCTCAGCTTGAGATACTTAATACATTCTGCTCAGTGTCTATTTCATTCATTTCTTAAATCACACCTGACAGAATAGGTAATCTACTATGAAAGTGGTTCCCAATCCTTGCTGCATAAATCCATGGGATGCTTTTTAAAAATACCTAGGTGCAGGCCCCAGACACAGAACTTCTTATTTAATAAATATGGAGGCTTGGGCATCAGCATTTTAATGGGTTGAGAACCACTATGTTCATGCCCATAATGAGTGGGTTAGAATTAGCAACATTTACATAACCCCAGACATGCCAAAAGTGAATTTTAAGAACAGATATCCACCAACATACAGTATTCTATTAACCTCTTCTCTATACAGCTGGACTTCTTTCTTTCAAGCTTAGCACGCTTCATATTGAGAATCAAATTCTTCCCTGTTGTGAAGGATATTTGGCCAGTACACTAGTATCTTGCCTAACTCTTCCTAGCCTCTTTTTCCAAGAAGGTTGACACTATTTAAAACCTCTATCATTGATAAAGAAATGTCAAGCAGACAAACTACCTACAACTATAAACTTTAGCACCCATCTGTCCCTGACCCACAGATCTCACACTAAATTTGGTCCTTCTGAAAAAAGAAAAAAATGTAAATAGCACCAAATATGACTTTACTGGAGTATCTAATGCAGCTAGGTTTGGGAACAAATGTCATTCATATGAAGAGCTGGAGGAAATAGGACCAAGGTCTAAGACCTGTGAATTTGAGTAAGTCAAAGTCAAACCAGAGTCCATCACATACATTTGAATGCTCATGTTTAGATCCCTGGATTCATAGTTCAGGGGTTTACTTACCTAAATCCAGGGCAATGTCCAAGCTTGCTTTACTTGTGACTCAACATTCTTTTCTTCCAAGCTGAAATTCTATCAATTTTCCCAACATATCTGCTGATCTAACCTCAGTGAGTAATGATAGAACATTTGGAACTTCTTAAAATATATTCCGCTATTGTTATACTGAATTTATTCCACTATTATTATAAATTACTCTCATTATTTAATCCTGTTATTCTCTTTGGTTAGGAGATCATGGGTGAATTCCATTAATTGATTTTGGGATGTTAAACCAACATTGAATTCCTAGGATAAATTCCACTTGGTTACTGTGTATAATTCTTTTTATATGTTTCTGGATTTGGTTTGGTAGTATTTTGATGAGTATTTTTAAATTATATTCATAATGAATGAAAAGAAAAAAAGAAAGTGTATCCCATACACAAGGGAGAAGAAACAATCAATGGAAACTGTGACTAAGGGAACCTAGACATTAGACTTTCCAGGCAAATACTTTAATAAACTATTTTAAATATGTGCAGTGAGCTAAAGGAAACCATATGTAAAGAATTAAAGCAAAGTATGTGAATGGTATCTTACCAAAGAGAGAATATTAATAAAGAGATAGAAATTTATTAAAAGGAAATTTTGAAGTTGAAAAGTGATAGAGACACAATATATACAGATGTTAGTTTGGGACATAACAGCATAAAGATGAGGAAGTGCTCCATAGGAGAAAATATTTTGCATAATATTTCAATTAAGTTGGTACTAATTTGAAGTAGATTGGCATGTCAATTGTCATCCCCAGGACAATCACTGAGAAAATAATTCAAGATAATATAGTAAAATAAATAACAAGGGATTAAAAGGGTAACTGGAAAATATGTATTTAACTCGAGACATTAGTAATGGAAGAATTAAAGAATAAAAAAAGACATGAGACATCTTATAGAAAACGAGTAGCACAGTAATTACATTAAATATAAATGGATTAAATTGTCTAATATAAAGGCATAAATTAACTAAATGGTTAAAATAACAAAATGCCCCCAATATATGTTCTCTTCAAGAGACTCACTTTAGATGCAGACACAAATAGGTTGAAAATAGGAAGAAAAAGAAATATTTCATGTGAACAGTGCTTAAAAGAGATATAAAAAAGCTATATTAATATCAGACAAAATTGACTTTAAAAATTGTTACCAGATACGAAAGAAGACATACAGATGGTCCCCAACTTATGATGCTTTGACTAACGATTTTTTCAACTTTACAATGGTGCAAAAGCCATACACATTCAGTAGAAACTGTACTTTGAATTATCAATTTTGATCCTTTCCCAGATTAGTGACATGTAGTATTATACTCTCCTGATGCTCTGCAGTGGCAGTGAACCACAGCTCCCACACAGCCACACAATCACAAGGGTAAACAACTGATACACTTACAACCATTCTGTACCCACAAAACCATTCTGTTTTTCACTTTCAGCACAGTATTCAATAAATTACATAAATATTCAACACTTTATCATAAAATAGACTTTGTGATTTTGCACAGCTAGAAGCTAATGTGAGTGTTCTGGGCATGTTTAAGTTAGGTTAGGTTAAGCTATGATAGTCGATAATTTAAATGTATTAAATGCATTTTCAACTTATGATGTTTCAACTTACAATGGATTTATCAGGACATAACCCCATGTTAGTTGAGGAAGATCTATAATTTAATGATAAAAGGATTAATCAATCAAGAATATACATAAACATATATACAACTACCAACAGAGTAACAAATACATGAAGCAAAAACTGACAGAATTGAAGGTAGAAATACACAATTTAACTATAATGCAGACTTTCAGTACTTATTCATCATTGAAAAATAATAGATAGAATAAGTAGACCAAACATTAGCAAGGAAAAAAATATTTCAACAATACTATATACCAGTGAGAGCTGATAAACATATATAGATCATTCCACCCAATAGAAGAAAATAGACATTCTTCTCAAGTGAGCATGGAATGTTCTCCAGCATCAATCATATGTTAGACCATAGAAGAAGTCTCAAAACTTTTAACAGATTGTATGTAAAATGTATATCTTCCAGCCACAATAGAAAGAAATAAGATAATAATAGAAATTTGGAAAATTTATGAATATGTGGAGATTAAGCAGCACACTACTAAATAACCATTGGATCAAAGGAGAAATTACAAGGAAAATTAGTAAATACTTTGTGGTAAACAAAAACAAAACACACAAAAACATATGGGATGTAGCAGAAGCAGTACTTAGAGGGAGATTTATAATTGTAAATGGCCCCATTAAAAAAAAAGAATAAATACTTCAAATTCATAACCTAACTGCCAAGATTAGAAATTAGAAAAGGAAGAGCAATTTAAACCCAAACAAGAACGAAAAAATAATAAAAATTAGAGTAGAAATAAACAAAATAGAGGCTAGGAAAATAAAAGAGAAAATCAATAAAACCAAAAATTGATTCTTAGAAAAATCAACAAAAATGACAATCCTTTAGTTAGTTTGGCCAAGAAAAAAAAGAAAGACTCAAATTACTAAAATCAGGAATGAAAGAAAACATTACTACTAATTCTACAGGGAGAAAAACAGATTATAAGGGAATACTGTGAACAATTGTATAGCAACAGATTAGAAACTTACATGAAATGGACAAATTCCTAGAAACACACATATTGCCAAAACTGACCCAAGGAGAAATAGAAAATTTGAACAGACCTATGGAAAATAAAGATATTGAGCTAGTAATCAAAAAATGACCAGCAAAGAAAATTCCAGGGTTAAATGGCTTAACTGATGAATTCTACCAATCATTTAAAGAAAAACTAACATCAATCAAAGTCTTTAAATAAACACAAAGGAGGCAATATTTCCTAATTCATTCTTTGAGGCCGGTATTACCCTAAAGAGAAAACCATAGAATGGTATCCCTTACAAATATAAATGAAAAAATCCTCAACAAAATGCTGGAAGATAGAGTCCAACAATATATAAAAATATTTACACCATGATCAAGTGGGATTTATTTCAGGGATGCAAGGCTGGTTCAACATATTAAAATCAATCAATGTAGTAAGTCATTAATATAACAAATGGAAAAAAAGCCCCATGATTATCTCAATAAATCTAGAAAAAGCCAACAACCTTTAATGATTAAAAATAAAAACATTTATGAGACAAGGAATAAAAGGGACCTTTCTCAATCTGATGAAGAACATCTATGAAAAAGCCACAACTAACACAATTAATGGTTAAAAACTGAAATAACTTTCCCTAAGTTCCAGAATAAGACATATCTGTTTTTTTTTCTTGCTGCTTCTTTTTAACACTGTACTGGAGGTTTTAGTGAGGGTGATTAGGCAAGAAAAAGAATAAAAGTTGTCCAAACTGGAAAGAAAGAAGTAAAACTATCTCTGTATACATAAGGTATGATCTTATATTTAGAAAATCCTAATGAATCTTAAAAAAGTAGAGTTAATGAAGGAGTTCTGCAAAGTGGCACAATACAAAATATATAAAAATCAATTGTATTTCTTTAAACTAGCAATAAACAATCTGAAAATGAAATTGAGAAAACAATTCCATTTGCATTAGCAACAGAAAGGATATGACACTTAGAAATAAATTTAACTGAAGAAGTTTGACTTGTACACTGAAAACTACAAAACATTGTTGAATGAAACTTAAGATCTGTATAAATGGAAAGGCATTCCTTGTTCATGAATTGGAAGACTTCTTATTGTTAAAATGTCAACACTCTCCAAATTAATCTACAGATTCAAAACAATCGCTGTCAAGTGAGGAGTGAGAGGGTCATGACTCAAATACCACACACTCTCGCTGTTCTTATCAGTTTAGAAGATTTTCTTGCATAAGTGTTATGCTGTGCTTTTAGAAGAATTTCCAGAAACTTTAAATGGTTGGGGCTGTTTTTCATAATTTTCACCAGTTATGTTTGTTTTGCTGGGGAGCAGCACCACAGAACTCCTCCCATTGTCCTTCCAAAAACAGAAGTCAAGAACCCTTTAAAAAATTAAATGGCATTTCAGTTATTATAACATATTAAAATGGCATTTCTATATGTAAAACAAGATACAAGTGGAACTGCTCTAATTGTGATTGAGCCCATTTGGATGGCAAGACTTCAAACATTGCAATGACTGTAAGCTACTTTTTTATCAACTCCTGAGTTAGATCACAACATTCTTTCTAGTCCTAATATGTATCATATTAACATGGGGATAACATGTGATTTCTACATCTGTGAAACCTTCTCTCTCCTTTCTAAGGAAAATCACTTTTCCTAAAGTGCCATTTTATTGCCACTGCTTCAAGAAATCAGCTAAATACCTTTTTCTTCCCTTCTCACTCATATGAGTCTTCAGTAAATGATATCTATGTGTTTAGTGTATGTTACTTTTCTTCAAACTTCCTTTATCCTTATATTATTAGTTTTGAGTTCAGATCCATTAGGTAATCAGGTCTCTGAGAAATTTTTAAATTTTTTGAATGATTATATCTAGTAATATTTTCTTAATAACTAGAGATTCTCACATGTTTTGTTCATCACAAAGAGAAAGTGATAAACCCTCACTTACACAGGAAAGCCCAACTTTCAAAAGGAAACAAGGAAATCATAAGAACTCAGGGACATGAGGGATAAATGGAATAATTAACCCTCACTGTCTAGGAGTGTATAAGTAGTATGGGGAAAGGCTTCAAACAGGAAGTTCATTCCTTTAACCTTTGAAAAGAAGAGAGGGATTGTCAGCTGGGCGCAAGGAAGAGTTTGCAAATATGGTTGTCATGTTCGTTCCATCCTGCAGAATGATTCTCTCTTTGCTACTTGACTGTGAAGCAGAATGTATCTCCAGAGCTCCTATTTCCCTGATGTTCCCAAATAGGGTCCCTCTCATTTCATGAATTTTACTGTTAAGCATTTGGGGAAAATAGGTAATAAGTGATAACTTGGGACATTTATAGAGATTCCTAAGTTTTACTGCCGTAGGCCCTTTGGTTTATATTCCTGACTCTTCCTGAAATTGTCTACATTTGCTCCTTTGGTCTTTTACACTCTGTTATTCATTGTTTTCAGAAGGGGTTTCAATAATATCTCACCTTTTTATAGATCATTGCTTAGCACAGAAGATAGGGATTATTTTTTTTGTATTAGCTCCCTCCCCATAGTGAAGATCCAAGGTCCAACAGATTTCTCCTTTGCCTGAAGTGGCAGTTTACACTTTGGGTGACAGTTTACATTTTGGGTGACTCCAGATTGGGTGACACTCAGATCACTGACCTTTGTAAGAAATACATTTGTCAATTTTTCTCAAATGGAATAGAAGGTTAGAGGAGTAGAAAAGGACAGAGATTTGGAAATACTCATAGATGAAGATTTCAGCTACAGAAAAAGAAGTGAGTTGGTGGGTATATAACTACTATTTTAGAGAAAGTAACACAGAAAAGAATCTCTTTTTCCGTCCTTGAACTATCTTTTCCTGGGCTCTTTCCTTCCAACAGTCAGAATCATTTGCTGTGATTAAGATGTCAGGTTGTCAGCTCCAGATGAATTTGCTTTCTGAAGGATGTTTTACATTATCTTCTCTGTTCATTAGGCTAGACTTGAACACATTATATTTTTTTCTCATCTAAATGTCTAATGATATTAGTATTATTACTTCATAAATTATGTATTTGTGTTCCATATGTTTCTATAACTGTACATCATGAATATTCTTAGGCATGCATGGAATAGTTGCTGTTCATTGAAAGGAAGCATTTAAGCTCATACCAAATTATCCTTCTGCCAGATGGCACCCCTGGTGTTCAAACATTTGTGACCTTCTTTGCTCTCTTATTTCACTTACAGACATTACCTTTGATTTTTCTTACCTTTTTAGTAGAGGCTGTAGGTACTTAACTACTCATAAGTATGTGTTAGTCCTTTGCCTCCAAACTCTCCAACAAAAAATCCTCTAATTTCTCTGACTAAAAAAAGTGCAACACTTTCATATAAATCCTTCTATGCACAAGGTTTTTTTCCTGTCATTCACCTTCTCAAATGGCAACAGAGACTCTCATTACATATGGAATAAATGCAAACACCTTAGGCTGACACCCATCGATTTTTCCTCTTTTGTTCCTGTGAGCTCACTGTCCTCACTACTCATTTTTTTAATCCATATGTTCCAAAGTAACCTATTCATTTTTCTCATCATATGTTCTGGAGAGGAGATGGAGACCAGGAGATATGCAGGCCAGGTATGGGTATTGATAAATTGACAAATGTCCCATTAGTGATCCAAGATGAAGAATGAGGTTCTTAGTGATTTCTATTAACAGGGACTCTTAGAGCCAGCAAGGGAAATAAAGTTGATTAATGGAATTATAGCCTTTGTATAACTGTGAATGCAGGTATCTCTAGGTTGTGTTGTAAGCTGTTAGGTGAAGGAATAATTCCATAACTTCTCTGAGTTCCCATCAAACCAATACCAATTCCTTGAGAGGCTGAAAATGTAGGAGCTGTGTCTGAAGGGCAATATGCCAAAATGGTAGTAATATCCTTTTGTCTAGAGGAAGGAGTTATCATTCCAAGTAAAAGAGTTCTCCGTCTGTACAGGTAATAGAAGTATGAAGGACTTTCCACTGTAACCGTCACAATCAGGGGAATCCTATCATGGTTGGGGGAAAGCAGTAAAGCTGCTAACATCATACTGAAAGGTGATGCTTACGGCAAAAAGATATGGTACTAAAAGCATAATTTACAGAGGACGTTGGAAACCAAAGTATTGTCTGGTGCTCATGATAGGACTGTTGGGTCAGTGAAGTTGTATTTATACTAATTATGCCCACCTTGAACTTACTGATATTACCATGAATGATGACTTTTACTCTAAAGTACCTAAAAATGTCTTTCCACATCAGATACAGGTCCTAGTGCCTTGGCTAAAGTAAAGATACAAAATATACATATAAGTGGTATAAATCCTCCCTAAACATTGCTTATATGAAGGGCTCTGCCTTTTGCAACTTTTTATCTCCCATTTTACTGTATATACTGCCTGTACTTGCCTGCACGGGGAGATACTCAATAACTATTCATTGAATATGTATAATATATATTCTCCTTGTCCCCAGGGGATGGATTCTAGAATCCTTCTGGGATAATTACTTATCAGATATTTATTGAGTACCAACTGTATACAGGTGCTATTCTAGGTTTTATGAATATAGCAGTGAACAGATTGAGCTTTCATTTCTAATACATAATGCCACAGGTTTTTGCACTCAAAAGCTCTTTTCCAACATTCTTTTTCTTTTCCTGACTAAATTGGAAAGTGTGCAAGTCACACAGGTTTCCTCAGTGTGTGTTTGTGTGTTTGCAAAACACACAATTGGAAGCACTTATGCAAAGCACTGAGTGCAGCAAATCTGAGTTTGATTCCTGCTGCTACATTTATTAACTACATGAACTGTAGAAAGTTTTAAATTCCTGCTTTTTTGGTTGCTTGTTTTTTGTTTGTTTTAATGTGGATACTGTCATGAGGCCATACTTTGCTAAGGCTAAGAGCAGGTACTGAGATTAGACTGCCTGGTTTTGAATCCTGCCACTTATTAGCTGTGTAACCTTGGGCAAGTATCATATCCATTTTGTGCTTCAGTTTTCTCATCTGTAAAATAGGGATAACAGCAGAACATTCCTCATAGAATTATTCTGAGGATTAAATGAGTTCCTATATAGGAGTACTAAGAATGGTACCTGACATATAGTGAGTGTTATATGAGCTAACTCTCACTACTGCTACTATTACTAATACCTTTCATGCAGTACTGGTGGAGAAATAATATGATGATACATGTCAAAATCCCCAGCCTAGTACCAGATACATAGCTACCTAATAAATGGGAATCATTACTGAATTGATTAGTTGTTTTTCATCGTTTTATGAACCTCAGAAGCATCACTCTAATGATGAATAGTAGGAAGTAATGGAAAATTTTGAACTAAAGGAAGAGAAATTTTGAATGGAAGAGAGGCAGCATAGCTACCTGGAGAAAAGTAATAACTGTCTGCATATGTTTCACTGTTGGCCCACTGATACACTGTGATCTCCAGCAGATGGAAGTAATAGATGTTGATTTATTATTATTTATTTTAATATATATACCCACTATAATTGTATTTCTACAATTCAAATTCAATCATGGTCACTCCTTATCTAATGTACTTAGATGGCAAATTAACTGAGGATCAAGTTCAAACTACCTCCTCGTCCCCACAACCCTCCATCTCCTCGGTGGAGAGATGATCTTTCACAATCTGACCCTTCTCACCTTTCTGGTCTCACTTCCTATTGATCCTTCACTAATCTACATTCCATTCCGACACACCAAGCCACTTTCATCTGTCAGTTGCATCAGTGCCTAGGCTTCCTATGGGTCTGTGCTTTGAATGCAATGCCTTCCTCGTAATCTACTCATCCAGTTTAAATACCATCCCTGCTGTGAAGTTTTCCTTGACTCCAACAGTTAACTGCTTCTGCTGTAATCCCATAGGTTTTAAACACAAGCCCCCAAGAGCCTTGTTTACCTTGCTTTGAAATTGTATGTATCTCTTTATCATGACATGGAGTGAGATCCATGAGGGTAGAAACCATTCTTATCCATCCTTGGAGCTTGACATGTAGTGGCTTCAAGATGGAATATTTAATGCAATAATTAAATGGGCAACATAGTGAAGGGAACAAGGTAAGCTTTCTTATCATCACTTCACAGGTAAGAACACTGAGAATTTGAAGGTCAGTCAGTAACATCTACTGAGAACCAGATGAATGGGCTGCCTCCCAGTGACACTGAACCTCATCTGGGAAGGCTGGCCCTTGAAGATACCTTTTCATGGGCTTCCCTGGTGGCGCAGTTGTTGAGAGTCTGCATGCAGATGCAGGGGACACGGGTTCGTGCCCCGGTCCAGGAAGATCCCACATGCCGCAGAGCGGCTAGGCCCAAAAGATACCTTTTCACAAATTCACTCCGACTAGCTGTGGTCTGTGAGTGCAGCCTGGCTCATTTGATTTGAGTCAATTTCTGCCTAATGCAGTGGCTCTCAATCCTGGGTGCACCTTATGATTGTATGGGAAGGACTATAGCTTGCTTTTAATCCTCTCTCAAAATAGTTCCTAGTAGGGTGCCTGGCCACTCAATGATACACGTAAGTATGGGAAAAGAAAAAATAACTTCTGAAACTGCCTTTCTTTCTTAGACTTCTAGTTCATTGGTTCTTTTTGGTTCATTATCATTGATATTTTGGTTTGTACCCTAAGTTCGTTAAAGTTTCATCACTAGCTTAAGTAGTTTCAATCTGGTTTTTGCTCCCTTAGCCATTCCCCAAAGACCTGTTTGCCCTTTCCTCAACTAAGCTAAGAAGTTGTAAAGTATATATTTGGAATTATAGTCAATCGAGGTTGAATTACTTAGCTGTATAACTGGCTTTTCATTTGCAGCTACTCATTCTGGACAATTTATGCTCTTAAAGTATCCACTTCTTTTAAAAGTGTTGTTTTTCAGTAAAAATTTCCAAATATTCCTTAAATGAGTTCTATCATTAGCCAGGAACATGAAGAAAAGGAATTGCTGGGACACTCTTATTTCAAACCCAGAGAAAGTCCCCAAGTTTTTTCAGTAGTCTCGGCACAAGTAGGTCATAT
This sequence comes from Delphinus delphis, assembly GCF_949987515.2. NCBI lineage: Eukaryota > Metazoa > Chordata > Mammalia > Artiodactyla > Delphinidae > Delphinus > Delphinus delphis. Next base: position 44,867,665 of record NC_082690.1, on the reverse strand, counting down.
AACTATTACCTGGCTACTTCCTTTGTGACCCCAAGTTGGCTGTTGTTGACAATTATAATATGGGTTGAATTATGTCCTCGCTAAAATTCTTACGTTGAAATTCTCAGAAATGGTTTTGTATTCGGAGATAGGGTCTTTAAAGAGTTAATTAAGCTAAAATGAGATCCTTGGGGTGGGTTCTAATCCAATATGACTGGTGTCCTTATAAGAAGAAGAAATTTGGACACAGGCAGGTACAGAGGGAAGACCCTGTAAAGACACAGGGAGAAGAGGGTCATGAAGAAATCATGGAGAGAGGCCTCAAAAGGCACCAACTCTGCCCACATCCACCTTAATCTTGAATTTCTAGCCTTCAGGATTGCAAGAAAATTTCTGTTGTTTAAGCCACCTAGTCTCTGGTACTATGTCATGGTAGCCCTAGAAGACTAATACATAATAGTACTTATCTGAAGGGATTCTTGTAAGTACTAAGTGAATTAATATATGTAAAACCATTTAGTATAATGTATAGAATAAAATACTGTTATTAATATTGATATTAAAATGATACTTCCTTTGTTTTTGAGTTTTTCTTCCTTAGGATTTCCTTAAACTTTTATTCTCTGCTACATTTTTTTTGCTTCTTCAAGGCTTAGGTCAAATGCTACCTTCATGAAAACATCAATCAGATTTACTGTTTCCCTCCTTTGATCATTACATTTGTCATGCTGTATTGCAATTATTTGATTATGTGTCATTCTCCAACAGTATATGGGGAACCTATTGAGAACAATGATGTTGTCTTATTGATCACTGCAAACCAAATGTCCATCACAGTGCCTATTCACTAACTAGAGGGCTAGATTCGGGTAGTTCAAAAATATGTAAAATTTATGAGAATTGTGTAGTCTTCTTGGGAGAGAGCCCACATTTTTATCAAATTCTCAAAGAGAATGTGAATTAAATATTAAAGAATCATTTACTTAGCGGTTAGCTATTAGAACTGAGAGAAGGAGAAATCCAAGAGATGCTGATGATTTTGAGTTGGATATATCTATAGGTGGTGTTACTCTCTGACCCACACCAGTTAGCACAGTGTCTGGCATATATTAATAATAAGCATTTTGCCAGGAGCTGGAAATACAAAATCATATGAAGACTTGTCCCAGTCCTCAAGAGAGTTGCAGTCTGGTCAGTCACACAGCCCAGTATACTGTGAGTGCCATGGGAGAAGCAGTGGCATTAATGACTTGCATCTTGGTAGAACCGAGAAAGAGGGAGAGAGGAGATAGCATCTGACTCGGTAGGGGATGGGCGGTGTATCACTCAGCGTTCTCCAGGAAAACTGAACCAACAGGATGTGTGTGTGTGTGTGTGTGTTTACAGATTAGGGGAGAGAAAGAAAAACAAACAGATGGAGAAAGAAAGACACAGAGAGAAACAGAGAAAGAGACAGAGAGAGGTTCAAACATTTGTGGAAACTTGGCAAGTCAAAGATCTACAGGGTAGGTAGACAAGCAGGCTGGAAACCCAGGTAAGAGTTGCAGTTAAACTCCAAAGGCAATCTGCTGGCAAAATTCCTTCTTACTTGGGCAGGTCAGTTTTTTCCTATTGAGGCCTTCAATGGATTGAATGAGGCCTATCCACATTATGGAGAATAATCTACCTTACTCAAAATCTACCGATTTAAATGTTAATATCATCTAAAAAATACCTTCATGGAAACATCTAGAATAATGTTTGATCAAATGGCTGGGTACAATGACCTAGTCAAGTCGACACATTAAAATTAACCATCACAGATGGTATCAGGTAAGGCCCTTCACCTTTAGTGACACTTGAACCTACGTTTTGAAAAAACGAATAACAGAAGTATGGGCAAAGTGATAGAAGGGAAAGAACAGGAATGTTCTAGGAAGCATGAAGAAACAGAGGTATGCTTTGGGGGTCTTGCAAGTGGTTCAGAAGGGCTGGAAGGAAGAATATATGTGGCTACATGTGGCTAAACCCATATACTGTTGGAGAATGACACATAATCAAATAATTACAATACAGCATGACAAATGTAATGATCAAAGGAGGGAAACAGTAAATCTGATTGATGTTTTCATGGAGGTAGCATTTGACCTAAGCCTTGAAGAAGCAAAAAAAATGTAGTAGAGAATAAAAGTTTAAGGAAATCCTAAGGAAGAAAAACTCAAAAACGAAGTATCATTTTATTATCAATATTAATAACAATATTCTGTATTTTATTCTATACATTATTCTAAATGGTTTTACATATATTAATATACTTACAAAAATCCCTTCAGATAAGTACTATTATGTATTAGTCTTCTAGGGCTACCATGACATAGTACCAGAGACTAGGTGGCTTAAACAACAGAACTTTTCTTGCAATCCTGAAGGCTAGAAATTCAAGATCAAGGTGGGTGTGGACAGAGTTGGTGCCTTTTGAGGCCTCTCTCCATGATTTCTTCATGACCCTCTTCTCCCTGTGTCTTTACAGGGTCTTCCCTCTGTACCTGCCTGTGTCCAAATTATTTCTTCTTATAAGGACACCAGTCATATTGGATTAGAACCCACCCCAAGGATCTCATTTTAGCTTAATTAACTCTTTAAAGACCCTATCTCCAAATACAAAATCAATTTCTGAGAACTTCAACAGATGAACTTTTGCGGGGGGACATAATTCAACCCAGATTATAATTGCCATTTTACTGATAAGGAAACTGAAGCACGAAAAGGTTAAGTAGTTTGCCCAAGTTTGCACAGCTACTGAGTATTACAACCAAAATTTGAATCCAAGCAATGTAGCTTCAGAATCTATGAAGCTAACCTCTACAATTTATTCACTCTCTGTTTATATAATTTCTTTTAAAATGAGAAATAAAATTCACTGGCATATTTGTTTGTTAAGGCAACTACATCCTGCTTGTGGTACACCAAAATTCCCAAGGAGCAGAAAGCTAAAACCTCTGCTCTAAGGGAATTAAAGTGGGCTCCTCGTATTAAACTGCAGAAATGATGGTTTCTGATGTGTGCAAGAATAACAGCAACAGTTAACCACTGTTGGGTGCTTACTGTGTGTTGGCGCTGTCCTGGGTGTATTGTACACGTAATCTCAGTTCTATCTCATGGCACTTTGAAGTTTGTTATTATCCACATTTTGCAGATGAATAAACTGAGGCTCACACGGATTACCCTCTCACCCCTCACAAACCAATACCAGAAATGTATCCAGGTTTCTCAAGATGAAGTTTTATGTTTCTGGCTTCTTTCTGTGCCCTCAAACCCTAGGGCGAAAATTAAGACTCGTTATTAAACCTTTGCTTAGAACAGGTTGAAGGTGGATTTTGCCCTTTTGTCTGCATATCCTGCAGGGCTGTCCTATGTTCACAGCACGTACTGTACCTCTTCCCTCAGCTCCTCTCTCCCACGCGCCTGCTGTGAATGTCAGCTGCCTAGATAAGACTCAGCACTTTCAGAGTCACTTCATGGGTGCTCACTGGCCTCCCTCAGGAGGAATTCTAAACTGGTCCTCATACGTAGGTCAAGGCCTAGACCCAGAATCCCATGTAGAGGCCATTCTCTTTGGTCCCCTTCTCTGTCGCCCCTTGTTACCTACTAAGCTTGTGCTGGTCTATGGGTCCTCATGGCCTCTGGAGGGAAGTAAAAAGGTTTCAGTTCCACAAAGAAATATCACAAGTCTTTAGACTAGCGATGTTAATATTTCATAACTCTGCATTTATCTCTTCTCTGCACTTGAGAGATTTTATAATCAAATGTTCATTTCTCAGGTAAAGTAAAATGACAAAGTATGCCTAGTTCCCACTTATGTGCATGGCTCTAAAATGCTTGGAGAAGAACATTAATGCTCTGTCCATCTTTTTGCTTTAAGTACTAATTGCTAATGTTTTGCTTATAAGTGGAAGAGTCTTTAACTTGGAATAGAACACCTGGGCTCTGGCCCTAGCTCTGCAAGCTGGGTATAATGGTAAAACTCACAGAAATCTGACATGAAATGCCAGATTTTCTACTGCATTCTAGTTGAGTGAGCATTGGCAAACTTTCAGTTCTTTGACTCAATATTCTCTTCTGTAAAATGGGATCAATAAAATAGTTACCTCCTTGATTTGCTGAGGCTTAAATCAATAAGCAAGATATATCAAGAGGTTGCGTTACAGAAATTGCTTTATTATGAACACATTCTCCTGGGTTAGATTATTAACTCAAAAGAGGAGCACCAATTATCATGTAAATATTGCAACTATGTGCTATGCACAGAGAAAAGGAAGATAAAGAAGATGTGGTTTCTTAGCTAGTTGCTACTAGTTGGTAGCACTGATATTCTCCAATGTACTTGTGAACAATGTCTCTGCCTCAGTTTGGGTTTGTTCCTCCCACAGTGAAAGAAAACAGGATGATGTGAGATAATTTCTGAAGTAAGTGGAGTGTTTAATTGATATTCTAGCGTTTGTTTTTCTGTACCTTTCCAGCCCTGTTGACAAACCCGCCCTCAGATACAAGGCTTAGTCAGAGAGTAACAGCAGTATTCAGGACCCACTCAGGGAGAATAAGGAAGGAGAAAACAGAATCACAGGCAGGGACAACTGCAGTGTCAGAGGAAGAAGCCCAGGTACATCAGCCAGAAGATCTGGGTTCTCATCTACCTTAAGCGCCTTACCAACTTGTTCACTGTTTCCTTTTTTCTGTTATTATTATTATTATTCCACTTTAACCAGAAAATGTGGAGTCTTCTGTGACATCTCACTGCTGAGCTGTACTACTTGGATAGCCACACATCATCTTTTTACCTGGATATAATTTTCTCGCTGATTTCTTCATCCCTTGTTCCCTGCACATCAATTCTGACTGTCCTTCAGTCCCTTTAATAACTTTAAAAAAGTTATCTGTTCATGTTATCTCTTGTGATCACAGATATAAACAGATATAAACAGTGACTTCCTATTACTCTTAGGAAAAATTAAAAATATTTCTCACATGTTCTCAACTGCCCTTCTTGATTTGGATTTGGCCCCCATTTCCTCTCTATCTTCATCTCAAACTGTTCTCTCCATAGATACATCAGTCATTTGTTTACATTTTCTGGCTGGACAGATATTTTTATTCCAAAGACATAGATCAGTGGAGAAGTGTAGCCTGAGGAAGGGATGTTACTATCGTGATTTTTGAAGATACTGTGTGCTGTGCTTGAAGATTCTTTTGAGGCATTTCAATGGGGATGCCACCCAGGCAGCTGGGTATTTGGACCGAGATTTCAGAGCAAGATTTACTCTGTCACTGTAAGTTGAGAAGCCATCAGCCTGTAGATAATAAGTGAAGCTATGGGAGTAGTGAGACAGATGAGAGAATCTGACCTCCCATCAAAGGCCCTTGCAAATTCTATTATTTTTTCAGAAACACTCTTATACCACTTCTCTAAATACTCCTTCAACACCATCAAAGGCTGCAGAATCAATGAGGCCTCCTCACTAAATTGTATTACCATGTTGCTTCATTCTATAGTATTTGCCAGTCTGTAATTACAGATGCATTTCTGAAATTACTGGTTAGTATCTATCTCCATCAATAGATCTAAGTACCACAAGCACAGAGAAATACATCAATACCTGGCAGAGAACCAGTTTATTATAGGTGCTCATAATATGTATATTTAACTATTGATGAAATGGTTGAATAAATGAATGAAAAAGAATTCTGTAGTATTTGTGCATTTTTTACTGTAGCAGTGGATGTACTAAATCAACTCAGTTCCCTAATATCCAACTACATTAGGCTTCTTTGTTAGTTGTTCTGTTTTTAAAAAGAAACTTTAAGAATAATTTTTATTTACATAAATGTTGCAGAGTTTACATATGCCCCACATCCAGTTTCCCCTATTCTTAACAAGTTACTTCAGTATGGAAAGTTTGTCACAATTAATGAAACAATATTGATACATTATTATTAACCACAATCTATACTTTAAGATTACTTCGTTGCTATCTAATATCTTTTTGTGTTTCAAGATCCCATCCAGGATGTCATATTACATTTAGCTATCACGTCTCCTTAGGCTCCTTCTTGGCTGCGGTAATTTTTCAAACTTTCCTTGTTTTTGATGACCTTGACAGTTTTGAAGAGTACTGCTCAGATATTTAATAGAATGCCCCTCTATTCGAATTCGTCTGATGTTTTTCTCTTGCAGACTGAAATTACATGTTTTGGGGAGGAAGACGAGAGAGGTAAAGCACTATTCTCTTCACATAATATCAAGGGAACGTGCTATCAACATGGCTTACCATTGCTGACGTTAACCTTGATCACTTGGCAGTTGTCATATTTCTCAGGTTTCTCAAACTTCTAAATGATTCTACCACCCATCCATATTGTGCTCTTTGGAGGAAAGTTACTATGCACAACCCACACAAAAGGAGTAGGGAGTTGTGTCTTGCTGTTTTATGTACTCAGTGTGTCTACCTAATTATACTAGAGCTCTGTTGGTATCATGGTAAAGTATAGGGGAAGAAAGTGTTCTGCAATATTCTGATTAAATTTCAGTCTTTTAGTTGGCCGGTGTCTTGGGGCTGTGACCTTCATAAGTGTTTCTCCAATGGTATAGCTTTTTGGTTTCTTTTCCCCCTCTGTCCTCTACTCCTTTTTCCAGTTGTAGCATTCCCAATCTATTTCCTTGAAGCCCTGACCCATGGCCTATGTTTTATTTCCCCTTAGGTGAGACAGGAAGGCTGAAAGGGACTGGACTGAGAGGAATTCCCTTCCTCCTACCGGGATAAGTCTCTGGTAGTTATTGCCTCTGGATTAAAGGGCTTTGGTGTGGAGAAGACTCTGGGCATATTTCACAGTGGTCACTCTCCCTCCCCCTACAGAGCCAGGAGAGGATCTTTTTCAGGTCTTCATTGTGAAAATCTGGCAGGGTTCTTGGAGGTAAAAACCCCAAATGTGTGGGAATATCCCCCTAAGACTATGGCTCCCAGCAGTTTCTCACATCACAAGTTGTCTGTACTCAACCTCCAGCCATTCATCAAAGTGTTTAAGTTTACGGATCCAGCTGCTTCTCCTCTTGGTTAGCAAATTTCAGTTGAGTTCCTCTGGTTGCATTTATCTCTACAGTTTTGGGGGAAGCAGTTTGCCCAGTTCTCTCATGGGTCCAAGAAAAGTTGATTTTCTACTTGTCCAGCTTTGTCTTGTTGTAAGGATGGGTGTGACCAGACGTCCATGTTACTTTCATACATAAAACACATCCCTTCTTGTTTCCATCTGTGATCATCTTAACTTTTTTCTAAATCCTCTGTTGTGCATTTCATTGTTGCTCAGACTTCTGGAAAACCATCTAAATACAGTTTAAATGAATCTTTGGTAAGAAGATAACTTTCTTCCCAAAATGTCAGTGTGATTATCCAAGTTAAACATTAGTATTCTGATGTGAGCCATTCTAGACATGTTTCGATGAAATTAACTGAAGATCAGACCCACTGATGAAGAATTTAAGCAAGATTAATACCTTCATTTTAAAAGGTTGGTAAGGTGAGTAAGCACCTTAATGGTTTCATCCATTACATCTTTTTGTGCTGAGAATTGATGTCCTTGTCCTACCTAGGTAAAGAATTTTTACTTCTTGGCAGAAATAAGATTATTGATAAATTGAACTATAGGGGTAATTTTTCTCAATTAACAAAATGGACAGTGTTTGCATCAAGCTCTTATCTAGTAGCTCATTGTATATTGGGCTGTTTCTAAGTCAGTCAAAGTTTAATAGGGATGGGGAAGAGATTAATTATCAGAGGGTCTCCTTCTCATTAAAAAATAGGTTTGGGCTTCCCTGGTGGCACAGTGGTTGGAAGTCTGCCTGCCGATGCAGGGGACACGCACAGGTTCGTGCCCCGGTCCTGGAGGATCCCACTTGCCGCGGGGCGGCTGCGCCCGTGAGCCTTGGCCTCTGAGCCAACGCGTCCGGAGCCTATGCTCCGTAACGGGAGAGGCCACAACAGTGAGAGGCCCGCGTACCGCAAAAAAAAAAGGTTTACCACTTGAAAACTGGTGAACATTGTTTAAATATCATTTAAACATTGTTTAGTACAAATAAGATGTCTTATAAAATGTTGTCTATAATAAAATTCTCTTTTATTAAAATATGTATTTAATGTTATACTTGTATATTTTAAAAACTGCAACAAAAATATGGAGCAAGTACATATGATTTTTTTCTTTTCTCCTTTTTGCTTGTTCATATTTTCTGAATTGTATATAATGAACAAGTAATGTTTTCATGAAAAGAAGAAAACTGTAGATGTTAAAATAAAAAGAATAATTCATAAAATTATAGGACTTGAATAGACTTAAGCCAGTTCCTAATTTCTTCAGTTGAGGAAATGGAGGTACACACACAAAAAAACAATCTTCTTGAATCCTCTGTTTCCCCATTTCTGCTTAAAGAAGAATAACCATTTTTAAAGAACCAGCTCAAATATACATGGCTTTGGCATTTCTATGCATGTCTTGTGTCTCTCACCATTTGTAGAATTCTTCCAGTATAACTTGAATCATGAGTAGAAGGAAGAAAAGGAAGAAATGCTATGGGGATGAGGATGGCTTCTGTTTACCACCTGTCCAACACTTAACCATATATCTTACTTATGTTATTTTAATTAATCAATTTTTAATTTTTTTACTTACAATGTTTCCAGTGTAAAACAATTCATTTATACATATATACGTATATACATACATATATACATATTCTTTTTTAGATTTTTTTCTATTATAGGTTATTACAAGACATTGAATATAGTCCCCTGTGCTATACAGTAGGTCCTTGTTGTTTCTCTCTTTTATATATAGTAGTGTATATCTGTTAATCCCAAATTCCAATTTTATCCCTCCCCTCCCTTTCCCTTTGGTAACCACAAGTTTTTTTCTATGTCTCTGAGTCTATTTCTGTTTTATAAATAAGTTCATTTGTGTTGTATTTTAGATTCCACATGTAAGTGATATCATATTTTATTTGTTGTCTGACTTACTTCACTTAATATGATAATATCTAGGTCCATCCATTTGCTGCAAATGACATTATTTTGTTCTTTTTATGGTTAAATTATATTCTACTGTATATACATACAATATCTTCTTTATTCATCTGTCAAAGGACAGCTTAATTAATCCTTACAATACCTTCAAGACATAAATACTACTCCCATTTTGCAGATGAATAAAAGGAAAATTAAACAGGTTAAGACCTTTTACAAGTTTCCTTTGTCACAACCCACAGAATTCAGGTTTTTGCACAGGTTCAAGTTTCTCCAAAACTTAACATATAGTAAGTACTCAGTAAACATATTTAATAATTGAGCTATTTAGGGACCATTTGCTATTCAGGGACCAGATTTGCAGTGTTTATCAGCAGCCTGCTGATCTCTCAGTTTATTCACAATTAAAAACATCTTTGACCACAACTAGTATTTGAAGTCCAGATTCTCTAAGCAAATAGAATTGCTTTTCATCACAGAAAAAGTGATCACCACTGCTGCCATCTGGCTTCCTTGTTCTCTTCTTTATTGTACTTCAAAGTGTTTTCTCAAAAAAATTATTTGCTTGCTTAAAGTACTATCACTTTCTTTTTTAGACCCATCGTCTCAACCATGCACTAACCTTTTATCTCTGAGCTTCAATTCTAGAGCTAAACAACAGTAGCTTATATATCTAGCACTTTCATAAAAATTATCACATTGGATAATTTGGAAACAGATAGGACAGATATTATTACTTTCATTTTAAGGATGAGAAGGCTAAGTCTTCAAGTGGTTCAGTGATTTGCTTATGAGCTTATGCAACTGATACAGCTCTTAAACCACAGATCTAGGACTCAAGGGGAGTTCTCTGACTCCAAATATAGTATTCTTCCCTCTATGTTATATGGTCTGATGACACAAAGCTATTCTCTTTATCGCACCTTTAATGATCCACTATAAATTCTGCTGTAGCTTAGTTTTGCTTCCATTCTTACTAGACTTTTTTGATCCCATAGTTTTTTAGCTTTTGTTCCAGTTAGAGTTTTTAATTGCATGCAGCAGAAACTCGCTCTGGCTGATTCAACAGGAAACAAATTTGCTGAAAGGGTATCGGATAGGTGAGGAGATCATGGAGAAGCAGGTTGAGAAACAGATGGGAACAGGGGAGGAGGGCAGCAGTCAATCATCTGCCAAAACCATGCTCTAGAACAGGGGTCCCCAACCCCCAGTTGGAACTGGGCCACACAGCAGGAGGTGAGAGGCGGACAAGCGAGCGAAACTTCATCTGGGGCTCCGCATTGCTCCCCATGGCTCACATTACTGCTTGAACCACCCATCCCCCCCGCCCTCTCCCCTGCACCCATCCCATCCATGGAAAAATTGTCTTTCACGAAACCGATCCCCGGTACCAAAAAGTTTGGGGACCGCTGCTCTAGAACACAGGGTACCCCTGGACACCTTTACTAATACCTCTGGCCTCGCTGCCCTTAAAAACAGGATGTTGGTTTTCCATTGTCCTTGCTTCTTTGTGTCAGTGTCTCCTGTTTCAAAGTCTTGGATGGGTATGTCTGATTGGCTGAGTATTGATCATGTGGTCGTACTCTAGCTTCCAGGGAAGTTTGGAAACCACAAGTTTCCAAGTAAGTATTTTTAGCCTCTATCATGGAAGGTGAGCTCTCTCTCCCACCAAGATTCATTAAGCATACACTGCACCAAACATAACAAGGAGGTTGAAATAATTGGAAGTCCCCTACCATGACCAAAAAATAGCCAAATTCTAGTACTGATTCCAATTTAGTTTTGCAAGTTCTTTCTTTAGGTGAACTTTCTTTGAGATAAGAGACATATTTAATTTACAACTATGTCTCAATAGTCACTCAACCAATAATTACACTTGCTCTGCAGCATTCTGAAGGGTCTAAACTTGTCATGTAAGTTTCATTTATCTTCTAAGAAATTTCTCTTTCAAAATTATCCTCTAATATTTCTCTCAAATGAATGAGTTTCATCAGGGCCTGACAGCATGAACTGGTGACTTACAAAATACTTTCAAAGTGTGAAAACTATATTGGCATCTTTCCACAGCTTTAGGTTTTAAGATATGCCTTGTTATTTTACTTTAAGAATTCCAATTATTTCTTTTACTAACAATATGTTTCTGACATTGAATCATCCTTTCCTCTGCAGTATTTTTGAACAGTGGCTTCGAAGGCACCATCCTCTTCAAGAAGTTTATCCAGAAGCCAATGCACCCATTGGGCATAACCGGGAATCCTACATGGTTCCTTTTATACCTCTCTACAGAAATGGTGATTTCTTTATTTCATCCAGAGATCTGGGTTATGACTATAGCTACCTACAAGATTCAGGTAAGGCTCAGTTTCTTTCATTTGAATTGCTGAGTCTGGCGTGACCAATGTCTTTTGAGAGAGTGCAAAACCTTATGTTTTTACAACGTTATCCCCAAATTATTTAAATTGGGAAAATGCATTACGATCCTTAACTCATCACTGATATATTATTCCATGGACCAAGTTGCAAGAATCTTTAAATTTCTGTCCTTTCTGCTTAATATAGAGCATTTTGCATATGGCAACCATGGGAAGAGCACTAAAATTAAAATCAGAAAAAAAATGGGTGTGAGACGTGACACTATAAACTGACTTTTGTGTGACCTTGGGAAATTTGACTTCAGTTCCTTGAATCTCAGTTTCTTAACCTTAAATATTAGGAATAGAATACCTCAAAGAGATATTTGATAATTAAGAGTCTAGGGCAGTCAGCACAAGTTAAACATCTAGCAGTTTTGAAATCATCTTTGGGAACTTCCTGCTAGGCTTACCAAGAAAATTTGTGAACATTTTGAAGTTAAACACAGTTAATAATAATAATGATAATAGCTATTATAATAATAATTGCTCTGACTATGATTAAGTCTAGGATTGTAATTAGATCTAGGCTTTAAATAATCTTCTTTAGTAGTAGTATGTCAGTATCTTTTTGATAAATACGGAACAGGTAGTAATGTCTCCCCCTACCTGTGAGCCTGCTACATACCATGCATGCATTATTAATCAACCATATATTAGGGGAAGTATTATTTTCCCTAGAATGAGGTAAGGACACTGATGCTAAGATAATTTAAGTGACTTTCCCAATAGCAAACACCAGTATGTGGAAGAGCCAGATTACAACACTACAGGGTCCTCTCCACTGCAACACAAGATGGTCAACAGCTAAAAAAACGGTTAAACAACACAGAGTTTGTGGATACGAGGTATTCGACCAGCACTGATGTTTCATTATATTCATTGATAATTCATGGAAACATAAACAGATTAGTAAAATAAAATGAACAAATGAATGACATTTACCAATTTCCTACCTCCTGTTAAACTTTAGTGACACATAAATGAATGACATACCTCCAGACCTCAAGGAGCGTTAAATTAAATTCAGTATGGAAGTCAGACAATTGTGCAAAAAAGTGTGAAACATCAGGCTGTGTTAAGTGCAATAAAGGAGTCATAAACCGAATCTTATAAGAGCACAGAGGAGAAAGCAATGACTTCAGAGTAGTTCAACCTAAAAAGACAAGACAAGGCCTTGAAGGATGAGCAGGCAGGTAGCAGGTAGAAAAGGGTAGGGAATATTCTAAACTAATAGAATAACAAAAATAGAGGTGTAAAGTGTACTCTGTATTTCTGAGATGCTAAATTCTCCTATTTGAGTAGTATGAGCAATGAAAAATTACACTGAGGAGACAAATTGAGTTATTTCATAATAGCTAATATATTATGGATCTTTTCATGTGCCTGGAACTCTTCTGGGTATGCTGTGTGCATTATTTCCTTTAATTTTCATAATTACCCTGTGAAGTAAGCACTATTATTTCTTTTTCCTGATCATAGCTGAGAAAACAGAGGCTTAAAGAATATAAATAACTTGTCCTGGGCCATCTAGCTAGTATGTGGCATAGCAGAACCACATTTTAAGGCCAACAGGAGAAACTGTATTTTATCAACCTTTTCCTGCCCTTGGGGGAACCATTAGTTGGACAGATTTGGGTTCGATACCTGTTTTGCTTTATCTGAAGACCATAGCCAGTGGAAGGAATACTAAAATGGCTGGTAGAGGAGATGAGTTCTTTGAAAACCTGGAGATCACTAAGCACAGAGGATTTTGCAGAGGGTGGAGGTATGGTAAGGGAAGGGGCTCCCAGTGAGTCAAAAAGAGGGGCAGTCTCAAGTGAAGTGTTTTTCCCTCCTTCTAAAAACACCCACAGTACATAAAGAAAGGAGAATATTGGTAATGGTTTTTCATAGAGTCACCACCAGGATTTTCTAATTTCCATTTTCAGAACATAACAGACTCTTTCACGGGCTCTTGCTTTTATTACACTATTCTCTCTGGCTAAATTCTGATCCATAACCATTTGTCACACTCTCAGATACAAAATCATTGTATACATACACAGAGTCATGTTTAATCATTCCTTTAATAGAGTTACATGGTAATTTTTCTACATATGAATCTTTCCCCCCGCTACCTTGGCTGTGAGCCCTACAAAATCAGAACTGATACCTTGCAAGCTTCTCCAGTCTTCTCCAAATGGTATCTGGTATGGGGCTAAACCAATGAATTCACTTGAATGCAAGTGATATTTATCATGAGGGATGGTGTCTCTTAACCAATACATATAAGTAAAGCTTGCTAGAAAAATCTCACACTTCTTAATACTCAGGTCATTTCTAGATTAAAAAAGAAAATTTAACATCTTTATTGGAGTATAATTGCTTTACAATGGTGTGTTAGTTTCTGCTTTATAACAAAGTGAATCAGCCATATATATACATATATCCCCATATCTCTTCCCTCTTGCGTCTCCCTCCCACCCTCCCTACCCCACCCCTCTGAGTGGTCACAAAACACAGAGCTGATCTCCCTGTGCTATGCGGCTGCTTCCCACCAGCTATCTAGTTTACATTTGGTAGTATATATAAGTCCATGCCACTCTCTCACTTCATCCCAGCCTACCCTTCCCCCTCCCCGTGTCCTCAAGTCCATTCTCTACATCTGCATCTTTATTCCTGTCCTGCCCCTAGGTTCTTCAGAATCTTTTTTTTTTCTTAAGATTCCATATATATGTGTTAGCATACAGTATTTATTTTTCTCTTTCTGACTTACTTCACTCTGTATGACAGTCTCTAGGTCCATCCACCTCACTACAAATAACTCAACTTTGTTTCTTTTCATGGCTGAGTAATATTCCATTGTATATATGTGCCACATCTTCTCTATCCATTCATCTGTTGATGGACACTTAGGTTGCTTCCATGTCCTGGCTATTGTAAATAGTGCTGCAATGAACATTGTGGTACATGACTCCTTTTGAATTATGGTTTTCTCAGGGTATATGCCCAGTAGTGGGATTAATGGGTCATATGGTAGTTCTATTTTTAGTTTTTTAAGGAACCTCCACACTGTTCTCCATAGTGGCTGTGTCAATTTATATTCCCACCAACAGCGCAAGAGGGTTCCCTTTTCTCCACACCCTCTCCAGCATTTATTGTTTGTAGATTTTTTGATGATGGCCATTCTGACTGGTGTGAGGTGATACCTCATTGTAGTTTTGATTTGCATTTTTAGATATTTTTAACGTATTTCAAGTCTTCTATTGCACTAGATATTTTCTAGGTGATTTTATTGGTTTATTTATTCTTTCTGCATACATATGTTTAGTAACTACCTTGTTCAAGGCATTCTTTTAGATACTGTGGATACAGTGATAAACAATGTAGTCTCCTTCTTCACAGTGCTTACATCCTAATGAAAGAGAAAGACCTTAAACCACTACTTACCTAATGACTTGTTTGTTTAGAGATGTGCATATCTCTAGGGGTCAATGAAGTGACATTTCAGAGAATATCAGTAACAGGAAGAATTAATTAGTTGAAAAGGAGGTCTTGATTATGAATTTTGGCCATATTGCTAGGATAACAGAGCCATTAATGAATTTTAAACAAATCAGGATCAAATTTGAGTTTTCGTAAGATTACAGTTGCTGCAGCTTGTAGGAAGTTTTTTTTTTAATTTTATTTTATTGAAATATAGTTGATTTACAATGTTGTGTTAATTTCTGCTGTACAGCAAAGTGATTCAGTTATACATATATATACATTCTTTTTCATATTCTTTTCCACTATGGTTTATCACAGGATATTGAATAGAGTTCCCTGTGCTATACAGCAGGACCTTGTTGTTTATCCATTCTATATATAATAGTTTGCGTCTGCTTATACCAAACTCCCAATCCATCCCTCCCCCACCTCCCCCCCTTCCCCCTTGGCAACCACAAGTCTGTCCTCTATGTTAAAGACATAATGTTGAGCCAAAGAAACCAGACATCATAGAATATATACGGATGATTATATTCATATAAAATCCAAAAAGGTGCAAGTTTTGTGTCAGTTGCAAAGCGCATTCGGGGAGGCCAGTGAACATGCTGTTACGAGTATCCAGGGGAGAGGTGAAGGAAGTTGGAACTGCAGTGGTGGTAAGAGGCAAGGCAGAAAGGACAAAAAAAATTGATATTATTTTGAAAACAAAATGTATGGAACTTGGAAAATGATTACATATAATAGGTGAGAAAGAAGGAGATATTAGAGTTGCCCTTAAGCTTTCTGGCCTGTGCAGATGATGAATGGTGATTGAACTCACTGAGATAGAAACAGTAGGAGCAGGGCCAGACATGGAGTGAATCTCATGGTGGTATCTGTTACACAGTGAAATGGGGTGAATGGCACATCAGGATAAATATATCTCTGAGGCAGTTGGATAGCCTTGAGCCTCAGAAAAGATTCTGCCTGCAGATACTAATGTGAGAGACGTCAGCATATAAATTGTTATCTTTGCCGATCTTTACAATCTTGCCTAGTAGTGATTTTATTCTGTTTTATAGGTAAGTAGATTGAGAACAAAAGAAAAAGTGACAAGTTCTAAGTCACAAAGCTCGTAAGTGGCAAATATAGAATCCCAAATGAATTCTCTCTCCATGACTCCACAGAAGAGAGGGTTCTCTTTATACTTGCCTTGTACACAAATGTTCCACCTCGTTGTCCCTTCCCTAGTGTCCCAAATGGGTACTTTTTACTGAAAAGGCAACAAAAATCACTGGAGGAGAAAAGGGAAAGAAGGCTCAAAGAGTCACATTAGGGGATTAAAGGTATTTATTATTTATTTATAGTTAAATTTTTAAAAATAAAATTGATTCCAAATGTTTTATCTATTTAAAGTCCTTTTCATATAGCTGTGAGCTTATGCCACTAAGTTTAGAGAAGTTTTGCTTTAAAATAAGCAACAGCAATTGCTCATTTTCTATTTTATGAATTATTCTGTTGTACTTTCAGGGAGTTTAAAATTTATCTTTCATTCTTCTAGTCATTCATTTATTCATTCATACAGCAATGTTTACTGAGACACAATGCCAGAATAGAGTAAGCTAAACTTTAAGCTTACTAAAAAATTCTCTAAAATTTCTTGATATAATTTAGTTCAGGCAGTTAATTATTCATCATTTAGGCACTCACGTTTATAATTACTTAATCATTTTCCGTAAAAGGCAGCTGATGTCTTCTTGCTTTAGTCAAACATTTTCTCTTATAATTGAATTTAGTGATGTTTTTCAAAATTGAGTAGCAGGTGATTTTGTTGCATGCATGACTGATTGAAAGGTGAGACCAAAAACCTTTGGCAATGAAGGATTGAGTCCTTGATGCTGTTGGCAAATGTAATCCTGCCTTTTGTCTGGTGTTACTTTGTGAAGAGCTTCCTTCTTCCAATATATTCCAAAAGACCTGGACATTTGATTTTAAAAATGAGAGGAGGAGGCATGTTCACAGTAACTGGAGGGTCTCATTCTGCACATGGGGTTTGATGAGGACTTGTTCACTAGTGCTTCCCTATGTGTATACACAGGTGCATACTGTTCCTTCTGCCTAGGATGGCTTGCCATCAGCATCCTACACTCAAGTCCTAATTTATTCTTCTACTCAGTGGGATAGTCTCCTGGGATGCCTCCTCTGACTCCTCAGGCAGTTATAGGAGGTGTTTTCCCCATTATCCCATTGTATCTTTTATATACTTGCATTGGAACAGCATTGCTCTTAAAATAATTTGTTTACTTGTCAGTCTCCTCTTCCAGTTATTATTTCCTTCAGTCCAGGAGCTCTGCTTACTCAGCCTTTCACATGCAGTTCCTGGACCACCACCTGACATTTATTGTGTCTCAGTAAACATTGTTGTATGAATGAATAAATGAATGAATAGAAGAATGAAAGATAAATAAGACATACTACTTGCTCTCAAGGGTTCATGATGAAGCCTGAAAATTAAGACATACATATAAATAATTACAACATGTAAACAACTGTGCCAAGTGTCACAAAGGAGCAATAAAAGAAAAGAGTCTTGGAATCCAGAAGAGAGAGCTGAGCAGAATCAGTGTTCAAAGCAGGTGTGAGAGAGAAAAACTCTTACTGGAAGCTGGTTCAGTTGAAATATTGATGGAATTACTATGGAGTAAGAAGAATCGATAACAGTTATAAATTACTTTTTATGTGAAGGACATCATTCCAAGGTTATACATACATTGCAGGGTTTAAATATTACAGGCAAACTTTCTAAGTTACAGATTTTGAATTGGTTAAATTAGGATAATGATTCCTAACTACCTCATGTGTTTGTTGTGTGGATAAATGGGCATATGGATGCGCTTTGGAAATGACAGAGCACCAAACAAATAGAAGACTCTATGATTATTCTGAAGAGAATAGGTAACCAAAAAAATGGAATTTTAAGTAGGTAAAAAAATAGAAAACTTTTGATATTAAGAAATAATTTAAAGATACACCATTGAGGCTCAAAAGCAAATAACTGAGGAAGACAAGTCTAAATTTCAGGTTGAAGACATTGAGAAATACAGAGTGTTTCAAAGAAGACAGTCCATTGGTGACAGTAAAATTTAAGACAACTTGAAATGAACTGAAGTAGAGAAATAGTAAGAGAAACTGGAGAGCAGAAGGACAGACAAAGAAATAGTGTTTTAAAATTGTGAAAGAATTTGAGCTGAGCCTTAAGCAATAAAGAAATCATACATATTATGTAACCTCTATGTAATCTGCATTTTGTGAGACATTTAAAATGCACTATATATTGAAGTGACTAATAGCAATGCAAACTAAACATTTGTAATTTCATTTTCAAATTAACTTTTAAATGTGTTAGAATGGTAACCTTTATGTTTGATGAAAATAATTTTCACATTTTTAATTTCTTTATTTTAGCTTTGTTAGCTTTCATTTCTTAGATTTAAATTAATATTAATCCAAAGTTATGAATCTTTTTATTATAATTTATTTTATAATGTTAGTTCTTTGCAACTTATTGTCCCCTCCTGATGAAGAGAAACATAAATCTGCTCAATTGTTTCAAATTATGCTTAATGGATTCTAAGAATTTTAGAGGTATCTTAGTGACAGCTGGTAAAAGGACAGTACCAAGGACAAAAAAGGAGAAAGTAACAGGAGAAATGGGGTTTGAGCCCTGTAACCTCACTTAAGCCAGGGAAGCGCCAGTGTTATCTTCTTTGAATGAAGATTGGAATTTAATATAAAATTAATTTTTGACAAATTCTCCTGCTTTAACTGTTTTCAGTGCTTGAGTTTATGGCGATCAATGAGACTCCCACTTTACATTTCACTTCATGTTGCTACCCATTCTTTCCAAGATATTATATTAAATAAATATTAATTTTCTTTTTATATTGTTGATCTAATTTTTATGATATATGAAGCTTACATATAACAGTAATTTCAGAATATCCTAAGGTACTTTATCTTTTATTGTTGTAGGAATCTAACGAACTTTAAAAATAATTAGGACTTTTTGAAGTGCAAAAGGCAGAAACTCCATAGAAACAAGATTAGATAAAAAGATAATTTATTGGTTTACAAAATCCAAGGAAGGAATGAACATTTGAAATGTAAGAAAGACAAAGATGCAGCTGAGACTGAGGAACAGCAGGAACCAGCAAACTAAGCTCCCTAAAGATTCATTCTCCCCCTCTCTCTCTTCCCCGCTCCCTACCCCCTCTCTAGCTCTAAGACGGTTATCAGCTCCTGAGTCATCTGACTCTTAATTCCAGCACAGTGAATTCTGAGTAATGATTCTGACTGGCCCAACTTGAGTCAGTGGTTCACTATGAACTAATCAACAGTAGCCAAGAAAATAAGTCATAAAAAAAATGTTATAGTTCCCACATCAGCAACAGGGGGAAGGTAGGGATGGGGAGTAGATATAGGCTCAAATATCCATGGCCTAAATAAGTTAGTTTATTTATTGCTCAAATGGCAGTCTTGGTATGTTGTCAAACACAAGCTCCATAATTTCAGGGACCAGAGCTGCTTGTTTCTTGTAGTTCTATAAGACCTAGGGTTTACCCTTGATCACATGATCTATGGTGGCTCACCAACATACTATCTGCATTAGTTGAAAGGAGAAAAGGGAAAAGGAGAAGGCATACCTTTTCTTTTTAAGGGAACTGCCCCAAAGTTACATGTATTACTTTTGCTCAAGACTTAAATCACATAGCCATAATTTGCTACTAGGTAAGCCCAAGATGCACTCTCTTCTTTCCTTTGTATCACAAAATGGATATAGAGTATCTTAGAGTGTCTTGTAAATAATGATGGGAACTTTAAAATCAAGCAAATAGATATAATAAATTATTAACCCCAAGTGGAAAATAATGTAAGAAAGGAAAGGTAATCATAGAATAATATTTGGTTCAATTGTGAATAATATTTAAATATTAAAAATAATGGAAATCCGAGATGTGGATTTGACCCCAGATCATGGTATTATTATGCTGAAAGTATGGAGGAAAGAAAAGGGAAACTGTAAGAGAGCTCAAATCATTGTTTATACCTGAGGAACTCCAGAGATAAACTTGACGAATTAAGAAGTAGTAATATTTGTCTATTATTTAGAAATATGGAGTCAAGTAACAGAATAAATAACTAAAAGAGTAACAGTAGCTGACTTGGGGGCACGCACTGTACAATTTACAAATCAGATAATATCTATGAAGTTTAAAACATCCCAACAAGGTGGTATTGTTTTCCTATTTTCCTGATGAAGAACCTGAAGCTTAGGAGTATTAGGTGTAACTTTCCCAAGATCTTATAGCTGGTAAGTAGCAGAGCTGGCATTCAAACCCAAGCATCTGACTCCAAAGTACTATGCAAGGATGATGATGATGATGATGATGATGATGGTGATGATGATAGTAAAAACATTGGGATGTCTTTCTATTTCAGGACCAGATAGTTTTCAAGATTACATTAAACCCTACTTACAACAAGCAAGTCAGATCTGGCCATGGCTCATTGGGGCAGCCATGGTAGGGTCTGTCCTCACTGCTGTGCTGGGAGGACTCACTAGCCTGTTGTGTCATCGAAAGAGAAAGCAGCTTCCTGAAGAAAAGCAGCCACTCCTTATGGACAAGGAGGACTACCACAGCTTGTTGTATCAGAGCCATTTATAAAAGGCTTAAGCAATAGAGTTGGGCCAAGAAACCTGACCTCACTCTAAATTAAATGATGTTAAAGTCCCTCGGGGTTGTCCCAGAAGAAATCCTTGGCGTGTGTCTATGAAGATCATTATTAGAATTGTTATCTTAATACAAAATATACCCCTCGTCCAACTCAGGTAGAAGCCACCTGTGCTTGCTTTGCTATATTTTGATCATTCCCTTAATAGTTTTCCTCAAGCCCATATTTCCAAGGAAAAGATGCCATTTGGTAATGGAGGTGCTAGTCTGCTAGTCATATCTGAATGAAAGTGCTCTTATAAAATATGACAACAATTGTGATCATTTTCCTCCTGATTGTTTAACGACATGTTTCTTTTATTATCCCCTTTCTTTGATTTTAATAAAATAGTAACGAATTTACACTAATTGACTCCTCTGAGCTTGAGAAATACATTTTAATTTTCCTAAGAAAGCATGTTTCCCTTATATTTTACATTCCTGCTCCAAAATATGTTATGGACTTCAAGTAGAAAACAATCTTCAACTCTTTCCTGCCATAGTTCTGACTACATTTTAAGGCCACTGAAATCAAGGGCCCTTCGCCTGAAAAGAATCTGGCTAAGTACCTCTCTTAAGATGTGCTCATGAATTATGTTGATGAAGATGATAATCTTATTATAGAGCTTTTTTTATCTTCTAAGAAGAACTTTATTAGAGAATGTTTAAAATGCTATAAAACATTTCATGGTAGAGAACTATTATGTGAATATCAGCCTGTCTGCAGTTCTAGTAAAATAACTTATCACTATTTTTCCTGGCTATTAAGACCTTAAATTAGAAAGTCTAGATAATCTTGTTACTTGAAATTTTAGGTCCAGTTGAATTTCTAAAAATAGTCCAATTGACATTCCATTTGTATTATCACTATGTAGAGCATAAAAGATTAGCACCAGTGGGTGCAATTTATAGGGGACCCATTTTGGCGTAATAAAAGGAGAAACTGTCCAATATTCAGAGCTTTCCAAAACCAAACTGGACATTCTTGGAAAATAATAAGTGGTTGACTCTAGAATTCTTCACGTAGAGGTTGGATGGCTAATTTGACTTGAATTCTATAAAGAGAATTTAAGTATTGAGTCTATAGTCATTCTTGGCTCAGGGCTCACAACAACTCCCCATTCAGAAGCGAGGCCAAACATGCTCTGTGAAAAGTTCCTGTGATTCTGCCACAGTATTTCAGGATGTTTCACCAGATTCCAACTCTCACTCTCTCATCCAAACTCAATCACTCTGTCCTGGTATCCCCAGTCTCTTTAGTTCCCTTATGTTTAGTTTGTATGTATCTGCTCAGCATTTTCAAAGATGTATCTCAGTTTGACTACTTGAATTATATTTCCAGCCTCATCCCTAAACACTGTCTTTTCACTTTCTCAAGATGGCCATGCTTTTAAGACAGACTTGTCCAATTCTAGCTCCCAGAAACCTGCCTGGGCCTGACACCTAAACCTCTACATCTCTGGGATGATATTTAAAAGGAGACCCACCAAACTGTATGGTACTTTTTTATTAAAATATCTTACAATTCCTATAAGGCCTGCAGTGTAGGAGTCAGACTGTTTATGAATACATTTAGAAATTAAGAGGAAAGCAAAAATCATCTTATTATAAACATTGGTCAAATGATTTTGGATAATTTTCATCTAGAACAAATAAAAAGTTACCATTCTTGTCGAAGTAATGCCATCCACTCTCAGAGATTACTAATAGGTAAGAAATTCA
Organism: Delphinus delphis; assembly: GCF_949987515.2. Taxonomy (NCBI): domain Eukaryota; kingdom Metazoa; phylum Chordata; class Mammalia; order Artiodactyla; family Delphinidae; genus Delphinus; species Delphinus delphis. The sequence continues at coordinate 44,845,285 of NC_082690.1, read as the reverse complement.
GTTACAGAGCAATTTTCATTTTCTAACTCTCTTTAGTTGTCAGTCAACATTTGCTGGCTTATCTAATTTCTAGAGGAGAAAAGTCGGGCAAGGGGTGGGTAGCAGCATATTTATTGACACAGAGGAGGTCTGTGGGATTAGAGGGCAAATACTAGGGCTTATATCCTCCACTTCGTACATAACCAGAAATACAAGATTTAAAATAAATTAACAATGATATTTGAAAACTGGATTCAATTTAGTTGAGAATAGCAACTAGTAAAACTGAAAGCAAGGAGTAGGAAAAGAAATGTGGATAAAGCCTGAAGAAGAGTCTGGAGAAGCAGTAATAGCGATTGTGGTTGCCTTCAGTCTGACCTCAGAACACAAAATAATTACGTAGCTAGGTTTGATCTGAAGGCAAAATTTCAGACCAGGTGGTATTTTTTGTTTGTTTTTTGCGGTACGCGGGCCTCTCACTTTTGTGGCCTCTCCCGTTGCGGAGCACAGGCTCGGGACGCGCAGGTTCAGCGGCCATGGCTCACGGGCCCAGCCGCGCCGCGGCATGGGGGATCTTCCCGGTCCGGGGCACGAACCCATGTCCCCTGCATCGGCAGACGGACTCTCAACCACTGCGTCACCAGGGAAGCCCAACCAGGTGGTTTTTAAATCACTTTTTACAAAGCATCTAGAATAAAAGTCTACCCAGGGAATTTTCATTGTTACTGACAGGGATCTGTATAAAGTCATTCTCTTCCTTATCACAAGGCAATTCCCTCCTTTATCACTGAGCTTCAACATAGAATATCATTTTGTTTCTCTAGAGGCTCAAGTTATCTACTTGAGTAGCAGCAACATCTCTGATAAAACCACCACCACATTCATTCTGTGGTTTTCTCAATAAGGTACCCAAATGACATGACATATTTCAAGATACTTGAAGTTTCATTAAATTCTAATCAACAGTATATTCTGTGGCATTGTTTTCTATGTGCATTTTATGAATTGCTTCATTTGAGCTCTGCTCTTTTTCCATTGCTACATTATATGTCACATTTTGTTACAGAGAAAGAAATAAGCAGCTGCCACTCTTTTTGTTCCTCTTTCTGTGTTTTACTTTTTTTAAAAAAAAGAGTATTTTGAGTACCCAACCTTTCCAACAAGTCAAATATATAATTCTCCATCCGTAGAAATAAATATGCGATGGGTACAAGTCATTTCAACCAGTGTCTCTAGCAGGCTGACAACTGGCGTTGACTGTGAATGTTTTTAAATAGGTTTTTCCTTGTTTATATGGGCTTTGATTTGTAGGAAGAGTTTTCTTTGTCATCATAAAAAAAGATCTCATTGGGGTCACCTATTGTAAACTTGTGCTATTTGGGGGGCATGTCAGTAGAACAAAGGTCTACTCGCCCTCTGATTAGACTCCTTCTGAGAGCTGCTAAATTGCAAGTAAAAAGAGGTTTTTTTTGTTTGTTTTTTAACTTTATGTTGCTTATTTTCAAAAGCATTTGCCCGTTTGTACAATATAATGAATATAAAATTGCCTTTGGCATCCACTGGAGGCCTTAAGGGCTTTCAAATCCTTCAGCTATTTAAAACCATATAGAAATATTTTAAGTATGTTCTTTTAAATAAAAGCCTTATTAAAACTCTATATAGCCCATGTTTATCTAATTGTTTTATGAGTTCTTTTCTTAATAGTTTCTTTTCTTAATAGTGTAAGAAATTATTCTTTAACTACATGTTAATCTACCAAGTCTTGTATGCATTATTATGGTGATTTCTAATTTCTTATTTAAAAATAAATAACAAAGATGTTAAATGCAGTGAGTGGTTATGATGTTCCAAGAACTGTGCTAACACATCATATATGTTAATTCACTTCATCTTCATGTTATCAATATGAGAATAAGTATTATTCACGCTTTCAAATGAGGAGACTGTGGTTTAAATAAGAGATGCACCTTCCCTGTTTACGTGTCTGTTCAGTAGTTTAGGTAATTTAGCTGGGATTTGAATCCAGTTCTTCTTCATGATTATAAATTTCATTGTTTGTTGTTCAATTATGTTGATATGTCATAATTTACCAATTCCCTGTTACTGAATATTCAGGTTTCATCTACTCTTTTTTTTTTTTTTTTTTTGCGGTACACGGGCCTCTCACTGTTGTGGCCTCTCCCGTTGAGGAGCACAGGCTCCGGACGCGCAGACTCAGCGGCCACGGCTCGCGGGCCCAGCCGCTCCGCGGCATGTGGGATCTTCCCGGACCGGGGCACGAACCCGTGTCCCCTGCATCGGCAGGCGGACTCTCAACCACTGCGCCACCAGGGAAGCCCTCATCTACTTTTTAAATTATGGTTAGTGCTGTAATGAAAATCCTGGTGCATTTGGCATCTGACTTTACTTAAATGATTTTCTAGGAGTAGAATCTCTGGTCAAAGCATATGCAGACTTTCATGGCTTTAGTAATGAACTGCCATGGTGCTTTTGAAAAGGGTTGCATAGGTTAAAGAATGCAAAGAGATGGAGCCTAACAATAAAAGATCAAAAGGAATGAAGAAGAAAATGAAAAGGTGAAGAACTTAGAAGAAGGAGGAGGAGTTGCAAGTCTCTTTGAGAGGAACTGAAGACCCTACTTGCCACTTCAAGTATTGCTTCTTTCCATAAATCTATCTTTTTCAAATTATAACATCTATGTAATGAGCATTTTCTCTTATTAAAATTAGAAGAAAATACAGACTGAAGCCATTTCAGAAAGACAGGGAAAAACACACATGTAACTTGGTTCTCAAATAAGATATGTGTACATCTTGTCTAGGTAGAAGCGTGTGAGTACCTTTGAGAATCATACAGGAATAAAAACAGCAAAACCAGAAATCCACACTTGGAAGAATAAGCACAAGGCATCAAAATAGTTTGAATCAAAGCAGAGTCAGTGTCAGCTATTAGGATGGACAGGAGATCGTGAGACAGGGGTAGGGAAGGCTGGATAGGCCCTGAAGACCAAGCCCAAGTTAAGTTTGCACCATTTATTTTTAGTGCTTTTTGAGAAAGTACTGCATTCTGCCTGGGATATGGTCAGTCTTCATTACTGGACCATGTCATTTTTACTCTTGCCAGAGGAATTATGAACAGTAGATGTGTCTGTGTGAGTGTGTATGTGTGTGGAGAGAGAGAAAGGGAGACAGCGAGAAAATACAGAAAGAATGAACATTTTTCTCTTCTCTCTGATACTGGAGAGAACTTTGTTGCTGACTATATAGAATTTCTCTTGCTACTGCAATAAATTACCACAAACACAGTGGCTTAAATCACTACAAACCGTTATCTTGTAATTCAGTAGACCAGAAATCTGATATGGGTCTCAAATGGCTGAAATCAAAGTGGCAGTGAGGCTATGTTCTTTGTGGAGACTCCAGGAAATAATTCATTTCCTTGCCTTTTTCAGCTTCTAGAAACCACCTACATTCCTTGTCACATGGCCTTCTTCCATCTTCAAAGCCAGATAAGGTTGTATCACTCTGATCATTAGTCCGTTGTCACCTCTTTCTCTGACTGACTGCAGCAAGGAAAAGTTTTCCGCTTTTAAGCATTCATGTAATTAGTTTGGGCCTATACTCCTAGAGCCTCCATCCCAAGGTTCTTACCTTTAATCATATCTGAAAAGCCCCTTTTGCCATATACGTATTATAACATATTCACAGGTTCTGGAGACTGAGGTAGGGATATTTGGAGGGGAGATGGGAAAGAGCATCATTCTGCCTATAGTACTGACCTAAAAAGTAGTAAGAATTGGCCAGCTGATAAATTGCTCTTCCTGTGTGATTTACATGCCACAGACTGTGATATTCAGTACATTAAAGATATGAGAAAACCTTTAACATATGTGGGATCTGAAGTCGGACTCTATGAATTTGATTCCTGGCTCAATCTCTCATTAGCTGTATGACCTTGTGTGAATTATCTTACCTATCTGTTCGTCAGTTTTTGCGTCTTTAAAATGTAGGTAGTAGAGGCTTCCCTGGTTGCGCAGTGGTTGAGAGTCCGCCTGCCGACGCAGGGGACACGGGTTCGTGCCCTGGTCCAGGAAGATCCCACATACCGCAGAGCGGCTGGGCCCGTGAGCCATGGCCACTGAGTCTGCGTGTACGAAGCCTGTGCTCCGCAACGGGAGAGGCCACAACAGTGAGAGGCCCGCGTACTGCAAAAAAAAAAAAAAAAAAATGTAGGTAATAGTATTTTCCTCAACATAGTCGGAGGAATAAACAAAGCATTTACAATAGTACGTAAGTATTCAGCAAGTGTGAGTTAATAAACTCTCATAGAGCACGTTAACTTAGCACAACTGCCTTAAAAAAAGAGAGATGAAATATCATACATTTTGTTTGTGCAAAATTGTTTTGCATAATCATGAATATTAATATAACATACCTATTTAATGAAATGATATCACGATAAATACAAGTATATAGCAATACATTTAAGACAGAGAAACACTTGAGACATAGAAATACAAATCATGCCAGTAACAGGCTCACAGTTCACAAACAAAAGCTGGCTATTAAACCACCTGTGAATGTGGTACTGAACTTGAATCTAATAAACATGTTAGGCCAACTGCCCTAGCAGGAAAGAGTTCTCTTTGAGTTGGACAGTAATGATTCATACTTTGTTCATTTATTCAATGAACAAATATTTGTAGGACTTCCGCTCTGTGTTGGTACTGTGCTGGGGATATGAAGGTTAATAAGATTTGATCTCCATTCTCAGTGAAATCAGAGTAAAATACCTAAACAAATTATTGCATAACAAGTATTATCACAAAGGAATATTGTAGGTACTTTAGGAATACTATAATAATACCATAGAGGTACAGCTAATGTGATCATGGGAGGTATAGAAGATTTCAAAGATAAACTGATCATTGATTTGAATTCATCAAGTTCACGCATGAGATGAGGTGATTGATAGTCTCAACAAAATATGGCATGGATAAAAGCAAGTGTGGACAAATGATGGCCCATGGCCTAAATCCTGCCTGCCACCTGTTTTTATATGTGAAGTATTATTGGAACACAGCTGCACTCGTTCATTTATGTTACATGCTGTTTATGGCTGTTTTTATGATATAATGGTAGAATTGAGTAGTTGCAACAGAAACTATATGGCCCACAAAACCTACAACATTTACTATCTGGCCCTTTATTGAAAAGGTTTGCTGCCCCCTGGTCTTAAACTAAATCAAGAAATTCAGAGTAGCTGAAGAGAGATAAAGGTAATTATAAAACCAAGAAAGAATTCCACCTTAACAATTGTGACAACAATAGTTCATTAGTGTTCTTTTTTTTTTTTTGGCGGTACTGGGGCCTCTCACTGTTGTGGCCTCTCCCGTTGCAGAGCACAGGCTCCGGACACGCAGGCTCAGCGGCCATGGCTCACGGGCCCAGCCGCCCCGCGGCATGTGGGAGCCTCCCAGACCAGAGCACGAACCCGTGTCCCCTGCATTGGCAGGCGGACTCAACCACTCTGCCACCAGGGAAGCCCCATTAGTGTTCTTTTTATTCCACTGTTTTGCCGGTTTATTAAGGTATAAACTGCTTTGTTACAGATAGAAATATAGATATAGCTTTAGATACAGCTATAGTTACAGATGCAGATATATATAATATATACATGCAGGTGCAGGTATATGTATATAAACATATACATACATAGGTGGATTAGGAACTATTGATAAGGTTGCAATATTGAATTTTGTGAATAATGTCTACGAAACTGCGAAATAGGAAATCTATTTTTCTGCCAGAGACTCTATAAAAGTCCTATATTTCAGTTTTCCTCATATTTTTATTACCTGCTGTCTCCATGTACGTGTCCTTCCTGTCCCATCTCTCTGTAATCTTGGGATCCCAACCCTTCTGAACTTCCTGGGGCCTTTACTTCATGAGTTTTCCTCATCCTTTCCTGTGTCTTCAGCTCTTCCCACTCTGTAGGATCCTTACCACTTCAACATTTAGACATGCTCATCTTAAAAAGAAAATTGTTCTCCACCGATATCATTTCCACACAGCTTTTGCCCTATTTCTTCTTTATGTTTCTTAACTGTTTTAAATTTGTGTTTGTTATCTCTTTGTCTCCTACATGCTACTCAACCTACCCCAATCTGATTTCTGTCCCCACCTCTCCATGAAACTTTTCTTACCAAGATCACTAATCGTCTCTATGTTGCCAAATCAGAGGACATTTTGTGATACATTTACTTGATCCTTGGGTACCATCATCAACTTCTTACTGCTTTCTTCGTTAACACTTTTCTTGTGGTTTCTGGGAGATAATCCCCTTGTGGTTTTCCTTCTTCCCCACCCCGGCTTTTCCTTCTCAGCATCTCTTATAGGTTCAACTCTTCTACCTCTGAATATTGGAGGATTCTTAGTTGGGGTTCTCTGAGAAACAGACTAGGCAGAAATTTTCGTGCAGGAAATTTTCTAGGAAGTACTTGCAGGATTAACACAGCTAAAGGAGTAAGGGAAGCAGGGTGTGGAAGTAAGAGAAAATGTGATACAATAGAGTCCTCAGCCAACCCTATAGGGAGCTCTACACCTAAGATGAATATCTATATCTATGTCTATATCTATATTTATACCTATATCTATCTGTCTATCTATCATCTTTCTATCTATCTATCTACTTGTTTATTATAAGGAATTGTCTTACACAACTATGGGAGGCTGATGAAATAAATCTGAAGTCCTTAGGGCAAGCAGTTAGGAAGGGAAGATAAACAAACTGGAACTCCATGAGCATGAAGTGAAACATGTTTACAAGGGGGAGTTTCTTTACTCAGCAAAGGCCAAAACGCTGTTTAAAAAGCTTTACAGCTGATTGTCAGGTCCACTGAGAATAATCTCCTTTTTGATTAACACAATTAACTGATTAGAAACTTTAATCATACCTACAAAATCCCTTCACAACAGCACTTAGATTAATGTTTGACTGAATAACTGGAGAAAATGTATGTATGCTACAAAATGCTTCCTCCAATTCTTGTGAGAGAACATTCCTTTTGGTCCATACTAGAAAGGAGATTCTGGGAACCATAGTTTATCATAGTCATAGCCATGTTGACACAGCAAAAGACATCACACATGGTAAGACCGAGCCCTCCATACTCTGAAACATTCTCAAGCCACAGCTGCCGTATTTGTTAATATACCATCAAATGGACAAACCATCAGCTTTTTAGTAGTGAACCATTGGATTCCATGGTCATGTGCCCACTGTCCCATACTCTTTGCCATATAGTGTTAGTATACAATGATGCCCACTGGAATCAGTGATCCCAGTTCTAAAACTATATCTCCTACAATTAGCTCTGACTTAGAGAAAGACGCCACTGAGCTTCTCAGAAATACTGGTGTCCTTCTCATCAGCAATTCCTTACCGCTTTTGTAAATAGAGGTTTCTTAAAACCTTGCCATTTTCTTGGGAATATAACCTATTCTGTAGGTTATGGTTGGAATTGTGAGATTTGATGAAAAGTGATGGGCTGGAGAATGCAGGGAAGATAGCAAAGAGAAAAAGGAATATCTTAGAGAACAGTCAATTCTACCAGCACAGACCACATTCACCGGATCCACTCAAGGGAAAGATGGGAACAGATAGGTTGACGAAGAGTAACGAAAAGAGAGAAACAGATGAGGCATATTAGGGTTTGGGGTAGTATTTTAATGGTACTTTAAAAAGGGAATCAAAGAATGTTTGAATCCTGCCCTGCCCCTGTTTTGTGTCAGGTACCCCTTACTTTTGTGTGTCTGATATTATATAAGAGGTATATACAATACACAGCATTAGAAGAGGAGATAAAGTGGTATTAGTAACTAGGCCAGTGCCTAACCCCGATCTGGGGTTGTCTGGTAAACCTAGGTTGGTGCATGAGGCTTAAGAAATACTTCCAAATGGAACTTTCAGCTGTTAGTAAAGGATGAGTCCAAATCAGGGCTCTTACTGCCCTTGGTCTGTCAAATGGAGAAAAGAAATCAAAGAGAGAAAAGAGACATAACAAAGAAGACAGCAACCTGCTTTAAGGGCTCAGCCATATGAATGCTATACAAGAAATGGAAGGGAGAGCTAAAAGTATGGGATAAGGTCCTGCATCCACTTCCCTCCCAGACACATAAAAGAACAGTGAGAGAACAGGTGCAGTGGTCTCTCAGTTTGCCTGTGAGATTTGTTCCACGAGCCCCCATGGATACCAAAGTCTGCAGATGCTCAAGTCCCTTATGTATAATAACACAAAACAATGGACCCAGTCAGCCCTCCAAATCTGTGGGATATGCATTCACAGTTTCAGCCAACCTTGAGTCTAAGCCAACCTTGATTCAACCTTGGTTGAATCCTCAGATGCAAAACCTGTGGATAGAGGGCCAACTGTACTAAAAGTTATGCAGATTGTGTCAGGGGAGCCCAGTATGACTTAGGTTTGGTGATTCTTACGGAGGACTCACAGGACTCAGCATACAACTGTACTCACAGCTAAGATTTACTACATCAAAAGGATACAAAGCAAAATCAGCAAAGGGAGAAGGTGTGTGGGGTGAAGTCCAGAGGAAACCAGGCACAAGCTTCCAAGAACTTTCTCCCAGCAGAATCATATAAGACATACATAATTCCTCCAGCAATAAGTCGTGACAAACTTTGGGAAATGTTATGAACAAAGGAAGCTCACTAGAGACTTGGTGTCCAAGGTTTTATTGGGGGTTGATCATATAGACACCCTCTGCCTAGCACTCATCAAAATTCCAGACTCTCAGAAGGAAAGCAGGTGTTCAGTATAAACCTCATTGTTTGCACAAAAGTTTAGGTACGTACACTGAGCCACTCTTAGCTGTTAGTGTGGTGGGAATGCTCCTGAATCTATGTTCCCAGATGGCCAATACTGCAAGAAGGACTTCCTAAGAGAAATAACAGTCTCAGGCCTGGTAGTCTAACATTTTCTGAACACAAGTGTATGGCACATTTTTTTTACACATAATAACCATATCTACTATTAATAAATGCTGGCCAATAAAGATTTCACACTCTACCCATGATGTACCTTCTGGAGAATATACATGTGTTAGACAAGCTTCATTCAGGCATGAGTTATAGTGGTGTTGGCTGTGAATTCAACATTAACGAATCAACCATATCTATTAAATAAGGTGTCTTCAATCAGAAACACACCTAAACAAGGTGATGTATTGATTGTTTGATAAAAATATTGTGATCAGAGGCTCACAAGAACCTAAATGGGAGCAATGGTTCAATATTCACTAATTCAGTGTGTGTGTGTGTGTGTGTGTGTGTGTGTGTGTGTGTGTTTGTGTGTGTGGTCTTCATAGAACAGAACTACCAGAAAAAAAACAGGACTCAATTGTACCTGCAGGCATCACTTCCTATGTAATTTAACTACCAAAAAGCCTGCCATAAAGCCTCCTGTTTCTTTAGTACATTGATATGTGATGGGCAGCTACAACAACCAAGGGCACAGAAGGGCTGTGACCGAACAGAGCCAGTGCATGGATGATTTGCCTAAGCCCTCAGGCAAAGGAAACCTCGGAACCAAGGATAATAAATTAATTCAGGAGCTGAGTGGGAAACAGACAGAAGCAGAGCCTGGGTTCATCTAAGGACCCACACAAATAGGCTATGCTGAGTATAGCACAGGACCTCAAGGTTCTATGGTCTATAGCTGAGCTAAGGAATCAACAGGAAAAAATATATATACAGGATTCCTGATACATGTTCCAGGTTAAAGCTGAGTTCAAGGAAACAGGTGAGGGACTTCCCTCATGGTCCAGTGGTTAAGACTCTGGGCTTCCATTGCAGGCGGTGCAGGTTCGATCCCTGGTTGGTGAACTAAGATCCCACATGCTGTGAGGCACTGTCAAAAATAAATAAATAAAATAAATAAATTTTAAAAAAGGAAACAGGTGAGGAAACGAATTATATTGGACAACTGAGGAGAGAAATTGTAGTCACAGTACAACTTCGGAGTATGGCTGTAGCTCCCATGGCTCATCTGCCAGCTAATCTAATTTGGGACACACTTCCTGTTACTAACAGATAAGGGTTAAAGGGTACAGGCAACTACTCCAAAGACAAAGCTTAACAGAGCCTACACAGTTGTAGCACATTACTAGACATATTATTTCCATCTACTTTGGGAGACCAAATGTATTTTTCCCCAAGTATCCTCCTAGAGATTTAAATAAATAATTAACCATTTCTCACCACCACCATAAAGGAAACCCAAGGCAAATGGAGAGCTATTCTAAAATCTTGAAGTCTCAATTTGTTTACTAAACAAAACCTCCCACCAAAGTCTTTTGTCAGAACAAACCTGGAATTTAATTTCAGAAATCACGCTGTCAAAATGCATAAAAGGTAACTTGGAAATCTGTCACAATTTACAGTCACTCTAAGTCAAAAATTATGTTTTACATAATACCTTAGGGTCCATATGTGAAATGCAAAACCAGGTTTGGATATTTGCTTATATCTCCCGGTTGATGACATATTTATCACCAAGCTGCAAACAGGGCCTCTGCAACACAAGCCACTTAAAAAGATTTCTTATATATTTCATTGCCTAATAAAAAGTCCGATGAGAAACTTTTACTGTCACACATTTTCATATTTTTGAGCTCTGGCAAGCACATTCCTGACAACAAGGTAATTAATATGAATAAGGGAAGGCATTTTAGAGGAACTTTTAATCTTCAGAATTGAGGTTTGCATCAAAGTCTCTTTGATTTGCACATACCCCAAAATATTTTTTCCCAATTATCTTTTGTGTTCTTTCCCCACTGGCCACTGCTGATGAGTAATTTTACAACACTAATGCTATTAAAACATGCACTCGTGACCCCATTGTGACACAAAGCAAATAATGCACATGGGGAATGCAAGCACATAACTGCTAATTTTGCTTTTTAAATGCATTTGAACTTGACCTATTGGAATGCCCATTACAGTACGCATGACAGCTTGGTGAAATACAGGAGGCAAGACACCACCTCAGGAAAGCAGATTCCCTGAAAATAAATCACTTGAAGGATTGTAACGTGGTAGGAATTGACTGAGAGAAAAATGCAGTACCACGTAGTGAAGTAACCTGCTTAAACCCTACGAACAAGTCACCACTCCTAAAAGCTCTATAAATTAGAGCACTGTGGCATCCTATGTGATCCATGAATGACTTTTAGATTAAAGAAGACAATGGGGCTTCCCTGGTGGCACAGTGGTTGAGAGTCCGCCTGCCGATGCAGGGGACACGGGTTCATGCCTCGGTCCGGGAAGATCCCACATGCCGTGGAGCGGCTGCGCCCGTGAGCCATGGCCGCTGAGCCTGCACGTCCGGAGCCTGTACTCTGCGACGGGAGGGGCCACAGCAGTGAGAGGCCCGCGTACCGCAAAAAAAAAAAAAAAAAAAAAAAAAAAAAAAGAAGAAGACAATGAAAAATAATTTAATATCGAGCATACATTTAGAGATGCAGATAACATAATGTCTTTTACTCTGAAGGAAATATCTTTTCATCCTGCTGATGCAAGAAGTTTTTCCAATTATGCATACCTTAGGATCTAAATGTGACCATGATTGTGTATACTGAAGCATTTTTACTCATTCTGTCCACTCTAAAATGGAATAAATTCTGTGTTCACAGCCAACACAGAAACACAAAATGGAATAAATCTTAGAGAAAATTCTGGTGTGCATTTTTCTGATGGGGAAGTCACACAGCTAGTTTTCAGATGGTACTGGAACACAGGTGTAAAAAAGAAGACAGAGCAAACTGCTCACATTACACCTATGTAAATGTCAGACATACCTGTGAGTTATTATTCTTTATTTTGTGTAATGCACAAATTTCAAAAAAGGGAGATGGTGATATATTGGAAAAAATAAACAAAATCCTTTAAGCAGAAGTTTCTATATAGGTGTAAATATTTACAGTATAGTCAATGTTTAGGTAAAATAGAAATCCGCAATGATCAACTATGAAAACTCAACATTTAGAATTCATAATGTACATATTATATTTTATTAATTTTTATGAAGAGAAATATGTATAGTTTTGACATCTTAAAATTGTATAAATATTTCACTGTTTTAATAAGCATAATTATGAGATTTGAGAATAATACCAAAAAACAAAGAAACCAAAGATAAAATCCAAATCCCAAACCCAGCATAGTAAATTCAGAGATTAGAATTCCATAATTCCCAATTATACATCCTGCTGAACTGAAAGTTACAATAGTGTTGACAAGCTTGTTACTACACCACGTTCAAAATTTTTCAAAGCGACATTTCTTAAATATTACTTGTTTAATATCTTCACAAGTAAGACTAGTGTGATCATTTGGTCTTTCATTAGGATGAAAACAATACTAACACACTCAAAATCCTGGAAAATTCTTGATTATTACTGCCAAAGGTGAGCAATTAGTTTACAATGAAAGGAATTTTAAGAATATTTATCCAACCTTTATTTGTTTAGCAAAACAATGAAGGTTTTCTGCAAACCTACCGTAACTTTACAACAATACAATTACATATAAAAGTAAGTGTATTTTTTCCAATTCTTTACAAATATTGAATCTGAGTTAGTGCTTCTTCCCCAGCACCGTGTAAACCCACACTTCCATTTAGCCCAACAAGAATCAAATGCCACACCTAGAATGCTGAGTGTCTCATATTGTGATGAGTGGGCTATGCATCCTCCAATTGTGAACCTGCCACCATTGAATGCTTATTGATGAAAGATGGAAAGTATCATTACACATTATTGCAGAATGTAATTTTCATATAGGCGATTTTCCTTCAATCCATCATAAAAATATTCTCTCTCACATACACATGCACATTCATAATTTAAATACAAATATCTATAAAATAGTGTAAGCGTTGATGAAAATATATGATACAAAGTATCTTTGTTAAGAGTAAGAAAAAGATAAATTTAATTTATTTCCATCTAGGAAAAAATAGCTATGATGCAGTGCTTTTTTCTTTTTTAGAATTATTTCTAGTTCTAAGATAAAGGTCTTGGTTTTAATCCAGTAGGAGGTCTCAAAAACACCTGCTTTTCTCTCCATCAAACCTTAAATAAGCAAGTAACTTACAGCACCCTCCAGCAATTCCTAGCTCAACTGTCATAGATCAATACAGCTATCTCCAGCCACATTGGGCCTGACCAAAAATAGTCAAGAGGAATTCAGAGGGCAGTTATACTGGACAGACAGGTGACTTTGTTTATGGAAATGTCAGAAGAACCAAGGGAGATAGCGGTGCCAGTTTGCTTGTGAGTACTTCTTTACTTGCCCTGAAAATACAAATACTAATTCTTTCAGTGACAATGGAGTGTGACTCAGAAAAGCCTGTGTTTTCACTCTCTTGGAGCAGTGTTTTATTTTGACTGTGCTATCAAAAAACCTATTAAGAAAGGTTTGCTCAGGAAGTGTATCCTTCTTCATCACCCTTTCCTCCTCTCTCCCACATTCTTGCCCTACTGCATCCCTGTAAGTTTAGCAGAGGTAAATATTATTCCTATTTTTATGCACATGGTCTAATACTTTCCAGGGGTAAAGGCTACAAGTCTTCTGATTTCTAACCCAGGATCCTGTTCACTCCACACATTGGAGGTAGCTGAATAAATAAAATGATGAAACTGGCACACTCTCGGGAAGAACTGCCGCCAATCATTTCCACTTTTTAAAGTGCTTTCTATGCTTCCCAACTCTGAATTTAAATTAAATTTTAATGAAAAGAGAAGAACATATAGACAGTTTCCTGCTAACGCCATTTGGCAAGCAGATAATCGCCATCTTTAAATACGGATGTAATTGTACCTAGTGGGTACCCAGTTATGTGATTAAAGACGCCAAGCTGACTCAAGAGCTGGTATTTTCCTGACCTGGATAGTCCCTGGGAGTTTCTAGAACAAACTGTGTAGCACATCTAATCATGGAGAATGGAGTGCAACCCAGGTCACATTCCAACACATGTGTGGTAAGGTATTTTGCATTCCTTAAGGCTCAGCTGGCGAGGATACCCTGGAAGATTTAACTGCTTTCTCCCTAGCCAGTGGAGCAAGCAAGGCTCCCATTTTATGCCTTGTGGATATTTCTCACCAGTAAAATGAATTATATAGTCATCCTAAAATGATAACTAGGTTCAGATGAATGTGCTGATATAGCTGAACAGATACACTGTTACGCTACAGCACAGAGAATATCTTTCTCAGCGTCTGCGTTGTTAGGAAGATTTCATTCCCTGTGTGGAAGGATAATTGCTGAGAAATATGACCTTGCAATGACAGAACATCAATGTGCAGTGTATGTAGCTGCAGCAGTGCATGGCAGCCTCCGCTTCTTTATTGCCTCATATACTAGAGCATTTATGTGGTATTGGTTTTCACCTAAATATTGGGGTTGTCTCCAGGTCCACCAGTAGCTCATCAAACTCTAATTCTTATAGAAGCCAAATATAATTCTGATCAAAAGTAAAGCTTCTGCTAAAATTCTAGTAGCAATGAAAATGTGAAAGGATTCCTAAAAACAAACACTACATTCTTCACATTTCCCCAAACCAGAGTAATAGCTAGTTTTGCCCACATTTGAGCATCTACGTTATGGAAAAAAGCATAATCGTGTCCTGATCTGTTAAATAATTTCTCTTTCTCTGACTCCCTTGTTTTCCCTCCTAGTTTTGCTCCTATGAGGCATTTCCTGCCCTTACCGATTCTTAAATTTCAGTATTAAGATACCGCATTAACATTATTGGGGATTTTGCAACAGTGTAAAATACAATAAAAAAATCTATTTTCAGATTCTATAAGCAAGAATATCAAACTTTTGTATAGGAGAAAATAAAAATTCTGTGTATTTGCTTCAAAAGAATTACTGGTGTGTGTTCTAAAACAACATTGCTTAACTCTGCTAATTTTAAGTGATTCACACGGCTTTTTTTCTCTTTTCCCTTAATGGACCTTTCTTTGCTAAGTATTGGAAGTCTGCTTCTTTTCTTTGCAGAACCTCATCTAGCTAGCTTTTGCAATTCTGTCCTTTGAGAATACTACAGAATGAAATAAAGAAGTTGGGGTAATGGAGGGGCGATTTAGACAGAAGGAAGTGGCGAGTTCTCATTGTTCTGTGGTAGCTGAAGTAAATGTCGATCTCATTATGCTTGATTTCATTATTTCTTGTCTCAAGAGTTTACAAAAAGTTGACTTTCTTCTCCTGGACAAGAAGCATGTTATGGTCACGTGAATAGCGAAAAACAGTCATTTGTTTTAATATCAACATTTCCCTGGGTGGTTAGAAAGCTGGTGAGGTTATGACTTCTATCTATCAATCAATTTAAAATTACAATATTAGCATTTCCTAGAAACTATACTATTACATATTTCTCCACTACAGACTTCTGGAGAATATAATTCCTTTATCACAATTGTCATATTTTAAAAGTGATTACCTAGAAATGGGTTCTAATATGCAAAACATATAAGACTAACAAATTATAATCAGAAGATATATAGGGAAAAAGTCTTATTTTCTGTATCTGAAATTAACACTCATACTTTATTTACCACGTAGCACTAAATAGAGTTTATAGGAGGTTCAAACTAACAGCTGTGACTTATAGATGTTTATGTCACAGGGAGGGGGAAAGTCCTTTTCAGTAGCAGAGATTAGAAAAGCTGGACTCCAGTTTCCACACTGTGACAAACTCAGTGGATGACTTGAAGCAAGCTTCCATCTCCATTTGGGTCTCAGATTCCTCAACTGCAAAATAAGAGTACTCCTAACTTCAGCATTTTATGTTTCTATAATATAACCAGATATGAAAGTATCCTGGACAGCACAAGAAAAAGAATCTGTTTATCATGAGTAGCACTTTAAAATGTGTCTCACGGTTTGTTTAGAAAAATCACTGTTCAGCTGAGTTTACCATCCTTAAGGAAAAAAGAAACAAATTTTTTTTTACTTAAAATTTTTTCTCCTTAATATAATGAACATTCTTTAGCACCAACATTATCTATTGATGACAACCATGGCCCGCTTACTTCCAGCAAGCCTCTTTAACAATGACTTATAATTTAAATCCATTACCTGCTGTGAATGCTCCAAGTAAACACTGATTTGGGGGGTTACAAGTAACATGGACATAGGGATGAAGTCAATTCAGCCTATGCTTTGTCTTTTTTGCTGTACGCGGGCCTCTCACTGTTGGGGCCCCTCCCGTTGTGGAGCACAGGCTCCGGACGCGCAGGCTCAGCGGCCATGGCTCACGGGCCCAGCTGCTCCGCGGCATGTGGGATCTTCCCGGACCGGGGCACAAACCCGTGTCCCCTGCATCGGCAGGCGGACTCTCAACCACTGCGCCACCAGGGAAGTCCCACTGCTTTTATTTTTTTGTTTTAAGTGCTTGCACTATCACAATCACCCTACTGGCATTTAAAGTCACTAAATAAAAAATACCATCAGTCATTTTACTTTCAACTTGAATTTAAAAAAAAAAAAAAAAAGTAAAAAAAAAAACCCAACAACTCCAGAAAACAGGCCCTAAATGTATGTCTGGAGTGTGTGTGTATGTGAATCTGAGTTTAGTATTATTATTGATTTGTAAAAACCACAGCATTCCCTTACATAAAACAGGAGATCCAAAAAAGATTAAAAACTGCATGGAAGATTCCATTGGATTCTTTGTTTTGGGGCATATAAAGAGAATTTCCTTTCCTTTGTCCATATAGTTCATGTCTTAGTATAATCCTATAAAAAAAGGATAGTTTCATCCAAAACATCAGAGAAAAGAAAGGCATAGGATAAAAAAAAAAAGCACCGATAATGATGATTATTTGTTCAGAGTTTCTTAAAAAGGAATCCTTGCTTTTGGAGATTGTGGGCCCCCCAAAATTATATGTAATACTTTGTAGGTGTGTCATAGTATTCATCTTAATCAGGTTCTCAAAAATATACATTACTAAAAAGACTGCTAACTACTGACCTAGTCCAAAAGAGAAGTCTTCATTCCAGAGTGAGGAGCAATTGCCACAGTTCCACCACTAGCCAGTGTCACTGACAGCCCCAGAACTGAGGTCCTTAAGGCCACTCATGCTAGTGCACACTCAAATAAATTATGTTTCTTAAACTTGTGTCATCTTGTGAAGAAACTCTGCCTGCTTTATTTGTTGCAAATGTAAAGTCAGCTTATAGAGATTTCAAGGATACCTTTTCAATTTTAACATTTATTGCCATTAAAATTACTGTTTTAAGATTGGTCCGACAAGAATTAGCCCCAGAGAAAGAATCCCTCACAACAAAACAAAGCTCTCTTGTACATGCATGACGAAGTCTTAGTTTCATTCCTACTTACAGAAGCAAAAATTACCTATGTTTAACACTCAACGTTGGAACATCCGCTAGAATTTAAAATAGGCCAAGAAGCTCATCTAGTATAGCAGGCCTACTTGGAAAGATCATTCTTCTTGAAAAGTTTTCCACCAGTTTTACTAAAATGAGGTGTATTAATATAATCACATAAATAAATTATAATTAGTAAAGAGTGTTGCATATCAAGCCTGTACTAACTCAAGTTTCTTTTTACCAGTTTTTCCTGTTATGTGTTTTTATGAAAATTATTTTTATTTTAGAAAGTGTTGCCACGATGTACTGGTTATTAAATATGCCTTCAGAGCTAAATCTGCAGGAACATTGCACATTTCCCATATCTTTTTCTGACTCACTTTCCTTCCGGAGAAGGAGAAGAAAGAGTTCCAAGGAGAGGAAGAAAGAGCTGTAAGTAATATGTTCATGGGCATTTAATGCTAGATGGTTTAACATGCTTGATTGCTACTGGTGAATCAGAGCTAAAAAATGACAGTAGCATCTATCACGTTATGTTATACCATGCAAAATTTTAACAAAGGCACGACAAGCTACACTGCTGATTTCAGCAATGTGCTATATTTGGTTGCAATTGATAGATGTCTGCAAAAGAAAATCACTAAATTGTAAAAATGCCTTAATTTTTAAGGTAGTGAATTATATTCTCTGAGCCGAGAATATAATGGCCGGGGAGCATAAACTGATAGGATCACACAGCACAGTCCTAACAGTGACTTTAAACTCAGTAATTCTTTATCAGGACTCAGAATACCAGACAGTGCAACAATAATATTCTTGATTCTGCACTTAAATTTCAATAAGCAAATAAAGCATTCCCTCCTGTATAAAGAGTAAAATATAGGTTTCCTATTCAGGGTTGTGACTACACTTTCAGTGTCTCCAGCATAAACCAATGTGTGACAAAAGAGAGAGAAATTGTAGCTCAGTGACCTTGGCAGACATAACACCCTTTGGTCTTCAAAGTGCAAACTAAACAAAGCCCCTTAAGAGGCTATGATAAACTGCATTGGGAAAAAAAGTAAATAAAAATAATAGAGGCCAAAATGCTGAAAAAGGAAAAAAGTTATTAGTCTATATGTCCCTTTATAATTTATAGTAATGATATTTTCCTCATTAAAATGCAATAGTAATAGATTAAATAAATTGGGGATAGAAAGGACCGATTAAATCATTGTGTCTAACACGTGCCAAGGGAGGGCAGATTTCCCTAGACTAAGGAACAAAGAAGAAAGAAAAATATAAAAATAGGTATTATATCTACATCTGCAAAAGGTTCATTGAACATAAGTAGAGGTATTAGCATCAGTAGTAAGCAAGATTAGATACTGACACAAAGTACCCGTATCAATGGCGTCCTGTGCTGTATTTTCAGACTTTTGGTATATTTACCTGGAGCTTTTCTAAATCAAAGCTTCTCTGTTTATACTCACGTAGAAAATGTAATCTGAGTTTCAATGAATTTTTAATTTTGTTCAATCTTGCATTTGTTCAACCAAAAACAATTTAAAGAGGACCAAAGCTATCAGCCTCTCAGTGAGCAACACCTTACTAGGGAGTTCTTGAATCTGCCATAAAAATCAACAGTGTGCATCTAATAGTTTTCTTTTAATTTGAGCAGTGAAAAGTGAATAATCACATCAAATATTCTTCAGGGCCTCTTTGGTTTCCAGATTAAACATGGAATGTGACCTGTCATCTTGCCACATTCTCTGCATTTCCATTTTAAATAATCATAAATAAGAAAACCTTGCTACTCTTTGGCATGACACAGTTGTTTGATCCAGCTGCATTTCAAAGTCTTAGAAATTGCACTCATTCCGTCTTTAGAGTCCTTGTTCATCTCAAAGGTTTTCAGCTGAAAGATTCTTTATTGTATTCAAATCTTGTCCCATATGAATTGTTTTGATTACTCAGTTTATGAAGAGTCTTAGAAATTGAATTAGGTCCACAGCAAAAAACACCAACTGTTTTCCTGGAAAGACAAAGGGAGGAAATGGAAAATCACGTGGAAAATTAGGCAGAACATGACAAGAAGTATCTTTTAGTAGCATGTTTAAGGTGTTAACAAAGTTAACAAAGTTAATTTCTTGCTGCTTTGCATACAAATAATTTTCCAATTTTTTTTTGCATACAAATAATTTTCCAATTATTACCAAATATAAGTGACCACCGGGAAGATATGCTTTTCATGCCAGAGATCAAGATCATTCAAAGGATATAGCTATGAGCACATATTTGTTTATCAGACAGAGTGAGCAGTCTGCATGTCATTGATGAGGGCAGAAACGAAGTCAAGAGCTGCAACTGATAGCTGTCAACTGTTCCACATTTGACATATGAATAGATTTCTATCCACCCTGGATCATATCAGTTCTTCTCATGCTAAATGTTTTACAGACATTTTTCTCCCTAAAGATCCCATGGATTTTCATGGGAAGTGGTGAATAAGCGTAAAGAAAGGAAAGCTATTACCAATTTGAAAGGATAATTTTAAATGACTAATTTATCTCTACATTATAACAAAAAGCCTACTAATCTGGATACATTTTCTTTTTTATTTATGTGCCACAATAATTGTAACAAATACCAAGCAGGTTTTATTATTTGCTATATTTGCTAACTTAAAATTTTGGTAGATAAATTATACATATCGCTAACAAATAGAATAAATAAATCCCACAAAATGATTACTATTTCACATTGATTTCCTGCAAAGTTTGTTGATTTGCATTGAATTCTTCCTATGATATCAAAATGATTGACAATTCTAATTAACAAATGGGACCTAATGAAACTTCAAAGCTTTTGCACAGCAAAGGAAACCATAAACAAGACCAAAAGACAACCCTCAGAATGGGAGAAAATATTTGCAAATGAAGCAACCGACAAAGGATTAATCTCCAAAATTTACAAGCAGCTCATGCAGCTCAATAACAAGAAAACAAACAACCCAATCCAAAAATGGGCAGAAGACCTAAATAGACATTTCTCCAAAGAAGATATACAGACTGCCAACAAACACATGAAAGAATGCTCAACATCATTAATCATTAGAGAAATGCAAATCAAAACTACAATGAGATATCATCTCACACCAGTCAGAATGGCCATCATCAAAAAATCTAGAAACAATAAATGCTGGAGAGGGTGTGGAGAAAAGGGAACCCTCTTGCACTGCTGGTGGGAATGTGAATTGGTTCAGCCACTATGGAGAACAGTATGGAGGTTCCTTAAAAAACTACAAATAGAACTACCATATGACCCAGCAATCCCACTACTGGGCATATACCCTGAGAAAACCAAAATTCAAAAAGAGTCATGTACCAAAATGTTCATTGCAGCTCTATTTACAATAGCCCGGAGATGGAAACAACCTAAGTGCCCATCATCGGATGAATGGATAAAGAAGATGTGGCACATATATACAATGGAATATTACTCAGCCATAAAAATAAACGAAATTGAGCTATTTGTAATGAGGTGGATAGACCTAGAGTCTGTCATACAGAGTGAAGTAAGTCAGAAAGAAAAAGACAAATACCGTATGCTAACACATATATATGGAATTTAAGAAAAAAAATGTCATGAAGAACCTAGGGGTAAAGCAGGAATAAAGACGCAGACCTCCTGGAGAACGGACTTGAGGTTATGGGGAGGGGGAAGGGTGAGCTGTGACAGGGCGAGAGAGAGTCATGGGCATATACACACTAACAAACGTAGTAAGGTAGATAGCTAGTGGGAAGCAGCCGCATGGCACAGGGATATTGGCTCGCTGCTTTGTGACAGCCTGGAGGGGTGGGATAGGGAGGGTGGGAGGGAGGGAGACGCAAGAGGGAAGACATATGGGAACATATGTTTATGTATGACTGATTCACTTTGTTATAAAGCAGAAACTAACACACCATTGTAAAGCAATTATACCCCAATAAAGATGTTAAAAAAAAAAATGATTGACAATTCTTATCATATCTTGGACAAATCCAGTATGTATTCATTATCTGAGAATAATTGTTGCTGAAAAAAAGACAGTGAATCCATTTAAATGGGTACCAAAATTTATAATAAATACTGAAAAAAAGTTTTATTAAAATTTTCACCTTGAAAACTGAAACAAAGAACTACAAAATAAACTTTTACTTGCAGCCATGATGGAGAAATAGGGGCTAGATTTACCCTCTTGAATTAAAAAAATAAGACAAAACAGATAATATATGAAACAATTATTTTCAGATACTGGACAACAGGCAGCACTGAACTGTCATCCCTGAGAAAAAAAGAAAAAACAAGGTGAGCCCGACAGCTATCTCTTCTTGTGACCTGAAGGCAATTTAGAAGCTGTAGCACAGAAGAGGGAAACTCATGCAGAGACTGGTGGTCTTACTGAGTTAAAGAGAAAAAGAATGGAGTTCGAAGGCCAAAGCAGCTAGAACTTGATATCAAAAGAAAGAAGCTCTGGAGATCTGCAGAGGAGTATCCTCAAGTCTTTGGCTCAGTACTAATCTCCTCATATGTGAGAGGAAACCATGTGAAACTGGGTAGAGAACTACCAAGGAGCAGTAGGTCAAACAACTCTGAGTTTACGCAAGGCTGTCAACAATTCATATTCCCACAAGCCCAAATGGAAAGCTCTAAATATAATACATTGGCAATGGATAGTGTACTAAAGTTATTACCTTGTTTGCAAAGGGTAGGGAGGATGTTGGTAAAATTAGCCCAGATTGGAGGCTGCTCTGGACTCATACTAACAAAGCTTAATAAAAGCAAGCCTTGAAAAGATCAAACTGACGGACTTCCCTGGTAGTGCAGTGGTTAAGAATCCATCTGCCAATGCAGGGGACACGGGTTTGAGCCTTGGTCTGGGAAGATCCCACATGCTGCAGAGCAACTAAGCCCGTGCACCACAACTACTGAGCCTGCGCTCTAGAGCCCGCAAGCCACAACTACTGAACCCGCATGCCACAACTACTGAAGCCTGTGTGCCTAGAGCCCGAGCTCCACAACAAGAGAAGCCACTGCAACAAGAAGCCTGAACACCGCAACGAAGAGTAGCCCCCACTCACCACAACTAGAGAAAGCCCGCGTGCAGCAACGAAGACACAATGCAGCCAAAATAAATAATAAAATAAATAAATTAAAAAAGAAGAAAGATCAAACTGAACCCAAGTAACAGAACTGTATGCCAAAAACAATTCCAACAATATTGAAAAGAATAAATAAAAATTTAGAGTTTGATGTCTAAACTTCAAAGTGTATAGCATTTAATAAAAAATTATCAGGAATGTGTATAGCAAGAAATTATGAACTATAACTAGAAGTGTTATGGGTTAAATTTTGTCCCCTTCCCCAAATTCATAGGTTGAAACTCTAACTCTCAGTATCCCAGAATGTGGCTGTATTTGGATATAGGGCCTTTAAAGATGTAATTAAGACAGACTGATGTTGTTAGGGTGGACCCTATTGCAATCTGACTAGTGTCTTTTTAAGAGGAGGAAATTAAAGAGACACTAGAGACGCACATGCACAGATAAAAGACTGACCATGTGAAGAGGCAGCAAGAGGGTAGTCATCTGAAAGCCAAGGAGAGGTCTCAGAAGAAATCACCCTGCTAGCATCTTAATCTTAGACTTCTAGCCTTCAGAATAGTGAGAATATAAACTTCTATTGTTTAATCCATCAAGCCTGTGGGATTTTATTATGGAAGTCCTAGCAAACTAATACAAGAAGAAAGATAAGTCAATAGAAATGGGACGAGAATGACAGAAATGATGGAATTATTAGATAAGGTCACTGAAACAGTGATGAGAAACATGTTTCATATGTTCAAAGAAAAACATCGACATGATGAGAAAGGAAAAAGATTTTTTAAAGGCCTAAGTGGAAATGCTAGAGATTAAATGAAATATTTAAAATGATAAATATACTGATGGGTTAACAGAAGAATAGGCACTGAAGAAGAAAAGATAAGTAAACTTGAAGATATAGCAGTAGAATATATCCAAATGGAAGTACACAGAGAACAAAAATTGGGCAGAAAAGTGAAAAGAGCCTCAAGGTCCTGTGGGATAATACCAACCAGTCTTTCATATATGTAATTATAGTCTCAAAATAAAAGAAGACAGAGGGAAAGAGAAAAAAATATTTGAAGAAATAATTATCAAAATTTTTACAAATTTGATGAAAACAAACAGGTCCAACGATCTAATGAACTCCAAGGAGAATATGCACACACACACACACACACACACACACACACATAACAACATAAGGCAAGTTATAATAAAACTCTGGAAACCAGTTACAAAGAGAATAACACAAAAGCAGCTGACAGAGGGTGGGGGCAGAGACACACGACAAATAATAAATAGATGAAGGATAGACTTCTTGTCACAAACTATTTATGTCTGAAGGCAGTGAAGTGAAATCTTCAAAGTGCTGAAAGACAAAAAAAAAAAAAAAAGCAACTATTCTATATCAAGCAAATTCTATACCAAACAAAAATAACTTTCAAAATTGAAGATAGAATGTAAACTTTTCTAACAAAAGGTGAGGGAATTCATTACCAGCAAACTAGCACTATAAGGCATATAAAGGGAATTCGTAGGAAAGGAGAATGAAATCAGATAGAAATGTGAATCTTCCCAAAGCTATGAAGGACACCAAAATGGGGAATCTGTGAATAAATACACTGTATATTTTGTCTAATTTTTAATCTCTTTAAAATATAATTGATATTTAAAACAAAAGTAATAACAATACATTATGGAGTTTATAGTATATGTAGAAGAAAGATGAACTAGAACAACAGTCAAAGAGATGCAGGGTGAATGGAAGTACATGAGGTAGTATAATATTATTTGAAGTACACTGTGATAAGCTAATGGTGTACACCGTAAACCTAGAGCAATGCTTCTCCAATTTCAGCTTCATCAGCAGCACCTAAGGCACTTCACAGACCACAGATAGCAAGGCCGTATTCCTAGATCCCCTGATTCAGCAGATCTTGGATATGGCTCCAAGAATTTGGTTTTCCAACAAGTTGCCAGGTGATGCTAGTCCAAGGATTGCAACTTGGGGAACAATTCCTTGAAGAAATAACTAAAGTCAAACAGAGAGGTATGGCAAATATGTCACTTTAGGAGAAAAAGATGGAATCATGAAATAACACTAATTGAAAAGAAAGCAAAGAAAGAAAGAAAAAAGGAAAGAACAAATGAGATAAGTAGAAAGCAACAGTAAACTGTTGGACTGTAACTCAATCCATAGGAGCCAAGATAACTCAATGAGGAAAAGATACTCTCTCCAATTCATGATGTTGGGAAAACTGGATATTCCCATGCAAAAGAATGGAACTGCACCCTATCTCACTCTACTCCCAAAAATTAACTCTAAAGGAATTAAAAACTTGAATATAAGACCTTAAACCATCAAATCTTAGAAGAAAACACAGAGGAAAAAATTCTTTGACAGTGGTCTTGGCAATAATTTCATGAAACTGACACCAAAAATACAAGCAACAAAAGCAAAAATAAATAAGTGGGACTACATCAAATTAAGAAGCTTTTACATAGCAAAAGAAATGATCAACAAAATGAAAAGGCAAGCTAGGGAATGGGAGAACATTTTTGCAAACTACATATCTGATAAGGGGTTAATATGTAAAATATATAAGAAATTCATATAACTCTCTAGCAAAAAAAAAAAATAATAATCCAATAAGAGGAAACTCTTTCAGCTTTTCACCATTGAGTAAGACATTAGCTGTGGGCTTATTATATAGGGCCTTTATTATGTTGAGGTATGTTCCCTCTATACCCACTTTTTGGAGAGTTTTCATCATAAATGGATGCTGAATTTTGTCAAAAGCTTTTTCTGAATCTATTGAGATGATCATATAATTTTTATTCTTCAATCTGTTAATGTAGTGTATCACTACATTATAAAAAAATAAATAAAGATACTGAACCATCCTTGCAATGCCTTGGATAAATACCACTTGATGATGGTGTATGTTCCTTTTAATGTATTGTTGAATTTGGTTTGTGGTGCTGGGAAAACTGTACAGTTACATGTAAAAAGAATGAAATTATAGGCTTTTCTCACACCGCATACAAAAAGAATCTCAAATTAGATTAAAGACCTAAATATAAGACCGGAAACCATAAAAAAGGAAAAATAGGCAGAACGTTCTTTGACGTAAATCATAGCAATATGCTTTAGGATCTATATCCTAAGGCAAAGGAAACAAAAGTAAAAATAAACAGGACCTAATTAAAGTGAAAAGCTTTTGCACAGCAAAAGATACCATCCACAAAATGAAAAGACCACCTATTGAATGGGAGAAAATAATTGCAAATGATATGACTGATAAGGGGTTAATATTCAAAATATATAAACAGCTCATAAAACTCAATATCAAAAGAAAAACAAACAACACAGTTAAAAAATAGGCAGAACAACTGAATAGACATTTTTACAATGTCTATTCGATTCATTTTTACATTTTAAATGTTGGCGAGGTTGTGGAGAAAAGGAAACCCTTGTACACTACTGATGGGAATGTAAATTGGTATAACCAGTATGGGAAATAGTATGGAGGTATCTCAAAAAATTAAACTATCATTTGATACAACAATCCCTCTACTGTGTATATATCCATAGGAAATGAAATCACTCTCTTGAAGTGTTACCTGCACCCCTATGTTTATTGCAGCATTATCTAGAATAGTCAAGACATGGAAACAACCTTGGTGTCCATAGATGGATGAATGGACAAAGAAAATACGATGTGATGTGATACTCACACACTGAAATATTATTCAGCCATAAAAAAGAAGAAAATCCTGTTATTTGCAACAACATGAATTAACCTTGAGGGCATCATGATTAGCACAATAAATCAGACAAAGAAAGACAAATGCTGTATGATCTCACACATTTGTGGAATCTAAAAATCCCAAACTCACAGAAACACAGAGCAGATTGGAGGGTGCCAGAGGCAGATGGGGAAGGTAGGGGGTGACTGAAGACTGACAAAGGGTTACAACCTTATAGTTACAAGAGGAATAAGTTCTAGGATGTAATGGACAGCATGGTGACTATAGTTAACAATACTTATTTTATATTTGAAAGTTGGGAAGACAGTAGATCTTAAAAGTTCTCATCACACAAACACAAAATTTGTAATTATTTGAGGTGATAGATATGTTAACTAACCTTATTATGGTAGTCATTTTGCAACATATACATATCAAATTGTTATACTGTATACAATATGATATGTCAGTTATTTTTCAACAAAGCTGGAAAAACGAAGAATATTTTTAAGCTATGTAATGATAAAATGTAATTTATTTTGTAATGAATGCAGTATAATAGTAAGATGTAAATAGTTTAATCACTACAACTAAACCCTAGAACTAAAAAACTTCAAAATACATGTATCAAAAACTGATAGAACTGTAAAGACAGACAAATCTAGAATTATAGTTAATGACTTCAACACTCTTCTTTTGGAAATTGACAGAACAAGTAGACAGAAAATCAGTAAGTGTACTGAAGACTTAAATACCACTATCAACCAACTGGAACTGATTGATATTTATAGGGTATTCTACCCCAAACCAATGGAATACAAATTCGTTTTTAGTGCCCATGGAACATTCACCAAGACAGACCATATTCTGGGCAGTAAAACAGGTCTCAATAAATTTTAAAGGATTGAAATAACAAGGAGTATGTTTTCTTAAAACCCATCTGAACCAGAAATCAAGAACAAATACCCCTATATTTGGAAATTAAACAACATACTTCTACATAACGAAAAAAGAATTCACATGGTAATTGTAAAATTATTTTGACCTATATAAAAATGAAAATAAACCATATCAAAATTTGTGGTATGTAGCTAAAGTGGTGTTTAGAGGAAAATTTATAGTATTAAACACTTTTATTATGAAAGAACAAAGATCTAAAATCAGTGACCTATGGTTCCACCTTAAGTAACTAGTAAAAGAAGACCTAATTAAACCCAAAGTGAGCAGAAGAAAGAAAATAATAAAAAAGTATGAAAATAAATTCTTACACTTAATAAAATTTAGGTTACTATCAAAACCAGAGCTAGACACAATGGATTACTTAAAATGAATAAAACTGAACTACTGAATTTATACCACCAAAAATAAAAAAAGCCATAGTGCAGTTTTCATTAAGATGAAAAGGGAATGAGACATTTTGGCTGTCTGTATACAGTCTCTGTCAACACTGCATTATGACAATAAGATACCATTATTTTCTTTTTTGGCTTTCATAGGGCAAATATAGAGTTAGATTTTCAAATTTTGCAAATTTCCTAAAGGCTTATCTTAAATTCTTCATAATAATATCATTAGTTTTAAAGCACCGCATATGATCATTTTTTTTTTACATTTTGTTATTCCATTATTATTAACTAGTTTAACTCTAGGAGATCTTTGTTTGTGTAATTTGAGGAGTTCCCCAATGTCACTTTCACTAACAGTGAAATTCTACAACTTTTAATTAACATTTGTAATTAATTTGCACTAATTTTCATTAAGTTGCTGCAATCCAACAATCATCTAGAGATTTATCTACAAAAACTCTGTAGAGATGGGTAGAGATAGACTTAGATGCTAGCAGAGAATGTTGTTTGGGGGAAGATGTTGGGAACTAGTTCCAGAAATGTTCAACATATTGGTGAATATTTTCCTATTATACCGATACTCGTTTTTCCATTCATTTTTAAAGTGTGTGATCTCATATAATGAAAGCTTATTCACGCCTTAGGGATTATTCACTCCTTGTATTACAGATACAGAGGGTCAAGTGACTTGCCCCAGGGACACAGGAGCAAATGTAAGAGGCCAAACCTAGGTATCCTTAATCTGTTTTGTTTTTAAAACACCATGTGGCAGTAAAATATAGATATATCTCAGACATCAATCCCAGAAGAGTCTTCCCTACTCCAAAGGCCATGTAAAGTTCTTTCTTTCTCCCTTTCCATAATGCATACATTCAACTAAGTTAAGGTAGGATATGTATTTTTACTATAAATAACAGGAAACTGGACCTCAGGTATAATAAATAATTTTTAAAAAGACATACAAGGAAGAGACCACTCTCATACATGTGTGCAAATTAATATGCCTCTCTTCTCTATTTTTATCTCTTTATATGCTCTCAGCAATGCATGTACATGAAGTTAACCAAAATTTTACATCTAAAATGAAGTCTTCTATTTAAATAGTGCCTTTTTCCAGTTAACAAACCTTAAGACGTTGATCCATTCTTTTCCTAGCTACGCTACATAAAAATCCTTCAAAAAATAATGCATTTGAGGTGCCTGCCCAGAGCAAATACATAAAACAAAAGTGTACAAAATGTCAACTGTAGATGGTGCATACTTGCTCTTCTTAAATAAGCTTTGCTGTTTAAAGAAAATGAACAAACAACCAAATAAACATACAAAATCCCTCTCAATATGAACAGTATAACAAATGAGAACTCTTGAGAACTAACCAAAGAAACCAAAAATCCCAATATAATTTCTTGCAAAAGATCCTCTACTGTTTGGTTTCAGAATTGAGCAAAAACAAACAAGCAAAACAAAGAAACAAGCTATCAAAGTTTTCAGCACTATACTATGAAAACTAATAAAAGAACGCTTGTCAGAAGTCAGTTAAATGTCATTAGGGAGGAAGGAGTCTGTGGTGCATAGCAAGACCCAGGTGAGTATGACAAGATGATCACATCTAAGGTGGATGATTTTGGAGAAAGAAGGGAAAAAAATATAACAAAAAGTGGGTTGACTTTTTTTTTTTATTCTATAGTTCACCTTTAACTAGCGCCCTGAATATTACAAAGGACCTCTGCTTTCCAAATAATGCTTTCCTCTTTAACCCAAATTACTTCATCAAGGAAGGAAATCTAGGAGTGCTTTCAAACATGATTGTAATCTGAATTACATGGGTCACTGTATTCCTTTTTAGATTTTGCTTCTGGGGCTTCACACCATGATTCCTAAAACAAAATCTCTGAAGATGAAGCCAAACGCCATGATGAATCCATGATTATTTCAGTAGATCATATTCGTCCATAAATTTATAAATCGGGGCTTTAAAAAAACTCTCCATCTAATAAGCTATCTCATTCACTTACAATCAAATACCCTTTTTATATTTATCAAAATGTATTCTTAAAATTATGAATTAATCAAATATATGCTAATAATTGTAGCATAATTCAATCTAGAAGAAAACGATGATCATTGGTGCCTTAGAGTCACAGAAAATTTTAAAAATTAAATCTTCTATTTATATACATTCTTATTGCAGGTGTGTTTAGTTTAGCAACAAAAGTATGGTTAGTTCAAGTGTAAAATTATATTGAATTTTAATAAAATTCTGCAGGATAGAAATACAAATTCAACTAGACAAAAGAGTGATGTAAAATTTCTAACTGATAGTGAAAGCTACAAAACATACAAATATACAAGGTTGGTATCAAGAAACTATGATATTTAGATTCCAGTAGATATGTTTAAAAGAGTTACATTAATTTTAAAATGTCAATATCTGCAGTATGTTAGAAATTATAGCCTTTGGAACTATTTAAACTTATGATGAAACTTTTTTGATGCCAACTTTAAAATGTGTGAATGGGTATATGGTTTTCAAAATGCTTTTCAAATTCTTATAGACCATTGCCCTGCACTATGATAATTTTACAGAAGACAAACAGGTTCCCTAGTCGGTGCCCAAAATGAATGCTTTCCTTCAGCTGTATCGCTTCAGATCATAGACATATAGCCCTCCCTCGCTTGCTAACGTGATTTAAAAAAACTTTCCCAATGATTACCTGATTTATGCTATTGGAATGAACACCCTTTATAATATGGATCTATGTAAATTTAAAAGTAGGTAGGAGAGTCTAGTTCATAAATAGACTATTTTTAAGCCAAATTTTAAGTATTTGGCATTACAGATGCTTGAGGTGGTTCCTGCCTTGCCTCCTCCTTGGGTAGTGATAATTGAGTGTTTAAGTGACTCTGTAATTTGTAAACCCATTACTAAGTAACCTTTAAAAACTTAATGTGATGACTTGGGAATATTTTAATTTGATCATTAGCCACATAAATGTTTTGAGGAATAGTACTTACCCTCTGTTATATTTTGCGATTTCATTAAACAGAAGTTTCCACCGAGGACGTCCAATAAAAAGTCTTGAATTCAGTGCTTGATATTTTTCTCCAATTATCTTCTGCCAAAAAGAAAGCACTATATTTTATATGACACAGAGTGGGACAAATAACCCAGTTCTCTAACATCATCTTTGCTGGTGCTCTGGCTTCCTAACAAATTGCTGTGATATAACGAATACAAGTATCATATGGCAACCTATTAGGTAAAGTCATTTAGAAGCATCATTTCCTCCCTCTTTCCCTTTAAAATCCATTACCTTCTTGAATGCCATTATTACAAATGGCTGATTTTCCTAGACTTCAGTTAGTTGCATCATTTTTAAGTAACTGCAGCGTTAGAGAATGCATTCTAATTGCCTACTCTCAAAAAAGGCGCAGCACATAAGCTTTATTGAAGCGTTTTTGTACTGCAAAGTTATCATATTTGGCTCATTATATGAGTAAAATACTATAAATTGTCACCATAAATTTGGGGAAATGATCCTGGACATGATAGCCTAAAACAGAAGAGCTCCAAATTTTGGATCTGTCAAGAAACAACTTCTAATGTACTGGTGCTTGCAATTAACAGACTATTAGATCTGAATTGGTGATAAAGAGAGTGAAGTGAGAAGAGACGAGAAAGTGTCTGAGTCCCAGGAAGACAAACTGAGAACCAGATGTAATATATGCTCTGTACCTTAATTACAGTGAAACCATGAGGAATAATGATATTGATTTGCTTCATAAGAGTGTAAAATAAAATGTTTTTACATACCAAGTAGGGTAGAAATCTGACTAAAAAAATAGGCTTAGATTAGTTTCAAAGTAACTGACATTCATATTTTGTATTCAAACTATTATAGAAAATGTATGATGGAAAATACTACAATAAAACTTGTGAAAGCATTCATGCTCAGGTCTATACGGCTATACAGCTCTTCAATGTTGTTTGTAAACAGTTTCTTCATCTGTGGTATGGGGATTGCAAAATCATTTACCTCTTGAATATGTTGGAATTACATGAGATAACCTATATGAAATGCTCAGCACAGCGTCTAATAGTGAAGTAAATAATGCGTGATGACTGTTACTTTATTTAGCTTCCCTTGAAGAGAAACAAGCTTAATTGTGTATGATGTTATCTTCTCTCGCCACATAAAACCTCCCCTCGGGGCTTCCCTGGTGGTGCAGCGGTTGAGAGTCCGCCTGCCGATGCAGGGGACGTGGGTTCGTGTCCCGGTCCGGGAAGATCCCATATGCCGCGGAGCAGCTGGGCCCGTGAGCCATGGCCGCTGAGCCTGCGCGTCTGGAGCCTGTGCTCCGCAACGGGAAAGGCCACAACAGTGAGAGGCCCATGTACAGAAAAAAAAAAAAAAAAAACCTCCCCTCGATGAACATAATCACAAGACTATTCGCTTATGTCCTCATCTCTAGATGAGGCAACTGTGGAGAGAAGAGAGATGAACTAAAAGGTCTGTTCCAGCTCCCTGTGAAAGGGAGAATACGGTTGACTTCAAGGACAAGCCATGAGTTTGCCAGACACATTCCAAAACAGGCTTTCCTCTGGGAAACATCTCTTCAAACCACCTGCAGAAATTTTCTTCCACACGGCCCCTACAGTAAATCTTCTATTCTCAAGAGGCTTGTTTAATTTACAATAACATCCAAACACATACCTGTAACCCATCTGTCTGACTGAGGTACAGCTGGATGTTGACATAGTCAGGTCTGTTCTCTTGCCAAAACTGACAGGACATAAAAGTAAATAGACATTAAAATTTGTTCTGTATACACAGACTCTCTCCTACCCTAACATATGTGATTCTACGATTTGTTAAGATGTATCGTGTCTTATTACAGCCAACATCTACGAGCAAATGTACATATATACATACATATATATGTACCACAGACATGGCAGATTCTAACATTAATAACCTGTCACCTACTGGTTTAATTAGTTATGATGGAGGTAGTGGACAGGATTAGTTCTCTGTTATCTTCATAGATACAAAATCAAACACGCTAAATGTTACACTAATATTCCCCTAAATCCTCCCCAATTATTTCTTATTTTATTCCCTAAGAGCCTCTAAATTTTACTAAAAAGTTCACTCAGAAAGAATATGATTTTTTAAAAGTAAAAAGTGATATTTAATAGGCATGCTAGGAATCACAAAAAACAAAACAAACAAAACCTGGTTCCAGTTCCTACCTTCTTCCTATTCAGCACTGGTTTCCCTTGTATAAAAATGTATGAGGCAGCAAATATACCTGCCAAAATAAAATAGTCTGGAAAAGCTCTCAAACATTTTGAAATCTTGAAAAATAAACTGACAAAGAAAAATATCTGAAGAAAAATGAATTCAACAAAGGGGGTAAAAGGGTTTTGTCCCCGTAGGCTTCCTTTTACCAGAAGGCAAATATGAATCTGCTAATAATGACTCTGGCCTAGTTCTGACTGAATCCTGACTTCTGAAATCTACATTTAAAAAAATATTATTCTTCTTAAGGCCTCCTTTCACCACCCTGAAATAAGGAGATGCTGAAAGATAAGGAAAAGGAGTCAAAAAGTAAAAAAAACAAGAAGTAGAAGAGAAGCAAGGAACACAATAACCATGGTGTGCTCTGGAGAACAGAGATGAGTATCTGATGTGTAGAACCTGAGGAAAGGCTTAGAAGAGACCAGCACTGCTTCAACAGCCAAACTATCTCTTGAGCATCAGTGGGCATAGTAGGTTTGCTGGAGATGGTATGGCTTTGCTGGACCTTATTGCAGAAAAAGGATCAATTGATTTCAAGTACTGTTTTTACAGAGTGTGAAAGTAATAATTTTTTAATGAATATATACTGGGGCTCCAAATAGAAGGTTCAGGAATGCAAAATAAGTCATTTTTCAAATAGAGGGTAATTAAGTGAGGTTACATCACTCCTCTGGCACCCTTTATAATAGTAAGGGCACCTGGCAGGTGGCTAGAGACTTGTTTCTACTGCCATCACTGTCTAACCTTGAGATTTCCAGGGAGTTACTCAACTTATAAAGGCCTCAGTTTCTTCATCAGGACAATGATAGAGTTGAATGACATTATCCTACAGGTTTCTTCTGGATCTAAAACTATACATTTTCTGACAGGTGGAAACTCTAAGTTATAAAATCCCAATAAAAACACATTTTACTTTTAAAGTGATAAGTGATGATTCTCTTATCATAATAGTCTTAAAATATAATCATTAAATTCCATACCACAGCTGCCTCAAGTTATACCCAAACACTAAAGTCATTTTAATGCCCTTCAGGAATTGAATCAGGGTTTATGAATTTTAATTGTGAGGAAACAGGAATTTCCAGGTGCCAGTAATGGATAGCACCTCACAAAACACATGGCTTGCATTGACTTTTGTCTTAAATGTCTACCAGGATGCTCCTCTGAGATCACCCCAATAACTCCTGCATCAATAACTGCTGTTTGGAAGTAAGATCATCTATACCATTTTTCCAGATTCCACATATATGCGTTAATATACAATATTTGTTTTTCTCTTAACTAATTAGAACATACTGTATAGCACAGGGAACTCTACTTAATGCACTGTGGTGACCTAAATGGGAAGGAAATCCAAAAAAGAGAGGATATATGTATATGTATAGTCGATTAATTTTGCTGTGCAGTAGAAACTAACACAACATTGTAAATCAACCATACTCCAATAAAAATTAATTTAAACAAAAAGAAAAAAAATAACGTGTTTGATGCCCACAGCCTCCAGAGAGAAGTATGCAGACTTAAATAATGTATTTAATGATTTCAATGTCTCCATTTTAACTTATCTGTCATTGAAAACAAGCAATAGTATCTACTAAAGAAACACACACACACACACACACACACACACACACACACACTGAACTTGGTAACTCAGTTGCAAACACAGAAAATAAAAAAAGACTTCTTTTTAACATCTTCCTCAGAGGCACAATTGCAGGACCACTGTTCATCCCCTTGATGTGAAAAATCGAAACAGGTATACAGAGGTGTGTGTAGAGATAATCATCACCACATTATTTACACTAGTTTTAAGCTTTTATATTATTTACTCCATGGAATCCTAAGGGTAAGGCATATCCACCAAAAAGTTTGAGAAGAAATCTTAAGATTGAACTACTTCGAATGTCCAGCCATTTATATTTTTTTCTTTCCTTTACTCCTTTCCTGCCCTGCTACTTGCCTTATAAAGCATCTATCATTCAAATGTGCCTTTCCACATCTTGGATCCAATTATAGCCTTTTATTAAAAAAAGTATAGGCTCTCTATCAGTTCAAAACAATTTTTTTAAACTAGAAAAACAGGCAAAGGTAGAATTAGGAAATCCGAGAAGTAATACAAGTGGTTGATAAGCATAGGGGGAGAAGTTCAGTCTCACTAGCATTCAGGGAAAACTAGAGATGCCACTGTTTAAGAGATGGATAGAAATTTGAAAGATTGGTAATATAATGTTTGGAATAAATTTCTCTTATATTCTTTGGTGGAAATGTAAATTATTTTAGCCTCCTTGGGGGACATTTTTTTAGCATATATTAAAAATTTAAATTCATTCCCAAAGTCCTCAGAGCCTCCAACTCAGGAAGTCCAGCTTCAGGCATTAACCTAGAAAAAATACCCACGATGATGCTCTTCTTGAAAGATTTTTCCTCCCTTTCCTCAAGGACAGAACTACCTCTTGGTTTCCTACTATCTCACTGGCCACTCTGACCAATCTCCTTTACTGACTTATCACTCATCTTCTGCCCCTCTAGAAACTGCAGTACCCCGAGGCTTGGTATATTCACACACACTCTCAAGATGATCTACAATCATATAAGTATGCTCAAATCCATTCAATGGCTTCTCATCTCTCCCTTTTTTTTTCTCCTGATTTAGCGGGCCCTTGGTGAATCCCAGAAATCTGCACTTTTTTTTTTTTATTGTGGTAAAATATACATAGCATAAGACTGATCATTTTAACTGTTTTTTTAAGTATACAGTTGATTAGCATTAAATACATTCACATTGTTGTGCAACCATCACCACCAATCCATTTTCCGAACTTCTTCATCTTCCCAATCTGAAACTCTGTGTCCATTAAACAGTAACTCCTCATTTCTCCTTCCTGGAAACCTGGCAACCACCACTCTACTTTTTGTCACTAGGAATTAGACTACTCTAGGTGCCTTATATAAGAGGAAGCATACAACAGTTGTCCTTTTGTGCCTGGTTAGATAGTAATAAGTTTATAGAAAGCAATGTGCAGAACAATACAAATAGTATGGTAGAATGTATAGAATGCTCGTGAGTTACATCTGGTTACAAAGACTGGGTGGGGATTTTGCTTCATGTGGATTATTAGAAAAATCTGTAGCAAAGATGCATATGTGTATTACTTGAATAACTTAAAAAATAAAGATAGATACATTAATAGATAAGTAACAGATTACATGTAGGATAGATGAAAATGCCTGCTTTTCATCTCTGTAAGGAATAAAACTTAGAATTTGGGATTTTTGAAATTCTGTATACTGTGCCAAAAGTCTGCTGATGATCCAACTTGGAATATCAAAGGTAGAGATAAGAGCTACTAGAGGGGCTTCCCTGGTGGCGCAGTGGTTGGGAATCCGCCTGCCAATGCAGGGGACACGGGTTCAAACTCTGGTCCGGGAAGATCCCACATGCCGCGGAGCAACTAAGCCCATGCGCCACAACTACCGAGCCTGTGCTCTAGAGCCTGTGAGCCACAACTGCTGGGCCTGTGCGCCTAGAGCCCGTGCTCTGCAACAAGAGAAGCCACCGCAGTCAGAAGCCCACGCACCACAACGAAGAGTAGCCCCCACTCCCTGCAACTAGAGAAAGACCGCGTGCAGCAACGAAGACCCAATGCAGCCAAAAATAAATAAATAAATTTATAAAAAAAAAAAAAGAGCTACTAGAACAAAGGATGAAAGGTGTAATAGTAATTGCCTGTTGATGTTTTCCTCTATCTGTCCTCTGTCACAATCTCATATGCATTCACATTTGCATGCATATATATCCTATATGCATACATCACCAGCCATATGCATACATTTCTATGTTAAAACATTCCATGTTAAAACATGTTCTAAATACACACACAAATTCACAGATACTAATATCTGAAAAGATGTGTACCAAATTATTAACAGATGTCACCTCTTTTTTTTTTTTTAAGTTTAAGGGATTTTTTTTCCTCCTCACTACTTATCTTCATATTTTCTGGTTTATTCTATAGCGAGCACATTACTTTTACAATTTGAAATAAAATAATTTATTTTAAATTTAGAAAGCTGCAAAAGTAAAAACAAACCTAATTTTACCTTGTTGTACAACACACACAGTAAGTCTGCAAACCAACGGAAGGATTGGATGTCTCTGCACACCCAAATAAAATACAGTCTTCTAAGCCTGTATGGTTTCCAGTCATCCCTTTAAAATTAAAATAACATGATAGTGATTATGATGGCAAAAAAATTAAGAATCCCTATATACTTGAAATTTTGCTTCTCATTAGTAAGCAACCTATACAAAAAACAGTCATTTACATTCTAGCATCTGACATACCACTTACTTTAACTCCCAAATTTATTTAAAATGCAATATACTGACTCAAAGATATGATATACTCCATGAATTTAAGTGTTCATGCTTGTGGATATTATATGCATATCACCCATTTCCATTTGAAGGCAATAAACTAAACTCCTGAATTAGAATAATATCAGCTCTGCATCTCGGGAAAAGAAAGTTCTCTATTTTCAGTGAATTCTATCACTCAACAGGGCTCCAATGGTCATCTTGCCCTGGCTTCCAGGCAAAATGAGCCAAAACCATTCCAGAAAGTTAGTTTTTTACACCCTTCTTAATAATTGTTAAAGAAAGAGATTTCACAACCACCTACTATGTAATTCATTCTAGCAACTCACAATTCCAAGTCTGGATTCCTCCTTATAATTATGAAGTAGACTTGAGGTTAAGAAAGTATTCTTCCTTTTTGTAAACTTTAGGTGTCCAAATAACTTGCAAAACGTTTTCAGAAACAATTTCTGGTTTGGAATATAGTTATTTTTCGAAGAACCTTCAAAAAGTCCCAGATTTATATCAAGTATCACTTCAACTTATTATTTCTTTTTTAGTACTTCATAAAACAAACTTTTAATGCAAATTGTGTTTTCTTGAAAAGTGAACAGAATAGATTTTGTTTGTGGGTTTCATGACAATTACTGTCCATTAATTTTTGCTTATAATGCTAGAACTAAAATAACTGAATAAGTATATCCTGGTTAAGCAATCTTACCTTTGAAATTTTTATTCTTCAGTCTGTTATAAATTTGCTGAGTAACAGACCAAGGAATGATGTGCTCATTTGTCATCTCCTCAGAAAGGCTTTTCCCTGACCATACTTCTAAAATAACCCGGGCCCTTTATTTCTATATCCCATTAATCTCTATTCTCTTCATCTTAGTTCTAATATTTTCTGAAATAATGTTATTTATGAACTTTTCACTGGTTTATTTTCTTCCTGCCCCATCTGAATGTAAACGTTTTAAGGGCAGAGACTCTCTTTAGTCATTGCTGTATTACCAGAAACTATAAGATGAATCGGCACATAGGTGCTCAAAAATATTTGTTGACTAAATGCGTTAGTAATGCCACTTGCCCCTGATGAGAAAGTAAAGAAACAGAGGCTGGTGGAATGACTTTAACAGAGGAAAAGGACAGAGGAATGCATAATTGTGATACTGACGTTATTCTACAAGAGAACACGCTGAAAGCCATAGACCACGTATTGAGAATCACTCAGTTATTCCCCTTATCAGTCAGTAAATGGAGTTCCTTGAACAATAAGTAAAAGAATTCTGGAAGGAATTACTTCTTACTGAAAGAGAGCTGTCTGAAATATTGACAGTTCTCTACTTGGACTAACATAATGGATCAAAATGACATACAGCAGAGTGTTGAGTATTGATGCAAAAGGAGTTACTCCAATGCCTCCAGCCACGCAGAGGCTAACCTCATAGTTCAGTGAGTCTTCAAATGGACTTCCAAAGGGACCATCAATGTAGAGCCTGTGGACAAGGCAGACAGAGGTGGAAAAAATGAAAATGAGTTAAATTAAATTTCTGTAATACGTGGCAAACATGATAAATCTAGTGTCTAGGCTTTGTGATGGCTCGGGCCTCATTTCATTGTTTCTCATAGTGATAAGAAGTGTTGTTTATGAACTGTCAATATTAACACAAGCACATCTGTTTCAAAGCATGGGTATTTTGAGGGAAACATTCATTTAAAGTGTAGGGAAATGTATATAGGACCATGATAGTTAGCTAAGGACTAGTTAAGGCTTTGATCTATTTTATTACTATATTGGACTAAATTAAAATATCTTGTTTTATTGTGTCTAAATTCAATAATATTACTCTCCATGGTAAAGATAGCAGCAGAAATATTTCCTGAAACGCTTACCATGTGAACAGAAAAGAAATTAACCCTGTCCCTCTTCTTGCCCTGGTTAGGTTGATTAGTATAGAAATAGCCAGAGCACACTCTCAAAGGAATCTCTGATTACTCTACTTGTGATTGTATATTCAAATGTATGTGTGTGTATGTGTGTGAAATCCTTCTTAACTACAATGAAACTTGAAAATCGTTCATTCAATATTCATCCTCCCATTCTTTCTTGCTTTTTTTTTGATTGAAGTATAGTTGATTTACAATGTTGTGTTAGTTTCCAGTGATTCAGTTATACATATACATATATCTATTCTTTTTCAGATTATTTTCCCTTATAAGTTATTACAAAATATTGAGTATAGTTCCCTGGGTTATACAGTAAGTCCTTGTTGGTTATCTACTTTATATATAGTAGTGTGTATATGTTAATCCTAAGCTCCTAATTTATCCCTTCCCCCGCTTCCCCTTTGGTAACCATAAGTTTGTTTTCTATGTCTGTGGGTCTATTTCTGTTTTGTAAATAAGTTCATTTGTATCATTTTTTTTAGATTCCACATATAAGCAGTATCATATGATATTTGTCTTTGTCTGGCTTACTTCACTTAGTATGATAATCTCTAGGTCCACCCATGTTGTTATAAATGGCATTATTTCATTCTGAGCCATTATTCATGGCTAAGTAATATTCCATTGTATATGTATACCACATCTTCTTTATCCATTCATCTGTCGATGGACATTTAGGTCTCATTCTTGCTTAGTAAAAAAACGTTAACGTTATTCAGGGAAGCAAAGTGCCCAGCCAAAATACGACATTTCCCAGACTGTCTTGCATCTATTTCGGTTGTGTGACTATGTTATGCCTAATGTGATATAAATGGAAGTGTAGTTAGGAAAACTGGAAGGTTCCTTGAAGGAAGCTGTCTCAGTTGAAAGTTGCATCTCTATCCCTGTTCCCTTCTTTCCTCCTTCCTGGTGCCTGAAATGTTGACTTGATGGTCTAAACACTTATGATGACTATAAATTGCCATACCCTCTATGGACTGCCTAGTTCCAGATATCTTTATGTTAAAAAAAAAAGACCCATATATATAAAACACTGCCATTTTAAAGCTTTTTTACTATTACAAAAAAAGACTTTCTTAAAAAATAGTAACTGTCCAGGGCTTCCCTGGTGGCACAGTGGTTAAGAATCTGCCAGCCAATGCAGGAGACATGGGTTTGAGCCCTGGGCCGGGAAGATCCAGAGCAATTAAGCCTGTGCACCACAACTACTGAGCCTGCGCTCTAGAGCCCGCGAGCCACAACTACTGAGCCCGTGTGCCTAGAGCCCGTGCTCTGCAACAAGAGAAGCCACCTCAATGAGAAGCCCGTGCACCGCAACCAAGAGTAGCCCCTGATCGCCGCGACCAGAGAAAAGCCTGTGCGCAGCAACGAAGACCCAACACAGCCAAAAATAAAATAAATAAAAATTAAAAATTAAAAAATTAAAATTTTAAAAAACCTAGCAATTTAATTAAAAATACAGTATATAAAGGTAAAAAAAATACTTTTTCTTAGTTGACATTAAGTGGATAATAAAACTGAACAACTTTATAGTGTTTTAAAGTTTACAAAACACATCTCTATAAAGTTCTGATTTGATCTCAGATCAATCCTGTGTTTGGCAAAAATGGACATTCCTCCACATATTCTATCTGGGTTGATGTCAAAGGAAATGTTATTTTTAATGAAATTTCGGAATATAACAAGCCTCTGGGGTAGTGAGATTAGTGAGAGAATAGCTATCTTTGAACTAAATTAGACAGCCCAAAGATTATTTTTCTAACCAAAATAAATTTATAGGCCTAATCTTTCTGTTTATGTAAAGATACTACAATGTAAAACCAACAGCTTTTTCCTTGACTATTCTGACGTCAATAGAGCTATGTGACTGGCACAGTGCTACATGCTTTAGATGAATTATTTGTAATTATTAAACAAGAGTTAAGTGGTATTATTCTACTTCTTCAGTTAGGAAGCTGAGGTTCTAGAAGTTTAAATATTTCCTCAAGGTCACACATCTAAGAAGTGGTTTATATTGACCACCAGAATGAACTCCATTTCTATTTATGAAACCAAAAAAATCAAAACTGTCTTCTTAAAAAAGGAGTTCATTCTAATCCTTTCAACCAGAGAAATAATGAATTGAACCTTTTTTTCACTGAATATTAACTCTATGTCTGAAAATATTTTTACCTTAAAGTCTATTTTATCTGAAACAATATTTCTTTGGTTAGAATTTCTCTGCTGTATTCTTCACCTTCTTTAACTTTTCAGCCTGTCTTTACCTTTATGTTCTGAGCAAATCTCTTGAAAACAGCTTATTGCCCTGTTTCATTTTCTTATTCCAGTCTGACAGCCTTTTCCTTTGAACTGTAGAATTTAGTTCAGTGATGTTGAATTACGTACCACAATATCACCTGTACTGTTTGTCCAACTTTTTGTTTCTTCCCCTCTTTTTTTTTTTTTTTTTTGACTACTTTTATGTTAAGTGTTGGTCTCTGCTTTTACCTTTCTGTAAGTAAATTACGATTTTTCCTAGGGTGAATTTATTTTTATTATGTTGCTTGAGATTCATTGATATCCCTGAATTTGAGCTATTATTTCTTCAAATATTACATCTCCTTCACTCTCTCTTTTTCTCTTTTTGAACCTCTAATGTAAAGGAATGCATGAACCTCTCACTCCATCCACCATACCTCAACCTTTCTTTCATATTTTCCATGCCTTTGTCTCTGTGTGTTGCATTCTGGATAATTATTTCAGTTCTACTTGACAATTCATTATTCTCTCCATGGCTGTGATAAACTGCTCAAGTTTATGATATTGTATCTCTCACTTCTAGAAGGTCTATTGGCTCTTTTTCAAAAGTGTTTTGAGAAATTTGATTGTCCTTTGTCTCTTAATCATTATTTTAATACTCTCCTTTATTTCTTTTGACACATTAAACATTTGCTTTATACTTTTTAAATATACATTTTTACTAACGTGATATGTTTCATTTTTTACAAAATACGAGCTCTTTGGTGCCTCATGTATAGGAATACTTTGAGGATTAAAATGTGTCCCTCCAAAAGAGTATTTTCATTTTCCTCTTCCAGGCCACCAAAGGATGCCGTGAATCTGGAATCACTTTAAACTAAATTTTTGTCTCTGTGTTTAGTGGGCTATATACATATTGTGAATTCAGTGTTTCAACTCAAGTGAGAGGGAGCTTGTGGTTACTAAATATCAGGGGAGATTTCTTTTTTCTTTTTTTTTTTTTTTTGCGGTACGTGGGCCTCTCACTGTTGCGGCCTCTCCCGCTGCGGATCACAGGCTCCGGACGCACAGGCCCAGCGGCCATGGCCCACGGGCCCAGTCGCTCCGCGGCACGTGGGATCCTCCCGGACCGGGGCACGAACCTGCGTCCCCTGCATCGGCAGGCGGACTCTCAACCACTGCGCCACCAGGGAAGCCCCAGGGGAGATTTCTTTTCTAATTCCCTTCAGAACCAAGGACAAAATAAGTCAGGAGCCGACTGACTTCTGCCGAGCCGACTATTTAATC
Organism: Delphinus delphis; assembly: GCF_949987515.2. Taxonomy (NCBI): domain Eukaryota; kingdom Metazoa; phylum Chordata; class Mammalia; order Artiodactyla; family Delphinidae; genus Delphinus; species Delphinus delphis. The sequence continues at coordinate 44,802,561 of NC_082690.1, read as the reverse complement.
TCTAGTTTATCCACTGGGCTATTTGCAGGGGTCTCTGATCTGCTCTCCAACCCTCTTCAGAGCCCAGGACTTATCTCTTGTCCACCACCCATATGGCCTGTTAAAACCAGCTCTAACTTTTGGGGATAAATACATATGATGTTAGGAGCAAATAGAGGATTTAGCACTCACTTCACTTATTCATCTAGGTAGGACATTCCTTATGGGTTACGACCCCAAGCACTTATTTTTATCTCCTACCATATCAAACATGTATTAAAATTACTAATGTTTGTGTGCTTAGATTTTTAGGCTTTCAATACTAGTAAGATTATTATTGAGCATCTAGTGTGCTATATTATGTTTATTTTTCACTCTTAAATACACACATACACATACATAAACATATAGGTGGATCCTCACTATTGGAATTAGTTCCTATAGAAAGTTAAGGAGAATTTGTTTTTGCCCTTTGATTTTTTTTTTTTTTATTGTGCTGGCTAACTTAGGCTTGATCTGCTAATATGTGACTTGAAATGCTTATTAATATGAAAAAACTAGTTCAAATAATATAAAAGAAAAGCTACCAAGCTCTTCAAACTGTGCACACACTAGGTAGTTAACTGGAAACATGAATTATAAGCTGACCAACCCCTAGTGAATCTTCAGGTAAAACACCTAGCCAAATTTCACACCCCATTCCAACATATATTTAAACCCATCTGCAAGCCACACTAAAATAAAATTACCTCTGAAAGCTCTTAGAGGGAATATATTCGGTTAAAATAAACACTTTAAGATTGAGTTTAGATCTTTAGTTTAGACTTTTATACTACATCAGCCTTTCCAACAAAGAGTGCTATTTTTTAAATTGTATTTAATTTGGAATGTTATTTATTAAGATGATAACCGAATCTTTTTATTTTCTGTCCACTTATCTGCATTTAGGTGCAAATATTTTACAATTTCTTTTTCTCAAACAAATCATTCCATCCCTTTCCTAGCTTTCTTCTTTTTTCCACATGGCAACTTATCTCCTGCTGAAAGCAAGGTATATAGCTCACTGGCTTAGTTGCTGGCTAATTTTAGTGTGAATAAACTCTTAAACCTCAAATTTATTTATGCTATATTTTGTTTTGTCATTTCTTTTCCATTAGTGTAGAGAGCTCAATTCAATTAAGAAATAGAAGTAAAATGTCATTATTATGCATCTTGTCTTCACAGGCAAAAAAAAAAAAAAAAAAAAGAGAGGGTAGGGGAAGAAACAGAAAACGTGGGACAAATAATGAGTACAAAATAATTCTGTAGAATGTAATTCAACATAAATGAACGAACATCTTCAGCTCAACGGGAAAGACTGTCAGACTAAAATAAGACAATAAAATTGAGTCATGGGTTTTTTCAAGAGAATCAGCTAAAAGATAGGGTACAAAAAAGTTGAAAGTTAAAGAATAAAGATATAGGAGGAAAATTTATTCGAAAGCAAAATATTTGTAGTCAACACTTAGTTCAGATAAAACAGACTTTAAGGAAAAAACATGTTACAGATATTATGTTACTAATCATTGGTAATTCAGCTCGGTGGGGTGTGCTTTCAGATTTTCCTTTGTTATCAAAGATAGGTGACCATGAGGCAAGAGACTTCTTTATTCTACTCTCTTCTTTTCTGTACAGCATGCTGAGCACTCCTCTCTTCCCTGGTTACAGATGTGATAAAATTTGACCTTGAAAGGAAGGAAAAGCCTTTCATTAGGCTTTGACTAATATGTGGTATATTTCCATCCAAAGTGTGGTTCTTGGACCAATAGCATTAATTTTATATGAGAACTTGTTAGAAGACAGAATTTTAGATCCAACCTCAGACTTACTGAATCAGAATCTGTGTTTTATTGAGGCCTCTGGGTGGTCTGTAAACACATTAAAGTCTGAGAAGCACTGCTCTAATGCGTCTTTCCAGAGAATTCCATCAATGTTGATAATAAAGTGAGACTTTTCCCTCTATTTTTCTTTTGTATTCTGTGAATATTATCTTCTTTGTGACTTTATAGAAAGTGATGATTCAGTTATTTCAAGATCTGGAGGGTAATGTCTGCTACCTGAACGTGAATCTTCTCCAAAATTGTACGATCAATAAGGAATGCCAATAAAATCATACATAATTCATATCAGCATTACCAGGAGACAGAGAATAACTATTGTAGAAAAATGATCACTAAATACCAACAGAAAAAAAGAAAGTGGTTGAAAAGGAAGACAGGCAAGTAATGTCATATACATATATATAACTGTAGACTCTGAAATCAAAACCAAAACAATGACACAGAACTATATTTAAAAATATAATCCAAGAAAGTAAGAGTTCAGAAATACCATCAACAAAATCTCAACCTATAAAGTTAGACAGCCTTTGGGAATTAAGTGTAATATTACCATATTTTGTGAGTATACGGATTTTAATGTTTTGTCTCACCTTCCTCTGCCATCATTTTTCTCCTCCCTAGGTGATTCTGGAATAACAGAACCCCAAAATGCTGGATTTCAGCTGTGATAGAACTTACCAGCTGCAATATTTTTCAGACAGGAAGAAATAATCACTCTACTGCTATAAGTTTCTATCATTCTAGCTTCTATGCTTACTCTTTGATTGACTAGAGGTTTTTAATCAAAAAGAGGTAAATATAAGATAAACTCATAGAATCAATGGGTGTAACAAACAAAATGCTACACATGAAAGTGCTTTGAAAACAATAAAATGCCATAAAAAATAAAACATATTTTTATAAATACAGCTAGCCCTATTGTCTAGGAATCACCAGATTTCCTCCTTGGGTTTTACTACTAACTCAAAAACCCAGGAAAACCAGGACACTGTTAAAATAGTTTAGCTCAGTTGTTATTTCTAGTTGCTGGCGTACAATAGGCACTAAAAAATTTTGGTTGAAAGAAGTGCTGAAAGAATAAAATATGCTCAACACGTTCATTTGCCTTTAATTTAGAGACAATACACTTGCAACCTCATTCACTAGAGGGGAGAATGCTCACAGTAGGGTAAAATTTTCTGTTCTCAAAACTTTCACAGCAATTACTTTCAGTACAGAGATTTTAACAGCAAAAAATAGCCGTTTAAAATCCAAGTAGGAGGGAAAATTGCAACTTAAAAGAGCTATTAAAGAAAATTTAAGGAAGATGAATAAAACTATGCGTTTACTACATAGTAATATAGTAAATTAGAATGTAGGCTCTAAATCGAGTTTAAATCATGGCTTCAGCAGCTAGGAGCTATGTAACCTTGAGCAAGTTACCTATCACTTTGTACCTCAATTACACTCTTTGTAAACAGAAGGTTATGTAAATAATACACACCTCACTGGTTACTGTAAGGATTAAATGAGATAATTCAGGCAAGGTAAAGACCACTGGTTGTCTACCCTTTATCTGTTTTCTCTCCCTTATTCCCAATTGGTGGTGGCGTTACAGTAATGTATCCACTTAAGGAAAAAAAATGACTATATTTCCCACCCTTTCTTACAAAGACATAAGACCCACTTTAGGGTAATAGGATGTAAGACGCTTGGGGTTGGGGTTCTGAGCAGCTCCTTGAAAAGGAGGACGCTGACTCAGCTTGCCTGCACCTTTTATGCCCTCTGCTCTTCTTTCTTCTGTCTGGAAAGAGAATACGATGGCTGAAGCTGAAAGAGGCATCTTGCAATCGAGAGAAGGAAAGGGGAGTTGCAGACACCTCAGATGTAATATGCTGACCCTGAATTAACATAAGCCACCACTTACCTTGGTACTTCTTGTCACATGAGAAAAACAAGCCCTCATCACTTTTAGCTATGTTTCTGTTTTACGTAGCTGAATGCAAATATACTTGGTAAAACTTTTATCATGGTGCCTGGACATAGTAAGTGTGTGATAAATGTTAGATTTTATTATTAAGAATAAAGCGTTATAATTTACATACATTTAATGCTGATGCAAATGTACATTTCTGGAAAATTATTTGCCTTTGTTATCTTCATCTGATTAACTTTTACTTTAAAAGTGATTCTAATTTAAAAAAAAAATCAAAAACTATCTCAGACCCTTACCTCCCAAAACCTAAAATAAGGTATCATAATAATAGATACTCCTCATTGAACATTTAATTTAACCCAGGACCTACCTAAATATTCTATATACACCTTCACTCCTAATTCACACAACAACCTTTACAGGAAGGTATAATCTCCCTTTTACTGGGGTGGGAACAAAAACTCAAAATGTTAAGTAATTTTCTCAAGGCCATGTTTCTATTAAGAAGCGTTACTAAATTTCTTGTAAGACTGACTCCAAAGCTCATCTTCTTAATGATCACATATTAATGATTACAGTCAATTAGAAATTATTTTGGTTAGGGATAATACATAAAGGCAAAACAAAATATGAAAAGGGCACATTGTATCAAGGAACTCCTGGAAATTCCTGCTTTGCAGGATGGAAGGGTTCAGAGCCATCCTTCATATAACAGTTGTTTCTGGGAAAAAGGTGAATGTGATTAACTGTTTCCCTGGAAAGGACAGTTGCAGTTTTAGACTATTCCTTTCCCAGGAAGTAATCATATCAATAAAAACAACAAGGAGTGGGAGGGAGTTAAAAAGCTTGAGAAAGTCTTTGAAATCTTTCTATCTTTCTCTAATGGTCCTCAAATGCTAGTGTGCATCAGAATCGTTTGGAGGGCTTGCTATAAAACAGAGTGCTGGCCTCCACCCCCAGATTTTCTAGGTCAGTAAGTCTGGGGTAAAGTCTGTGTTTCTAACAATATCCCATGTGACATTGATGGTTCTACAAGAGCAGGTAGGAGGATAGAGAGTGAGCTGGCGCAGGTGGGGATTTTAAATATGGTGACCCAGGCAAGCCCTTAACATTTAAGTTAAGACTTGGTGGGAGGTGGTGGGTAGTGGACCACACTGCTTAGACTTTAGGAACAACTTAAGGAAGAAAACTTCATCAGCAGAGGGCTAAGAAATCTCCGTAATTAATGGGTGAGTGATTAATACATAATACAATCTCATGCATAAATAAAAGCGACATTGTTCGAAAAACTGCTTTGACTGATGTCTGTTTCTTGGAGTTCTGAATCATTTAATCAAGATTTTCCAACAGAAACCGTTAATTAATTTAGGGGCTGCAAGGAGAAAAATTCTTTGGCTAGAAGTTCCATAAAACAAGTATATTATCAAAATTATACCACCATAACCATTATGAATAGATTAATTTTTAACTGCTTTTTTAATATTCATTTTTACTATAGGTTCATAAACTGTTTCTAAAATCATGGCTTAACTTTGGTAATATCTCACTCTTCTAGAGCTGAGAATATTGTTGAGGAGCTATATATCACCTTATGCAAAAAGGAGGTTGTTTCTATCCAAGGATGTTAAGATAGGATTTGAAGATTTTTAACAAAGGAAGAACTTCAGGCCACTTTCTCTCTCAACTGATAGACAATTTCTGAGTCAAAGACAAATAAAAAATTAAAAAACTAAAAACAGCTGATGTCTGAGAAGATGTATGACAGCTGAGAATGCAGGATGAGGCAGAACAAAGAAAGTAAATGGTCTCAAAGGCACTAGATGGAGAATCCAACCAATATGCTTAACTTAATCTCCTAGAAAGTGTTTACTTCCTCAACTTGTTCTAAGATTTCAGCTTCCTGACCTCCCAGCTACAGGTTCTTCTTGGCCCCATCCTTGAACCAGTTCTTATTTGAGTCCAGAACCAGTTATTCTCTCACTCAGCACGGAGGCATCCTTATTCCTTGTCCATTAGTCTTGCACTAACAGAGTTCTTTGACTTATCATATGCCTGAGCAGAATGTTCACAATTTCAGCAGTGCCTCAGTTTTTGTAGAACTGTTCGGTGTTTTTTTTTTTTTTGGTGGTCCAACTTGCTTTTGCAGTCCTGATGGCAGGGTTTTTACTTGTGAATTCCAGCCCAGGGGCTGGGACCTACTATCTATGGATAGATCAGCTTAATTTTGACATCATGCTTGCCTAGATTCGAAAATATTCAAGAATTAAGAATCCTAAAAATATCAATTTTTTTAGATCTCCTGCCAGCCAGGTGTTGGAATATTATCTACTAAATAAAAGAAAACCTAAGTTTAGGGATGAGAAAATGAGAGAAAGTAATCCTTTAATATTATGTACATTATGAAGAATGTTATGATTAGCTGTGATTGTGGAAACTACTAGAACAGCTGTGCATCCGTCATAAGCAGGCCCACAATAGAAAGAGTCCCTTCCTGAGTAATCACTGTGCCATCAGATCCCATCACCCAGAGCCATCATTGTTGGGCAGAACATGTCCGTTCTGGCAGGATCTAGACTGGAATGAAGGGATAGAACCTCACCACCCTGCCCTGAGGTGAGGCATAGCTTTGGGAAAAGGTAGAATAGAGCTGGGAATGGGGATACTAATGAGAATTCACATTTGCAAAAAGTCAGGTACTTTACATCATTTTATTTAACAATCACAAAGCTTTACGAGGTAGAATTATGCCAGGCACTGTGTGTTCCTCAAAGCAACACTAGAGGGAAGGTACTTATCTGTCTATCTACCCACCCATCCCTAGTTCCTGACACAGAGCTCCTAAACTCTTCTACATATGGGTACTAAGAAAATCTTTTATTCTAGTATTTAGTCTTTGACCCTTATTCCTGACACAGAGCTCCTAAGACCTTTGTAATTTCCTCAATGATAGGAGCCTCTGGCACAGAGTTCCTATATTCTTGGAATTTCCTGATTCTAGGAATGTCTCATGTTCTGATGAGACAATTCTTGGTGGGCTCCAGGATGCAGCTGGTCACCAGAAATGCCAGGCCATGATTAGAAGCTTGGAAGTTTCAGCTCCACCCCCACTATTCTCTGGAGAGGGGAGAGGAGCTGGAAATGCAGTTAATAACTGACCATGCCTCTGTGACGAAGCCTCCATAAAAAGGGGTTTAGAGAGCTTCCAGGTTGATGAACACATCTACATGCCAAGGGGGTGGTGCACGCCAACTCTATGCGGACAGAATCTCCTGCACTTGGGACACTTCCAGACTTCACCTTATGTATCTCTTCATCTGGCTGTTCGTCTGTAGGCTTTTTCATATCCTTTATTGTATAATAAATCCGTACGCGTTTCCCTGAGTTCTGTGAGCAAAGGACAGAATCCAAGGAGAGGATCATGGGAACCCTGATTTGTAGCTAATTTGGGCAGACGCTGTAAGACGCTTGGGAACTTACTACTTGTGATTGGCATCTGAAGTGGGAGTGAGCAATCTTAGGGGACTGAACCCCTAAGCTGTAGGGTCTGCAACTAACTCTGGTTAGTGTCAGAATTGAACTGAATTGCCAGACACCCATCTGGTGTCAAAGAATTGGTTGGTGTGGAAAAAACTCCCACGTACCTGGTGTTAGAAGTATTGTATGTGAGAGTAAAGGAGAAACAGGGAGTTTTTCCTGTAGTGCTAATATTGTATTTGAAATAGAGGGGAAAAAAATCATGTTCAGAAAGACCTCCCACTTGTCCTCAGTCACGGGGACAGTAAGCCAGCATGCGATACAAGTGAAACTGCTTGAATTCCTTCCTTAAAGTCCTTCCTCTTCCCTTCCCTCCCCTCACCCTTTCATCCTCTACCTCCTCTTCTTTTTGTCCAATAGTCATCCCATTCTGCTGATTGTGCCTCCTAACATTCTCAGACATCTATCTGCCTTTCCCTATCCTTTATCACTTCCCTCCTGAATATGAAATATGATCTCTCAATGAACCACCCACTTTCAGGTTCCATATGCTGTTATACTCTTTGTTCCATCTATAAAAAGCCTCTTCATCTGGTTCCATAGCACTTGTCAAGATTTTCCCCAAAGGGAAAATTAAACTTTACATGAATTGCCTAGACAGGAAGGCACTTTATCTTCACTTCTCCGATTGAATTTAGTACTTCTCTATAATTTATAGGACTTATCATATTGCTATAATTAATTTCTCCATTAAACTCTGATTCTGCTTTTCCCCAATGGGACTCTAGGTCCCACAAAGCCATATACTATGTCCTAATCATTTTTGTATTTTCAGTAATTATGACAGCTTCTGGTGCATGTAGTTTTTGAATAAATATTTGAAGAATGGAAAAATGGACAGATGAATAAATGAGAGGCAGTATAGCACAATTAGGTATAATTTGGGGGCCAAACAGACCTGGGTTTGAGACCCAGCTCTGCCATGTGACTTTGGATAAGTCACTTAACCCCTTTAAATTTTAGTCCCTTAATCTGTAAAATTTGTAAAATTGGGAAAATGGTCCTACCTAACTCATAGGGGATGGTAAAGATTAAATGAAATAATGCATATAAAGCACATAACACAATCCTGGCATGTAAAAAGTGTTAAATGTTGCTATTTTTTATTATGAATGAGAATAACTTCACTCAGGTAACAAATATATTACAAATGTGCAGATTGAACAAAAATTACTGAAGTGGGAGGGAGGGTCTCTGGAGGAAGAGGAACTCAAAACTTTCTTTGGGAAGAGAAAGGAAGACAATTTGGAGAATAGAAGACATCTGGAAAGGTCATCTGAGGCTCTGCAATTTAAGTATATTTCTCAATATCACTGTTTCAAGCCATTTTTAAACAGCCCATTGGAAATGACGTTAAGTTGAGACATTGCTTTTATTGTCCAAATAATCAAGGTTGTCCTCTGGTGGCGAACCAAGCCAAAAAGAAAGAGCTCTGAATTTTGTCATAAATAGTATTCCCCTCTCTAAACAGTTCTGACATTAAGCATTCCAGAGAATTTGATCTTTATGAGAACGAAATAGAGATACGTGACATTTTGTTCCTGTTTTCCACAATATTTTTATATGTATTATGATTAAACTTTCAGAGCCATTGGAATATGTTTTGCTGGCCTAATTGCCAACATGGTTGCAAGTCATTTGTGAGTGAAATTATGCCAAATGTCTTCAACCGTTTTACATCCCGAAGCTGCATTTACAAGGATAAGAATATTTATAGCTACCCTCAATTCTAAATACATTACAAACCTAAAGCCTTCACCGTTAATAATGATGATGACAGCTAAGAAATGAGCAACAAAACTTAAGCTCATTATCTCCATTTCTTTCCTCTAACCTATGAATCAATATTTACTTTATATTAAGTATGCATTCATTTCCTGCTTTTCACTCATCTATCTATTTCTGACACATCTACTCCTGCTCTGCGAATTTTCATGGTGCAACGTCTTCTATGACATTCTGATGAGAATGGATGTGCCCGGTTTGGGCAATGGGTCAACTTTGAATTCAGGAATGTAAGAATGTGACTAATTAGCATGATTATAATTTAGAACAATGTTCCCCAGCATCATCGCAGGTAACATTTTTTAAAAATGGCTTACCCTTAAAAAACACACGTACACACACATTTCAAGAACTAGTCAGTTCTCTTCATGAATTCTTTCCCTAAATAAAAGACACCCTTTTCCATGTTTCATTATCTGTTAGGTGTCTCTATAAGATGCTCAAGATTATAGGGACACTATGCTCACTAGAGAACCCACTCCCAATCCAAATTACCACAGTCCATTCATCAGCCTATATTAACCAATGTAGATGAGTCTCACTTAAAGATCAGCTACATTATCCTCTGTAAATATCACTCTGTGACACCATGTAATATAGGGCAAATAAGTCACTTCTTAACCCATATTTTAGCTCTTAAAATGTATTTCTCACAAATGGAGTCTATATTCAATGAGTCAGTAAAAGAATCAGAATAATCTTAATGTAGTGTGAATGTAAATTGATAGAGCCACTATGGAGAACAGTATAGAGGTTCCTTAAATAACTAAAAATAGAACTACCATATGACACAGCAATCCAACTACTGGGCATATACCCAGAGAAAACCATAATTCTAAAAGAGAAAGGTACCACAATATTCATTGCAGCTCTATTTACAATAGCCAGGACATGGAAGCAACCTAAGTGTCCATCAACAGATGAATGGATAAAGAAGATGTGGCACATATATACAATGGAATATTACTCAGCCATAAAAAGAAACAAAACTGAGTTATTTGTAGTAAGGTGGATGGACCTAGAGTCTGTCATACAGAGTGAAGTAAGTCAGAAAGAGAGAGACAAATACCGTACGCTAACACATATATATGGAATTTAAGGGAAAAAAATGTCATGAAGAACCTAGGGGTAAAACAGGAATAAAGACACAGACCTACTAGAGAATGAACTTGAGGATATGGGGAGGGAGCAGGGTAAGCTTTGACAAAGCGAGAGAGAGGCATGGACATATATACACTACCAAACACAAGGTAGATAGCTAGTGGGAAGCAGCCATATAGCACAGGGAGATCAGCTCTGTTGTTTGTGACCACCTAGAGCGGTAGGATAGGGAGAGTGGGAGGGAGACACAAGAGGGAGGGGATATGGGGATATATGTATACATATAGCTGATTAACTTTGTTATACAGAAGAAACTAACACAACATTGTAAAGCAATTATATTCCAATAAAGTTGTTTAAAAAATTATATTGTTATATCTGTAAGTGCCAAAAACTTATCTGGTAGAATTCAGCAGCCAATTCTATGTTTATTAATATAAAAACATAATGTCATTTACTATAAAGCAGATCTAGCTGCTGAAATTTTAGCGACATACAAATAAATTAAACTCTCAAACAATTACTAAAAAAAAAATCTTAATATAAATAGATATACGGCATTGTGAATAAAAGCAACAAATACTAACGGTTTGATTAAACTTTCAGCTTTCTAGAAATCTTTGTGTGTCACAAAATTACAAATTCCTTGACTTTTAGTTATCTTCAATAATGAATAAATGAGAGTATATCTGAGAATGAATATAAATGAGAGAAAAAATGAGAGTATTAAAAACCATGAATACAAAATTAGTTTGAATTAGGTCTAGACACACAGATTCCCTGCCCACCTGTATTTACTAATTGGCCCTACCACAACTTTCTCTTCTACCACAACATTCTTTAAGTGGGTATTGTCTACATGCACAGAGTTTTTGCTCCTATGCTCTTTCCTGGACCAACTCAACACTGCCTAGGCACAGCACAAACAGAATTATATTATCCCTTCTACATCCCCCAGCATCTCCTAAAATTCTGCCAAACTAGACATTAAATCAGCTATGGGAAGATGAAAATGGTTAATATTCTGTAACTTAAATAAACTAATTGTATTTAATCCAGAATTTTATGTAAATATTTTCAGCCCCAGAATCCTTTAATTAGCATATTTTCATTTGATAGTTCAGAAAACTGAAGCTAATAAAGATGTTAAGTGGTCACCTAAGTGGTGTCTCACATCAGCATCTCGCAGTAATTTAGAAATATTGAATAAATAGTACTTCCCTAAATATTAGTAAGGGTGGGTTGACGAAAGTATCTTGACATAAAAGCTATCCTGCAAGATAAATGAACAACCTATTTCCTATGGTGTTTGGAAACATGCAAATCTAGTTAATTCTAGATGCAATTTTAAACGAATAGCAATAAATAACACCTGCAGCTAAAATGCAGTATTTACTGTGTCAAGCTCAGTTCAAAATATTTTATTACTTCATTTAATCTTTGTATCATGCTTGAGTGGTTAAGTATTATTATCTTCCTCCTTTCACACAGGTGGAACTGAGGCACAGAGGGTTAGGTCACCCAGGTCACCGAGTCAGCAGGGAAGGCAATCTGCTTCAGAGTCTGCACACTGAACGGCCGTAATACGGTGTGTGTGGCATCAATGGGTGATTTTTATTTCTTTAATCTGCAGATGTCAAAAAGTATATCTACTCCAAGGGTTAGACACTGACAAAGGATTGTCACATGATGTCTGCTGAATATTAGAATGGATCACATCACTATCAGAAAAGAAATCTAAGAACAAGAAGGATACTTGTAAAGCTAAGGAAACCTAGGGAAACAACTGCAGACAGATGACCAGTTGAGAAACCATTGTAAGTCTCCTTTAAACAATGGTATCAGTCAGACAGTAAGCCTAAGAGGCAGAAAAGCAAGTATCACTGGCCCCTGCGAATAGCAGCTGTGGGCAAAAATACTGATAGACATGCATGGAGCTCTTCAGGCACCTCCATGCTCCCTGCCAACATGAACATGAGTCATGTACCCATGCAAGGCTTCTCCAGGCACATGTATGTCCCTGTGAGTACTGGGAAGAGACTGGAAGATTACTGCTAGAGATTAAACCTGGATTAATATCTGAAACAATGAACAGATAATTCAGATTATGTATTTATTTTGTGACCAGAATTAAGTAAATATTATCATAGCTATGAAATCAGGAAAAAACTAACTCAGGTGAAGTTCAGTAAATACTTGAATAAACTGCCAAACTGATCAAAGAATGAATCATTCAGCATCATGATGAGTTTTGATTAAATATGTGTAAACCAAGCTCTAATTCTTTAATTTGGTGACTGTTTTTTCTATTTCAGATAATAATTTATTCATTCTTTAGCCTGTTGCATACTAGCTAAAGAGAGTAAGTAAAGAGAGTCAGGTTACTCAAAAAGTAGAGGGTACTCCAAGCTTCCACAGGAAGGATCAAGACACCAGCGTACATCAGCTTTTAGGGAAGAGAATACCTAATAAAAACCTGGTACTTCCTTATTCTCTGGGAAGATGAGGCACATTGCTTCAACCAATTAATACACTTGTGGCATCTAAGAAAAAGTCTATTCCATTTAAGAAAGAGTTATCAAGATGCTAAAGAAGAATAAATTCCTAAAATCATATCTAGCATGTGGTTATTTTGAAAACCACTTATTAACATAGGCAGAACACTCTATGACATAAATCACAGCAAGATCCTTTTTGACCCACCTCCTAGAGAAATGGAAATAAAAACAAAAATAAACAAATGGGACCTCATGAAACTTCAAAGCTTTTGTACAGCAAAGGAAACCATAAACAAGACCAAAAGACAACCCTCAGAATGGGAGAAAATACTTGCAAATGAAGCAACTGACAAAGGATTAATCGCCAAAATTTACAAGCAGCTCATGCAGCTCAATATCAAAAAATCAAACGACCCAATCCAAACATGGGCAGAAGACCTAAATAGACATTTCTCCAAAGAAGATATACAGATTGCCAACAAACACATGAAAGGATGCTCAACATCACTAATCATTAGAGAAATGCAAATCAAAACTACAATGAGATATCATCTCACACCGGTCAGAACAGCCATCATCAAAAAATCTACAAACAATAAATGCTGGAGGGGGTGTGGAGAAAAGGGAACCCTCTTGCACTGTTGGTGGGAATATAAATTGATACAGCCACTATGGAGAACAGTATGGAGGTTCCTTAAAAAACTAAAAATAGGGGCTTCCCTGGTGGCGCAGTGGTTGGGAGTCCGCCTGCCGATGCAGGGGACACGGGTTCGTGCCCCTGTCCAGGAGGATCCCACATGCCGCGGAGCGGCTGGGCCCGTGAGCCATGGCCACTGGGCCTGCGCGTCCGGAGCCTGTGCTCCGCAACGGGAGGGACCGCAGCAGTGAGAGGCCCACGTACCGCAAAACAAACAAACAAACAAACAAAAAAACTAAAAATAGAACTACCATATGACCCAGCAGTCCCACTACTGGGCGTATACCCTGAGAAACCCATAATTCAAAAAGAGTCATGTACCACAATGTTCATTGCAGCTATATTTACAATAGCCAGGACATGGAAGCAACCTAAGTGTCCATCAACAGATGAACAGATAAAGAAGATGTGGCACATATATACAATGGAATATTAGTCAGCCATAAAAAGAAACGAAATTGAGTTATTTGTAGTGAGGCAGATGAACTTACAGTCTGTCATACAGAGTGAAGTCAGAAAGAGAAAAAACGAATACCGTATGCTAACACATATACATGGAATCTAAAAAAAAAAAAAATGGTCGTGAAGAACCTAGGGGCAAGACGGGAATAAAGACACAGACCTACTAGAAAATGGACTTGAGGATATGGGTAGGGGGAAGGGTAAGCTGGGACAAAGTGAGAGAGTGGCACGGACATATATACACCACCATATGTAAAATAGATAGCTAGTGGGAAGCAGCGGCATAGCACAGGGAGATCAGCTCGGTGCTTTGTGACCACCTAGAGGGGTGGGATAGGGAGGGTGGGAGGGAGGGAGACACAAGAGGGAAGAGATATGGGGATATATGTATATGTATATATGCATAACTGATTCACTTTGTTATAAAGCAGAAACTAACACATCATTGTAAAGCAATTATACTCCAATAAAGATGTTAAAAAAATACGGCTTCCCTGGTGGCGCAGTGGTTGAGAGTCCGCCTGCCGATGCAGGGCACAAGGGTTCGTGTCCCGGTCCGGGAAGATCCCACATGCCGCGGGGCGGCTGGGCCCGTGAGCCATGGCCGCTGAGCCTGCATGTCCGGAGCCTGTGCTCCGCAATGGGAGAGGCCACAACAGTGAGAGGCCCGCGTACCACAAAAACAACAACAACAACAACAACAACAACAACAAAATATATATAAATGAATCCTTACATTTAAAGGATAGAAAACAGGAAACCAGATGAGGGATTAGCTGTGAAGAGCTTGAGACATTATAGTGCAGGAGATGCTCTAGTTAGTTAGGCTAGGTTTTTCAGGCCTTTTCAGAAATCCTAAAATGGAAAAATTTTTTCTTTGCCCTCCCAAAGCTCGCCCATCATTATGCCCATCCCCTTCACAATACCTAGAGAACTCCTATTGCTTACTTGGGATAATTTCTAGATTGAATGAAGGGCAGAATCTCGGAGTCTTGACTAGATGGAGGAAGGAGTAAATCTCGAAATCGTTCTGTCAAAAGAAAAATAAACAACAGGCTATGAAAAAAGTCATAAAAGAATTTCAAAATAGAATTATTTCCTATTCTTTTAATTTGTTAACTATTTTGACTGCATATCTTGTATTAGAAATTTACCCACCATTTTATGTACTACCAAAATAGGTTTTTATTTCACTTTAATGACTGCATATTTTTCTAATTAAGATGTCATAACAACTGCATATATAAAAATAACAAGTATTTAGTATTAGTTTATACTAATAAAAATTAGTATAAACTAATACTAAAATCTTATAATTGAAAGGTTAGAGGAAACATATATGACCAATAAATATACCAAGAGATGCACAAACTCATTAGTAACCTGGGAAATGAGAATTAAAACCACACACCATAAGATAGCATTCACATTATGTGGCATTCAATTGACAGAAATTAATCTCACAAGACCAAGTGTTAGGATTGTATCAACATAAGCTCTTATATAATTCTGGCTGAAATGCAAGTTGGTGCAATAGCTTTGGAAAACAATTCCGTATTATCTTTTAAGGTTAAGTTTTGCATAGCCTATGAGCCAATATTTCCTTCGCTAGGTATATACTCTGCAGAAACTTTCAAATATGTCTCAGGCAGAAGAAAAAGAATATTCATAGCAGCACTGGTCAGAACAACATAAATGGAAACAACTCAATTGCCTAGGAACAGGAGAATGGATAATTTGTGGTATATTCACACAATAGAATATTCGTTGAAGTGAAACAATGAATTCAGTTACAAATAAAAACACAGTGAATCATACTAGTATGATGTTGAGTGAAAAAAATACCAGCAGATTACATATAGAAGAATATTATTTTTTGTTGAGTTAAAAACTAACTAAGCAATGTGTTATTTGGGTATGTTATATATGAAACAAAGAAAACCAGTGAAAAAAGGGATGATATTGTCCACATTGTCCACAATTGTCCACAATTCAGGACAATGGTTACCTTTTAGAAGGAGTGAGGAGATGAAATAGGAGAAAAGCAAAAAGGCAGGTGAAAGAAATTGTTAATAAAGTCATATGTATTCATTATAGAATCATAAATCAGTGAATGAATGAGAGCCAGAAATTGTCCAATGATGACAGTGGGTCATGAACCAAGAATCTGATTAATACAATTCTGTACTCATGAATTCATAACGAAGGAAAGAGGGAGAAAGGGAGGAAAAGAAAGAGGAAGAGAAGGAGACAGGGAGGGAAGAAGTGAGACAGGAAACAGAAAAGAAGAGAAGGGAAAAATGGAGTGTGGAGAAAGGAAGAATCCTCAGTTCTACCTTAGAAATAGTTATAACGAAAAGCTATCTGCACTGATAGAGTAATCTATCGCTCTAATACTGATCCCACATTTCTAGGATTAGATAGTCACTATCTCTAGAGTCATCCCTAGGGAAGGCTTCCTTGATCTCTCTTCTTTCTTTCTTTCTTCCTGCCAAATCTGGAATAGATGGCCCTGCTGGGTACTCCTAGTACACTCTGTGCTACGCTCTCATGGAATCTATCATATAACATTTTTACTGTTATATACATTTGTCTATCCACCCCTCCCCCTCCTCCTAGTAGATGGGTATTGTGCCACCAGGATGCAGAACACTATCTGATACATATTAAGGTGTTAGATAAATATTTGTTGAAAGACTATTTCTGATTTCCATTTTTACTGGATACAGAAAACTGTTTGCCTAGGTTAATCTTAACGCCTTTTGGAAGAGCCCCACTGGTCATCGATCAACCATAAAAAGCCAGGGGACCTGTACTCTAGCCTGGACAGAGTCACACCATCAGGCTGAGAACAGAGTACAAAGCTGAAACGCTGCACTGCAGTAACCATCACTAACAAAAGGTGAGTAATTTCCACAAAATACTGAAAATCTACACTTGACGATGACTCACCCTTTCCAGGCTACTGAATAGCCAGACGTTAAACATTTGTGAGTACAGTGGTTAACAAGTATGGCTGAGAAACAGGATGTGGATTTTATACTCATATTTATTAAAGTAGATCGAATCAGATGTTTAGCTGACCTCTACTCTCCATTTTGTTTTCACCACTCTGACAGTTCTTACAATACACTTGGAGAGGAACTAAGAAAATTCAAACAGAGGTGGCTGTACCCTACAGTCCACAAGTCCAAGAAAGCATACTTTATTTTTCTCTCCTTTAGGCACACTTACTCTTTAATTTGAGTTCATATTTTTTAAAATTAAATTCTATTATTAACTGATATGCTGCTTTTTTTTTTTTTTTTTTTTTTTGCGGTACGCGGGCCTCTCACTGTTGTGGCCTCTCCCGTTGCAAAGCACAGGCTCCAGATGCGCAGGCTCATGCTCATGGGCCCAGCCCCTCCGTGGCATGTGGGATCTTCCCGGACCGGTGCACGAACCCGTGTCCCCTGCATCGGCAGGCGGACTCGCAACCACTGTGCCACCAGGGAAGCCCATATGCTGCTATTTTTCATCAACGAAATTCATGATTATTTCAATGAATGAAATTCATTGTAAATTTTTCTGATGACATGACCCATGCTTTTCAGTCTACTTCCCAATTTATGTAGCATCCAATTAAATGAGTGCTTTGCAGTGTTTCTCTTTTTCCTTCTTTTGCCCCCCATTTATGCCTTTCCTAAAATGGGTCTTGAAAAATAAAAGCAAAACCCAACAGCAAATATGAACTTTACACATCAAGTAAAGAACTGTTCAATCAAACAGCTATATTAAATATGATATATCCTTGGGTGCTGAAAATTAATATAAGTTAAAAAATCTCTGGAGATGACATTATACTGATAGGACTAAAAAACAAACAAAAACCCACCCTCTACACACACAGCAAAAGTAGCATATAAGAGATCATTTATTAAGCTACCCAAACTATGAAATCTATAATTAGTATTCCTACATCTGGAGCATCCTTTAATCTGGGTATCATAAATGCAAGGAATACCAAGTGAACATGAAGACTCTTGAGTAGCTAGCGTGACTGTCAAAAAAAAAAAGTTCACATATATACAAACAGAAAATATACACAGTACCTTAAAACTGTCCTTTTTAAATTTTCCATTTTTATACCATATGTATAAATTCCTAAATGAGAATAATTAACTTTTTCCCGTAAAAGTATAATGATTGCTTATTTTTTCTTTATGAGAATAAACATAAATGATAAAAATTATCCTTAGAAAAGTCCAAGTAAATGAAAAATTGTTTCAAATGCTTACATTAATCCTTCTTTAGTCTCCTAAATTTCAGCTATTAGCATCCCATTCTTTATCTGATGCTAAGGAAAAGACCAAAATAAATTGATGTTTCCTCTGTTAAATAGCAAAAATTTTAAAATAGTTCTTCTTTTCTTAGAGTAAAATGTCACACCAGCTGATCTGCTTTCTCAGTAGGCCCAAAGTCTGTTTCTTAAGAAAATGGCAGTTATCCAAAAACTAGAGCTCAGTCCTTTCACAGGGCTTCTTAGAACAATTTCATTAAAGCCACTGAAAAGAACCAGAGGATTTTCTGCAAAGTGATATTTTGATGAGCTGACTAATGATGTGATAATGTCTGACCATAATCTTCTACCAGTAGGGGATATATCTTAATTAACACAAGCTTTTGTAGCCTTTCACCCACTGTTTCTTTCTCTCATTCAATCAACAAAAGGATTCCCAGGCAACAAGACCTGGATGACATGCTGCACACAATTACATTAATTTGGGTTCCCTGGACAACCAATTGTGAGACAGTATACTTATTTATTTGAAAACAAAGATGAGAAAACTAAAATACTCTTTCCAATTTTAACAAACTGTTTTGTACATTTACTGTGACTCAAATTCTTTATTTTCCCTTTAGTGGAAAATAGGCAATCTGCAATCCTCCCCAACATGCAGAACGTAACAAAAGCAATAAACATTTGCATAACAACAAAAAACAGTATGCATATATATTCTTGGAATGAGAAAAAATAAAGTCTTCTCTCTACCACTATAATAATAAGGAAGAGAAAAAGCAAAAAGCACAGTCAGCAGGTAGCCTCCAGCTGTCAGTTACATCCGAGTCTGCCTTAGGTGCAGGGGAATTGCCTTTCCCAGAACAGCTCAAATCCAGTGACTGAACAAGGCAGGGGTAGTTTAGCTGTACACAGGCAACTCTGATGGGCAAAATTTGCTCCAAAGCTTCCTGCCACTTTGGCTGAGGCTTCATAGAGACTACATGGTGGTTCAGGTTCTTCCTGTACCCAGTTTCACTGCCTTCCTCTTCCCTTCACAGGTGTGGATCTCTAATAAGCATTTTACATTCACAAATTACTTCTCAGAATCAGTTTCTGGTGAACCCAACCTGCAACAGGTGGGTTTGACAGAACTCCACTTTGTACTTAGAGCTTCTGCAGTGCTCTTGGTTACTACTGGGTGAGATGCATGAATGTGTGGTTAAGTCAGAATAAGTCATTTCCTTTCCAGCTCTTTCCAGAGGTAACATAACTAACACCTTCACTGCAATACAGATGCTCGTTGTTAAGAAGAGTTGCTCTCAGAAATGCCCTCAGACACACATACCCTGGGACAAGTAATACCATCTAATCTGGGCTGATGATGGGAAAAATAAACAAGTGGCCTTTCAGGGCACATACTATACTAGCCAGTTGCACCATGCCCCATGCTGAGGTCCATAAGACGCACATGGCCATCAAGCCTTCAGGTGACAATGTCAGTGGAAATGTAGAAAATTACAATTTAGGTTGGTATGAAAAATGTATAGGAAATAGAGGTTAAACAGTCTAATGTATAGGGTAGCCTGAACACTCTTCTTATAGTGGTTTTGTCCCTTATCATGAAATGTAGTAACTTATTTCAACAGTAATAAGCTAAGAAAAGATAATGATTAATTTAGAAGTAAATATTGGGACTTCCCTGGTGGTCCAGTGGGTAAGACTCCATGCTCCATATGCAGAGGGCCCAGGTTCGATCCCTGGTCAGGGAACTAGATCCTGCGTGCATGTCGCAACTAAGAGTTTGCATGCTGCGACTAAGAAGTCCGCATGCCACAACTAAGAAGTCCGCATGCCGCAACTAAAGATCCTGCATGCCACAACTAAGACCCGGCACAGCCAAAATAAGTAAATAAAATAATTTATAAATAAATAAACATTTAGAAAAATAAATATTAAATTTACTTGTCTTTGTCAAGAAAGTTGGTGATGAACATGCAATTTGAACAAAATGTTTGTATTTTGCCATCCACCCTGGAAGCCATAACAATTTCACTGAATACATGAAAACACTCAAATCTGTTGATAATGAATCAGCATCTACTTCAAAAGTTATTATTTTATGAAAAGACTGGTCCAATGATGATAATTTAACACATAAATATGTAGAAGGTGCAGTAGGTGATCAATGTCATGAAAAAAAAGTAATTTGACAATAACTGGGATCCAGGTGGCTTGGTCTTTGTGCATAGTGCCAAGCTATTCATCAAAAGATAACAAAGCTATTCTAATTTTATAGAATTGCTCAAAAACTGAGCATTAATACATGGGAAGGTGAGTTGGAATGAGAAAAGATTATATTCGAAGTGTCCACAAACATCTTAAACTCTCTTACCCTCCTTCCACTGATTGTCTATCTCAACATTCTCTACTGTAAGGCAGAGTTTATCCCCCAAGGATCTCTAGCTTGTATTTTCATGTTAGGAAGAACAGGTACTTGTTTCATTTTTCTTTTTCTCTCCTAACTTTCCTTTCTACACTCAACTTCCTGTTCTTTCTTCATCTTGCTCTTTTTTTAAAAAATGAAACTTAATCCCTTCCAATGAAAGTTCTTCTCTCTCACTTCTCTAGTCATTTTCTACCCACTCCATTTACTGTATCACAAAAACCCAAAAATATCAATAGTTCCCAAAGACATCCTTCTTTGGAAAGGAAATTATACAGAAGAAAATAAGCTGGTCAAGTCCATGTTCTGGTTAGTGAGGTAGGGACTGGAGGCGAGTTCTTCAAACACATACACTTTGACAACTTTTACACAAATACAAAAGAATGGGGTCTACCTATTGGAGTTAAAGAAGAAACAATGGCATGGATGAAGAGGTAAATTTAAGACTAACAACAAGACATGAGAAATGTTCCTTTTTACCTAGAAGTACAAAACACCAAGAGTAAATTATGAAAAAAAAAATAGAAAAAAGGAGAAAAAAAGGAGATTATATTGATAAGGGGATTCTGACAGTGGCTAAGTGTATTTATTCAGTTCATGCATTCTGGAATTAAGGTGGATTCAAAGACCCACTGGGCCTATGGTGATACAGAGTAAAGCCAAAACTATTAACTTCCTATAAGAAGTTACTGGTCTACTGTAGTAAGGTTTTGGTTCCTAAGAAAATGGTGTCACCTTAGAGTCAATGTTTAGTTCCCCCAAAGTTGAATATTTCTTTCACCCATGCACAGCCACCCTGCCAAATAGCTCCAAGCACCCTGCCAAATGGCTACAGGGTAAGAGGATCATTTAATAGTTTAATTTTTGACATGTAGAAGGGTTTTTTCTCAAAGGGACTTAGCCATCCCTTTATTAAAGGTGTTCACAATCTATGAACTGACTCAGATCTAGGAATTGGATGAAGGGCTGTGACTCTCTACCGAGATGATTCAGGTTATGCCTCTGTCTGCCAATCTTTGAGTTTTCTTTTCATTTGTACAAATCAAGTAAGACTTTACTAGGCTGTCCTTCTACTTGAGTCCTAAGGACACCATGGTCAGTCAACACCAAAGATCTCAACAGGTCAATCCATTCTGATCACTGCTCTGGACATGCTGCCCATAATGGTAACCACACCCAGCTTGAGTTTATCAGTTAAGTGCTGCCTTGTAACCCCTGCCTCTCAGAGACCTCATCATCTCCACTGAGTTCAAGCAACCCAATGATAGCCTCTCTCGTTTGTCATTCTCAGCCTGCAAACTGTCACCATAGAGCTTTTCAAGTGTTCTAGAATGCCTATCACCAATGTATTTCTCAAAGCTGTAGTGAAAGAATCGTTCATGAGCGTTTAGTTAAGGGGTTGATAGCCATCATATATAATAAGTTCTCTTCAGCTTTCCAATCTCTCTAAGGTATTGGATAACTTCATCTACAATATATCTAAGATGTCTATAAGCATATATACCGAAGAGTTAAGAATAAATATGGTTAAGGATTTGAGATGGAAGTTTAAAAGGCATTAATTTTTATTTTATCTGTATCTTGTTTGTATTTTAAAGAGAACTTATATAAGAGTAATCATTTTTAAAAAGATAGATGTGTATACTATCACACACACATACACACACACACACACACACACACACACGCCTTCAAGGGCACTTGTCATTTACACTCCCTACAGTACAGCTTTTGTAACACTATCCACTCCTCTACCTCCTGAGAAAGACATGACACTGATGCAGAAACAGCATGCATGCATGCACACACACATACACACATGCTGCTTAAAAGAGAAGGTACAAATTAATATTTCCCATAATATTTAGGAAGTACTACTTAAATATACAAACAAAATTTGCATATTTGAAAAAATTTTTTTCAGCAAACCTTTATGATCATGTACTAAAAATAAGGCACCAAGTTAGGTCCTCAATAAACTAAGAGTCTAGTAAGGAAGGCATATGTGTTATCAAAAGAGATGTACACTGCAAATAAATAAGTGATAAACGCGTACTCTAACAGTCCAGAAGAATAGAGCCACCAGCTTTGCCTGGATACATCGGTAATAAAAAGCAAAAGAGGCAGAGAGGTTTTATAAAATAGTGAAATAAACCAAAAAGAAGTCCTTCTTATCCATGACGTTAGATGAAATGAATAATTTTGCTAGCATTTTTGCTGTCTTCTATATAATCAGGTAAAGCATCCTTTATTCATTTACTCACTCACTCAACAAACTTCCATTAAGTACCTATTATTTGTCACACACTATGAACAAAACAAATGGTAATTCTCAAGGGCAGCCCTGTTTATCACAAGGAAATGCCAGGACCACAAAAGAACTGCAATGCAATTACAGCCATGATGGGGCTCAGGGCAGGCTGCCCCAGAAGGTGCCACTTTGGCATGTGGATTATTCCAAGCTAAAGACAATCGAGGCCCAACAGATGCAAGAAGAGCTTCTTACCTCCCCCTTAACTACCTAAAAGAATTTAGATAACGGGCCTTACCAGGAAGAGAAGTATTACCAGCCATAACTTTTTACATCAGAAAGACTTATCTGCATGGCGTGGGAAACATTTATTTACCAAACATTTGCTCTTCCCATCTTCCTGTGAATTGTCTTCCTCCCCTTTGAAGACCCCTACCTGCTTCTCCTTAGCTCAGCATGGCACATAAGTCTCAATTGCCTAACTGGCAAGAAGCCACATCTCTTTGGGGTTCCCATATATACGAAATTAAATTTTTTTTTCTTGTTAATCTGGCTAAGGTCAATTTAATTATTAGGCCAGCCAAAGAATCTAGAAGGGAAGAAGGAAAAAGTTTTCCTCCCCCTATCTACTTGAAAAAGAATTTAGAATGTAATTACAACATTACTTAAAGAGGGAAAGAAAAGCTGTTTTCCTAGGGATTCAAAGAAATTAATGGTTTGTCAAAATTTGGTGTTTTATTTTCCTTAGGAAAAGAAATATGCACACTAATCTTAGAAGAAACAAATTACTTCAAAAAATGAGAATTAAAGGGCAAACTTACAGAGAAGTACATCCAAACCAACTAGAAAGATACGGAGTATAAATTTTCCTTTTCTGAAAAGTTCAGATCAAGTAAATGTTCTTTATTACCATGGTAACTCAGTATTGAATAACAATAGTTGCTATTTAAAATATTGCTTTCAAAGCAACATCAAAGGCATTCAAATTAATACTATTTTAGATAAATCAGAAAATCTAGCTGCAGAGCAAGAATATTTTCCTATTAAAGATATAGACAAATCTTCTGTTGATAAAATTCAAATGGAAATGGACTGCGATTTTAGAAGAAAAAAACAATCAGCTGCATGCTCTGGTTATATAAAACTACCTTTTCCACAAATATTAAGACCAATATCAAAGGAATACAAAAAAACAGAATCTTATACTTGTCTTATCCAAGGGAGGAAAAAACAAGTCCATACTTGTAACTCAGAAGATAAGAACATAGAGCACAATATATACAACCAGAGCTAATAAATGAATACGAACACTAATAGGTGCTAGATAGAAAACAAACATAAAATCCCATATTTGGCACTTATCCTCCACAGTATTCCCTGTGAGATTTTCTCAACTATCCCTCAATTTATCTGTTATCATTCCTACCCTATGTGGAATTAAATTATCCACATTTTAGGATATATTTCTCTGAAAAGAATTATACAGCCTTACATCAGCAATGAGCTGGTAAATGAGAAAATTATATCAATGCAACAGGTTGTAGGTGAGGAAACTAAAAACCACACTGCCTGACTGACTGGCCCAGGGCCATATGGCTAGCAAGAGGCAAAGAGATTTAAAAAGAAAACAAAAACAGAAACAAAAACAAACCCCCAAAACTCACAGTCAAGTGTTCTTTCCACTGCATTATATTGCCTCATTCTTGGGAGAGAAAATACTGTACTTCCTTTCCTGGCCTCCCCCCTCTCTTATTTTCTTCTTGCCTAAGGATTACATAATAAGAGAAAAATGCAGCAAGGTCATATACAATCTGTGTGCCTTCACACCTGGTACTTTTAACAGTGTAAGGTCTGGAGGTAGGCCATGCAGTATTACACAAAGAAAAACTATTTAATGGATGCTTTTATTTTCAGAGCAAGCCCAGTGATAAAAGTCTATTCCTTTAATATTCATTATTCTAGTTCCTACTTGTTAAACATACTATTTAAAAAAAAATCAGCTTTTGAAAGAACTGCAAACAGACTTGTTGGCCTCTAAATACATCAATGAATCAATGTCTGTAACTGGCTTTCTTATAAAATATGAGTTCTATTTCCACCGAAGCTAAATACAAAAATTGACAGGGTGAAAAAAAAAGAACAGAGGTTTAAGGAAGGTGAAAGCAAGTAACACAGGCATTTTCAGTTGCACATATTATTGCTACTAAGCTTTCCACAATCTATCTCTTAAGGAGAATGTTTTCTTTTCATTTGTCAAAGCAAATGCACTTTTTTGACAACGTTGGCATTCAACAAAGGAAACACCTCAAAGTGATCAAGGCTCAGCTTGATACTAATTCAGTCCCTGCTTTCTGCACAAACTCAGTACCCCCTGGGTGCATATTCAAGGAGGAATAGGCAATTTTATCCAAAGAAACTGGAGGGTTTTTTAATGTTTTTATGAAGTTCTAATCTAAAACCCTGGGCAAAGAAAATTACTGGCATGAAATACATGGTCCTTTGAAACCTATCAAAACCAACCTTGCAGTGGGAATCTTCTCTGTTCTTAAATACAGGACCTCCTGGTCAAAGACCAAGCCTATGAAAGGATGGATTAGGGAAGAGCAACAAGCAAATATATGAATTCACTTTCTTCATTAGGTTGTTTCATTGGATAAATTTGAGTCCCCCCATCTCTCTGGCTTTTTTATTGCATGTGCATTCCCGATGCCAGGACTGCTTGTCCTTCTTTTAACCAAATCCTGTCCAAGATTTCAGGACCAACTAAGATTCCCATTCCTTGAAGAGGCCTTCACAAACTACGTCTTCACAAACTATGCCTATACCAGTGATAACCTTTGTTTTTATTTTCAGCATAATAAGGTTAGGTACTGGAGCAGAGATTCTTAATCTCCTGTGGACTATACAATGAAGTCTAATTTGTTTATCTGGGTGTTGAATATTCTTTAAACAACTGGCTCCTACATATCTCTGCAGCCTTATCTCCTAATATTTCTAACTATGAATTCTAAGCTCAGCTGCATTAACATCTTATTGTTTGCTATGACATCATGCCTTTTATGGCAATGTGTTCTTTCTTCCAACAGTGCCCTTTTCTGCATAGAAAGCTCCTACTTTAACCTCTGTGTTCCAGCTCAAATGCACCTCATCATGCCCACATAAATTTTCTGATTTCCTAAGGCAGAATAAGTTAAATCCTCTTAAAGAACTCTAATTATCTATCCATGAGAGAAAATGTCAATATTTTGCATCCTCACCAGCAATAGATTATTATTATTAATAAAGAAAATCTTTGTTAATTGATAGATGAAATATGGTATTACAGTTATTCTAATTAACATTTATTTGAATATTATTATGATCTACTCTGTTCACATAGTTTATCCATTTCTTTTTGCAGCTTATTTCTTATTGAACTAAACAAGCTGTTTATATATTGAAGGTTTTAGTGTGTATTTACTATAAATTTTTTTTTGTTCAATTTCCTTTTAGTTTTTGGCATGATTTTAAAATTTTTATGTAGTTAAATCTACTTACTTTTCTCTGTGAATTCTTCCACAATAGAATGATCTTTCATATGGAGAGTTTAATTTCTATATTTTCTTCTGATGCCTTTACAGATTAACATTTTTATGTTAAAGTACTTAACCTATCTGGAAGTAATTTTTGGTCATCTGAAGTAAAGATTTAATGTTTTTAAATAGTTAAGTGCCAAATGCTTTAACTATTTACAAACTAACACTTCATATTGATTTACAGACCTTCCTTTATCATATGATATATATTTTCATGTATCAAAGGGTCTGCTTCTAGGCTATTTTCCTTTGTTAATATATTTCTTGTCACTTTTGCTCTAGTGCCACAGTGCTTAAACTTCTTGAACTTTATAGGAGGCAGTGTAGTAAATTATAAATTAGCATTATATGAGCCTGAGTTCAAATCTCAGCTCATCCACTTAATAGCTTCATGTTCCTAGGCATATTATTTAGCCTTGTAAATTCTTTGTTTGTAAAATTCATTTCACTTTATAACATGTTTAAATAGAGCCAGTCCTATCTTGTTATTCAAATTTTTCTAGATTTTCTTGTTACTCATTTTTAATTGTTTTCTTATGCAGTTTGTTTATGTAAAACTTCAAGTGCTGTCAAAACTTGAGTTGAGATAAAGGTATCAATTATCTTGTGTTTGGAGGTTAAATTTATTTTAATAAAAGTTGCAAATCAGTGGCTTAATTTTAAAAAAAAAATAGTCCTTCCAGTGGTTGACATATTTGGTTATTTATTGACCTCTTTCACCTTATAAATTTATTTTCCCCTTCTGAATATTTATAGTAGTTTGTTTTTTAAGAACTAAGGGTAATTGTGCCAAGGAGACAAAAAGGGAAGACAGATGGATTTGTTTTCAGATATTCATGTGAGCCAGTAAACGTGGTTGAAAAAGTCAAAAAAAAAAATATTATTTTTCTTCAAATAATATTTGAAGTTTTCTTCAAATAATATTATTTTTGATCTTGAGTTCTGATTTTAATTGAAATTATATTAAGGCTGTAAATTATTTTGGGAAGAATTAAGAGTTTTAAATATTTTGCCTTTATATCTAGAAAAACTGCATGTCCCTTTCAACTTTTCTATTCTTTAAAAGAAAATCTTTAATTTTCTTTACATCACTTGATTCTCAGTTCTTACTGAAGTTATATCATTTCTTTTTCCTCTGTGACTTCCTCTTAATATGGAAAAATAGTGAACACCAAATGGATGCCTTTGATAGGCTTAGGAAATTTCTTGTTAGAAGTTTACATCATACAGGCCAAGACCTCAAATAAATAAATAATAAATACAATTAAGAACTTCTTTTTAAAGGATGATTTGAAAAATATTGCCTCTGTTTCTGCTCTGTGGAAGAAACAAGAATAGGAATATTTATTTATGTAAATTGATTCCCAGGCCTTAAAAAAAAGATAAATTCTCATTTCTATTGAGTTTGCATCTTAACCTTGGTTGTCTTTTCTACTATGTTCTCTGCAAACTCTGGAAGTCTGTATGGTTGAGTACTATATCTCAACCAGCAAGGACACGATATTCCAAACCACCACTGAACAGTCAACCATGCTAGCAGCAACAAAAGGTTTTCACTATTATTGTGAAATTGTAATGTCAGAGGAATACATCACAAATAAGAAGAAGGGGCTGGGCGAAGAAAGGATGACAAATCACTCAACTATTCCTGAAGGACAGTCTAACTCTTAAAATGTATTTTCTTATTTGCTCCAATCAGAGGCATAACTTTCTGCTAGATATTGTCATTGAAAATATTGGGATATGCAGAGATTTCTATGTGGACCTTCTTGGCTTTCCCTTCCTTCTAGCTATGTGGGTAGCCACATCCCAAGACATTTTAATAGTTTCTCAATACAGTGCCAACAAAAAATAAGATTGCCTTCTATTTTTAAGCTCTTCATCACTCTATGACAGACCATTTTACCTTTTCACTTTATTATCTATCCAAAGTACATTTCTTGGTGTTCCCTAGCATTCCATGTCCACAATTTGTCACCTCCAAATTTTCTCAAAATCTCATTTCATGGAAGAGTTTAGTTTTCCCATTCTATTTATATTTGTTTATGAAATCCCACCCTTCTCCTCTGTTAAAGTTCAAAAATCATAATAAGAGCAATAGCATTTTTACTAGACTCTATTCCCAAAGTTCCCTTACTTAATTGCCTTTGAATCCATGGAAGATAAGTATATTCCTTTGGGATTAACATACTTAATGTCTTAGGTGTGTTCATTTGGATGACCCTAAAGAACACTGTCTGTGTGATTATAATCCATTAAGTTACAATTTTGCTTTAAAAATTACAATTTGTTTAGAATACAGGAACTATATTCATTTTTAGCTTCCTTTATAAAGTGCTTAGCAATCGGGTCAAACAAATGAGTATTTAAAAATGTTCCTCATGATAATGATAATGGCACAGAATCCTTGTCTTTTTGGCTTTGGAATTATTTAGTCCCTTACCACCGATTAGCTTGGCAAAATAACCTATTCTTTCTTGACCATCCAGTACATTATTGTCATATTTTTGACATTGCTTAAGAAATTACGTTACCAATAACATTCCTCACTATTCTTTTTTTTTTTTTTTTGGCTGTGCGGCATGTGGGATCTTAGTTCCCTGACCAGGGATTGAACCTGTGCCCCCTGCAGTGGAAGCAGGGAGTCTTAATCACTGGACCACCAGGGAAGTCCCGTCACTATTCTTATTTTCCTTAATATTATATAGTAAATCAAGCAGAATATAGTAGGTAACATAGAATCCAAACTTAGGAACAAACAGTTCAGAATAAAAACGTAACAATCCATGCAGAAAAACCACTTTGCTATAATAATTCTACTTCCAGGTCCAGAAATTATATAATTTGCTTATTTTCAAAAATAAGAAGTAAAACTCTTTATGGGATAAAAATCCCCAATTTCTGTATTTTCCCTATCTCTGGTGTTGTAAGATAACTGAACTAGAATAAAACTTAATGAGGAGTGGATTCCAATCACTTACTAAGCAATCTCTATATTTTCTGTGGCTTTATAAGTGAACTATCACCTACTAAAAAATGACAGCATAGATTTCATGTTCATAAACCAAGAAACCAAGGGGAAAACAATTTATCCTCTCTCCTGAGAAAAGATGGGCATTTATATGGTAATACAAATTTCTCATTTCCCTGATAGAAAAATTTCCTTGAATTCTGAGACTATGAAATATGCAATTTAACCACAGCTCATATTTATTGAATGATTTATTATATTATGACAGCAAATGAGTTATGTTAAATTCCATTATATTAGCTAATTAATGGTCCTCAGTGATTTCCACATAGACTTACATGGCGCTAGAGTTATAGTGTTTCATTATACAAATAAAACATACTTTAGGACATAATATGTTAATCCTCACCCTGCCCTAGGTAAACAGGTATCTATCTATTTACCTAGATAGATACACAAGTAATTGCATATGTATTTGTTACTCAACAGCCCCCGCTAATTAAAGGACAGATCAATATAAATTCAATCCCTATCAGAGTTCTGAGGCAATTTAGAAATAGGAAGAATTTAGAAATAGGACCATTTGCTATGTGCTTCTCTTTGTATACTAACTCTCTCTACTTACTGGTCTCCACTTTACTCAGTAATTCACAGCAACTTCTACCATCCTCAAACCTCTTCTCTGCATTTTCCCAAAAAGGAGGTTTTTATCAGGTTAGCAGTGATGCCCTCTCACAGTTATTATTCAGTCCTACTTCTTTGGTCACCATAGATCATTCCCTCCACAGAACTTTTTATCTCCTCAGCTTCCTTGATGCTATGACAGTCCTTTAATTTGGTGTCTTTGTTTCTAACCTGGTCTTTCTCTTTTCCAATCTGTATAAAAAACCAGCAGGGGGACCCACATAAAGTACAAATTTGATTTCAGTTCCTGTTTTAAACCCTTCAGTTTTTCACCAACATCTTTAGGAAAAAAGACCAAGTTTCTTAGTAATTCCTACAAGCTCCTCCATAACATGACCTCTGGATACGGTCCCAGCCTGCCTTCCAACAGCATGACATTTTCCTGACTTTCCATGATACTTCACCCCTCTGTGCTATTATTCAAGCTATTTTTCTCCCTGGAAAAATCTCCCACTCTAGACAAGTCCTATTTTTCCATTACACTCACTTTGGCCCAGAAAGCCTCCCAAATCTCCCTCCCCATGCATCTGCATCCTCCATTTTGGTGAACACAGCATGACATTATGTATCTGAACCCTGCCCCACTTACTGGTGATTTTTCACAAAGCAGAGGATACACCTTCTTGCTTGCCTACCTGCCTTCTCCCCTTCCTTCCTTCCTTCCTTCCTTCCTTCTTCCTTCCTTCCTTCCTTCCTCTCTTCACTTAACAAATATTTACATTTATTAGGAACAACCATTTTAATGGACCCTTGAGTACAACGGTGAGCAAAAAGAGATACAGGCCTCTATCATGATAATGCTTATAGTATATCGAAGAAAACTTGTTACACCAATGATCACACTTTGAATATATAGTTACCAACGGAGATAAGTGCTCTCAAAACCAGAAATACAGTGATGGCAGCATATAAGAAACAACACCCCAAATTGAGGTGTCTAGAAGGCTTCTCAGATGAAGTGGCTCCCGGGCTATGATTTAAAGATGCTAGGTACCTAAGTGGGTAGGGGTGGGAAGAAGTGGTGGAGAGTATTACGGGTATATGGATCATGATATATATATGGTGGGAGGTAACAAGGGAAACAAAAGGAGCAGAAAAGCCAAGGTGCTCTTGTGCAGAGAAGAAAAAAACTGAATCAAGATAAGAGTAGGTCAGGGTCCAAGCAGGGATGCCTTTCTAGGCCACTGTAAGGATTTTTTGCTTTATCCAATGAGCAATGGAAAGCTATTAATGTGTTTGAGGCAAAAGCAGTGATTTAATTGGATTCATGCTTTGAAGTTTCTATGGTTACAGTGCAGAGAATAGATTGGAAGTGACAACTATAGTGAATTTAATCAGGAGTGGACCAATGCTGGTTAAATCCAACTCCCCACCTGCTCAATAGCTAATCTGAAGAAGTGGGCCATGCCAGGAAAAAACTCACAATTATTCTCACTTCTATCACTTTAAATTTTGGACCACATATCTCAGTAGGACTCTTGGCACAACTCAGAAAGGCCATCATGCTTCACTCATGAATTTACTATTTAAAATGATACATTACACTTTCTTCCTTCTCCTCAAAATTCAAAGTACTTCCCCCCTTCCTCATTTTCAGTGAAAACCTTACTATTTATTTCACTAAGAACACAGAAAGAGGGACTTTCCTGATGGCACAGTGGTTAAGAATCCGCCTGCCAAAACAGGGGACACGGCTTTGAACCCTGGTCTGGGAAGATCCCACATGCTGCGGAGCAACAAAGCCCGTGCGCCACAACTACTGAGCCTGCACTCTAGAGCCCGTGAGCCACAACTACTGAGCCTGCGCTCTAGAGCCCGTGAGCCACAACTACTGAAGCCTGCGCACCTAGAGCCCGTACTCTGCAACAAGAGAAGCCACCGCAATGAGAAGCCTGTGCACCACAATGAAGAGTAGCCCTTGCTCGCCTCAATAAGAGAAAGTCCGCACACAGCAACTAAGACCCAACGCAGCCAAAACTAACTAACTAAATAAATTTATTTCAAAAAAGAAAACAACAGAAGGAATCAGACGAGAACTCCCATTCCTCTCACTCCAAGTCCACCAACCAATCAGTAGCCAAGCTCTATAACCATCTTCTCTTGTCTTCCTATAAAGCATGAACTGCCCAGCTGCCTTACCTGAGGTCAACGCCTCCACTTGTACATTGTAATCTAGTCCTTCT
Source organism: Delphinus delphis (assembly GCF_949987515.2). Taxonomy (NCBI): domain Eukaryota; kingdom Metazoa; phylum Chordata; class Mammalia; order Artiodactyla; family Delphinidae; genus Delphinus; species Delphinus delphis. The sequence continues at coordinate 44,770,342 of NC_082690.1, read as the reverse complement.
GAAACCCATTAGGAGACCCTCATGGGCTTTGCTCCTATAATTATAACCTCTATCTCTCCAGGATTATCAATGTTTCCATCTCTACTTTAATCTTATTATTCATATTGTCCTTAGACATATATAAACATAATAGTTCACATTAAATATATAAGTGTATATATAAAGTACATATATATATTTATTTTATATGTACTCTAAACTCATATGTGCCTTGTCCCTATATCCTCCACCCCTTCAACTACTGCCCTATTTCTTTACTTCATTTTATATCCCAACTCCTTAGAATTTGTCCAGAGATATTTTGGCAAATATTTAATAGACAGGTCTTTAACAAATGTTTTTAATCCCTACCTTATGGTGTTTTTCAATTTCTATGGAATGAATACTCACATTGTGGATGATCTAAAGCTATCAAACTTGACTTCAGTGAACACAGAGTTGGAAAATAAGCACCCTATAACCCAGTGAGCTCACAGGAGCTGGCCCCAACACACTGGATTGGTCTATACTTACCATCTCCAGTTCTTCTCCTACTATTATTATCTCTTGAACCCACCTCAATCAGGCTTCTGTTCCCAGCACTCCACTAAAAACACGATTCCTAAGGTCATTAATTCAGCCTTCATTTTACTCCGATTTTCAGCAGCCTTTGTTTCAGCTGGTCCATTCCTCATTTTTGAAACACTGTCCTGTGGTGCCAGGACTCAGACTTGCCTGGTTCTCCTTTTACCTCAGTGGCCACTCCTTCTTAGTCACCTTTGCTGAGCTCTATGTGTTGAAATGCCTCAGGACTCAGTCCTGCGTTAGATTTCTTCTCTATCTATACACATTTCTTAAACTAGTTACTCTTTATTTTTTAATTAATTTATTTATTTTATTTATTATTTTTGTTTATTTATTTATTATTTTGGCTGTGTTGGGTTTTCGTTGCTGTGCGCGGGCTTTCTCTAGTTGCCGCGAGCAGGGGCTACTCTTTGTTGTGGTGCACGGGCTTCTCACTGTGGTGGCTTCTCTTGTTGCAGAGCACGGGCTCTAGAGTGCGCAGGCTTCAGCAGATGTGGCGCATGGGCTCAGTAGTTGTGGCTCGCGGGCTCTAGAGCGCAGGCTCAGTAGTTGTGGCACACGGGCTTAGTTGCTCCGCGGCAAGTGGGATCTTCCCAAACCAGGGCTTGAACCCGTGTCCCCTGCATTGGCAGGTGGATTCTTAACCACTGCGCCACCAGGGAAGCCCAAACTAGTTACTCTTGATGGAAGAATACCACCTCTTAGGGGGACTTTTGAGAGCTTGTGGAGGCAATTTGGTCTCACAATGATGATGAGAAGTTACTGATGGTTAGAGAGTAGGGGTCAGAGACAGCAGACATCCTGCAATTTGTGGAGAATACTGTGCAACAAGAAATTGTCTCACTCCCCATATGCTTTTAAATGACTTTCTGGACATTCATGTACATGAAAAATGCGAAGTTTTTGCATGATTTAAATATGCACTGGAATTTCTGGGATTGCATCTACCCTGTAAACTAAATATTATTGTACTCTATTGTGTCTAGAACTTAACCAAAAGATATTCACCATTTTGGAAAAGCACATCATAAGAGAACTGGGGCTCACAGTATTTGACTTGCATTGGGAGCCTGCATTTAGAACTGTTTTATTCATGATGATTCTGTGTGCGGGTACAAGTCACCTATTTCTTATGACTTCTAGTGTAGTCATGCTTAAGAATTTAAATATTGAATGTAAATCATTTACTATAAATTATTTACATAGCTCCTTTATACTAAGATATATTGATTTTTTATAAATCATTTGTGTATATAATACCTGTAAATTGAATTTTAAGAATGTAAAGTGGGCATATAAAATGTTATAAAACAAGGAGTTGGAAAAACACCTAAATCCTGTCCAGCTTCAAGGATTTAAATCCATGAAGATACTAATGATTCCCAAGTTTAGATCTCTAGTTTAGACCTCTCAAATTTAAAATGTACAAAACTGAAATTTGAGTGTCTACTCTTGTCCCCCCAGTATGCCACAGTGTTCTATATCTCAATAAGCAGCAACACTGTCCACTTACTTACTGAAACTAAAAACCTTGGAGTTATCTTTGATTCCTAACTTTTTACACTCCACCTGCAATGCGTCCACAGAACCTGTCAGATACACCTTCAAAATACATCCACTTTTCAAGACTTAGTCTCTATCACCCTATGCGTAACCAGCATTTCCTCTTGTCTAGACATCAGCAAGAGCTTCTCAACTTATCTCCTGATTTCCACCCTTGACTCACCCAACATATTCTCTACATAGCTGCCAGAATTACCATTTTAAAATATGAGTCATCCCCTAATCAAAATCCTCCAATGGTTCTCCATAACATTTATAATAAAATTGAAGTCTGCAAATGCCTATCATATCTGGTCCACGGGTATTTCTCAGACTTTATTCCCTATAACATTTCCACTTACTCAGTTCCAGCAATACTGCACTTCTTACTGGTCCTTGAACGTAAACATTTGACGGCTTCAGGACTTCTACACTTTCTCTTACCTTTCCCATATACCACTCCTCTCAGTGATTCAATGCTTTGTTCAGAGAGGATTTTCTGACCTTCTAAGTCTGGGTCCAGCCAAAACCAGGAAGGGCTCTATATGATTTAATTGAAAGGAATTTGCTGTAAGGAACTCAGGTGAGGTAAGAATTGGGAGGCTATATTAAAGATAGGGGAGAAATCCAAAGAGTAGCAGGAAGCTACTACCATCCATACAAGCTAGTGGGATATAGGGTGTAGGTGAGGCTACCAGAACCCATAAACCAGGCCCATATGGCAGAAGATAGAACCACCACTGAGGCGAGGTATCTCAAAATGATGATACACCTCCCCCTTCACCAAAAAAGTTTGACCGGTTTGGTTTTTTTTTGATCTGTTTTCTACAGTGCTCAGAAGTATCCCCTTTTCCTCCTTCTCCCTAAACTCAGTATTATTTTTGAAACAACAAAGCAAACAAACAAAACACACACACACACACACACACACAAAACCCTTGGGTTGGAAAACACTAGGTAGTATATATTAGAACAAAATAGCTAATCATTCAAATGTAGACTTCAAAATCATGCCTTTTATCTCAATCAGATTAAAATCCAAGTCCTCCTGTAACCCACAGAGTCTGATCCCCAACTCCCCTCTCTGATCTCATTTTCCACTACTATCCCCCTTCACTGACTGTATTCCAGCCCCACTGGGATCCTTGCAGTTCCCTGACTATCCAAAGTTACCGCCACCTCAGGGACTTTGCACTTACTGTTTCCTTTGCCTAAGCACACTTCTTTCTGAAATCCACCTGATTTATTCCCTCATCTACTTAGATGTCTGTTCAGAAAGTCCATAACTAAATACCTTATCTAAATAGCACTACCACCCTTCATCATTCTTACTCCCTTACCTTTCTTTATTTTTCTTCATAGCACTCATCGCTAACACACTATGTATTGATTTGCTTTTTTGTTTCTTGGAGGTCTCTACTGGTTAGAACACAGCATTGGTCAGCACCGTATCTCCAGAGACTAGTGCAATGTCTGGCATAGAGTAAGTGCTTAATAAACATTTGACTATTACCCCAAATTACACATAGTTTAAATGTTATCTTCCACAAATATGACCATTATAATTTGCTAGTCATAGAAACAACAACAACAAGAAGTGTATTTCAGGTCACTACAGGTCTCTTCTTCTGGCTGCTTCATTTGCTTCTTGGGTACTCTACAGCTCGGTGTAGCTGATTAGTCTTACATTAGACCCATGAGGTGGTATTAAACCTGTTCTTTAGACGTGCCCAGGCAGAACATATTTCAGGGAAGAAATAGTCACTGTAAAATATCTCTCAGTCAGTTTAGAGAAGTAAGCCTTTGATACTCAACTTCTTAAGCATCTTTTTGGTGTTTTCTATACTTACTACTCTTAATACGAATACTTAATAAGCAATTCTTTTAGAATAAAAACCCAATAACCCTTGATTTCAGCAATGATATTCCCAATTTTCCTTTCATAATTATAATTCCATTTTTTTAAGACAGCTAAAACGTCTTTTGAATTAAAGTGCCAGATAGTGGCAGAACTATTTAGTGGTTCTCTGCATGAATGCCTGACATTTTTTTCCAAATCAACAAATATTTAAAGTCAACAACGAAGAAAGTCTATTAATTGAAAAGCATCTAACTGGAACTGAACTCTCTGAAGAGAATGATCTTGTTTCTCCCTCAATGGCACTGTATATTAAAAAAGAGGATAAAATTAAAACTATTAAGTGTTCCTAATAGAGAAGGTTGAAATAAATGATGAGATAATCAGATAATCATTTATTTTAATGAGCCACTGACAATAGAAAATAACTTTATGAAGAAACTCAGTAACAATAGCTAGTAATAAGCCATAATGGGGCTCCGGGTCCCCATCGCTGTGCAGCAGCCAGGCAATGCCAGGGATTTGGATGTCCGTGTCTTTGGGGGACCATTGCTTCTCCTGCCACGTGTTTTATCTTCTTCAGTGTACTTGAAAATTGCCAGTAATTGGAAGATTACTAAGAAGATGTCCATGTCATGCAAACTTCACACAAGCGTGTAGGTGAAGCCAGTGACTAACATTTATAAGTGCATGTGTGGCTGAGAACGCTAGTGGTCTGCATTGGGAGGATTATAGATCTTGTGTGCGTGTATGCTTCTTTGTGTGAGTTTGTCTATATATCTATGTTTTTACCATTTTACCTAGTGTTCTGTTTGTCTGTTTTTTTTTTTTTAGTACAGTTTTTAGTGCTTGTTATCATTGGTGGATTTGTTTCTTGGTTTGGTTGGTCTCTTCTTTCTTAACATTTTATTAATTTTTAAATTTTATTTTCAATAATTTTTAATTTTAATAACTTTTTATTTTATTATATTTTATTTTCTTCTTCTTTCTTTCTTATTTTCTCCATTTTCTTCTGAGCCAGGTGGCTGACAGGGTCTTGGTGCCCCGGCCGGGTGTGAGGCCTGTGCCTCTGAGGTGGGAGAGCCGAGTTCAGGACATTGGTCCACCAGACACCTCCTGGTTCCATGTAATATCAAATGGCAAAAGATCTCCCAGAGATCTCCATCTCAACGCTAAGACCCAGCTCCACTCCATGACCAGCAAGCTACACTGCTGGACACTCTATGCCAAACAATTAGAAGGACAGGAACACAACCCCATCTATTAGCAGAGAGGCTGCCTAAAATCATAATAAGGTCACAGACACCCCTTAAGCAAAATGAGAAGACAGAGACACACAGCAGATGAAGGAGCAAGGCAAAAATCCACCAGACCAAACAAATGAAGAGGAAATAGGCAGTCTACCTGAAAAAGAATTTAGAGCAATGATAGTAAAGATGATCCAAAATCTTGGAAATAGAATGGAGAAAATACAAGAAATATTTAACAAGGCCCTAGAAGAATTAAGAGCAAACAAGCAATAATGAACAACACAATAAATGAAATTAAAAATTCTCTAGAAGGAATCAATAGCAGAATAACTGAGGCAGAAGAATGGATAAGGGACCTGGAAGATAAAATAGTGGAAATAACTACCACAGAGCAGAATAAAGAAAAAAGAATGAAAAGAATTGACAATAGTCTAAGAGACCTTTGGGAAAACATTAAACGCAACAACGTTCGAATTATAGGGGTCCAAGAAGAAGAGAAAAAGAAACAGACTGAGAAAATATTTGAAGAGATTACAGTTGAAAAGTTCCCTAATATGGGAAAGGAAATAATCAAGTCCAGGAAGGACAGAGAGTCCCATACAGGATAAATCCAAGGAGAAACACGCCATGACACATATTAATCAAACTATCAAAAATTAAATACAAAGAAAAAACATTAAAAGCAGCAAGGGAAAAACAACAAATAACATACAAGGGAATCCCCATAAGGTTAACAGCTGATCTTTCAGCAGAAACTCTGCAAGCCAGAAGGGAGTGGCAGGACATATTTAAAGTGATGCAAGGGAAAAACCTACAACCAAGATTACTCTACCCAGCACGGATCTCATTCAGATTTGACACAGAAATTAAAACCTTTACAGACAAGCAAAAGCTAAGAGAATTCAGCACCAACAAACCAGCTTTACAACAAATGCTAAAGGAACTTTTCTAGATGGGAAACACAAGAGAAGGAAAAGGCCTACAATAACAAACCCAAAACAATAAGAAAATGGTAATAGGAACATACATATCAATAACTGCCTTAAATGTAAATGGATTAAATACTCCAACCAAAATGAATACACTGGTTGAATGGATGCAAAAACAAGACCTGTATATATGCTGTCTATAAGAGACCCACTTCAGGCCTAGGGACACATAGAGACTGAATGTGAGGGGATGGAAAAAGATATTCCATGCATATGGAAATCAAAAGAAAGCTGGTGTAGCAATTCTCATATCAGACAAAATAGATTTTAAAATAAAGACTATTAGAAGAGACAAAGAAGGACACTACATAATGATCAAGGGCTCAAATCAAGAAGAAGATATAACAATTGTAAATATTTATGCACCCAACATAGGAGCACCTCAATACATAAGGCAAATGCTAGCAGCCATAAAAGGGGAAATCGACAGTAACAAAATCATAGTAGGGGACTTTAACACCCCACTTTCACCAATGGACAGATCATCCAAAATGAAAATAAATAAGGAAACACAAGCTTTAAATGATACATTAAACAAGATGGACTTAATTGATATTTATAGGACATTCCATCCAAAAACAACAAAATACACTTTATTCTCAAGTGCTCATGGAACATTCTCGAGGATAGACCATATCTGGGGTCACAAATCAAGCCTTGGTAAATTTAAGAAAATTGAAATCGTATCAAGTGTCTTTTCCAACCACTACGCTATGAGACTAGATATCAATTACAAGAAAAAATCTGTAAAAAATTCAAACACGTGGATGCTAAACAATACACTACTAAATAACTAAGAGATCACTGAAGAAATCAAAGAGGAAATCAAAAAATACCTAGAAACAAACAACAATGAAAAAATGACAAACCAAACCTATGGGATGCAGCAAAAGCATTTCTAAGAGGGAAATTTATAGCAATACAATCCCACCTCAAGAAACATCTGAAATAAACGACCATATCTTACACCTAAAGCAATTAGAGAAAGAAGAACAAAAAACCCCAAAATTAGCAGAAGGAAAGAAATCATAAAGATCAGATCAGAAATAAATGAAAAAGAAATGAAAGAAACAATAGCAAAGATCAATAAAACTAAAACCTGGCTCTTTGAGAAGATAAAGAAAATTGATAAACCATTAGCCAGACTCATCAAGAAGAAAAGGGAGAAGACTCAAATCAATAGAATTAGAAATGAAAAAGGACAAGTAGCAATTGTCACCGCAGAAATACAAAGGATCATGAGAGATTACTACAAGCAACACTATGCCAATAAAATGGACAACTTGGAAGAAATGGACACATTCTTAAAAAAGCACAACCTTCCGAGACTGAACCAGGAAGAAATAGGAAATATAAACAGACCAATCACAGCACTGAAATTGAAACTGTGATTAAAAATCTTCCAACAAACAAAAGCCCAGGATCAGATGGCTTCACAGGCGAATTCTATCAAACATTTAGAGAAGAGCTAACGCCTATCCTTCTCAAGCTCTTCCAAAATATAGCAGAGGGAGGAACACTCCCAAACTCATTCTACGAGGCCACCATCACCCTGATACCAAAACCAGACAAAGATGTCACAGAAAAAGAAAACTACAGGCCAATATCACTGATGAACACAGATGCAAAAATCCTCAACAAAATACCAGCAAACAGAATCCAACAGCACATTAAAAGGATCATACAACATGATCAAGTGGGGTTTATCCTAGGAATGCAAGGATTCCTCAATATGCGCAAATCAATCAATGTAATACACCATATTAACAAACTGAAGGATAAAAATGATATGATCATCCAAATAGATGTAAAAAAAGCTTTTGACAAAATTCAACACCTATTTATGATAAAAACCTGCCAGAAAGTAGGCACAGAGGTAACTTACTTCAACATAATAGAGGCCATATATGACAATCCCACAGCCAACATTGTTCTCAAAGGTGAAACACTGAAACCATTTCCTCTAAGATCAGGAATAAGACAAGGTTGTCCACTCTCACCACTATTATTCAACATAGTTTTGGAAGTTTTAGCCACAGCAATCAGAGAAGAAAAAGAAATAAAAGGAATCCAAATTGGCAAAGAAGTAAAGCTGTCACTATTTGCAGATGACATGATACTATACATAGAGAATCCTAAAGATGCTACTAGAAAACTACTAGAGCTAAACAATGAATTTGGTGAAGTAGCAGGATACAAAATTAATTCACAGAAATCTCTTGCATTCCTATACACTAAGGATGAAAAACCTGAAAGAGAAATTAAGGAAACACTCCCACTTACCATTGCAACAAAAAGAATAAAATTCCTAGGAATAAACTTACCTAAGGAGAAAAAAGACTTGTATGCAGAAAACTACAAGACACTGATGAAAGAAATTAAAGATGATACAAACAGATGGAGAGATATGCCATGTTCTTGGACTAGAAGAATCAATATTGTGAAAATGACTATACTATCCCTAGCAATCTACAGATTCAATGCAATCCCTATCAAACTACCAATGGCATTTTTCACAGAACTAGAAAAAATTTCACGATTTGTTTGGAATCTTGGAAAAACAAGATTCAGTGTAAAAGATTACACTGAATCTTTGGCCCGAATAGCCAAAGCAATCTCGAGAAAGAAAAATGGAGCTGGAGGAAGCAGGCTGCCAGACTTCAGACTATACTACAGAGCTACAGTAATCAAGTGAGTATAGTACTGGCACAAAAACAGAAATATAGATCAATGGAACAGGATAGAAAGCCCAGAGACAAACCCATGCACATATGGTCAACTAATCTATGACAAAGGAGGGAAGGATATACAATGGAGAAAAGACAGCCACTTCAATAAGTGGTGCTGGGAAAACTGGAGAGCTACATGTAAAAGAACAAATTTAGAACACTCCCTAACACCATACACAAAAATAAACTCAAAATGGATTAAAGACCTAAATGCAAGGTCAGACACTATAAAATTCTTAGAGGAAAACATAGGCAGAACACTCTATGACATACAACACTGCAAGATCCTTTTGACCCACCTCTTAGAGAAATGCAAATAAAAACAAAAATAAACAAATGGGACCTAATGAAACTTAAAAGCTTTTACACAGCAAAGGAAACCATAAACAAGACGAAAATACAACCGTCAGAATTGGAGAAAATGTTTGCAAGTGAAGCAACTGCCAAAGGATTAATCTCCAAAATTTACAAGCAGCCCATGCAGCTCAATATCAAGAAAACAAACAACCCAATCCAAACATAGGCAGAAGACCTAAATAGACATTTCTCCAAAGAAGATATACAGATTGCCAACAAACACATGAAAGGGTGCTCAACAGCACTAATCATTAGACAAATGCAAATCAAAACTACAATGAGATATTAGCTCACACCAGTCAGAATGGCCATCATCAAAAAATCTACAAGCAATAAATGCTGGAGAGGCTGTGGAGAAAAGGGAATCCTCTTGCACTGTTGGTTGGAATGCAGATTGATACAACCACTATGCAGAAGAGTATGGAGGTTCCTGAGAAAACTAAAAATAGAACTACCATATGACCCAGCAGTCCCACTACTGGGCATATACCCTGAGAAAACCATAATTCAAAAAGAGTCATGTACCACAATGGTCATTGCAGCTCTATTTACAATAGCCCAGACATCTGTCCATTGACAGATGAATGGATAAAGAAGATGTGGCACATATATACAATGGAATATTACACAGCCATAAAAAGACACAAAACTGAGTTATTTGTAGTGAGGTGGATGGACCTAGAGTCTGTCATACAGAGTGAAGTAAGTCAGAAAGAGAAATACAATTACCATATGTTAACACATATATATGGAATCTAAAAAAAAATAAAAATGGTTATGAAGAACCTAGGGGCCAGACCGGAATAAAGACACAGACATAGAGAATGTACTTGAGGACACGGAGAGGGGGAAGTGTAAGCTGGGACGAAGTGAGAGAGATGCATCGACATATATACACTACCAAATATAAAATTGATAGCTAGTGGGAAGCAGCCGCATAGCACAGGGAGATCAGCTGAGTGCTTTGTGACCACCGAGGGGTGGGATAGGGAGGGTGGGAGGGAGATGACAGAGGGAGGAGATATGGGGATATATGTATATGTATGGCTGATTAACTTTGTTATAAAGCAGAAACTAACACACCGTTGTAGAGCAATTATACTCCATTAAAGATGTTTAGAAAATAAAAATTAAAAAAGCCCTGATGAACTTTCTGCTTAACCTGATGAATTAAATTATGACTTCATTATGCTTGTTACCCTTCAGATATAGAATTCTATCAATTACCATTCATTATTGAAGTTAATTCTTACTATATTGGGATTCTTACCAGAGAAGAATTTCAGTTCATTCTTTATTTCCCAAACAGTGCAAAACAATTTTTATTATATCAACTAGTTCTGGGCTTTTGAGAATTACTATTTCTATACTACACCAGTATTCTTCTAACAATGGACTACAAGGATCTCTTTCGAAAGCTATCAAATGAATAATATGAATTTGAGCCTGATTTTTCATGATTCCAAATAGGTCATCACTGCTCAAAGATCTTTGGATTAGTTTCTTTGTTTGCCCATTAAATCCTATGTTGCATATTTTCCCCATTTTCTTCTCATCTCCATTTCCAAGCTGACTGCTCTTTTTAGAGACAAAGGATTTTATACACACTATTATTATTTAACTGTATAATATAAGCTCTTTCACTGTCCTTTCTAAAATATCTCTTCCCCGTTACATAACATCTAGTCCTTTCCTAATTTTTACAACAATTAGTCCCCCCCTTTCCAATACTAACTTCTTAAGCTGCATTTGCAAATACATTTCTTCTAGTCCTCAGTTTCCATCCTCACTCCTTTATTGACTCCTTCTCCTCTGCCTTCCAGTACCAATAAGTCTTCCCTTGATCCTAATCTAATCAACTACCAAGTTATCAATACCGTTTACATTACGATGCTCCAAATCCTTCAAAGATTCCCTAACATCCCTAAGTTGTTCTAACACCTTGTCAAGGCATTCAAGATCTTTACCATGCTGGCCGTAAATGGTTTTTCCATACTACTCCCCAGTATGCTTCTGCTAGACTGACTGACTCACACTTCTCAAATAAGGTTTAATCATTACCTTCCTTGCTTTTTGACAGTGCTGTGGATTTCACTTAAATGACCTTCTTCTTTCTTCATTTGTCTGATTTTCAATGTTCAGCTCAAATTTTATCTTCTCTGTGAAGCTTCTCTTATTGCCCGAGATTACACTGAATCTGCCTTTTTCTGATTCTGCATAGTTTTCACAAACCAACTCCTAGTTTAGCATTCAATTCAAAATTATTTTTTATTTACATTTGCATCCTTTCCTTTGAATAACCAAAATAAACAACCAGCCAACAAGCTAACGTTTGCTGAGCACTCACTTGTCAGTCACTCTGTTGGGCAAAGGGAATATAAGAATGAATAATGTTTATTTACTCAGAACTCTTAATACAATGCACCTTTCAGATAATAAAAAAAAATTTATCAATAAAAGAGTAAAACATCACCAACAGACCTGCTATTATGAATGACCACTATTCAAAAGATGTTGTAGAGTTGCTATATATATAGATAATACCACGCAGACAATCATGTAAGAACTGGAAGATTTGTGTGATCTCAATCCCAGGTGTTGATTATTTTGAAGGTAAAACCAACCACTAATTTTAAAATGACGTTTTCTAAAATACATTTCAGTGTTCCCACTACTTCCAGTACATCTGACAAGCAGGTAGAAATCTATGATTTACAATCACATGAACAACACACTATTAACAATTACTGATATCCAAGGTATTCCAATTCCAAAAATGCATCTTACAGAAGAAAAAAAAAACACATGAATGTTAAAACTGTACAAGCAAAGAAGGAAAACAAAACAACAGCTTGAGAACACATACACATTTCTATACGTGCTGGTCATTCCACTACTTAGACATCAACATTATTGTATGACCCATTATTTTCAAAGCGTATACTTTAAAACTTTACGTTCTACATACCTGTCCAGTCTCCTACTATTTTAAGGTGGACCCCAAATGTTGCTTTGGTTTCAGTAGGACACTAAAAAAATAAATAAATACTGGAGTCAATTCTGAATAATAATTATGTAGCACCAGAGTATGATTCAATTACTACTTTTATTCTCAGAGCAAATCTCCAAAATCAATAAGAAATGGAAAGGAATGGACTAAAAAAAATCTATACAGATCCTCATTAGTGGGAGAAAAAAAGCAATGCCAACCAGTCAATAAGACATTATACGTTTCTCGAAAAGCCCATATTTATTATATAAAACAAAAAATACACATAGTCTAAAACGGCTAGTATATTACATCTAAGCATAAATCTTACTTAAATATATTTTGAGTTAAAATATTTAAGAGGACACAGCTTTTAACCATGAAGGAAGAAATGGAGACTAATGATTTTGGTGTCTTTTTCTTTGCAGATATTCTGATACGATTCACATCCTAACAAATTCCGGGGAAATGAAAAAAATAATTATCAATGTGACCTGAATTTTCTGTGTCCAGTGAAGAAACTCCTACTGAAAGAGTTTTATTTCATTCCCTCCCATAATTCTCAGAAGAAGTCTGGAGTAAAGTGGCAAGGGTACCTGAGGAGGGGAGTAAGCTGTGGTACTGGAGGTAAGAAAAAGTACCTGTGGTCCCATGTTTAGCAAATGTAGGAAACAGCCACACAGTAAAAATGAGAGAATAATTTTTAGTTCACAATAAGAAAATGCAGTATCTCCCTTTATTTTACAGAATCCCAATCCCTTTCCACAATTCTAAAATTCAGAGATTTTCAAAAATGAGTTTTTTCATAACACATTTGGTGGCACTATCAGACCTGAATTGATGGGAAGGTAATGATGGGAGGTTAATACTTCTGTATAAAAGTTCATACAGAACTATTTTCCTACAGAAATACCCATTTGTTTAAGAATGCTGCCTCATATCCTACTAGACATCTTAGGTAATATATTAATTATGCATACCTTTTACAACCTCAAAAATTCTGAATTCCGAAAATACATCTAGCATAAGGGTTATGGGTAAGGGATCATCTGCATGTGACTAGCCAGTGTTCATTGAATATCACGTACCAAGGGCAGGGCTAAGTGCCTCATTTCTAAAAGCTCACAATAACCCTGGTGACTTGTCTTTAAAAAGAGTGGATATATATATAACTGATTCACTTTGCTATACAGCAGAAACTAACATAACATTTTAAATCAACTATACTCCAATAAAAATTTTAAAAAAGGAAAAAAAAAATCACTTGCCCAAGACAGAATTTGGGTCTGGGTTTGTCTGCCTACACAGTTCGTAACTATGGCAGGCCACTGTCTCCACTAAAGCAAAGATATGGAAAATGGCTAAGGATTGCATGAGAAGTCAAATGGAGTAGAGGGGAAAAAAAGGATTTGTTGAAAATTAGTGGAATCAATGTACAACAATATGAATTAAGGGGAAATATGGGCTGAAGTTAAAGCACAGGTGAAAGAATATGCCAGTGGCTCTGAGGGCCTCGTGATAGAGAATAGGTTACATGAAGTAAGTTGAAGATCCTCGAGCTCACTATGTTGACTAATTAACGTAGGTCACATAGGGATGCTCTAAGGAAAAGAAATAAAGGAAGGTGAAGACACCATGGAGATATGTAAACAGCTCATCAAAGAAGATAAGTAGCTTGGAGGTCAGTGAAAACACTAAATAAAAAGTTAGGTATTAATCATTTCTTCATGACAAATCATAAACAAACTAAAAAGCACATGTTCAGGGTTGAGATTTATTGTAACATGGAATTTCCAAACCACTGTTTCACAATCAGTGTTTCTAATAGGATTATTACTACTAACTGTAGTTTAAAATATTGAAATAAATGAAAAGAATATAAAAATCATATTACTTAAATATTATTTATACTAGTAAAATATTGCTTCATTTATAATTCTCAATCTAACATTTAATTATTTAATTTACATTCTAGTTTTTAATAACTCCAAGAGCAATGTTTTGTCATTAGTAAATCTCCAAATAAGATGATGTGATCTGTAAAAACCCACCACCACTTTTACTTCGCACTATCAATACTTAACGCCGGCCAGAGCCTCTATGCTGTAAAAGTTGTAGCTGCCAGAAAGCAAGAATCCCAACAGAGTTCCAAGCTACCAATCTGATTGTTCCCATGTCTCTTGATGTTTCCCTTATTGTGAACTAAATCTTAGGTTATGAAAAGAAGATCTAAGCCAAGAAGATAGAATAGGGAGCAACAAAGTTAGTCTTTGTATGCCTGAGTGCACATCTGGCTTGAGTTAATCTTATAATGTATTCTAAAGGAAAATGTACATTTTGCCAAATATTCATATCTCTGTTCTATTCTTTCAGTGCAGACATTGTAAAAGATAATTACATATGATGTTTAACATTCCCTCAGGCCTTGTAGGAGCCTATAAACCTCCTTCTTCTAAGTGTTGGCCAAATGTATCAGGATAGCTTTTAAGGTTGATCTGGTTGTGAACAGGTAGAACACAATATTGTTCCTCTCAAACTCTTGGGAATGATGCCTTTATAAATTACTGATACTTCCTCAAACTAGCTAGGAATGAAGAAGACAGATTTTAACAGAGTCTTTGCCCAGTCATATCACCCCAGATTTGAAGGAGGCTTGCATAGAATAGCACACAGAATGACTTCCCCATGTGTGGTTTGAAACAATGACTGAAAATCTTAGAATCACATTTTATTACCTTTGCAAAAATAATGTTCAGATTCATTAATGTTGTCTAAAGCACAGTGTAGTGATTCCTTAATGTTGTTTTACTATCTTTTTAAAAGTGCTTAGAAAACTTCTCAAAGGGAAGAAATAATAAAGTATTCGTATCTCTGGCTATATTGTTTCTCTTAGAACATTAAAAATAAATATGCTAATGACAAATTTTCAGTTAAAATATGTTATAGGACATGTAGTAAAGTTCACACTCTTAAAATTAAAACAGATATTAGGGGACTTCACTTGTGGCACAGTGGTTAAGAATCCACCTGCAAATGCAGGGGACACGGGTTCATGCCCTGGTCCGGGAAGATCCCACATGCCGCGGAGCAACTAAGCCTGTGCACCACAACTACTGAGCCTGTGCTCTAGAACCTGAGAGCCACAACTACTGAGCCCACGTGCCACAATTACTGAAGCCCATGCGCCTAGAGCTCGTGCTCCGCAACAAGAGAAGCCACCGCAACGAGAAGCCCACACACCACAATGAAGACTAGCCTCCACTCTCCGCAACTAGACAAAGCCCACGTGCAGCAATGAAGACCCAATGCAGCCATAAATAAATAAATAAATAATAAAATTTAAAAAACAGATATTAGTGTTTTTTCTCTATACACAAATACATTGATGAGACTATATGATACATTGTTAAGAATATTAATTTCTGGGAAGTAAAGTTGAAGACAGAGAAAATAACTCATTTCATACACATCTATTTTTAAAATTTATTATTAAGGTTTTTAATGTTTATAAATTTACATACTTTAAAAGTTTAATTTAAAATATAAACATTAAAACATTCCTGAGTCTTACTTTAGTCTCACTTAAGTTTCCTAGATGAAGAGAATGGAGTTTGGCTGTTATTGACCTTAATATAAGTAGCAGAATACTCATCACCTAGTTTAAGGAGAAGAAAATAGAATGACAGAATTTGCAAGAGACCTGGAGGAATGTGTACTTTGATATCCTGGAGAAAAACAACCTTTTCTTTCAAATTATTTGTTCAAAATGGCATTGGGTTTTTCATGTGCTCAAATGACTAATGATTTTATAACAGTCCCACAAAAATATAAACAGATATTACATAATCATCTTACATTTGAGAACAAAATGTAAAAATGATGTCACTGCACAAGAATTTATTCAACACGGAAAATGAACTTAAAAGCCACAATGTGTTTATTTTAAATCAAGAGCTTTGCAACAATACATAAAAATAATTCTAAAATGGATGTTACTATGGTAAATATTAAATTTTCAATGTAACAAATTTCTTAAACCAGAGAAAATGATCACAGAATATGATGTTCTTTAATCATTATTGTCAGGTCTTTATTTTTAACCCTCTTTTCCAAAGCTCTAGTTTCACATTTTCTATGCCTGCTAGATAATTTCTACTTGAAATTCGCTCTAAATGTAATATATCTAAAATTGCTGTTCTCTTCTTTCCTAAATTATCTTCTCCTTCTAATTCCCCTAGGTCTGGACATGGAACCTACATCCCACCAGAACAGAGGTTCAAATCTCAGAGTAATACCAGGTATTTCTCTTCCTGCCAGCATTCAATCAACTTTCAAGTCCTTTCAAATAATATTACCAAAGAAAACGTCTGATCACAGCAATCTCCTATTGATTAACCTTTCGTATCCTATTATGGGAAAACACGCACATTCTTTCTTTCCTACGGTCTCTGACCAACCACATTTGTCCCAAATTCTTTCCAATTTTATATCCCATTTTTCCTCTTTGATTCACTCTAATCCAGCTAAGCCAACATGGATCAACTAATATATTTTCTTGTCTCTTCGTTTTCTCACTTACTAGTATACTCATTTAGAATGACTTCATTCCCATTTCTCATACTGGACACCGGTAATTCTTTAAGGCCCATCTCAAATGCTACCACTTTCATGAAGAAATCTTGATTTCCCATGCTACAAAAATCCCTCTCTTCTCTGAAATTCCAAATTACTTGACTTTTATGCCCTTTATTACAGTTTACCTCTTTAATTTTGTGTAATTTTTCCAGTATTAATATACTATAAATGTCTTGAGATCAAGAACTATTTTTAAATCATTACCATATATTCCATAGCATCTTATCCTTATTGGGTATGCATTCAAATATCAGTTAATAAAATATTGGAGAATTAACCTGAGAATGAATAAGGACTTCAACAATGGGCAATTCTTCTACAATTTATTCAAACATTCAACAAACATGTATTGAGTATTAAAAAGTTTCACAGACTATACTAGGAGCTCATGTAACTTGACAAATGAGGATTGTTCTAAAAGTAAGAGAGGAGATAATGTGCCAGGAGTGCAAAATCCATCACAATTAGTGCAACATCGTGACTCTAAACGTTTTGACAAATATAACATTTCAGTATTTACTGGTTTACTTGAAGGAAAAAGTGTTTACTTGTATAGTTTCATGAAAAAAAATGCTAAATATTAAACAGAAAGATCCTGGAAAAGTATGTAAGTGAGATTTTTGCTAACTGCAATGGAATATGTGCATTTATCTCAGCTCCCTCAAAAGAAAAAAACCAAAACACTGAGATAACAATTTATGAATATAAAAATACACGTGGCAATATCAAAGGTAACACAGGGAATGATAACAACAATAGAGAGGTGTCAAAACATTTTGAAAGACGAAATGTGGGTGACATGGTGGTTTGGGAACTGACTGGAAAAAATTCCAAAGCTGAAATCGCACAACCTTCAGAAAAGGGATCACCTTGAGAAGCAAACCCATCTTTCTCACACCTCACTGGGAAAACTTAGGTCTCAGAGATCTCACAGACAACAGAAGAAAACTGAGGTTGGACTTATCATTTTAAAAAAGAGAAGAAATGTGTTCATGTCTGTATATGGGATAACTTGACCCCCAAATTACCTCACCCCAAGCACAAGCCAGGCAGCTACGCTCCCACAAATCCAAACCCAAGTAGGACAAGTAGAGGTGGGACAAAAAGGGCTCAAGATACAGGAATAGTCTGTACAGTGGAAAGTAGGGCTGAGATGTCATTCATTTGCTCAGGAAATATTTGATAAAAGTAGACTAAGTGCCATATCACATTTACATATCCCAAACTGGGCTCTACAAATTCTCATCAGAATGAGAGCTTTTGTAGATGAGAATTTGATAGGGAGGGCCCTCCCTATCTCACATAATGCAGCTCCAGTTGCTCAGACCAAAAAACAAAAGAAAAAAATACAAAAAAATAAAAACCCTAACTCTTGTATTTCCTTCCCATTCCATACCCAGTCTATCAAGAAATCCTGCTAACTCTTTCAAATATATTAAGAACCTGATACCTCTCACCAGCTCCACTGTCACCATCCTGGTCCAAGCAGCATCATACCCCAGGTGGATGACCACAACGGCCTCCTAACTGGTCTCTCTGCTCTGCCCTTCATCTAACCCTAACATAGCATCCAGAGTGCTGCTGTTAAAAACTAAGCCAGGTCATGTCTTTCCTCTACCCAGAGCCACCCAATGGCTCCTTCCTCACTCAAAGTAAAAACCAAAGCCCTTGCAGTGTCATATAAACCCTACATAATCTGACTCCTCATGACTTCTCTGACATTATTTCCTACCATCCTTCCTTTTCCTTAGTCTATTCCAGACACTCTGACCTCTGATCTCCCTTCTCCACTCACACCCCTCCCCACATACACACACTCACGCAGATACAAGTCAACAGATATCAAGTATAGCTCAAGGTGAAAACTGCCTGTTTTTTTTAACAGAAAAATGACATAATCTGGTTTTCATTTCAAAATAATCACCTTGGCAGCTTGTTAAGATTAAATGGTAGCTGAACAGGGAGATCAGCTCGGTGCTTTGGGACCACCTAGAGGGGTGGGATAGGGAGGGTGGGAAGGAGGGAGACGCAAGATAGAAGAGATATGGGAACATATGTATATGTATAACTGATTCATTTTGTTATAAAGAAGAAACTAACACACCATTGTAAAGCAATTATACTCCAATAAAGATTAAAAAAAAAAAATGGTAGCTGAGTAAGGGCAGACAGATGCAGAGGAGTCAGGAGGCTATCCAATGGTAGTAGATTGGACCAGTGTGGCAACGGTGGAAATGGTGGACATATATTGAAGGTAGAGCCAAGAAAATTTGTGGATGGATTTTTGCCGATATTTTTAAAAACTGGTAAAAGTCAAGAATGATGTTCAGGTTTTCAGCCTGAGCAACATGGACAACTGAGTTGGCATTAACTGAAGTGGGAGAAGATGGTGGGTGGAATAGGTTGGAAGGCCAAAGGTTAGTTCAATTTTAGACATGTTAATTTAAGATGTCTATTAGACATCCAAGTGGAAGTTCCTGGTAGACGATTGGACACAGGGTCCTGAATTTCAGAGATGGGGTCTGGGCCGGAACTATAAATTTGGGAGATGATAGCATACGGATACATCAATAGGAAAGATCACCAGAGAAATGAATTTAGCTGGCGGAAAAGTAGTTCAAGGAATGGACACTGGAGTGTTCTGATATTTAGAGGTCATGGGATGACAAGGAATAGCGAAGAAAGAAAGACCGAGTAAAAGTACCCAGAAACCTAGGAGACAAACCAGGTGAGCGGATGTCCTGGAAGCACAATGAAAGCAGGGTATCAATAAAGCAAGAGATCAGCTGTGCCAAATGGAGATGAGAGGTCAGTCCAACTGAGGACTGTGAAATGACCCTTGGACCTGGCAATAACATGGTCACTGTTGACCTCGGAAATGTTTAAGTAGAGTGGTATGGGCAAAGTTGGTGGATTTAACAGAGAATAAGAGGAAAGGAAGAACTGAGAAATGGGGAAGTAGCAGAAAGGAGATATTAAGTCAAGAAAGGAGCTTTTATTGATCATCTTCTCTTTGGTATCTAAGTAAAAGGAGGCATCCAAAAATACCAATTGAATAAACCAAGTTTAATATTAAACAACAGGTTTGCTCTGAATACATTGACCTATTTAAGTTCATATTTATCATGCAGGATCACATTAGGCACCGAAGGAATATTTTCTTTTCCCCTGGAAAAAAGTCAAACTAGAGCAGTTAGAAAATGTCTAATTTTCAGAGAATTCAGATGCCCTGTTAAGTTTCCTGAACATTAGTGACCTTCTGGAGCAATTTCCACCACTGTGCCTGCTCTATGGTTAAGACACATTGTTGCCTTGCTAATGTATCATCCATCCCAGCTGAGTTTCTAAATTGTCCAAGCAAAAGATTTGTGAAACCCTAGAGAAAAGTAATTTTTAAGAGTTAAATAGATGAGATCAAGACCCAAGATCAAAACAACTGATGCAGACTTCCTGGTTATATTTAAACCCATGGAATTAAACAAATAATAACAAAAATAGTTTGCCAGTCTTGAGAAATCCATGGCCATTCTTGTCTGGTTTTCATTGAAAACTGGAAGGACTATTCCCAAAGTGACTGGTTGAGACATGAAAAACAAAAATCAGAAAAACGATGGCAAGTGCAGGCATGCTATGTAAAAGTACAGACAATAACAAACTAACAACTAGACTTTCCTGTGACTCATGGAAAAATATGTGAAATCAGGTTATCCAAGTTTAAAAATAATGAATCATACAACTTAAAATACAGATGTCAGGAAAGCACGTGTGTTTCTGAATAAAAATAATAATGAAAGGATACAGAGATATTTATGCAAACTTCAATCAATTACTGCTATACAAGAGCAGATTCTGCATTCTTTACTTGAGAATCCATGAAAAGTATTAATAAACATAAATAATATCTACCTCAGTTAAATACAAAGAGATGTTACATTCTGTAGTAAACAGTAGGTTTCATGCTTTCTTAAGTTTGGCTTTTTAAAATCATCTGTGATTTACATATCAAATTAGATGAGAGCATACCTTAATACATTTGTTTTGGCAGAAAATCCAAAGTTTGGTAATTACAGAGCACAGCTAGAAAACACTTTAAGAGATCAACTACATAGTCAAAAAAAGAAAAGAAAAGAAAAGAAAAATCTACCCAGGTTTTAAGTCAATAAAGGTTTAAAGAAGGAAAAGAATCAGAAAACTTGAATTTTGGTTCCAACTTTGTCATCAATTGTGTTACTTTGGGTTTTTTGATCCTTTAAACAATTTATGTTTTAGATACCTCCTTCCCTCACAGCAAAGAAACAAGTAAATCTGCTGTTTGGACTACAAATTTTTAAAGTTCAATAACTTTAGATAAACTATTAGAATTTATATGTGTCTCAAGTTTAAGTTTTAAAAATAGAATTATCTCACAAAAGCTATATTTTAATACACCTTTTATATATTTATAGGTATATAAATGTATATAAATATATAAATTTAAATACATCTATCTAAGTGTTGTGTGTAGTGGAAACTGTGGTGCCCTGTTCAGGTCTTCGTCCCTTCTCCCTTTTCCCAATTTTCAGTATTAAAACACTCATTTCCCCAATCTCCCAGTTGCTGAAAGTGCTGCCTGCTGAGAGCTACTTCTGAGACCCTCCCCAGGAATTGCCATCCACAGACAAACGCTTCCCCACCCATGTCTAAGCGTCAAACCCAATGACTGTAATTTGGGAGTACACAGATTTGTCCTCCTGACTTCAAGACAGGACAACTCTGAACTACCATTTTACCTGTAGATCTCCTGTGTGAGCTGCTGAGGTCTCTGTGGAGACTATATCACAGTTCAACTTCTGCCTTGCCTCCTTAGTCCCTCACTCCTTACCAGCTGTTGATCTGAGCACACTAACCAACAAACCTCTGGCACGCAAATCTCTACTCCCAGTCTGTTTCCCTGGAAACCCAACCTGAAACATCCTTCATCCCACGGGCTAGTAAACCACAAGAGGCAAATCATCAGTCCCCCAAATGACTGTTTCTAAACCAGTCTGTGGCCAGAGCTTAGTCAGTTATTGCATGCTGGAGAAGGAAGCAAAAAAAAAAAAAAAAAAAATCAGTTTAATCCTGTTTTGATTGTCCACACATTATTGGAAATAAAAATATCATATGACAATGCTTATATGTGGAATCTGAGAAAAAGGTACAAATGAACTTAGTTACAAAACATAAATAGTCACAGATGTAGAAAACAAACTTGTGGTTACCAGGGGAGAAGCGGGGGGAGGGATAAATTGGGAGATTGGGATTGACATATACACACTACTATATATAAAATAGATAACTAATAGGGACCTACTGTATAGCACAGGGAACTCTACTCAGTACTCTGTAATGGCCTATATGGGAAAAGAAACTAAAACAACGTAGATATATGTATAACTGATTCACTTTGCTGTACACCTGAGACTAATACAACGTTGTAAATCAACTATACTCCAATAAAAATTTTTTTTTTTAATTGTGGGATTGGAGTGAGAAAAACAACAACAACAACAGAAACAACTTCTAACTGAGAACCTCCTGTGTGCCAAGCACCCTGCTTAGCTTGATTATATCTTTTTAATTCATATTCAAAGCTTCATAGAGAAGTTACTATTATTATCCATGTTTTATAAAGAAGTAAACCAAAGGTAAGTGTGTTAATTATCTTGTTCAAGGTCACAGTACTAATAAGTGGGGTATTCAGGTCTCCAATCCCAGCTGTTCAGGATTCCAAAATCTATGGTCTAATACAGTACAGTAGCCTCTGATCTCCAACAACATTTGTCAGCAAACGTTCCTGCTGGTTACACCCTGAGAGAATGCAAGTGTTACTGCAGAAAACAATCACAACTTTCTGGGAACACCCACCAAATAAGCATGGCTTCCGTGTGTAGCAAAGTCAGTGTCAAGTATAAGAAATGTTGAAGCACTTTAAGCAATGAAAAGTCCAACCTTTGAGTTCCTAATTAAATCAGTAGTCAAAACTTAGGCTTACTTTGACTGAAATTATGAAAAATATTATAGTGCTTCTGTACCTTATCTTTGCACCAACTTTTTTTGTTATTTTCAGTTGTAAAAGCTTCACCTCTGTTTAAAAAATGAGGTGAAATTCAAGCTACTGAATCTGGGATCAATGGATATGTTATAGATCTGATTTTTCCTTATACTGACACGATATATTAAAGTAAATATTAGACTTTTCTAACAGGGGAATTTGACTTTCAACTCCCCACAATATTTGAAGAGCTTAGTAGTGTGGGCAATATAAAACTTTCAACTTCATTTTTCTCTTGAAAATACATTTTTATAGTTTCATAAATTTCTCTTTTAAATGGTAATTCTTTTTTGTTGACTCCAACAAGTATGTCTAAGAGCAATAGGAGTTTTAGAAGTATGAATGCCCTGAACATGGCTAGGTGGTGAGGCATGAGAGAGACAGGGCCGAATAGCTAACAATACACCTTTCAGCCAGGCAGTCTGTGTTTCTATCTCACCTGTGCCACTAATTAGTTGTGTGCTATCTAATATTTCTGAGTCACATTATTTTCTGTATCATAGAGAGTTAACAGTACACATCACATAGAAATATAGAACTAAATAATATAATATTTTCAAAGTTTGTTTAGGCATTTAATTAGTAGGTACTATTATCCTTGACAAAGATGGGATGTGTATACAATTTTAGTGGGAATTGGCATATTGGAAGTCTCTTTGTTTTGTTTTGTTTTGTTTTTTGTTTTTGTTTTTTGCGGTATGCAGGCCTCTCCCGTTGCGGAGCACAGGCTCCAGACGCGCAGGCTCAGCGGCCATGGCTCACAGGCCCAGCCGCTCCGCGGCATGTGGGATCTTCCCAGACCGGGGCACAAACCCGTGTCCCCTGCATTGGCAGGTGGACTCTCAACCACTGCGCCACCAGGGAAGCCCTAAGTCACTTTGTTTTGCTTTGTTTTATTTCAAAGGAACCCTTAAAACTATCCAGTGAAAATGCTTGAAAAGCATGTATTTTACATGTAAGTGCCAAACAGAAGGAAATGGCAGGAAAAGACAGTAAATTAACATAATAGCATAATGTAAAATTTAGCTTAGAAATGTTTTTGCTTTACTCAAATTCATTTCCAGGCAGCAGTACAGTTCACCTCTTTTCCCTCTTACAAAAACAGGGACTCCCTTGGGGCATGGTATGAGTGAGACAGCTAGCAATCCCCCCAAATGTGGGAGGGCTATAAACCATTTCCTAAGTACATGGTACACAGATGGTCTGGTGAGAAGAATCTTCCTTTGTCTTAAAATTTCTTTTGGAAGCCAACTATTGTTGCAATTTAAAATATCTATGAGATATAAGTCTTTCTAAAACAATTAACACTTTGAGGTTTAATATGACATAATCAAAACATACAAAAACGGATGTTTAAAATAAGGATAAATGTGAATACAAAACCAAAACTTGCAAAGTCAAGATCCATTTTGACCTGCAGGTTGCTAGGCAAACCTAAGATATATTGATAAACATTTGTCACATAAGCAACAGAAATTAGGAGCAAGTAATTTTCCACTGTTAGCCCTGAGAATGGGGCAGTGGAGGTGAAAACTTGACCTGCTGTCTCTAACCAGATGTTCTCAGTAAATTGTTTCCCTTTGTCTTTGGTGGTTCTTCCCAAACTACCTCCACCATAAGTACATTTCCCAGTCCTCTTATCAGCTAAAGAGAAATAGTCATCATGACCTTAAAGATTAGACTCAGTGGAGAACAGTATGGAGGTTCCTTAAAAAACTACAAATAGAACTACCATAGGACCCAGCAATCCCACTACTGGGCATATGCCCTGAGAAAACCATAATTCAAAAAGAGTCATGTACCAAAATGTTCATTGCAGCTCTATTTACAATAGCCCAGAGATGGAAACAACCTAAGTGTCCATCATCGGATGAATGGATAAAGAAGATGTGGCACATATATACAATGGAATATTACTCAGCCATAAAAAGAAACGAAATTGAGCTATTTGTAATGAGGTGGATAGACCTAGAGTCTGTCATACAGAGTGAAGTAAGTCAGAAAGAGAAAACAAATACCGTATGCTAACACATATATATGGAATTTAAGAAAAAAAAAAAGTCATGAAGAACCTAGGGGTAAGACAGGAATAGAGACACAGACCTACTAGAGAATGGACTTGAGGCTATGGGGAGGGGGAAGGGTAAGCTGTGACAAAGCGAGAGAGTTGCATGGACATATATACAGTACCAAACGTAAGGTAGATAGCTAGTCGGAAGCAGCCGCATAGCGCAGGGAGATCAGCTCGGTGCTTTGTGACCGCCTGGAGGGGTGGGATAGGGAGGGTGGGAGGGAGGGAGACGAAAGAGGGAAGAGATATGGGAACATATGTATATGTATAACTGATTCACTTTGTTATAAAGCAGAAACTAACACACCATTGTAAAGCAATTATACTCCAATAAAGATGTAAAAAAAAAAAAAAAAGATTAGACTCAGAACCTGACTGGAAGCCTGCTCTTTGACTGAGAGACACATCAGCCATAAGCATTTCCTCTTTCTCCTTAAATCCTCTAGCTTTTCCTTTTCTCTGGCTTCACCTTCCAAGTGAGAGATGGGAAGAAAAGACAATCCATCTATGAAGTATTTCTCAAGGTAAGTCCCAAACACTAACTATATATTAAGCGTTTTTCACTCTTTCAACAGATATATATTGTGTTACTCCGTGTACCAGATGCTGTGCTATGAACGTAACTTTGAAAGGGTTCCTGGAGCTTATGGTCTAGGAGGAAGACAGGTATTAAACAGGTAATTTAATGGCACTAATTGCTGAAGAGAATATACAGGGTCTTATAAAAGGAAAAGGTCAAGAGAATGTATGGTATTTGGAGAGTGAATAAGTGGAAGAAGCAGTGGTTGGTTTCTAGGGCAAAGAGATTAGTCTAGACAAAGATCTAAAAGTGAGAAAGTAGAAAAGGGTTAAATAAATGGGTGAATAAAATTCAATGGGATTATTTATTAAAGAACATCTTAAAACCAGTAATATGGTAAGAGAAACTATGAATTTTTTAAAGCGATACACACTAACCACTATTTTCCAAACTATTTTAGGTCTTTTCTTTCTTGTTTTTCTTAGAGAATTTTCAGAGAACCATGTTCCTTAAAGAGAACTGAAGACTGGCCTGGAAGAAGCAGAAGGAAAAAGGAAAAATCTTTTCTTAATTGAAGAAAGTAAGAAAGAAGAAAAACTATGATGGATACAGAATCCCAGGCATGCAACCTCTTTGCCTCCATCCAACACACTCCAACCCTGAATCTTCTGAAACAAGCCTGTACTGGACACAGAGCCCTTGTGCTGAGGACTTACCAGACCTCCTTTAGAGTCGGGGTGATGGTCCTTTGCTGTAGGAAGCTGATCATAAGGAGACTCAGGAGGACTGTATACCTAACAGCGCTTCACTGAGGTGAGGAGAAGCTCTTCCGTCTCCCCACCCAGCCAAGTACATCCTATTTCTCAAAGTAGTCACTAAACCAATATCCTTCTCCGAGAATAATGTATTGTGGGCTTCCCTGGTGGCGCAGTGGTTGAGATTCGCCTGCCGATGCAGGGGACACGGGTTCGTGCCCCGGTCCGGGAAGATCCCACGTGCCCCGGAGCGGCTGGGCCCGTGAGCCATGACCGCAGAGCCTGCGCGTCGGGAGCCTGTCCGCAAAGGGAGAGGCCACAACAGTGAGAGGGCCGCGTACCGCAAAAACAAAAAAAAAAAAAAGAAGAATGTATTGTTATTCCTATTCTTACACCTTAGGATTCCGCAGGGTGGGGGTGGGGGAATGTAAATAGTCCTTCATTCACACAACAAAATGTAAAGTACCTGAGAAAATTCTTATATCATTTTAGCTTGTTTTATCTTTAGACTGCTATCCCTATCTTTTCTTTTGATTCATAGCCAAACACTGCTATTTGGGAGTTGATGAGAGCAGAGATCCACTCACAGACAGAACTAATAAGTGACAGAGTTGGGACTGAATTCTAAAGTTCCTGTCATTTGTGTGAATATTTCTACCTTTGACCTCACATGTAATTTGTTCTCCCTTTCTTAGATCTCTCTCCTATTTCCAGTTGCTGCTCTTCTGTTCCCTACATTCCCTTCTCCTCTTTTCTTTTCCTCCCATCCGTGCCTCAAGCCAGCTACAGGGTTATCACAGCTCTTCCCCAATCAGCTTTCAGGAAGCAGACCAGGCCACATAAAGCATTTGCTTAAAGCCCTTCAGATTCTACACAACACTTTATGTTATTTCTCTTTTGCCCTGTAAAAAAGTTCTAGGCCAGCTGAAAGAGACTAGATCTAGAAGCATCTACTCAGTGTGTAACACAGGTGAAAAGTTCCTGGATTTTCTGTTTTGAGAGAACATAAAAGTTTTCAGTGACAGAATATATACTCAAAAGTAAACAATCTTCTTTTTTTTGTCGTTGAAGCTGGGTGATGGGAATGTGGGAGTTCATTATACTATTCTCTCTACTTTTGTGTATGTTGAAAAACATTTTTATAAAAAATCCCTCTCTTCTCTGTAGTTGACATTCAGCAACTGCCTTCTTTTCTTATTCCATATTCTCTACTTAATGCTATGATGAAGAAACGATTTTCAAAATATAGTCTCATGTTGTACATCTTAAACATATACAATTTTCTTTTTTCAATTATACCTCAATAAACCTGGAAAAAAGTTTCAAACACAAAGAAAGGTTAATTTCTGAAGTAATTTTCATATGACCCCAAGATTGGGCCAAACTTCCTAAACTACTCTATCAAGACAAACTTACTTGTGTATTTCTCCCTTTTTCATTCTCCCCCTTCTTTTTATGTTACCAACTTTATGCCTACAGGATGTAGGGATGCGGAGAAATAGAAACATGTCTTACAACTATCAGAACTAAAGCACAGTGCTTCTGACTGTAGTGGATGCAATCACATGAAAATGGCTTCATGACTGAGCTGAAACATCACACCTGAATGGTTCTTGATCAGATTTACTCCCCAAGCTTCCTGCTGTCCTAATAGGATGTGGGCAATCTTATTCAGCCACCCTGTAGGGTGTGCATGTGCTACAGGAGTGAAGGGTGTGACATGGCTACTTGGCTCCTGATGGCCTCAGGACTCCTGTTGGTTTTATATCTCATGAGGGCAACTAAGTTTCCACTGTTACTCATGGTGACACATTTCCCCTTTCACTGTCACCTGCAGCCCACACAGCACCAGATGAAAGGGTGTCTATCATCACTATTGGAGAAACTACTATAACTACTATATGTATATTATATATACTATATATATATATATATATATATATATATATATATATATATATATATACTATAACTACTGTAAACTACCATAATGACTATAAACTACTATACTATACCTGTCTCCAAGGTAGGCCAATGTTGCCATCTTTCTTGATAAAATGGAATGTTGTTAATTATTTCACTAGATACCAAACTACATTTCCTCAATAATTAATAATCTAGGAAATACAGTCAATAACTATGTCATATCTTAGTATGATGACAGACGGTAACTGGACTTATCATGGTGATCGTTTAGAAACATACTGAAATATCGAATCACTATGATGGGTAACAAGAACTAACATAGTGCTGTAGGTCAATTATACTTCAAAAGTAAATAAAGACACAAACAAACTCAAAAAGAAAAAAAGATGAGATTTATGGTTACCAGGGGAACCAGGGTGGGGCATGGGGAGGGGGAAGTGGATGAAGGCCATCAAAAGGTACATACTTTCAGTTATAAGATAAATATGTACTAGGGATATAATATACAACATGATAAATATAATTAACACTGCGGTGTGATACATATGAAAACTGTTAACAGAGTAAATCCTAAGAGTTCTCATCACAAGGAAAATATATTTATTTTCTACTTCTTTAATTTTGAATCTATATGAGATGACAAATGTTCACTAAACTTATTGTGCTAATCACTTCATGACATATGTAAGCTAAATCATTATGCTGCATACCTTATACATATACATATACCTTATACAGTGGTATATGTCAGTCATATCTCAATAAAACTGCAAGACAAATTAAAAATAAATAAATAGATAAATAAATTTGCTACATACAAATGGAATGCAAAATTTGGAGCAAATGAAGCAAAAAATTCTCTTTCTTTTTAAAGAATTGCTATTGGATAAATAACTTCTGTTTTTTCTCTAACCATTTGACACTTCTTTTCTGCTTGTTTTATCCTTTAAATACAAAATTTTCTGGCCTAGCCATCTTCACAAGTACATGTTTTCAAGGGACAAGTTCACACTGAAAATAAAAATCATAATACTTGCTAACATGTATTGACATGTACCTGACACTTCATGTTCCAGGCTGTGTTCTACATACTTTATTTGTAGTAGTTCATTTAAACTCATAAATGTGTGAATAGCTGTTGCTTTTATCACAATATTACACTAAGAAATGAATGTACAAAAAGATGAAGTAACTTGGCCAAGGTTTCCAAGTTTTCAACTTGACTAATACATCAAATTTAACAGCGGTTCCAATCCCAGCACAGCCTCATCCCTAAACCTTAGCACTTTGACACCAGTTATTTTTCTGGCCTCTCCCCCATAATTTGTTCAATTTTATTTGCATATCTTAGCATATAGTTTAAACATGTGGTCCCTGTCTCAGTTACCTTTGTTAGAAACTGAATAAAATCTTAACCTCTATCATCAATGGGGAATATTAAATAAATTACAGTATGTTCCTACTGTGAAATATTATACAGTGATCAAAAAGAACGAGGCATATACAAATACGGTAACATGGAAAGTTGTCCATGACATATTGTTGTGTAAAAAGAGAAAATGATAAAACAAAGGATCCAGCAAACAAATGCCAGACACCTATATATGCCAAAGTATACAGAAAAATACCTGGAAGAATATAGGTCAAACTCAAGAAAAGGACTGGGGAGTGGGGAAATGAGGAAAAGTTATAATGTGATCTTACATGCTTGTGAATTGTCTACTTTTTTATAATGGGTTCAGGCCATTTGTATAATGGAAAAAAATAACATTAAACAACGGGCTAACAATATTTGATAATGCCGTTATTTAGCTAGATTTCCCCTCATTATTATTCCATTTTATTTTTCTGACCTTATTTTCCTTTCCTTTCTCCATACACAACCTGGGTGCCAATTATACTGGGCTTTTTCTTTTCTGAACATTTTCTTATGCTTCCACCTCAACCCAGAGTAATTTCCTTTTCTATAATTTTAATCTCTCTAAAGAAAATCATGCACATATTATATTTTGGTACATAATTCATAAAAGGAAGAGTCCAAATATTCAGGAAATTTTCTGCATTTTGAATCAACAAGGTTTAATGAATTAAATATACTATTTCCTGAAGTTTAAAGTTGTAGAAAATAATAAATAGTTTAAAAGTTTCTGAATAATTATATTTCTTTGTAAAAAGATGGCTTACTTAAACATTAAGGATATTGTGACAGGTCTGAATGATATGGAGTGGAGTGTACACACACAAAAAGAAAAAGACACATTTCATTCTAAAAATTAAAAAATCAAAAAACAAGTTTCTTACCATTGTGAGAGTAAATGGATGGTTTTCCAATGCAGACACACTGGGACAATGTAGAACAATATACTAAAAAGCAACAAACAATTTTTAAATGACCAGAAAAGAAATCCAAATAGTCTAATGATGTTAATTTTCAAAAAATATGTAAAGATAAAGGGTATTTTAAAAGTTTCCGGACACTGACTCACCTGGCCAGGTCTTGCTTTAAAATTTTCTTTGACCATTCGGATTTCCATGACATCTGAGGGATGACTTATGACTGAGATGATGGTGACTGGTTTATTGCTCCGGATACACCTGTAAAGCCTTTCAGCACAATACAGGCACAAAGGTCCAGAAATCCAAAGCCAGGTCTAACGGAGAATTTTTGAAATACACTTTAAGAAACTCTCGTATTATAAGAATCTTTATATCCTGCCCAACTGCTTATTTGACACATTACAGTAATAATACAGTAATAATATATATTTTTTAGCATTCAATAATAAACATTTATTTCTTGGTAACATATCTGTAGGACAACTGGGGTGTTTGTTCCATGTGTCACATCATAGGACCAAAGCTTGAGGAGCAGTGGCTACCCCAGGTATGCTCTTGCCATGGTGCTGGTAGAAGTACAAGAGGACAAGCCCAATCAGACAAGCACACACATCATATCCTCTGCTCACATCACATCCACTAGCATCCCATTGGCCAAAGCAAGTTACATGGCCAAAGATATGGAACGCTTCATGAGTTTGCCTGTCATCCTTGTGCAGGGGCCATGTTAATCTTCTCTGTATCGTTCCACTTTTAGTATATGTGCTGCTGAAGTGAGAACAGTAATAATATTTTAATCTGTATTTTAAATAACAAAGTGTAAAGAAAAATGCGTAAAAAACAACAGATGCTCACTGCAACTTAAACAAGAGTAAAGTATGAAATAAAAGGGGAAGTAATATCAAGACCCTACCCTCTAGCCCTTGCTAAGGGTATAACTACCATTAACAGGTAAGCATACGTTGTTTCATGTATCCTTCTGTGCACACCAGAAATATATAATGTATATATATACAATATCTTTATCTAACAAGAGAAGAAAGGGAAGTAAAAGCTCAAATAAATCTGAAGATGATTTTAACAAAAATGTACCAGTTCAATGTTTGTTAAAAAAATGAGAACCATAGATATTGATGATGCACACAATGTATATGCATAATGTACGTATACAAAATGTATACCCAACGTAAAATACAGATATGCACATATTTTTAAATATGGGTATACCACATGTGTTGTTCACAACTTACTTTTACGTAATATGAATAGCAGATAATATTTAGAATTTGGAAACCATGACAATTTTGCATGTGTGCTGGAGGGATAGCCCTGATCCCAGGATAACTGCGTAACCTGTGTAGCCAACCTTTCTCTTACAGCTGCATACTTTACCTCCCTCAAAACCTGGAGGCCTCCAACCCAAACTTATTTTCATGGTCACTTCTTTAAACCTTATTTACAGAGTTATTCCAGAACTATATTCTTCCACGCAAAGCATGCCTCTTCCTCACATTTGGTTAGAAACTGTGTGAAGAGTAAGCATCACAGGACAAGCTCTGCAACTTTGGGGCAGTCACCATTCGAGCATCAGGTCGCACACAAGTAAAGTGGGAGTCCCAATACCTGCCCTCCCTAACATATAGTATTGTGTGAAGCCCAGAAAAGCAATGAAGGTTGTAAAGTCTAATAGAAATCTAGAGGGTTATTATTAATAATAAACACAAGACTAACACTCACTCACTCCAAAGTCATCTACAAACTCGACCTTTTGATCCCCCTTTCTTCTTCTTAAAACAGACATTCAACATCACCATTCCCTGATTTTCACTTGCTACAGCCAAAGAATACAGGGCATAATACCCATGTGGGCAGCTCCCGTGGCCACAAGGGAAGATTAGGACCTTTATCAAACTACTGGCTGGGTCTTTGGGAAAGAAGTTTTCTAAGAGCAAATCAACAACCTGGTTTTACACTCTACTTCTCCCACGTGTTAGCCTGTAGAGTTTGGTCAAGGTATTTTATGTATTTAAGCCACAATTTCCTCATCAGAAAATTGAGGATGATACTAATTACTTCAAAGAGTTGTGAATACTGAAGAAATTATGCATATAATATATTTTAGCATAGTTCCTAGCAGATGATATTAAGCATTCAATAAATTGATTTTACAGCTTAGTATTTATAATATTATATATAATATTGTACCATAATATTATAATATACCATAATAATTATTAGTAGTAGTACTAGTTCTTTCACTATTGTTTTCCTTATTCAACTTATTTTTCTCAATGCATAAGGAAAATATCTTTGCTACCTTTCTTGTGGCAAGTACCAGTGCCACAGTATGCAAAGACCATATGATCAGTTAAGCAGGGATTTTCTATATTCTGTAATATAATAGGTCTTCCTCGTTGAGCTGTCGGCTGCCTATAATGAAACAATAGGTACTAACTTGCTATTGAAACATCCTGAAACATTCTCTTCTGCAAGAATAATTGCTTCATTACCTTCAAAAACATGTCGAAATACAATGTTGATCAATTGTTATGGAAACATGGACTTTGCAGAGACTATTAAAGACATAGAATTAATCTGACCTGTGGAAAATTAGCTTGGAACCTGGGCTCTTCCATACAAATCTTCACAAATGTGTTCTGGGTAAGCTCATCTGGTTTTGAAAATCCTCCAGGGAAAGATTCATGAAAATGTTCTGAGAGATACTCTGGTAAGTGAATATTCTGGTAGCGGGTTCCATTAAGATTGATGCAGCCAGGAGGGTGCGTATCTAAATTAGTTTGATACTTAAGCAGCCCTCTAAAGTTAAGAAAAAAATAAAAACAAGGAGATGAAAAAGAGGTTGAAATCAGAGAACAGAGTACAAGAAAATAACCTTATTTTCTTGTTAACTTTACACAGCATTTATCCAAAAAAAATGCTTCTCATATATCTTACTTAAGAGCAATTGAGAAATCTTAAAACTTTTAATAAATTCTTTACTATGGAACTAAATCAAAAAATTTAGACCCCCCCCCCACAAATGCCACAAATACATGGTAGAGAAGACACTTGCAATCTTTCCAAATATTCTTGAATTTGACAGCCTTTACTTCAAGTCTATTAGGCATTCATACAATCACATACAAGTTTTCACTTCAATAAACACTATAATGATGAGTACTTTCACTATAATTTCAAACACAAATGGAAAAGTATGGGGATCATACTTGATTTGGCTAAGACTAGATAAAACAAGCCTTGTTGATTTACAGAGAAACGTTAAACAAACATAACGACAGAAACTGGAAGCTTGCATCTCCTGTGATCTGAAAACAATACACAGCAATCAGGCCCTAAACCTGCTTACTTTTCAATTTCTCCCACATAAAAGGCTCAAAATAATGAATCAAGAAGGAGAACTTAAAACCCTAAAATCCCATTCTTATTATTTCATATTTTGTGAGATTTAAGATAACCCTTCAACTTTCTGTGCTCTTTATTTCTTATAAGGAGTTAAGTAAGATCTACCTCACAGGGATAGTGCATGAAATCATAGATTATATAAAAAAAATTTTTTTGGCATAAGCAAATCTTGAAGAAAAAAGTAAGATTTTGAAAAGCATTGAAAATGTTTATTTTAATTTGGAGATATTAAAATTTTGGTTTCCAAAATTATTTTTCCTCGTTGTCTATGTTTTTAAATTACCCTTCATGCTCCCAAACAATCAATTTTAGTACATTTAAAAAGTACATCTTTAAGTTCACCACGGCTATAATTTTACAAATGATATTACAAGGATGATATTTTCAAACAACAAAAACTATAACAAGAAAACTGACACTAAA
This sequence comes from Delphinus delphis, assembly GCF_949987515.2. Classification (NCBI taxonomy): domain Eukaryota; kingdom Metazoa; phylum Chordata; class Mammalia; order Artiodactyla; family Delphinidae; genus Delphinus; species Delphinus delphis. The sequence continues at coordinate 44,735,901 of NC_082690.1, read as the reverse complement.
TAGGTCAATGACTTAGCAATGACTAAGGTAGTCTTGGTGGAATGTACCATCTACTCAACCTGATCATTCTCCCTTTTACCCCTTTTACTTATGTTCAATTCCCTTTCTCTCTTCACTTTATTTTACTTTCTTCCCTAAAACCAGTCATTATGAAGTCACTGGAGAGCACAGAGAACACGTCAGGAGAATCTAAGTAGTGGTTGTATTACATAACATCCATGGTAGACCACACACACATTTTTTTTCAGTAATGCAGTAGATATGGCCTAGGTATGGAATAAATGAATGCATATTATATAAATGTGAGCCAAGTACTCTTTAAAAGTAATCTAAACTCTATAAAAGTAATCTTTTATAGAGTTCTAGTCATATAATACAATTGTGTCATTTTAATACTTGAAAAATCCATTAATTTGATGCAGCTTTTATTACAAGTAATGAGTTACCCAAAACTGTTGCTCTTACTAACTATCCCAAGGGTAGTGGCTGATGGGTGGGCAGGCCAAAAATCTCGATCATTTTTTTCTATTGGTTGCTAAGTTGAACAAACATTGGCATAATACAACTGGCAGTATCCTAGATGGTGCTACAGATAGTCAGATCTGGCCCCTAACACTCCAAAAACTTAAAATCCAGTTTAGAAGATATCTTTAGAGAAGCTGAACATAACTCAGACCACAAATAATAATTTGAGTAGAGTGATTTGATAAGAGCTTAGTGGGCTTCCCTGGTGGCGCAGTGGTTGAGAGTCCGCCTGCCGATGCAGTGGACACGGGTTCGTGCCCCGGTCCAGGAAGATCCCACATGCTGCGGAGCGGCTGGGCCCGTGAGCCATGGCCGCTGAGCCTGCGCGTCCGGAGCCTGTGCTCCGCAACGGGAGAGGCTACAACAGTGAGAGGCCCGTGTACCGCAAAAAAAAAAAAAAAAGGGCTTAGTAATGTATAGAAGACATGAGGTCCAGTCCAGAGCAATTTGTATACATTTCACATTACCCTCACCACAGCTACCTGAAATACAAATTATTATTCCCATTTTACAAATTAAGAAACTATTTTAATAAATTAATACCCTAGGGTCACACAGCTAATAAGTGGCCGAGCCAAGATTTGAACACAGGTCTGACTCAAATTCTAAGCTCTTCACCTCTTACTATACAGCATGTTAGTTCACTGGATCATTGGATCCTCACAACATACCTTTGAAAAAGTAAGGGAGGGGAAGGTCAATATTTATTAAGAAAGTATGTCAGGAATTTTGTAAACATCTATTTCCCACTTAAAATTCAAAACAAAATAACATACCAGGCCTTTTTATTCCCATTACACAGATGAGAAACACAAGGCTATCGTTTAGGTCAGAGATTAATTAAGTAGTAGTCAAAGCATGGGATTCAGAAACCTGAGCTCCCTCACTCCAAAAACCTATATCGTGCACAGCAAATCAGTTGGTTAAAGAAGTAGACATTAAGGGAAGGGGTTCAAAACAAACAAAAGCTTGGCAATTAGGTCAGATAGAGAGAGAGAGTGTGTGTGTGTGAGTGTGTGTGTGAGAGTGTGTGTGTGTGTGTGTGTGTGTGTGTGTGTGTGTGTGTGTGTGTGTGAAGCGGCTGCTTCACATCAGGCAAAGAAATGTTATTTATTCCTTCTCCTAAGTCATCACAGCATTCAAGTGGGCATCACCCCATGTGCTAATGGTCCTTAGAATGACAAATATTTTTACTATGCAGTACAAATCTTCAGGACAGCCCAATCAAATAAACAATGTTGCCATTCTTGGTGTATAAAGTAGCATATAATATTTTAAAATTCCTTTTAATTTTGAGAGTTTTATGTTATTTTAAGCTATTATCAAGCTTAATGGCATAGGTTACCTCTGTCTATGCCCATTAAAATGGTCTTTTCTTTGTCTCAGATTGTAGTTGTTGCCATTGAAGAAACATGGATAAGAGAGAAAAGATCTACGGGCAAACAATGATAAGAAGCCAAAAATATCATTCATCAGAAAAAAATCAAGCATGGAATCTCTGGGTTTTTTGGCTAAATTAGGTGGTAAAGATACTGACGGGTTCAAAAGGAAGGACACTGGCAGGTATCAAACTTAGTATTGGAAGGATAGGTAGTACATGCCAGACAGGTGCTTGCTGCTTCAATACCTATTTCCACAAACTTCATAATACATTTGTGTGGTAAAGGTCAGTAGCCCCATCTCAGAATGAGTGAAAACATTCAGAACTGTTAAGTAATCTGCCCAAGACCACACTGTCAGTCTGTAGCCAAGTCAGAGTACAAAGGCCATACACCTTCCCATGTACTAGACCTGCTCCCCCTGCAGAATTCCCATTCTACTTATGAACAATATACTGAAATTGAAGACCAATGTGTGCAATGAATAAACTTTATGGCTCTACATGGTGATATATCTGGAAAAGGAGGTAGTATATTTCTACCAAACCAATAATTTTATGCTATTTTTTAAGTTCAAATAAATGCAGTAACTTACTTTTTCATTGTACTAGTAAAAAATAAAACTTTTTTAGTACTGGTACAGAACTTTTTAGAAATTTTAGAAATTTCTTTGGTACTACTGAAGAAATGCTTAGAATTTGCAACCCTAGAATATAACATTTCTTTAAAAATTATATTTCAAGTCCATAAAATAATTTCACTCTGAAGGATTTTGAATAAGAATGTACATTAGATATTATAGATGCTAGATTGATAGATAAAAATCAGATATCATCTTTTTAATCCAGTTACTTCACTGTGACCACGTTTGTTAAAACTGAGTTCAATATTACATGTGGTCTTTGTGATTTCTTTGAATCCCTAGTACCTATATTTATTTCAGCAAACATAATAGACTTGTCTTTCTTTAGAGTTTAATGCAATCTTTTCAAATACAACAGAGCCCACTTTAATTAACACTTTAAATAATGCACAGCTGTATCTATCTGATGAATAATCCTGATTTTCTTCCTTGCCCCACATCACCACTGAGATACACCTATTTCACATTTATTATTATTTAAGTTTTGAAACGTATTAATTTAAACGATATGGCCTCTGTCTTTAAGAAGCTTAGAATTTAGTGCACTTCCATCCAACAGAACTTTCTGTGGTGGTGGAAATGGTCTAAATCTGTGCTGTGTGGCCATGGGCCACATTTGGCTATTGAGCAATTGAAACGTGGTAGTGCAGGCAAAAAATTGAATTTTTCATATTATTTCATTGTAATTAATCTAAATTGAATAGCACAACTTTAATGGGTATAATTAGGCATGAAAGCAAAAACAACTAAAAACCAAAATGAGTAAGGCTATATAGACGTATAGTGACCCCTGGAGAGTACATAGAGATAATGAACTCTGATTATGACATTCTGGAAAGGCCTTCACGGGGAAGCAACTGAAGGATGTGGAGATTCTAATGTTAGAGACTAGGGAAATGGCATTCCAATATGAGGGAGTAGTATGAACAAAAGCACATTGTTTATTCCCAAATTAGTAGAAGGGATAATATCTTGTGCATTTATATATCCCTCTTATAACTACACTCACTGCCAAATCTCATCAGCCCTCCTGCAAGTTTCTTGCATGTAGTAAGTCTTCAGTGAGTTTCTAGTGAATTGATTTTAAAAGCAAATAATAACTACATAATTTGTTTGAATACAGCAAGTGCATCTAAAAGTTAAAATAAAGGGAGGGCTTCCCTGGTGGTGCAGTGGTTGAGAGTCTGCCTGCCGACGCAGGGGACACAGGTTCGTGCCCGGGGCCGGGAAGATCCCACATGCCGCGCGCAGAGCGGCTGGGCCCATGAGCCATGGCCGCTGAGCCTGCGAGTCCAGAGCCTGTGCTCCGCAATGGGAGAGGTCACAACAGTGAGAGGCCCACCTACCGCAAAAAAAAAATAATAATAATAAAATAAAGGGAACATTCTTATATTGTTGTACCTTTCCTAATTAAATGAAAAATCATTTGAAAGTGAAAGAAAAAGACGTTAGTGAATGGTAAGCAGAGAATATTGCCAAGTTAAGACAGTGATGTGGCAGGGAGTTGGGGAAGGAGGCACATGGCCTATGTGGGAATAGGAACACTTATTACTAATTTATTTTAGGTATATTGCATTATGTTCTAAAAGAGAGATTTTGAAGTATCTCTGGAATGTCTAGCATCCTTCAATCATGAGAGATCAAGGATTTTATGGTGTATCAAAACACATGGTTGTGGACACTATTGTTTTTGTACTCATAAGGATTTCAAGATGTGCTTGCAACACTGAACAGTGTTTCCACAAAATAGGTTTCTTTCTTTCTTTCCTTTTTTCCTCACTAGGCATTATAGTTATACCACTATTTTTTAATGCCTGGCTGTGACAAAGTCATAGAAAATAATATAGTACACAGAATAAATCCTACCAGGTTAAAACATAGAAATCATAAGAACTTTTTACGGCAAAAGTTAAATATTACAAAACACTATGCCTGCCAAAAAGAGAATCACAAAATCATCTCTACTTTAACTGCAAGTTACACATTCTTAACAAATGCAGTGTTGCTTATGAGACCTTTATGTTTGTGGTGATTTTAATCCTTTTTTAAAGTGGAGAAAAAAATCCTTGTCCCAGGAGGAATCTATTTTTTACCTTGTATTCTATAACATACAAAATATTTCTTTTCTTTACAGAAAAAATATAACAACTTGTTTCTGACCATTCTTTTTACTTTGCTTCAAGTACAAAAAAAGAGCTTAAGAAAATACATCCAAATTCAATATTGCAAAACCCACTGGAATTCACTGGATTCTGAGGAATCCACTAGAATATACACTACTTAAGGTCAAAGATTTGTCCTGTGCCTCTATTTTTCTGGTGTCTGGAACAGTGCCTATAATCTGTAACAAGTGTTCGATAAATATTCACTGAATGGATTAATAAATGGCTGGAAGTATATAAATAATTTTTTTTGTGGTTATTTTTGAAACACGTGATTGAGGAGTCACCCGGTTTTAACAAACACAGAAGTTAGTTTGAACTCATTCTGATTTCAATAAAGATGTCTAGACTTTAGCAAATGGCATTTAGTAAAATAAACCATGTGTGTTCATTCAACTTTGCAGGGAATAGCATTAAATAGGTCTGCAACTTACAGCATCCCTCTTCACCCTTGAGTACTGCAAAGTCCAACCTGAGATCTCAGCCCTGCCCTGAACCTGAGCCCATCCTAACCTAGGTAGACAAGTCATCAAGAGAGTCAATTCTATCTGTTAGCAGCATCTAGAAATAGAGTGCTTTCCTAAACTAAGGATCCAGCATGCCTCAGGGAAACCCTAAGCATCAGATACCCATCCAACCAAAGCTTCTACTCTCACCCCCACTTTGTCGGGTCTGGCCAGATTCTTGCCAGATACTTGCCTCTGCATTCTTTGCTGGGCTCTTGCTACAGACAGCCGAGTGTACTCGCAACCTGCAGCTTGAGTGGAGCATGTATTGTGTCTAGCTCTTGCTGGTGGTGATGCCCAAGGTACGAGACTGGGCGACACAAACAGGGCCAGCATCATGGGTGTGTGACCTGTGTGCTCTCACAGGACCCTGATCTTAGAAAGGCACTGTAATTGGTTCAGTGCTCTGTTGCCATCATCTTGAAATGCTTAATAATTTTCTATCAAAGGGCCCCGCATTTTCATTTTGCAGTGAGCACTGCAATTAAGCACCCTGCCACAGACACAATGCAGCTGGCAAAACAAAGCCTTGGAGTCTAAGGACATAGGGTCAAGATCCCAACCCTCCCTACGTGTGTGAAGGAAAATAGGTCATTTTAATACGTTTTCTCAGCTGAAAGCGAGAGACCGTGCCTGTTACCCTCTACTTCACAGGTATATAAAGGAAAGGACTTTGATCTCTTGGGAAGGAAAAAATATGTAAGCATCTAATATTTGTTACTATTTCCTCTGCTTTCAGGCTTTGCTAAAAGGGCAGTGGGAGAGAAAAGGATTATTCCACATTTCATAAAAAACATTAATGTACTGAAAATATTTTTACCATAAATTTAGCCCTAGTTCCTTCTCCTTCCTCCCCAACTTTCTCACCCTGTACCTCTAGCCAGAACCACTTGTTATTATAAATAAGGTCCCAGGAGAAACACTGAGGTTAAAATTATGTGAGAAAGTATTTGGGCTGAAGCTCACTACTTCTATCCTCAAACTGGGGAGAACGTTAACTCACAGTTTAGAAGATTAAAAATGCATTAGTAAGCATAGCTCATAGCATAAATTAATTCATTTACATGAAAATGCTTCAAATATACTACACATCTCTGTCTATACAATGGCCTCCTTATGGGAGAAAATACCGCACGATCTCAATTCCCACCCCTACCTGGCTTTCAGGATAAAATATCAGCAAAAATAAATAAATCATAAGACTTTAGTCAGGAATTATTACATAGAAAAATCATTTTTTACACAAGAAGGAAAATTAATCCTATGAATGGGAAATTAGAAATGGGAAAAAACACATACATGTCTAAAGATCATAGTTGTATAGAACACTATATTTATTAACATATGGAAAATATGTAAATATTATGGGGGGGATTTGAATTCCACATAACAAAGACTTAATCCCTCAGGAATTTTATTCCCCCAATATATTTTAAGTAAAAAATTAAAAAACCAAAAATGTGAAAGAAGACAAATAAAAAGAGATGAAAAACTTTCCTCCATGATCCAAAGAATTTTTAGCCACAGAAGCACACAAAAATCTCCAGCAAAAATGTGCCAGTCTACAACACAACGAAAATAGTTAAGACTTAAAAGTTAATTCTTCAGGCACAGGAATTGATATTCCAGCTGCCATAATAACTTATTACCTAGATAACACTAAGTATAAGTGACAGGCCCAAAATGGTAATCCAAGTTGCATTTAAATAAATACACAGATTATTTTTATTGCTATCTGCAATACTTTAATATTTGAGGAAAATTGGAAGGGCCTAGAAGAATAACACATTCCTAGCTAAAAGCCAATTAATACAGTTCCATGTAATCTAGCAAACACTGAGTGAATGATGATTTAGGATTGATGATGAAAGGGATTCCACTGATGAAGATAAGTAAGAAACAGTCCTACCCTCAAAAACACTATAATTTACCTAGGATACATCACTCTGCTATATGTTCTTTTCTCTTTCATACTGTAACTCGCAGATGCATAATGGAGGTAGACTGCAGAGAATTTTCTACTATTCAACTACAACTTCAGCTATAACCTGACTTTCTCCCTTTTACCTAAGGTTTTATATAGTGTTTAATATTCTGTACTTTGGGCTTAACATACAGCTTCTGGGCCTTCCTTTCCCTTGGCTTCACCAAGTTTCCATTTGACATTCTAAGAAGAGCTGGTGCCTCTCCCCAGTAGGAATATCCCACAAGCCTCTCCTCCTTCCACATCAGTGTGGGTAAAAGGAGCCCTCAGGGTTTCCCTGGTGGCACAGTGGTTGAGAGTCCGCCTGCCGATGCAGGGGACACGGGTTCGTGCCCCAGGCCGGGAAGATCCCACATGCCGCGGAGGGGCTGGGCCCGTGAGCCATGGCCGCTGAGCCTGCGCGTCCGGAGCCTGTGCTCCGCAACGGGAGAGGCCACAACAGTGAGAGGCCCGCGTACTGCAAAAACAAACAAACAAACAACAACAACAAACAAAAAAAAAACACAAAAAAACCAAAAAGGAGCCCTCAGTACAAGTGCTTCTAAAAGAGAAGATTCTTGGGAATCGACAACTTCTAACACTTAACTATATTGCATAAATACCTCCATCCCCCAAGAGTATATTCTTAATTTTCTCCTCCTAAGGGCATAGTAGAGGGAAGATAAACCAACACAATAGGCCTAATCTCATAAGTATTTGTCTACCCTGGGTTAACTTCTTGAGTTTCAATACCTATGAAGCTGACAGTGCCTCTGGTTCATTGTCATTGTTGACAAAGGCTGCTCACTGTGTTCCTCGGGTTTAAAGAACAAATGTTTTTAGAAACATGCACCTAGAAAACCATTCCTTTTAAATTCTCTGAAAAAAATGATTCAAGCAGAATATAAATCATGTTCTACAACGAACTCTTGCCAGCAGTAGTCCCAAGTGGCAGAAAGCTCTGTTTAAAAGAATAATCCAGGTCTCATTTTTGTAATAAAATATAGTCTGGGAAGTCCAGCTGGCTCAGTTATTCGCTATTGTTTGGCTCTCACTGCCATCTACACCTTTGAGAAGGACCTTCCCCCTTTCTTTCCCAGAATTCTCACATTATATTTCCTCTCTTACGTAAATAAAAAATAAAATACAGTTACTACCCATGCAACACTTCCGAGAGCTAAAGCCAGTGGGAGCGTTGACTGTCATAAAATTGAAAGTCTAGGGTGCCCTATCTCATTTAAGAGTGCCCTATCTCATTTACGATGCTTTCCCTCCACACGCCTTTCAAAGGAGTGGGGTTAGGCTCTGGGCTGAGACTCTGTGACATTCATAATTGCTTTTCCCTCCAATACCCTTTCATCAGGAAGTGAGAATGGCAGTATATCTCGCCTCCTGATGAGTTTTTCAAATGAAAAGGAAGAAAGAAACGTCCAGTTACATTCATGCCTGGAAAGAGGGAACATTTTTGGCTTTTAAAATTTTTTCTGAATGTCTTCTGAATTGAAATATCTTTAGTACAGTGTACAAATGGCAACCTCCTAGAAAGGTGTGTTAAAAATCAGAAAAAAAATTCCTCAGGAGAAGGCTTGTCTTGCAAATCCCAAAATAAACCTTTATCATTAAAATCAGTTGAACCTTTGAGACCTAACAACATTATAAAAACTGTTGCCCTTTAAGATTATTCTTTTGATCTGCTAAGCAGTTTTCGTTATATGTTTATCAAATTACTTTGCTGATAGGAAAATCTGGGCTCTTCAAAAGTGCAGTGTCTTTATCAAAACAAAAACGATTCTTCAGCAAATTAAATGTGGAGTTTCTTCCTTACACAGTTATTAGTATCAGTACCAGTATAATTTTTTATCCTGCTAACATTTATTGAATATATCTATATTCTGCCTACATTGCTGCATTCACTTATTTAAACATGAGACAACCCTGATATAGATATTTTATTATTAATCCCATAAAATAGATGAAAAAGAAAGGGCAAATTATCTGGCAAGGCCATACAGCTATTAAGTGATGTAGCTCTTAATTGCCATGTTATACTGACCTCCTAGGAAAAAAAAAATTAATGTATTTTAAAAATCTATTTGAACACTGATAAAACATCTGAATTTAGTATATATGAAATGTGGGTTTTTTAGGGTGCCATGCAATAGAATTGCTTATCCTAATGAAAAAAATCTAAAACATAGGTAATAGGAATGAAAACTAGGTTAAGCTAAAGGCATGCATAATCGTGGAACATGATAATTGGATCTTAAATAATATTGAGTTGTAATATTTTGAGCAAAGAAGGTAAGACTTCCACTTTGCCAATATAGATTGCATACCCCAAGAACACCGTATTTAATTTTGGTTTCCAGATTTGAAAGGGATACAGGGAAGCCATGCCAAACTGTAGCCAGTTTGATTTACTGGTTAGGAACGTGGGCTCTGGAATCTGATACCTGGGTTCAAACCCAAGCTCTTCTATTTACTAGCCATGACTTTCAGCAAGTTTCTTCACCTCTCAGTGCCCCTGTTCTCTCACCTGGACAATAGGCATGATATTAATGATAATGATAATAATAATAATAACAGCAAATTTTACCGGAGTTGTTGGGAGGACTTAATGAAATCAACCATTAGTAAGATAAGTACTCAATGAATATTAACTATTAATTTATTCAAAGGAGAAAGTAACAGAGGAACAGAATTTAAAGAAGGAGAAGAACTCAATTTCCATGGCCTCCAGAGTCACAGACTTTTAAATCATTGGGTAGAAATTAAAGTAAAATAGATTCTGTTTCAAAAGAGAAATGACTTTGTGAAAGTGAGAGCTTTCCAAAAACAGAATGGGCTTTTCACAATTATATATTTACTTAGACATATTGTAGGGAGACTCAAAGATTCTTGGTCAAAATCATCTTTTGAGCTTCCTCCAAAGTTTGAGATTCTATAAAAATAAAATTGACTTTAGAAAATCATATGAAGCAATTGTTCGTCCTTACTACAGAAGTCTGATTATAGAAGGAAACCAGTCAACAATTTCAAACTGCTTCATTGTTGAAGTCAAAAATTTTCTAAAATTTCTAGCCCACATTGATCCTTCAATTCTCTAGGCCACCAGAATTCTTGAAAATAAAATATGTTTACACTTGGAAAATATGCAGTTTAAAATTGTGTTTAGCTCTTTCAACCCTTTTTGTTTAATGTCAAACCAATTACTAATTCTGGGAAACTAAGTATCATATATTATATAGTTCTTTCACACTTTATTATAGTACTTACCACATTGATAGAGAAAGAAGCAAATGCCCAACAAATAGTGCTTTTCTGTTCAAACCTAAAGCATACCATTAACAGAAATCTCAATATAAATTCAAGAAGCTTGTTTTGAATAGCTGCACTTTACTTGTATAACCAAAAGCTAGAGAATGACATTATCAAGGAATTTTATAAATAAAGATATGTCTAAGTCTTCAACATTGGCACAAATAACAGCTTCAATAGATTTACTTGTAGATAGATCCTTTAAAGATAAAAAAGAACATTTTGAGAAATGTTCCATTTTAAGAAAGCTGTAAGATTTATCAGTAATAATTTTTCCTACACCAGAAGCATAATCTATGTAGTTTTATTAAAAATTAAACTTTATAGAGTTACAAACTTTTAGTTATAAGATGAATAAGTTCTAAGGATCTAGTGTACAGCGTGGTGACTACAGTTAATGATACTGTATTGTATACTTGAAATTTGCTGAGAGTAGATCTCAAAAGTTCACACCAGAAAAAAAAAAAGAGGAAACTCTGTGAAATGATAGATGTGTTAATTCACTTGTACACTTTAAATACATGCAATTTCATTTGCCAATTATACTTCAATTAAAAAAATTAAACTTTATAAAAAATGTGTACTATAGAATGCTTAGAGTATTATATATTTGTTGCACAACAGTTATTTCAGTATTTTAATAATTGTTTTCTTCATTTTAATCAATCATATGTAAAGAACTATTAATTCAGTTGGTATAATAGAGTGATTATATTTAACTCATTCTGTTGATGTCTTTGGTTATTTCTTTACATAAATTAAAGTCACTTTCTGTTTATGACCCCTGTTCTACAGAAGTAAAATCAAATTTTAAATATACCTTCTTTTACTTCCAAAAAAATGGAGAAAGGACTCTTAATACTCTCTAACTTCAGAAGCCTGTTAGAACTCCTGAAACTTTGAAAAATAACTCTACTTTGAATTACAAAGAAACAGATTTTCTGTTTTAATTTAGTACAACATAAAGCCAAAAGAATGCATAACTAATTATACTAACAAATTATTATATTTTTCTCTCATCTGTTATAGCTAAAGAGAGAGAGAGGAAGAGAGAACAATTCCAGATAAATCAAGATATTAACCTCTCTAAAAAAACTTAAGACCAAATCCTTGGAAGTACCGAACTCTCCAAAAAAAAAGTATAACAATATAAGTTTTTGAGTCAGAATGCCTGGATTTGAATCCAGGATACATCAGTTAAGCAAACTTTAGCAAATTATGTACTCTCTCTAAATCTGTTTTCCCACCCATAAAAAGGGTTTAACAATATTATTTATCCTTATAAAACTATAATCCTGGGCTTCTCTGGTGGTGCAGTGGTTGAGAGTCCACCTGCCGATGCAGGGGACACGGGTTCGTGCCCCGGTCTGGGAAGATCTCACATGCCACGGAGCGGCTGGGCCCGTGAGCCATGGCCGCTGAGCCTGCGCGTCCGGAGCCTGTGCTCCGCAACGGGAGAGGCCACAAGAGTGAGAGGCCCGCGTACCGCAAAAAGAAAACAAAAACAAAATCAAAACAAAAAAACCCTATAATCCTTTAATAATATAAATCATCTAAATCATTCTGAATTTATGCTTGGCATATAGTAAGCACTTTGCAAATGTTTTAAATTAGTATTTTCATTAGTAGCACATCCGTTTACTCATAGTCCATTTTTATGATAATAGCCCTGGACAGGCATGCAAGCCATTTAAAGAACAGAATATAAAGCAGTTTTTCTCTACCAAGGGCTTTCTCGGTGCCCTAATGCTCTACACAATGTGTTAGCCCCACAATGGGAAAAGAACAGAACCCAGAGGTTCCACTGACTGTGGCCCTCTTCCCTGTGTGGCAGCCATGGCTAGCTGGAAGTCGGGATTATATATGGCCATGTGTCTAATGCTCTACAATTATACGTTCTAGAACCATGATACAGAATAAATTGAACCAGGACGTAGGAGACGGAGATCCACATAATACTGATGTCTAAATCAATGGCCTCCAAAACTGGGGGAACACATTTTGAACATGCACCTTGAAATAAATATATAATTTATGGATAAGATTTACCGTACTGACAAAGTACATTATAAAACATTCTGAAGAAAAAATTAACAGCAGGTCTGAACCTTTCTCCAAATACTGTTTCCCTGGAAACATTTTGAGTTAGGATAAACAGGGAGTGCCAGCTGTGTTACCAACCAGCATTGATTATTATTGATGGAAAGCATCTGGACCTGGAGGATGCTGAGTGACCTCAGCTTCCTGATGCACTGTGTTCTAGCAACTGAGGGCATCCCTTGAGGAGACTTGGACTGTTACCAAGAGACTGGTTCCTGTGGAGCATGAGCCTTCCCAAGGCAAGGTAGTCCTTGTGTATCCATATGGTCTCATCTTAAAACTGAGTTACTACATTCAGGTAAGGGAGAGAAGGTGGAAAATGGTTACTGTGCATCTAGAGGGAGCCCTACTGAAGAAGCACCTGACATTATCCTGTTGACATTCCATGTTTCCTGTCCTGTATCCCTCTACTAAACCAAGTGAACCTGATGCCAGACAATAGCCTATTGTGTCATATTAGTGTGAGTGTCAAGACAAAATCACAGGTCCACTCTGTAATCATGCAGACATATACATACACAAAAATATATTATTTATTTACATCCTCTGACCTAATGAATTATTTTAAGCACCATACATTTGAGTGTACTGCTTGGGTCAACATACTTTTCAGAGTATTTGGGGTAAATTCTTTGTAAAAACTTGGGATGCTATCTCTCTTCCCTTTGTGATTTTCTGGTGTTTCGGACAGATCCTTGTCTTTGGGTCTTATAAATCTTTGGCTGTCTCTGCAAATATTAGTAAACTAGTAACTCCACTGTTACAAACTCTGCAGCAGCAAGACATAATGAATTCCTGAAAATTCAAACACTAAATATCTTCTTGAAGTTCTTCAGTTCCTACTCACTTTCTTTTAGAGCTTATCAGGATATAACTATAGGGGGCTTTAAAAACTACAACATTGTGGGAGAAGTAACTCTGTCTTTCCATTTTAATATACTTTTATGCTAGTTTTGTTAAAACATGCTATGTCAAAAATAGAACTATTTATTCCACTCTTGACACTACCCTCAATTCCAAGTAACCAAATAATTTTACCATTTCCTGTGAAAATTTCTATAGATTTCTCTTTTATTACCCCATTTTTAGGCACACATAGCTTTAAAAACATTTGTTTAAACTTACCCTGATACGTGTAACATCAGCAGCATGTAGAAGACCAAGAAGAGATTATGAGTGTACCAGAAGATGTCATAGTTAGAAACTCTGAAAAAACAAATAACTTAATTGCAATTCCACTTTACACTCCATCTCACTAAAAAAATCGTGCATCCTTTCAAATACCTGTCACAATTGAAAGTTAACATATGAGTTTTAACTCATATTTAATATTTTAACTCATATTTAATAATGAGTTCATCTGAGATTTATCTATTAGTATCAAAGTATTAACATACCACTGCAGAGAGAACTGACAAAAATTATAAGTAACGCCTTATCATTTTGAAGGTTCTTTGTATTTCAAATAAAGATACATAGAAAGAATTAAAATCAGCTGTTTATATTAAAGTTATTATGATGTAAGGCGAAGGTGCAGGCAATAGTCTGCTAATATGTACTTCTGCTGTCCTTTTTATCAAAATTCTCAATTTGCAAATGACTTCTAAGACAACCAATGTTTCTATCCCAATATATATTTTGAGAGTAGTTCAAAGGAAACTCAGATGGAGATAGACTAAATAAGTGTTCATTAAAATTTTCTCTTATCTTCCTGGACAGTGTATAACTTTAAAGAAACACCTTGTGTGATTGTCCTGGGGGAGGACGAAGAGTCTGAAGAGGAATGGGTATAATAAACACAACCTAGAATGTTTGAGAGAAGTAAAAAGACTAACAGTTATTTTATTTCATATATCTCGGCAGATATTCATGGATTAGAATCTTGGAGGTGGCGGGCAGGTATGCATAAAAGCTTAATGATTCTGATACAACCCCTAGAAACTTTAGAACCCCCAATTTAGGCAAGAGCTAATAGAGTCACATTTACATGGGTCACAGTTTTTGCTATCATAAACAAGATCATTAGCATCCTTGTAACGTACGCCTTTTTGCACAGATCTGCTTCTTTTTGAATCTAAATTTCTAGAAGTGGAATTATGACATCAGAGGACACACATTTTGTAAGGCTTTTGATACACATTACCTATTGCTCTCTGAAACATGTTTATAAATTACAAACCCAATCATAGTGCAGGAGGGCCTGTTTCCCCAAACCCAGACTCCACTTTATACATCTTCAGTATTTTGTATAAGTGGAATTAGGTATTATTTCATTTTTGTGTTACTCACTTTGTATTCTCCTGTGACTTATCTGTTCATAATAATTACCTATTTCTATAGCATATTTCTCAATTGTTGTGGGTTAAACTATTCAAATTTAAGAATGTACTACTTCCATATGAGTGTAATAACTTTTGCAATAGCATGTTTATTTTTCAGTTTTTATATTGTATATTGACATTCAGGAGTTTTAGTTTTCATATTTTTAGGTAGCCAAATATTTCCTATATTTTTCCTTGTCCATTATGAGAGCTGATAAAATATCCACTTAAAGTTTCTTCTGAATCTTTAGTGGTATAATTTTTTACAGTAAACTGTAATTTATCTAGAATTTAATTCACTTAAGCCTTACCTTCCTCACAAGTTTATAATGGCACCTTTATTATTTAGCAGGTTCTTACATATAGCGAAGTCTTTTACAGTGCTTTCTGTCTACTATCATTTAATTCAATGTCTTGGTCATTTTTGCAAGTAAGTCCTATTCTGGTTGTTGTTTTTTTCATTGAAGTATGGTTGACTTACAATATTCTATTAGTTTCAGGTGTACAATATAGTAATTCTCTATCCTGTTTTAAGTTACTGAAGCATAATCATTTTAATATTTAGTAAGCCACACCCCGCCTCCTTTTATTCCACTTTGGAACATGTATTTGGAAAGTCTCCATACACAATTCCTTACAACCCAGAATATTTGACTGAAAGAAAGAGATTTTTCAAAAACAGGAAATGATATATAGAAATGCCTCTCTATTTCCCTCTTAGTTACACAGAACAGTCCAGTAACCAGAATATTGCATTGGCTAAACATTCGGGTTAATCGAGACGTTTCCCACCCATGAAAATGAAGATAATCTTAACGAAGTCTAAATAATCTGACCAAGAAACATCAAAATAATGGCTGTGACACTCACCGTATTGCATATGTCGAAGCTGTAATCATCAGAAAAAGCACCAATACCATGCAGACCCCTGTCAGGCCAGGAACTATAAAAACGTACATAAGTATGTTTAACTTAAGTCATGCTGAGAAAAAATGTACAAAAAGTTATTACCTTAAAATTCAAAGTACTAGGCTGATCTGTGGGAAGCCCAATTCAAATTGTATGTCTCCTTGTATGTTCCCTCTTTAAAAAGCCTTGTTTGAATTAGCATAAGTTTCAAGGTCTTTAGGACAAAGCAGAGTCTTTTCCACCTTTAACAGAGGAGTCCATTTTGGTATTTTCAAATATTCTACTCAGAATGGTGAATATGTGCACACTTTTATAGGGACATACTATAACTAAAGTCAATAATTAATACAACAGGACAGGGTTGACATTCAACTCCCTTGTTGTTTTGGTTTTCTCCACCATAGTACTAAACCCTCCTTACTCTCATCTCCCCGCTTTTACGGAACTAGTACCTCCTTCAGTTTCAATGACAAATAATTTCTTTTGGTCTTCACTAACTAGAATAATTTTCAAGAAAAAAATAAACAAAACCTGAACCTTTCTAAAAACTGCAACTTCGAGTGTAGAACAAAAAATGGTGAATTTGAAGAAAAAAGTTACAGTGTTGATGTTTTAAGAACACTTGCAGACATATTTCCCCTCAGAATGGAAAACATTTTGAAATCAGTGCTTCTGGTAGTACATAACATTTTGTAAAGTGTGTAAACATGTCAATTTTCAAAATTAATACTGACATAATAGATTGCTACAAATCTAGCGTTAGCTCATACAGCACGTCCAAGATGAATAGGTGATATGCTTTATCGAAGAGTGAAAATCACAATAGCCTCATTTCTTATTATCTTATTACTACCAAATCAAATATTCTGTCTATAAGTCACCTTTATTTACTCTTATAATCATACAAGCAACAAAAAGTACTAAATGACCTAGCTGAGAGATTCCATCTTAAATCTTTGTAGAAAAGGTATTGAAACAATTCTGCCTCCAAAAGTATAGACATCCCCCCACTCTTCCTCTTGACAAGGAACCACCTATGAAACAGAAGGACCATCAGGGACTATAAGCCACCAGCAGAAGCAAACGAGCTGGGAACAATATAAGAGCAACAGGGATGTGCACCGTTAGGATCACAGAGGGTTTAGAATCATTAGAAAATAACATTAGAAATCCCAGTACAATAGAAACGAGTTTCCACTTGTAAAGGGACACATGAGAAATAAGGGAGTTGGTCTTTGGAACTTAATACTGGAGTATGCTCTCCTTTCACTCTTCCCAATACACAAATTTGGAAGCCTAACAATCCTTGCCTTTCCCAGATGTGCCTAATCCAAATCATCTCTTCTCTACACTTCTTTCGTAGGGTACTCCCTTTCCCATTGCCCCAGATGAGTACTTACTTCCTAGGGGGTAAGAGAAGAGCAAGATAACTACACTAGTTCACAGGAAAGGACAAATAGCGCAGAAAACTACTGTTTAAAAAGAACAGCATGTCTACAAAATAACCAAGCTTTTCCACTCCCAAGAATATACCCCCCAAAACACAAACATATATCCACCCCAAACTTGTTCAAAAATGTGCATAACCACTTTATTTTTAATACTCAAGGCCTGTAAACAATTCAAATTTCCATCAACAGATGAATGGATAAATAATTGTTTGTCTGTACCTGGAAAATTAACCAGCAGTTTAAAAAGAAAGAACTGCTGATACACACCTATGCATATATGACAACTCAGATGAATCAAAAAATTTCTTAGACTTAGTGAAAAAAGCCAGACTGCCCTCCCCCACCAAAACAACCTGAAAAAACATAAGCTCCATGATTTCTTTTATACAACATTTTAGAAAATCAGAGCATTCTTTAGTGATAGAAAGCAGATCTGTAGTTAGGAGGGGTAGAGAGCAGGACAGAATGATGGACGTATTTGTTATCTTGATTTTGATCATGGTTTCACATGTGTATACATATATCAAAACCAATCAAGTAGCATGCTTTACATATGTATAATTCAGAGTGCTTCAATTGTAACTGAATAAATTTAAAGAAAAAAAAAGGAGGTCTGTCTCTCTGGCTTCAACTAATTTCACTTAAAATGTAAAATTTGTGGTTGGAGAGGCCTTTCCAGTAATTTTATTGAGGCTTCATGAATGTCTACTGAGTCTACACACAAGGTTTCCTATGTAGTCCTGAACATGCCAAGATTAGTTACAGAATGTCTGCAAATCACTTCATCAGGACACCTGAAAAAACAGAGTATGTTTAGAACAAAGTTATAATTTCCAAAGGGTATTATTGAAACATTAATTCCTTGAGGTATTAATTTCTATTACTCAAAAATGTTATAACCATTCCTTGAAGAATCACAGGGCACATTAATGTAAAGCTTCTGAGAAGTACTAAAGTCAAGAATCCAGTGTAAAATTGAACAGATACTTCCTCAAACATTTAATTAGAGCACATCTTTTAGAGCAGAGCATGGAAAACATACTGGAAAGACTTAGAGAGGGTGAAATAGTTGACCTCAGTCATTTGACTTCAACATGAAGTAGAGGTCCCAGACAGCCTGGGGTATGTATATATATTCTGGGATTGCGGTCCTGTTACTGTCCCTTAGGCCAAACCCCTAGCTCACTGAATCTCATCTGTAAACTGAGGATCAATTCAATGCTTCTTAAGGTTCTTTCAGATTTATGAAGTTAACTTTTTTATCTAAAGAATTCATTTTTCCTTTCTGTCTCCCAGAAGTACAAAAGGATCAGAGTTTGTAAATTATAGAGTAATAGACTTCAGAGCAATGGAGAAGAAAAACTGACTTATAATTAGCAATGAAAAAAATTGCAATTATGGTGGTCAAAAAAAAAGGGTGGGATGGGTAACTTAAAAAACAAAGGGGATTCTGGGGGGGAGATAAATTAGGGGTTTGGGATCAACATATACACACTACTATATATATTGAATAAAATAGGTAAACAACAAAGACCTATTGTAGAGCACAAAGAACTATACTCGATATCTTGTAATAACCTATAATGGAAAAGAATCTGAAAAAGAATATACGTGTATACGTATGTATAACTGAATCACTTTGTTGTCTACTTGAAACTAACATAACATTGTAAATTAACTATACTTCAGTAAAAAAAAGAAAAAAAGCTATGGTTTTCTTTACTGGAATTAAACAAACAGGTTGGCCAACCAATCATCTGGAATGTTGCAGAGAATATCTATGCAACAAGTAGTAGAGTTTAAAAATAAATGACTTTTATCCATTCAATGACTATTTTCTAGGCATCTGTACTGTACTGTTAAGTGCTAGAGGAAAAAATGAATCCTGCTCTAAAAGAAATCCCAGTCCAGTGTGGGAGACAGCGTAAGCAGGCAATTGCAACATAGGGTATTAAGTGCTGAAAGAATGCTAAGCATTGAGTGTTTTCGAGGTACATCAAAGGGCATCCTAACTTAGCGCTGGATGACAGCGCAGCCAAGTCCCAATAAATTAGCCTCTATTATCACACATATTCCAAGAGTCAGGAAGCACAGGTTAGAAATTATTGCGCTAGTCTAAGCTCACTGGGGAAAGTTACTTGCCAAAGTGAAGTACACTGTGAACTCTCAGTCGTCAAGTTATGAAGCAAAACCTATATTTGTTTCCTTAGGAAAAAACATGCTTGTTATGTTTACTCTTATTACTCTTTTATCTATGCATATTAGGTTAATTAATTAGTAGCCCTTCAAATGAATAACTGTACTATATTGTCATTTCTAGATGAAACTGAAATATCATTTTCATCCATACCCAGATATAGTCAGAAATATACCATCTTGTATTCATTACCCTGTTTTTACAAACATAATTGGAGACAAAATTATATTTGTTTGTGAGGGATTTTCTAATTAAAATTAGATACTACGCATTTTATTCTCATCATACAAGTACTACCAAATTTGGAGATATGTAGTAAGCATTATAAAATGTTTGAATAATTCAATCTATTAAACTTATTTTATTCTATAAATTCTTAATTGAAATGTCTTTAATATTTCTTATTTAGTGAGTCTGAATCCCATATTTTAGGTCACTTGTGCTGCCACAGGCTTTATTTTCTACAAGACAACCTTATTTCTTAGGCCTAGGTTACACGGAAAAACTTTTAAAGACAGAGAGAGAAAAGACTCTATGTAACATTAAACAAATTAAAATTCAAGAACTATATCAACGAATAGAAAATATGCTTTATCATCAGAACATCTAAAAACATGCATGCCTTTCTTCATCAGGAACTTTATTCTTCCTAGGTATTGTGCCTGCCAATATTCAAAGATAGCTGTGAAATAGACTCAGTCAGAGATGTATTCATAGCACAAAGTTGGACTAAGTGAATTCAAAGTTGGACTAAGTGAACAGTGTCACTCATCCCATTACCATCCTTAGATTCTGCTTTGCTCTCTCACTTGCTACTATTCAGTGGGGTCGACCAGATGCCTGACGAGCTCTAGCCTCATACTTAAGGGGAGGGTCTGTGTCCCTGTGAAGTAGATGGCACCTGATGGCAAGCACAGTACTTCTTTCATGAAATTTTTTGGAACTAGGCCACTACAGTGATGCTGACATGCTGATTTTGGATAATTCAAGTTGTTTGTATTGACAGAAATGCCACACAAAATATTTTCTCTGCATGCCCTACGGACATCCCTTTTCCACCCTGGAGAAGCTCACCTTTAAGTGGAAGACACAGTATATGTAAGGTAATAATTATTCTACAGTATATGCAAGGAAATAAATTATTCATAGTATTTTCACTATGTATCTTTAGGCACCCAGGGCAAGAAGAGACCAGCTCTACTTAGTGAAATTTGGCAGAAATCTGTGCATGGTAGGCATGGCAACTGAGACTTAAAGGATAGGCAAGAGTTGACCAGGTGATAAAAAGAGAGTAAGAGAGGAGGTAAAAGGTAGGTAGTGGTGAGAAGGTATGCTCAAGAGTATAATGAGATGCTCACTAAACGGTAAAACAGTAGTGGAAAGGTTAATAAAGCATATTGGCAGGTCCCAACCTGGACTCTCTCTAGGCTGGAATCAGGAATTTGTGTTTTTAAGTATCATCTTTACCTAGCCCAATACACTCATGGGAACTACTGGGAAAGAACATAGGATGATGGTGTTTCAAGCTAGGTGGAGAGATCACCTACTTATAAAGAAGTATTAATTTTACTACGTTTCTTAATGTAATATCTTTGTCATATAAGAAATCTCCTTATATCTTTGTAAACTAAACTTTTTTAAGCATTTCAAATGTCCCAAGTCTTCAGCTATACTCTGTGCTGAACAAGATAATATTAAAACAAAATTCTTGTTTATTTCTCTTAAAATGATTCATATGAACCAAAAAATACATTGATTCATACATTATTTTGTTTTTCTGCTTTTTCTCCCTTCTACTTCTCACCCAATTCTTAAGGCTTAAATAAAAACATGCTTTCAATGAGCAAATCTGTAAACAAAACTAAATTGTGTTCCTAAAGAGAAAACTGAAATGAGTACTTTGCAAATGGCAAGCATCATACATTGATAGGCAGAAAATATATATATATTCAATCTAAATATGTAGTTGCGACGTGGAGGGAAAGAACACCCCAATTATTCTTATTTTCACCATAAAATTGATTCAAATGAAAAACAATGCATTTCACAGAGCCATGCCTCAGTCCCATATGCAATTCTGATCCTTAATAAGGGAGTACAGCCAAGCCTTTATGATAGACCATCTCCGCTACACAATCATCCTTGTCCCCGAAATACAAGTTAAAAATCCTTCAAGGGCTTCCCTGGTGGCGCAGTGGTTGGGAGTCTGCCTGCCTATGCAGGGGACACGGGTTCGTGCCCCGGTCCGGGAGGATCCCACATGCCGCGGGGCGGCTGGGCCCGTGAGCCATGGCCGCTGAGCCTGCGCGTCCGGAGCCTGTCCTCCGCAAGGGGAGAGGCCGCAACAGTGAGAGGCCCGCGTACCACAAAAAAAAAAGAAAATCCCTCAAATACAGTTTCTTTTTCATTATTATAAGTGTAAGGTTGAGAAAAAGAAGAAAATAGTAAGAACTGTACTAACATCAGGGCAAAATTTTGAGATATTCAAGTGTGCTTTAACAAATGAATAGTCTATACTGAGATTTCAGGGACAATATGTTTGAGAAGGAAAAGTAAATTAGAAATGAGAAAGAAGACATTTCAAGAAAGATAACTTATTTTAATGACTGTTTCTCCTCTTTTTCCATGGGTTTTAAGATCACAAAATATCCTACTAAATTACTGAATTAGAAGAACTACAATGACACTCAGAGTGCTTGGTGTTTCTTTCTAACCCTTGAGGACAGAGAACTGGTCCATATGTATTATCTCCAATAGTATTTGCCAAAGCAGTGGGCACATAGCAGGCCCTCAACAAGCATAAGGTATTATGCTATTTTCTTTGAAAGAATATATGAAAGGCAAATGCATTTGCTTACTTTTACTCTTCATTCATCTGAACCCTGACTGTTTGCCCTGTCCCTCTGTTTTCATTGCAACTGTATGCTTGAACTCCTAATCATTTGTTCTCATATGCAAATTTTCCATGTTATATTTTAGCATATATCTAAATGCTGTGTAATTTGATGATGCTTATTTTCCAAGATTTCCCTGAATCTTCAGAAGCAGAAATGAGTAACAACTTACCAGTTGTGAAGAGAAGTTTTCTAGGATCCTGATAAAAAGGAAAAAAAAAAATTGACTGAAAAATAAAACACTGATAACATAAAATTCTGCAATGAGTCTGAGAGAGATAAGAGCCATGTATTAGGTATGTAAGAGACTGTTCTCCCAATGGAAATAAGACGCAATTGAATTTCATAATGTTTTTACGATATCACAGGAGATTATAATACATACAAAACCCAATTCCAAGAAGTTTAGCTATCTGAAAAAGGAAGAATATTGTATGAAGAGTCAGAAAGCCTAGGCTTTCATCTTCATGGCCAGTTATAAGCTATTATAAGTTAGTGGCAGTGGCCTGAAGCCCACCCTTTGACCATTTTGGGGCTCAATACCTTACCTATATTGTGGAAACGTTAATATATACTTTATCTACCACAATTGCCAAACTGCACCTAACGAGTGTCAAGACAGTGAGAATCAAAAGTGATAAAATATGTAGGGGGGGGGTTGTACTGTGTAAATTCAGTACAGAGAATACTAACTGAGAACTAAAATGTTTCAAAGGCTACTGTAAAAATAAGTGATGATATTCAAATAAGGAAGACAGGTTCCTGCTACTCAGAAATATAACACATTAATATGGTTATTGTAATATTTCCTTTAAACTACATTCTTGTGGTATAATGGACTGAAGTCAACTCCCTTTCTGTCTTCTGGAAAACTTTAGATCAATTCCCAGTAGAATATGGATTAATTTTTCATCCTAAGGGTGCCTAATATTGCACAACTTCTGAATTTCTTTCCTCATGCCTCCATTGAATCTGGGGTCAGGCCAGGCTATATACAAAGTAGGAAGCCATTTATACGATACAATTTTAGGGGTCTTGAACAAGGACCATTTGCCCAAGAATAGCTCCTCATCCAGTTTAGGTCAAATGAATTCTACCATTGATGTTAGAAACATGACTAAAGGCTAATCTAGAGTAACCTAATACACAAAAAATTAGTAAAAATACAAGATGGGCTGAACAAAGTGGTAATACCAGAAATATGAATAAATAACTATGGAAACTCAGAAGATGGAACAATTAATATTGCCAGGGAATGAAGATGGAATAGAAGAAGAGTAAGAGACTATTTCACAGGTGACAAGATGAGGCCAACTG
This sequence comes from Delphinus delphis, assembly GCF_949987515.2. Lineage (NCBI taxonomy): Eukaryota > Metazoa > Chordata > Mammalia > Artiodactyla > Delphinidae > Delphinus > Delphinus delphis. The sequence goes on along the minus strand of NC_082690.1, from coordinate 44,712,216 downwards.
AGCTAGGCCGTCAGGAATGCACCACCATCACAAACTGGAGGATGGAGGGGGTCATTGGAGATGTGGAGAAGACAGGATGAAAGCACAGAGCAGAACAATAAGGTGCATGTCATAAACCCATCATTTCCAGAGACAATTCACAGAATATAACCGTTTATATATGTAATATATGTGTGTGTGCGTGTTTGTATATGTGTGTATTTTTTCATTTTCATCTAGTACATAGCCTGGTACCGTCTAGGTACCCAAAAATATTTATTACAAGAAAGAAGAGAGGGAGGGGAAAAAAAGGAAGATATGAAGGAAGAAAAGGAAGGAAGGAAGGGGGGAAAAGGGAAAATGTAAATTAAAATGAGTTAGCATTTTTCATCCATCAGATCAGCAACGTTTTTTTACAAACAAGTGAAGTGTAGAAATAAGCATTCTGATAAAATTGGTAGAGTGTATCAAGCGGTGAAGCTTTTTTGGAAGGTAATTTGTCCATCAAAACTAATGATGTGCATAACTTTGAAACCAAAATTCTACTTCCATGAATCTGCCTAGCAGAAGTGTACAAAAAAATAAATTTATTGGCATGCAGTTCATGACAAAAACTCGGAATCAAGCTAAACATCTGTGAATAAGGAAAAGGCTAAAAATAAATTATGGTGTATTCATATGAAGAGGATGAGGTAGATGTATACTTTCTGATACAGCAAGCCACAATACATATATTTACAAATCGCTGAAGAATATATATCATAAAATACCACTCAAAATATCTTATAAGAAAACATAAAATCATTCACTGCGGTAGTTTTGGAAGAGAAGCTTTTGCTTTTCATTTACTTGGGAGTTTTAAAATATTTTCCATTGAGCCTATATATATATATCTCTTAAAGTGAAATAAATTTAATAACTAGAAATCTTAAAATGACTAAAATATTGGAATATTAAGCAAAAGTATATTGTAATGAAATGATAAGATTATTGTAGTTATCGAAGACATGAATTTAGAAAGCAAAAGAGAGAAGCAAAGAAGGAAAAGATAAAAAAGGAAACTGCATGGCGGGAGTAAGACACAAGTAACCCCATGTGATTTGGGCAGAGGAGGAGAGAGGAATGAGAGAAGTGATGGGAGACAGGGAGAGATGGAAGCTTTGCTGTGAAATCATTACATGGGAAGAGCTTCCACCAGCATGCTAGGGAGCTAGACTTTTCCATGGTTCTTAATGTTAGGCGCACTCTACAATCACTAGCGAGCTTTTTAAAAATATTAGTGCCTGGCCCTAACCCAGATCAATGAAATTACGTTGGTGTTTTAAAAATACTGGTATAGTTATGGGATTTATCCAGGGCTGCTTGTTATTTTGGTTTCGTGATTTACGTCTACGCTTGTTTCTTGTTACTTTGACCTCTGTTTTGTTTTGGGAGGGAGGTCAAGCACATGGTCACAGCAGTATTAATCTAGAGAACTCTGGTGATATGTAAGGGGAAGATGGAGAACAATCCATTAAGTCAGTACCGCACTTAGCAGAACGGGGTGGGGTTCTGATCGCACGGGACCCTGAACATTTCGGTGTTGATGCAGTCTTGGCTTTGGGAATCAGAGGCAGCCTGAGGACACGATGAAAATGCCGAGCAACACACACCTAACTAGGGCTGTACGTGTGTTGTTCATTGGTCCAGCCCAGCACCCTGTACATATAATTTCATTTCATAGGCAGCTTCACATGGAGAAAAGCACCCCTAAGTTAGATACTGCCCACTATAGAATTCAGCTCAAGGTCACCTACTATAAGGATTAAAAACAAAATAAAACAGAGTAAAGCATTAAAACTCAATAATATTTTTAAGTCAAATCAACTGATGGTCCAGGATCCTCAAATAGTCAACCTTCTTTTCTGCCTTTTTTCCCCCAAAGCACTGTATGAGTTACGGAAGGAGTTTTACCCTGTAATGGCACTGTCAACAGTCTCCACTGAGCGACAGGAATTAGACAAAAGCTGTTGGGAGGCAGAAGGCAGACCTGAGTGGCAACTTTCTGAACATTGCAGAATATAAAAAGTAGACGCTCTCTGAACTTTCATTTTCGGCGGGAGAGACTGTGAAATAGTAATTACCTCTATTTCCTACTGAAAAGAATAAAAACTCAACTTGACAAGTGCATTTTAAAAGCACTGAAAAGGAGCAGGAAGGTACAAATTTTCTGTGAAAATCACAGACCCTTACTAGTCATCTCACGACAAGTGAAAGGAAAATGAGAAGACAGAGACCACCCACCTCATCTCGGTATCTTGCTGCGTTCAGTTCAACAAAATCCTCATGGTAGTTCACTGAGAAGTTGAGGGCATTCACCAGGTGGGCGGCCACGTGCACACCTATAGAATCACACCAATCACTGGGATTTTCACATACGCTCTATAAGAGGGAGTCAGTTCCTCTCCTTAAGTAAACACAGGTCACAATTTGACAGCTTTGTATGCAATAAAATGTTCAATTAAAAGGGAAGTTTTAAAAGCACAAAGAATCTTAATTATAGACAGTTTTAGTATGAGAAATCATGTAAAGAAACAGAATTTTCAAAGGCTGGAATAAAATAACCCTGGTAAGTCAAGAGTTAGAAACACACATACACACACTGGCACACATGCACACACGTTATGTGTATAATAATATGGGAATTATTTGTTCATTTAAGCAGCTTCTGAATACAGTAATCCCCCCTTATTCACTGTTTCACTTTCTGCAGCTTTAGTGACCTGTGGTCAACTGTGGTCTGAAAACATTACGTGGAAAATTCCAGAAATAAACAGTTTATGAGTTTTAAATTGCATGCTGTTCTGAGTGTAATAAAATCTCCACCCATCCCATTCCATCCCACCCGGCATGTGAATCATCCCTCTGCCACGTACATCCTACCCGTTGGTCACTCAGTAACTGGCTTGGTTATCAGATCAACTTTCCGGGGTATTGCAGTGCTTGTGATCAAGTCGTCCTTGTTTTACTTAATAATGGCCCCAAACTACAAGAGTAGTGATACTGGCAATTCATTTATGCCAAAGGAAACCGTAAAGTGCTTCCTTTAAATGAAGAGGTGAAAGTTCTCGACTTAATAAGGAAAGGACAAAATTTCGTATGTTGAGGTTGCCAAGATCCTTAGCAATGAATCGTCTATCCGGGAAAGTGGAAGGAAAAAAGAAATTCGTGCTCACTTTGCTGTCACACCTCAAACTGCAACTCATGTTTAGTTAAGATGGAAAAGGCATTAAATTTGTACCATAAGATACTTTGAGAGAGACGAGGGACCAGGTTCATGTAACTTTTATTACAATTGTTATATTTTATCATTAGTAATTGTTGTTAATCTCTAAGTGTGCCTAATTTAGAAATTAAACTTTATCACAGGTATGTTTGTATAGGAAAAAACAGTATATAGGATTCAGTACTGTCCTCGGTTTTAAGCATCCACTGGGAGTCTTAGAAAGCATCTCCCCATGGATAAGGGGGAACCGCTGTACTTTAGATTTTCCACATCTTTCACTTCTCCCATAGCTCCAAACCTGTTATATATCTTGTGTACTTCACTGACACTCAACCTAAAATATAGGTCCATGAAAAGGCTTTTAACCAGTTAACATTTTTCACAATCCACAGATTCAAGTCATAGTGTTTAAACCCAATAGCAAAAGTGTTGGCAACCACTTCATGGGACAAAAACTCAGGAGATGATGATCAGCATTTAATAACCTACCTACAAGGGCACAGTAATGAGTAGTCAACTGACTTAGAGATAAAAGTGTTAGGAAGTTATTAGAGACTTGAAGACAAATCCATTTCGGCATGGTCAGGGAAAAGAAAATTATCTTGAGAAGCCTGGACAAGAAAGAAGCTAATGACATTTTGCACAGAAATGTAATGCCCTCCTCCCTTCCCAGCCTTTCCTTGTAGGTGAAATAAAGTTAACATCAACAGCACATTGTAATGTATGGGAAAGAACAATATTTAATTAGCTAGAGAACCTGTTTTCTTGGCCACATTGCTTGCCTACTAATGCCTCAGTTTACTTCTCTGTAAAATGGTGATGACAGAAATAAGAGACTTAATGAGATAAGTGAACCTACATTGCTTAGGAAACTATTACAATTTACACTGATATATGGAGTGCTGAGATTCAAAAGAAGACATGGCCTGGAAACTAGAAAATTCTATGACCCCTCCAACCTAACATACGACATGTACATAGGTAAGCCAAGAGTTCCAAATTACACACAAAGACAAATGAAAGTGAGAGAGAAGGGCTAGAATGCTAAATAACCTAAAAGTTATTTAAAGGATTAAATTCCTGCCAGTGACCAAATTAGAGGAGGGAAAAGGGTCTCATAAAAAATGGACAGGGCCAGTGGGAAGCAGCCACATAGCACAGGGAGATCAGCTCGGTGCTTTGTGACCACCTAGAGGGGTGGGATAGGGAGGGTGGGAGGGAGATGCAAGAGGGAGGAGATATGGGGATATATGTATATGTATAGCTGACTCACTTTGTTATACAGCAGAAACTAACACAACATTGTAAAGCAATTATACTCCAATAAAGATGTTAAAAAAAAAAAAATGGACAGGAAACTGAAAGTGGGTTAACTAACAAGCAAGGGCAGGGTTCCAAAGAAATAAACAAAGGGTGTCTAGGTGAGACTCAACTATGGTACAGATATAAAACATTATAGAAGCAAAACTATCTGTGTCCTATAGCTTCAGCACTTCTAAAATCTATAGGAAAAAAACTCCATTTTAAGTGAAAGGTTTACATGTTCATTACATATTATATGGCTCAAAAGTGCAAGGGCATCCTTACCATTCTTTCTGAATTCTCCTGAAAAAAAGTCCTAGGTAATAGCTGTATGAGATACAGCCTTAAGGGATACATTCACCTCCTTAAAAGGCTTCTTAGGTTAAAAGACTTCAGGGCTTCTAATTTTAGGAAAGAGAAAGCATTGCACTTTGCATGGATTTCCCCATTTAATTCTCATAACAAAACAATGAGGTAGGCAGAATCATCTCTATTTTTTTTTTTTTTTTTGGCTGCAACTCTCGGCTTGCAGGATCCCAGTTCCCCAACCAGGGTTGGAACCCGGGCCCCCTGCAGTGGAAGCATGGACTCCTAACCACTGGACTGCCAGGGAATTCCCTCATCCCTATTTTACAGATAAGAAAACTAAGGTTAAGAAAGGTGACTTACCTAAAGTCAGACCCCTAGTGAGTGGCAGAAGGCAAACCCTCTGGAACACATACTCATTCATGGCAATACTCCACACTATCTGAGTCTTTCAGCTGTTCTCCAACTGAATAGACTATTTGGACACAACTCCCATTTAGAACAAATCAAGTTATGAATGTGCCAGCGTTTCCGGATCCTTCTCCATTTTGACCTTTCACTCTCTCTAGCTGTAATCCAACCCTAACCCTGGCCACACCCTTGGTCCTCATCATATCCTGGACTCTTACTCCATTCCTAGACTTGAGCTATACTGGAGTCTTCAGCCCATCCCTGAGCCTCTCCCCATCTCTCACTTCCAGGGTGGGAACTACCAGTGGGAAGATGTTCAGGGATAAAACACTGGGAAGATGCCTGTTTTAACAATACTTGGCAATTTTAGAAAAGCTTAAAGTTTAATGATTTCTTGGCAATAGCTATAGCAAAACACTTCTGATTCAAAATGGCCATACACAAATATCCAGATCAAATGTCCCAAGTATCAAAACACCTATGTCCTATCAAATAATGAACAGATGAAAATGTCAGGTGCTATGCCACTGAGATAATTTACCCCTGAGGTTGTAAATTATAACTAATTCTATCCTAAGAACTTCATAGGCATGTTCTTACTTTAGTCTTAAAACCATGAGATAGGTGCTACTGTTGATCCATTTTACAGTTAACAACAAACTGAAGGTCAGAGAGATTATGTCACTTGGTAAGGCAGAAGGGCAGCTGGGGATAGATCCTACAAAATCTGTCTCCAGAGTACCTGTACTTAATACATTAATTAATTTCTGTTTCAAAAATTTGAAAAGTGTCATATAAACGCTCAGAATAAAAATTTATTTTAAAATGACTCTAGGGTTTCCCTGGTGGCGCAGTGGTTGAGAGGCCGCCTGCCGATGCAGGGGACGCGGGTTCGTGCCCGAGTCCGGGAAGATCCCACATACCGCGGAGCGGCTGGGCCCGTGAGCCATGGCCGCTGAGCCTGCGCGTCCGGAGCCTATGCTCCGCAACGGGAGAGGCCACAACAGTGAGAGGCCCGCGTACCGCAAAAAAAAAAAAAAAAAAAAAAAAAAAAGACTCTTAAAAACCACAAGATTCTCACTTCATATTTTAACTTGGAATTGAGAAGGATAAATTTCCACAAATTTTGACAGTTGCTTTTCTGCCCAAGCGTTAATATCAAAGAAACACTTAACAAATATAATTTTGATAGAATCATATTCTGTGAATGCACATTTCACATTCTAATTTTCACACATTTAAGTTTCTATCATATCATTACTTTTAGAGGTTAAAAGCTTTTAATCACTTTCTTCCAATCTTTCTAAATGAAATTACTTACTTTTAGAAAATAATCATTACCAGCTTGGGGGCCAAACTTTGCACATTTATATATATATATATATATATATATATATATATATATATATATATAAAACACACCCATTTTCTGTAGCATCACTAGATAAATCTTTTTAAATACACAGAAGAGAAAATTGTTATATAATAAGAAAACCATAAACAATAAAAATATCACTCATAAAATGTGCTATTCTAACATAATATTTAACATCTTTTGGTTTTCTCACCTGAGAAAATACAGATAGTCACACCACAGGTTGTATGGAATGTTCTGCTTTTATCCAACAATCTTCTGGTTCTCCTGCTTGGAACCTAAATAAAAAGCATTTAATATGATAAAAATGATGCAGCAAATAAGATATACGCATGAGTCTTTGTAAATACGGCAGAGGCTTATCAATTAAAAATTGGTGAGATGAAGTAGGCTATATCTAGTCAATGGAACACTCAAATCATTAAAGAGAATGTGAGAAGGCTTATTATTGATATGGAAACATACACAAGATATATTGTTAGGTAAAAAAAAGTTACAACACATAAACTAAACTATGATCCTGTATTGTTTAAAATGAATGACATTATGTATGTTAACATATCTGCAGGCATTTATCTCAAATAATGGTTGTTCTGGCCGAGTAACATTTAGGAGAACCATCACTGTTTACTTTGCATATTTCTGGAATGTTTTAACTTTACAATATATACAATTTCCTTTTGTGGTCAAAAAATAAGATTATTTTTAAATAAAGCAATTTTATCTACAGGTTTAAATGCCTGCTTGATCTTACACAAAAATAAAATGTCAAGCATCTTTGAGTACCTATGTTTCACACTGGGGGATAATTCTTTAAGACTTATTAAATACTGAGAGACTTATGTGGGCACTTTTCATTTCCTGCCATTTATCTTCTCTTTCTTCACACCAAGCCAATGGCCAGCCACAGGGATCAAAACCTAGCATTTCGCAATAGTTGGCAACCTACAGAAAGAGTTATTTCCACAAATTACTGCATTAAAAGCAAAGAGTTTCTAAATATAATTATGTGAAAAGGTTGAGAAGTTTTACCACAGTAAATCCACTCACATGAACTTCACAGAACATCAAAATGACCTCATGTTAACAACTCCTTTTAAAATATCAGTATCGATCCAGCAGTGCCTAACTATCTTACTGAAGACAGGAATAAACACACATATATCACACAAACACACACACACACACACACACACACACACACACACGAGGATAAGAGAAAACAAAAAACAATTTCAGATGAATTTTAACTTTCAAAGGGCTTTTCTGTTTTCTTAAATCCTTTGTTTTATACTAAATATCATATATGACATCACATCTTAATCAAGAAATCTATTTCAAGCCTTTTACATAGCACAAAACAGGTATGTGTTTTAAGAAACTAACACCAATACCAGCAGTCATCCTGTATATTAATCAAAGTCCACACAGCTCTAGTTTGCTCACTTGAATTTAATTAAATGAACTACAAGCTCTCAGTGAAGAATGAGAAGGAGCTCAGAACTGGGGCTGATCTCAGCTATACCATTCACTAGTCTCAGGGTCATGGTCAAGTTACTTAAACTCCCTAGGCTTCAGTTTCTTCATCTGCAGTACCCACAGAATCATGTGAGGATTCACAAGTATTCAATATATGTGAATTTTATATATGTTAGCACAGTGCCTGATACTCTGTTATCCTCTGCCCTTACCTACTGTTGTAGAATAGCTCACTGATCACCTTGACATGCGACGTGGTCTTTACTATCATCTTTGAAGAAATCACTCCAGCAGAAAGTCAGACCATGCGAACTAAGTAGGACTAACGTGCCACTTTTACACTTGATTTCTATGCTGGAATCAGTGACGGATTTTTTTTCTTACCTTCTGGGATCCTCGAAGGTAAGCCAGGAGCATCCGGCACATGGGTAAGAGGATAAGGCTGCAGTTGAGGTTAAGAACTGATGCGGAGGCTCTGCTTAGACACAATCCTAGCTGAACAAATAAGGCAAGGGGCAAAACACAGTCAAGGACAAAAGTAAACTACAAGCATGCTGCAGACCTCACCCGGCAGGACTGTGGCAGGTGCCAACTCCTTCAAGAGACCTGAATAACCCTCCACTTTCTCTCTCACCAAAAGAGAAACCGGTCTCTTTCTGCTCCACACTGCCATAAAACTTAGCCTCCTCTCATTTCTACTAGTGTTCCAATCACCTCACTACATTGTTTCAGTGCAAGGTCAATTTCTTATTGTACCCACCCTGGACTGTTCTGGGTGTTAAGAGCCCTAGAGAGCTTCAGTAGATTCTGTACCTCCACACAGGTGCAGTGTTGAATCCTTTGTTCACTGGTAGGGTACCAAGAATTTAAAACAAAGCTTTTTCATTTGTGTTCTCTCTAGAACACTCCGAGCCTCCCCACAACTCCCTTCCACACCAGCAGCCGCCTTTAAGCTCTTCACCTTACTGACTCTACCCATCTTTCAGGGTTCATCTTAAGCACTCCTCCTCTAAAGTTCTCCCCTGACCCATAAAGGTGTGGTACATATATACAATGGAATATTACTCAGCCATAAGAAATGAAATCATGCCATTTGTATCAACGTGGATGGACCTAGATATTATCACACTAAGTGAAGTAAGTCAGAAGGAGAAAGACAAATGCCCTATGATATCACTTATATGTGGAATCTAAAATATGACACAAATGAAATTATCTACGAAACAGAAATGGACTCACAGACAGAAAACAGACTTGTGGTCGCCAAGGCAGAGAAGAGTGGGCGAGGGATGGATTGGGAGTTTGGGACTTGCAGATGCAAACTATTATATGTAGAATGGATAAACAACAAGGTCCTACTGTATAGCACAGGGAACTATATACAGTATCCTGTAATAAAAAATAATGGAAAGGAAGATGAAAAAGAATACATGTATATGTATAACATATATGCATAACGGAATCATTTTGCTATACAGAAGAAATTAACACATTGTAAATCAACTAACAAAATAAATTTAAAAGTTCTTCCCCAAACCAAAACCAAGAGAGATCCCAGATCAGCTGTGCCTCATACCAAGCTGATCATAATCACATTGTACAACATATTTTTCAAAGAATCAGTCCCCTTGGTATGATCCAATATTTTTGGCAACTAATTTTAAATCAAATTCTTGCTAGATTGACATCTACTGTTGTCTGGTACTAGCCACATTCTTCATATGATGAATGTATCACACGAAAACAAGAGATGGGGTCATATCTGTGCACTTGTCCTAAAATAAACACAAAACTACTTTATGTTAAGGATATCAACTAAGAAACTGGTGTAAGTCAGATGCTTTTCTTATCTTGAAATTGTTTATGTCCCTGAGATTCCCAGCTTAACTCTTGGCAAAATAGCAACTCTGTTACACAGTGTTTATTGTCAGCATACAAACTATTATTCCTGAAAGGGAGATGGAGTAATAAGTCATGTCAGGAAAGCCATAATTTTCATTGAGTTATATAAAAAGTAATTGATATTTCCAGTTAGACTAGTTCTACACCACGAATTTGAACACCTCAGGGACACAGTTTGATGAGTATACCAGTCAGTGGACAAGTAGAAATAATCCTCACTGGACTATCTAAAAAAATGTTAAGTATAATTTTCTCACCTCAATGAGCAAAAGTAATGTCATTTCAAAGTGATAGGTTTTGTTGTTTAGGCCTCCAGAGAAGGAATAATTATATCTTTTTGATATGGCATCTGCATGTAACAAGAAAATTTTAGCTCCAGGGATTTTGGATAATAATTTTATTTGTGATTTTAATGTACTAGGACAATAACTCACTTAAAATATATCAGCTGAATTCTACCATATACATTCAGGGCTTAAGAGCTACAAATAAATTATCCAAATTATCTTTGCAGTGTAGTGCTTTAAAGAGCATTCTTATATTTTTGCGTTTTCTAACCATTTATTGCACGGCTGGAAGTGTTTTATTGCTGTTTACATTAACTCATACAGTAATTTAATTCAAAGTGGCTTTAAGTGTCCTGTTAGGATGAATGGAGTTTATTTTGGCATTCCACTTCTTCCTTATGATGCTGCAACATCTAACTGGAAATTCTACCCAGGACTCATTTCCATATATATATTTATTCCTGAATATATTTAGCTCTTTCAACCAAGATGAAAAATTCTTTTTATTAGGTTATCAGAGTACAAAACTCCCTCATTCAGAAGCAGTCAAGAGGGTAAGGAAATGGAGACAGATCTCAGTTAAGTGACACAATCATAGGAAACCATTTTATCTACTTACTAGATGGGTAATAGTCTACAGCTAAGATTTGTTTTATTTAGTCATTATTAATTCATGACCTTCATAAGAATCAGCTACTTCAAATGTTCACTAAAAAGAAATGACTGCCTATGTTATGTGCCCAGCCCATTCTATGTGGATGATGTGTTCTACCATTCCTAGAGAGCTCAACCTGCTACTCTAGTTTTCAAATCTCATTCAGGTTAGTTATCACTAGATGGCAGCGTTACTTTCACCTCTTACCTGTGAAGGTCTCAAACATAATTAACTGAAAATTCCAAGAGTAATTTTTTAAGCTATAAGTCTATTTTAGATGAATAGGTATAAATAATACACAGTTTGGTCCTTGCTATGGACTGAAGGTTTGCGTTCCCCCAAATTCACATGTTGAAACCCTAACGTGATGGTATTTGGAGGTGGCGCCTTTGGGAGGTAATTAGCTTAAGATAAGATCATAAGAGTAGAGCTCCATGATGGGATTAGCACCCTTATTAAGAAGAGGAAGAGACCAGAGCTCGCTCTGTCTCCTCCACATGAGGATACAGCAAGAAGGCAGCCATCTGCAAACCAGGAAAAGGGCTCTCAACAGACACCAACTCTGCTGGCACCTAGATTTTGGACTTCCCAGCCTCCAAAACCGAAAGAAATAAATGTTTGTTGTTTAAGCCACCCAGTCTATGGTATTTTGTTGTAGCAGCCTGAACGAAGCCAGTCCTATAAGAAAGTATGCCATTTAAAGCAAGTTATAAAAGAATGTAATATCTGGGTATAACAAGTGCATGGTCATTTTCTTAAAATCTCAAACATTTTTTTTTTTAATATTAAATCTGTTACCTAATAACTATTCTTCTTGGGCTAGTTAACTGTCCTTATCCATAAAGTTGAGGGGAATAAAATTTTCTTATCCATAAAATTAATATAATATAATATGATATGATATAATAATCCTAGCTTGCAAGACTTTTGTGAAAAGTAAAACTGGTCTAAAAAATGCAAGCACTATATAAAATTAATTTATTGATTACGGTCACTGTATCACATCCTTTCTCTAAATGGTCTCTTCTGTGCTTCCATAGTAAGTGTTATCTATTCCACTTACATTATTCATTCAAGATATATTTATTATGATATGCACATATCACAAGGCACCAGGAGTTCAATAGTGAACTAAAAACAAAAAATGCCTTCCTCCTTAGGATGTTATATTTTAGTAGGGGAAACAGATATTAATCCAATAGCTACATAATCAAATGTAAATTGTAACCAATACACAGTGACCAATGCTGTGAATGAGAAATACAGAGTATGAGCATGGCTAACAGGAAATGCAATCTAAATAGGAAGGTCAGGAAGGCTTCCTTGATAAGTGAAAAGTGAACTGAGATCTGGAGGGTGAGCAGAAGTCATCTAGGAATGAGAAGGACATTTGTGCAGAAAAAAACAGCATGAGAATGGATGTGTGGCAAATGGGAGCCTGGTGTATACACAAGAAATTAATAGTAGGCCAATATGGCTGGATTGGAAGTGGAGGAGAGTACAACATAAAACCGGAAAAGCAGGTAGGGCTAGACCTTGATGTACTTGGTAGGTCATATTAAGAATGTTCATCTTTATCCTAAAGTCAATGCAGAGCACTGTGTTTTGAGTAGGGAGGTGGTAAGAAGCGATTAGTATTTGGTAATGATAACTCTGAACGAAGTGTGGAGAACAAGTTGGAAGGACATAATTGGGGCAATGACAATACTTTGTGTAGTTAATCATCACAGAAGTGAAATTTTGTTTGAGACAGGGACTACATTTTATGGTAATTATATCTGAGCCTTACATATAGAAGGGATTCAGTTTCAACTAAATATTTATTTATCAGTAAATTTATTTTGCTAAGTAATTTCCTAAAACATATACATCTAAGATTGGAGAACTAAAAGGGTCTAACCCACATCCCACCGTCCACCCAGTGACTAACCTCCTCTATAACAGCCCTGACCAAAGGTAACCCACCCTCTGCTGAATGTGTCCAGAGACAGCAGACTGTTCTACTGTCAAGAACTTCTATTTTGTTTTCTTACACTTACACGAAATCCGTGTCTCTGTAACTTCTACCCACCAGGCTACTCTGGATAACAATATTCCTAAATAGACATTAAAAAACTGAAGGTAAAAGTAGGATGGTTTCCTAGCTCAATCTTGTTTCCTTCAGGCTGAACACAATTCTTTAGGCCTCTAAAATTCTTGATATACATTTAAGACTCCCACATCATCTCAGTGACCTTTCCCAATTCACCAGAATTCAGTATTTACGATCGTGCTCTCCCTCACCAAGGACACCGTCCAAGGCCTGCTGATCCTAAGACAGTGTTATATTGTGGGGCAACCATGCGGCATAATGGCTCATCTTGTGTTTGCAACAATTTTCTCACATGACTTGCTATCAAGCAACAAAGAAAGAGAGGTGTGAGAGAGCAGGTACATAAATGTAAGAATTTATTGGTGTCAGCCCATTATGTTATACTGGGTGTGAATGCCGTATTTTGATACTTTTCCTTCCCAATTTTACCTTAGCTGAATATTTTACAAATTCACGTTTCCTTATCTTCATCCAAGTTCTTGACAAAGCTATTAAATTGTAACAAAATTCTTTTGAAATAGTTGACTCTAGAGAGGACTTGAAAACTACTTTTTCTGGTAAATTAACTTTCAAATGAACATTTTGCTCTCAACTCAGTAATTTTAGGGCAATATAAAATGACATTCTACATGTAAATATCTATGCAAAACTGGTGTTCAACGGGATTTGAAAAGGCCAGAGTAGTATTAATAGTAAGCTTTAATAATTGGTCCGTTTTCTAGCTACTTCTTGGTGGGTCAACAATTAGTCATTTCCAGGAAAAAATTAAAATAAATGTTATCATAGAGGTTTATTAAAGATTTTATATTGCGATTTGGCATTTTGCGTTTGTCAAAAAGTATGTAAATTTGTATTCATTAAGGTCAATTTTATGGACTCTTTTCCTCCAAGGAAATATTTTTAATCAAACCAAATGAAGCCAATTCAACACCTAATTCTTACATATTTTATAATCATAGAACTTAGCTCTTTCATGAGGCCTTGCATATCATCCAGGCCAACCATTTTGCCTCTATTTGCACTGTTAGTTCGTAAAGACACAAAGGACTAGAACCCAGGCCTCCATTTATCCTTTTGCTGTTACTTCCCTGAGAACAGAACAGGACAGGTCACTCTCCAAACAAGAGATGTGAATTCAGATGCCTTATGTAACTCTTTCCAAACCATAATACTTTCTTACTCTTTCAGTTGCTTAGCCTCTTATCCAACCAGTAGGTTTTCCTGTCATTTTGTGTAAATCTTTACCTAAGATTTCCATAATCTAACTACACATTGAATTCACTTGATGGACTATTTAAAAATAAACATATCTCTGTTGTACTTCCTGAAATTCTGATTCCTTAGATCTGGAGTGGGGCCCTCAGGAGGTACAAGCAGGCTTGGCCATCACTGTTTTAGAATCCACTTTGAAGTCAGACAAACCTGAGTTTTAAGCACTTCTATTAGTTGTGCGGCCTTAGGTAATTTTCTTACCCTTTCTGTCTCATTTTCCTCATCTATAAAATGAAAATAATCACCCCAAAGGGTAATGGTATTAAATGAATATATATATACTAAGTGTAGTACTCAGCATATAGTAAGAAGTAAATAGAAGCTATCATCCTGGTCCCTGGCCATCCACAAATTAGGTCTAGTTACAGAATGTAAATGCTCTTATGGCATAGTTTCCTGGAAATCACTCTTTCCAAGCCTGTCTTTTCATCCTCACCTCTCGTTATAGTTGGAGCTATGGGAGCTGAGCTTTATTCCACTCAACTGTATCTAAAGAAGACAGAGAGAGCTCTAGGTAACTAGTAGGTGTGCAATAAGTATACGGTGGATGATGAATGAGTGTGCCTCTGAGAGGATCCTTCAATGCCCTCATTTTGGAAATAAAGGAAAACAGAATCAAAACCAAAAGCGATTACCCAAGAGATCTGGTTCACATCCAGGACCAGAGCACAGGACCTGCCCTTTCCTGCACACCACATCTCCCAGGATATCAACTCTACCTCCACGCCCCCAGCACCCACCCTTCTAGAGACTGGGATCAACTGTATGGAACTGAGCAACACCCAGTTTGAAGGAAACCCTCAGGGACACTCTAGCTCTCTGATAAGACTGGATAAGTCACCTAGTCCAACCTTCTTTTCGATCCACCTTGTATTAGAAGCCTGTAAATAAGCCAAATTGATGATGCCATAAGGCCAGTCAGCTATACTTTCTATTCTATGACTCAGTTCAGCTCCTGGATGCATTATCCAGACCAGCTCTTCCAAGCTTTCCCTGCGTATCTCAGTTGCCGACCCACAGCTCATCCTGTGGCCATTCCTTCGCTTTGTGATGGCTTTCCACCTCTTCCACCCACTTCCGTGCTAACTACCAGATGAACTCTTTATTATTCTTCAAGTCTCAGCCCGGGGTCATTTTCTCTCTTAGGCCTTGCTAGGGCCACATCCCCGACAGTATCCTCATTTACACCTCCAAATTTTTCCCTTTTTCAAATAGCATCTTTCTCAAAGCTTCCCTCCTGCCTTTCACCATACCTCCTCTGGAGCACTTAACCCACTATATTGTAATGGTTTACCTATTTATCATATCCTCATCTCCTCCACAAAGTTAGCAAGTGGCAGCATAGTAAGTGGACAAGCCCAAACTGCCTCTTACCCTTGGGAACCTCAAAAACGCATGGTCAATACTAAAGAAAATTATTTCAAAAAAATACTCCTTGGGGAAAATATTCCTTTAGCAGTGAAAGCCAAAGAAAGTGGTCATGAGGCAAATACAGGAGCAAGAAGAGACAACCCTGGGCTTCCCTGGTGGTGCAGTGGTTGAGAGTCTGCCTGCTGATGCAGGAGACACGGGTTCGTGCCCCGGTCCGGGAAGATCCCACATGCCGCGGAATGGCTGGGCCCGTGAGCCATGGCCGCTGAGCCTGCGCGTCCGGAGCCTGTGCTCCACAACCGGAGAGGCCACAACAGTGAGAGGCCCGCGTACCGCAAAAAAAAAAAAAGAAGAGAGAACCCCATAAAGTAGTCTATATGATTTCCAAGGCAATGGTAGGAATTTTTTAATTGTCTTTATAGTAACCAAAAGGGTTCATGGCAGAAAATCAGAACAATTTATTTTTCCTCTATCTATAAATCAAAACTGTGGTTCTAATTTAAATGTTTAGTTTGTACCATTAATATATTATGATAAGGATATGAATATAGAATAGGATGAGCATTCCATGGGGGCAAGATTGCACTTAAGAATAAAAAAACGACATTTCAACGAAGGGCTACTTCAAAAGTGGATTACCTAACTATTTTGATAAGGTTTTGTACGAAAACAATAATGAATAACATGTCATGAGCAACCAGAAAGTCGTTAATAATAATTGGAGTAATTATTTTTTAACATAATCCCAATATAGACTACCAATTCAGTGCTCTTGGGGTATGTCCAAAAGCTCAAGAATGTCCCTTCATGCCATAATAAAAAAACTGTAATTCATTCCAAATGATCCTAGCTGGTTTCCATCAACTAACTGCCCTGGAGACTTTTAACTATGATGTAATTTTTGACTCAAGTTGACCTTTCTTCCCATCTATAAACTGGTTTTTTTTTAAAAAAACAGTGTCTCTAAAAGAAGCTATCAGTTCCAAAGAAGGAAGCTGGGGGAAACATTTTTTCCATATAGCTCAAGGGACCACCAAAAGTCAAGTGTCCATCCTGACACTTTATCCAGATATCCTTATGCTTAACTCAAATCTTCCCTTTTATATGTCATCATCCTTCATTCTACCTTTTCTAGAAATGAACTTTCTTTCATTTTCAGTGGGAATGTGGTCTTTTCTTAAGACATCTATTATGAATTGGAAGGAAATGTAGCTATTACAGAGAGAGATGAAAGCAAGATGGATAGATGGTATAGTTCTGTCCTGATTTTGTCTACCGTGTCTTTCCTGTACCAAAAGCCCAGAGAGCAGAAGAGATTCACTTCTAGACTATGTGTCTGTCTGGAAAAGTTAAACTTAAACATAAATGGCAGTCAGAACTGCATATGAACACGTTCATGGGTTTCTAAAGGCAATGCTGTCTACTGAACAGTCACCAGATTAAAAGGTATGAAATTCTTACCACAGTTAACACCTGTGACCTCTACCAAGGTCACTTGTCTCCAAAACCTAGCACTGAAAAATTTAACAAAACAGTAATAAAAATGTCCTCTACTTTCCCTCATGGAATTGTTCTAAAAGGTAAAAACATATAAAGTAAAAATTATCTGACCTCTTTAGCTGACAAACATTATTAAAATGGAATTTTAAAAATTCATCTATGGCATCCCTGTGGATATTCACACCTATCCCTTTTCTCTACTCCTTTCTAAGGCCCAACAACAAGGGCCTCAAGAGTTACAGAGCATTTGATTGCACGTCATTGTTACATTTTCCTCCTCCTACAGAAATGATCCATGCACAGGGGAAAGCACTGAGGAGTGAAATGTATTTTGCAGAGATTGGTTGGCTAAAAAGCTGAGAAAGGCCTTGTTTCTCCTACATCACAGGTCCAGCATATCTGATCACAATTACCGAGTATTTAGCCACCTCTAAGCTACTCTTCATCAGAAACAATCATTCTTGTATCTTTCTTCTTCATCTTCACACCACTTTCAATTTCTCAATATTCCTCCTAAAATTTGGAAGCCAAAACAGATATACTAGTAACCTGAGCATATGGAGTAATTTTTGGAAGGAAACAATACTCATAGCAATAGTACCCATTCACTTGGTTAGAATTTTAATCAGAATATCCATAATGACATGTATTAAAACTCATATATTGAATATAGGATATTCAAAATTAAGATTTTTCTCGCACGTCTGTCAAGCATAACCTACTTTTAAACATATCTATTTTATAACTGCCGAACTCAATCCTGTTAGCTAATAACATTTTTAATTGAAACTATAAAAGTGTCTTTAAGTTCTATCTTTGTCTTTGAAATACTAGCACTGTTAGCTAACTCAGCATCTTTCAACCATAACTTCCAAGTTTGAATCAAGTTCACTGTCTTCCAGTCTTTCTTTGAAGAAAAAAAATATATATGTATAAAT
Organism: Delphinus delphis; assembly: GCF_949987515.2. Lineage (NCBI taxonomy): Eukaryota > Metazoa > Chordata > Mammalia > Artiodactyla > Delphinidae > Delphinus > Delphinus delphis. Next base: position 44,694,082 of record NC_082690.1, on the reverse strand, counting down.
ATAAATATAAATATAAATATATATATATATATATATATATATATATATATATATATATATATATATATACACTGTCTCCAAGAAGTTATCAATTCTAAGAGTAAGAACTCCAGATGCATTAAAATGGCCCAAATACCTAACAGAGTAGGTAAAGTAAAGATGGACTGGATGAATAGATCATTTGTTACAGACCATTTACTTAAACTTTCTGATACACACATATTTAAGTATTAGACACTTCTGACAAAGTCTTCAGTGTTTAATTGGTCAACTTACAGTGGCCATACTAGCTCATCTGCTGGTAGAACAATACATTAAATCAAATACAAGATGATATATTGGTATAAGAGAGAAGATGTAAATAAAGTTTAACCTTTTTTCCCTAAAAAACTAACATTAAATAAGACCAAAATATCACATCTTGGACTTTCATAAAAAAGGAAAATAGCAAACCAAGGGTAAATTTCTAAGATACTCACTGCAGTACAATCTGTGATACAAAGAATAGAACTAAAAAGGCCAACAGTGGAGAAATATAAAACAAATTATCATACACATTATGGGATACTATGTAGCCATTAAAAATAAGATAAATTAAACTTGTGTAATGGAAATGAAATAATAATATCTGTGACATATTTTTGAATTAATAATATACATGCATATAAATGTTTATCTACATATACATGCATAAATATAGATAGAGAAATTGACATAGATTTTATATATACAGTTGGTTATCTCTTAGAAGTGAAGTTTCTAATTCTGTGTCATCAGCATTCAATATAGAATGATACATGTCTTCACATTATTAAAAAAATTTGCCAAATAGGGCTTCCCTGGTGGCACAGTGGTTGAGAGTCTGCCTGCCGATGGAGGGAACACGGGTTCGTGCCCTGGTCCGGGAAGATCCCACATGCCACGGAGCGGCTGGGCCCGTGAGCCATGGCCGCTGAGCCTGCGTGTCCGGGGCCTATGCTCCACAACGGGAGAGGCCACAGCAGTGAGAGGCCCGCGTACCGCAAAAAAAAAAAAAATTTGCCAAACAAATGGTGAAGAAAGCAAACAGGGGCCTTGCACAGACCCATGAAGACAGTGTGCTGTGAACTGAGGTACATGTTTAAACACTCTGTACCTAACATCAGAAACATAGTTTTCTAACTCCTTTGTTTTTACAGAGAGGATTCACTGCTAGTGTCCTATAAAATTTGTTCTCTTCACGTGAACTTCAAACTTTGGTTTGCTTGATGGAAAGTTTAAAAAAGGCCAAGAAATTTGGAGCTAAAATTTGAAAACTACTGCCAATTGAAAAGCAATTAATTGTGAGCTTAAATATTTCTGAAACCATAATGAAGAAAAAATGTATACTATACTTTGCAAACTATCTTTTTAAATACTTCAGAATTTATACATTGCACAAAATTAGGCCTTAACACTTCTCTTAGTTACTGGAAACTTTTAGTCATTAGCAAACATTTACAAGGAGATTGCAATGTCAAAACATTCTTAACTTCAACAGTGTTTCCTGAAAGAAATGAGTCTAGCATTGTCATGAATTTGTCTACTATAACTTGCCATTAGAAAGAAGGGAAGTAACACAATCTGTGGTCTTCACACTGATTTCTTTTTCATCTTACTTAATCCTCTCCTCAAAAATAATAATAATAATAATAATCCTAAAAGAGAGAAACGAGGTTAAACTATGCCAAATTGCCATTTTTGTAAGTCAAAATGTTTCAATATGGAAATTTTCATGTAGTTCAATCTAATAATATAATTCTCAATTTAAAATTGAGGAAACTAGGTTTTGAAGATTTCAATAAAGATACAGTTATTGAGAGGTAAAGTCAAGATTTCAACTTAGGTCAATTTGTCCACAAAATCCATGTTCTTTTCACTACATTATACTTTTGCCATTGATACTCTGAAATTTTTACAGATATTACTTTTTATTTGAAATTTAAGCTAATAGTCGCTCTGTGCTAGGAAAAAGCAATAGCAGGCACTTGGTTTTGATAAGAATTAGAATGAATGTCACACAAGACTTTAACAAATTAAATTTCATATATATAAAATTTGTGGGTTGAACAAAGTATATTTTCTTCTTTAAGCATGACACACTCAAGCTTTAAAACCAGTACAAGTCTAAGACTAGTTTTCTTCAGGCAAACCAAAGTTAAGGAAACCTTGTAGATCCATTACGATCCAGGAAACTAAACTTTTCCAAGATTTTCATTTGACTCATTTATCACTCTCTTAAGTTTTAAAAAATGTACAAACAAGATCAAAATAACTGAACAGTTCAATGATGGGTTCTACATAGTCCAAGCTAAGGCCCTAACTCCAGAAAATTCTATTGTAGGTAACAAACGTAATACAGAGAATGCCCAACAACAAATGCCATTTCTCAGATGGGAGAAGAACTTCCTTACTGAAGCTCTACATTCTTGTGGTTTAATATGAGTCATTTTTTTTTCCAGTTGGAATCCATTAGTATAGACCACTGATGATATTTGCTTGGTTTTCCCTTTAGATATTCTGAGCTATGGAAAAAGAAAAAAAGAAAAATGTATCTTCACCTATGTTTGCATAACTCTAAGCACTTTACAAATGTGCTTTGGAGCCTGTGCTTTTCAAACCAAGAGAATTAACAAAGCTCAAAGGCTCAAAGTAACTTAACAAAAGTAACTTAGCCAAGGAAAATCAGTGAGAACTAAAAACTCTCTCATCACCCTATCTCATCAGTATTTTCAATAGACAGTTCTTATTTTCTTGCTCCACAACTGTCTCTTCTTAGGGCATCCTTGAAATCATGTTCCTATACGAGGTGGGGCGACAGGGAGTTCACTCAGGATAAAATGCTAATTGAAAGGCACATAACAGAGGGTATACTGGGGGAATGGAAGTCAACAAAGAGAACCAAAAGTATAGCCCGGGGGGGTGGGGGAGAGAAACTTGTTTAGAAGCTTATTTTGATAACACTAGCATAGGAAAAATGACTATAGTCAGAAAGGCATTTGCCATAAATCATTTCTTAAATTTATCTTGGCATTGATGTACCTATTTTTTAAAAATCTCAGGTGTATAAGATGCTTTCACTTTGTGTACATCATTCATCTCTTCTTGCCTTAAACTATGTCAGACCTCTGGGATTCCTGATATGTGTCTGGAGACTTTAACAATTTCCAAATCCATGAAAATCATCAAAGCATGCAACTTTTCCCTATAAAATCTGTGTTGGATTCATCTATCCATAGATAGGCGTCATTGTCAAATTCAACTTTCCAGCTTCTAAAAATGTAAACAAATTCTACCGATCATGGAATAACCATCTTCTTCTTTATCTACTTTTTCTTTAATCCCATTGCCAGAACTGAAAAGAAACTACATTTCACAAGACTATTTATTACATCAGCATTTACCACATCACAAAGCTGCATTAAGACATGGATACTAAGAAGTAAGGTAGGCTCACTCTGCCTTTAGGTAATTTACTCTTATACTAAAGTCTCACTCTTAGTTCATGCCTTGGCAATTATTAATTACAACATGTCACAGCCCTTTAAGATCCCACTTCAATAATCAATACTGGAGTAAAGCATATTAGATGTTAAGGGCCACTTGTTGCTTTTCTGTCATGAAAATGAAATCTCATTTCTTTGTCCAAACTGTCCTTTACGACTCCCAAAGGAGCTCTGTTAGAGTACCAATGGCTGGAGCCTTAAAAGCTGGCAGGAATGAATAGGAGACAGAAACAATATGTAATAATAACCATTACGTTTTACATCTGTGATGCTTTCAATTCTTCAAAGTAGTTGCCTGTTAAGTCATACCTAATCCTCAGTACAACACTCTGAGATAAGTGGGATCATTTCATCCTGTTTTAATGGGAGTACAGAACAGTTAAGTGAATTGCTGTATATGAATATGAAGGATGAGAGAAAAGGGAAGGAAAGAGGAAAGCTGGCATTTTGGGAACTCATTACATCATAGGCTTTGTGCAAGGTACTTTAATCCATGAGCAAATTATTTATAATTTCTGTGCTTTAGCTGCCTCTTTTGTAATAGAACCTACCTTGTAGACTAGTCAGGACTCTGACACTGAATGTATAAAGAATTTATCATGTCTGGCCCATGAGAACATTTCAGTGAATGTTGGCTGTAGATATTATTGAGGTTACTTCTTTTTTTTTTTTTTTTTTCTTTCTTAGCGGTACGCGGGCCTTTCACTGTTGTGGCCTCTCCCGTTGCGGAGCACAGGCTCCGGACGCGCAGGCTCAGCGGCCATGGCTCACAGGCCCAGCCGCTCCGCGGCATATGGGATCTGCCCGGACCGGGGCACGAACCCGTGTCCCCTGCATCGGCAGGCAGACTCTCAACCACTGCGCCACCAGGGAAGCCCGAGGTTACTTCTTTTAATTGTCTTTAAGGTTCACAGTAATCTTGTGAACTAGGCATTATTACCCTGTTTATCTGCTGAAGACTCCAAAATTCAATGAAGATTAATACAAGCTTTTCTGAATAAAATGCGTTCTACCTCAAGATAAAATTCCACTCAGCAATCATAACCAAGTTGCTACAAATTTTGTGCCAATTACAAATAGCAACTGACAGGCTTCCTTTGTCCACAAGGATTGGGGGTCAGCCAGAGGCCAATCAAAGGAAAGGAAAAGTCTCTGTCTTAATGCCATCTGCCATTTGCTCAGCAAATTCCTTCCATCTTTATATTTCTCTGAATTCCTTTTAATATTTTCATTGATAAGCATAAATAATTTCTATTACTATTTACTATTAATAGTATTAATACCATTAATGCTAACTAATATTACTTAATATTTATAGTAATGCTATCTTTTGCTAAGCACATATGCACCAAGTGCTAAACATTTCACTTGCATTTTCTCAGGGAATCTTCACAACTAACCTAAGAGGAAGATGACTTAAGCTTAGTCTCAGAGAAGTAATTTGCCAAAATCATAAAGGGAGATAAATGCCTGAGCCAGGGTTCAAACTCATATCCATATAGCTCCAAAGCTTATGATATTGTCAATAGGGATTAAGGATGATTGATTTTCCTCCATAGAATTACCTAGGCATTTTTAAAGTCAATTTTATGATAAACACAATGCTTAGCATGATGAACTAGAAACACTGACTAGAGTTTGAAGAACTATTGTCCACATTCAACTTTGCACTGAGTCCATAAAGAAGGCATTTCCCAATACTAAATCTGTCTATCGAATGAGATAAATGAACTAGAACAATACCTAAGGTGCCTATAACATTCTGCAGTTCTACAAGCTTCATTCCCTCAGGCTGGGTGATCCCTAGGAAAAAGCATACAGCCTCCAGGATTATGAGGAAATAAATTTCTGTTGTTAAAGCCACCCAGTCTGTGGTCCTTTGTTATGGAAGCCTGAGCAAATTAATGCAGTAGGAATCAGTTAGGATGAGGTATATAAGTCTGCTTCAGGTTTAAGAATAATCTATACACTATATTCTTATCTTTACTTATTAATACAAAAACACACAAACATACATACAAACAGTCTTACCCAGAGCCACCGTGGTGGGATGCATAAGAACCTTGGATAAGAGTAGAAAATTCCAGGCTCTAACCCTCTGTGTCTCAGAACCTCCCTGGAGGAGCAGCGTGATTGAGGGTGTGGTCTTAGTATGAGACAAATGTGGGCTCAAATTGGGCTTCTCCAGTTGTTAGTTATGTGACCTGGGGGAAGTTACCTAACCACTCAGAATCTGTTTCTCAGTTCTGTAAAGTGATCATTCTTATCCTCCAGGGTTATTATAAGGATTAAATTAAATATGTAAGGATTAAATGAGATTATAAAAGAGCAAAGAAATGACTGTGTCTGGTACATAATATGTGATTTACAAATGGTTATAGTTGTTATTAGGTTGAATCACATCAATGGCTGATATTGGATTTTTTTTTTTTTTTTTTTTTTTTTGCGGTACGCGGGCCTCTCCCGTTGCGGAGCACAGGCTCCAGAAGCGCAGGCTCAGCGGCCACGGCTCACGGGCCCAGCCACTCCGCGGCATGTGGGTTCTTCCCGGACCAGGGCACAAACCCGTGTTCCCTGCATCGGCAGGCGGACTCTCAACCACTGCACCACCAGGGAACCCTTGCACCACCAGGGAATCCCTTGGATTATTTTTCTTCTATCAAAATGACAATTACATATGGTTCAGCCTACGGTAATACTAATGTTGCCTAGAGGCAGAAGAGCCCAATGGTTAAGAGTACAAGTTCTAGAATCAGGACGTTTGGGCTAGAGATCTGGCTCTGTCACTCACTAGCAAGTTACAGAGCTTCTTTAATTCAATTTCTTAGCTGGAAAATTAAGAATTAAAAATATCTACTCCATAGGATGGGTGAAAAGATTAAATTAATCCAAGCAAAGCTCTTAGAGTAATACCTGGTACTTAGTCCTCAATGAATGCAATCTGCTATTGATACTATTAATAAGGAAATGAAGGAAGTAGATTTGAAAATCTAAGAAATTAATGCCAAGTTCCAATTCTATGCTATTTTGGATGGTATTGATAAAAGAGAATTATACACTGGGTATTTAGGTGAATATAACAAAGAGGTTAATCATTGTGCTAAAATTCTGCCAAACATCATGGAATCAGAAAAAATTTAAATAAAAATAAATCTCATAATCCTTAACAATTTGTCAAAAACAACTGTAATACTGGAAATATATGTTATCTTGGGTGTAAATCAATAATTTTTCATAACTTCTTGAATTGCTCAACATCTTTAAATATCATTTCACATAAGATGAAAAACTAGTGGTCTACAGAGTATGGCGTTTAATGTGCCTTGCATATATCTATAGAGTTGTTCATTATAACAGGCTGAATATTGGACTGAGAGGAGCAATGAACCAGGATAGTGACCAAGCCACTAATCGAGTGAGTAATAATGAGCAAATCACTTCAACCTCATTTTTCTATTTGGGAAAATGAGGAAGAAATCTAAGTAAAGATTACAAAGCTCTCTTTCAAGTGTAAAATTATATGAGTCTCTATTGTAAATGGATTAAGTACATAATGGTTGCATCATGTAATGTAACTCATTTCACCTGTCAATAAACAAGAAGTAAATTGTTTTCAATAGCAGAATGTTAAGAATAAACACAAATAAACAAACGAAACCAACTTATTTAAAAGCATCCTCTGAATTGAAACCACAATATTCTGTGCAATAGAAGGAAAGAGTTAATGATCAAGCCTTTTCTGAAAATGACAGGAGGCATACAGGAGGCATATATTCCTTCTCAGCAAAATTAAAGCTGCCTAGGCCAGCTGTAAAATCAACAGTGACTTAAAATCCTAGGTCTGTTTGTCCAGATACTCCAATCTCCACCCTTAAGAAACTCACATGACATCAGACTTCTGTCTCTGAAAAATGTTAATTATGATACAAGTCTTAGGACTCTTGAGAGGGTAAATTGTTAATGTTTCTAAATCACGTGAAGCATAATGATTGACCAAAGAAAGATCATCATTGCAAGATTAGAAAAAAACCTCAATGCTCACAACTTTCTGCTTCACAACTTCTTACTGAGATACCAATCAACATAGGTATCGCAATAAGAGTTTAAAAACAAGAAAGAAAAGCTCCTCATGACCATGTAGCAGATCTAAAATAATAATTGTGAGATAAAGCAAAAAAAAAAAAATTAAATTCTCATCATGGCACCGTGAGAAATATTTCCCCAAATATTTCCCCAAATATTAGCTTTGGGGAAAAATATATAAAACAAAGACTAATTGAATCTGGTACCATAAAATGCATTCTCTTTGCAAATTAAAATGTTTATATCAATTAAATTATATCCTTTAATTGTTCCAATGTCAGAAATAGAACGCGGAAATAGGTGAACATGAATATGAAGGCTTCTATACTATAGATAGTATCCTGAGTTAAATTGCCCCAACATTTCAAAAAATTTAGGAAACTGAATTTCTCAGAGTCTGTCACAACACATTAGTATTTGCTATTAAAGTACTAAATACATTTTCCATTCTTTGAAAATAAATAAATCAACACAGATTTCAACTTAAGTAATCAATGGAGTCCTTTGTTTAAAACATCCTTATGGGAAGGTGAGGAAAGTTATTGTTTGGTTTGTTTGTTTGGGTGTTTGTTTTGGTTTTCCTCAAAACACTTTTTTTTCCCTCTTAGCTAATTTTAAGATTCCAATATTCACAGCATGTCATAATTAAACATCTCCTAGGAAGTGCACAGTCTGATTAGCACATTAACTCAGGCATAAACCAGCCGTGACCATGTTGCCTCCAGGCCTGGGTCAGCCTAGTCTGGGAAAAAACAATTCTGATGAAAACTCCTACTAAGACATATTAAATCTCAACATTATTTTATCTTCCATCATTTAAGATCTTCTTTTCCCTTAACACTTAATTTTGGTCTGAGAACAGTCACCAAGGCTACTAGTAATAAAAATGGATACTCCAGTTCTGAATTTTACCTTCATTCTCAAAGGCTCCCACCCCAGAAAGCTAGGAAGATTAGGGAGAAGTCAGAGATATTTTTATAGTTATATGCCAATAACTAGAGTGCACAACTTCCTACCCAATATTAAATCCTGTTCAGGAGAGAGGGAACAAGAGGACTACCCATATGCTGATGTCTTTTTATTGGGCTGATGGGTGACTAGTTGCTTGCCTTAAAGCAAAATGATAAATGCATTTGGCCATGAAGGTAGGAAAATCTCCCCCCACCACAGCCAACACATATACTGTCCAAAATGGTACCCACTAACCACACATGGCTATTGAGCATGTGAAATGTGTCTAGGGCCACAAAAGAGCTGAATTTTTAGGTTCATTGATTTCATTAATTTAATTTTTTTTTGAAGATTTTTTTCATATGGACGATTTTTAAAGTCTTTATTGAATTTGTTACAATATTGCTTCTGTTTTATGCTTTGGTGTTTTGGCTGCCAGGCATGTGGTATCTTAGCTCCCTGACCAGGGATTGAACCCGAACCCCCTGTATTGGAAGATGAAGTCTTAATCACTGGACTGCCAGGTAAGTCCCTTAATTCAAATTTAAAAGCTGATATTCATTTGTGTTATAGGAAAATCTTTAAATATGTTTGGAACAACTTGGGTATGTGAATACACGTTTTCATCTGTAAAATTTTATGAAATTTAAACACAGGTCAAGTATTTCTGATGAAAATTTAGTGACTGAATTGTGATGTACATAAGTGTAAAATACACACTATTTCAAGAACAGGCAAAAATAATGTAAACTATCTCAGTAATAGTTTTAAAAAATACTAACCACATGTTGAATGCTTCAATCTATTACAGTACTTTGGATATATTATTTTAAATAAAATATATTGTTAAAGTTAAATGCCACTGGCTTCTTACTTTTTTGAATTACTACTGGAAATTTTTAAATTACATATGACTCACATTATATATCTATTGGGCAGCACTGATAAAGAGTAATACTAACCAGTAACAGAAATATCTCAGATGGGCCAGTGAAGTGGTTCAGAAAATCTGTGTAGTATGAGGGAAAAGCAAAAGGCCAGAGAGCACTGCATTCAAATCCTAGCTTTGACACTGACCACCCAAAGGAACCTGATCAAATCATTCATTCAGATTCCTCAGCCTATACTTCCCCAGGTGCAAATGGGAAGAATAGTTTCCTAGCTCAAACACAGCATTTGTAAAGTGACTAGTATATCATCAGTATAAATAAACAGTTGAATAAATCATCTTTCAATAGAAAGCAGAGATTTCAGACCACTACAAAGAATTTACTGCTTCTGAATGTCTATGTCTTCCTGCAAATGAGCTATATCCTGTGGACCCTTTATTCCTATAAGACTAGTACAACTTTATTATTACCTTACATTTTACAGATGCATAACAGCAACCTTAGACTAAAGGCTATTATCAAAATGTTCAACAAATGGAAGTACTGTTTCCATTTGTGTTTTAAAGTGGTAGCAATCAAATTCATTTCCAGAAATACCATCATAATTTTTATGAACTTAAAATTTACCTAAAAGGGACTTATAATATCAGAGTACCTATGTCCTTTGCAGGATTCCTACAGTTCTATCATGGTGGGACCATGTTCTTGTGAGTGCTTGGTAGGCTCTAAAAAACTGCTCTAAGGCATTAAGTTCATAATATATAGTTATTAAACATGTAAAACATGGGAGCCTGCAATATTTATTTTAAAATTAATTATATCTCATCATTATACTGTATTTCTTTGCAATTTGAAAAATGCCCGCAAATTCTTATACTATGCAACAATGCCACAATCATCAAAAGATTAGAAAAGATAAGCCAAGGACAAATAAAATTAAATACTCCTTCATTAAACAATAGTCAAACTATAGATAGAGTTCCTTTTTCAGTAAAAGTACAGATGATATCTATTCCAAATGGTGTAGATAAATTAATGACTAGAAAATTCAGATAGGTGATTACTGAAAAGTGAGACTTTTTAAGTCATCTTTCTTCCTCCGCCATGATGCCAAGAAGAAAAGCTATTCCTTTCCACTATGACTCTTCATAAAATGTTGACTCCTGACTTGATGGGTTAAGGGTCAACCCACTATGATCATTCTTATGTTTCCATGAAAACTAATTTACAACGACCTTTCTCTCCTTCAGTCTGCCTCTTGCATTTTTTACTCATAGTCTTCCATTGAGTCCTTTTATCATTTTTGTCTTCATTCAACTGATTAATATTTATTGAGCCCCTACTATGTGCCAGCTATTCTGTAGCCCTCACCATTGAACCTCACTAGCCTGTCATATTATTCAAACAAAACCACTGAAGTGGGTTGAGGTAGAGAGAGGTGAAACATGTATTTTTTTAATTAGTTGGGTTATATATGTGTGTGTGTGTGTATTCTTCATATCTGACTTGTCACCAAAATAAATTTGAAGCTGTTACACAGCATCCAAACTCATAAAAAATTAACTTGTTGGTTTCCAACATAATTAATTTTTCAATAAGTTATCATTTTAGCTTATACAATGTCATAGAGCTGAAATCCAAAGTTCAATTATGACATTCCAAGTTGTCTAGGCTTAGATTTTATATTATTACAACTACGTCCTGATCAAGATTTACCATTTTTTAAAGGCAAATTTTACCGTCGTAACGCTCAAGAGTTTTCTCCAAGTTGTTCATAAGTTATATAATAGTTCAGATATAGCTCCCACTGAAAAACCTCATGTTTGCTAATTTATACCTAAGGGGGAATGTTTAGGAAACAAAGTAACATGATAGGCCAGTAAACCTTCCTGTGTTCCTTAGAGAAAATTTTTTAACTTGTTTATTTAATTAGTTGTTGGAGTTTCCATTAGATTGTAAGCAACCTGAGGGCAAAGGGGAGGTGTTACTCTCTATGTGCCCATTTGAAAAGTAAAGGTTTCATGACAGTTTTCTGGATGGCTGGATGTCAGGGTGGTTGGACAAAAGAAAGAAATGTTCAGATTTAAGAATCTGCAATAAAATGAGTTTAATCTTTGAGATTATGTTTATCAATCCATCAGTTGAAAATACAGATGTTCGGTGATTATGATGTGTCAATGTAGGTCATCAAATTGTAACAAATGTATCACTCTGGTGTGGAAGGTTGATAATGGGAGACGTTATGCATGTGTGGGGATAGGAGAACATATGGGAAATCTCTGTGCCTTCCCCTCAATTTTACTGTGAACTTTAAACAGCTCTCAAAAAAATTCTTTAAAAAAACAGTTGTTAAACTTTAAAAATATCAACTGTGCGAACAACAGATATTGAAGATAGTACCTTACTGTATAAAATGAAATATACATCAATTAATTCAGCCTCAATTTATTGCAATCTTAATATGTGCCAAGCACTACTATAGGAGCTGAGGTTTAAAGATAAATGAGATCTATAACTGTAAAGCAGGAAACGGAAGGCTGGCTCCACTAAATTCATCTGAACTAGTCAGAATTTTAAATAGTCATTAAACCATGAAAAAAAAATGCATCTCCTATTTAGAATGTATTTTCTTCCCCAGTGAAAAGGAATGACAAAATCTGCTTTTTCAGATACCCTAAGATTTTTCAATATGTTTTATATTTTTTGCTTTTGCTTAGAAAAAGCTGTCTCCTTGTATTGTACAAAGTAAGATGTGCTCAGTGCCACTGCCTTTTGTTCAGGAGACAAGTAGGAAGGGGAAGGAGAGGAAGAATAAGAACAGAAACATCATGGAATGGAGAAAAGAAAAATATCGACCTGAGATAAATCAGAGCAAAGTTTTGCACTATATCGTTCTCCTATTAGACCAGAGCACTGGAACCACAAGCAGCAGTTAACCTAGGGCAAGCCGCTGAGAAATGCCCAGAAGTGAATAACCGCCTTAGACACATACTTTGTGAGAACTGACAGTAAAAGGAAACAGTGCAGAAATTCTCTGTAAGTTGATGGGCGGGCTGAAGTCTTGATTTAGTAAAAACTAAAATCCTGTCATGGGTTGGTCCTCCAAGTGAAGGAGACCTCAGGGCTCTTTGCAGCTGGCAAGGAGTAGCACTTTTCTCAGATACTACTAGCCCAACAGTTCACTTTAGAAGATACTATCTTTGGCTCTTAAAAGAGTCAGTCGTTTTAACTTGGACCAGTATAAATGATAAATCATGAAAACTTGACCACTTTAGACAGTAACAAATGTTTCTGAAATGAACAACCCTCCTGGTGTTTCTTTAATGAATGTAAACACTGACCAAGCTTTGTAGCGTCCTCTGCCCACATTAAAGCCATTCCACAGGTCAACCAAGTCCCACTTACCCCCAACATCTGGTGGAGGTAGTGATACTCTGGCCCTTGGTTATACAGCAGGAAGGTTTTCCAGAAAAGCAGGACATTCAGGGACAGCCAGATAAGCTAAATCATAGGAAGGGTGAGAGAAAAAAATTAAAAATAAACATTACCTGATGAATGGACACCTCAAGTACATTCATTGGACACAGTACTTTCAATGGAACCTCAATTAGTCATTGCAACAAAGTATTATTGGAAGAGAACTTGGGAAATTTATTCTCCTCCGGGCTTTCATTTCTTTCACTCAAAATAATTACTGAGAACCTACTCATGTTTCAAGCCCAGGGAAATAAGAATGAGCAGAAACAGAAATGTACCTGCCTTTGGGGAGTTCACATTTTATGAGAGAAATAGACATTAATCAAATAAACTCATGAAAACATATATAAATACAGGCTATCAGGCTGTGCAATGGCCCAGGGGTAGGGGTTGATGGGGGAGGCTGGTGAGCTCAAAGGGCTGAGAAAAGGGTTTCAATCTCCTCTCTAACAAATTAAATGGAAGTTATGATGCTCTCCAAAGCCTTTCCTGTTCTGATGTTTTTTATGACTCTAAAACTCATATTATTTAACATGGATTGCAATAGTTACGGCTTAAGATTTTTATGTTATGTTTAGAAAGTGAAGTGAGATTAGGAAAGAAGTCCAATCTTATTTCCTTAGCATTTCAAAGCTGTTTGAGGGTGCAACCAGAAACATGCAAGCAGGTGTTAAGATAATTTTTTTTGGCCTCCTGGGACACTTCTATTTAAAACTTTAAGAACAATAAAATAACGCAAACATCCAGGAACTATTCTGTTAATGGCTGCATTCAGGAAATGCCACACAATAAAAAGACAAATAATATAAATAATAGACAAGCCCGTCCTTTGAGAATGTGTACTGTCTTAGCAGCACATTGGTAAATTCCTACACACCTCAGATTATTGGGGGGAGTTGCCAACCATGACTCCATTTGGGGTCTAAAGCTTTACAGCTCAGAAGGCAGGGAAATTCTAGTTCAACGATGGCTCCATGGTGTAGAGGAGGAGCGTGGGTATTGGCTTCTGGGAATCTACTACTTAATGCCTCTGAGACCTTGGGCAAATTTGTTACTGTCCATGTGCTTCAAATTCCTCGTGTATAAAATTAGGATGAAGGCAAGAATGGGCCTACCTATCTTACAGAATAGATCTGAGGATAAAATAATGAAAAATAATCAGAAAGGGGAGAGAGAGAGGGGAGAGGAAAGGTAATGAGTTTCTGTAGAAGCTGAAGGTAATCAGTATTTCTTACAGTTATTTTTGTGTTAAAAGGAAATTTTCTTTAATGAGCACAGCAATGGTATTTTTGTTTTTCATTTAAAACATTGTCCTTGCAGTAAAATTTGTATAGTCTGTGTTGGTTTCCATTTAGTTTTTGCTTTTTGAAAGTTTATTTGTCTATGATATTCAGAAGTTTGGAAAAGGGTTCTATGTAGGGCAATTCCGAACCAAAGTTCATTATCATTCAATTTAATTCAACAAACTTTTATTGAGCCTCTTCAGTCTGGCATTCTTAAATTGCCTTCACATTAGCAAGCCTTATTTTCCAACAAAGTATCTGATCCTTGAGGGTTTCAGCTTCTTCAGTATTTCTCAGGGAATTGACCCAGCTGTGTGAGTGCACGGTAGACATTCCTAAAGGCCTTAAATGGTCTTTCCCACACTCACTTTCTAAACATATCATAAAAATCTTAAGCCATAACTATTGCAATCCATGTTAAATAATATGAGTTTTAAAGTCATAAAAAACATCAGAATAGGAAAGGCTTTGGAGAGCATTCTCAATTGACCAGCAAGCTGAAAACCACTCAGAGGAAAACCTATCTGACCTCACTCAGCCCCTGCACACCTGAGATTAAGCATCTGGGATGCAAACAGGTCTCCTAAAGATAGCAGTTATCCGCTTGCAGGACAAAATGAGACTAAGAAATGAGCGACATCACCACGTCCCGGGCGTTGCATGTTGTTAAACTTCAAAAATATCAATTGTATGAACAATAGATAATGAAAAATAGGACTTTGCTGTATAAAATAAGACCAACAGAAGCAATCTGGAAAAAGAGCAAAAGGCGGGGGGGGGGGGGGATGTTTAAATGGTTAAGGAAAAAGCTGTATTCACTAACAGCGATCTCTTCTCCCTTCCTCCACATCCGCTCTCCCATCAAAAGTGTAGGAAATTTGCCCAGCACTTGGAGGAAGGGAGGAAGCGGATGGTTATTATCTCCAGGTATTCCCGGCAGAAAGTTTTTGTTAGTTGAGAATGTTTGCGTTAGAGGCAAAACTTCCAGCTCCCCACCCGCGCTCGCTCAGAGAATGAATCAAAATCGCTGTCCCAGAGACAAAACGCCGGGAGAGCCTCGCCCGCCATCCTACCAGGCAGAGGTGTTTAACCCCTTCGTTGGCCAGCCAGCTCCTCCAGGACACAGCCATGCCGCCGGCCCCGCCGCGCCGCGCTCTCCGCCCGCCAGCCCGACAAGCAGCGGCGGCCGCCGGGGCAGCGGTTACAGTGGTGCGTGCGGCCTGCGGGGGGGGCAGGGTGGGGACGGAGGGTCAAAGACTGAATGGAAGCCCGGCGCCGCGCCAGGCCGGGCGGGGTATGCGCCCCGGTACCGGGTCTCCCGAGCGCCGCGGACTCGGCCCTCGCGGGGTCTGCGCTGCGCCCTCCGGCCGCCAGGACCCCCTGCGCCGAGCGCGCGCTCCCCGGCTGCGCGAGTCCGCCCCGCCGAGCCGGCCCCTTTGTCTGGGGGCGAGCCTGTTGCTGTGGCTGCCGCAGTGCAGGATGTCCTGGGCTAGGATCTAGGAGGCGTCCCCCAGCAGCCTCAGCCCGGCCTGCGCCGCTCCGAAAGACCCACCAAGATGTGGAGACTGGTACTCAGACATAGAGTGGACACCCTCGCTGCCCCCTTGGACACACACACACACACCTAGTCCTTTTGGACTGGTCGTTCCCCCCACCCACAAAGGTTCCTCTCTGAGAGCCTTGGTAAGGAAATTTGAGCCGGAAATTGTCTTTTGTGTACTAGCGTCCCCCTTCTCCCGCCCATCCTCAGCAACTCATCCCACCCCCAAGCAAACGCCCCCGTCACAACCCTTACCTAAAGCCTCCCTCTACCTACCTCTTCCCACCCCCAATGCCTAACACCGATACAATGCTTTTAAGAAACTTCTGAATAAAGAGTCCTGCGGAGAATTGGACAGTGGTCATGATTGCACAACTTTGTGAATGTACTATAAATCACTAAATTGTACACTTTAAACGTGAATTTTATGGTATGTGAATTACATCTCATAAACCCATTATTTTAGGAAAAAATAAAGAGTCCAGGGGACTTAATGGTTAAAACTGACGTAATTCTCAGGGGCTCTAGGGAAGCTCAGATTCACTCTATTTAGAAATGTGTGTTTTACTACCTAGTATCAGAGTCTGTTAAGTAATAAGAATCCTCTCAAACTTGTACCAGAGGCCCGGTGAAGGGTGATTAAAGCGTGGAATGTTCACAGGCTACCTAGCCTACACTGCAACACATCAGTATTAGGGAAAAAACAAAAAATCATGTATGTGAAAGAATGTCCAACGCAAAGTAAGTGTTGGATAAATGTTTGTTAAATCAGGAACTTTCTCAACTCTAGCAACTAATAAGTGGCAGAAAAAGTAAACCACTAGTAGCCTAATCTCATGGCTTTCAAGCTCTCTTTTATTTTAGTGAAATACATTTTACAACACGTGCTATGATATATAATTATATTAAATTATAATATATAATGTATAATTTCATAAAAATCATACTTCCTTTACTACATGCAGTGTACTTACCTCAATTTCGTGAACTGATTAATGACTGCAACCCCCAGTTCAAAACACGAATAAATCAGTATCAAATCCCAGTTAGAATTCACAAAGTGCTCTAATAGTCCTGCCATCTCTTTGACATACGACTTTCCTGTTTCATGCATGATCTAAACCTGAAAACTGCCTCAGATCTTTCTGGGGCTAGGGAGTGTATTATTTATGAATAACACCCTGTTCTTATTGACCATGTGATACCTGAGGACAAGAAAAAGAGCACAGGGTGTACCCAGGGGTGTCACCACTGGAGGCAGGTCAAATTCTGAGACACCCTGGTGTTCCTCAAATTCCCCCCTAAGAAACCATCCTCCAGTCACAATTTCAATCGATGGGAGGTGGGGAGATTCTGGCACAATGGTCTGGTTCTTCTCATGAGTTGAGAGGAGGGAAGCAACTGAAGAACAGTAGAATAAAAGACAATTTTTTTTTAAGTTTAACTACTTCCAAAAAAAAAAAGACAAAAATAATGGATCCAGCTCTTACTATGTACTTACTGTATCAGTCACTGTCCTGGGTACTTCATGTACAGAATCTCACTTCATTCTCATAACAGCTCTACATGTGGATGTCAGTGCCCTTACTCCAGAGTTGAGGAAACCGAAGCTAAAAGAGATTAAGAAACTTGCCTGAGCAGGTGGGGAGAATGGGCAGACGTTGGTTTAAAGGTACTAACTTCCAATTATAAGTTTGGGGAGATCTAATACACAGCATGGTGACTATAGTTAACCATATTGTCTTATATACTTGAAAGTAGCTTAGTGAATAAATCTTAAATGTTCTCTACACACACACACACACACACACACACACACACACAAATGGTAGCTATGTAGCTATGTGAGGTGATAGAGGTGTTAGCTAAAGCTCGGATGATAATTATTTCCCCACATATAAATGGATCAAATCAACATGACGTACACTTTAAACTTAGACAATGTTGCATGTCAATTTTATCTCAACAAAGCTGGAAAAACATTATGTTAACTGGAAGAATGCAAACATCGCAATAAAGATGAAAAACAATAAATTAAAAGAGAAGAGAAATCTGTCTGAGATGACAAAACAGGCTTTTGCTTATAGTTCAAAAAAACCCATAATCAGATCCTTTTCTGAACTCTTTTGTACCATGATAGAATGCTATACAAACATTGATTATTATATTTATCACTATTATTTTATAGGAGCTCTGTAAAAGGGGACTAGGTCCTAACTGTTTATGTTGCCTTACAAGGATACAGTACTGCAAGCTATCCCCAGGGGACAGAGCTATTGCCATGTTGTGCAGGAACTCTCATTAATGAGGTTCTTTTCAATATAATTTTCTCTAGGTCCTACTGTTTAGTGCAAGTAGATACTGTCTTTCCCAAGATAAGGAACGCTGTCCTTGAAAGTAATGAAGAGAGAATCCTGTAACTGTATCAGTATTCCAAACATCATAGCAACAACAACAACAAGAATAAAAATCACACTTTTACCAGGAAAAAACTTCACAGGAAAAAATCAAACGACAAATACCTTTGCTCTTGGCCAAAATAATGTTAAAATAGTAGTGATCATCCTACATTGATTACAAACTCTGTTTGGAAGTTTGAGATGTTCTTGGTCTATTATTTATTACTTACTAAATACAGAAGCTTTGTTTTTTGGTAGACAGTATCCCTCAAAATATGAAATCCATGGGGAAAAATTGATAAAAGTTTCCCCCTTTGGTCTGCTTCATTAGTTGGCTTCTTTATGTATCAGCTCAGAGGCGCACCTTTGCCATGAAGCTTTCCCTGGCCCACCTCACCTCTATGCTCACACAGACTCATCCTGTAGTCTGCATTCTTCAATGTGTTTATAATACTCCAAACACATGATCATTACTCCATTTTCCACATATTATTTTAGTTGTATGCATGTGAGTGTGTGTGTCTAATTCCCCTCATCAACTGACCTCTTCAAGGACAGGGATCTTATCTTATTTAATTTTTATTCCAGGACTTTGGAAAAAGATTGTTACATAGTAGGAACTTCAGAATGCTTGATATATGAATGAATAACAGTTAAGTATATTATCCTTCTTTTTGTGCCTCTCTCAAACTCCAGTTTCTCAAATGTAACTTTCCAATAATGTAAGAAAAGTTTCTGCTTAGCTCGATAATTAACTACCAGAAAAGAACCAACGGGGCAGGAACTCTTGCTATGGGTGTCACCTATACCACACTAGTCACAGGATATGCAGCTGGGACAAGTGAGTACCTATATTAGCTTCCTGGGGTTGGGGTAACTGTCACAAATTCAGTGGATTTGAACAACAGAAATGTATCTTCTCACAGTTCTGGAGGTCAGAAATCCCAAATCAGGCGATTGGGTCAAAATCAAGGTGTTGACAGGGCCCCAAACCCTTCAGAGAGTCTTGGGGAGAATCTGTTCCTTGCCTCTTCCCAATTCTGCTGGATGCTGGCGTACCCTGATTTATGGCTGCATCCCTCCGCTCTCTGCCTCAGTGATCACGTGGCCTCGCCTCTTCCATTGTGTGTATGTCAAATTACCCTCTGCCTCTCTCTTATAAGGACTCCTGTGATCGTATTTAGGGATCAACAGATAGTCTAAGATAATCACCCTATGTCAAGGGCCTTAACTTAATTATACCTGCAAAACTCTTTTTGCCTTATATAAGAAGTAATATTTACAGGTTCATGGAATTAAGATGTGATATATCTGGGTGGTCATTATTCAGACTACTCTAGTACCTAAAGTTACTTAATTGATGTTAATTTTCTTTCCCTGATTTCCCAGCCTGAGAGAAGGATTTTTGAGGAAATTCACCTTAAGACATAAAAGTTGGAACTTTTACTAAGTTTTTCTGTCAAGAAGTCAAAAATTATAGACCAGGAATCATGCCAGAGAGAACTCAGCAAGCTTTCTTAACCTTTGTGACTTAGACTGAGTTTAGTATTTTGGTTATTCCATATCTGATTATCAGGAGTTATTAGTATTAAACTCAAAAATGGAAAAGAGCCTGTGTGTTTTTCTTACAAACAGAAAAGAAGAAAGTAGGAAAACTCTGTCCCAGTATGCAACATAACTGGTAAAGTGGGCAAAAGAATCCTAAAGTTGTGAATAGCTGACGGCCATATTAAAGAGAAAAGGAAGCTACACTTTATCCCTGGGACCCTTGGCAAGGAAGAAGGGCCCCCAGGGAACCAGCAAGAAATGGCCCAAAGGCTTAACATTCACAAGCCTGGGGACAAGTTCCAGACAGTGACTCATTGTCATTTCTACACAAAAACAAGTGTAGACCATCTTCTGATTCAGGCCTTTAGGAATGTCTACCGTGCACTCACACAGCTGGGTCAATTCCCTGAGAAATACTGAAGAAGCTGAAACCCTCAAGGATCAGATACTTTGTTGGAAAATAAGGCTTGCTAATGTGAAGGCAATTTAAGAATGCCAGACTGAAGAGGCTCAATAAAAGTTTGTTGAATAAAATTGAATGATAATGAACTTTGGTTCGGAATTGCCCTACATAGAACCCTTTTCCAAACTTCTGAATATCATAGACAAATAAACTTTCAAAAAGCAAAAACTAAATGGAAACCAACACAGACTGTGCAAATTTTACTGCTAGTAAGGACAATGTTTTAAATGAAAAACAAACAAATAAACAAAAATACCATTGCTGTGCTCATTAAAGAAAATTTCCTTTTAACACAAAAATAACTGTAAGAAATACTGATTACCTTCAGCTTCTACAGAAACTCATTACCTTTCCTCTCCCCTCTCTCTCTCCCCTCTCTGATTATTTTTCATTATTTTATCCTCAGATCTATTCTGTAAGATAGGTAGGCCCATTCTTGCCTTCATCCTAATTTTATACACGAGGAATTTGAAGCACATGGACAGTAACAAATTTGCCCAAGGTCTCAGAGGCATTAAGTAGTAGATTCCCAGAAGCCAATACCCACGCTCCTCCTCTACACCATGGAGCCATCGTTGAACTAGAATTTCCCTGCCTTCTGAGCTGTAAAACTTTAGACCCCAAATGGAGCCATGGTTGGCAACTCCAGCTAAGCAGAAACTTTTCTTACATTATTGGAAAGTTACATTTGAGATCACTGAGGTGTGTAGGAATTTACCAATGTGCTGCTAAGACAGTACACATTCTCAAAGGACGGGCTTGTCTATTATTTATATTATTTGTCTTTTTATTGTGTGGCATTTCCTGAATGCAGCCATTAACAGAATAGTTCCTGGATGTTTGCGTTATTTTATTGTTCTTAAAGTTTTAAATAGAAGTGTCCCAGGAGGCCAAAAAAAAGTATCTTAACACCTGCTTGCATGTTTCTGGTTGCACCCTCAAACAGCTTTGAAATGCTAAGGAAATAAGATTGGACTTCTTTCCTAGTCTCACTTCACTTTCTAAACATATCATAAAAATCTTAAGCCGTAACTATTGCAATCCATGTTAAATAATATGAGTTTTAGAGTCATAAAAAACATCAGAACAGGAAAGGCTTTGGAGAGCATCATAACTTCCATTTAATTTGTTAGAGAGGAGATTGAAACCCTTTTCTCAGCCCTTTGAGCTCACCAGCCTCCCCCATCAACCCCTACCCCTGGGCCATTGCACAGCCTGATAGCCTGTATTTATATATTTTTTCATGAGTTTATTTGATTAATGTCTATTCCTCTCATAAAATGTGAACTCCCCAAAGGCAGGTACATTTCTGTTTTACTCATTCTTATTTCCCTGGGCTTGAAACATGAGTAGGTTCTCAGTAATTATTTTGAGTTGAAAGAAATGAAAGCCTGGAGGAGAATAAATTTCCCAACTTCTCTTCCAATAATCTTTACACACTATTTTCCTTTGTACACTGACACGGGATTTCATAATTCTCTAATTCTTTCTCTTCCCCAAATATATCCTCTTTACTCACAGTCTCATCCATGTGTGCGTGCTCTTCTTGCTTCCTGGCATACCAGACCTAGTGATACTCACTTAGTCTCCAGACTCAAGATGAGAATCCTTCCTTCTTAGAGGCTCACATGGATTTCTCCCAGCGGGATCAGGAACCTCTTCTTTGTGAGCCTGTGTCCACTGTGTGTAGCCCTCTCTCAGGGTAGTTATCAGGCTGAATTTGTTGATGTATTTTCTAGGTTGTTTCTCCAACTAAAACTGTGAGCACTGTGAAAACAGGAAATTGTTCTTCATTACCTAAATCCTGGTGTATGGTAAGAGCTCAAAATATATTTAGTGAATGAATCAGTGAATGAAACTCTAGCATGCAGTAACAGTTTAGGTCATTTTCCAAATGGAAAATCAGCACTCACAAAATTTTATTCTATTTGCCCAGAGTATAGTGTGGATGAAAAATGTTGTCTGCCATTTCAGTAAACAAAGGATGTGGTGGCCATCAAGCCAGTAGCCACTGTGCACCCTGAGGGGATTTAGGATGGAGAAAAGAAGGATACCGTCCCTAGATAGTTAGGGGTGCGTATCAAAGTAATGATTTCAATAAGCCCAACTCTTGCATCTTCCCATACAGAGAAAAGCACTAAGTTCATTAACTTGAGATGCCTGGTTTTCTTTAATTAGCAGTAGTCTTTTGATGTTCAACTACCTGGGTTTTTTTGTGTTTGTGAACTCCTATATATCCCGGCTCCTCCCTTACCTCTTTGGAGCAGTCCCTCAGAGTGATCTGAGAGGCTGTCTTCTGGGCTTAATTCCTCAGAAAATCTGCTGAATAAAACATAATTCCCAACTTTTAGGTTATGCATTTTTTTTTCAGTTGACAGTAGCAAAGATTTTATGCTAGACTTGATGGAAAACAAGTTCAGGAACATGAAAAAAAAACAAATTGACTTTTGTCTTTTCTTCCTCCTCAACAACTTTCCATGTAATTTAACCTTCAGACAAACTCTTTTCCTACTCTCCAAATATCTGAGGCTGGAAATTTCAAAAGCATTTCTTGTTCTTATTCTCCTGCTCACCTAGTGACTCACTCTTGCTTATACTGACAAAGCAACTTAAATGTCTCTATGTCCATATGCAATTATGTACAGCCTAGCTGATTAGAAGTAATCAATAGCTTGGAAAAATATTGTATGGGATCAAATGTTAAAAAGCATAATGATCTGACATCTTGGGGTGCCAGATTCATGTTCTACAGTTGGAACTTTTGGTGAAGAGGAAAGGTTTACATCCTTAATTCCTTTTTCCCTTTTTCTCCAAGTTCCATCAGTTCTTTATCTGGAGCCTCTTTTGAATCAGATTCCCCCTGAAGACAGCACTATGCCTCCACTGGTCTTTCATAGTCCTTAGTTCAGATTTACATATGCTCAGTTATTTACATATGTTCAATTACTGAACTGTGACACAATTACTTGCTACCCAAATATTTCCATATCAATGGATTTCATTGGAGTGGCAGGGTTGGCAAATCTTCCACTATTCTCCTCATCTTCATTTTCATAATAAATAACCCTGATTTTCAGTTGGATCAAACCCACCCAGCTAGCAATTACATGTCTCAGCCTCTCTTGCAGCCAGTAGTAGGTACTATGTTTCTGCAAATGTGAGGTGAGCAGAAGGAATGTGTACATCCCTATCACAAAGGAAATTGCTTTCACTCCACTTTCTTTTTTCCCCTTTCCTACAGCTGGAAATACACTTCAAATAATGAAGGTAAGGATAACACTTTGAATGATAACGAAGAAATAAGATATTAAGTATCTTGATTACCTTGTAGGTGAGTCACAGCTGCCCGCCTATATAGCTTGCTTCTTGATTGTTGTGAGAGAAAGAAATAAAATTCTGACACACTATAGTTTAGGTTACATCTGCTTGGCTTGTACACTATTTTTATAGAAATTGGCTCCTGGAAGTGGGACACCATCATTATAAAAATCAAAATATGTGGCATTAGTTTAGCAAGTTGCATAGTAGGTGAAGAGATATCCAGGCTAGAAAGAAGTGCCCTTTGTTATGCCATTAGAAAATACAAGCTAACTTGGAAACAGACCACATTACTACCAAGCTTGTAGCTCTAGAGGAATAGGCTAAAAGGATATCAGATTTTTGGTGCATGTTGGCTGCCGCTTGGAATTTTTAGCAAAGTGCTACAAGAGACATGTGATAAAGTTAGACAAGAAATGGCCCATTTGCAGATTGAGATGAAAGAGAATATAGCTCTACTAATGGAGAGTCTTTCTACCCTTGACCTGCACTTTAATGAATTAAAATGCCATTCATTTGGGACCCTACAGGGTTGGAAAAGTCAACTGCTTCTATTCCTCAAAGAGCATGACATAACATTTTCATTAGAGCCAGCCACGGGGCAAAGATAAGTTTAAGAGTATTAGCTTCCCAACCAACTTGCCAAGACTTTAGTTTCAGATGGCATTAGGGTGGCTGACATTAAGTTAAGGGAAAGAGAGCTGAGCAGAGCAAAGGAGACAATAAAATTTTTAAATAGTGTCTATAGGCTCTACAGAAATTTGTCCAGCAGACGTCTTCGAGTGTGTCTATTCCACATGGAACTGTCTAGAAACAAAAAACCTAACTAACATTTTTCTTGTGTTTTTCCAGTTTTACTGAGATATAATTGACATCCATCACTGTATAAGTTTAAGGCGTACAGCATAATGGCTTTACTATTGTGTATTTTGAAATAATTACTAAAATAAGTTTATTAGCACCCATCACCTCATATAGATACAATAAAAAGAAAAAGCAAAAAAAAAATTGTGTGTGTGTGATGAGAACTCAGGATTTACTCTCTTGGCAACTTTCATATATAACATACAGCAGAGTTAATAATATTTATCATGTCATACTTATATCCCAGGTACTGATTTATCTTCTAACAGGGAGTTTGTACCTTTTGACCACCTTCAGCCAATGACCACTCTTCATCCTCACTGCCACCCCCCCCCACCTATGAGTTTTCTACGAGCTTGTTTTTTGTGCGTGTTTTGGTTTTGTTTAGATTTCATGTATAAATGAGATCACATACAGTATTTGTTTTTCTCTCTCTGACTTGCTTCACTTAGCATAACACCATCAAGATCCATCTATGTTATGTCAAATGGCAGGATTTCCTTGCTTTTTCATGACTGAATAATATTTCATTGTATCTATATACCACAACTTCTTCATCTATTCATCTGTCAATGGACACTTAGGTTGCTTCCATGTCTTGGCTGTTGTAAATAATGCTGCTATGAATATGAGGGTGCAGATATCTTTTTGAGTTAGTGTTTTCATTTCTCTACTAAGGTTTTGAGGGAATTTCATTACCAAAGAAACCACAAGCCTGGTGTACAAGAGCCTATGATTGTTAAATTTCTAATACAATACTCAGTCTCCTAAAGCTGCCCTAAGTGGAGCACACTCTTTCTTGCTGCTTTCTGATATAGATAGTGGACAGGGAAAAACCTCCCCACCACGCACAAAAGCAAAGCTTCAGGGGCCAATGAACAGGGGAGACACTTCAGGGCTGGCAGATGAATTAACCAAGGAACCCACTCCACTTGCAAGAAGCTTTCGCAGTTCCTGCCCAGGATAATTTAACATCTGCTACGGACAAAAACTACTGTGAGCTTTCCATTTTATACATTTCTGAAAGGATGGTTTTCTTTCTTCCTTTTTTAATTAAAAAATTCATTGTGGCAAAATATATATAACACAAATGTACCATTTTAACCATTCTTAAGTGTACAATTCAGTGGCATTAAGTACCTTCACATTGTTGTGCAAACATTACCACCATCCATCCCCTGAACGTTTTTATCTTCCTGAACTGAAATTCTGTACCTACTAAACAATACCTCTCTATTCCCCTCTCCTCAGAACCTGGTAACAACCATTCTACTTCCTTTCTCTCTGAATTTGACTATTCTAAGTACCTCCTATAAGTGGACTCATACAATAATTGTCCTTTTGTGTCTGGCTTCTTTCACTTAGCATAATTCATTCATAACATCACTTAGCATAATTCAACCTTAGCAATGTTCATCCACTTTGTAGTACATGTCAGAATTTCATTCTTTTTTATGGCTGAATAATATTCCTTTGTGTGTGTTCTTGACTGGAATTTCCACAAGTGATGTTGTGATCCTTCTCAGTGTATCACAACTGGGGTGTATTAAATTCAGTTATCCTGTTTCTATTCTATCATTGTATATCGGAGTTAGAGAAGACATATGAGTTGTGTTTAGTTGATGGGTTATCAGATTAAAAGGAGCCACTTCCAGAACCTGATACAAAAGACTACCTATGGTTGTGGATTTTCAGTTGCTTGCAGTTACTGGATAGGATTTTAGGTGGGCTCCCTTGTAGAAGGTTTGAGTGTATTTGTGAGGAAAGACGAGGGTGCATAGATACCTGGGTGACTAAAAGAGAAAATTGAGACAGAGACTGCTAATTGTCCATGGATATTCATTCTCCCCTATTCCACTTAATAACAGAACCTCCAGGCTTTTATCCAGACATTGAACTGTCCAGCAAGAGACTGCATTTCCCAGCTTACCTTTGAGGTAGGAGAGAGCATGTGACTAAGTTTTGGACAACTTGATGTTCGTAGAAGTAATGTGTTAAAACTCTAGTCACATTCACTAAATAGGAAATCACTTACCTTTCATTTCCTCTCTCTTTCCCCTTTCTCAGAACTAGAACAAAATGGATGATGAACTATGAACTGTCTTTTACGAGGAGAATGAGGACCATACTCTAAGAGATAGTTGAGTAACCCAACAGGAGAGACTTGGCCCCTGAATGACCTCCTGGAGCTAAATCTTTGCTAACCAAGATTGGATGGACTCCTATATGAGAGAGAAAAAAAATTACCACCTTGATGAACTCACTGTGTTTTTGGTAGAGTAGCTTAGTCTATACCCTAAGTGTTATAATTGGATTGTAAAAATATGGATTGATAATGGAGGAATATTTTTGATATTGAGAAACACAGCCATATTAACATTCTAAATGTTTCTATTACATCTTAATTTATTGAGAAGTAAGGGACTGCATCTTAATCTTCATATTCCTAATATTTATCCCATTGCCTGACATGATAACACACATTGCTTTCATTTATTAATTAAATAATTCACATAATGACAATAGCAAAGTAAGAACGGTTGTACGATTCAAACAGCTTTTTAAACGAATGTTAATTCTGCCTCCTTTACCTGTTAATTGAACTTGTTTCCCTAGTGTCTAACCCTGTGCTAGATTTGAATTGAATTATATTACTCATGTTATCTGTCCTACCTAAGTGAAAAATGCCCTTGATCCCTATTTATCTGTCCTATAAAATTCTAATCATTTATTTTAACAGCAAATTCAGAAACAACAACAGTAGGCTAAGTATTTGGTAATTGTGGAAATGTGCTTTGCTAGCAGAAGATTTAAAACTTCCTTTTTATATTTTTGTAGACCCACAGCCAAATTTTCAGTGGCAAATTCCATACTACACTGCAGTATTCCAAAATATTATGAGGTCACACAGAAATAAGTCCTCAAATAATCTCTCCCACACAGACTTAATTCAAATAAGAAAAGCAGCCAATTCAATTTGTGATAATTATCTGAGTGGCAACACTCATTAATATGGTCTCTCACAGAATATAAATAAGAAATATGTGTGGAGAACACTGGAATAATATAACTGGGCCATAATATTCAACACAGTAGAAGGAAAAGTGATGCTCATTTCTTTGATTATTACCAAATTGTATTTCCTCCTTCAAGCTCATTAGTATTGGATGTTGTACTGTTTTCCTCAGTAAGTAAAAAAATCAGATTGTGAAACTGAAAATGTTATGTTAGGAAGGCTGTCTAATATTCTGGACAGAGCAGTGAATTTGTAGTTAGAAGGCTTTGGATGAGTAATTTAACCTTTCCAAGCTTTATATTCTTAATATATAAGATTAGCAGGATGGGCTAGATGATTACTAAGGTACTTTCTGGTTTTAGAGTTTTTTGATTCTATAAATTTCCCAGTCTATCCTGTAACGTTAAAAACTCCTCCGAAATACATTAATATATTTTGTGTTAGATACCACGTTATACCAAAGCTGAAGATGAAGGACTAAGACAGACATGATCTCTATCCTTCTGGAACTTACAGTGAAGTGGATAGAAAAATATACACATAATTATAACACTAAATAATTAATTGCATTTGTGGGAAGTTCTACCGAGAAAGGTAGACAATAATGTAAGATATAAAATAAACAAACTTACTGTAGTCTAGAGTGCTAGGGAATCTTCTCTGATTAAGAAGTATTTAAGCTGATACCTGAAGGATAATAGCCAGGCAAAAAGGAGGGGGATCAGAGGGGAAGTACAGACAGAGGAAATAGCATGAGCAAATCCCTGTGATGGAAGAGAGTTCTCCATCCAATTAAGCTGCTGAAAGTAAACCAGTGTTGCTGGAGCAAACAGAGTGAGAACAAAGTGGTACAAAATAAGATTGGAGTTGGAGGCAAGGTCAGGTCACTTGGAGCCTTAAAGATAAGCATTGTATGAATTTTGGACTCTACAAAGACATACAGAAAGAGATAGAAGGATTTTAAGTAAGGATGCAATCTGATCAGATTTGCTTTTAAAATATTACTCTATCATTGAGGAATACTGGAAGTGGCAATTGTGGATATGAGAAGACCAGATCAGAGGCTACTGTAGCAGATAAGTGAGAGATGATGGTGAATTTAACAGAGATTTTATAGTTTATGTGGAAATAAATGAATAGATTTTTGATATATTTAGAAGCTAGGAACTACCAAAATTGTGATTAATTTGGATATTGGTATTGAAGAAGCATGAGATTTCAAAGGTCATACTTTATTCTCAGCCTTCAGCAGCCAGCAGATATGGATAACGTATACTAAACTAGATTACACTGGAGAAATGATCACTGTGGAGAAGGGAGGAATTAGGATTTCAATTTGGAATAATGAGTCTGTGCTGCCTATGCAGTACGTAAAGAAAATGTTGAATAGCATTTGGATACAGAGGTCTAAATATTAATAGACATTTTTGGGATATATAATATATATTGTTTTATGTATTATAAAGTGAGCAGTTAACACGCATATGGTATTCATTTATTAATTAATTTATTTTTTAACATCTTTATTGTAGTATAATTGCCTTACAATGTTGTGTTAGTTTCTGCTGTGTAACAAAGTGAATCAGCTATATGTATACATATATCCCCACATCCCCTCCCTCCTGAGTCTCCCTCCCACCCTCCCTATTCCACCCCTCTAGGTGGCCACAAAGCACCGAGCTGATCTCCCTGTGCGATGCAGCTGCTTCCCACTGGATATCTACTTTACATTTGGTAGTGTATATATGTCCATGCCACTCTCTCACTTCGTCCCAGCTTACCCTTCTCCCCCCACCGTGTCCTCAAGTCCATTCTCTATGTCTGCGTCTTTATTCCTGTCCTGTTCCTAGGTTCGTCAGAACCTTTTTTTTTTTTTTTAGATTCCATATAACACATATGGTATTTAAAATAATGAGAGTGGATTAAGTTTTCAAGGTAGAAAACATAACAAGAAAAGAGAGGAGAAGAGAGAAGGAGGGAAAGGGAATGGGAAAAAGCCCAGGACAGAGCACTGAGGATATTTAACATATAAGACTCATAGAAAAGAGGAAGAAAAACCAAGGAAATGGAGAAGTGATAAGAGAAGTAGCAGAGGTTGGTGGGGGTAGAGGTGGGATAAAAGCACTTAGTGTCAAGAAGCCAAAGTAAGATGGTATTTCTAGAAATAGTGTACAATCACTTATATGAAGAGCTGCAGAAAAGTCAAATAAAGTGAGGACTGAAAGTACCTACTAATATAATTGACACAGGGGTCATTGGAGTGCTCAGAGGAGTAGTCTGGGTTGGGTAGTAGAAAACAAAAGTGAATGAACTGAGAAATTAATTGAAGATAAGAAATGGAGATGGGTACCTTTTCAGATAATTAGCTATAAAGTGCTGAAAAGAGATTTGGACAGTAGCTGAAAGGGGTGATAAATTTCAGGGATTTTTGTTTTTTTTTAATGATGGCAGGATGTGTTTAAATGGCAATGTAAGGATCCAATATAAGGTAGGTGGTACAAAAAAAAAAAGAAGAAGAAATTAAGAAGCTAGTTGATAGGAAGTGTTTCTAAAAAGATAGAAGAGTAGGAGATCCATAACACAGGTAGAGTTTAATTGGAGAAAGGATACATCCTTTAACAGAAGGGAAGGAGGAAAAGATGGTAAAGACACAGGAAGATTTATAAAGTTGGAAACAGGAAGTTGAAGTGGTCTCCCTATGATGGCTTCCATTTTTTTCTGCAAAATAGAAAAATTTTTACCTGCTGGAAGTGAGGCAAAAGATCAGAGGTTTGAAGAGAATAGAGAAGGTTTAAAATAGTAGTTTTAGAAAGTAGGAAAGACAGCTAATGAGAGAAATAAAGGAATACTGTTAGTCCCTGTTGAGACAGTTAAAATAGGTAGTCTTGAATCATAAAACAACCTCTCTGCTTCATTGTGCAGTTGTAGTTAAATGAATTTCAGGAACATGGAGCCATTAACCCAGGGAGAGAATTGTATTAACTCAAGTGTGATGTTTTATTCTGGGCAAAGGGGCAAGGAAATCTAGAGATGGCAAAAGTGCTTGAAACAGGGGACTAAAGAATGTATGTCATGTATATAAGTGAAGAAGAGGAGGCTGATGAATAAAGAAAAAATAGGACAATTAACTGGATACTGTAGAATTCTGGATAGCAGAAGAGATGTAATATAAATAACTAGGAAGCTAATCTCCAAAACAATGGAGGTTGTGGTCAGAGGA
Organism: Delphinus delphis; assembly: GCF_949987515.2. Taxonomy (NCBI): domain Eukaryota; kingdom Metazoa; phylum Chordata; class Mammalia; order Artiodactyla; family Delphinidae; genus Delphinus; species Delphinus delphis. The sequence goes on along the minus strand of NC_082690.1, from coordinate 44,663,506 downwards.
TTACAGAATTAGTTTTTCTACTTAGAGCAGTTTTGAGCAGTGTAACTGACCAATTGGTGGACATAGTAAGGGTGGCAATGAAATGGAAAAGGACACCACTGGATAAGAGAAGCATCTTCTGCCTTTACTCTTGCCTCATGAAGCGCTCAATCTCTCCTAGCCTTAAACAAAAGTTTAACAAAAAATTAGAGCTTATTTTGAAGTGATGCCAAATCATCCTGCCCAGGATGACCATTTGTCCTGGAACAGCAGTGACCAAGGAGGAGAAAACACTAAAGTATTTGCTAGGAGTATTGACAGTTGTTCAATGAATACTTTCTGAAGGACGTGACATGTGAGCTGAGTCTTACAGTGTAAGTACTAGTTAGTAAGGTAAAAGGAGTTCTAAGGAAAAGTTCCAGACAAAAGAACAGGCATGGGAGAGATAGTTAAATCTAACATTCATTTATAAACTGTCCTTCCGTTCAAGGAAAGCTTTATACTAGCCACCCTGAGCAACACAATGATGTTTCAGAACAGTGCTCAAATGAGGAATATTGAATGTGAAGCCTTGTCATTATATCTGGACTGATACTTCCTAGATTACAGGTTTAAGGATGGGGTCCAGACTTATTTTAAATGCCTCTGTTCACTTAGTCCCTAGAACAATACTTGGTGTCTAGGAGGTATTTGTTATAATTGTCAAATAAATGAATGAATAAATTCAACTGCTAGTCTGAGTCCCAGCATAAATTGTATTTCAGGGTACTTGTGATTAGAATATTACATTTGGAACTACTGCAAAGCTATGCTTACGTATACCTTTAAACAATGATCATACAATCTTTGAGCATCTCAAATTTCAGAGAATTTATTACATTTTAAAGACAGTTGGTTTGGACATTTCCAGATGTTAGAAAGATCTTACTGATATTGTGTCAAAATCCCGACTTTAATTATCATCTTAATTCCCTTGTGTTATCTCTGAACTTCAGAACAATAGAGACTATGATTAATTTCTCTTTGACATGGCAAGAGTTCAAACATAACAAGGTAGAAATATTGCATATCACCTTTCCTTCTATGCCCAGCTTGCTTCCACAAGCCTCTTTTCCCCAGGCTAAGTATAGGAATTCTTTCTTCCTTTCTTCAGTCACTCTTTACTAGCTGTTACTCATCTTTTAGGTCTTTTAGATTAACTACTACTCTCTCAGAAAAGCCTAACACAGGAAGATTAAGTCCCCTCATGATAAACTCCTGTCTCACCTTAATTTTTTCCTTCATGGTGCTTTTTAGGTTAGAATTGTTAAATGTTTGTCTTCCCTGCTAGATATAAAGTACCTTAAGAGAACTGGGACCACAAGGGGGGAAGACAAACAAAAACCACTGGGTAGACAAAGATTAAACTCAAATGAGACAGATAACTGTTAAATGAGTAAACAAATAAAATTAGAAATGGCATAGATCATAATAAAAATGAAAATGCTTGATCAAGAATAGTATGGGAATAATGGGAAGCAAGTGTCAGGAAAGGCCTCTCTAAAAACCTGATATTTAAGCTGAGACTAAGTAGAATTTAGTTAGGTAAAGATTTTGATTCAGGATATTCCAGAAAGAGAGGGTAGCATGGGAGAGGTCTCAGGGTTAGCATGTTAATATGGCTAGAGTTCACCTACTGAGGAGACAGCTGGAGGGAATGTTCAGTGAAGAGAGGGAGCATGTTGTGTTATTTGATGGAAGTGTAAAGTTAGGAAAGCAGAGGGATCTTGAAACTGGATAACTTACTAGTGCAACAAAAACTTGACTATCAGTTCTACAAATAGGGTCACCATTTGTAATTAGCATAAAAATATTAAAATACAATTCACTGGACTTCTGCTTCCAGCTAAAATGGTGAAACAAGGAATAGAATTAGCTTTCCTGCTGAGTCAACTGAAAAACCAGATAAAATATATGAGACAATGCTTTCAAGATATTGGACACCAGGTGATGAAGGGTAGTGATCCCTAAAAGTGGGAAACAATGCAAGGTCAATCTTATGATTGCCTCAGCCATTCTCTTCAGAAAGTTTCTAGGTTGAGGTGTGGGGAGTGAGGATACAGATGGAGCCCAAGAGACTTGAATTGACAGGATGAAACTGAGAGTCTGGGAGACCAAGGGGTTTCACATAGTAGAGAAGATGCACAAATAGAGAATTACAGACATCTGCAGAGGCCACCCTCGAGGACTCATCAGTATATGCATGTAAAGAAACCACATGAGAATGGGAAAAGAACTACAAAAAGATAAAAGGGAACGATATCCACTGGTCAAACAGAGCCAGGAATAGCGCCTCTTCCCAAAAATCAGCCTGGAAAATATGTAATACACAAGATTTTGAGTAGAGTACACAGAAGGATCAGTTGTGGATTAGCCTTAGATTAAATACCGTGTTGCTCCACAGTACAAGACAAAATCAATCTACAAAAGGATCACTATTTCCATGTAATTTAACTGTGACCTTGAAAGAATCCTCTGAAAAATATAAAACTGTCCAACATCAAATAAGGTAAAATAAAATGTCTAGCATCTAATATAAAATACCCAGGCATGCAAGACTATACCTAGCAAATATACCTTTCATATATAAAGGTGAAATAGATACTTACTCAGATACACAAAAGCTGAAAGAATTTATCACTATCAGACCTACACTACAGTAAATGTTACTGGAGGCCTTCAGGCAGAAGAAAAATGATACCAGTTGGAAATATGTCTATACCAAAGAATAATAAATATTGGAAATGAGAACTCTGTGGGTAAGTATAAAAATTTTTTCATATTATTTAAAACTCCTTAAAATATAAATGGATACTTTGAACAAAAATATGAAAAATGTAGTGTGAAGTTTATAACATATGTAAAACATCAATGAAATACTACTATACATCAAACTTTTTTCATTATTATTCTTTTTTTTTTTTTGGTTACGGTGATCTGTGATGTTACTATTGTATTTGTTTTGAGGCACATGAACCATGACCATATAAGATGGCAAAATTTTTTTAACATTTTTATTGGAGTATAATTGCTTTACAATGGTGTATTAGTTTCTGCTTTATAACAGAGTGAATCAGCTATACATATACATATATCCCTATATCTCCTCCCTCTTGTGTCTCCCTCCCACCCTCCTATCCCAACTCTCTAGGTGGTCACAAAGCACTGAGCTGATTTCCCTGTGCTATGCAACTGCTTCCCACTAGCTATCTATTTTACATTTGATAGTATATATATGTCCATGCAACTCCCTCACTTCGTCCAGCTTACCCGTCCCCCTCCCTGTATCCTCAAGTCCATTCTCTACATCTACGTTTTATTCCTGTCCTGCCCATAGGTTCTTAAGAACCACTTTTTCTTTTTTTTTAGATTCCATATATATGTGTTAGCATACGGTATTAGTTTTTCTCTTTCTGACTTACTACACTCAATATGACAGACTTTAGATCCATCCACCTCACTACAAATAAATCAATTTCATATCTTTTTATTGCTGAGTAATATTCCACTGTATATATGTGTCACATCTTATTTATCCATTCATATGTCAATGGACTCTTAGGTTGCTTCCATGTCCTGCCTATTGTAAACAGAGCTGTAATGAACATTGTGGTACATGACTCTTTTTGAATTATGGTTTTCTCAGGGCATATGCCCAGTAGTGGGATTGCTGTGTTGTATGGTAGTTCTCCTTTTAGATTTTTAAGGAACCTCCATATTCTTCTCCATAGTGGCTGTATCAATTTACATTCCCACCAACAGTGCAAGAGGGTTCCCATTTCTCCACACCCCCTCCAGCATTTATTGTTTGTAGATTTTTTGATGATGGCCATTCTGACCAGTGTGAGATGATATCTCATTGTAGTTTTGATTCGCATTTCTCTAATGATTAGTGATGTGGAACATCATTTCATGCATTTGTTGGCAATTTGTATATCTTCTTTGGAGAAATGTCTGTTTAAGTCTTCTGCCCATTTTTGGATTGGGTGGTTTGTTGTTTTGATATTGAGCTGCATGAGCTGCTTGTCAATTTTGGAGATTAATCCTTTGCCAGTTGCTTCATTTGCAAATATTTTCTCCCATTCTGAGGGTTGTCCTTTTGTCTTGTTTATGGTTTCCTTTGCTGGGCAAAAGCTTTTAAATTTCATTAGGTCCCATTTGTTTATTTTTGTTTTTATTTACATTTCTCTAGGAAGTGGGTCAAAAAGGACCTTTCTGTGACCTATGTCATAGAGTGTTCTGCCTATATTTTCCTCTAAGAGTTTTATAGTGTCTGGTGTTACATGTAGGTCTTTAATCCATTTTGAGTTTATTTTTGTGTATGGTTTTAGGGAGTGTTCTAATTTCATTCCTTTAAATGTAGTTGTTCAGTTTTCCCAGCACCACTTATTGAAGAGGCAGTCTTTTCTCCATTGTATATTCTTGCATTCTTTATCAAAAATAAGGTGGCCTTATGTGCATGGGTTTATCTCTGGGCTTTCTATCCTGTTCCATTGATCTATATTTCTGTTTTTGTGCCAGTGCCATACTGTGTTGATTACTCTAGCTTTGTATATAGTCTGAAGTCCAGGAGCCGCTTGCTCCAGCTCTGTTTTTCTTTCTCAGGATTGCTTTGGCTATTTGGGGTCTTTTGTGTTTCCATACAAATTGTGAAATTTTTTGTTCTAGTTCTGTGAAAAATGCTATTGGTAGTCTGATAGGGATTGCATTGAATCTGTAGGTTGCTTTGGGTAGTACAGTCATTTTCACAATATTGATTCCTCCAAGCCAAGAACATGGTACCTCTCTCCATCTGTTTGTATCATCTTTAATTTCTTTCATCAGTGTCTTACAGTTTTCTGCATACAGGTCTTTTGTCTCCTTAGGTAGGTTTATTCCTAGTTATTTTATTCTTTTTGTTGCAGTGGTAAATGGGAGTGTATCATTAATTTCTCTTTCAGATTTTTCATCATTATTGTATAGGAATGCCAGAGATTTCTGTGCATTAATTTTGTATCCTGCTACTTTACCAGATTCATTGATTAGCTCTAGTAGTTTTCTGGTAGCATCTTTAGGATTCTCTATGTAGAGTATCATGTCATCTGCAGTGACAGCTTTACTTCTTCTTTTCTGATTTGGATTCCTTTTTCTTTTTTTTTTTTTTTTTTTTTTGCGGTATGTGGGCCTCTCACTGTTGTGGTCTCTCCTGTTGCGGAGCACAGGCTCTGGACGCACAGGCCCAGTGGCCATGGCTCACGGGCTCAGCTGCTCCACGGCATGTGGGATCTTCCTGGACCGGGACACAAACCCATGTCCCATGCATCGGCAGGCAGACTCTCAACCACTACGTCACCAGGGAAGCCCCTGGATTTCTTTTATTTCTTTTTCTTCTCTGATTGCTGTGGCTAAAACTCCCAAAACAATGTTGAATAATAGTGGAGAGAATGAACAACCTTGTCTTGTTACTGATCTTAGAGGAAATGTTTTCAGTTTTTCACCATTGAGACTGATGTTGGCTGTGGCCTTTATTATGTTGAGGTAAGTTCCCTCTATGCCTCCTTTCTGGAGGGTTTTTACCATAAATCGGTACTGAATTTTGTCAAAAGCTTTTTCTGCATCTATTGAGATGATCACATGTTTTTTCTCCTTCAATTTGTTAATATGGTTTGATTGATTTGTGTATATTGAAGAATCGTTGCATTCCTGGGATAAACCCCACTTGATCATAGTGTATGATCCTTTTAATGTGCTGTTGGATTGCATTTGCTAGTATTTTGTTGAGGATTTTTGCATCTATGTTCATCAGTGATGTTGGCCTGTACTTTTCTTTTTTTTGTGGCATCTTTGTCTGCTTTTGGCATCAGGGTGATGGTGGCCTCATCGAATGAGTTTGGGAGTGTTCCTCTATTTGCTATATTTTGGAAAACTTTGAGAAGGATCGGTGTTACCTCTTCTGCAAATGTGTGATAAAGTTCACCTGTGAAGTCATCTGGTCCTGAACTTTTGTTTGTTGGAAGATTTTTAATCACAGTTTCAATTTCAGTGCTTGTGAATAGTCTGTTTATATTTTCTATTTCTTCTTGGTTCAGTCTCAGAAGGCTGTGTTTTTCTAAGAATTTGTCCATTTCTTCCAAGTTGTCCATTTTACTGGCATAGGGTTGCTTGTAGTAATGTCTCATGATCCTTTCTATTTCTGCAGTGTCAGATGTCACTTCTCCTTTTTCATTTCTAATTCTATTGATTTAAGTCTTCTCCCTTTTTTCTTGATGAGTCTGGCTAATGGTTTATCAATTTTGTTTACCTTCCCAAAGAACCAGCTTTTAGTTTTATTGATCTTTGCCATTGTTTCCTTCATTTCTTTTTCATTTATTTCTGACCTGATCTTTATGATTTCTAACCTTCTGCTAACTTTGCAGTTATTTTGTTCTTCTTCCTCTAATATCTTTAGGTGTAAGGTTAGGTTGTTTATTTGGGAAGTTTCTCATTTCTTGAGGTAGTATTGTATTGCTGTAAACTTCCCTCTTAGAAGTGTTTTTGCTGCGTCACATCGGTTTTGGGTCATCGTGTTTTCATTGACATTTGTTTCTAGGTATTCTTTGATTTCCTCTTTGATTTCTCCAGTGACCTCTTGGTTATTAAGTAGTGTATTGTTTAGCCTCCATGTGTTTGTATTTTTTACAGATTTTTTCCTGTAATTGATATCTAGTCTCATAGCGTTTTGGTCAGAAATGATACTTGATACAATTTCAATTTTCTTAAATTTATCAAGGCTTGATTTGTGATCCTATCTATCCTGGAGAATGTTCCATGAACACTTGAGAAGAAAGAATATTCTGCTGTTTTTGGATGGAATATCCTACAAATATCAATTAAGTCCATCTTGTTTAATGTATCATTTAAAGCTTGTGTTTCCTTATTTATTTTCATTTTGGATGATCTGTCCATTGGTGAAAGTGGGGTGTTAAAGTCCCCTACTCTGATTGTGTTACTGTCTATTTCCTTTTTTATGGCTGTTAGTATTTGCCATATGTATTGAGGTGCTCCTATGTTGGGTGCATAAATATTTACAATTGTTATATCTTCTTCTAGGATCGATCCTTTGATCATTATGTAGTGTCCTTCTTTGTCTCTTGTAATAGTCTTTATTTTTGATTCTATTTTGTCTGATATGAGAATTGCTACTCCAGCTTTCTTTTGATTTCCATTTGCATAGAATATCTTTTTCCATCCCTTCACTTTCAGTCTGTATGTGTCCCTAGGTCTGAAGTGGGTCTCTTGTAGACAACATATATACAGGTCTTGTTTTTGTGTCAATTTAGCCAGTCTATATCTTGGGGTTGGAGCATTTAATCCATTTACATTTAAGGTAATTATCAATATGTATGTTCCTATTCCCATTTTCTTAATTGTTTTGGGTTTGTTATTGTAGGTCTTTTCCTTCTCTTGTGTTTCTTGCCTAGAGAAGTTCCTTTAGCATTTGTTGTAAAGCTGGTTTGGTGGTGCTTAATTCTCTTAGCTTTTGTTGTCTGTAAAGATTTTAATTTCTCCATCAAATCTGAATGAGATCCTTGCTGGGTAGAGTAACCTTGATTGTAGTTTTTCCCTTGCATCACTTTAAATATGTCCTGCCACTCCCTTCTGGCTTGTGGAGTTTCTGCTGAAAGATCAGCTGTTAACCTTATAGGGATTCCCTTATATGTTATTTGTTGCTTTTCCCTTGCTGCTTTTAATATTTTGTCTTTGTATTTAATTTTTGATAGTTTGATTAATATGTGTCTTGGCGTGTTTCTCCTTGGATTTATCCTGTATGGGACTCTCTGCACTTCCTGCACTTGACTATTTCCTTTCCCATATTAGGGAAGTTTTCAAGTATAATCTCTTCAAATATTTTCTCAGTCCCTTTCTTTTTCTCTTCTTCTTCTAGGACACCTATAATTCGAATGTTGGTGCCTTTAATGTTGTCCCAGAGGTCTCTGAGACTGTCCTCAATTCTTTGCATTCTTTTTCCTATATTCTGCTCTGCATTAGTTGTTTCCACTATTTTATCTTCCAGGTCACTTATCTGTTCTTCTGCCTCAGTTATTCTACTATTGATTCCTTCTATAGAATTTTAAATTTCATTTATTGTGTTGTTCATCATTGTTTGTTTGCTCTTTAGTTCTTCTAGGGCCTTGTTAAACATTTCTTGTATTTTCTCCATTCTATTTTCAAGATTTTGGATCATCTTTGCTATCATTAATCTGAATTCTTTTTCAAGTAGACTGCCTATTTCCTCTTTATTTGTTAGGTCTGGTGGGTTTTTGCCTTGCTCCTTCATTTGCTGTGTGTTTCTCTGTCTTCTCATTTTGCTTAACTTACTCTGTTTGGGGGTCTCCTTTTCGCATGCTGCAGGTTCGTAGTTCCTGTTGTTTTTGGTGTCTTCCCCCAATGGCTAAGGTTGGTTCAGTGGGTTGTGTAGGCTTCCTGGTGGAGGGGACTAGTGCCTGTGTTCTGGTGGTTGAGTCTGGATCTTGTCTTTCTTGTGGACAGGACCGCATCTGGTGGTGTGTTTTGGGGTGTTTGTGACCTTATTATGATTTTAGGCAGCCTCTCTACTAATGGGTGGGGCTGTGTTTCTGTCTTGCTAGTTGTTTGGCATAGGGTGTCCAGCAGTGTATCCTGCTGGTCGTTGAGTGGAGCTGGGTCTTAGTGTTGAGATGGAGATCTCTGGGAGAACTTTTGCCATTTTTTATTATGTGGAGCCAGGAGGTCTCTGGTGGACCAATGTCCTGAACTTGGCTCTCCCACCTCAGAGACACAGGTCTGACTCCCGACCAGGGCATGAAGACCGTCTCAGCCACGTTGCTCAGAAGAAAAGGGAGAAAGAAAGAAAGAAAGAGAGAGAGAGAGACAGACAGACAGAGAGAGAGAGAGAGAGAAAGAGAAATAAAGAAAGAAGGGAGGAAAGAAAGAAAGAAGGAAAGAGAAGATAAAATAAAGTTATTAAAATAAAAATATTTTAAAGTATTAAAAAAAATTAAAAAGTAATAAAAAAAAGAGAAAAGAAAAAAAGAAAGAAGAGAGCAACCAAACCAAAAAACATATCCAGTAATGGTAACAAGTGCTAAAAACTATACAAAAATTAAAAAAAAACCTGGAAAGACAGAACCCTAGGACAAATGGTAAAAGCAAAGCTATACAGACAAAATCACACAAAGAAGCATACACATACATACTCACAAAAAGAGAAGAAGGAAATATATGTATATCTATATATTAAAGAAAGGAAGAGAGCAACCAAAACAATAAACAATTCTACCAATGATAATAAACTCTAAATACTAAAGTAAGATAAACATGAAACCAGAAACAAATTAGACGCAGAAAGCAAACTCGAAGTCTACGGTTGCTCCCAAAGTCCACCACCTCAATTTTGGGATGATTCGTTGTCTATTCAGGTATTCCAGAGGTGCAGGTACATCAAGTTGATTGTGGAGCTTTAATCCACTGCTCCTGAGGCTACTGGGAGAAATTTCATTTTCTATTCTTTGTTCACACAGCTTCTGGGGTTCAACTTTGGATCTGGCCCCGCCTCTGCGTGTAGATCCCCTGAGGGTGTCTGTTCTTCGCTCAGATAGGGTGAGGTTAAACGAGTGGCTGATTAAGGGGCTCTGGCTCACTCAGGCCAGGGGGAAGGAGGGGTACAGAATGTGGGGTGAGCCTGTGGCGGCAGAGGGCAGCATGATGTTGCAATAGTCTGAGGCGTGCCGTGTGTTCTCCCGGGGACATTGTCCCTGGATCAAGGGACCCTGGCAGTGGCGGGCTGCACAGGCTCACGGGAGGGGAGGTGTGGAGAGTGACCTGTGCTCGCACACAGGCTTCTTGGTGGCTGCAGCAGTAGCCTTAGAGTTTCACGCCTGTCTCTGATGTCCGCACTGATAGCCACAGCTCGTACCCCTTTTTGGAGCTCTTCTAGGCTGTGCTCTGAATCCCCTCTTCTCATGTACCCTGAAACAATGGTCTCTTGCCCCTTAGGCAGGTCCAGACTTTCTCCTGGACTCCCTCCTGGATAGCTGTGGCTCACTACCCTCCTTCAGGCTGTGTTCACACAGCCAGCCCCAATCCTCTCCCTGGGATCTGACCTCTGACGCCAGTGTAAGATGGCAAATTTTATCAATAAAAATTGTGTGTGTTCTGACTGCTCCACTGACAGGCCGTTCCTGCATCTTTCCTCCTCTTCTTTAACCTTTCTGTGTTCTGAGACACAACAATATTTAAATTAGGCCAACTAATCACTCTAGGATGATCTCTAAGTGTTCAAGTGAAAGGAAGAGTTGCACATCACTCATTTAAACCAAAACCTATAAATGATTAAGCTTAGGGAAGAAGGCATGTCAAAAGCCAAGAAAGGCCTAAAACTAAGCCTCTTGCACCAACTAGCCAAGTTGTGATTGCAAAGAAAATGTTCTTGAAGGAAATTTAAAATACTACTCTAGTGAACACTCAAATGGTGAGAAAACAAAATAGCCTTACTGCTGATATGCAGAAAGGTTTAGTGGTCTGAATAGAAGATCAAACCAGCCACAACATTCCCTTAAGCCAAAGCCTAATCCAGAGCAAGGCCCTAACTCTTAAATTCTACGAAGGCTGAGAAACATGAGGAAGCTACAGAAGAAAAATTTGAAGCAGGCAGAAGTTATTAGTGCATAAGGTTTAAGGAAAGAATCCATCTCCATAACATCAAAGTGCAAGGTGAAGCAGCAAGTGCTAATGTAGAAGCTGAAGCAAGTTATCCAGAAATTGTAGTTAGAATAATTAATGAAGGTGGCTACACTAAACAACAGATTTTCAATGTAGATGAAACAACCTTCTGTTGGAAGAACATTCCATCTAAGACTTTCATAGCTAGAGAGGAAAAGTCAATGCCTGGCTTTAAAGCTTCAAAGGACATACTGACTCTCCTGTTAGGTGATTTAAGTTGAAGCCAGTATTCATTTACTATGCTGAAAATCCTAGAACCCTTAAGAATTATGCTAGATCTACTCTTCTGTGCTCTGTAAATGAAACAACAAAGCTTGGATGTTGGCACATCTGTTTACAACATGATTTAATGCGTATTTTAAGCCTCTGTTGAGACCTACTGCTCAGAAAAAAAGATTCCTTTCAAAATATTACTGCTCATTGACAATGCACCTCATCACCCAAGAGCTCTGATGGAGATGGACAGTGAGATTAATGTTGGTTTCGTGCCTGCTAACACAACATCCATTCTGCAGCCCATGGATCAAAGAGTAATTTGGACCTTCAAGTTTTGTTATTTAAGACTTACGTTTCGTAAGGCTATGGCTGCCATACATAGTGATTCCTCCGATGGATCTGAGCAAAGTAACTTGAAAACCTTCTGGAAATGACTCACCATTCTAGATGCCGTTAAGAACATTTGTGATTTATGGGAAGATATCAAAATATCATCATGAACAGGAGTTTGGAAGAAGTTGATTCCAGCCCTCATGGATGACTGAGGGATTCAAGACTTCAGTGGAGGAACTAACTGCAGATGTGGTGAGAATAGCAGGAGAACTAGAGTTAGAAGTGGAGCCTGAAGATGTCACTGAATTGCTGCAATCTCATGGTAAAAGTTGAACAGTTGAGGAGTTGTCTCTTACGGTTGAGCAAATAATGTGGTTTCTTGAGATGGAATCTACTCCTGGTGAAGATGCTGCAAAGATTGTTGAAATGACAACCAAGGGTTTAGAATATTACATAAACTTAGTTGATAAAGCAGTGTCGAGGTTTGAGGAGATTGACTGCAATTTTGAAAGAAGTTCTAATGTGGGTAAAATGCTGTTAAACTGCATTGCACACTACAGAGAAATCGTTTGTGGAAGGAAAAGTTAATCAATGTGGCAAACTTCATTTTTGCTTTATTTTAAGAAACTGTCATGGCCACCCCAACCTTCAGTAACCACCACCTTGATCAGTCAGCAGCCATCAACATGGAGGCAAGACCCTCCACCAACAAAATTATTCTGATTTTTGAAGGCTCAGATGATGGTCAGCATTTTTTGTAACAAAGCATTTTTTTACGTTAAGGTATGTACATTGTTTTTCCAGACACAGTGCCATTGCACACTTGATAAACTGTACTATAGCGTAAACATAACTGTTGCATGCACTGGGAAACCAAAAAATTCATGTGACTCACTTTATTGAGATATTCGCTTTATTGCGGTGGGCTGGAACCAAACCTACAATATCTTCGAGGTATGCCTGTATATGTATTACAAGGAGATTAAAGATGTGTGTATAGGTATATAGGTGACTTTGTGTTAAAAGTCATCCTCAAATCTATCCCTCTCTGCAAATCAGTATCTAAACGGATGGGCCTACCTCACTTTGAATGTCTCTTATGTAATAGTCTGCTTTATTGCAGTTACTTTAATTTACTCTTCTCTCATTTTCTGCAGTGCTCAAGTTAGTGTTTTGCACATGGTAAGTATTAGAGAGCTCATAGTTGAGTTCAGTAGAAGTAAGCTCCTAGAGGGAATTATTTCTCTCTCAAGAATAGCAATGATGGGACTTTAAAAAAAAAATGATTTCTTAGAAAAATCACAGTTAATTCAAAGGTCAAAGAATCTAAATAACTTGAAAATAAAATCCAAATAGTTAAGCATTCTCTCTCACTTAAACCAATTCAAACCTTGTATCTGCCTTCATAGTTTATATAGAGGGAGATTTATTTTTATTCTAAGCACCCACTCATTTAGAATGTATAAAGCCAGGGAGATCACATAAGCATGCTTTTAAAATGGTACAATGCAATAACTATTGATATACAAATTAACTTTTCCCTAACCCCGAAGATACTGTTAGATATAAGAATCTTAATAACATGCAGTTTTATAGGCCACCAGTCCAAACCTTCATTATGTAGAAGAACAAAACGAGGCTCAAAAGTGACTTGCCCAAGGTCACACAGTTGGCATGTCTGTACTACAGATGTGATATGTCCCATGAGTGAGCGCTATCTCTCTGAAAAGTGCTGCTCTCTGGCTGGCCTGGGGGCAGACAGCCCAGAGCTTGCAAATACACCTGATGGTAACTTTAGTCATCAGCACCTCTGAACCATTGTTTTCTTTAGCCTCCCTAAGATTACTCATGTTGAGAAAATAGAGGTAGTAATGTATATTTTAAAAATGATTGTTATATTTTTATGATTGTTATACACCTAGGACTGAACCAGATTCCAGCTACTGAAACAGACATAATCATATGACCAATGACATGTCATAAGATTCCCATTCTCTCAGACTTGACCAGAGACTGCCGAAGTAGGGACATTTTTGGGGAAAGATTTATGAGGGTGAAGTCGGGGAGTGAGGACAGGAAACTAATATCAACAATCTACCAGGCACCATGCCAGCCCTGTTATAGATGCTGTATTATACAATACTCACAACATTCTGTAAGGTAGCTATTATTACCCCTATTTTATAGACAGAAAAACTGCGGCTATGAAATATTAAGCCACTTGCGGAATTCAGAAAGCAACAAAGTAACGTTGTTATTTAAACCCAGGGTTGTATGACTGCATAGGGTTTCCACCATACTATCCAAACTTCCAGACAGAAAGATCCAGCATAGAGGAAAAATTTAGTGTTTTCATATTATTCAAGAAGCAAAATTCAGATCCAAATTCAGATCATGATGTCACTGAGGACTTTATGAAAATATGTCTCTTATACTGCTTTTATTTTTTTTAAATGATGAATGACATGATTCTGCTCCTCAATAAAAGAAATAATAGAATCAGAAACAATAAGCAGAATATATTTATAAAGAATAAATCATTCTGAGCAAACCTAATTACTTTCTTTCTTCCAACAGAATTACATGGTCAAAAGATAATGGAAGTATAAAAGAAACAATGTATCTTGATTACTAATATAACAGAGAGTGTCTCTTAGACATTAACTAGCACAATTAATTGAAAATAGTCTCAATCTCCAATAAAAATTGACTACAAAGGAACAAAAGGTCAGTGTCATATAATGTCAGGGGTCAGTGTGGGCTGCCTGCCTTGCCCAGCCCCAAATGCCATTTGTAATCGTTCTTGTAGAAGCACCAATTGTCTGGAATGACAAAGCAAGACAAAATCCTTCTGCCTAGTGCTGGCTCTGCCTATCCAGGAGACCCAACTTGCATTAGATGGAGATAAAAGTGGGGTGGGGGATGGAGAATTCACACACTAGGGAAATGAGTAGCAACTGTAAAGCAAATACATAAGGATTCAGGATAGAAGCGTGCAAAACCACCCTGGAGAACCATCGTGACCTCTGGAACTGTGTTTGTTACCGAATGTAAACTAAATCTTACAACATATCTGAAGAAATAATGTATCAGTCAGAGTCAGCCTTGAAAGCATGGAGAAAGGACCTGCTGGGACAGAAAGTGAACCATTTTAGACTAAGCAACGTTCAGTAACCTGTCCAAGGGCACACTTTTGTTCAGGGACTGAGGGAGAACTAATCCACGGATTTGTCAGTGTCTCCTGATTTTAACCAACAGCCCTTCTCTGATGTTACTCTGTATAAAGATGAACAACGCTGACTCACAATTCTCTACCTCCATTATGGTAGACTCTGCTGGCCTCATAAATCAGAGAGATGACCTGTGGGTGATTGGTAGTAGAAATGCCACAACCTCCTGTAACGGAGATGATTAGAATCTACAGAGCGGTAAATAGAAAGACAGCTTTCTGCTTTCTTCCTAGGAACCTGTGGACCCTTGGTTTAATCAGAAGGCATGAAGAGCCACCTGCAATGCACCTATTGGGACTCTAGCTGGGATAGAGATGGCCAGGCTTGCCAAAGCGATCACACCCTCAGGTTTATCCTAGGAGGCGCCCTCCTCATTACGATTCTACATAGAATGACCATTTGAGATACTTAGGGAAAAAGACAAGGAACATTCCTCATAAATCATGCAGAGCAAAAAGCCTACGTTTGCCGTTGAGAGATAAAAAATATCTCAGGATGTAGCTTCTATTTGCCTAGGCTGAACGTAGGCAAACTCACCCTAGACAAAAATGTGAAGGCTACAGGTTGTTCTTCCATATACCTGGGATCGCATTTTGCCTATGAGTGTGATAGACAGAGACTACTACAGCTCAATGCTTCTCAAAATTGTGCAGATGGGAGCGTGCCCCAAAATCATAGTACTTCCTACAAAAGAACATGAAAGATTGTATGTTTAACTGCTATCAAACCATGTAGTTTTGTACTGAATCAGATGTTGTTTTATACTTGAGTATAGTGTTGATATATAATAGCAGACGCCAACAGTTTAAGAAAAATTCAGAGAAAATGAAAAAATAAGAACATTACATAAGCCTGAAATGTTTGATACATTTTTCTGAAAAAGGATCATTTTTCCATCTTAGCAGTAAGATGCGTCTAGTTTACATGCTGTGTAGGCATATTATTTGAGGAGTACTGACTTGGACCCAGGAAGTGCTTAACTTGCAAAAATTCTACTCCAGGATTTAAACTTTGTTCACTCCTAAAAGAAATTAATAAGTGATTGCCTCTCTTTGGGTTTGTAGTTCACTCCCTTCAGTATCTCAGGGTAGATAAAGTCTCATCTAATTTTAATACAGTCCTTCTTCTGCTGCTGCTTCACTGGTCCCAGGTAAACATTTTTGGATTATTTGACGTAGCATCATTTTTTTTCTAGAAATAACTATTTGTGTTATGTTAGTATGCAGCGATGATACCAAGGCTCTTTTGGAGTCCACATCGCCTTTTAGTGCAGAGTTTGGGGAAGGTTTTTCTGGTATAAACTCCCTAAGTAAGGGTTATTGTTTAAGGCTAGTCCTTTTCAGGCTGTCTAATTGCAAACATCATGGGCAGGCTCCTGTTTACAAATACCTGTGTATCAGAAGACAGTCCTCTCTCAAATAATACTGAATTTGATCAACGTTGAAGCTGGAGTAGAGCCTTCCTAAAAGTGCTTCTTTGGAGCACAATTTAAGGATTTAGAACCACTTACAGTATTCTCCAGTATTCATATTCTCTGAGGCTTATATTTATTTGGACAAAGTAAAGTTTTCCAAAGAGAAGACCCACTCTCCAGGTTTTCCACGGGGTCCACACATACCTCAGACTTGTTTCCAAACAGACCCTACTTCTCTTAAGATCATCACAGTTTAATGAACTCGTAAACATATTAAAGGAACATCTTCTCACTAAGACCAACAATCTTCTTCGTTTGGAGATTATAAACATCATTAGTAGGTGTTTTTACTGCTGAGCTTGACACTGAGCTCAACAGAGCACTTTTAAAAAGAAATGTTTTACTTGATATTTTGTAGGATCTCATTGTATATTGCATTATTTCTTCTTGATTAAACCAATATGTTCATTTTAATCTCAAGTGAAACACCCCTTGACCATTGAATCTTTTCCTAACCTACCATGTGTTTCTAAATCATTCTATGATTCCTTCCCACTAATCACACTTGCAGTTCTGGTCTGTATATAGGCACCATAGATATGCAGGTGCCATCAGATTCTTTTCTCTTATAGGTTATTATAAAATATTGATTATAGTTCCCTGTGCTATACAGTAGGTCTCAACTACCATTAGGGTAGGGCTCTGTCCTGACTTGTGCACCACTGCATGACCAGCATCTAGCAAAGTGCCCAGAACATACTTGACATTGAAAATATATTGAATAAATGAATTTACTGAAATCTCCAGAGGAATATTTGTGAAACTCTGTTATTATATTACCACACTGATGAAACAAATTCCAAAAGAGCTTTGTCTTAACTCACTGGGTCCCCTGGAAAACTTGACTTCAAATCTCATTGAAAACCAAACACAAAACGAAAATTCAAAACAATGAAAAGCTCTCTAGCTTCATCTCTCTAGTGAGATTTCACAATGACATGCCACAGAAATTAAGGGATCTGTTTATAATTTTTCAAACATAAGCAAAACAATTTTTGCAATGCAGTCAGCTGAATAAATAAAGTAGCCTGCAAAAGAAATGTAGGTTTTTCAGACATTATAAATCCCTATTTAAATTCTGGATGATTACGTATTTATGTGCCATAGATTTAAGACTGCAGAACAGATATTTTGTCCAACCTAAAGGCTATCTTTAGAGAAAATGATGCTCAAATTTCTTTATAACAGGATTTTTTAACGTGATGGGTCATGGATTAGCTTCATCAAGTCCATAAACTTCCTGAAATTCTGAGCAAAACTTTCAAGTGTGTCTAAGTACATTTTACTACAGAGAAAGTCCATGGTTTCCTTGTCTCCATTTCTAAGTCAAAAATGTTAAAAACTGCTTCATTAGAGTAAGGTCTAAGAATCATAGTGGCAGGTAATATTACCTTCCCTTAGGTGATATTGATTTTTCACAGGTCATTTGGATCACAAAAACTATAATTT
Source organism: Delphinus delphis (assembly GCF_949987515.2). NCBI lineage: Eukaryota > Metazoa > Chordata > Mammalia > Artiodactyla > Delphinidae > Delphinus > Delphinus delphis. Next base: position 44,646,067 of record NC_082690.1, on the reverse strand, counting down.
TCAGAGGGTTGGTTCAAGAGACCCTAGATCCTTGCAGCATTCCCTGCAGTGTATACAAATGACTGATCACAAAGTATAGGCTGATATTTTGGTGATATGTAAGGCATAGGTGGTACCACATGTTAATTATTTATAAAAATACCAGACGGAATTTCTCATTACTTTCCTTATCCACGAAGCTGGAGACTTTATAAAAACCCTCAATATAATGATTTGTATTGATGCTATTCAAACTTCGCTGTGGTTTCAATATGATCATTTTTATTAAGAAATTCATTAGTCATTGCATATGGGAAATTGAAAAACTTCTTGGTAAGAATATCACTGTCAAGTCATACGTTTAAGGCTTCCATAACTCAATTACATATTTTCTGAAGAATACAAAGTTTATGATGTCAGGCAGGGAAATTCCATGCGTTTTCAGTCGCAAAAGCAGTTCATTTTAAGTTAGAACCTCTAGGCTTTTTTTATTGAGATATAGTCGACAAATAACATTATATTAGTTTCATGTGTACAACATATGATTCAATATTTGTATATATTGGGAAATGATCACCACAATAAGATGCATTAACATCCATCATCATACAAAGAACCTGATTAAAGATCTTAATTTTTGCAATTACTTGAATGCTGGTTAAAAATAAATTGTCCTGAAATACAAGCTGACATTCTTAGGGAAAAAAATACAATTTGTAAGTCCCTCCTAGTTGACATAAAATAAATGAGGCACTTTAAAATTTTTATTTTATTTAATCATCAGAACAATTCTGTGAGGTATATATTAGCATCCCTATTTTACAGAGGAGAAAACAAGTACAAAGTGGGTAAGTAATCTGCCCAAGATCACTAAATAAATATGCCATGGTATAAATCTGTGTTTCTGTCAACATATTCAATTTTTTCTGCTACTCGAAAGGTTTTTAAAAAATAAATTTATTAGGATATTATTTATGTTCAATAAATTGCATCCACTCACTTAATAGTACAGTTCAATGAGCTGTGGTAAATATATACACCCATGGGACCATCACCGCAATTAAGATATTTCCAGCATAATAGTTGCAGGATATTAGTAGCATCCTCATAAGTTTCCTCATGTCTTTTTGCAGTCAATCCTCCTCTGCTCCTGATTCCAGGAAGTCATTAAGATGGTTTTACTTTTTCACTTTTTAAAATTTTGCATATTTATTGAATATAATACATAAATTCAGCTGTTTAAAGCATGCAATTCAACGTCTTTAGTATATTCACAGAGTTGTGCCACAATTATAACACTCCATTTTTAGGACATTTTTATCACTTCAAAAAGAAAGCCCAGGGCTTCCCTGGTGGCACAGCGGTTGAGAGTCCGCCTGCCAATGCAGGGGACGTGGGTTCGTGCCCCAGTCCGGGAAGATCCCACATGCCGTGGAGCAGCTGGGCCCGTGAGCCATGGCCGCTGAGCCTGAGCATCCGGAGCCTGTGCTCCACAACGGGAGAGGCCACAACAGTGAGAAGCCCGCGTACAGCAAAAAAAAAAAAAAAGAAATCCCATACCTATTAAGAATTAGTCCCTATCTTTACTCTTTCCCCAGCCTCCCACCCCCAGGCCTCAATAAACGCTAGTTTACTTTTTACTTACTCTGCACATTTCATCTAAATGGAATCATACAATATATGGTCTTTTGGGATAAGCTTATTTCACTTACCATAAATGAAAATTCACCCATGTTGTGATATGCATCAGTTCTCCATTCCTTTTTACTGTGAATTGTTTTACTGTATAGATGTATCACACTTTATTTATCTATTCATTATTTGTTAGACATTTGACATGTTTCCACTTTTTGACCATTATGAATAATTCTGCTATGAACATTCATATATGTTTTGTTTCTCTTAGGGTATAATACTTAGAGTGGGACTTACAGTTTCCTGTCCATCATGTAAGGAGTTTGGAAGTTGTCACTTCTCTCCACACAACAAGAAAAATGCTGAACAAACAAAAAATTAACAACTCTTTTTGCATCCATTGGAGAACTGAGGTCTCAGGGCAAACAACTAACTCCAAAATTGGAGGGACAGGCAGGTAGATATAGAGAATCACAGTTCAGTGGAGCAGAAACCCATGAGCTGAAATCTCTGGGAACTGGTACCAGAGTGGGTAAACCTAAACTGTAATTGTTAAATTGCTAGAGGCTCAGTGTAGACAAGTCAGAAAGTTAAAAACTTCAGGAGGTCCTAGTCTTAAAGGGATTCCCCAACTTGGGTAAATTTCACCTCCAGAAGTCTTGAGAAGTTCTCACAATGAAGGAAACGCTTCCTCACACTTCTAGCAGGGGGAGGGGGAAAGTTGCCTTTTTGAAATACTCCTGGAGAATTCTGTTCTTAACAAGACCAGCCCTCAAAAGAAACTGTTTTACCAGAGCCTAACCAACTGGGATTTTACCAGAGCCTAAGCGACTTCAGGAAGGGACATACCCAACTGAAGCCTACTCTGCCCTTTGACATGAAGCTGGCAAATATCCAACTCTAGTCCTCTATAGCCTTCCTTCCTGTCTCAATTAAAGGTGCCGGGGACTGAAAAGCGCTTGTGAAAGTCACAGCCTAGGGGCACAGGCTTACTAAAAGACTGAGACCAAACCATAGGCTATGGAAGGCTTATCTTCCCCCTATACCTTATCACAGCATCATATGGTTCCTGCATAATAACAGGGAATACAGCTAAAAGAACGGCAAGTCCCGGGTTTTATTTGAGAATTCTCTAGGGAAACCCAAAGATAATAGGGAGACAATAACAAGGACACCTGTGAAAATTTTAACCTCTGACATCTACAGCTACAGCAAACGGTAAACATAGTCTAATCCGTAGGCAGATAAACATAAAACCTCATACTAAATGTTATTTAATTCAGTTACTTTTACCCAGTTCATCACGTCTGGCTTTCAACCAAAAATTACAGAACATACTAACAGAGAAAAAAAAAATTTTGCAGAGACAGAGCAAGCCTCAGAACCAGACTCAGATAAGGCAGGGATATTAGAATTATCAGACTGAGAATTTAAAACCACTATGATTAAATGCTAAGGGTGCTAATGGAGAAAGTAGACACATGCAAGAACAGATGGGCAGTATAAGTGGAGAAATAGAAAGTAAGAAGGAATGAAAAGGAAATGCTATAAATCAAAAACACTGTAACAAAAATGAGGAATGTTTTTGATGAGCTCATTAATACACTGGACATGGTCAAAGAGAAAATCAATGGGCTTGAAGAAGTGTTAATAGAGATTTCCAAACTGAAATGCAAAGAGAAAAAAAAAGTGAAAAAGACAGAACAGAATATCTGAGCCCTGTGGGACAATTATAATTCTGTAACATACATGTAATGGGAATGCTAGAAGGAGAAAAAAGGGAGAAAAGAATAGAAGAAATAATTTGAAGCATTAATGACTGTGAATTTCCCAAAATTAATGATAGATACCTATAGTGGTACCTGGATAATACAATAACTCTGTTTAATATTTTGAGTAACTGCTATAACTATTTCCAAAGTGACTACACCACTTCATTCCCACCAACAAGGTATGAAGGTCCCAATTTTCCACATCCTTGCCAACACATTGCTATCTGTCTGTTTTATTATAGTCATCCAACTGAATGTGAAATCTCTTTTGCGTTTCTTTAATGTATAATGATGTTGAGTATCCATGCATATGATTCTTGGTCATTTGTACATTTTCTTTGGAAAAATATCTATTCAAATTCATTTTTAATTGAGTTAGTTGTCTTTATTATTGAGTTGTACAATTTCTTTATATATTCTGGACATCAATCCCTTATCAGATATTTTAAGTGGGCTGTCTTTTTGCTTTCTTGATAGGATCATTTGTTTTTAATTTAATATAGTTCAATTTATGTATATATGTATGTTTATGTATGTATGTATACACGTGTACATGTTTACCACTTGTGCTTTTGATGTCATGTCTACAAAACCATTGTCTAACTCAAGGTCATGGAGATTTACTCCTATTTTCAAAGAGTTTTTATAACCTTAACTCTTAGATTTAGGTCTATGGTTCATTTGAATTAAATTTTGTGTATGGTACAAGCAAGAGGACCAACTTCATTCTTTTGTGTGTAGGTAGCCAGATGTCCTCACACTATTTCTTGAAAAGAATATTCTTTCCCCATTAATTTTTCTTGGCAATCTTGTTAAAAATCAACTGCCCATAAATTTATTTCCAGACTATCATTTCTAGTGAATTTATCTATATGTCTATCCTTATGGCAGTACCACATTATCTTGATTTAAATTCAGAAAGTATGAGGCCCCCAGTTTTGTTCTCTTCCAAAATTGTCTTGACTATAATAGGTCCCTTTCATTGCTATATGAATTTTATGATCAGATTGTCATTTTCTGCAAAAAATACCAGATTTTCATACAGATCACATTAAATCTGTAAATCAATTTGGAGAATATTGTCATCTTAAAAATATTAAGTCTTCTGATGCTTGAACATGGAATATCTTTCTATTTACTTAGATTTTCTTTAATTTCTTTCAACAATGTTTTATAATTTTTAGTATACAAGTGTGCTTTGTAAAATTTATTTCTAAGTATCTTATTTTTAGGATGCTATTGTAAATGGAATTGATTTCTTCATTTCATTTTCAGATTATTCATTGCTAGTGTATGGAATTTTAATTGATATTTATACAGTGATACTTTACCATGCAAACTTCCTGAACCCATTTATTAGCTATAATAATTTTTATGTGAATTCCTTAGGATTTCCTATATGCATGATCATGTATCTGCAAAAAGAGATAGTTTTCCTTCTTCCAGCACAATTTGTATGCATTTTATTTCTTTGTTTTTTCCCTGATTAGAAACTGTAGTACAATGTTTATCAAAGGTGGCAAGACCAGGCAACCTTTTCATAGTCTTAATCTTAGGGGGAGGGCATTCAGTCTTTCTCTTGATGTTAACTGTGAGTTTTTTATAGGTGCCCTTAGTCAGGTTAAGGCAGTTCCCTTTATCCCTAAACTGTTGATAAATTGGTTTGTTCATTTGTTTGTTTGTTTTGTGCTGTGTTTTGTTTTATCATGATGGGGTGATGGACTTTGCCAAATGCTTCTCTGTGTCTATTGTGATGTGTCACATAGCTTTTGTTCTTTATTCTATTAAGGTGATGTGTATATTGCATGGACTGATTTTCGTATGATAAATCAAACTTGCATTTCTTGAATACATCTATACATCAGTTTTGCCTGTTCTAAGGTGTCATATATATTGAATAATTCAGCATATTTTCTTCTGTTCCTGTTCTTTGGACCAGCATGCTATTTTTAAAATTCATCTGTGCTCCTCATGTACCAATAGTTCATTTGTTTTTGTTGTTTTTTTTCTCTTGTATGTGAATAACATAACATTTTTCATGCATTACCTGTTAACGGACATTTGGTTTGCTTCTAAGTTTCGGTTAGAATGAAAAAAACTGCTATGAATATTTGTGTATGAGTTGGGGAATGCCCTCTGCCAAAAAACTTGACTTTCTTGTCCTTTTCAGCTGCTGTTTTTTTAAACTCCAGTGGCTTTTGTTTTTTGTAATGTTTAAGAATTTAAATAATTATTTTTAATATTTGACTCAGTTTATAAAATTTATGTATTTGCTAAGTACAACTCCAATTGTTCATCAAGTTCTCAAATTATTTGGTTGACCACATCAATGTATTGATGTCTGGTTAAGTATTACCTGACCAAGTAATCCTTCTGTTCCTTCTTTTATGTGCTTTGAAAGCATTTGTATGTTATTTTAGTGCTTATCTGCCTTATAATGACGTCAATATATATATTGTTTTCGTGAGGATATAAGCACCAAAGAATTAGCATTATGTTTGTTTTGTGCACCACTGTATGACCAGCACCCAGCACAATGGCTGGAACATAATAGGCCCTGAATACATATTGACCAAGTGAATAAAATAAAATCGCTGGCAAACTATTTATAAAACGTGAAGTTAAAATTATCTCTAGTCTTGGGCTTCCCTGGTGGCGCAGTGGTTGAGGGTCCGCCTGCCGGTGCAGGGGACGCGAGTTCGTGCCCCGGTCCGGAAGGATCTCACATGCCGCTGAGCGGCTGCGCCCGTGAGCCATGGCCGCTGAGCCTGTTGCTCCGCGGTGGGAGAGGCCACAGCAGTGGGAGGCCAGCGTATCGCAAAAAAAAAAAAATTATCTCTAGTCTTAATGAAGCAATTCCAGCAAACATCAATAGTATAGAAACTTTTGACTTTAAATCACATTGGATTTAAAATCCCCAAATAATAAAGATTAAATGAACTGGCTAAATAGAGTTAAGTTTTTTTTGTTTTTTTGTTTTTTTTTTTTTAACACTGAAAGAAAAGCAACCTGGAAGTTGAGACACACATAAGAATTTTCAGTTAGGAATAAGTAAAAAATGGAAATAAGAAAAAAGACAACAAGTCTTTTGGGGAAGAGACAAGAATTTAATAAGAACAAACTCCTTGTGCTTTAATAGAAGCAGATCATAAATTCATACCAGTAAAATTTGGAAATGTTTTCTGGACATCTATAGAAAATAATCACAAGAATTCAATTATCAAAGTTCTTATAATGATTATGGAAAATCAGTGGGATGGGAGTTGGGGGCAAAAATGTTACTTGCTGTTGATAAAAACAGTAAAATCAGAAGAAAACATAATCAGAACTACTGGCTACACAAACTAAAGTAATATGATTATTTTGAGATTCTATCCTAATGGTTCTCATATATATATTTAAAAAAAAAAATATATATATATATATATATATATATATGTAGTAGCCATCTTGATGTTCCTTGCAAGATGATGTCAAAGGCATTTTGGTCTGGGTTAACTCTATCCCTCTATCCCTGGTAACAGAAAAGAGTCCACAGCAGCATTCCCTCCACTAAGAAACAAAAACCTGAAATCCCTGCCCAGTATTTTTGCCAAATTGGATAATCCAATACTAAACAAAAAGCTGTACAGTATGATAAAGGAAGAAATGGAAAAATAAATGAGAAGCTCTGTCCTTAATGAACTGTGTGACATGGAGTATTTCACTAAACAGGGCATCAGTGCTCTCAATGGCTAAGCAAGGAGGCTCAACAAGATGACACATAATATATATTCCATTTTTTATAGTTTTCTAATTTGTCATTTCAAATAATTTTCCACTTAAAGATCCACCTGTGATTATGATCTAAAACTTTACCAAAAAGACAAGTATTGGAGTAAATTTTTAAAATTATAAGGTTGTAAAGAATATCTTGTAGTCCTACATAGGATTACACTGCATTGCATTTTTTCATTAATTCAGTAAATACTAAGTGTCTGTTATGCTCCTAGGTACTGGGTTAGGCTGTGGATATGAAATAGTAATCAACACATTTCAAGTTTTCAGTTAAATTATAAAGAAATAAGGGAGACAGGCCAACAGAAAAATTTTGAACCTTATAAGAAGTGCTATGACTTGAATAAATGCAAAGTATTGTAAAAGCACAAAAGAAAATCACTTCACTTGGTTTTCAGGAAATTAGGGAAAGTTTTTCAAGGCAAATGATATCTTCTATATAAAACTGTGCTATGTTCTATGGAGAGATGCTGCAACAACAAAAAAACACCCTAATTTTAAGGTGATTATAGTTTTGAACAGAAGATAAAATGTAGGTAAATGAAATATTGGATAAGAAGTAAAAACTGACATAAAAAGTGACCTATATAAATTTTTATCATTTTAAAAGAGGAAATTTCCTCCAACTAAGGAAATCAAGATATCTGCAAAGAAGCTGTGGCATATCAGCTGATATTCAAAGGACAAGGGGAAGCACTCCTGAAAGAAGAGATTTATGCAGAGCTACGTAGTGGCCAACAATGTCACTTACCAAATCCTGAAACAAGGAACAGGACTACTACAGACAGCGCGTTGTGACTGATGACATCTTTAGAGTTGGGAAATGTTGAGGAAGGGGTAGCTCTCTAATAGAAGGGTGATTCTGAGTAGACAAAAAGACTTATACCCTACAGTTGTTGCCCTGAGGATTTGAGAAAAAAAAATTGGTACAAAGCCTTATTTTCCCCTTTGCTACATGTAAAAGTACATACTGTTATGTCAGTGCTTGATAAATATTTACTGATTTAAAAAGAAACATACTAATAATTCCCGTAAATGTCTACCATTTAATAACATTTTGTTACATAACCCCATCAGCAAACATAAACACACATTCCAGATGTAAAAGAATGGTTTGAATTCTATAAATAAAACGGGACGAAAATGTTTGAAAAATACTAAAAGATGAGATGAAATTATTAGAGCTTTTGAATGAGAACCATTAAAACTACTTAAGAAATTGATTGAAGGATTTTTTTAAATGTTTTCCACAAAGTAGAAGTAAATTCCTAATTTTCTTGAATGTAACAATAATATCTACTAAGGAAAGTAGAATCAATCCATGGTGGTTTATCCAGTTTATCACAGGGTACTTCTCAACAACCAATTACCCAGAAAGTAGGAAAAAGAAAAGCAGTCTTTCAAGAAAGTAAACTAGATGTCTCTGGAACTTGTGCTCTTGGGTAACAGGAAAGCCTCACTCAGAGTTTCATGTCTTTATATTAGCATCACTTATAATGAGCTTAACTAAATTACGTGCATGGATTACCTGTAAAAAATAGATTAGACCCAGTATGAGAAAGTAGTGACTGTCAAGTGGCAGGCATATTGATAAACACAAGGAAGGACAAAAGACACCCCCATGATGAGAGAAGAGACATAAATGAGAATATAAAAATCAAAGTATGGATGTAACAGAGATTATCATACTAAGTGAAGTAAATCAGAAAGAGAAGGAAAAACACCATATGATATCATTTATATGTGGAATCTAAAATATGACACAAATGAACCTATCTACAAAACAGAAACAGAATCACAGATATAGAGAATAGGCTGGTGGTTGTCAAGGGGGAGGGAGATGGGAGAGGGGTGGATTGGGAGTTTGAGATTAGCAGATGCAAACTGGTACATATATTGATAGACTAGATAAACAACAAGGTTCTACTGTATAGCACAAGCAGCAGTATTCAATATCCAGTGATAAACCATAATGGAAAAGAACATAAAAAGAATGTGTATATGTATGTATATATATATATAACTGAATCACTTTGCTGTACAGCAGTAATTAGCACAACATTGTAAATCAATTTAAAAAAAGAGAAAAAGTGAAAAAAAACCCAAAAACCCAAAAAGTATTTCTGAAAATGTGTTAACCTTAAACACAAAGCAGAGCACTGTTTAAGGCCTAGTGACTAAAAAGGTCAAGTAGGTTCAAGTTCTAAGTATTTTTTTCCTGAACAATATTTGACAGGATACTTATTAAAGGCAAGAGATATAATTATTTAAAAGAACCTGAGGGGAAAGAAATTAACAAGGACTGATTAGCTATTAAGTATAAATGTTTACTTATGCTATATCATTTATTTCAATGAAATATGTCTAATTTAATCTATATTATAAGTGAAAAAACCCAAGGCTCAGAAAATTTATCTGATTTCCTCTGGCTTTCAGATCATTGCAGGGAACTGCCTCACATTCTTATGTAAGATTTGCTTACTTAACATGTTGAAGTGCACGTTATATATGGTAAAATGTACCCATTTTAAGTGCACATTCCAATGAAAATTAATGGATTTATCTACTCATGCAATCACTATCACAAGCAACATGTAGAACATTTTCATTACACCATACATTTCTTTTATGCCATTTATGAATTGCTTCAATGCCTGGCCCTAGTCAATCACTAACCTTATTTCTCTCATGATAGAATAGTTTATAATTTCTTATATGCAAACTTTTATATTTTTATATTGAATATAAATTTTTGTATTTTTATACTGAATATGCATGCTTTTATATTCAAAAAGAATATGAATAGAATCACATTCTTTTGTGTCTGGTTCTTTAATTCAGCATAATCATTTTATAATTAATACATAGTGCTACCTGTATAGGAAATTTGTCCTTTTTAATTACTGAGTAGTCTATCATATGGATATACTGCATTTTTAATATAATCACCTTTGGCTCGATATTTAGATTAGTCCTAGTTTCCAGTTTGGAACGATTACAAACAAAATTTTATGAACATTTGTGTACAAATCCCTATGTGCACATATCTTTTTATTCTCTTGGTTAAATGTCTACCTGTGGAATAGCTGGATAATATTATAGATGTATATTTAACTTTATAAGAAACTTCATAAGCCAAATGGTTTTCCAGTTGCACCAGCAGTGAATAAAAGCTTTATATACTCTATATCTAGCAAATATATAGTATTTTTATTTAAAAAAATTTTAGCCATCCTAATGGCTATATCCATAGGTATTTCATTTTGGTCCTAATTTGCATTTCCCTGAAGTTGAGTACTTTTTATGTGCTTATTAACCATTTAAAATCTTCTTTTGTAAAGCATCACTTAAAATATTTTGCCCATTTTTATATTGTGCTGTTTGTCTTAATGTGTTGAAAGAGTTCTTCATGTATTGCAGATTAAAGTCCTTCATGAGATATATGTTGTATAAATATTTTTTTTACAATGTGTACTTTCTTTTCCTTAATGGTGTCTTTGAGGAGCAAATGTTTTAAATTTTGCTAAATTTATTAGTTTTGGGAACTTATAATTTTTGTGTGCTAGATAAGATATACTTACTATAAGGTTTCAAGGATTATTCTTACATATTATTCTATAAATTTTATATCTTAGACTCCACATTCATGTATAAAATCCATTTCAATTTGATCTTTTCTATATGGTATATGGTAAAGATTGATGTTCATTTTTTTCCACATAAATATTCAGTTATTCTAGCACCATTTATTTAAAAGGCTCTCTTTCCCCATTCATTTATAGTGGCATCTTTGTAAAAAATTTACCACATATTGTGAGTCTATTTTGGATACCATCTATTCTTTTCCATTGAACTCTATACCAATATCACATTGTCTTGACTAATATATATTTGTAAGTCTTGAAATCAAATTGTATAAATCCTTCAGCTTTGTGTTTTCTTTTTTAAAATTTTTGACTGATGTGGGTCCTTTGAACTTCCATATAAATTTTAGAATCTGCTTGTCAATTTCTCTCCAGAAAATCTTGCTACTACTGTAATTTTGATCTAGTTGAACCGTTGGATCAATCTGAGAAAAATTAACATTTTTTAGTAATACTATTGAAATTTTATTTTTAACTTTTTAATTTTCTAATTTTTAAAAATTGAAATATAGTTAACATACAATATTATGTTAGTTTCAGGTGTGCTACATAATGATTTAACATTTGTGTGCATCATGAAATGATCACCACAATAAGTCTAGTAACTATCTGTTTCCATACAAAGTTATTACAAGATTATTGGTCATATTCCTTATGCTATAAATTACATACCCATGACTTATTTATTTTATAACTGAGGTTTGTACCTTTTACTCCTCTTTGCCTATTTTGCCCCTCCCCACCCGCAATTCTCTTCCCTCTGGCAGCCACCCATTTGTTCCATGTATCTGTGAGTCTGTTTTCATTTTGTTTTGTTTGTTTATTTCTTTTGTTCTTTACATTCCACATATAAGTGAGATCAAACATATTTGTCTTTGTCTGAGTAATTTCACTTAGCATAATACCCTCTAGATCCATCCATGTTGTCACAAATGGCAAGATTTGATTTTTTTTCTTACAACTGAGTAATATTCCATTGTGTGTGTGTGTTTGTATACATATATATACACCACACCTTCTTTATCAATTCACTTATATGTGGACACTTAGTTTGTTTCCATGTCTTGACTATTGTAAATAATGCTTCAATGAATATAGGGGTACATATGTCTTCTCAAATTAGTGGGTTTTTTGGTGGGGGGCTGTTAAGTATCCAGAAATGAAATTTCTGGATCATATGGGAGTTCTACTTTTAATTTTTTGAGGAATAGACATACTGATTCCCACAGTGGCAGTAACAATTTATAATCCCACCAAGAGCACACAAGGGTGGGATTGTAAATTTTCATCCATATCCTCACTAATACTTGTTATTTGTTGTCTTTTTGATGATACCCATTCTGACAGGTGTGAGGTAATATCTCATTGTGGTTTTGATTTGCATTTCCCTGATGATTAGTGATGTTAAACATCTTTTCATGTGCCCATAGCCCATTTTTATGTTTTCTTTAAAAAATGTCTATTCAGGTCTTCCACCCATTTTTTGATTGGGTTGTTAGTTTTTTTGACATTGATTTGTATGAGTTCTTTGTATATTTTGGATATTAACCCCTTATCAAATACATCATTTGCAAATATATTCTCCCATTCAGTAGGCTGCCTTATTGTTTTGTTAATAGTTTCTTTCACTGTACAAAAGCTTTTGAGTTTGAGGTAGTCCCATTTGTTTATTTTTGGGTTTTTTTCCCCAGCTTAAGGAGACAGATCCAAAAAAATCTTGCTAAGACTGATGTTAAAGAGTGTACTGTCTATGTTTTCTTTTTTTTTTTCTTCTAGAAATTTTATGGTTTCAAGTCTTACACTTAAATCTTTAACTCATTTTGAGTTTATTTTTGTGCATGGTGTGACAAAGAAGTCCAGTTTGAATCATTCACATGTAGCTGCCCAGTTTTCGCAACACCGTATGTTGAAGAGGTTGTCTTTTCTCTATTGTATAGTCTTGCTTTTTTGCAGATTAATTGAACATAGAAGCATGAGTTTATTTCTGGACTCCCTATTCTGTTCCATTGATCTATGTGTCTGTATCTGTGCCAGTACCATATTGTCTTCTTTACTGTAGCTTTGTAGAATAGTTTGAAATGAAGGAGTGTGTTACCTCTAGCTTTGTTCTTTATCTCAAGATTATTTTGGCTATTCAGGGTCTTTTGTTTTTCCATGCAAATTTTAGAATTAATTGTTCTAGTTCTGTGAAAAATGCCATTGGTATTTTGATAGCAATTGCATTGAATGTGTATATTGCCTTGGATCATGTGGTCATTCTAAGAATATTAATTCTTCCAATCCATGAGTACAGTATATCTTACCATTTATGTCATGTTCAATTTCTTTCATCAATGTCTTCCAAGTAACTAAGGTAACATTGAGTTGAGGATTCATATGGTTGGAATTTAGCAGTAAATACCTTAGTAGTTCACTTTCATTTATAGTTAATTTATTGTAAGCTCTCCTGTTGTAGGACTATTCCTCTGTCTACTGTGTCAATATACCCAACTTCGTGACCTGAAGGTACAGGCGCAGGGACTACGATGTGATCTTACTCTAACTTTGGTAGAAATGTGCACAGTGGAGAAAAAAAAGGTTTGAAATGCATGGAGCCAGAAACTGGTGTGTGAAAAATTCTTCCAAATAGGAATATTCAGCACACAATATATTTCTTCCTCTCTGAAGCCTCAGTTGCAGTCAACTGAGTACTTAGGGCCTCCTGATGTCTCCAGAGCTGATGAAGGTGTTTGGGGAAAGGAAATTTCCTTTGTAAGGGAATCTCTAGAGTAAAATTCAAAGGCAGTAAATATTTTCTACACCTTTTCATATTTGAATGTGAGTATGAACTATATATAGTGATTAAGAACATGGAGTTTTGAATCATACAGACCTGAGTTGGAATCCTATTTTGCTATTTCCTAATTATATGACATTGAGCATGTTTCCATGAATTTTGGTCTCTTTCTCTATAATATCATGTATATGTGTATGTGTATGTGTATATATATATATATATATATATATATATATATATATACACACATATACATTTGAGAGACTGATATTTTTATCTCCATACTATCAAAAAATGTATGTATGGTATTTATTACTGTGCTTTTGAAAGTTTTGTGTTTGATGTTCCATCTAACACCTTTCTCAGTTTTCTCAAGAGACCCTCAGTAAAGATTTACATTCTTTTCAAGGGTTTTTAGAAGTAGTTTTTTTTTAAGTGACTTTGTGATGAGGATGGCTTTAAGGTAGGAACAGGAAAGTACAAATATATTCAATTTACAACCATAATCAAGTTAACTAAAACCAGTGTCACTGCAAGAGGTGACCAAAAAAAAAAAAAAAGGAATACATTGGGGAAATCAGGAAAAGCAGACTGAATATATGAACCTTCAGTGTACCAAATAAACAATAATATTAGAAGACATTTAAGCAGGTAAAATACCTGGGAACAGATCCTAGACAGTCCTGAAGCCAAGGATTATTTGTTAAAAGCCACAAATACGATCTTCGGATACTTTATTTCATGTCCATTCCAGAGTAACTCCTGAGATGTTTACAAACTCAAGATTATTGAAGGACCTATAAAAAGAACAGAACACAAAATATCAACCACCAATCACTTTATAAAAGATAAACTGTGACAAGAGGGAATATACAAACTCTAAAATCCTGTCTCCAGACAGTTTAATGCTTTCATTTTTTCAATGACATATTGGAAATCTTTCATTGGTAAATATATCCAAGACTGGAAAATAAATCAGAGTTCTTTACCAAATTAGATACAATGTACAAATATTGGACATGATAAAGAAACCTGTGGGGAAAACATTTATAGCACAAGGGCTCCCATGTTCTTGGGATAGGTGTTATAAAGCCTATTGTTATAAAACCTATCTCCTCTGGGGATGATGGAGCTCACTTTCATATAGCTAGAACACACAAAAGAAATGAAAATATAAGAGAAGAACTAACAATGGCAAATACCTGTTTTGAGCACCCACTATATTCTAGTTATTTCACATACTGTATTGCCAAACATTACAGTAATTATGAAAATATGAGTTATAAACCCAATATTATGAGTAAAAACTAAAAAGTATAGAGCTAAAATGATCTATGCAAAGTTATATGAGTTGCTGAGATAATACTCAAATTTAGATCTGCTTGGCTCCAAATCCCATATTCTTTTCAGCCAGAGGCTATAGGCATGGTCAATGTAGTAGACCCCGCAGAGTGTCAGTCTAGCACACAAAGAACCCTTAATTGCCTCCCCCTCACTTCCTCTACTACACACACATTCATATTTCATCGATACTGGTTCTTCTAGAAAACTATTTTTTTTAGACTACCATTCAATTCTTTACTTCATATATACCACTTCTTTCCTTCTTGGTCAGAGTTTATTCGTTCATGAGTAGATACCTGATACAAGTTGAGCTAACTGGGATCCCTCCTCCGGCTTTTTGAAATTAATGACAAAGAAGTGAAATTAATGACCAAGGGGTAAAATTAAGCGTGACATATGTGGCTTTGTAGACTGGGAAGCAGAGGATGCCAAACTGTAGAGAAAAAGAAGAAACATATGTACAAAGAGAAGTAAAAGTGAGAAAGAGAGATTGCTGCCTGGGCTTTCAATAGTTTCTATTTCCAGCACCCAATCCCAGTCCTTCCTGGGGCCCAGCTGCACTCTTCCCGTTGGGTTCCATGACGTCATCCCTTTGTTCCACCATAATTTGTTGTCCTGTTTTGCTTAAGTTAGCTCCAGCTGACTTTCTTTATTGCAATCCAAAAGTTCTAATACCAAACATGCCAGAGTTGATTTTCATCAAGAGGATAAACAGGCAACATTTTACTGACCTCAAAGATCAAGTTGCCCCTAGGGGCTTAAATCTTTTCTTACAAAGATCTGGGTAAACCTCTAACTCTGCATTTCTCTATGAGACCCCTGAGGCCACACATTTAGCCCCACCCACATACCGAGGACCAAACCTCTTTCCAGGCAACACTGATTTTAAGATCCTAGAGCAGGGGTTCCCAACCCCCTCGCCATGGACCGGTAGCGGAGACCGGTAGCGGAGACAGGCTGTGCAGCAGGAGGTGAGTGGCCGGCAAGCAAGCGAAGCTTCATCTGTATTTACAGCCGCTCTCCATCACTCACATTACCGCCTGAGCTCCACCTCCTGTCAGATCAGCGAGAGCATTAGATTCTCAGAACACAAACCCTACTGTGAACTGTGTATTGGAGGGATCTAGGTTGTGCACTCCTTATGAGAATCTAATGCCTGTTGATCTGAGGTGGAGCTGAGGCAGTGATACTAGTGCTGGGGAACGGCTACAAATACAGATTATCATTAGCAGAGAGGTTTGACTACACAGACACCATAATAAATCAATTGCTTGCAGATTCATGTCAAAACCGAGTGGCAAATGACAATTAAGCTGCATCTGGTGTCAGGCTTTATAGTGACAAGTGAGTTGATGCACTTCAATTGTACAGCTGCATCTGCTGTCAGGCTTTACGTCAGAACCCGACACTTATTTTAGTCCACACGTGGCCCGCCCATTATTTTATTTACTACTTCCTTCCGCGCCTCTTTCCCGCACTGCACATTTGTCTCAGTCACAGTTTTGGAAAGCCCACAAGCTAACCCTAGACAAAATGAGTAAAAAAACAAACATCGCTGGAGAGCTTCTTTGAAAGGGGGGAAAGACCCAATGATGAGACAGCAGAAGACTCTAAGACTGCCAGAAAAAGAAAGCTGCATTTAAAAGAAAATACCAGGAATGTTACTTAAATTACGGGTTCATTGCAACAGGTGATTCACATTCTCCAAGCCCGCTTTGTTTCGTTTTTTTTTTTTTTTTTTTTTTTTTGCGGTACGCAGGCCTCTCACTGCTGTGGCTTCTCCCGTTGCAAAGCACAGGCTCCGGACGCGCAGGCCCAGTGGCCATGGCTCACGGGCCCAGCCGCTCCGCGGTATGCGGGATCCTCCCGGACCGGGGCACGAACCCGTGTCCCCTGCATCGGCAGGCGGACTCTCAACCACTGCGCCACCAGGGAAGCCCTCCAAACCTGCTTTGTATAACACGTGGTGACCGGCTATCCAACAAAGCCATGAAACCTTCAAAACTGCTTCGCCACATGGAGACCAAGCACCCTGCATTAAAAGACGAACCTTTGGAGTTTTTCAAAAGAAAAAAAAAACGTGAACACGAAGAACAGAAGCAATTATTGAAGGCCACCACTTCATCAAATGTGTCTACGCTGAGAGCATAATTCTGAGTGGCTAACCGCATTGCTAAAGCTAAGAAGCCCTTTAGTATTGGTGAGGAGTCGATCCTGCCTTCTGCTAAGGACATTTGTCGTGAACTTTTAGGAGAGCCTGCAGTTCAAAAGTGGCACATGTTCCTCTTTCGGCTAGCGCCATAACTAGACAAATTGATGAAATAGCAGAGGATATTGCGGCACAATTGTTAGAGAGGATTAATGAGTCATCATGATAGACAATCCAGGTTGACGAGTCTACCTATGTTGACAACAAGGCAACAATGCTTGTTTTTGTGTGATATATTTTTCAGGAGGGTGTGCATGAGGATATGTTATGTGCACTTTTGTTGCCAACCAGCACCCTAGCTGCAGAACTATTCAAGTCTTTGAATGATTACGTATCAGGAAAACTGAACTGGTCATTGTGTGTTGGTATATGCATAGGCAGAGCGGCTGCCATGACCGGACAGCTTTCTGGTTTCACTACTTGGGTCAAAGAGGTCACTTCTGAATGTGAGTCTACGCACTGTGTCATCCATAGAGAAATGCTGGTCAGCCAAAAAGTGTCACCTGAACTTAACAATGTTTGAAAATTATCAACCACGTTGAAATATATGCCCTTAACTCATGTCTGTTCATGCAGCTCTGTGAGGAGAAGGACGCAGAGCACACACGTCTTCTCTTATACACAGAAGTGAGATGGCTTTCTAAAGGTAGATCATTGGCCAGAGTTTTTGAGTTACGAGAGCTGCTCCAGAGATTTCTTTTAGAAAAACAGTCACCACTGACAGCACATTTCAGTGACACAGAATGGGTCGCAAAATGTGCTTATTTGTGTGACATATTCAACCTGCTCAACGAACTCAATCTGTCATTTCAGGGGAGAACGACAACTGTGTTCAAGTCGGCAGATAAAGTGGCTGCATTCAAAGCCAAACTGGAATTATGGGGGTGACAATTTAACACTGGGATTTTTGACCATTTCAAACATTAGCAGAGATTTTGAAAGAGACTGAGCCGGGGCCTTCTTTCTCCCAGCTGGGGCATGATCACCTATCTCAGCTTTCAAAAGAGTTTGAGCATTACTTCCCAACCACAAAAGATCCCCGAACTGGGAAGGAATGGATCTGCGACCCATTTGTGAATAAGCCAGGTGAATTGACTCTGTGCTAGAAGAGGATCAACTGCTTGAGATCGCAAATGACAGTGGCCTTGAAAGTATGTTTGAGACAACTTCAAATCTCCATACATTCTGGATTAAAGTCAGTGCAGAATATCCTGAGATTGCCACCAAAGCACTGAAAAGGCTGCTTCCATTTCCAACATCCTATCTTTGTGAAGCAGGGTTTCTGCAGTGACAGCAACCAAAATGAGGTCACGGAGGAGACTGGACATAAGCAACACTCTTTGGGTGTCACTGTCTCCCATCACCCTCAGATGGGACCGTCTAGCTGCAGGAAAACAAGCTCAGGGCTCCCACTGATTCTGCTTTATGGTGAGTTGTACAATGGTTTCATTATATATTACAATGTAATAATAATAGAAATAAAGTGCACAATAAACGTAATCATGGCTTGAATCATTCTGAAACCATCCTCCCTCTCCCGGTCTGTGGAAAATTGTCTTCCACAAAACCAGTCCCTGGTGCCAAAAAGGTTGGGAACTGCTCTCCTAGAGCATTAATTCAAATGAATCAACATGAAGACTTGCACAGACTTTGGGTAGACCAGACCTGAATTTGAATCGCAGATGCCAGCTGCCTGAGCGATTCTGAAAAAATGACTTAGTCTCACTAAACCTTAGCTTTTTAAAAATGGAGATAATACGATGTATCTCAAATTATGGTTGTATGGATTAGAAAAGAACTATGTAATGTGCTAAACACAGTGTCTGACAAATAGTAGCCACTCAGTAGATGGTATTTTTTTCTTACTCGTCACAGTTCTGACCTTATTGCTAATAAGTGTCATTGCCATCTACGTGAATTCCTTAAATTGGTTTTCTATGTAATTGCTATATAATCTTCCTTTAAAAGAGTTTTCCTTCTTTTCCTTCCTTTCCTTTCTCCTCCTTTCTTTTTTCCCCCTCAAATATCTTTGATTACCAAAAACACAAACTAAAGATATAACTGCTGCCTTTAAGGGTTCATAGTCTAGTGGGAGAAATCTTACAGAGATACGACAGTGCAGGCTGGTGCTACTATAAAGGGAAAACCCCCGTGCTAAGGTGACACAGGTAGGAATATCTCACTCAGACTGGAGATTCAGAAAAAATTACCCGGTGCCCCAGTTCCCTAAGTCATTATTTGGAGAAAAGCTGCTCAGTAGAGCTGTTAGAGCTGCTTCCAACCGGTTCACTGTGAGTGAGAAATAAAATTCTTTTCCATTAAGTGGTTAAGATTTGGGAATTCTTTGTTATAACAACGAACGTTAATTACAATGACTAACTGAACTCTCAAGAACCAGAGCCACATTTCTGAACACAGCCCCCAGGTTACAAATTCCTGCACATAGACTCGGGAACCACTTTCCTTCACAAATTCCTGACTAGTGTTTGCTCTAAAGGTTGTGAATTCTAGATAGCTTGTCCTAGCTCCTTCCTTTTGATCATCCCAGGTTGCTCTTTCTGACCACTCTCCACACCCTTCCCCAGCACAGGCCCCCATGGTGATGTCTGATTGTATCACTTGACTCACCTCACAGTGTCTGTCTTGTCTCCAGCTGCCCAACTATGTTGGGAGGACAAATAGAACAAAGTCCTTATTACAAAGAGGCAGATTTAATTCCATTTTCTCACGTACTCCAAGTCTCAACTTCTGTTTTTATCCTTTTCTTAATTCTCCAAAAACACATTGGTCATGTTCACTCTCAGTGACACTGCTCTGTGATTAGATTAGACAGGATGACTCTTTCCTAACTGTTCCGAAGAATGGCTTTTGTTCTGGGCATAAGCATAGACCTTATTTTTCTGATTTAGTGTTTCCTAATTCCTCTTTATCTGTACTGACACAGTCTACAGTCTTGATTTTTCTCCTTACTCTCCCCATCTTCCTTTCCACTGCCCCTCCTCTTCAACAAACAACCACCATCTCCACACCACACACACCATCACTGATGTGGTTCATTCTCACAATAGATTTCCCGCAGAATCTTGTTTTGTCCTGTACCCCATCCAATAGGACTTGGTTCAGGTTTCTCTGTTCAGCTCTTTCCAGAGCTTTCTCCCTAGGGATAGATCTAATTCTCTGAGTTAGTGAAAGTCTTGTTAGAAAAGGAAATTAGCTTAGAATAGTCTCAGAGTTCTCCCAGATTCTGCTCTTTTGAATATTTTTACCCAGTAGGTTGGGTGCCCAGGAATCTTGCCTGGAAATATACTTGAGCTAGATGAACATTTGGGACATGGTGCTTTGGCAAGTTTGGCTGTCCTTACCGGATTTTCTTCATAGTATACTTCTATCGTTTTTGGTTCAGTTCCACCATATTTTGCACATAGAGGTGTTTGCATTATGCCTGCTTGTGCATAGGAGTGGCTGATAACTACTAATTCTGAGAGGGAGGTCTTTAAGTATGATCTTGGATTTTAACTCCTTCCCAGCTCGAATGCGTTGAATTTAGAATCTAATTTTATAAAACTGAAAAGTGACTTAAATCGAGCTCTCTTTGCAAGAGTTTGATCTTTTAGCCCTAGAATATTTTTATTTTTATTTTTGTTACATTTTTCTTTGTCAAAGTCATGTGAACACATTGCAGGGGGAAAAAGAAACAAATACAAGAATTATTCAATCTCAGCACCCTACAATAAGAAATGTTAGCATTTTTCTACTGTCTTTGAGCCATCTTTTAAATGAATACAGATGTTACAGACAAAATTATAAACATAGTATTCTTAAATTTTGTTGTAACTAATTATCCTACACCATTTGGGGTTTTAGTTATTTGACTATTTGCTCTTCACCTGCCTTTCACCTAAATACCTGAGTAAAGAGATACATAAGTAAGTTCTCCAAGGGGGTTCTTACCAACTTTGGAGTGATACCCAAAATGAAATAATTGTCCAATAAACAGCATTAGTTTATCCACTAAAGGAGGGAGAAATGATTTTTTTTCTACTGCTGTCAAAAAGGATATAAATAACGATGAACCACCAGATGCTATAACACAAATCTTCATCAGATCCTTAAGGTAATTTATTATCATGATCAGCCTTTCCTCCTTTCCTTTCTACTTTTTACTTTCCCACTTCTCTCTCTCTCTCTCTCTCTCTCTCTTTCTCTTATCTTCCAGGAGTAGGCACTGTGCTAATAATATCTGAAGATAAAGAGATGGATAAGATAGAATTTAAACAAACTTTTAACTAAATAGTACAGTATTTAAAGAGACTCTAAATTAACAATTTTAACAAATTTTTTTAGAAACTAGATAGCAGCCATATAAAAAAGTATAGCCCTACTACATCATAATATATTACAGATACTTTTTTCTAAAAAAAAACATTGAAAAATCAATAGAAAAAAAAGAACATATTTATTCCAGACATGGAGGAAGATTAATTTTCAAAGATGAAAGATCAGAGTGAAAAGGAACACATTACAGTCTCTTAGTTCAGACCTGAACTTTTTCTTATCTGGAAAACTTGACTAAGCTGCATTCAGGCTGTTCCAGGAATTATCTGTCTAATCACATTACTGTCCTGCTTAATCACCTTGGACAGAACCCTGTCACACACTCAATAAAGTCCAATGTTCTTGGCAGTTTTTCTTGATCTTATCCTTCTCTACCTTTGCAGTTTCATAATAATTCATGATCTCTCTCCCTTGCCTCCTTTTTCCACTCCCACCACAGTTAGCTAAAGATCTAGTGTTGTAGGATTGCTCCAAGGATTAAATCGCTTTAGACATTCTAATACTTTAAATAATACCTGGTACGTCAAAAGCAATTCAATAAATGTTACTGTAAGTACTATTCACATCACATCTCGCCCTATTAGCACTATTTCTACTACTATTCCTCCTTCTTCAATAACTACTACTTTTTTCTTCCTCCTCCTCATTATGATTATCATTATGACTCAGATTATGGTTAAGATTTTGATTAGCTAGATCCTATAGCTAGCATAGGATGGGTATTACCATCCTCATTTTTCCCTTAAGGAAATAAGACTGGGACAGTTTAAGTCAATTGCCTAAGATTAAAAGGTTATAAAGCAAGAACTGAAATCCAGGCAGTCTGACTTAAAACCTTGTTCTTTCTTCCATACCATTACCATTATGAATGAGAAGGGTGTGTTGTGCAAATCTTCATTTTGCAAACAATGACATAGTTCTTGAAGAACTTGGAGATGTACATGTAAACTACATAAATGGGATTATGTCTACTTCTGAAATTAACAATCTAAAAGTAAACTGAACTGGTGTCAAATATTTGACTGAAACCCAAAAAAAGCAAGGCATATCCAGAGCCAACAAGAGCAGCTTGGCCCTTCATATTCTGAATTTTTGCCATTGTTTAAAAATATAAAGACAGAATGTAACATGTTGGAAGTAAAATGTCAGCCAACGTCCTTAGTCAAAACTGGGAGTTGCTTTATTTTTACAGTGTTCTAAAATAATGTTATGCAAACATTATGACCTACTGAATATATTATTTGATTTTTTCATATTGGGCATGAAAATATGTAATAAGATGTCTTAATTTAAAAAGCATACTCATATTTTCAGGGAAAATATCCCTTGAATTGTATTATTATATAATACTTATAAACACCCTTACACATATTCTATTATATAAGGAATTGTACTAAAGATAGGCATATGTTTCTTTTTTCTCCTCCAGCTTATCATAAGTGAGCTTAATTTTTTTATTGAAATACAGTTGATGAGCAATATTATGTTACTTTCAGGTGTGCTACTTAATGATTTGATATTTGCATACATTATAAAATGATCACCACAATAAACCTAGTAGGCATCTGTTCTCATACATAGTTATTACATGACCATATTCTTCATGCTGTATATTACATCCCTGTGGCTTATTTTTTTATAGGAGTGAAATAGATGATGTTCTGGTGATCGAATGTACAGCAACGTGACTATATGTAACAATACTGTATTGCATACTTGAAATTTGCTAAAAAGATAGATCTTAAGTATTCTCATCACAAAAAAAAGAAAGAAAAGATAAGAAAATGATATCTATGTGAGGTGATGGATATGTTTATTAATTTGATTTTGATGAATATTTTACAATGTATATCTAACATCAAACTGTACACCTTAAATATACATATTTTTTGTCAATTTACCTCAAAAACACTGAAAAAGGGATAGGATTTAGTATGTTATAAGAATTGATATAAGTAGTTGAAGAATTATGATATATAGTAATACAATTATCAAAAACAGTCAGATGTAAGATGGCAGCATGAGTTAGTTAACAACTCACTTTCCATTGTGTAAAGTAAATAGATACCATCTGAATTAATATATCAAGAAATAGAACTAGAAGCATTTTATTAATAATAATAGAGATGACCACTAAGAGAAATAAAATCAGAAATGCTTAAAAGTGATTGCCTCCAGAGAGTGTGGCTGGAGAGGAAAGGAGAAGGGAAATCCATTCCTTTTCATTTTATGTATTTCTATGCTTTCATTTATGAATTTATAGATGCATTATTTTGAAAATAAAAAAGAAATCATAATTGCCATTTTTCTAATACTGCAGACTGTTTCATAATATTAGGACTACGTTTCTAAAATTTCTGGCCCAGGCAGAGGCACTGATTTGGTTAAATGTATCTCAATGCATTTCAACAAATATTTTTTTAGCTTCTACTGTGCTAAAACTATTTCATTCTTCCTTTAGGTCTCTGCTTAACTTGTCTTTGAGAGCTTATTACTAGCACCCTAGCTTAGTTTACATCTTCCTGGTCTCTCTTCCCATTTTATGTGTTTATTCATTGCCTGTCCCACTCACCTAGACTATAAACTCTGTGAGGGGAAGAACTAATACCTTTTAGCTTTTTCCTTCTCCAGAGTAATGTCAAAGCAACTTCTTAGAATGACCTGAGCAGCTTAGAAAGAAAATGATCAAACGGACAAACAAATGATATTTGGAACCCACCCTCTAATTTAATTGGTTTGAGATGGGCTTAGACATGGATATTGTTTAAAGCTTCCCTTAATACACAGCCATGATTGAGAGTCACATCTGGGGGAGTACAACTATAGTATATAGCAAAAAATTCCCAGTATTCCTCTGCACCACTTCATGCATGGGACCAAGAATATATGGGTCTTTCTCATCACCCTATCCCCACAGGACAGGGGCGGGGGAGTTATGAACAAAGAGACATGGTTACCCTTCCACAGAGCAAAAGTAACTAAGCAGACAAAAAAGCTTAGAAATTTAACTTCTGGCAGTTGATCATTTTGCAAGACACTAGATGAGATAGAGGGAGAATAAGCATACATAATTTTTGTAGGAAAGCATGACTGATTCTAGAGAAAATGCAAAGAGGTGGAATTTAGTAGCAAAAGAGAACTAATGTCTGGAGGGTGTGGAGAAGAGATCAGGGCACTGGGAGCACAAGGAAGGTGCACTGGGACTCTCACAGTGAGGCCAGGAAGTGAGGCTTTCCCTCTAATGTTGTAAGATTTCTCTGTCTACCTACCCTGATTCTCATGGTTTGTCCTCCCATTCCACTCCCTCCAGACACTTGGAGACTAATTACTTGAACAGCTTAAGAACCTTCACTAAACTCCAGTGTTCTAATGAAAATGTGGGTGGAATGGTAGCTGCAGCAGATACATGGTGAATTGGAACCACTGCTGTGTTTGTAGTCTACAGACACCTGCTGGAGAAACCATAAAGCTTACCTCCAGACTCACCTCCCCCACTGGGAATTCAACCAAAGTTTCAATCCATATCAGACAGCAAAAACAAAGGAAGTCTCATAAAGGTTTTATGTGTCCCAAGTTCCAAGACTGTTTTTGTCTTACATTATATACATAATGTAAGTAGTTTATTTCCTTTTAAAGAACATACTTAAAGGGATAGAGCTGCTGTTCATTGTTTATTGTAATTTCTGTGTAGAAATCATCTTGTCTGTTTCTTTACATGTATAGTTTTTCTTTATATTTTTTACTGTCATCTGGCACTATAAAGCATCGTTACTGTCTATGTTATTAACAATAGATATTTTGCAGACTAAGTCATGTTTTGTAGATCACCTTTGATTTTTTTACAAGTTAATTATTTTTAAAACAATAACCTCCTCTCTGATTTCACCCTCTTTTGTTCTCTGCTGTATTTCACACCATTAATCAACCCATCCTTGAAACTCTCCTGTCATAGTATTTTGTGGCAAACTGTGTCCTCTTCCTGTGTGTTAGTATCATGTGAAATGCTCTACATGTATTTTATAATACTGCATTGTCAAACTTGTTTTAAACACAAACCATGACAACAAATACAGTTTACACCCCAATACATTCTTTACATTAATACATCATATACATGTATGTATAAGTGTGTATGTGCTGAAATCTATCTCTAGAGTTCTAAAAATGTTTTTAGTATTATTTATTACCCTTTTAGTTCCTGTTATCATTATAAAACCCTTGAAAGAAGAAGTGATACTTGAATAGAATTTTTAAAGACAAGGTATTCTCCAGGTATTCTGTGGGAATTTGGGACGGGAAAGACATGCCAAGTGTAAGGGACAGGACGAACAGAGGTACGTACAGAAGTACAATGAGGCATCATATAGAAGTTCTATAAGATTCTCCAAAATAAAATGTTTCAATTATTGATAAGGAGTCTTGTCTTGGCTTTAGTGTGTGAATGTGTGTGTGTGTGTGTGTGTGTGTAAGTAGAGGGAGTAGATATGTATTATATACTATTTAATAGGCATTATAATCTGCATATTACCATACTCATACTGCCCTGACACTTCTAGTGGTTGGTTTATTTATTCAAGACTTTAGCTCAACAAAAGAATGTTTAAATAATGATGTGGGAACAAAAAGTAAACACATTATTTGATAATCTGTGGGACTCAACAAAAAATTTGTGTGCTAAAAACCTTTGTGAAAGGTAGCTGTCATCTCTGAAATACACAGACTTTTTAATCAAGAATAGGACAGTCAGCAAAAGCTTATATCTCTTATTAACTAATTATTGCCCTTGTGTACCTTGGACCCAGCAGCTAGCCTACCATATAGTTAACATAGACTAAATATTTATCAACTAAATAAACAAAATGAACAAATGGATGAATAAGTATGAGCATAGCCCTAAGCTAAAAGGAACACGATGGAGGTCCTGGGAGGAAAGCATGGGGATGAGGGGTTGAAAAGAGAAAAGAAACCTACATCTTCAAGAGTAATAGCAACTTTACAAGTCCAGAGGGAGAACTTTGAAGGAAGACATTCTAATATCGGGGGGAGGCAAGATAAAGAAATTAATTAAAACCATTCATTAAAAAAATGGGGTTCAGGAGACGAGTAATTGGCAGGATTAACTATATATATATATTTAGTCAGCTCTCTATTCATATATGTTGAGCTTTCAATACAGCTCAACTTCCATTCAAGACAGATCAATAATGAATGCAGTGAACTCTAACAAGCTTGGCTTTGAAATATGAAATCTCTTGGCACTATTATGGGACAATGAGGATGGGGGAAGAACCAAACACAGTAACAATGCTCTGGGCAGGAGTTCATGCAAATGTGCATGATATTTTAATGAAAATATGAGGTTGCCAATGCTAACTTCAAACATGCAGTCACATTACCATGACAACCAGTAGTTCTCTAGAGTTCAGATGTGGAGTAATGACTTGCTTATGCCTGAACATTTAAGTTTTTACTGCTGCTAACAAAGATTAAATTGACAAAGAACTCTGAGTCAATTCTGACAAGCATGGGAAAAATTCATTTCTGAAAACAAATGTTTAAAATAATTGCTGGCTGTAATTGCTTCTTAATTCTTAGGATCACCCCAAGGTGTGTGGCAATACAAAAGCCTAACCTATGAATTTTTCAGTGGTGAATGCTAGAATTCTTAAGTGAAAATGACTTTGCAGCATAAACTTGAATAACAATTATAGCCAGGGTAGTGTTGGAAGTACTTCACTGATGACTACTTCTCTGGGAAGGAAGAGACCCAAGCCAGGTCAATTAATTACATCTCTAAAGAAATCTTTTCTCCTGGAAGACTTTTGTGCTGCATCATTGACACATCTCTGAGTAGTAAATCACATCCTTTAAACACTTATCACGTTCCCTGGTCCCTTGCCTGCCTTCTGTTGACTCTTTAAACATAAACAACTGCCAAGTACTGACATAATTTAAGGAACAAGAAAAAATAGGTTTTACTCCTTTTTCTGCAGCTGGGACTGACTAAGTTTATTGGCACATGCAGAAAGGTAGTCTGTATTTCATGCTACTTGAACTTAGTCTCCCACAACATGTAGCCGGGATACCCCTGAAAGCAGAGAACACTCTGGGAGCTATTCTTTAGGGGAGGGGGAACCTACTTGAAAGCAGGATACATGACTCTCAGTTATCCCGTTCAGGTTCCGAAGCAGAGACTTTTGTAGAAAAAAAAGGGTTGACATTTCTGTCTCTAAGGGCAAGGAAATCTGACTTGAAAATCCAACTTGATACTTGCCACGTGGGGAGGTAGGAGAGGGACAAAGGGGAGGAGGGAGTTTTTAGAGATGTGACAGATTTCTGTTTCAGACAAAGCTCAGGTTAATATATGATCTTGTTTAATCTTTACCTCAACCCCAGGACTATGATGAATGGTTGTGCAGTTTGCTTCCTGTATTTGGAGTTAGTGGTCTCGTACCCTGACTATGACTATTGGAAAGAGGAGATACCTATTTTGTTCGAAAAAAGGCCATCTCCTTGTCAAGCCACTAACCAGAGGAAGTGCATCAGCTCAGAGTGGGTTGATGTTTACTAATGCACAGAAAACTTCCTTAAAGGTTAGCAGTGACTCTGCCACCCCATGAGATTTGTCTGGTTACCCCCATTTAAGAGATAAGGAAATCAAGCTGTGAAGAGCTTAAGTAACTTTCTGAAGGCCACTTAGTAAATGGAGAGTTGATTTTAATATCGTAGTGCCTCTACTTTCAAGACCCCTGCTCTTTCCCTTCTATCATACTTTCTGAGTCTGGGTTTTTGGTAACTAAGTCTGGTTTGGAATAAATTGCTCCCTAACTAAAGACGATGCTGCCTACAAGTAGGTACTTAGTAGGTACTTACCTGGAAGCCAGCAATAATGCTTACCTCCTCCGCCGTCCCTACATTATCACCTGGGTTCAGTAGGAGCCCAAGTGTACCTCAGGTGTGATGATCTATCCTTTCAGAGAAGGTATTTATTGTTCTAATGCCTATGGTTAGCCCACCTTCATTTCATGCAGCTCCTTACATTGAGGTCACCCAAGGATTCCCAGGGACACATGGCAACTAGGTTTTGATGCCACGGGCTAATTTACATTCCTTTCATCTATTTCCAGATTCTATGATTAGAATAAATTTACTACATTCTAGGAACCTCTCACCTAGGTGTATATCATACACACAATAACAAATGAGGAATAGAAAAAGGAACTGAGAAAGTGAGAATAATTGGAGGAAGGAACCTAACTTAGATGAATGCTATGGAAAGCCAGTCTGAGAAAATGAAGACAAGGCCTAAAAGAAGTATAGGAATTATAGGACTTAGTGATATCCAGTAAGCGTTTAACAGCTGACTTTCCGTGGAACACAGAAACCCTAATTTGTAGCATTAATAGCTTTCTGTGTTATAAATACTCCCACTGTGGCCAATTTCAAACTACCAAGCTGATGTCACTGAATGTGGACTTTGGAAGAGATACGA
Organism: Delphinus delphis; assembly: GCF_949987515.2. NCBI lineage: Eukaryota > Metazoa > Chordata > Mammalia > Artiodactyla > Delphinidae > Delphinus > Delphinus delphis. Next base: position 44,617,104 of record NC_082690.1, on the reverse strand, counting down.
ACACCATTATTTTATGTTTCTAATATGCAGATTTAATAGATGTAAGTCACTGAAAAAACATAAATAACAGTCAAATGTAGCAAGATAATTAGAAAATTATCAGTTTTGAGAATTTATTGCCTCTGTTTTAAATTGAATTAATTGTAAGTTTAGTAAGTTTATATAATGTAATATTTAATAATTGCTGTTTTTAGGAGCTGACTCCTGAAAATTTACAAAGGGCCTCTCATGAGCTGGTATGAGCTGGCTCCAGCACACAACTGGAATGCAAGCCAAGAGTGGGCACAAAAGTGATGCAGACAAAGGAGACAATATACGGGAAATGTCTGAATTGAGAAAGAGTTCCGTGTATTAAGCCCATTATTAGCAATCCTACCATGCGGATGCTCCCCAGCTGTTATGGGTTGAATTTTTTTCCCCAAAAAGATATGTTGGAGTCCCAACCCCTGGTATCTGTGAATATGACCTTATTTGGAAATAGGGTCTTTGCATGCAATTGAACTAAGATAAGGTCGATTAGGATGGCCCTAATTCAATATGAGTGGTGTCCTTATAGGAAAGGGAAATTTGGACACAGTTACCTACAGAGATGATGGCCACTTGATGATAAAGACATAGGGAGAATACAACGTGATCACAGAGACAGAGACTGAGAGAAATAATTGCAAGCTAAGGAAGGCCAAGGATTGACTGCCACCATCAGAAGTTAGGAAGAAACAAGGAAGGATTCTCTCCTACAGTTTCAGAGGGAGCATGGCCCTCAATACACTGATTTTGGACCTTTAATTCTGATACATTTGATTTCTATTCTCCAGGACTATGAGGCAATACATTTCTGTTGTTTTAAGTTACCTGGTTTGTGGTACCTTGTTACAGTATCCCTAGGAAACTAATACACTACCTGTCTTTTAAAATTTGTTCTAGCCTACTCTCAATACCTCTGATGACCATTTCATAAAGAATTAAAATACATTTAATCAATAGGTAAAGCTACAGTGACATTCTGTGCTGCTTCAGTATGCAAGCAGAAGGTGGAAGAAAGCAAAGGGACACAGGCAGACAGAGTGCAACCCAGCAGGTAAATAGCTAGGAAGCATGGAGTCTGTCCAAGTATAACAAATCACTATTTTGTCAGAAGATTATTTCTCCACCCATTAGTACAATCTATGTAGTTCTCCCAGATGTCCATCTTGCAGCATTGCTGTGATGATTGGAGCTAATGTGGATGTCAAAACATAGGTTCTTAAAAATGAAACTAAAATAATGATAGTGAGAGTAATAATTGCTAATGTTACTCATGTTATATTCATTACGTTGATTAATTTCTCTAGGCTTCAGTTTCTTCATGTGAAATTCTTTCCTCTACATTTTATAGATGTATTCTTTTTTATTTTTAATTTTTTACTGAAGTATAGTTGATTTACAATGTTGTTACAATCTCTGTTATACAGCATACATTTTATAGATATATTCTTTATTCATTTGCTTGATAACTATCTATCTACCCTGTACCAGACACTGTCCTTGGTGCTGGAAAGGTACAGCAGTGAAGAAAACAAAATCCTTATCTTTGTGGAGCTTACATTCTAGTGGAAGAGACTGATTGCAAAACATAAGTGACTGTAAAGAACATCAAATGGTGATAAGTGTTATGGAGAAAAACAGCAGGACAAAGCAGGATTGAGAGTGGCAGGAGGGTGAGAAGTGGCCTTTGCTATTTTATATAAAGTGGTCAGGAACAAGCTGATTTTGGAGATTATGAAGGAATGAGCCACGTAGATGTTTGAGGGAAGAACATTCCAGGCAGAAGGAAAAAGTACAAATACTCTGAACTGAGGCAGTGCCCATTTTGTTAGAGAAACAACAAGGTGAGTGTGATTGAGAAAAAAAGAGTTACTCCCAAAAACCTCTGGGCATTAGAACATCCTCAACAAAAACATTAATTAATAAGCAACTATAGTCACTTACATGCTAAATATTCTTAATGTTCAATTAATTGGAAATATTCCTCTTTATAAAGTCTGGTGAAAACAATAACAATGCCAATGTAAGTGCACATGAGAAATATAACTGAAAAGTAAAAAAACAGCTGTGGCTTGGGGGAAATTAGAAAGGGTCAAAGGAAAGAATGGGACCTTAGGAAACTTGCCCATGACTAAATTCCACAGAAGATTTCACGTGGGAAGCAGAATATAAAATTCCAGTGGCTGGGGCAGAGAACTTAGAAAGGTGTCTCAAGGAACAATTCAAATAAAATCTTGGAAGAATGAAAGACCATTGTAGGCAATCCACTCCTTGTCCCCAACCTTCTCTTTCTCTACCCACTCAAGCACTCAGCTAATCAATAACTCCTAACAAAATTCTTATATCCATCTAGTCTCTCTTCTGTCCTCCCTCCCCTTCCCTCTTCTCTTATCTTTTTTCATTATCACTAGTCAAGTTCAGGAGCTTAGGACTTTACCAACCTCACACATAAATCATTAAAATAGCCTCGTTAATAATTTCCCTCTCTCCAACCTCTCCCTGATTCCACCACTGACTACACTGTCCTAGGAATTTATCACCGGTATATATGAGCAATGTGAAATGGTAGCATGTAGGACATTTAATCTTCTGAAAAAAGCTGTGGCGGAGGGCAATATTCTTATAGGGAAGCAGTGGGCTTCTGGGCCTTCTAGCATCACAAATGCCAAATGACAGTGGCAGTGGTGTTTCGGTTATAGAAACCCCTCAGTGGGACTGAGTATTATTTCTTCCTCTTCCACAGATATGCTCTCATGCTCTGTATTTTCTTTCATGTGCCATTTCTCAGTGAATTCCTTTACCTAGAAAAGAGTAAGTAAGAAAAAAATTTCAGGCTAGGGGATCGTCCATTTGTTTTTGTCCTCTGGGGCTAATACAGGTATCTCAAGACAGCAGATAGAATAGAACTCAAAAACCCAGGAGTATGCTAATTTTAGTATAGACTATTTCTTGATACTTAGCAAAGACTCTTTGAAAGTTCCATATTATCTCAGCTGTTGTGAAGGAAGGAAAAAGGAAAGAGGTCTTTGTCTGTGTCTGGGGTAAGGAATTAAAAACAGAGAAGCCAGCCTGGTGGTAGCAGCAGTAACTGAAGTAAGACAACTCCAAATAGAAAACGATCTCCAGGGAAACTGAGCCAAAGCTCATTTTCTATCTAGTTCTAACCTGCAGAGATTCTGGACTGTCTTCCTTTACAGCTAACAAATCTCGCTATCTATAATCTGGGCCTCTTCCCATCTATACCACCCATCAATGCCAACATGAATAATCTGTCCATATTTCTCTCCTCTTTGATTAAAATCCATTGATTTCATCCTATTACCTCCAGTCTAAAGTACTTAATATCATTAATAAGATTCATAAAAACTTGGTCTCAATTTCTAACCCTGTTTTTTACCCTCATGAAGTCTAAGAGTTAAGCACATGGAACTATGGTTTGTTCCTTATCATCTGTTAAGGCCCAGCTCAAAGAGGAATTTTTTTATGAAGCCCTTCTTGATATCCCCTGTAGAATGGAATACTCCTTCATACATAATCTTGTGACATTAGTGCTATTATGGAACTTTTCACCTATGATTTATTTATTTGTTTATGATTCTGTCTTTATCATGAGAACATAATCTTTTCTGAAGTGCTCCCATGTTTTATTTTCCATACACCATTTTCAGCTAGCATGGTTCCTAGAACAAAGTTGAACCTTAATACATACTTTTTGAATAAATTAATGAATAGAGAAATTAGTCCAGGGCCATCTAAGTAGCCTATCAAGTAAAAGTGTTAATCTTGAAGCGGTCAGGTCCAGCTAGGAAGGCACTAGTGACTTCTAGTCGAAGAAATGAGTAATGAATACACCACTGACAATAACCTTGAGAAGAATCGAGAGAAGGATAGTCTTAGAAGTAAAGAAGGAACTAATAAAATGAAATGAAGTGAAGGGCTAGAGGTTGAAAACAAATTACAATGAATAGATAAGTAGTTAGACCTCTGGTTTGTAACAAAGATCATTGTGAACAAACAAAGAGGATCATTTTGCAGTTTAGTGTGCCTGCATGCTACACTTCCACTCTATCAGTTAGAGACATGATATAAGCTCGGCAAACTTTCACGTGTACTTGAACATTGGGACTGAAACTAGAGTCATAAAGAGAGCCACGGAGAGAAATTAATTCCTGGAAAGACAATGACATTACTGGTTGCAAAAATGGTAGTATTGAATTGATTATTCATTCCTTGCTCTGACACAAAAGAATAAGTAATAAATTGACTTTCTGGCAACTGTCTAATTTTATGTCTTTACACGTAATATATGTAGGGATGGAGGAGGTTGTGAAAATTTAATCAAGACCTCAACATAGTAATTCCCAGGTTTGCAGACTTTAGTTTAATTCACCTTCATGCAAACCATAGACATTTTCACAAGGAAGATTGCTAAGCTACAGCCAGTGTGCTTGCCTTGGCAGAAGCTGACAGTGCTCCCATGCTGGGCTTCCAATAACCAACTTGAATTTACACATCAACACACTGCCTTCTAGTCCATTGGTTTTCATGAGAAAAAAGTATAAGAAGCCATGTATCAAACTCATTTGTGAGCAAACTCAACTGAAAAATAAAAGTTCACTTTAATGGAAAGAATGCTGGACTAGGACTCAAAACCTAAATTCCGATCTTGAATTGTTCATTATTCTTTGTAAATATTGTAAAAGATAATTTGTTAGACTCAAATTCAGTGGAAATTTTCTTTTAGAGGCAGTGAGGAGGAATGAAAAGCAAGTAATAGATTTAACGCTAGTAAGAATTTCATTCAAGTAGAAAATTGTGGAGACACAATCATGGTGGGGTAGGGGAAAGAGAAAGGCCATGATAAGGTTGTTAGTCTGGGAGGCTGGTAGAAACTAGGGATCTGGATGAGATTTAGGAAAACAAGAGAATGAAAGGAGGCTGTCAGCATAAAGAGGAGCTGTATAAAGTCAAACGATTTACCTTAATTTTGTTCAGCTTTTGATATCTCTGGTAACAACCTAAAATACCTTCCTGCTAAATTACCACAAGTTTCTACTCTTTAGGAAAATGGAAGAGATAGTTTGTGTATGGGAGGGAGATTTTGTACTACTCTGAGTTTTGGCCTGGTTTCTAAGTTCTGAACTTGAGCAGTGACTCCTTGAGAGATTGATTTACTCCAGCTTCATCTCTAACTCTCCCTCTAAGTCTCAACTCCAACTTCATTTGGTCTCTCTTGTGTATATTTTTGCCATTCCAATATTTTCTCTTTTTTCTTCCAGTTTTATTGAGATATAATTGACATACAGCCCTGTACAAGTTTAAGGTGTCCACATTAAGATTTGACTTACATGTATCATGAAATGATTACCATATAAGTTTAGTAAACATCCATCATCTCATATAGATAAAAGAATTAAATAAATAGAGAAAAAAATTTCCCCTGTGATGAGAACTCTCAGGATTTACTCTCTTAATAACTTTCATATATAACATACAGCAGCGTCAATTATATTTATCATGTTGTACATTACATCCCTAATATTTATTTTATAACTGGAAATTTGTACTTTTTGACTGTCTTCATTCAATTCCCCCTCCCCCCTACCTCTGGTAACCAAAAATCTGATCTTTTTCTATGAGTTTTTTCTTCGTTTGTTTTTGAAGTATAGTTAACCAACAACACTATGTTACTTCCTGCTACACAACGTAGTGATTCAATACTTCTATACATTCAAAATGATCATCATGATAAGTCTAGATGCAATGTCACCATTCAAAGATATTACCTAATTATTGACTATATTCCCTACACTGTACATTTCATACCCATGACATTTATTTTCCAACTGGAAGTTTGTACCTCTTAATCTTCCTTACCTATTTCTATACCCTATAGATCCATCCATGTTGTCACAAAAGGACACAATTTGTCTTTTTTAATGACAGAGTAATATTCCATTGTATATACGCACATATACCACTTCTTTAACCATTCAGTTGCTGGGCCCTTAGGTTGCTTCCATATCTTGGCTATTATAAATAATGCTGCAAAGAACATAGGGGTACAGATATCTTTTTGAATTAGTGTTTTTGTTTTCTTCAGATAAATACCTAGGAGTGGAATTGCTGGATCATATGGTAGTTCTATTTTAGATATTTTGAGGAATATCCATGTTATTTTTCATAGTGACTGCACCAATTTACATCCCCACTAACAGTGCGCCAGCGTTTACTTTTCTCCACATCTCCACCAACACTTGTTATTTGTTGTCCTTTTTTTTTTTTTTTTTGATGTTGGGGGTAGGAGTTTATTAATTTATTTTTGCTGTGTTGGGTCTTTGTTTCTGTGTGAGGGCTTTTCTCTAGTTGTGGCAAGCGAGGGCCCCTCTTCATCACGGTGTGCGGGCCTCTCACTATCTCAGCCTCTCTTGTTGCAGAGCACAGGCTCCAGACACACAGGCTCAGTAGTTGTGGCTCATGGGCCTAGTTGCTCTGCGGCATGTGGGATCCTCCCAGACCAGGGCTTGAACCCGTGTCCCCTGCATTAGCAGGCAGATTCTCAACCACTGCACCACCAGGGAAGGCCCTATTTGTTGTCTTTTTGATAAGAGCCATTCTGACACATGTGAGATGATATTTTGATTTGCATTTCCCTGATAATTTGTGATGTTGAGCATCCTTTTATGTGCCTGTTGGCCATCTGTATGTCTTCTTTGGGAAAATGTCTATTCAGGACCTCTCTGCCCTTTTTATAATCAGGTTTTTTTTTCATGTTGAGATGTGTGAGTTCTTTTGCACATTTTGGATTAATTGCAAATATTTTCTTCCATACAGTAGACTGCCTTTTCATTTTGTTGATAGTTTTCTTCATTGTGCAAAAGCTTTTTAGTTGGACATAGTCCCATTTGCTTATTTTGCCCTTATTTCCTTTGCCTGGGGAGACATATCCAAAAAACCTTACCAAGACCAATGTCAAAGGGCATACTGCCTGTTTTCATCTAGAAGTTTTATGGCTTTAGATCTTACATTTAAGTTTTTCATACATTTTGAATTTATTTTTGTGCATGGTCTGAGGAAGCAGTCCAGTTTGATTCTTTTGCACATAGCTGTCCAGTTGTCCCAATATCATTCATTGAAGAAACTGTCTTTTTCCCATTGTATATTCTTGACTCCTTTTTTATAGATTAGGTGACGATAGGCACATGGGTTTATCTCTGGGCTTTCTATCCTCTTCCATTGATCTACATTTCTGTTTTTGTGTCAATAGCACACTGTTTTGATGACTGTAGCTTTGTAGTATAGTTTGAAATCAGGGAACATGACACCTGCAGCTTTGTTCTTTCTCAAGATCGTTTTGTCTGTTTGGGGTCTTTTAAGTTTCCATACAAATTTTAGAATTGTTTGTTCTAGTTCTGTGAGGCATGTCATTGGTATTTGAACAGAAATGACATTGAATCTGTATATAGCCTTGGGTAGTATGGTCATTTTAACACTATTAAGTCTTCCAATCCATGATCATGGTATATCTTTCCATTTGTTTGTGTTGTCTTCAATTTCTTTCATCATTGTCTCATAGCTTTCTGAGTACAGGTCTTGTACCTCCTTAGTTAGATTTATTCCATTCCTAGGTATTTTATTGTTTTTGATGCAATTGTAAATGGAATTATTTTCTTAAATTCTCTTTCTTATAGTTCATTGTTAGTGTATAGAAATGCAACAGGTTTCTGTATATTAATTTTGTATCCTGAAACTTTACTGAATTTATTGATGAGTTCTAATAGTTTTTTTGGTGTCATCGTTAGAATTTTCTATCATGTCTTCTGCAAACAGTGACAGTTTTACTCTTTCTTTCCAATTTGGATTTCTTTTATTTCTTTTTCTTGCCTGATTCCTGTGGTTAGGACTTCCAACACTATGTTAAGTAAAAATGGAGAGAATAGGCATCCTTGTCTTGTTCCTGATCTTAGAGGAAATACTTTCAAATTTTCACCTTTGAGTATGAAGTTAGCTGTGGACTTTTCATAAATGGCCTTTATTATGTTGAGGTATGTTCCCTCTTTACCCACTTTATTGAGAGTTTTTATCATAAATGGATGTTGAATTTTCTCAAAAGCTTTTTTGTTAATGTGTTTAACACTGATTGATTTCCAGATATTAAACCATACTGCCATCCCTGGGATAAATCCCATTTGATCACAGTGTATGATCCTTTTAATGTATTGTTGAATTTGTTTGGCTAATATTTTGTTGAGGATTTTTGCCTCCATGCTCACCAGTGATACTGGCCTATAATTTTTTTGAGGTGGATATCTTTGTCTGGTTTTGGCGTCATGATGATGCTGGTTTCCTAGAATGAGTTCAGAATCATACCTTCCTCTTCATTTTTTTGGAATACTTTGAGAAAGAGGTGTTAACTCTTTAAACGTTTGGTAGAATTTACCTGTGAAGCTGTCTGTTCCTGGACTTTTGTTTGTTAGGAGGCTTTTAAATTACTCATTCAATTTCATTACTGGTAATTGGTCTGTTAATATATTCCATTTCTTCCCACTTCCCAGTCTTGGGCAGGGGCAAGCCTCCTGGTGCTAATAGGCTAGAGGGAGGATTCCAAAATAGTGCTTGCTTTCTAGTGCCAGTGTCAGGGTGGTAGATCAAGAACACAAAAATGGCTTCCATGAGCATCTCCACCCCTCAGGGAAGTTTCAGCTGCCTCCTACCTCTCCAGGAGGGGCTCCAAGATCTGCAAGCATGTCTGACCTAGGCACCTCTCAAACTACCACCTCTACTGGGACTGGGAGTGTGTGATTGTGTGTGTGTCCTTTAAGAGCAGAATCTGTTTCCTATAATCCTCTGGCTGTCCCAAATATAAGCCCCCCTGGTTGTCAAAGCTAGATGTTCCTGCAGCTCATCTTCCAAGGGCAGACCCCTGAGCTGGGGAGATTGATGTGGGGCTTGGACCTTCCATTCCTCAGGAAGGAACTCTGAGGTTAATATCTCTCTCATTTTTGGGTCACTGACCCCAGGGTGTGAGTGCTGACCACACCACATCTACACCCCTCCTACTCACCTTGTTGTGGCTCCATCTTTATATCTTTAGTGGTGGAAAATTCTTTCTGCTAGTCTTTAGGTCATTCTCATAGATAGTTGCTCTGTAAGTAGTTGTAATTTTGGTGTGCCCATGGGATGATGTATGTTCAGGGTCTTCCTACTTCACCATCTTGATCCTGCCCTCCAACATTCATTACCTAAGGTGTTTGGTAATTTGGATTTGCTGCCTAATTTCAAATCAGAGACTTTTTGGATTATTTTTCTTATTTTCTCTCCCAGCTTACATAGTGGGTTGATTCTTTCCTGTGTAACAGTTTTACACAACCTGCAACACATATTTCTTATCACCCATTCTTTTTTGGTTTCTGGACCCAATTCCACAGTGTGTGTTTGTGGGGGAAAAGTGGATCCCACACCAGCAGGATGTCTAGGAATTCAACTCAATTCTGACACTCTGTACCTGGAGATAGCATCACATTCCACAGGTTAAGGATTCAGTCCTACAGGACCCTCCTCCACCCCCTTCAGATGGCAATTGCAAGCCCAGGTTGTTACCTATACTTCTGACTAACTAGCTGTAGATCAGGGGTTTTCCTTGGGTTAAATTAAAAAGCGTTGGAGCTGTCAGTCGCAACCATCTCCCTCACTCCACCTCTGAAGGTTGAATGAATGGGCAACGACCAATGATTTAATCACCCTCAGCTATGTAATGAAGCTTCCATGAAATCCCAAAATGACAGGGTTCAGAGAGCTTTTTCGTTGGTGAACACATGGAGATGTGGGGAGACTGGCACACCTGGAGCAGACAAGGAAGCTCCATGCCATTTCCCACATCCCTTGCCTTATGAATCTCTTCCATCTGACTGTTTCTGAGTTATACCCTTTTATGATAAACCAGTAATCTAATAGGTAAAATATTTCTCTGAATTCTGGAGCTCTGTTAGCAAATTAATTAAACCCAAGGAATGTACAACACCAAGAGTGAACGCTAAGGCAGACTGTTGTCTTGGGATGACTATTGTGTGTCAATGTAGGTTTATCAATTGTAACAAACATATCGCTTAGAAGGGGAATGTTGCTAATGGGGGAGGCAATGGGTGTGTCCCGGTGGGAGGTGTATGGGAAGTCACTGTGCCTTCCTCTTAATGTGCTGTGAACCTAAAAAAATATACATGTCCTAAAAGTTCAGTCCAATGTGTGTAGCTCAATACTCCCTGCAGTCATTACCTTATACTAGAGGGGATGGAGAGTTAATCCCTATCCTGACCTCTAAAATCATAGATTAACTTTGCTTTAATTTTATATAATTTAATCACAGATTCTGTACTCTTTTTTTTGGTCCAGCATCTTTGCTTAATTATGTTCATGAGATTACTCCATATTTTTCCATGTTTTATACACATATTTTGTGCACTGTTTATTCTCATTGCTAGAGAGTATTCAGTGTAGCTATTCTGATAGGTGCAGAGCACTATCTCATGGTGATTTAAATTTGCATTTTCATGGTGATTAATGAGATTAAGTATTTTTCATATTTTGAATTGCCTGTGGATATTGTCTTAGTTGACTTGGGCTGCTATAACAAAATACCACAGGCTGCATAGCTTATAAAAAACAGAAATTTATTTCTCATAGTTCTGGAGCCTGGAAGTCCAAGATCAGGATGCTAGCATGGTCAGGTGTGGGGCCTCTTCTGGGTCTCAGACTTGTGGTTTTATCCTTACATGGTGGAAGGGCCTAGGGCTCTCTGTGGGATGTCTTTCATAAAAGCACTAATCCCATTCATGAGGGCTTTATGTTTAAGACCTAATCATCTCCTTAATGCATCGCCTTATAATACCATCACATACATTAAGATTTCAACTTGAATTTTGGGGGGACACAAACCTTCAGACCACAGCCTAGACCATATATGGCTTACCTTCACTTTTAACTCTTCTATCTAACTAGAAAAAAATTTTGTATATGGTGTGAGATAGGCCCAAAATAAATATATTTTATCCAAATGGCTATCCAATTGATCCGGCACTACTGATTTTAAAGACCATCTTTTTCCACTATAGCCCAGTGTTTGTTTTTCAAAAATCAGATGACGTTGTATTTCTGGACTCTCTCTTCTGTTCCATTTTCAGTTTGTTCTTGCACTGAGATGTAGCAAGGTTATTTAATTATGGATTGGATTGCTTTAATAAATATAAAACCGTGAGGATATTTTCATTTTTTTCCTTGTGTCAATTGGAATGCTGTATCTTTTAAAAGAATTTGTCTATTTCATCTAAATTTTGAAATATTTTTCATAAAGTTGTTCAAGAATCTTCCCTTATCTTTTTAGGTCTGCAGAATAGTATTAATGACCACTTTTCATCCCTGATTTTGATTATTGGTGCCTTTTTTTTTCCTTCATCAGTCTCATTTAGAGTTTATCAATTTATTACTCTGTAAATAACTATCTTTTAGTTTTGTTTGTTTTCTTTAATATATATTTTTCTTGTTTCAGTAATTTCTGCTCTTTTTTATTATTATATACCTCCTTTTTTTAATCTTTTGGTTACTTTTCTAATTTATTGAGGATTGATTAGCTCATTGTTTTATCAATCTTTTCTATTTTTTGAAATATGCACTCAAAGCTATAAAATTGTCTGGAGACACTGTTTTAGCTATATGCCACAGTATAATGTATAGTAGTTTCATTATAATGCCATTCAAAAATATTTTCTTGTGTCTATTTTGATTTATCTTTAGTCCCATGAGTTATTTGGGAGTGTATTGCTTAATTTCTGTACATATGGGAATTTTTTTTTTTTTTTTTTTTTTTTTTTTGCGGTACGCAGGCCTCTCACTGTTGTGGCCTCTCCCATTGCGGAGCACAGGCTCCGGATGCGCAGGCTCAGGGGCCATGGCTCACGGGCCCAGCCACTCCGCGGCATGTGGGATCCTCCCGGACTGGGGCACAAACCTGTGTCCCCTGCATCGGCAGGCGGACACTCAACCACTGCGCCACCAGGGAAGCCCCCCATATGGGAATTTTTTAAAGGTTTAAAAGTTTTTGTTTTGTTTTACTGCTTATTTTGATTTATTTTTGCTAAGGATCTCTACCTTCTATGAATTGTGGCCAGAAAACATATCTGTATGATTTCAATCCTTTGAATTTGATGAGTATGCTTTATTGCCAGTACATGGTTAATTGCTGTTAAGTGCTCCTTGTGGGAATAAAAACAATGTGGCTTCTGCAGAATTACATTCTATAAGCCTTATTCTGTTGTTGTGTTTTATATATGCCAATGAAATCAAGCCTTTTATATCTTTTTCCTATCTTTTCCCATTCAATGTATCTGTATTTTTTTACATATATCTCTTTGAACAGAATATAATTGAGTTTTGTTTTCATCCAGGCAGATAACAACTGTCTCTTAGTTACATAGTCTATTTACAGTCAATATTTCTTTTATATGTGGGTTTATATCTACAATCTTGCTCCACATTTTCTATTTGTCCTACCTAGTCTTATGCTTTTTTTTGTCTTTTCTTGACTTCTTTTGGATTAGGTTTATCCTCTATTTTCCCCTAAATTAATTCTATTTAATCCTCTTTTACTACACTTCAGTAGTTTTACTGATGTTATAACGTGTACTTGAGTTAATTGATAGTTACCCTCTTCCCAGGCAATGCAAGCACATTAGAACACCTCCCCATTCAACTTATATGCTTTTTTTCATTTATTTTAATTATATATTTTAATCCCCATGAGACAATATATTAGTGTTTTACACATTCAATATTCACGTAGATTTACCTGCATATTTTATCATTGCTGTTGCTTTAACCGAGTTTCAGGAACTGAAATTTTCTTGGCCACCCAAATGACTCAAACTAGCTGTTTTACTTCTGATGCATCCTTAGACCTAGAGTGTATCCCCTCTGATTCCAGCCCCAATCACAGGGGACTTATCAGGGCCACCTTATTTGGTAACACTGGCTTCCAACTTAATTCTCCATAGACGCAGAAGCCTTCCAAAAGTACTGCTCAACCTGTCAGACACCTATATTAGATTGGCAGATGCCCACAGAGCAGAAGCAATTCAAAAAACCAGGTTTCTCTCTGGATTTCTGTTTTCTTTCAGAGGTTGATGCTAGGATTATTATTTTATTAGCCATCTGATAACTTTAAGAATATGTCATTTTTTCAACATTTTTGTTATTTTATGACAGAAGTTTGTTTCAAAATATTTAGCATGCTACTATAAAATGTCAATAAATACCTTTTATAAGCCTTTTTCTCATAATTAGACTAAGAGTTATTTTATTTTTCTTTGCACTTTTAAGTACCTGCCTTGGACTTAGCAGGCAAAAAGTCAGTTTTATTAAATAAATCATTCACCATACTCAAATAGCTCCAAGGAAAATACCACAATACATAAATAGTGCTATCTCAGAGGTCCGTATGTTTAGAGGTAAGCCTTGGTGAAGACAGAACATAGTGTTTCTATGGCAGTGTTTGAATAACTCAAGTAATTACCTAGTGCCAACAAGTCACTAAAGATATTAATAGCAATAACTGAAATTTACATTTCTAGTGAAGCTAAGTGCTTGTTAAGGAATTGAAGTGTATTGTAATAAGGGTTATATTTTTCACTGACTTCCCAAACTGGGCAGAACCAAATAATGTTTTCCCTCTTTGTGATGGTACAAGAGTTTGTTTCACCCAAGAACCAGTTTTATGAGCAGCAACCTGCAGATCTATATTAAGATAAAAGAGAAGATGAGTGAAAAGTTAAAATGGGGAAGCACATCTACTGCAAAACTGAGAAAAAATAAGGACAAACATGACAATTTAGACTAAATGGAAACATTTATTGATTCTACTTGCTGTACATACCATGTAAGGCATTGTTCGTTGCCTACAGTTGCAGGTAGCTATAAAGGGAAAATATGGCATTGCTTCCCAACACCCAGGCATGTATATCATAAACCATTTCTCCCACTCCTTCCATCAATATGATTATAGCGGTTCTTTCCTTTTCCCCTGTCTTTCAGCCTTCCTTCCTTCTTTCCCCCCTCTTCCTCCTTCTCTCCTGTCCTTTTCCTTCTTTACCCTTCCGTCCTCTTCATCTATTTTCATTGTCCCTTTAATACCTTTAAGTATCAGAAAACCACTGGATCCTTATTCCAATCTGGGTTTTGTCACTTGGGAAAGGCTCCAAACATTTATTGTCACAGTTGACTAACCTATAAAATAAAAAGTCATTAGAAAAGTAACATTTAATATGTCTTGTTGTTCCAACAGTCTATAAGTCTATGAATTCTCCATGTTCATACACATCTGTATCTTTGGCCACAATTGTTGGTCTTGTTTTAGGCACATGATCCAAGCTGACCAAATGATTCTCTTCTCTGAAATGTTTGGACTTAGAACCAGATATAGCAGCAGTTAGTAACTCTTTCTAGGGGTCAAATTGTAAGATGTAAAACATAGCAATTACTTGCAGTCAACTTTGCTGCCAAGAGGGGAAATTTCTACTGAAGGGAAAGATAAATTTAAATAATTTAAGTTTAAATCACATAAAAACAATTCTGAGCTTTGATAATCTCTTCTTATTTATTTAATTCTGAGTGATGCTATATAAGATAGATTTAGATTTAGAAGATTAAGTCACAGGATATACAAGAAAGATTTTTTAAAAATCTATTGTATGAGCCAATTTTCTTAAGCCACTTACATATCTTACTGAAAAAGGGAATGCTGGAAAGGCTGGGATAAAGGATTTAGATAAAAGAGATCCAAGCAAGAATTACTATTTGAAGATCACTTATTATGAATCAGGAACTTTACAAATATTATTGTCATTCATGAGATAACCCAGAAAGATAAGAAGTATTATCTCAATTTTAGGTATGAGGAAATTGAGACTCAGAAAGATTAAATCAATTGCCAAATTTATACAGCTAGTAAATCACTGAGCTGAGATTCAGCTCCAGCTCATTATGACCAGAGAGCACAAACTTTTTCCATTCTATGATACAGAATTTTCTCTCAGTATGTCACTATGTAGATATTAACCTTTACAATTAGATTATAATATGTTTGGAAGTATAGGAATGAAATAATTTATGAACTAAATTCACATAACAATTTTTTAAAAAAATTCACATATCAGTAAGTTACTTAAAAACAAATCCAGGAGAATTTACTTTCCTAAGAATATATAATATTCTGAGGAGTATGTATGATTTTGTAATCTGTAAATTGCACATTTCTGATGGAAACTAAGTTTGAGATTATGTATTAATGCATATGTGTTAGTTTTGTGGGAATTTGCTTCGTGACACTTGGACATCTTAATTACGCAATACCATATGTATTCTTGGGGCTCTGGAAGATGAGTTTTTGTGACCCACACTGATTTTCACAGTTGAATGTCCCAAGCCTGCTCTTTTTGACAGACATGCTGGAATTTTTTCATGTGCCTCATGTTCCAAATTATTACTTAAATTATTGCTAATAAATATAGCTGCCATTTATTTACTACAATTGATATTCTCAACAACCGTGAAATATAGGTACTGATATTGGCATTTTACAGTTAGGTAAACTGACATACAGGAAGGTTTTCTTATACAAGATCACATGGCCTGTAAATAGTACAATCAGCTAACAAGCCCAAAGCTGTCTGACTCTAAGGTGAAGATGCCATAGCTTCAAACAACCTCAGTCAGTCAATGTTGGCTCCATAGACTTACTGAATCAAAGGGAAATATTTTTTAAAAATGTAAACACAATTAAATCAAATTCAGTAATTATTTCTGGAAGTATGATCTCAAAATTGTATATATTACATGTTGATATATACAAAGCTTCCTTTAGAAACAATACAGTGAAAACTTTTATCCACACAAAAACCTGCACCCACATTGTTTATAGCTGCTTTATTCATAATTGCTAAAATTTGGAAGCAAACAAGATGCCCTTCAATAGTTGAATAAAAAGCTTGTACTTAACATGCAATGGAATATCATTTAGCACTAAAAAGAAATGAGCTGTGATGTCATGAAAAAGCATAGAACTTTAACTGCATATTGCTAAGTGAAATAAGCCAATCTGAAAAGGTTACATCCTCTACGATTCCAACTATATGACATTCTGGAAAAGACAAAACTATAGAGAGAAGAAAAGAGATCAGTGGTTGGCAAGGGTTCAGGGGTGGGAGGGGAAGAAGGAAGGGATGAATATACGGAGCACAGGGTTTTCTTTAGGACAGTGAAACTATCCTGAATAATACTATAATTATAGACACAGGTCATTATACATTTGTCAAAAACTCACAGAATGTACAACACAAGGATGAACCCAAATGTAAACTGTTGACTTTAGTTAGTAATAACATATCAATATTGGCTTATTAACTGTAACAAAATTATCACACTAATGCCAGATGTTAATAATAGGGAAACTGGAGGGAGTGAGGGGGGAGTATGGGAACTCTGCACTTTCTGTTCAATTTTTCTGTAAATGTAAAACTACTCAAAAACTAGTCTATTAATTTAAAAAATATAGCAGATGCCAATGTTGTGGAGATCATGAGTATACCACCACAGATCAAATGAAAAAATGACTATTTACAAAATATGCAAATGGATTCTGCTGTTTGAAATAAAATTCCCAGAGACCATAAAACCACATATTTTAAAAATTCTTAGATTCCAGTGAAGTTGTTATATCGTGGAAAATAATGATGATGTTTATAAATGTAAAAGATGAAGATTCCATGATGGACTCATGTAAGATGGATTCATGTAAGAGTCTGAGTAAATTTTTTCACATAATGTGAGAGAGAAAAATTGTGCTATTTCTTAAATATTATATTGTTTGAAAAAAAGTGATTGAAATATGTAAGTGTAACTAATTTAATAACTAGAGCAAAACAACTAGCTATTAGACTATCTCATATATGATAAATAAATTTATATTTGTCTTGGGTAAAACCCTTTCATTTGTAAAACTCCCATTCGGAATATGGAGGCTTACTCTATTGGGGGGATTATATTATATTCAGGAATTTACGGTATTTTTTAGGTGCGTATCGTACATTGGGTTGTGGGTTAGACACTGTAAGGTAGGTACAAAATAAGACAACAACATACAGTTCCTGCTCTGAATCCTTAAATATGGTCCAATGATAATATGGAATGGCACGGAGATAATTCAAGTGTAACTCTAGTCAGTGCTTAATATTTATAAGTAATAAGTGTGAAACATGGAGTTTATTATGCTCATTTAACTAAGGAGAAATTGCCTCTGTCTAGAAAATTCAGAAATGTCTCTGTGGAGAAGGCAATATTTTCAATGGGCTTAAATGGATTTGAAAGATGGAGAGGGAAAAAGTGGAACTTCAAGGTAGAAAGGATTTTCACACAGATGGAGGTACAGAAAAGAGTAAGTCATGTCCAAGGATTGACAGTTGATTCAGTTTGGTTAGATCACAGGGATCTGAATACAGAGTGGAAAGGAGAATTTTTATGGAAATTATGGATAAGGGTTAGTCCTGTGTTGCTCTTACCAAATCCAAGCTCATACTGCTTGCTCACTGTGCAACAGGCCAATAAATCAAGAGACATGGTGTTGGGGCAGGGAATGGAGACTTTATCTGAAAAGCCAGCAAATGGAGAAGATGGTGGACTAGTGTCCCAAAGAGCCATCTTCCCTGAGTTGGAATTCAGGCTTCTTTCTTACTAAAAGGGGAAGGGGTAAAGTCAAACATGTCCTGGTTCCTGTCTGCCTCTGGATGGGATGTGTTCATTTTTTCCTTCCTGCAGTCATTCACAGGTGGGCCTGATCAGGATGTTTCCTGTGAGCTAAACAAAGGCATTTTAGCTTAATGCTCATATCCTGGGAAGCAGGGTTCCCAGAGATGGGCTATTATGTGTAATTTTAGCTTATAGGCAACATCCCTTCAGTGATTAACTTGTAATACAATACAGTTTCTTCCCTGTTACAGGGCTCTGACATAGAAAAGTGAATGTTAGTCCTTCATTCAGTTAGAAATTTGATGGGGGGAGATATTGAAGATATTGAAAGTTTCTGAGCAAGAAGATACCCTTCAGAAAAATGAATGTTTCATCTCTTTTGCGATAATAAAATTTATGTTACTGCATTATATATTTTCATGTCTATTTGCCCTTTAGACCATAAGATCCTCAAAAGCAGATGTCATTTTATTCATCTTGTTATTTTCAGCACTTAATACATAACTGGTACACAGTGTAAATTCTATAAATGCTTACTAAAGAATAATTGAATGGTACTTCTATTAATCATTTAAAAAATAATTTTAAGAACCCTAGAAGTATTGGTTTTAAAATAATCAAGTCTGAGTTGATCCAAATAACCATTGATTTACTACTTCTGATTGGGCTCTTCCTCTAACCTCCTTTGTTGGACAGCAGGAGTAGATAGGAAAGAGGCAACAGAAGGAATGGAAAGGTCATGGTTCAAAGGTAGACTAACCACCTAATAAGCCAACCGCTGCTTTTCTTTAAATCCAGCATCCTTTCAATATACTGGACCTGGTAACTGGACCCTTGGATGGTTCCTTGTGCCTGAAAAGCTTTTGTCACATGTCTCAGACCCCAGCTTCTCTGAGATTGTGGGCTTTCTCCTCCAAGGTTCCTGCTGGAAGTTAGAGTTCAACCTTGAAACTCAGGCCAGTGCCTGGAATCCAGAGAGTCACCTGCTGACAGGTGTTCTTCAGGAGATTCTTCTGGAAATCTAAATGTTGCTACTTAAAGGTTCTCCCCACCCCCACTTTCAGGGCACTTCTCTGAATCCTACACTCTGTCCTCTAGACTGCCCTTCCCCTCAGCACCTGTCACTCAGTTTCTATACTCAGTGCCTCCGCTCCTATATAGGAAGATTTTTTTCTTGGTCTGGTCCCAGACTGCTATAAATAACTGAGCCATATACAAGCAGCTCCCAAGATGTTACTGAATATAACATTAAAGCAGTCTTTATTTTTAATTTAAAAACACACAAAATAACCCCGCTAAATTTAAAAATACATACGCAAAATAACACTTCTTTTTTATGCTTTATCAAACTAGCATAGCAATATTAAATGACGAGTCAGTTGGCTTAAACATGATCAGAAAATGTGTACTTGAAGCTAATTGCTTTTTAAAATATGACAAAAGGTCTTAGAGAAATCAGAGGTAGTTTTAATATAACATATTCTGATGTCTGAGAAAGGTTGTCCTCAGCACTGCATAAACTCAGGTGAAACTTAATATTGTTTATTTTTAACATTTCCAATGGTTATTAACTAACAGACCATCGGGGTTGGAAGAGACTTTAGAAGTCAGCAATAATTTCCTTTTTGAATGGAATAACTGCAGTAAACTTATAACCTTTTTAAAATAAACTGATTAGCTAAGCTAATTCCTTTCCCACATGGAGGTACTAGGCAATCTATCTGAAAAACTTGACTGCATCTATTCCTGTTGCAGCAAACAGAAAATTTCTTTTGACATCTTTTGCTGGTAGCCTTTTTAATAGCAAAGCTTTATCCTGAAAGGAACATAAAATAGTTTCTAATAGAAATAATATTATAATGAATTTGTTGTAATAAGTTGCCTCCTCCATAGTGAAGACTTTCCCCTGAGTTATGCTGATGACTTTTGTACTGTCACTAGCCCTCTCCCCATCTCTGTTGTGGCATTACCTCAGGTATTGCTTTGGTCCCTCAATTGTCTGTCTCCCCACCTGAGTGAGCATTCTTAAGGGTTGCATCTTTGTTTACCCAGAACCTACTGCTGTGCTTTGCACACAGCAGGGTTTCAATAAATACTGTTTTAAAAATAGGATAAAGGAATACATGAAGGAAAGATGAATAAATATATATTTGTATCAACACAGAGCAGAATGTATATTTGGAATTGAGTCAGAGTTAAAAATCAGCAAAGCCTTTGAAAAATAACCTGACTTTCGCATTCTTCCTTTTCTTCTGGTGTCTTTATGGCAGACGTAATGTAAGCCAAACACTGCATCTTCTTTAGGGTAGTGAATTCTTACTCATTCTTCTTCGGACAAAAATGTAAAAATTATGTGAAGCCTTTCTCTTTCATTCCCTTGGGCAGGACTTTATTCCTACTTCTATCATTGCTTATCACATTGTATTGTCATTTTCTCTTCTAGTATTATCTAGGCCCTAAGTGAATATTAAATGTGAATCTTTATGCATCATTCCAAGGTTATTCACTGTGTTTTGTAACTTTGGATTTAAATTTGCTGCCCTTGACACATTCTCTATGTTTATAGATACATTTGATGGATATATATTTATTTTCTATTGTTATCAGTTTCACGCCATAGGTAATTAGCCTTTTAAATGGACTTATATTACTTTTTTTTTTTTTTTTTTTTTGCAGTACGTGGGCTTCTCACTGTTGTGGTCTCTCCCGTTGCGGAGCACAGGCTCCGGACGCGCAGGCCCAGCGGCCATGGCTCACGGGCCCAGCCGCTCTACGGCATCGTCCCGGACCGGGGCACGAACCCGCGTCCCCTGCATCGGCAGGCGGACTCTCAACCACTGCGCCACCAGGGAAGCCCTGATTTATATTACTTTTTACTCTACCACATTAACAAATATTATTACAATGTAGTAACAGTGGTCTGAAACCTGTGGTAAATAAATAAAATTGAAAGTGTATGGCACCAATAATGAATATACTGCTGAGTTTTGGTAATTTAATTCACATGCGGTTCAGTGGTTTGCATGTCAGTTAACGATGGACAGTCTTAAGCTGACTGAGGTAACCACTTATAGGGAAGTAATGTGTATTTTATATTTTAAATAGTACAGTCTTGTTTTCATTTTTCTAAGTAGCAGTGTGTAGTTCAACAAATTCAGCAGTTAAAATGTCCAAAACAAAATTCTCTACCTAAAAATACATGACTAACGATGATAGATAGATAGATGGATAGACAGACAGACAGATAGACAGGTATGTGTACATATAAATGGATATATACTTCTATTTATCTCATTCTATCTATCTATTGATTTATTGATCTATTGATCTGTCAATCTGACTCTAGAATACTATACTGTGAATGAAATGGGAGCTTACTCATATGCAATGAGTTGTTTCATTATTTGTTTGTAGTCTAGTAACCTTTGGGACATGCAAGGCCTTGTGGCCTAGGGGTTTTTAAGTTATTTCTGGTGGCACCGCCTCTATCCTCTCACGTCCGTCCCCAAGCTTGTGATCCCAACCAAAGCTTCACCACTGTTGACTAGCCAAATATTGCACTGTCAAGTTTCTGGCATCACCTGAGGTTTCAGACAACACTGGCTTTGATTTCCCTGGCAATCTTTTACTATCCAAATTTCCGAAGGCAAGAATTTAATATCATGTCATTTAATTCCCTGTGTATCACAACTTTGATTATCCTTACTTACAATCCATTTCCTCTACCTTTACTTATGACTGTATCTTGGATCTTTTCATCACAGTGAAATGCTGTACAGCAGAATACTAAACTATGACATTCCACTCTCTCACTACGACTTCCTTTTCCTCCAGTTCTCTCCCTTTTTTATTGCTACCAAAAGTTCCATGCAGTCTGGTTACGCTCTCATCCCTTTATCCCTCAATTCTATCCCAGACTATTGTATTCCATTGGTCTCTACTTCCTCTCCTATTCAACTTAAGCCCTATAAGAGTAGCAGGCATCATTTATTGAGTACTTATTAAGTGTCAGACACTGTGCTAAGTATTTCAAATGCATTATTTAATGTCAATTCTCACAACTCTGTGAGGTAGATACCATTATCTTCACATGAAGGAAATGTGATGGTGAAAAATTAATTAAAAGTCATTCAACTAAGTGTCAGAATGAGATTTGAATATAGCTTTGTCAAGCTCCAAAGCACATTATGCAAGAGAACGCACTTAACTCATTTAAGATAAACTCACTCAGAGGTTACTGTACATCAGGCCTTATTTTGGGCCCTGAGAATACAAAGATTGATAAGAAACAAATCTTTTCCTCAAAAAATTGAGGTTAGTTGGTGGTGAAAGCTTGCATACAATCAAATAAATACAAAACAACATAATGCAATAATAAAGGAAAACACAAGGTAACATGGTAACAAATGGGAGAAAATTATTAACTTTTTAAACAGGAATCCTTACAGATGAAGCAACAATTCAGCTTAATCTTAAAGAACAATTTGAAATTGACTAGGTGGAAGACAATTTTAAGGGACATTTCAGGAAGAAGACACACCATGTGCAAAGGTGTGGAAATATACCTCAACCTGCATGGTCTTCTACTGCTAGAGAACACAGAACTGGGAGGTGAAACTATCATTTAGCCAGAAGGAATATCTTCAAGAATCTTGAGTGATTTCTATGGAATTTGGATAGTTTTCTGTAGGAAATGGAGATATGTTATAGGGTTTTATGGTTTGGTGTATGTTTTAGAAGGAGGACGCTCCCAAGACACTGGAAATGACAAAGTTTGGGAGCAGGGAGACAAGGGAGATATACGAAGAGTTGAGGAAAAAGACTGAATAAATGCCTGAAACCATACGGGGTCAGTGCAAAAAGAATACATTCAAGGAAAATACTGGAAGTTGAATTATGAGAATTTAGAAATGTATGCAGGAGTATGGAAAGGAGAGGAATAGAGGCATCTTGATGACTCAGATTTCTGTCTGAGAAGACTGTTAAAGTGGTGATGCCATTATAGGGGTAAATAGATTAAGGAGAAAAAGCACATTTTTGGGAGAAGATAATGTGCTTAATTTTGAAATTATGAGTTCCAGATACTAAAGAGAGGATTTCCAGAGACAGAGATTCTGAGAGTCAAGAGTTAAAAGGGCTTACCTTTTGGTGAGAATGGGTGATGTGAAGAGAGACACCTGGAACACAAGTTCGGGAGAAAAAGGACCTAGCATCTAGCAAAGGAGACTGTAAAGGATTTAGATAAAGAAGATCAAAAAGTAAGAAAATTACCCAGTCACAGAGGTGTCCTCTAAACCAAGGGAGGGGAACAAGAGAGGTGGGAAAAAGAAGTTTCAAATAGAGCAAGAACAAATAGAACCTTTGGATTGGTGTAGTAGGAACAACTTCACTGGAATTTTGGAGACAAATCAATTAATAATTAGTTGAATAGTTAAATAGTTAAAACTATTTCTATGTATCCAACTTTGTTTATCAAACAGTTGAATACATTTATATTGATTTGTACCAAAATATCCCTATATATGTATATCAATATAAATAACTCTACTTTTAGGTTTTTCTCTTTTTGTGGATATGCATTACTTTTATTTTTTTAATATTTATTTATTTATCTTGGCTGCTCCAGGTCTCAGTTGCGGCATGGTTGCGGAATCTATTTTCCCATCCAGGGATTGAACCCAGGCCCCCTGCCTTGGGAGTGCAGAGTCTTACCCACTGGACCACCAGGGAAATCCCTGGATGTGCGTTAATTTTAGATTTTGAACATATAGCTACATTTTTAACATACTTTATGATGATTTTTAACATTAAAATACAATCATCAGGGCTTCCCTGGTGGCGCAGTGGTTGAGAGTCCACCTGCCGATGCAGGGGAGGTGGGTTCGTGCCCCGGTCCGGGAAGATCCCACATGCCGCGGAGCGGCTGGGCCCGCGAGCCATGGCCGCTGAGCCTGCGCGTCCGGAGCCTGTGCTCTGAAACGGGAGAGGCCACAACAGTGAGAAGCCCGCGTACGGCAAAAAAAAAAAAAAGCAATCATCAGTAACTTTATTTTTCTCATTGCAACACGCCCTCTGATTTATGAAAAAGCATAACAAATGCTTTCCTTGTTATTTCTTGTATCTACTCTCATGCTTCCTGTTCCTATCATATGATTCCACATGATTATAATTAGTTACTTTCTCAGTAGTGAATAAACAATCATTTGCTTTTACTCTGCCAAACATATACCACATTTAACAAAAATATACAATCTTGTTAAAATTGAAAGAATTGAGTTTAAACTTTTGTTGCTTGACCTTTTCTGATTCAAATAAATTTATGTTTATAGCAAAATATAACATGTTAATTGTGTAGTAGACACTAAAGTGTCAATGTTTGGGAAAAGTAATTATTTTAGGCGAAAAGTAGCTAAAAGTTTTATTTTTAACATGGCTTTCAAAAATGTTGTTAAAAAAAGAAGTATTTAGAAATACATTCCAGAAAACACCCACTTTAGACTAAAATTGTTTCCTATTCTGAAATGACAGAAACATTGATGATTGTGCCCATTTTAAGTCTCAACAGGTCATAAGGTTCCTTTGCAACCATGCAATAATAAATTACTAATTAATAATAAGAACATGCTTCTTCAGCAAGTGGTTGCCTGTCCCTGAGATAGGTCAAGGCAGAATAAAATTTTCACCTGGGTTTAGGCTGCAGATTTCTGCACTGAGGATACTAACTAAAAGGCTGTTGCTTGACATAACTAGACAGTGATCTTTGTGAAATAAAATGGTTGGCTGATTTCATTCTGTTTACTTTTGCTTAGGAGGTCGCCTGAGGGTGGGAGGGAGAACTCTCTTGAGCAGCATTTATTTTTACAACAGTCCGCATCAGTTGAATCCATGGGCAAGTCAACTACATTTATTAAGCATCAAGAATAAATACAGTGCTGTGAAAACAGGTGCTGTGCTCCTACCCACATAGAGTAAACATTATAATATCAATGGCTGAATATATAGACACACATAATTCAAAAAGAGTCATGTACCAAAATGTTCATTACAGCTCTATTTACAATAGCCCAGAGATGGAAACAACCTAAGTGTCCATCATTGGATGAATGGATAAAGATGTGGCACATATATACAATGGAATATTACTCAGCCATAAAAAGAAACGAAATTGAGCTATTTGTAATGAGGTGGATAGACCTAGAGTCTGTCATACAGAGTGAAGTAAGTCAAAAGAGAAAGACACATACCATATGCTAACACATGTATATGGAATTTAAGAAAAAAAAATGTCATGAAGAACCTAGGGGTAAGACAAGAATAAAGACACAAACCTACTAGAGAATGGACTTGAGGATATGGGGAGGGGGAAGGGTAAGCTGTGACAAAGCGAGAGAGAGGCATGGACATATATACACTACCAAACGTAAGGTAGATAGCTAGTGGGAAGCAGCTGCATAGCACAGGGAGATCAGCTCGGTGCTTTGTGACCACCTGGAGGGGTAGGATAGGGAGGGTGGGAGTGAGGGAGATGCAGGAGGGAAGAGATATGAGAACATATGTATATGTATGGCTGATTCACTTTGTTATAAAGCAGAAACTAACACACCATTGTAAAGCAATTATACTCCAATAAAGATGTAAAAAAAAAAAGAAAAAAAATTAACTAGAAACATGTAGTTGCAGAGGGGTCCCACTTCCATTATCACAACAAACAATTTAGTTGTAGTTGATTAAACGTGCCCCCAAATCCCTGGCCACGTTTTTTGAGAGGTGGAATTTCTTTCTCTATCTCTTTAGTTTAGGCTGACCCAATAACTTGTTTTGACCAATAGAATCTGGCAGTAGAAGCCCTGTGGAAATATCAAGACTGAATCTAAAGACATCTACAACTTATACTTTTGAGCACTTGGATGCTCCCTCTTGGAACCAGCTACCATGCTGTGAGAAGTCCACGCCACATGGAGAGGCTGTGTGAAAGAGAATCATGATAGGCTGGTCAGCAGCCTCATCTTCATCTGAGATCCAAGACAACAGCCAACAGCAAATGCAGCCATTTAAGTGAACTGTCTTGGACATTCTAGCTTAGCAGTGCCTCCAGATGACTGTAGAACTAGCTGACATCTGGTATAGTACGGCAGAAGAACCAACCAGCTCAGCCCAGTTAACACAGAATAATGAAGAGTAATTAAAAGTTGTCATTTTCACGCACTAAGTATTGGGTGGTATGTTACACAGCAATATATAATTGAAACACTAATTATTATCTGAATATTTTGTCTTTTAAATTTCCCAAGGATGCTTGCTCATTAAAATTTTGAGTTTTTGTTTTTGATGAGATTCATTTGATCAGAATGCATGTACTTAGAGATCAATGAGATCTGGCTAAAATAAAGACATTATTCCTTAGTAACTATATGACTTTGAGCTAGGTATTAAACTTTCCTAAAGCTCAGCTTCCCTCTCTGGAAAAAAAAAAAAAAAAAGGTAAATAACACCAACTTCTTACAGTTGTTGTAAGGATTAAAAATAAGTAAGGAAAAAATTTAGCACAGTTCATGATCCACAGTCTGAGATCCACTTACAAATATCAGTTTTCTTCTCATTTACCATATCCATATATAGCCATATATTTATTTTTCTTTCTTGCACTCCCAACTATACATATTTCCATTTTGTTACCTCTCAAAAGACTGAAAAAAGCAATCAACAAACATATTGACGAACTCATAAACAAATGATTCTGCTTGATGTTTGGAAGTTGCCAGAACATCCTTCTAAATTCTATTTCAAAATATGGCTCTTGCAACTCTTCAGGCAGGTACAAATAAATTCCACTAGAATAAACCTGAGCTGCCAATCTCTTTATAGCTCCAAGTGGCTCCTGGAGAGAAGGGATAGTGTGGCTGAAAATTATACTTTTCACCTCCCTTAACACTGATAGCTATTCATTCCTGATTTCCCCCCTCTCCATTCCCCATTCATGACCTCACTAGCTATTGAAACTTTACTTGGTAATTTGACTATCCAAATTATTGTTCCTCTACTTGACACAACTTCTGTCCTCACAAAACATTCTGCCATTGCACATATTTTGAACTCCCGTGTAATTATCCATCTCCTTTAGGAAACTTTCTAACTAGAGTCCATTTCATCAGGATCTCTCCTTTCTTTAAATTCAGGAAATTTAAATTTCACAAATTGGTTAGGGGGCATTTAATAAGGTAATGTCATGTGGCATGTCTTTTGTACTCATGTTATTGTGTAACTGTTCCATGACTATCGTTATTTACTCAGCCAGATTGAAAGCTTCTTGAGAGCAAAGTCCAGCAGTTACTCAATGTGTGACATTGAGCAATTTACTTAACCTCTTAAAACCTGGAAAATGGGGGTTATAAATACATTCTCTCCCAGTTACTTGAATTTAATGAGATAAAATACATGTAAAATACATAGTTTAGCATGTAATTATGTTCATTATAAGTCAGTTAATTTTATATGCAGTTTTTGACTATAATGGCTGACAAATGCCTGATGGGGAATAGATTGAAAGACATAATGTTTGATGGCATCCTTGATGTGCTCATCATGTAAATAAGAAAATACTATTGCACAGGGCTGACCTGATGCAGATGAAAAGTAGGTCACTGCTATAGAGATGATACATGGAATACCAACATCCATTCCTTGATTCAGTGATTGTTTCTTTCAGGAATATCATTATAAAATCAATTATGCCTTCAAATATTAGAGTTATAAACTTCAAATATTAAAACTTCATTCTGATTGTTTTAGTTCCAACACAGGAAATAACATCACATGAATGAGAATGATGTTTTGCTCTTGGATGCAGGCCTAAAATAAAGATCCTGGGCAAATGAGGACAACAGGAAAACTCTAAGAACATCAGTGAACAGTGGTGAAGAGTAGCAAAACAGAACCAATGTGAAGAGAGTGGGAAATAAAAAAGATGAGCTGAAAAATCATTAAAGTCAAAGTTTACCAACTTTGCAATTTTTATGACCTCCAGGGCACTTGAGTTTGGAAAGGACCTAACAAACATGTAGCCCAACCCCACAAGTCATGACGGAGGTGCCATGTTATTTATATTGAAAAGGATAGTAATTCACAGCAAGAAGATTTTATGTGCTGATCAAAGCAAGTTGCAACTGCTTGCATAGCTGTCCTGGGCCCCCTTCATGTAGTCTCTGCACATTTCTCCTTTGTTCCAAACTTGGGAGCATGCTCTAAGAAACAACAGCGGAAGCTAGTGCTTGCTTGTTGAGAGCACATGAGTACATCACTGTCTTTTGAGGCTCTTTTATAATTTCTGTAGAACCAGGGTCATTACTTAAAAGGATTGTTTACCACCTGGTTTTGATTGACTTCAATAAAGGAATATGGAGTTTGAACAAGAATAAGTCCCTGGTCTCCACCTCCTTTCAGATGCCTTTCCATTAACTAATAGGAGGGGAGTAAATGTTACATCTCTCATTACAAGGATGTAAATTCTAGGAGCAATGAGCACAGTGTGGGTATCACGATGGATGATGAGGAAAATAATGTCACTGTGTGTGAATGATCCAATCCCCCATATAAAGATCACCAGGGATAACTGTTGATCACACAAAGCTGAATTTATTAAGTTTGCTGAGCACAATGTTAGCAAGAGTATCTGTAGCTCTCAAAAGGGAAAATTTAGAGAAAGGTACTTATAGGATTTAGGAGAGAAGGAGATAGATAGACGTAGTGGTTTTAGAACAGAAGTCAATAAGCCTGGTCTGGGCAGGGATCGGTCAGAATTTATAAACAAGGCAAATTGCTGACCGTCAGTGGTCTTCTTTTTGAAATATGTGAGTTTAGAGATAGGGTAAGCCAATTCATCTGTGGTCTTATTTTGGAACATATGGGTCTATGGTGATGTTAAATCAATTTGGGCTTATGTGTGTTGCATACTATGATTTAGTACAGATTGTTATGCAAATCATAGTACAGTTTGCTTTGTAAATTGTCATTTTTCCTTTGACTTCTCAGAATGTATGTAATAAGCCCTTAAAAGAAACATTCAGGCTCACCACTGTGGTGAATTTCTAACAAGGGAGAATGAGAAAAAAATACTTTTGTGTCTGAAGGGAATATTCCAAACTTTTGTGTGAAAAACCAATGCTGTTATTATTTAACTCATTCCATTCAAGTAGCTTACTGAAGAAATACCTGGTAAAAATACATCAGATACTGAAAAACTGTGGGTAATTTCCATTTCCGGAATATATCAGATATATTTTCGTATAAGAAAAATTGCCAGGAACATCTGGCACAGTGAATGATTCAGCCATAGTTTCTCAACCTGTTTCCTAACAATGTCATCAGAATGACTGGAAAAGCTGGCACATTTGCCTTTGAGTCTCAGGAAGGTACTGTGAGCATCCCAGAATATGATAAAAGCAATAATATACCATTTGAGGAGCAAAATAAACAGTTTTTTTCCTGATGCACTGGCAAGGAGAGTTTGAAATATTTGAAAGAGGAGGTAAGATAGCAAATGGGTAGAGTAAATACACTGTACTACCAGGGAATCCCCTAATTCATTCACAAAGAAAGAAGCAGGAAACAGAGGGAGTCAAGTTTGCAATCAAACCATTATAAATAACTCTGAGGAAGCTCGGCTGTGAAAACATATTTCCAGCTTTATTACCACAATTGTACTAAAGAAAAATAATGCCCCAGTCTATTAAAACTCATTGTTCGAGTAGAAACAATTTTTTCCTGAGTAGTTAAATATATTTGGCCATAAGCGCTTGAATAAGCATAATACTTGCTGGCTTCATTTACTAGTAAAAACAAACAAACACAAACAGTGTTCAGAACTAAGCCCAACACAGAAACACTTATGATTCCAAATCATAGCGTATGCAAAAGTCTATTACTGTGTGTTTATTCCAAGAAGAGCCCTATTTAGTGGAAATAATTATTTAAAAATTATTTCTCCATGGGCAAATGAACTTGTGTTAAATGTGTAATTATGACTCAGGTCTCTTCAGAGTTTACAATTTATTCTTATATTATTCTAAAAGTTTATCCTCACAATAGCCTTGAAAGCAGACAGAATCAACTCTGTGTTAATCAAGAATATTTTAATTTCAAGGAAATCAAAGTACTTTAAGAACAAAAAGGAAGATAATTGGTTCATAAAACTAGGAAGTCCAAGAATTGTAGCTGCTTCAAGCATGGCTGGAGCCAGGACCTTTTAGGGATGTAATTCTCCTTCCTTCCCTTCAGTGCTTTCTTTTGTGTTTTGGGTTCATGTTCACTCTCCATTGGTTAAAATATATGGCCACTGCAGCAGTCCTTAGCCCATACTATAGCTTTCCTCCAAAAGTTCTTTTCTTACACGCACATATCAAATTTCATAGTCTCCAAGTGGCCTTGCTTGGGTCAGGTTCTCATCTCTGAATCAGTCACTATATCCAAAAGGATGAGGCACTTTGACTGCCATGTGGTTATATGCCTGTGGCTGGGGAAGGGAGTGGTTGCATAAGGAAGGATTAAGTTTTCAAGGAAAGAAATACTAGGCAAACAAATAATGTATTTCTAATACAACCTCCAAAGTACAAACGAGCAAATTTAAGCCCAAGGAAATTAACGTAATTAGTGACCCTAATTAAAGGAACTAAATATCTTTAGTGTAAAGTTTAGTCTGCTTTAGTTGAATCATAAGATTTATCATAATCTAATTCCAGGTAGTCTCTCAAAGTTTACCTACTTTATTCTCTTAGATATACCCTTCAAACTGTAAGCATCTTTCAGGTTCTTAAGATGATGGTTTCCCTCATCTCCAGGCTTTCTAACTCTTCCCCCTTGGTGTGCTCCTTTTCATCTCTTAATTTTAACTTCAACAGGAAATCTTTTTACGTTTTTAAACTGCCTTTCTAACACCTTCCACTGTTAGCTGCTACTGCCATCAGCTCTTGCAGTTCCCTGTACTTGCACAAACATAGCTCTTGGCTTATATATGTATAATTTGTCTACCCAGTTGTTAGCCTGCTAGACTATGAGCTTCACGAGGGTAGGCATTTTTCACCGCTATACTATATGCCTAGCAGTGCCTGGGACACAGTAAGTGCTCCATAAATATCTATTGAATGAAAAAATGAGCACTGGTACAGTCAGTTTTTTTATTCCTGCACCAGAGCTCATTAAATCACACCACACAATTTTACTAAAGTGCAGCAAAGTCCAAAAAAATTAAAAGACAAAAATGTCAAGCTTAATTTGCTACCACAAACAGTGCAGGAATAGCAAAATTCAACAATTTCACCCTGGCTATAGAGCTCACTTCCCGGCTGTGCAATGCCCCTACTAGACGCTTGATGCCTAATGAGAAAGGGCATTCCCTAAGCAAGGAAAGAAAAGAAGTGTTAGCCATAAATTAGAAGTTTGAGTTAATTGCTGGAATGTTTGTAACTCTAAGAAGAAAGTCACTGCTACTCTCTGGCTGATTTTTAAGTAAGGTGAAAATTAAGTAAATAAATGAGGCAGAACCCAATAGCAATCATTTTATGCTAACAGTCATAAAGTTGGGGGGTATGGTTAGAGTTAGAAGGAAAATATTTGCTTTCCTGTAAAAAACTACTTTATGGCAGAAAAAAACTTTTAAAAACATTCAATATCTATTTATGATAAAAACTCTCAAACATACCTGAATATAATAAAAACCATATATGACAAACCCACAGCCAACATCATATGCAATGGTGAAAAGCTGAAAGCATTTCCTTTAAGATCAGGAACAATACAAGGATGTCCATTCTCATCACTTTTATTCAACATAATACTGGAAGCCCTAGCCACAACAATCAGACAAGAAAAAGACATAAAAGAAATTCAAATTGGACAGGAAGAAGTAAAACTGTCACTGTTTGCTGATGACATGATACTCTATATAGAAATTCCTAAAGATGACACCAAAAAACTATTAGAACGCATTAATGAGTTCATTAAAGTTGCAGAATGCAAAATTAATATATAGAAATCTGTTGCATTTCTTTTTTTTTTTTTTTCCAGTACGCGGGCCTCTCACTGCTGTGGCCTCTCCCGTTGCGGAGCACAGGCTCCAAACGCGCAGGCTCAGCGGCCATGGCTCACAGGCCCAGCCGCTCCACGGCATGTGGGATCTTCCCAGACCGGGGCACGAACCCGTGTCCCCTGCATCGGCAGGCAGACTCTCAACCACTGCGCCACCAGGGAAGCCCCTGTTGCATTTCTATACACTAACAATAAGTTATCTGAAAGAGAAATTAAGAAAACAATCTCATTTACAATTGCATCAAAAGTAATAAAGTACCTAGGAATAAATCTAACTAAAGACGTAAAATACCTGTACTTGAAAAGCTAAAGACACAGATGGAAGAAATTGAAGATGACACAAACAGATGGAAAAATATGCCATGTTCATGAATTGGAAGACTTAATTTGTTAAAATGAACATAGTACCCAAGGCAATTTACAGATTCAATGCCATTCCTGTTCAAATACCAATGGCATTTTTCACAAAACAAGAACAAATAATTCTAAAATTTGTATGAAAACACAAAAGATCCTGAATAGCCCAAACAATCTTGAAAAAGTAGAACAAAGCTGGAAGTATCACACTCCCTGATTTCAAACCATACTATGATGCTACAGTAATCAAAACGGTACGAAAACAGACAGTAGATCCATGGAACAGAATGGAAAGCCCAGAAATGAATGTACTTTTATATGGTCAATTAATCTATGACAAGGGAAGCAAGAATACACAGTGGGGGAAAGACAGTCTCTTTAATAAATGGTGTTAGATAAAGTGGACAGCTTTGTGTAAAATAATCAGACTGGATAACTTTCTCACACCATATACAAAAATAAACTCAAAATGGCTTAAAGACATAAATATAAGACCTGAAACTGTAAAACTCCTAGAAGAAAACGTACAAGCTTTGACTTCAGTCTTGGCAATATTTTTTTTGGATTTGTTTCCTCAGGTAATAAACACAAAAGCAAAAATAAACAAATAGGACTACATCAAACCAAAAAGTTTTTGCACAGTAGAAAAAAAAGGCTGCCTACTGAGTGGGAAAAAATATTTGCAAACAATATACCCAATAAGGGGTTAATATCCAAAATATACAAAAAACTCATACAAATTAACCTCAAAAAAAGCAAAAAAAAAAAAAAAGAAAAACTGATTAAAAATTAGCAGAGGACCTGAATAGATATCTTTCCAGAGAAGACATTCAGATGGGCAACACACACATGAAAAGATGCTCAATATCACTAATTATGGGAAACACAAATCAAAACCACAATGAGATATCACCTCACACCTGTCAGAATGGGTGTTATCAAAAACAACAAATAACAAGTGGTGGGAAGTATGTGTAGGGATGGGAATTTTTGTGTACTATTGATGGGTCAGTAATTTGGTGTAGTCACTATAAAAAACAGTATGGATATTCCTCAAAAATATAAAATAGAACTGATATATGATCCAGCGATTCCACTCCTGGCTATTTACCTGAAGAAAACAAACACACTAATTCAAAGAGATATATGCACCCCTATGTTTGTTGCAAAATTATTCACAATAGCTAAGATATGGAAGCAACCTAAGTCCCATTGATAGATGATTAGATAAAGAAGATGTAATATATATATATCACATATACATGCATACACACATACATATATATATAATGGAATATTACTCTGCCTTGAAAAAGGAAATTTTACCATTTGCAACATCATGGATGAACCTAGAGGGTATTGTGCAAAGTGAAATAAGCCAGACAGAGAAAGTGAAATACTGTATTATTTGACTTACATGTGGAATCTAAAAAACAAAAGAAACAGAATTGTAGATACAGAGAACAAAATGGTGGTTTCCAGAGGGGAAGTGGGGAAGAGGGTGGGTGAATATCGATGAGGAAAATTAAGAGCTACAAACTTCCAGTTACAAAATAAATGAGTCACAAGGATAAAGTGTACAGTTTGGAGAATATAGTCAATAATAATGTAATATCTTAACAATGTAATATCTTTGTATGGTGATGAAGGTGGTCAAAATGTACAAACATCCAGTTATAAAATAAATAAGTACTAGGGATGTAATGTACAACATGATTAATATAATTAACACTGTTGTATATTAAATATGAAAGTTGTTAAGAGAATAAATCCTGAGAGTTCTCATCACAAGGAAAAAATTAACATTTTCCTTTAGTAAATTTTGTATCTGTATGAAATGATGAGTATTCACTAAACTTACAATGGTAATGATTTCATGATGTATGTGAGTCAAATATTATGCTGTACACCTTAAATTTATACAGTGCTGTAAGCCAATTATATCTTAATAAAACTGGAAGAAAAAGAACTAGTTTGTAGCTTTGGAGTCTTTTACACTACAACTCTGCCTTCTCATTTTCTGGTCTTCTTTTATAGAAAGGAACAGGTTTCTTCATTCCTTTTTGCCTGAGAATGTTC
This sequence comes from Delphinus delphis, assembly GCF_949987515.2. Classification (NCBI taxonomy): domain Eukaryota; kingdom Metazoa; phylum Chordata; class Mammalia; order Artiodactyla; family Delphinidae; genus Delphinus; species Delphinus delphis. The sequence continues at coordinate 44,582,778 of NC_082690.1, read as the reverse complement.
AGTCTTTCTTCCTCTTCATAGGATAGAAATTCTCTTATTCAGTTCATTCTATCTTCTTCCCTTCTGGCTCTCCAAACCATTTCACTTTCCATTCCCCCACCATGTCCTTCCCCGTACACAGATTTTAAAAAACTAATTACATTATTTGAAATGCCTACTTTGCAGAACTTCAAATATCTAGGAATCTTCATGGGAACAGCCTCCTTCTACTCTTGTTCTTAATCACAGATAAAGCAAACATTTGAGACCTCTTCACTTGTATATAAATTAATACGCTCACTCAATGCCCCCACCATAGCTCTTTGTTTCGTTATTGGCACACCACTTACCAAACTGTATTTTTGGTGGATATTGTTGGTATTTTCTGTCCAACATCTTCTCTCTTGGAACTGCTTGTCACCCATCCACATGTTCTTATTGCTTTTTAAAAATTAGCTTTATTGGGCTTCCCTGGTGGCGCAGTGGTTGAGAGTCCGCCTGCCGATGCAGGGGACACGGGTTCGTGCCCCAGTCCGGGAAGATCCCACATGCCGCGGAGCGGCTGGGCCCGTGAGCTATGGCCCCTGAGCTGTGCGTCCGGAGCCTGTGCTCCGCAACGGGAGAGGCCGCAACAGTGAGAGGCCCGCATACCAGAAAAAAAAAAAAATAGCTTTATTGTGATATCATTAATGTACAGTAAAATTTACCAATTTTAAGAAAATAAAGAGTTTTGCTAAAGCTATTGGTGTAACTGCCACCAAAATCATAATATTAAATATTTCCATCACCCCAACATTTCCTTCACGTTTCTTTGTATTCAATCTCTTCCTCCCATTTCTGGCAACCATTTGTCTTCTTTTCCTCACTATAGTTTTGCCTTTCCCAGACTTTCATATATGGGAAATCATATAATATACAGGGGGTTTTTTTGTGCCTAGCTTCTTTCACTTTCCGTAACCTTTTTGAGATTCATCTGTGTTGCCCTGTGTGTCAGGATTTCTTCCTTTCACATGGTTTTAATGACCTTGATTTTACATGATTTTGTTACCCAAATCCTGATTGATTGGTCCAAGGATGGGTCACTGGGCCAAGCTCAACCAAAAAGAGTTTTAGAATATCTCTTTCTATGTCTGAAGTCAGGAAATGTAGAACTAACAAACTGAAGATAGCACTATATCCTAAAGTAGAGAAAGCTAGTCTAAAGTGAAAGAACAAAGGACACAAAAAATCCTGGAAGCATTTGAGTTTCTAGCTCCAGGTTTTTCGAAGATTAGCTATATTCCTGTCCTTCCTGTAGCTTAGCTGTTGAACATGTGTTTTGATTTTATAACTCAATAAAGCAATCAGTCAGTTGGCTCTGGCTTTTTTGTCACATAGAACTCAACTATAGCTGATGGATACTGGATTATTATGGCCTCTAGCATATGAACTCCTTGTAGATAAGGGCCATGTCTGACTCACATTTGCACTTCCATCATCTGGCCACAGGCATTCCGTATGTCTGTTAAAAAGTTTAACTAGCTTTATAGTAACTAGACTTATTGTGGTGACCATTTTGCAATGTATATAAATGTCAAATCATTATGTTGTACACCTGAAACGAATATGTCAACTATATTTCAATTAAAAAAAAAGTTTAGCTAGCCTGTATCAAGCCATATATGATCATCATTATTTGTTGAGCACATACTAAGTGTGTGACACTGGGGTTAGTGTTAGGGGTAGAGATGCTATGTTTGTCTCCCATCTACCTCTCCAATCTCATTTCACACCAATTTCATTCTTTTTTCTCCAGCCACACTGACTACTTCTATACATGGGTTGTTTAGAGGCTTGGCCATTCTACCTCTTAACTCACTGTCAAGGAAAACTTTCCTTGCCTTGCAATTAAGACTTGTTCAAATCTCCCATATATAGATCCTCAGAAGAACATGCACTGGTATCTTTAAATAGCACTGGTTAGAACTGCAGTTTTGTATTTATTATTGTGATGATTTATTTAACTTCTGTCCCCTCTGGTAGCTTAAAAGCTTGAAGAGTGTAGGGCTCCTATTTATATTCATACACCATTATATCTCCAAAGCCTAATAAAGTGCCTGGGACATTAGGGGTCCAATATATATTGCTCAATCTATGAATGTATGAATAAGATTGAGACTTGCTTTAAGGAGATTATAATCAAGTTAGTCTATACACATTTTTAAAGTGCATTAAGTCCTCTTTTTATTTGCTAAATCTGTAAATCATAGATGAATCATGGAACAATTAGGGAAGGCTTCATGAAGGACACAGTACAAGAACTGAACATTATTTGAAAGATATCTGCAAGTATACTAACCTACTTTTGTTGTAGTAACTAATATTCCCATTATCTCAGTGGTTTATGACAACAAACATTTATTTCTTAGGTTACCTGAAGACTATGATATGGCTGCAGCTCTCATGAATGACACACAGCCTGGCTTGGCTCAGCTCAGTTTAGCTCCACCTGTTTTCTCATTCTAGAAGGCATGTAAATGGAGTAACCACTATCTGGGACTGACTGTTTTAATGGTGGAAGCGCAGAGTTAGAGGGACTGAGCCACACCATGAATGCACATTCTGCTCATTTCCATTAGCCAAGTCAAGTCATGGGCCCAAGGCCAAGATCACTGGGAAAGGAAATGTGCTCATTAACCATAAGTAAGGAGCATGGTAGGGGGAATTGTAAGGACTGGTAAGAACAAAAGGACAGATGAGAGAATGCTCTTGTAAACAAATGTTTTGGAGGACTTCAATTTATTTTTTATTAAACTTCCTATCTTAGAATATTTTTAGATTTATAGAAAAGTTGTGAAGGTGGTACAGAGAATTCAACACACCCACATCCAGTTTCCCCTTCTGTTAACATCATATATTCATATGGTACATTTGTCATAACTATGGAAGCTGTATTACATTATTATTAACTAAAGCCCATACTTTATTCAGATTTCCTTAGATTTTACCCAGTATTCATATTCTGTTCCAGGACCTTATCCAGGAAGTCATATAGCATTTAGCCATTATGTCTCCTTAGGATCCTCTAGGTTGTGATAGTGTCTCAGACTTTTTTTTTTTTTATGACTTTGACTATTCGGAGGAATATTGGTCAGGTATTTTGTATAATGTACCTCAACTGAGGTTTTACTGATGTTTTCATCATAATCAGAAGACTTATATGGTTCTTAGAGCTGAAGATCGTAGAAGTGAAGTACCATTTTTATCACATCACCTCAAGGATACATACTATAAACATGACTAATCACTATTGATGTTAACCTTGATCACCTGGCCAAAGTAGCGTTTGTCAGATTTTTCCTTTGTAAAGTTCGTCTTTTTCCTCATTTCCATATGGAACTTTTTGAAAAAATATTACTATGCCCACCCAGTACTTAAGGAATAGGGAGTTTTGCTTCACCTCCTTGAAAGTGGAGTATCTACATAAATTATTTGGAATTCTTCTACATGAGAGATTAGTCTATGCCCTCCCTTTGTTTACTTATTCAATCATTTATATGTATCAGTATAAACTCATGAATATTTATTTTATAAACCTAGAGTAAATTTCCCTGGATTTTTTTTTTAAAACAAAGTCCAAACTGTGATCATATTGTCTCACCCTACTTTCTGAAAAGACTGATTTACAACTGTTGGTTCTGTAACAGAGAAGAACAAACCTAATAAAATAAAAATTAAAAAAAAAAAAAGAGGAACAAACCTGACTCCATACTGTATCTATTCCTTTAGCTCTAACCTTTGTGCTCTGTTGCTTGTGCTTAGTCATGCTGGCTCTGCATCTCTGTAAAAGAATATTGCCTTGGGCTTCCCTGGTGGCGCAGTGGTTGAGAGTCCGCCTGCCGATGCAGGGGGCACGGGTTCGTGCCCTGGTCCTGGAAAATCCCACATGCTGCGGAGCGACTGGGCCCGTGAGCCATGGCCGCTGAGTCTGCGCGTCCGGAGCCTGTGCTCCGCAATGGGAGAGGCTACAACAGTGGGAGGCCTGCGTACCACACACACACACACACACACAAAAGAATATTGCCTTTAGCCTGAAATGTACATGATAGCCCATTCTCAAGGCTCTGCCTCCCAGGCTTGACCTTTAAAGATATTAACACTTTCCATTCATATAGAGTTAAAAAGTTGCAGAACAGAAAATAACATTTGCCTTGTTGGAAGATTTACAGGAACATGGTGACCAGACCCTCATGGACAGATTGGAGAACAAAGGATTACCTTAACCCCTCCAGGGTCTGGCCAGCACCAAGAAGTTTGCAATAACCATCCACATCCCCTTTCCTTCTAGTATAAAAGAAGTCTGAATTCTAACCTGGGTAAAAGGGTTCTTTGGGACACTAGTCTGCCATCTTCTTGGTCTGACAGCTTTCTGAATAAAGTCGCTATTCCTTGCCCCAACACCTCGCCTCTTGCATTATTGGCCTGCCATGTGGTGAGTAGTATAAGCTTGGACTCTATAAGAGTTTTTAGGGCATGTTTGCATCTGGAGTCTACTGAAACAGAGCTGAAATGTAGTGTCACACATCTGGGTGACACACATTCTAGAAAACCAATGGCTGAGTTACTAAGGGACTGGATTTTGAGAGAAATGCTGAATATACATATCCTTTTCCACCCTTATATTAATGATATATACAGGTAATATTAAAGCTAGGAAATGATGACTTTTTTGAAATGTAAGAAAATATACAAAAGATTGGCTTGGTGTGGAGCTGTCACATTTTACATGTTATGCTACAGAGTAAATGTGAGATACTGTAGCTGTAAGATCCAAATGTGAGATACTGTAGTGGTCCAAGGAAGAGATCTTGGGCTTCCAACTGGCTGTAGAGAAAGTAAATGGGGTTAGTGTAAAATATAAGAACGAAATTTAAAGCAAATATACAGAGAAACTACGGTAACTCCATTTCTAAACAAAAATTAGAATAGGTGTTTTTAATTGATTTGAAAACAGGACAAAATTTGTCTGGGAAAATGCAGAATGCTGAAATGCAGAATACATTTCTGCAGAATGCAGCTAACATATTGAATAGACTGTTAGGTATAATTATAAATATTCATTTACTATCACAACAGCCTATCAGATAGGTTTTATCATCTACATTTTTCAGCTAAGGGAGAGAGACACAGAAAAATTAAGTAACTGGCATATAGTAAGTTTCTAAATCTGGCACCAGAGTCAATGCCATTGTCTCTACCCTGCATTGCGTCTCTGGTTGGACTCTGTTAGTACATGTGATGGACACAGGGATAAACCATCCAGACTTCCTTCAGGGAAGGATGTGTGCCCTCATTTCTGGGAGTGCTGCCTGTAGACAGACTTCTACAAAGTGGGTAGAAGAAGTCAGCCCCTTTGGGGAGTGTGCAGACCAGAGACTCTCCCTAGCACAGTCATTTTTGGGGCAACAAAAATCCAATGACTACAGGAGTTGGGGTTGTAATGGCACAACCGTTGTGTCCCAAAGGGGAGCATTTTGATAGGCCATTTAAGCTCTGGAGCTACCCGTAGAATTTGTCAGGGATCTTACCAGGTCTGCATTGCAGTTTGACTCCTGCCCAGTCCTGCTTTCTCTCCTTCCTTTCCACAGGTCTTGATCATAAGGGCACTTCCTACTAAAACGCTGTGCACTAAACTCTGTCCCAAAGTTAGCACCTTGGAAACCAACCCATGACAACACGCCTGCATGTGAAAGGCTATAGAAAATGAAGGCGATTTTCTCTAATTCCAGATTCCCCATCTACGTTAATAGAAAGGAAATAATAATGATTAACATGGCAATAGCTATATGTGTCAGGCATTAGTCTAAATACTTTATATATTTTAAATAAGAGTATTTTCCCAGAAAATGTGTGACGGTGGTAATAGTACCCCTATTTTACATAGGAGGAAACCAGTTCACACAGAATTTTAGTAACTTGTCTAAGATTGCACAAACAGATGTAATTTGCTGAATGGAAGTAGGTCTGCTCTATTTTACATATAACAATTGTTGCTCCCAGAGCTAATTAAAGGCAGAGCTGAGACAAGACCTGGCCCAGTGCTTTTCCCCTTTTTCCAGGCTTTTTCTGGTCCACAGTGCCATGGGGGTTGTTGAGAATACCCTAGCTTACATGTGTGAATGCACTCTGAAAAGAATAAAAATTGACGTAATTTTCCTTTCTTTTGCCTTTTTTGACTGAAGACTAATATATTAGCCTAAATGTTACCAACTTTTTAAAGTTAAAAACCAACAGACCGGGCTTCCCTGGTGGCGCAGTGGTTGAGAGTCCCCCTGCCAATGCAGGGGACACGGGTTCGTGCCCCGGTCCGGGAGGATCCCACATGCCGCAGAGCGGCTGGGCCCATGAGCCATGGCTGCTGAGCCTGCGCGTCCGGAGCCTGTGAAAAAAAAAAAAAAAAAACAGACCTACATCAAAAAAGAGATAAACTAATTTTCTAACCTGTCGATTATCTACATACTCGAATAAATCCTCAAATCAGAAGTCAGTAAGTTTAAAAGGGACAAATAAAGAAAAGACAGCCTTTTCCTATTTGCTTCGAGCAATGGTCTCATACTGAGACATTTACTAAGGGCAGCAAATAAGGTCAGAGAGTCCCATGTGGGAGATGGTACTGACAGGGCAAAGGAAAATTTCACCACTAAAACAGTCTGAAAGTGAACTGGGCGTACTCACATTCACAGAGTTGGGATGGGTGATGGTGATAAATGGTAGCAACCAAATCTTTCAGTAACATCCATGTAATAAACATTTATTTAGTAACTACTACAAACTCAACAAGGCCATCCTCTTAGGACTGCACAGACATAGCCTATTATCGTCCATGTTCCTAGCCCCCAACAGACTATGGGCTGTTTGATACCATAGTCTATGCCCTACTCACTGTGTATCCTCAGCACCTTTTGCAAGTGTGATGCAAAGTAGGTACAAAATCAATGTTTGTACAATAAGTGAATTAATGGAGGGGGCTTCTTGAGGATATTGAAAATAAGTAAAAATTTTCATTTAAGTATTCTGCATTTCAGGCTAACAAGAACTAGAGTAATGACCATAGTTAAGCTCAAGGGTGTCACTTGCATTGTCCAGCAAGCAGTCATATTTGGAAGAAAGAAAGAAAGGGAGAAAGAGAGAAAGAGAGAGAGAGAAAGAAAGAAAGAAAGAAAGAAAGAAAGAGAGAGAAAGAAAGGAAGGAAGGAAGGGAAGGAAGGAAAGAAGGAAGAAAGGGAGAAGGGAGGGAGGGAGGAAGAAAGAAAAAAGAACTAAAGAAGGAAAGAAGGAAGAGAAGATTTATAAAAGCATTAGATTAAGTCTTAAATGGCAGACTGTAACTCTCCAGGGAGAAACAACTATTGCCAAGAAATTAAATTTTAATAAAAACTTAATCTGCCTTATGTTGTATTCGATTTGCCACACTCTTTGATTTCTTGTACATTGACATGGTAATCAGATAAACACAAAGGTGCTACACTTGCTTTTACGGTCATATTTTTCTCCTTTCAGTGAGGGTAAGGTTGAAAGAAACCCCACTTCAGATTCAAACAAGATTAAAGCCAACGCTAAAATTGTCAGTTCAAATAGAACATGATGCACGTTGGTGAGAACAAATCTTAATCTTTCAAAATTCAAAGCAAATGTAATGCTCTTAGTTGCTTCAGGAAGAGTTAGAATTTGTAAATAATATTTGTGTAATGGACTTCATTTTAATTACAGTCATGTTCTTTCCACATGCTAGTGCTGAGGGTGGAATGGGAATACCTTTCCAAACCACTACTGTTCAAGGACACCATGCTCTGTTTCCAGGGCTTAGGAGTGTCCTGGACAGTTAAGAGAGGAGTAGCCACAGCACAGGTAGCTCAGGTGTACTCAACAAATCTTCTGGCTGATCAGCAACTCTCCCCGAAGGTTCTCAGACTTGAAGCAAGTAGGTGATGATGGGCTATCCGGTCTAAGAGTTCTGAGATCAGATAACACGGAACCTCACATAGGTGATGTGCAGTACCTCTGCAAATGGTCACAAGCATAGGACTACAAGCTTTCTCTGGCATCCATGGAGCTGTGAGCACTGGTGACTGAAATGTACTTGGCAGTCTCTTGATGATTCTGGGTCTCTACTCATACCACCCCTCTATCTGTCCTTCTTCTCAGGCTCCTATGACTTCCTCCAAGGTCACTTTCCATCTAGATCTCCTTCATGCTCTACCCCTACCTTTCAATTCATGAATTTCAGCTAGTTTCCCTTAGGAGTGGGGCTAGACTGCACTTATCATAAAGGAGAGACCTAAGCAAACAGGTTTTGTTGACTATTAATCTGAATTGAACTCCATCAAGAAACATTTTGACTGTTAGCTATCTACACTTAGATTAGTTTCACTCTCAGATTTGTCTCTTGTTCAATGTCCTATGGACTCATAGTTTTGCTAAGACGTGGTATAAATAAAACACTAAAAGAGCTATTTCACTATAAACTTTGTAAATTATTGAGAAACAAACATAAATGTTTTATGGTCATGTGGAACGGTCATACTAAAATTAAGAGAGAGGTACTCTCCCCACTCCTCCATGAGAAATGCAGCTCAACTTCAGGTCATTGTCTTTGAAGACTATACTGGGCGCCAGCTTGGTGCCTCCAGGATTCCAGCATGTCAGCAGCACCCGTACTCAGTAGCTCGTGCCTGCTGCATTCAATTTATCCATGGAAAGGGAGCTGGAGCATGAAGAGTGGGAAGAGAATTTGATAGAAGCAATAAGGCCACTGACCAAATTTATCCATGGCAATTTGAAGTAAAATATTTGTAGAGATGTTATCAGGAAATGAGTGAAACATAGACTGCATACAGGTGAACAGGAGAAATAAGCAAAAGATAATTTAATGAATCTTAAAGTTGTAGATAACTGAGACAATGGCGAATAAACAGAACACAAGCAGACATTCATCACAGTGTAAATCTGGCCAAAATGGCTGTATCAAGGGGTGAAGTGGAATTAAGAATATATGTCTGAGTTTGATTGCTTGTGTTTGGCTCCGGTTGAGATATATCATTTGCAGAATGGATTTCCCAAGTATAAGATGAAATAACAGATAAAATTTAGTCTGCTGGGATATGATGCCAACAGGAAGAAACAGAGGTGCTTTTAGGATGCTATCCTGATGACTTACAGTCCTGCCTGTGCTTCGACACTGGAAACAAAAGGCAACAACTTTGCCCATGAAGATGTACTTATTGTAGAAGGCATTAGAAGGCTAGCTAGCAAGCAACCTCAATTCCCCAGGAAATGTGCATTCACTGCAAAACAACTATTATGGGAAGCATTGTGTTCAAAGGGCAAGGATGTCTGTATGCATCCTAGGGAGCTGAGAGTTAGGATTTAAATGTGGACTTTGACTTGAGGTCTGAGGATTCTCCATCCTTATTGTACAATGGGACAAGTGCTCACCACTGCATCAAAGACCTATATGTTGTTAAAAGTTCTTCTTCACTGACTCTAAGCCTGTCACCCATTCCAATGATACCTTAGAGTTCTTAGAGTTAAAAAGATCACTATGGGGCTTCCCTGGTGGCTCAGTGGTTGAGAGTCCGCCTGCCGATGCAGGGGACATGGGTTCGTGCCCTGGTCCGGGAAGATCCCAGATGCCGTGGAGCGGCTGGGCCCGTGAGCCATGGCCGCTGAGCCTGCGCGTCCGGAGCCTGTGCTCTGCAACGGGAGAGGCCACAGCAGTGAGAGGCCCGTGTATCGCAAAAAAAAAAAAAAAAAAAAAAAAAAGATCACTGTGCTTAGTACGATTTTTTGTGGCATAAAACACTGGTAAAAGTAGATGAAATGAATACCAATAGAAACTGAATGTAATAAAAGCCTAATGATGAACTGCAATACTCCAGGGGAAAACTTATATAAAATATCTAATAAAGTTGTACTATAGGAAAGAGAGGCCCTTGAAGAGATGGTGAGAAGAAATGTTCCCAAGGGAATTTAAAGGGGACTCTTAAAAAATGGTAGAGGGAGAAAGGAAAGATTACAACAACGAGAATAAAAGAAGCAGTTATCTCAAGCTATGACACTTAAGAGGGTTTCACTTCTGGACCACAAATTTTAAGAGCACATAAGGTTACTGGAAAACAGCAGAAGGCTACCTTGTGGCCAGTGAATTCCTGGAAGGCAGGAGGTACAGAGATCATAGAACAAGTACAAAGGCCAGGAGGTGAGAGAACTCATCATGGGTACCAGGAAGATGGCTTTGGTGATTTTTTTTTTTGCAGTACACGGGCCTCTCACTGTTGTGGCCTCTCCTGTTGCAGAGCACAGGCTCCGGACGCGCAGGCTCAGCGGCCATGGCTCACGGGCCCAGCCACTCCGCGGCATGTGGGATCTTCCTGGACCGGGGCACGAACCTGTGTCCCCTGCATCGGCAGGTGGACTCTCAACCACTGTACCACCAGGGAAGCCCGGCTTTGGTGATTTCTAAAAGAAAGAAAAAAGTCACAGCTGAAGAAACTCTTTTTGTTTTAACACCTGCAAGTAAATTAACTCACAGGCCAGGAACATGGCAGCAAGGCTGCAGAGGCAGGGAGGAAAATAGGGTAGGTATTCATCAAATTTCTATATAATTCTCCCAGCTCATCATGAAATTTGTGGCTTTTGTTTAAGTATGCTAATGTACCTCTATCCCTCTAGTGCCTGATGCAAGCCTCGTGTAAGAATACTGCCTCGTTTCTTATATTGCACCCTACTTTATTATATTACACGTGCATATTAAAACACTGACCAAAGTGAGGCTATTTATAAAATTTGCCATCTGCAGCCCTCAAGTTCATCAAATGAGGTATAGAAGTTACAAGAACAATTCCAATAGGTCTTCTGCACACTTTGGAAATTTGTGGCAAGGAGCTAATATTTTACCTAAATTAATAGGTAAAATAAACTTTATCTAACATTTAGATATGCTAACCAACCAAAAGTTAGATGTCACAGGTTAGTTTCCCTGGGAAGCAGATTCTGAGAAGCAGATTAACTTGCAAAATGTTTAGTAAAAAGTACCCTTGGGATCCACACCTATGGGCCTGTGGAAGGAAGGAGATGGAAACAGGATGGGGTAGGGAGAAATGGATATGCAAGGTAAACTTAACAACAGTCTCAGCTGACCCCATGGGGAGCTCTGTAGTTATAAGGATCCTTCAGCATTGTCCCAACTTGGGTCAACACAGCCAGATCTTCATGCCCTGACATGTACTAGAGATTTCATGTGGGCCACCCCGCAAAGAGCGTGTGTTTGGGCAAGGTGGCGCCATAGCTGGGATGATCTCTGAAGGGGCTTGTGATTCACAGTCACGACTGACAACCCTCTCAGCTGTCAGGATATTGAGTCCTTCACTGATGGGGCATCTGGAAAGCTCATCAAATGTCCACCCTCTAGGATGTCTGTGTGTCCAAGACTACAGCAGGTAATATAGAGAAGATAGATGCATAAAATATTTAAGATATTGTTCTCTCCCTTGAGTAGAGAGTAGAAGAGCCTATGTAACATGTCCATTCAAGAGGAAGTAGAGTATATTTGAGTCAGTTCAGACACTTGGGAGTTGTGTGAGCATAACTCTTCTATGGCTCAAATTTTTACTTGGAAATTGTAGGTAACAACTGTATTAGTTTTCTGCTGCTGTAACAAATTATACAAATTTAGCAACGTAAGACAACACACATTTATTATCTCACAGTTATCTAGGTCAAAAGCCCAGGTGGGCTTGGCTGGATTCTGGGCTCCGGATCCCACCAGGTGGAAATCAAAGTGTCCACAAGCCTGCATTCCTTTCTAAAAGCTCTAAGGGAGAATGCATTCCTGCTCATTCAGGATATGGGCAGAATTCAGATTCTTACAGTTGTAGGACTAGGGTCTTCCTTCCTTTGCTGTCATTTGAGGGCTGCTCCCAGGTTCTAGACACCAGATATATTCCTTGGCGTGTGGCCCCCCTTACTGTATCTTCAAAGATACTAACAGTGGGTCACGTCCCTTTCATGCTGTGGATCTCTCCTGCATCTTCTTCTGTCACATCTCTGATTGCCTTTAGTGTCTTCTTTTTCCACTTTTAAGGGCTCATGTGATTAGACTGGGCCCAGCCAAATAATCCAGGATAACCCCTCTTTTTTAAGGTCCATCACCTTAATTTGCAAAATTCCTTTTGCCAAGTAATATATTCATAGGTTCCAGGGATTAGGGTGGGGACATCTTTGGGAGCCATTATTCTGCCTATCACAATGACTCATAATGATGTGTGAGGAGATACTTTTAAATGTCTGTGTATCTGTCACAGAGTGAACCCTCAGCAAATGAAGCTCACACCGGGAGTTTGGAAAAGAGATTGATTAATAAGCACTGGAATCATCAGTGAAAGCTTCATAGAGAATAGGGGCTGAGTCTTGAAGGATAAAGAGAATTTGGATAAAGGAAAGGATGGAGAAAAAGGCCATGATGTCCTAGAATAATATAAAGAAAAGAAAAAATGCAGCAAGTTCTTATAGCAAGAGGCAAGATTTAAAGACAAATAGTCCTGAATTCAAATGCTTACTTTGCTTGTAATAAGATCTGTTATCTTAAGCAATTTAGTAAACCTCTCTGGGCCTCAGTTTTTGCTTTTTAAAAAATTGTTGTTGTCTATTGACAACATTCTAGGACAAAAGCAAGATATTTTAGTATCCTCTCTTTGCTTCCTCAGTTTCACTGATTACAGCAAACCCACATTGTCTTTACAACCACATTTATAGCTATTCTGGGGGGTAAACAAATTCATCTCTAACCTACTTGTGTCATTGCAAAATACTGAGGTGAATAGCTCCTCAGGTTTCATAAGCAGATAAGGAGAAGGGCTAGAGCAACAGTTTTCAAATTTCCTCAATGCTTCAACCCATCAGTGGAAATTTTGGCGAATGTATTTCCAATATATGAACAATATGTATATTCACTGAATATATACATTCATCCAAATGTGTTCATACATTGGAAGTACATATTATACATATGTGATATTAACATATACATTTGTGTAAATATGAATAAACCTAAATCATGTTTTATTTTAATTTTAGATAAAATAATTATTAACAGAAGTGTTAAGAGATTCCTTTTACGTTACAATTGATTGTCATGCATAATTCTTAAAGTGCCTTTGAATAGAGATCGCCTTGAATTTAGTTCAGAATGCCACAGCGTGTTCATTCTAAGTCTGTCCCTGACACACTTGCACTGTCTTCATAACCTCAGAGAGCATCCTTCTTTTTTGACTTGTTCAAAGAACCATCCCAACAAGTACCTAAAAAAGGTATGTTTGGTCTCACGGTAAAAGACTGAACTGGGGTGGCTTCTACTTAATGTTGCTTTAAGAAGTACGCAGATCAAGAGAAAATTTTCAAACAGCCTAAAACTGTTACAGATCAAGAATTCAGTGAAACTTGTTCAGGAAAATTCTGGAGATTAAGAAGTAAGGTAAAGTGTGCGTTTTACTTGGTGCAACTGCATGTGACTGAGGTGTCAGGGTCCCAGTCCTCAGCAACTGCCAGGTGGCCTCGTCACTATAGGGAAAAGAGCTCTTGGGAGCCTCCACCTGTGCTTTTTTTCCTCCAAGAGGAGTGTTCTGACAGCTCAAGCTTCTTCTCTGAGGAAAAGACTGCCTCTTGCCTCTGTTGCTTCTGATTGCCCCCCGTCCTCATGGATTATGCCTCTGACTTCAATATTAAGATCAACGCCCCCTACACACAAGCAGTTCTTACTCCTCCACAGCTTAAAATTTTAAAAATTGCCTCACACACGTGGAAGCAACCTCTGTCCATTGACAGAGGAATAGATAAAGAAGATGTGGTACATATATACAATGGAATACTACTCAGCCATAAAAAGAATGAAATAATGCCATTTGCAGCAACATGGATGGACCTAGAGATTATCATACTAAGTGAAGTAAGTCACACAGAGAAAGACAAATATCATATGATATCACTTATATGTGGAATATTAAAAAATGATACAAATGAACTTATTTTCAAAACAGAAATAGACTCAGACATAGCAAAAACTTGTGGTTACCAAAGGGGAGGGGAGGAAAGGATAAATTGGGAGTTTTGGATTAAAATATACACATTACTATATATAAAATAGATAAACAACAAGGACCTACTGTATAGCATAGGGAACTATATGCAATAATTTGTAATAACCTATAATGGAAGAGAATGTAAAAAAGGAATATATATATTTTTATATCTGTCTATCTATCTATCTATCTATACAGCTGAACCACTTTGCTGTATACTGGAAAGTAACACAACATTGTAAATCAACTATATATATTTCAATAAAACTTTTAAAAAGAAGTGAGATTTGGATCCACATATATACACTATTGATACTAAGTATAAAATAGATAACTAATGAGAACCTACTGTATAGCTCAGAGAACTCTACTCAGTGTTCTGTGGTGACCTAAATGGGAAGGAAATCCAAAAAAGAGGCGATATATGTATACCTACAGCAGATTCACTTTGCTGTACAGTAGAAACTAATACAGTATAAAGCAACTATACTCCAATAAAAATTATTTTAAAAATAAGAAGTGAAAAAAAATTGTCTCATGCATACCTTCCCTCTCCATCACAATACTAGTGAATAGAGTTAGATTTGTAGAACCTTGTTAGAGAAATTTAGATTTAATGTTTCTTGAAATGAATCACTGAGGATTTTGTTCTGAGAACTTAAAAGACTTTAGGAAGATGGTCTTGTCAGCTGGATTGGAAAAGCATAGGATATGGTGGCTGGGAATGATTGGGAGTGGGGAGAAGGGCTCAGAGTTGTACTAGCCAATAATCTAACCATGGTGTGGGGAGATGCTCGCATGGGTCCCCCACCTATGTCTTTCTTTGGAGTGATAAAAGAGAAAGTTTAATCAGGTGTTTACAATATTTATGATAGTTATTTGCAATGCACATTGGATGAGCACACTGCTAGATGCTATATAAAAAAGGAAAATTAAAATTTGATCATAAATATATGCTTTCAGAACTTCCTCTTTTTTGTAATATAATCTACTCTGGGGATTGAAAAGGAGAAGTTCAAGTGAAATTAAATTATTAAGTAATAGGTTATTAAGGAAGTCAGGGGCTGGGGGGATTCTGGCACATAGTTGAAAACTAACTATGTTCTGGTTTTGGTGCTGCTACCAATTGACTGTGTGATTTTGGGCAAAACACTTAGATCTGTAGTTTCCTCAGCTTAAAAAAAAAGTATTCAATAATACAAATTCCAAGAATCTTCTTGATTTAGAAAAGAATATGATTGTAGAAGAATAAAAAATGCTGAATTGGGGGAAATTTTCCTTCTTTCTTCTCTTTTTCAAGCATCATGCATCATTCTTCAACCACAGTTGATTTTTCTTCAACCGTGGTTGAAGAAATATATAAATAATATATAAGTAATATATATGTACTTATATATTATTAATCTATAGCATATGTGATCCTATTTTCAAGTGTTTTTAAGAGGATGTAGCATATAATTAAATAGTCCCTATATGGCATTTTAACAGTAACTCAACATAAATAGAACCAACATTTAATAATAATCATTTCTTCATAAAAACACAAAATGATCAAAATTACATTTTCCTCTGGAAGTTGTACTGTTGCAATATTGTAAAAGAACTAAGAGATTTCCAAGGTAAGAAAGCTAAGTGCCGTGTTGATAATTTGAGGAAGTCCATGCATATGATACATATAGAGGACTCCTCAATTATCGCTCTGATGGATAGAAGCATTAGCACAGAGAACCTAAAAACAATTATGTTACATCTAACTCTGAACTAAGCTTACAAAATTATGTGTAAACATGACTGTATCTAATGTCTTGACTGTATCTAATGTCTTGAGGATTAACAATACTTCAAATTAATACTTCGAATTAAATAATGAAATTTCAATTCAAGAGACACAGGAAGTGTCCAGTTTCACCATCAACAAGTGCTTTAAAGAGAATGAAAATTATCACCTCTGCTTCCAAGCAAAGAAATAGCTTAAAACTGACCAACCTATTTCTTCAAGTTTACTTTCTGTAGACAATTAATACTTTGATTTAAATAATACTTTTGGTGGATTGGAGTAAGCTTGGAGTCAGAAGACGTATATTTATATATTGGCACCTACTTTTACTAGCTATGTGACATTGAGCGAGGCCACAAATCCTTGAACTTCAATGTGATCATCTGGGACATGAGATAATAATAGAGATATATCTACCTGTGTTCTTCAAATGAGTATGAATAAGACACAACAAAATGATTAATGTGGAATTACTTTGTAAAGTAAGCTTATAATGATTTGATGAATTATTATAGATAAAATGTTTTTTATCTATATAGATATTTATTATAGATATATTATCTATTAGATTATATCTAATAGATAATAGATAATATAATATCTAATAGATTACATCTATTATATATAGATATATATTTATTATAGATGAAATTATTATTATTATAGATGAATTATTATAGATAATTTGATGAATTATTATAGATAAAATTATTATAGATAAAAAATATTATAGATAAAATTATTATAGATAAAATTAAAATAGATAATTATTATAGATAAAATTGTAACAATATAAATAATTATTATATCAAGCAACTTCATACTTCATGAAAACTTTCTGAACTAAACCAAATTTTTAAAATGACTCTACTTTCAAGTATAATATGATTTATCTGAAAAGACATAGAAACAAGAAGACTTAGCATTCTTCCACTAACACCATGTGAGCTTGGAGTTGTTTCCTCAGCTGTAAAGAGTGAGTATTGGTTTGGTGGCCTCCATGTTTTCTTGAAGCCCTAAAGTATGATTTGAGGAAAAAAGTCAAAAGAAAGTTGACTTTTGGAAGTCACATTTGGCATTAACAAAGGAAAACAGATGCTAGTGCATCTGGCTTTGATTGCAGATACAAGAATGAAAGAGAACCGTAAAGATTCAGTGGTATCTTTAAATCATATCAGCTTTTAAGAATAGTGGGTAGAATGACTGTATAAATAACCTGCATATGAATAACACAATATGACACTCATGGAAGTTTACAATAACCATGACAACCAAACTCCATATAGCTCCATATAGCTATGTCATGAGTTTCTTTCAAAATGCAAAGTACTGTAAGACACCACACAGGACTGCTAAGTTTTCAATCAGACTCTCAACTTTGGCATATATGCCTCCATAAACCCATGGGCACCGTACTTTGCACAGAGCCATGTGATGTTGTTTTGAGCAACCAGAGCACTAAAAGTCTGCAAATAGATCAGTCCTAGGCTGTCAGGCAGAACAAGACACGGGTACTCAACCTCGGGGACCTGGAAACCCTCCGAATTGGATGGAACATTTCATACATTACCTCATATGATGCTGCTAAGGAAGTACAGTAGGTAGAATTCTCCATTGTTTCCTCCCTCCCTCTGTTCTTCTCTTCTTTTCTTCCTTCCATCCTCTATATATTGAATAATAACATTTCAATGTGACTGCTAAGTACAAACATGACCCAGTGGAACTGTTTAGCTGAGGCAAGAGCCCATGTACCTGTCAAACCACCAACATATAAATAAAGAGTAGAAATGAGTCACTGAAACAAAGATCATGAAGAATAGTTCTCTAAGAAACACTTGAACTGACCCTTGAAAAGTTATCAAAATACATGAAGAGGGAGAGGCAAGAGAACATTTTATAAGTTTCAAAGAGAAATCAATTGGGTGACGTTAATTCAGTCTCACCTCCCAGTGTATCACCCCCTCACTAACGAATAAGCACAAACCACACACAGGCAGTTCTCCAGTTTAATATACAGTTCTGTGTCTCTGTTTCTTTGCCTCTGCTGCCCCCTTTGCCTGAAATACTCTCCCAACCTCCCATCCAAACTTGCTGACTTTTTCTTTGAAATGCAGATCAAGGGTAACTTTGTAAATCTTTGTGAAGCCTTCTTGGGCTCCCCCAGATGGCTTAGGCTTGCCTTCCTCTAGCTCCCCACTGCCCACTGACATAACTCCACTGCAACGTCCATCACTTTGCTGTGTCCATACCTATTCGTGCTGTGCCCAGGCTACCCGGTGTACTATTTGTTGTCTAAATCTCAGACCATCAACAGTGCAAAGCGCTTAGTAAATACGCAACATATGTTTCAGGAATGAATAAATTCTACAAAAACATTTGTAAACTTGGTTCATGTATATTGGGTAGTGGATTATTGGCTCTAAGTGTTAAGGGCTCCGTCTAATTGAGGTTATTCTCAAAGATACTACTATATGGCTTAATCCATAGTAAGAGAATTACAAAGGAATGGTTTGAGACTGCTGGACCCTCACCATCAAAAGAACTACCAAATGTAAATAGATAGCTAGTGGGAAGCAGCTGCATAGCACAGGGAGATCAGCTCGGTGCTTTGTGTCCACCTAGAGGGGTGGGATAGGGAGGGTGGGAGGGAGATACAAGAGGGAGGAGATATGGGGATATACATATATGTATAGCTGATTCACTTTGTTGTAAAGCAGAAACTAACACATCACTGTGAAGGAATTATACTCCAATAAAGATGTTAAATAAAAAAGAACCATATGAAATGTGTATATCAACCAATGCATAAATATTCACAAAAAGAGATAAATGAGGCACTCATACAACAACAGTGTCTGAGTCTTCTACAAGTGGTTTGTGATTGCAGGCTGCTTGTAACACCTTAAATAAAAGATTAATCTGTATGAGTTTTAGGTAGGTGGATGGGTAGGCAAGAACAGAGAACTGGTAACAAAGAGAAAGAATATTCAGATTAGTATTCAGAAATACCTAAGGTACATAATTCATTTCCCAGTGAGAATGAAACCCCCAAAATGACTGTTGCTAAAAGTATCATATTTACATATTGACATCTTAAACAAATTTTTTGCAACATTTTTAAAATAAAAATGGAATTCTCTAGAGGGAAAAGGAATTTCACACATGTCAACCAACATCTGGAGATGGTGTGGCAATGAGAACCTGAAGGTTTTCCAGCTTCACAGTAGGTCACAATCCATGAAAGCCCTCATTTAGAATAAAATTGAGTGTGTAAAATGTACCCAGAATTCTCATGTGAGCTGACTTCCCAGTCACCACTGGAGGGAAGGAACTCCTTTCTATGCCCTAAGGAGTAGCAAGAGGAGGGAATAAAATCATCAGAAGTTAGAGCTGAAGTGTTTATGGGGATCATCTTCTTTTGCTATCCTTATTTTCAGATGAGAAAGCTTTCAGAGACCAGAAAGGTGAAGAAACTTACCAGGTAGTCAAAGAACTGGAAAATGTCAGAGACCAGTCCCTCCCACCAGGAAACTTGCACAATCCTCTTAGATAGCCTCATCCACCAGAGGACAGACAGCAGAAGTGAGAAGAACTACAATCCTGCAGCCTGTGGAACAAAAACCACATTCACAGAAAGATAGATAAGATGAAAAGGCAGAGGTCTATGTACCAGATGAAGGAACAAGATAAGACCCCAGAAAAACAACTAAATGAGTGGAGATAGGCAACCTTCCAGAAAAAGAATTCAGAATAATGATAGTGAAGATGATCCAGGACCTCGGAAAAAGAATGGAGACAAAGATCAAGAAAATGTGAGAAATGTTTAAAAAGACCTAGAAGAATTAAAGAACAAACAAACAGAGATGGACAATATAATAACTGAACTGAAAACTACACTAGAAGGAATCAATAGCAGAATAACTGAGGCAGAACGGATAAGTGACCTGGAAGAGAGAATGGTGGAATTCACTGTTCACTGCTGTGGAACAGAATAAAGGAAAAAGAATGAAAAGCAATGAAGACAGCCTAAGAGACCACAGGGACAACATTAAATGCAACAACATTCATATTATAGGGGTCCCAGAAGGAGAAGAGAGAGAGAAAGGACCCAAGAAAATATTTGAAGAGATTCTACTCAAAAATTTCCCTAACATGGTAAAGGAAATAGCCACCCAAGTCCAGGAGGCACAGAGAGTCCCATACAGGATAAACCCAAGGAGAAACACACCGAGACACATAGTAATCAAATTAGCAAAAATTAAAGACAAAGAAAACTTATTGAAAGCAGCAAGGGAAAAACGACAAATAACATACAAGGGAACTCCCATAAGGTAAACAGCTGATTTCTCAGCAGAAACTCTACAAGCCAGAAGGGAGTGGCATGATATACTTAAAGTGATGAAAGGGAAGAACCTACAGTCAAGATTACTCTACCCGGCAAGGATCTCATTCAGGTTCGGTGGAGAAATCAAAAGCTTTACACACAAGCAAAAGCTAAGAGTTCAACATCACCAAACCAGCTCTACAACAAATGCTAAAGGAACTTTTCTAAGTGGGAAATACAAGACAAGATAAGAACCTACGAAAACAAACACAAAACAATTAAGAAAATGGTCATAGGAACATACATATCAATAATTACCTTAAACATGAATGGATTAAATGCTCCAACCAAAAGACACAGGCTCGCTGAATGGATACAAAAACAATACCCATATATATTCTGTCTACAAGAGACCCACTTCGGACCTAGGGACACATACTGACTGAAAGTGAGGGGATGGAAGAAAATATTCCATGCAAATGGAAATCAAGAGAAAGCTGGAGTAGCAATACTCATATCAGATAAAATGACTTTAAAATAAAGAATGTTACAAGAGACAAGGAAGGACACTACATGATGATCAAGGGATCAATTGAAGAAGAAGATATAGCAATTATAAATACATATGCACCCAACATAGGAGCACCTCAATACATAAGGCAACTGCTAACAGCTCTAAAAGAGGAAATCAACAGGAACACAATAATAGTGGGGGACTTTAACACCTCACTTACACCAATGGACAGATCATGCAAAATGAAAATAAATAAGGAAACAGAAGCTTTAAATGACACAATAGAACAGATAGATTTCATTGATATTTATAGGACATTCCATCAAAAACAGCAGATTACACTTTCTTCTCAAGTGTGCATGGAACATTCTCCAGGATATATCACATCCTGGGTCACAAATCAAGCCTCAGTAAATTTCAGAAAATTGAAATCATATCAACCATCTTTTCTGACCACAATGCTATGAGATTACAAATCAATTACAGGGAAAAAACCGTAACAAACACAAACATATGGAGGCTAAACACTACGTTATTAAATAACCAAGAGATCACTGAAGAAATCAAAGAGGAAATCAAAAAATACCAGGAGACAAATGACAATGAAAGCACGATGATCCAAAACCTATGGGATGCAGCAAAAGCAGTTCCAAGAGTAAAGTTTATAGCTATACAAACCTACCTCAAGAAAGAAGAAATATCTCAAATAAATAATCTAATGTTACACCTAAAGGAACTAGAGCAAGAAGAACAAACAAAACCCAAAGTTAGCAGAAGGAAAGAAATCATAAAGATCAGAGCAGAAAGAAATAAAATAGAAACAAAGAAAACAATAACAAAGATCAATAAAACTAAAATCTGGTTCTTTGAGAAGATAAACAAAATTGATAAACTATTAGCCAGACTCATCAAGAAAAAGAGGGAGAGGACTCAAATCAATAAAATTAGAAATGAAAAAGGAGAAGTTACAATAGACACCACAGAAATCAAAGCATCTTATGAGACTACTACAAGCAACTCTATGCCAATAAAATGGACAACCTGGAAGAAATGGACAAATTCTTAGAAAGGTATAACCTTTCAAGATTAAACCAGGAAGAAATAGAAAATATGAAAGACCAATCACAAGTAATGAAATTGAAACTGTGATTAAAAACCTTCCAACAAACAAATGTCCAGTACCAGATGGCTTCACAGGTGAATTCTATCAAACATTTAGAGAAGAGCTAACACCCATCCTTCCCAAACTCTTCCAAAAAATTGCAGAGGAAGGAACACTCCCAATATCATTCTATGAGGCCACCATCACCCTGATACCAAAACCAGACAAAGATACTACAAAAAAGAAAATTACAGACCAATATGACTGATGAATATAGATGCAAAAATCCTCAACAAAATACTAGCAAACAGGATCCAACAACACATTAAAAGGATCATACACCATGATCAAGTGGGATTTATCCCAGGGATGCAAGGATTCTTCAATATATGCAAATCAATCAATGTGATACACCATATTAACAAATTGAAGAAAAAAATCCATATGATCATCTCAATAGATGCAGAAAAAGCTTTTGACAAAATTCAACACCATTTATGATAAAAACTCTCCAGAAAGTGGGCATAGAGGGAACCTACCTCAACATAATAAAGGCCATATACCGCAAACCCACAGCAAACATCATTCTCAACGGTGAAAAACTGAAAGCATTTCCTTTAAGACCAGGAGCAAGACAAGGATGTCCACTCTCACCACTATTATTCAACATAGTTTTGGAAGTCCTAGCCATGGCAATCAGAGAAGAAAAAGAAATAAGAGGAATACAAATTGGAAAAGAAGAAGTAAAACTGTCACTGTTTGCAGATGACATGATACTATACATAAAGAATCCTAAAGATACCACCAGAAAACTACTAGAGCTAATCAATGAATTTGGTAAAGTTGCAGGATACAAAATTAATGCACAGAAATCTCTTGCATTCCTATACACTAATGATGAAAAATCTGAAAGAGAAATTAAGGAAACACTCCCATTTACCATTGCAATAAAAATAAAATACCTAGGAATAAACCTATCTAAGGAGACAAAAGACCTGTATGCAGAAAACTATAAGACACTGATGAAAGAAGTTAAAGATTATACCAACAGATGGAGAGATATACCATGTTCTTGGATTGGAAGAATCAATATTGTGAAAATGACTATACTACCCAAAGCAATCTACAGATTCAATGCAATCCCTATCAAATTACCAATTCCATTCTTTACGGAACTAGAACAAAAAACCTTAAAATTTGTACAGAGACACAAAAGACTCCGAATAGCCAAAGCAGTCTTGAGGGAAAAAAATGGAGCTGGAGGAATCACACTCCCTGTTTTCACACTATACTACAAAGCTACAGTAATCAAGACAATATGGTACTGGCACAAAAACAGAAACATAGATCAATGGAACAAGATAGAAAGCCCAGAGATAAAGCCACACACTTCTGGTCAACTAATCTATGACAAAGGAGGCAAGGATATACAATGGAGAAAAGACAGTCTCTTCAATAAATGGTGCTGGGAAACTGGACAACTACATGTAAAAGAATGAAATTAGAATACTCCCTAACACCATACACAAAAATAAACTCAAAATGGATTCAAGACCTAAATGTAAGACTGGACACTATAAAACTCTTAGTGGAAAACATAGGAGGAACACTCTTTGACATAAATCACAGCAAGATCTTTTTTGATCCACCTCCTAGAGTCATGGAAATAAAAACAAAAATAAACAAATGGGACCTAATGAAACTTCAAAGCTTTTGCACAGCAAATGAAACCATAAACAAGACAAAAAGACAACCCTCAGAATGGGAGAAAATATTTGCAAACAAATCAACGGATAAAGGATTAAACTCCAAAATATATAAACAGCTCATGCAGCTCAATATTAAGAAAACAAACAACCCAATCCAAAAATGGGCAGAAGACCTAAATAGACATTTCTCCAAAGAAGACATACAGATGGCCAAGAAGCTGCTCAACATCACTAATTATTAGAGAAATGCAAATCAAAAGTACAATGAGGTATCACCTCACACCAGTCAGAATGGCCATCATCAGAAAATCTACAAACAACAAATGGTTGAGAGGGTGTGGAGAAAAGGGAACCCTCTTTCACTTTTGGTGGGAATGTAAATTGATAGAGCCACTATGGAGAACAGTATGGAGGTTCTTTAAAAATCTAAAAATAGAATTACCATATGATCCAGCAATCTCAGTACTAGGCATATACCCAGAGAAAACCATAATTCAAAAAGACACATGCATCCCAATGATCATTGCAGCACTATTTACAATAACCAGGTCAGGGAAGCAACCTAAATGCCCATCACCGGATGAATGGATAAAAAAGATGTGGTACAAATATACAATGGAATATTACTCAGCCATATAAAGGAACGATATTGGGTCATTTGTTGAGATGTGGATGGATCTAGAGACTGTCATACAGAGTGAAGTAAGTTAGAAAGAGAAAAACAAATATCGTATATTAACGCATATATGTAGAACCTAGAAAAATAGTACAGATGAACTGGTTTGCAGGGCAGAAATTGAGACACAGATGTAGAGAACAAACGTATGGATATCAAGGAGGGAAAGCCATTGGTGGGTGGGGGTGGGGATGGTGGTGTGATGAATTGGGCAATTGGGATTGACATGTATACACTGATGTGTATAAAATGGATGACTAATAAGAACCTGCTGTATAAAAAAAATTAAATAAAATTCAAAAATTAAAAAAAAAGTCTTAAAATCTTGATTAAAAAAAGAAAGAAAATGTCAGAGTTGGAGCTAAAACCCAAGATTCTGATTCCCAGTCCAGTGTTCTTTATTCTAACCTAGATTATGTCAAAATCAGGTCAAAAATAAAATATTACAGCTACTAGGATTTACATTCAGATGAGTTTCTACAAGGAACTAGATTTTGCTTCATGTTACAATGTCAAGCCTTTGTTTCCTTCTTGTTTACATGGACCACAGTCTCCTAGTGACATCTGGTGTCTAAATCAGGGTAATACAAAATATAGGAATAATAAAAATAAAGTACTTTTGTATTTATGTTTATTAACATTTTTCTAGGGTTATTAAGTCCAAAATTTGGAAAGTATGTTAAAATTTTTGAAGATAGTCTTTCATTGATCCCCTCTTATTAATATGTCTATAAACAAAGCTCTGTTTTATAGTAATTTTCTTTTTAATAACAGTGAATTGTTGCCAGTATTGTGCCATCTGAACCTAAATTACATAATCTACTCAGAAAGACATAAGAGAACTTACTACATGACAGAAACAGTTCTAGCAAAGGTAGATATCTATTACCCCTTTCTTCAGGAACCTCACTGCCTATCTGGAGAAATAAACTCGTTAGAGGGAACTATAATAAATGTGATAAGGGCTAAAATTAAGACATGTAAAAATATGCTGATGAAAGGATGATGAAGAAGGAGTGACTGACTGGGAAGTCAGGAAACCTTCAGAGAAAATGAGACCTTTTTAACTTAATTCTGAAAAGGGGTTGGAAGTCCACTTGACTTAAAAAGCAAAAGGTCTCAATTCATTCTCTCAAATGTATCAAAAAGCATCTAGCATCCAAATATATTTTTATTAAATTTAATTTCATGAGTATGAATGTCACTGATATTTCTTCAGTATTGATCAACTTGGTCCTTGTAGGGAAAAAGAGTATGTTACTGTTTCTGGTCAATAACACAGGGGTGTTCCTAGTGTTCTCAATATTTCTTATTTCTGTATCTGGTAAGTAGAGGAGCTGGGGGACAGAAACCAGAGTTGTCTGACTTTGAGACACTCAAGTGTTATTTACTGAGTGCCTACTATGTATCAGATATTCTCCGTGGTGCTAGAGATAGAACAGTAAACAAAAGCCAGGCCCTCATTTTACTTACATTCTAGAGGGGAGAAAAGTCAATAAATAAATAAGTATAATATATTGTAAGTCAGATGGCTATAAATATTATTAGGAAAAATTGATGAGGGATGGAGGATAGATAGTGCTGGGAGGAGTATAATTTTAAATATGGTGGTTATGGAAAGCCTCCCTGAGAAACTGACATTTTAGCAAAGACCTGAGGGAGGTTATGGAGGGAGACGTGGGTATTTGGGGGAAAGTGCTCCAAGTGAAGGGCACAATAAAACTCTGTGTTGGAAGCACGCGTTGAGTGTGAAGAACACCAAGGAGGACAGTGTGATTAATGAATGAGGCCTGAAAAGAGAAGGATAAGTTAGGTCTGAAGAAAAAAATGGTGGCCAGATCACGCAGGTCTGTTGGCCATTGTAAGGAGGATGGTGGGAAACCACTGTAGAGTTTAGGGTTCAAGGGTGACATTACCCAATCTGACCTAGCTGCTATGTTCAGAACAGACCATAGGAGGGAGGCAAGCGCTGAATCAGAGACACCAAAAGTAGAGTATCGTATTTACCCAGGAACCAGATCAGGGCCACCTGGAAGAGTTGGCCTTGGGAGAGGAATAATTAGATTATTTATACATTTTGAAGGTATAATTAACAGTATTGATTGATGGATCGAATATGTATGAGAAAAAGAGAAAAGTCACTTGGGAAGGGGCGGTGACTCCAAGTTGCTTAAGCAACTGGAAGAAGTTGACGTTAAATGAGATCGGGAAATGTACAGAAAGATCAGGCTTGGAGGAGCTGGTATCAAGAGTCCAACTTAGGATGTATTAAATTTGAGATGTCTATTAACTTTGCAAGTGAGGATGTCCAGTAGCAGTTGAATAGAATCTTAAGTTCAGGGGAAAGAACATTTGAACATCATCAACGTACAGATAATATTTAAAACCATAAGAGTGGATGATATCACCTTGGGAATGAGTGTTGATACAGAAGAGAAGGGATCTAAGAACCAAACCCCAGTGAACCCCAGTGGAGAGATGAGAAGAGTCAACAATGGGAGCTAGAAGAAACAACCAAGGGAAATAGGAGGACTGAGAGGGAAGCTTTCAGAAGCCAAGTGAAGAAAGTATTTCAAGGAAAGAGTCATCCACAAACCAATCAAAAAATGGACAGATGATCTAAATAGGCATTTCTCCAAAGAAGATATACAGATGGACAATAGGCACTTGAAAAGATGCTCAACATCGCTAATAATCAGAGAAATGCAAATAAAGACTGCAGTGAGGTATCACCTCACACCAATCAGAATGGCCATCATTAAAAAGACTACAAACAGTAAATGCTGGAGAGTGTGTGAAGAAAAGGGAACCCTTCTACACTGTTGGTAGGAATGTAAAATGGTGCAGCCACTATTGAGAACAGTACAAAGGTTCTTTCAAAAACTAAAAATAGAACTATTATATGATCCAGCAATCCCACTCCTGAGCATATATTTGGAGAAAACTGTAATTCAAAGAGATACATGCACCCCAATGTTCATAGTAGCACTATTTACAATAGCCAAGACAGGGAAGCAACACAAATGTCCACCGATAGATGAATGGATGAAGAAGATGTAGCATACATATATATATGAATACTACATGGCTATAAAAAAGAATAAAATAGTGCCATTTTCAGGAACATGGATTGACCTAGAGATTATCATACTAAATGAAGTAAGTCAGACAAAGACAAATATCATATGATATTACATATATGTGGAATCTAAAATATGATACAAATGAACTTATTTACAAAACAGAAACAGACTCACAGATATAGAAAACAAACTATGGTTACCAAAGGGGAAAGCGGGGTAGGGATAAATTACGAGGATGGGATTAACATATATACTACTGTATATAAAGTAAATAACTAACAAGGACCTACTGTTTAGCACAGGGAACTATATTCAATATCTTGTAAAAACCTATATGGAAAAGAATATGTATATGTATAACTGAATCACTTTGCTGTGTACCAGAAACTAACCCAACACTGTAAATCAACTATACTTCAATAAAAAAATTTTTTTTCAAAGCTATGGAGAAATTAATTAAGACAAAGACTGAGAGTTTACCAATGATTTTAGCACAATGGAAGTCATTCATAATCTTGAGAAGGGCTACTTTTTGTTTATTGTGGAGACCTTTTGGAGTAGATTCAAGACAGAACTGGAAGAGAGAGAGGGGACAGAATGAGTAAAAGAGACTTCTTTCAAGGAATTCTGATACATAGGGAAGCAGAGAAACCAGGTAATAGTTGGAGATTATTTAAAGAAGGTTTTTTTTTAAAAAAAAGATATTACAGTATGTTTGCATGATTTTGGTAATGGTCTGGTTGAGACAGAGAAATATTGCATAAAAGAAGAGAGAGAGAGTCTAATTGCTGAAGTGAAAGGGAGTGAGACCCAGTGTACAAGTATTAGCATATAGGATCACGGTTAGTTCATTCCTAGTAGCATGAAAGAAGAGAGAATACTCATGTGCAGATAGAACAGGTTAGTTGATGTGGTGGCAGCAGGACAGAGGAGCTCACTACGGATTGTTCTAGGGTACAACCAAGGACCTGAGTAGCTGAAGTAGAATGGAAGTTCTCTGAAGGAGAGGTCAGGATTTTGGAAATTTAATCCATGGACATTTATCATGAGTTATGACAGGAGTGTTAGAAAAACTTATATGACACACAGGAGTGCTGTAAAGACATATATGATATAATCTTAAGGCAATAAATAAGAGTAATAAGTAACATAATCTAATGATATGAGCATTATGCTGGGGGAGTTTTAAGGAGAACAGAAGGAAAATGATCTGGAAGTGTCAACTAGGAGAAAGAAGGACAGACAACCTTTCTACATCTAGGTCCAGCAACAGAAGAGGTATTAGAAACAAGCCAGCTACCTCTTAAGAGCATGTATGCCCTAAATTTGTTATTGATATTTTTATTTCAACAGATATTTATTGGAATGCCAACTACCTTCAGGTCAATAAATGAGAACTTCATAAATAAGGGCTTTAGTATCGTTTGAGCCTGCCATTTATTTTAATGTTTCACCCCATTCATATGTATTGGAATCCAGCGTGTTTTAGAGAAGATGGGCACTCACATGTCTATGTTCTAGCCAATTTCCAACTCAGAAAACAATATTGTGCTTCCCTACATATCTTCCTGCTATTTCAATGGACAAAAACTGTTCTCTGCTTCCTCTCTGGCACTCAGCAGAAAGAACGCTGCCTGCATGTTTCCAGAGCATGAGGCTCTAATCAAATGGTGCTTTATATTGCCTCCTAATGGTGACGCAGCCTCTTCAAAGTGCTTTCAGAGTCTGTAGAGGAAAATTACCCAACAGACATAAAACCTGCTAGGAACTTAATCATGCACCCTAAGCAGCAGATCACTCAGATATAATAGGCTAGAGATTTCATTTAATTTTGTTTTGTTGGTCACATATAAGCATCCCTGTACGCCCACGTGTTCCCTCTTCCAGACTTACAAATCGTGTTTTCTTGAATTTGTTCTCTTTTTCAATTCAAACAATCCTAATGATTCTTCTTTGACAAGTCTTTCGCTCCGACAGTTCAATTCAATTCATCCACATGCTTATTATGAGCAAGATCTCAGGTCCTAGTGGGAAAAGGAATGAAAAGATGAATGAATTCTGGTCCCTGCAGGCCAAAGGCTTGCTGTGAAGGGGAAGTTTGGCTCACATTGCTTCCCTAACCTTTGGGCTGAGTGAGAACAGAATATTGTCTCAAGCTTCCTCACATCAACACTCCCCTGGGGTAGTGCCTGGAAAGAGGGATTATTAAGAGGCACCTCAGATGCTTCTTGTGCACATTGAGCCATCCTAATAATACATCTGTATTTCTCATCTGGATCTTCCCTTTATTAAGGGCTAAGGGATTCTATATTCCCCAATTTCTTCCTGCTTCGACGTTTTAGCATGTATATACTAAAACACATTTCAGTTCATGTAACTACTTTGCCAAAGTTCTATTTCTCCCTTTGTTTATTCTAAAATAAACTTTGCAGTCTTTAGCTAGGAATACAAAGTATTCCAAAATCTGCCTGCAAGCCATCCTCTGACTGTAGGTGGGGACACAGTCCTTTTTCATGGAATAAACAGTTTGTTGGAGTTAGAGACCTCATTCCAAATCACAGCTATTCCTATGAATCAGTCTTGGTGGTGTGTTGTGTGGTATGATAACATGAGTTCAAAGCAATGGCTGAGCAAACTTCAACATCCTCATCTGTAAACTGGGACAACTACAGGCCACCTCATAAAAAATGTGAATGTAAATAAGATAATGTAAACCTTTGTTTTAGTACCTGGCACTTAGTAAGCATTAAAAAATAATAATAGCTATGATTACCATATCATTCTGCTTATTCTATTTCTTTATGTTCCAGACAAGTGGACTACTAGTGACCCAGAGGTTCATGCTTATTCCCATCTTGGGAATCATATGTAATCAAGTGTACATCACTGTAAATGGGGTCTCCCCCTACCCTCTATCAAAGTCAACTGCTCTTTGTAAGCTGAGCTCAAATGCCCTCCCTTGGAGGGCTTCCCAGACCATCTCACAGCAAGGATGATCACTGTTCCCTCCTCTCTGCACAGTTGTTTCTTTCCTACTTGGCCATGATCACATATTTGTATGCATTGAAATTACTATTATAAAAATGTGATTTTCCTTAAAACTATTTATAATAACGTGCAATTATTTTGTCTTGCATATGTTCTTAATGCTTCACCCCACTGCCATCTTCCAGATTATTTCCTCCATGAGAGTAGGGGTCAGCAGCTCTTGTGCTCACCACTGTGAGATCCATATCCTGACTGAGTGCCTGTTACATAATTACATCTGGCACTCAATAGATATTTGATTAAAAAATTTCATATTTTAAGTCAGGAATCATGTTTTATATATATATATATATATATATATATATATATTTTTTTTTTTTTTTTTTTTTTTTTTTTTTGGTACGTGGGCCTCTCACTGTTGTGGCCTCTCCCATTGCAGAGCACAGGCTCAGCGGCCATGGCTCACGGGCCCAGCCACTCCATGGCATGTGGGATCTTCCTGGACCGGGGCACGAACCAGTGTCCCCTGCATTGGCAGGCGGACTCTCAACCACTGCGCCACCAGGGAAGCCCTCATGTTATATTTTGTATCCCTTAAAAAACTACCACAGAGTAAAGTATGTGACAAGCAAATTTACTTCTCCTGATGAATGCCTACTTCAGTATAGAACAGAAATGCCAAAGAAAAAAAATCTGCAGTTAACAAGACAGTTGTTTCACTAGAGACACTGTATTAGTTTCCTAGGGATGATATAACAAAATTCCACAACTGGGTGGCTTAAACAACAGAAATTTATTGGTACAGTTCTGCAGGCTAGAAGCCCAAAATCAAAATGTTGGCAGGGTCGGTTCCTTCTGAGGGCTGTGAGAGAAAACTCTGTTCTGTGTCCCTCCTGCAGCTTCTGTTGGTGATAAGGATTGGCATCCTTGGCATGTAGAAGCATCACCCTGACCTCGGCCTTCTTCTTCATAAGACATGTTCCCTCTATGAACGTCTATGACCAAATTTCCCCTTTTCATAGGGACTCTAGTCATATTGGATTATGGCCCACTCAAATGGCCTCATGATTTCCTCTGTAAAGACCCCCTCTCCAAAGAAGGTCACATCTGAGGTACTAGGGGTTAAGACTTCAATATATAAAATTTGGGGAAACATATTCAACCTAGAACAGGCACATATAAATTGGGCTGGAGCATAGAAGTGACACATTTCTAGACTTAGTCCCACCAAAAAAGATTTGAGGTGGCTTATAAGGGGGTTGTGGAGTTTGGGTGAAATGGGGTCTAAGGACTGTCATTGAGTATGGGGTTTCTTTTTGGGGTAATGGAAATGCTTTAAATTTGATTTTGGTGAAGGTTGCACAGCTCTGTGAATACATTAAAAACCATTGAATTGTATACTTTAAATGAGTGAATGATATATGAATTATATCTCAATAAAGCTGTTAAAAACAAAACTAGGAAAAAAATAAGATTCACGAAGTACAACAGAATGAAAAATAAACAAGAATATAGGGAAGATGTACTAAATAAGCATACTTCCCTAACATGTTATGGGCCATAAAATGGTTAAACAATAACAATTCTAAACTGTTTCAGCCAAAGGAAGATATTCTATGCACATTTCTGTCCAATGGAAGGAACTTTTTCATTTGAGATCTCCATGAAGAATACACTCTTTTTGGGAAGAGAAGTGCATTTTAAATGGTGCAGGCAGTGGTCAACACACACAGGGAGAAACAGAGACAGAGGGGGGAAATAGAGGGACACTGCACATATACACCTGGATATGTACAGTGAATTCTGAACACTAAGGATGTACATATATATGGTTAATTTCTTTTCAGTACAAAGAATCATCTGAATGCAGAAGAACAGAATATGAAGACGCATAGAAGAGCATTTGCAGAATTTAGGCCATGCAAAAGAGAAGAATTCTTTAATTGTATTTCAAAGTCCTCAGTTATAGAACTCCTCCATATTTGGGGCTGGGACAATGTTACCTTACTCTTGCTGTCAAGATTTTAGAACCCAGAATGTACAAACCCAAAGCTATAATAGTGATGATGATGATGATTTTGGAGGTGTCCTATCTGCTGAAATATGAGCTAGCACAAACATCTGTCCCACTTGCTTATTAATCCAAATTACTTTCCTGTGTGCAGAGTTTTAACTGAACGATAGAGTTGATCCGGGATGACAAAGTCCAGAGTGTTTTTGTCAGTAACTTACTCCATGTTTATGTAAAGTCAATAACGAAAATAGAAAGGGAAAAAAGTGTTTATGACCTCAATTCTTTTCAATTGAAAGGAGGTACAGAAAGAAACTTAAAAAAATGAGAAAACTACTCTGGCCTCTTAAGAATCTTGGCTTCATACCTCTAAAGAAGTTATGCTTCCTCTCCTCCCTGCTTCTCATTCCACCCCATTATATAGCACCATGTTCCCTGGGGCTTCTGAATGAAGGGCATGACTCAGCTGTGTTATGTATCTATGATAGTAAATACACTGGTCTTGCAATGCCCAGGCTGCTTTCTAGTGAAAGTAAGACATTCAGATGCTTAGACTTGACAAAAAGTAATAATAAAGGCAGACTTCTCCTACTGAGTTACTCGGCTTAGCTGTAAAAATTGTCTGAAATACTTCCCACTTATGCCTAAAAACAAAACACACTAATGATTGCCATAGATAATTTTATTTTATATTTTATTCTGTAACCAAACTGAATATTATCATATATATCTAGTGTGTTGCTTACTTAACATTTCATTTATTTTCAACTGCCTGTAAACCATTTATCACAATCCCAGACACATAACAAATAAGCAATAACTGTTAGTTATTATTACATTATTATTTCTTTTATTTAAAAAAATTGTGATCCTTACTATGTGTTGTTTTATTTACTCAAAGATGATTCCAGAATTTTTACAGCAGCTGTTGCAGCTTGTTAAGAAAAGTAATTAAGAATGAAAGTACTATGAATAATTTTGTAGCAGTTTAAATAATTTTAAAAGCTAAATAGTTACAAAGTAAGAGGACTTTACATTGTTCTGTTACCATTTCTTTTAAACCACAGCTCCTGATTCCTGGTCTACTGTTCTTTCTATTAAACAGCAAAATCCAGTTGAATTATATATTAGTATATGAT
This sequence comes from Delphinus delphis, assembly GCF_949987515.2. Classification (NCBI taxonomy): domain Eukaryota; kingdom Metazoa; phylum Chordata; class Mammalia; order Artiodactyla; family Delphinidae; genus Delphinus; species Delphinus delphis. The sequence continues at coordinate 44,549,362 of NC_082690.1, read as the reverse complement.
AACAAGAAAATAATACCCAGATAGAAACACAGATGGAATTGGGCAGTTTTCCCAAGATCAGGAAGAAGAGTATCTAAGAGACACAGGGATGGTCATCTAAACAGAAGCTAAGCTGTAGATAGATATTTTGGCAATCCATGCGGGGACCCTGGTTCTTCTGGAATCTGAAACTATGTTGCAATTTAGTCCAGAGACTAAATCTGTTCCCTCACTATTAGCAGTAGCTGGAAAATCCCTACACACTGTAAAAACTAAATAATATATATATATTTTATGGGCAGAAGGTTAAAGGATTTTTTTTTTTCTTTTTTTTTTTCTTTTTTTTTTTGCGGTTCTCGGGCCTCTCACTGTTGTGGCCTCTCCCGTTGCGGAGCACAGGCTCCGGATGCGCAGGCTCAGCGGCCATGGCTCACGGGCCCAGCCGCTCCGCGGCATGTGGAATCTTCCCAGACCGGGACACGAACCCGTGTCCCCTGCATCGGCAGGCGGACTTTCAACCACTGCGCCACCAGGGAAGCCCAAGGATTATTCTTCTAGAAAAACTCCTGGTTTCCACTTCATATCAACTTTCTTGTGACTGGGCTTTCCAAAGAGGGCCCTCCTTACTGGCTTGCCATTTAGGGATAAGCCATTCCCTTACTCAGTTAGGTCTGAGATCTGGAAGCATTCCTTAACCTATCAATTCAGCTAGGACAAAGGTGGAGTTTTAAAATCTAATTTGTACTATAACACATTTTTAAAGGAGAATTAAAAGAAAAAACTGGAGCAAAAAGACATAAAGAAAAAAATTCTAATCCAAATTCAAACTCCACAATCTGTTTCGACTGGTTGGCGTAATTCTTCATTCTTCCTGGAGAATGTCACCTTGAAACCCTCACCCTCAGGTCTTCATCACCACCACCCCCAACTCCCTCCTCTCCTTTGATTTACTTGCTGTGAAGGGGAAGAGCTGGAACAGAAGAACAGATCAACTTCCTCATCGGAGTGGACAAGAAACAATGAACTGAATTACAAAACCTGCATTAATATCACTTCATATAATCATGTCAGAGTCACAGGTGGATGAGCCAATTCTGAGGAACAGCTCGATTTTCCTGCCACTTCTGAAGGGTAAAGAGGTCTTTCTCCTCCAAAGCCATTCTAGCTAGCAAACTTATATCAAAAAAAAGAACTTTTTTGCATACTATTGGCCAGTGGCTCAAAATACATCTTGTTTAGTTCAGCTCTTGGCAGAAGAAAACGTGGAAATTCATAAAGAGTTTCTTAACCAAGATATAGTGCATATTGGAAATGGACGCAGTCATAGTATAGACATTTCTGAAGAAAATTACAAAGTATTCTAGTGCAAGAGGGCATTGAGTACCCCAATATAAATCAGAAGAGTGTGAAATAGCTCACAAACAACCTCGTCTAAGCCCTCAAATGGTTGCTTAACGAGCTACTGCTCCAACAACAACAAAGTCCTTATAAACCTAAATAACTTGCATCAGAGATATCGTTGGCAAGAGATCCTTGCCTGATACCCATTGGACTTGCGATAAAATCCAAAATCCTGAACCTATAAATGAGAAGTGTTAAATTAATTAAAACAGGAAACTATTAGATGGTGTGGCCCTAATGCCACGGTGGCCCATGTAACCAAACCCAAATCTAACCCTATAAATGCCTTAATGTTATGAAATCAAAATGCCAAACACAGCCAATCACAAACAGGAAACAAGGCTTTAAACTATACCCAATCAATAATTTTCTTACTTTTCTCCCGATTTTTCTCTAGAAAAGCCTCTCCCTGTGCTCCTGTCGATGGAGCATTCCTAACCACTTCTGGCTTGATGTTGCCAAATTCCATTCGATTTTTGCTCTCATAAATTCTTAAAAATTTTAATATACCTGAGTTTATCTTTTAACGGTTCTGGTTTCAGACTGCGGAACCAAAGGAGACTCCCTCCAACCTCCCCCAACACCCCCAGGAGCAAGAAGCAACCAAGCAGTTGTACCTGCTGAGCCCTTGAATTCCCTGCTTTCTCGATGCCTCTGGAGATGGTGGGTACATCCCTCTTGGATCCTAGCTCAGCAGCTTTTACATTATTAGCTTCCAGAATTTATTCGTGCATTTCTTTTTCCAGACTAGGTCCGGAAACTGGCCAGAGTCAGACTGGGTTTGACTTACTGGACTGGGTCTGAGGTTGGACTGGGCCTGACTTAAGCCTCGGGTAAATAAAATTTTGTCCTAAGGCTGAACAAACAAGTTAACCTTATCAACAAATATTTTGAATTCATTGACCACAGTGGAGAAATTTTAACTTCGATAAGCTTATCTATATATGAGGTAACCTAGAGAAAATGAGGTCTCAGACAAGCACTCACCATAAAGGGTACTGGGAAAATTATTTTTCCTCTGCTACAGTTCCTGGTGACCAAGATGGGACCTGCTGGGACACCCCACTCGTTCCAGAGCCTGCAAATGGGATCCTGGGCAAAATGGCAGAAGCCAGCAAAGGGTGAGAATTCCTACCAAAGTCAGTTCTCTCAGATCTCTATCTGTGGTGCTTGGTAGAGAGAGGAAGGTAAATTTCATGCTGTTCCTTCCTTTCCAAATTCAGATTGCCAGGCCAAAAGAAAAAAAAGTAAGAATTAGATCTTTGACTTGTGACTCATGAATTTGCTTTCAGGTACTCATTGGTTGTCTGCGCTTTCTCTCCCAGGAACAGCTATTACCTTCTTGTCTGTTTTGTTTTGTGTCCTGAGAACTTGGCTTGACAATTGTCATGTTGTGGACCCCTAAAATATGACTGGAGATAAATGTGGGTTACATCCTATTGGTGGCTAGATATGGCTGAACAGAAACGTGCATTGTACCATATTTGCAGTTAGGGTCCTACCACTATTGCCAGCTCTCAGGATAATTGTCTAATCCATTTTTTCCTTTGCCGATCTGTGCAAGTGGCTCTGGATATTGAGAGGATAGTATCTTTTGCATCCCTTTAGACCATTGGGAATGAAGAGGACATTGAAAAAGGTGATTAGAGGGCTAAAGACACCTGAAGCACTTAAGTTGGTGACAATCTTTCTTCCAATGTCCTGGCTCTTTGCACTAATAGCAGAAATTAGAAGGGCTTTGGTTTTGTTTGGGAACCTTCATTAGCTGGAGTTGAAAATTAAGAATTTTAGCAGTCTTTCTTTTAGATGACTCATCTAGGGTACGAGTGAGATGATTTGCCAAATTAACTAAATCTGGAGTGGACATAGTTTCTCATTCCACCATGGTCCTTTTAACTGAAAAAGAAAGACACCAGTTCAAAATGTTAACAAGCATAGAGTTAAAGGCTACACAAGTAGATTCAACATCTGAAGGAAGATGAGGATTTTCTTTGAAAAAAATCTGAAGTTGATTATAATAGCCATGAAAAGGTTCATCAGATTTTGGTGTGCTAGCCTGAATTTTGTTCCAATCAATAGGCTTAAGAAAAGCTACTGTAAGTGCTGGGTAGAGTTCTACAGCGAGTGTTCTAGCCTCTTGCCAAAAGTTAGGAGTTTGTTTTTTTAAATCTCTTTCAGGGAGTTCCCATTGGGCAAGTTTCATCCAATGTTTGGCCTGACTCTCACCAACAAGCATGTAAACTAACTGATATAGATCTGAAAAACCAGGCTGGGAAGTCTGATAACGATGTTGAATTCTTCAGCAAACCTATGGGGTGGGGGTGATCCTTAGTTACGTTAGGAAACTCTTTAACTGTGGCTCACAATTTGGCCTTAGTCCAGGGAACATAAAAAACTTGAGGTTTGTTTGTATCATCAGAAGACTTAACTTTAAAGGGGCAGGTTCTGATAGGTTCAGAGGAGGAGAGAGTGTGGAAAGTTTTAGGAAAACAGGGAAGTTCGGTGAGAGAGTTGGAATGGAGAAGCAGAGGTTATAGGGGAGGTAGAGGCAGTGCAGAACAGAAGGAGAAAGATGGCGCTGGAGGTGGGGCCTGAGCACAAGGATGGCTCCCACGCATCTGGATAAAAAGACTTGGGAGGTTGGGGGAGGGAAAGAGCAGCCTCAGAAGCCATTGTGTCTTTCGTTAATTGTTCGTTTGCCTCAGTTATTTAAAAATTGTATTTTTCAGAGAAGAAATTTTAGACTTCTGATAACACTTGAAAGCCTCAAAATACCAATCGACATAAGTATCCCATTCAGTTTTGACAATTTTAAAGCCATGGCTGTCCAATACAATTTTAAGTAAGTTTGGGGAGTTCAAAAAGTTCCCTGTAATGGGCATCAGTGTTCTAAATTACTTTTGGTTAAGTAGGTCCACTTAGATAGAAATGTGCGTGACTGCGGACTGGAGGGACTGTGGTTTTAATTTATAAAACCAGCTGGGGTTTCTGAAAACAGGGGGCATGCTCAAAACTTTTAGATAACTTGGATGCCATTTCTTAGAGGTTTTACTCTAGAAAAGCAAAGAAAAGTCCTAAACTGCACAACTTCAATAGGTACAGGCTGGTTCCAAAGGAATCTGACCAAAGGCTTAGCAGCATGTTTCCAGTAGGAACAGCCCAATTTCAAAAGAGTCAGTGCAAAGTACCAAATGAGTATTCAGAAAAAAGATAGAGCCTTTAACAGAAAGGACAAAACCTTCAAAAAAAAAAAAAAAAGCAGGTCCCGTGAATAAAGCCTGGAAAGTTTTAAAATGCAAAAAGAGCACAGCTCCAGGGTCTTCAAGAAACCAGTGAGCTCAGTGGGCTCTGTGGGTACCAGCACCAAAGAATACCCCCAATAACCAGCCTCAGAGTTATTGGGGGGTCTTCTCTGGATCCCACTCTCTGACACCAAGTAATGTTGACCTACACAATAAAACAGCCAGTTATTTTACCAGCAAAATGAGTTTATTTGAGAACAGAAAAAAAAATGCAATTTGGGACATACAATTTATGGTGGTGAACCACAGGCAAGTCTGGAGGACAAAGGAGAGGAAAGTTCTTTTCTAGGAAAGGGAGAAGTGAAGGAGTTGTTATAAACAGAGAGTCCTATTATAGGAACTGGAAGTTTTCATTGGCTAAGCTGTGACAGTTTCTCATTGGCTGGTCTGTGTCCAAGCAAGGAGAAATTCTTTCTTTTTCCTGCTGGGCAGTAAAGTAGTAACCTTCTTCCTGTTGGAGACATAAAGGTAAGTTTCTTCCTGTTGGGTCTGCAACTGACATTAAGTGGTAGGGCATGAGCGCTCCCCCTTCTGGCCTCCCAACTCCATTCTAAATGAGGTTTCTGTTTATTAATTTTCCTAAAAAAATTGAAGGTAATGTAGTTGAATGGATAGGTCAGCTTCATTGTCGTTTAGGTTGCAACCCATTTTTTGAGGAATTGAAAACAACTGTATTTTTCTTACAGATCAAGTCTTTACAAGAACAGAAATGCAGCTCTAGAACAATTAAAAGCTCACCTATCTTTTTACCAATCGCCAAACATCCCCTATTCATCTCAAAAGACTTGTAAGTATTGTAAAATTCTGGATTTAGGATCAAAAGTCCTTCTTGAAGAAACTTGCATTCATTCCCTGTATCTTCGAGACGTAAATGTTCTACCTGGTCTTCTCTAGGAACTGAGGGCCATCTCTTTGAAACAGAAACTTCAGAGAGATAATTCTTATCAGAGGAAAAAGAAAAAAGAAAAGAAAAGAAAAAAAAGGGGGAAAGCCTATTTGGAAACTAATCAAATGAAAAAATGGAAAATCTTAACACTCTCCACAAATATTAGTAAAAAGTTTGTGCCATCTGAGCTGGTAAACTTAACTTATGCATCTGCCAGAAACACAGTTTGGATCCAACCACTCTTTTCTAAACTTGTGGGTTTGTATTATTATACTATTACTAAAAAGCTGGCTTCGCCCCCTGGTGGGTGTCAGCCAAATTGCACAACCAAGTCAAAGATCAGGAGAAGGAAGGTTGTATTACTTGCAGCAAGTAAGGAGTGGACCGGGGATCTTTCCCACAGCAGTGTCTCCCTGCAGAGCAACATTGGGGAAGTTTTAAGCTAAGTGTACATACATTCTCATGAGGGGGTTTGAGCAGAGGAGAATTCAGTATAGAATTAGGGCAAAGTTCGACAGAGTCCAAGCTCTAGTTGATTGAATTCAGACAGGGTCAACATCATCATTCCTTAGGTTCCGCCTGATCTGGTGGTTGAGTGCTCAAGGGCGTCCGATTTCTGTGAAACAGCTCGAAAATGTTCTTCAGGTTAATCTTTACCATTGTGGAACTGGGAGTCTTTACAACTGATTTATTATCTTTGTTATTGTTACTTCTGTTGCCTGATAACAGTCATCTGTTCCTGAATTATTTTGTTCTTTTAAGATCATTAATTACTGAGACCTGTTCAAGAACAAGCATTGTGGCCAGGCTTAGATCACAACATAGCTTAGGCCAAAAAATAGCTTTTCTTATGTCAAGAAACCCATGTCCGGTTCTCCTCTAGGGACCCCTACCCTATCTGCTTCTTGGTAAAATTTTAGAACCATAAGTTCTTTGTTTTTGCCTCCCTGTATGTTTATGTATGTCTATGTATGTATCAGTGTGTGATAGTTTTCTGCTTCCAATGGTATTGACAAAGTTAATTTTTAAAGTATTCTATTTAGTTGGCTTAAAGACAAAGCATTTCTATACATCACGTATACTATCAGGAATACAGAAACTAATCCAAATGCTTTTCAGAATTAAAGACCATTCCTACACTTGAGTTAGCCTAATGTGGAAGAAAATCTCTCAATAGTAATTTCATGTCCTTTATGCTGTAACAGATGTGTAGATGGAGTACTATGGCAACACAGAAGATGAAAACGTCTTCTTGGCAAAATCCAGAAAAAGTGAACTGCAGAGGTGATATTTGAGAAAAATCTTAATATACAACTAGAACATTTCCAGAAAGCTAAGTGGTAATGGGCATTTGAGGCACGAGACAGATTTTATAAAAGCCTAATGCCACAAAACAGCCAAGAATGTTTCAGAAACCATTTGAAATTTTATGTAATAAGTTTTTATGATAGATGATGGGATTAGAGAATGGGAGAGTAGAGTTGAAGGAGAGATGAGGTTGAAGAGCTTAAGTATTCAAGATTCAGTGTTGCAAGTAAAATAAACTAAAATTATTTTAAGCAAAAGGGAGGATGGACAAAGGGGTAGGGGTTTATTACAAGGACACAAGAGTATCTCATAGAACCCAAGGGTAGGAATGACACTGGGTGTCAAGAAACCCTGGAATCAAGATCAAGGTCAGGAATTAAGGGAGTACTCCATTTCTAATACTATCTCTGCTCCTCTCTGGACACGTGCTTTATTATACTTTCTAGTTAATCCCAGTTCTCTGTGAATGTATCCATGTGGTAGGCAGAAGCTGACTGGTCACATATGTAACACTTCCAGCCACTTCAAACTACAATTCAATACCTCAGCAAAGAATACCATCTGCTAAATGGAATCAGGTATCTTTTCTTCATTCAACTAACTGTACCCAGAGGCATGAGGTTTTCAAGGTAGATGTCCACTGCAAGAATAGATTAGTATAAGGTCCTGGGAAAATGTGCATAACCTGATGAAAACAATTCAACTTTATTTTGAACGGTTAAAAAGAGTAAAGGCAAAGATTTTCAAGCAAGAGTCAGATACGATCGCATTTATTTTTTAGGAGGACCCTAGTGGTGGTTGGATATGACTAAAAGAGAGAACAGCAACCAGGTTTACTTTGTTTACTATTGTATCTGCTGCACCTGGCATAGTTCCTGATGCATAGGAGACTCAATAAATATTTCCTTGGTAAATGGATAAAGAACGCCTTAGGCTTTTATCCTGAACAACAATGGAGAATGGTGTCATTTATTCAGATAGGGCAGATAGGGAAGCTGGGTGGAGGTGGGGGTGATGCTGGAGAGTGGACAGTAAATGTGCTGGGGGTGGTAGTGAAGTGACTTTTATGTATCAACTTGACTGGATTAAAGGATGCCCAGAGAGCTGGTAGAACATTATTTCTGGGTGTATCTGTGAGGGTGTCTCTGGAAGAGATTAGCATCTGATTCAGTAAACTGAGTAAAGAAGATTCGCCCTTACCAACGTGATTGGGGTCCTAACAGGACAAACAGGTGAAGGAAAGATGAGTTTCCTCTCTCTCTTCTTGAGCTGGGTCATTCATCTTTTCCTGCACTCAGACATCAGAGGAAGTGGTTCTTGGGCCTTCAGACTTGAAGACTTATACGAGAGACACACCCCTACCACGCCCCTTCTCGGGCCTTCGGTTGAGGACTGAATTATACCATCAGCTCTCCTAGCTCTCCAGCTTTCAGGCAGCAGGCTGTGGGACTTCTTGGCCTCCGTAACCATGTGAGTCAGTTCCTATAATAAATCTTCTCTTTTGTATATCTCTATATAGCCTATCAGTTCTGTTTCTCTGTGGAACCCTGACTAATACTGGTGGGCCTGATAGACTCTCAGGTGGAGATTTCAATTAAGCAATTGGATGTTTAATTCTGGATCCCAGGAGTGAAGTCTAGGCTGACAAAAAACATGAAAAAATGGAGGATTCTATCAAGATCAGTGATATTAGTGACACTGACTTCTGTGACAAATCTATAGGATTTAACAAAATAGAAGTTTATTTTTCACATCTATAAAATCCAGTGAGCATTCTTTTTTTTTTTTTTTTTTTTTGCGGTACGCGGGCCTCTCACTGTTGTGGCCTCTCCCGTTGCGCAGCACAGGCTCCAGACACGCAGGCTCAGCGGCCATGGCTCACGGGCCCAGCCGCTCCGCGGCATGTGGGATCCTCCTGGACCGGGGCACGAACGCATGTCCCGTGCATCAGCAGGCGGACTCTCAACCACTGCGCCACCAGGGAAGGCCCCAGTGAGCATTCTTGATTGCTGGTTACTCCTCCAAGTAATGATTCAGAAATGGATGCTCTTTCCATCTTGAGGCAATACCACCCCCTAGAGCCTCTGATATCTCTCCTAGGTCTTGTGTATTCAGTCAGATGATTGAAGTGAAGAGAGAGGATTATGTAGGAAGTATTGAAAGGCTAGGCTTGGCAGTGGTATATATCACTTCCTCCTATATTTTATTAACTCTTACACAGTAATGTGGACCTACCTAACTTCAAGGGAGACTGAGAACTTCTGGCCTAGTTGTATGCCTAGGAAACAGGAAATGTGTTTGGTGAGCAGTTTCTACCAGAGCATGGATCATACTTAGAGTTTGAAATCACCTCAGGAGATGCTATAGAAAGAAGAGAGCACAGGGCCAAAGGCAGAGCCTTGAGACAGTCCAACACTTAAAGGGCTGGTAAAGGAGGAGCTGGCAAAGGAGACTGAGAAGGAATGCCAGTTTGAGAGAAGTGATGTCATCTGGTCTGGAAGAGAAAGTGTTAATTGGGGAACTAGCATTTCACTTTACTAAACTCTTTGAGGATCTGTATTGTAACATTTAAAAAATTGTTTTGAATATCCTTAAGGGCAGGTTTATACAGAAAAAAAAACTATTCAGAATTTTTAATTTTTATAATCTATATTTGGTTGATTGAAGTTTGAAATTTAAAAAAGAACTTGTTCTTTCTTAACTTTAGTTTCAGTATATATATCTTATTCAATTAATAAATCAAGTAAATTTTAACAATAACCCTGGGACCTTTCATAATTTTAGTCTTATTTTACACAGTTAATTAAATACTGTCAAACATTTTAAACAGCATTTAATGTATTCTGTTAATTTTTAAGCAATTCAATCACCTGACAAACCTTATCAAGTACTTAAAATTAATCCTTATAAGTCTAAAAAAGATTAATTTATAATTATGGGGAATATTAACTTCTTTTACATATTTCAGTAAAACTGCATATAAATATAGCAAGTAATTTCAATTTAAAACCCAAAAGATTAACTGAATTACTCAATTATAGAGCTTATATTAGAATCAAGTCTAATCGAATAGGCCAAATTCTCTTAAATATCACACAGCACAATTTTGAAATAATAATTAATGGAATAATAAATAATTAATTTGGTTACCTAAACATTTCTATGTTTAAATCTAAATATTCTAGAGGTAAAAGTATGCTTTCTCACAAAGGAAGTATTGGTGCCATGGCAAGGAGTCTTCAAGGATACTCTTGCTTGCATTTTGTTGCTTGCATTTTGTCTCATCTTGGAAACTTATGACTTGTGGATTTTAATTTGGTCAAAAGTGTGATTTCTGGCTCCCACATTTACCAGCAGGGTAATTTTGAACAAGAAATCCTGATAGAATGGTTGTGACACTTAAATGAAATAATGGAAGTAGAAAAGCTTAATTAACTACCCTTTGTTAAGTCAATCACTGGCTGGTACTATTACTGATTGATTTTTCAGACCAATTAGGACACACCGCCTGGAGCTATAAACTGAATGAAACTCCAGATGTCCAAGCTATTTGGAAGAAACTAACATCACAACAAAACTGATTTTCTTATATACAGAAGGAAAACTGTTGGAGAGGTGGATGACTCTTGGTTAGGAAACCTTTATAGGAATTTAAAAACTGATTTTGACTGGAATATTCTTTTTTCCCACAGAGACGATTTCCTTCAGTAAAGAAATAAGCAATCACAATTATCTAGCTGTTTGACAACGTGAGAAGTTTGACGTGTAGACATGACCATCAAGATGTATCTTTGAATTCTGAAGGATCTAAATGTTTTTTTGGTATGGTCCACTGTATTGTGAAAGAATTATTATTATTTTTTTACTTGAAGTATAGGTGATTTACAATGTCAGTGTTAGTTTCAGGTGTACAGCTAAGTGATTCAGCCATATATATATATATATATATATATATATATATATATATATATATATATAATTTTTCATATTCTTTTCCCTTATAGGTTATCACAAAATATTCGGTATGGTTCCGCGTGGTATAAGGACCTAAATATTTTAATGTATGTGAAACATCATAAAACATCACTGATGTGCTCCCCGAGCAGCGGCAGGGATGCACAGAGGCGCAGGAGGAGAAGGAGGCGGGGAAGAGGAGGGGAGTCGCCGCTTCCCAAACACTCTCCGGGGGGCTGTGCGCGACGCCCGCCGCCGGGAGTCCGGACCCAGCTGCCCGCGGCCTCTTCCCTCCCGCGCCTGCAGCCCGGGAGCAAAGTTGCCGAGAAACAGCGGGCCGAGGGCGCAGCGGGGCGGCGCTCTGGCCTCTCTACGCGCGCCGCTTGGGGGAGGCGGCGGCGCGGACCAAGGGGAGGCAGCAGCAGTTGGAGGGCTTGGCCGGACGCAGTAGACGTAGCCTCGGCGCGGCGGGAACGGCGGCCGAGGCGACCCGACTTCGCGGCGCCCGGACGTGAGCCGGTCCTCAGACGGCAGCCACGGTGCCAGAGTGCTTCCCGGGGGCCCCAGGCGGCTGCGTGAGCCCCGGAGAGGAGGGCGCGGTCCTGCGCGCGGAGGAGCGGGAGGCCCCACACCCCCGCACCCTACCTTCTCGCCGAACTCTCTAAAAATAACTCCGGCCCGCTGGGGCCGGGAGGAGCCGCAGCCGCAGTCCCCTAGAGCAGCCAGGGAGGCGTGTAGAACCAGGGTCCGGAGGGAGCCTTCCCGGCTGCGCGGAGCGAAGTTGGCGGAGGAAGCAGGAGCTCCCGGCCGCCGGCCGCCGCGCGACCCTCGCCCTGCCGACCCGCTGCCGCCGAGGTTTGACTAATTGGGCCGAGGCGGGCGGGCAGAGCGCGCAGGGCGGAGGCGGCGGCCGAGGGCGCAGAGACACCCTGTCCCGGGCCGCGGGGGCAGATGGTGTCCTATGTGGATAACAGCTTCCGCCAGGCGGTGATGAAGAACCCGGCTGAGAGGACCCCCCCCCCCGCCCCCGCAGTTGTTGACTGGATAATGACGCATTCTCCTAAGCGTTGGGATGGTGACTACAGGGGATCCTGCTGCCAACCGTCTTCAGAAAAATAAGCCCTCCTGACCCTTGGGACCATCAGACACTTAGGATCTAACGCTTGAAAGCGTTGCTTCGCATGTTAGGTATTGGATGCCATTTGTTCAAATCGAAATGCTCTCCTCTGCCGCTGTTATTGTTTAATGAGGGGAGAAGAGAATAAAATAGACTCTTCCACTGGCTGCCTTTGGACAAGGCCCAGGAACGGCACCTGGTACTATTATTTATTATTATTTTTTTTCTGATGCAGCCGTCACATATGGGGATCGTAGATAGATTGCATATATTCATCAAACGTGTGGAAGATGGATGATAATTTTACAAGGAAAATTCATTTCACAGTGTCTCCAGAAAGTTCCTATTCTAAAGGGTTGCTTTATCAAAAACAAGGAATATCCTGCTTTGGTTGTGTTGCACTGCCTCTCATGTGCCTTCTGCGTCTGTTTGTTTTACAGTTGTCAATCAGTCAGTCTTCTGCGTCTGAAAATGCACGTTCCAGGGCTTCCCTGGTGGTGCAGTGGTTGGGAATCCGCCTGCCAGTGAAGGGGACACGGGTTCGATCCCTGGTCCGGGAAGATCCCACATGCCACGGAGCAACTAAGCCCGTGCACCACAACTACTGAGCCTGCACTCTAGAGCCCGCGAGCCACAACTACTGAGCCCACGTGCCACAACTACTGAAGCCTGCGCACTTAGAGCCTGTGCTCCTCCACGTGAAGCCACCACAGTGAGAAGCCCGTGCACCACAACAAAGAGTAGCCCCCGCTCGCCACAACTAGAGAAAGCCCACGCCCAGCAACAAAGACCCAATGCAGCCAAAAATAAATAATAAAATAAATAAATAAAAGAAAATGCACGTTCCCAGTCACACTGTGATGGAAAAGCAAATTTCAGTGAAATGTTTCAATGCCTTTCAGTGTTTGAAGTTCCTAGTGAAATCACACATGCTGAGAATGTTAGAACCTAGCAAGGTGGGTCAGAAATTATGTCAAAGGCCTTTAGTGGAAATTAGAGAGCGGGGAAGTGGTGTCTTTGGTTGGTTGATTAGAATAGTAATGACTCGAATGTGTGTGTGTGTGGGGGTCACCAAACAAGACTTGAAGAGACAAAACCTCCACTGTGACAGGGTGTGGATTGTGCCAAAGAAATGAACTGTTAAACTTTTCTGTTTCCGTGCCAGTTGTGGAGAACAGAGTGAAAACCGACCAGCACAGAACTTGGCCTGAGTCAGAAGTGGGCCAGTTACTACTGAATGGCAACGTGAAAGCTTCACTGAGGGTCTGAAAGCAGCACATTTCCTCCCACCACACCTTCATAGATCGTCACCTTAGAGAAACCTACCAAACATTTTGAACGTTCGTAAGTGTCTACCCTACTAATTTTGATGCTCATTTGGTTATTACTAATGCAAACTCATGTTTATTTATTATTGTTTTAAAGAGAAAGTAGTTGGAAATGTGAATGTTTTCCATCTTTACCTGGCTTTTCAAAAATAATCTTCTAAAAGTTTGAAATTTACTCAAAAGTAAAAAAAAAAAAGCATCACTGATGTAGTGGGGATTACTTGAACTCTGGCAACCATTACTGGGAGCCGGATGTGGGTGACTCTTGGGACTCTAGGCTGCTGTAAGGGTTCCTAGGTAAGAAAGAATGGTACACTGAATCTGAGGACATATTTCTTCTTTTATGTGAGTGGGAAGATAATCATGACTGTCTCTTGACCACTTCCCCAGTGTTGGCAGTATATAGAGAAACCTATATACTGGGTTGGGTTTGTGTGTTCCTTGATAATCACAGTGGAAAGGTGAGGTTTTTTAATACTGTTAAAATTTCCTTCATATGGAGGTGCCCAGCTTGATCCTTCAGTTTTCCTGTCAGCCCTTTGATAAACACTGGCCACATGTAATGAGGGATAAATCAGGAACCTGACTATACCCAGCAACTCCCTATCTGAGAAGACCTTCCCAGTCGAAGTAAATCAATAATACTTTATTGTCGTTTAAGCTTTTTCTACTTTAACCTCCTTTTATTGCTATTTAATATGAAGATACCATGAGATAAATTTTGTTGGTTCCATCTTTTTAAAAGTAAAGTCATCTCTCATGGCCCATTATCTAGAATATATGCTGTGGTTGCTCACCTGTTTTGTGAGCTGGATGTAGTTACAAAAATATATGTGTGGTGTGTATGATTCCAACTTAATGGTCTTTTTTTTTTAACTCTCAGCTTTATTACCAAAGACACACTCTCAGACACTTCATTCAGTCCTCAATTCTTTTTTTTTATATATAAATTTATTTATTTATTTACTTATTTATGGCTGTGTTGGGTCTTCGTTGCTGAGGGCGGGCTTTCTCTAGTTGCAGGGAGCGGGGGCTACTCTTCATTGTGGTGCACGGGCTTCTCATTGCGGTGGCTTCTCTTGTTGCGGAGCACGGGCTCTAGGCGCGCCGGCTTCAGTAGTTGTGGCACATGGGCTCAGTAAATGTGGCTCGTGGGCTCTAGAGCGCAGGCTCAGGAGTTGTGGCGCACGGGCTTAGTTGCTCCGGGGCATGTGGGATCCTCCTAGACCAGGGCTCGAACCCGTGTCCCCTGCATTGGCAGGCAGATTCCCAACCACTGCGCCACCAGGGAAGCCCAAAGATTAAATTCTTAAAGAGAATGTTGAGGATTCCAAAAATAAATTTGAATAATGGATTATTTTCGTGGACAACACACATATTCAATATTTCTTGAATTGCTAACTACTTAAACTACACTTTTTTTTTTTTTTGGTCTGGGGAAATACAGGAAGCAGACAATATTTTAAAAATCCCATATGTAGTTAGGTATAAAACTAATGAATTTAATTTACTTTCTTGAAAATTATTCAGAAAAGACATACAATCAGATTTGTAGGAATGTTATTTTTGGAAAACATTTTATGGGAATAATTTGGAGGAATGTTATTTTGTACTTAAAATTCTGAATATATGTGGTATGATGAGATGATTTCAACATGTTATATAGGCAGCACAGGACAGTGAACCCTGAGAAAGAGGAAACAAATGAGGGAAACCCAGTGATAGACCCACCTTACTGCCTGAAGATTTCTAGGTCACAACACAGGGTGGGGGCACCCTGAGTGTAGATGTGAGTTCAGGGAGGTCAAGGTGGTTGGCGTTCCCAGGACTGAAGCCTGCTTGAGGGTAAAGCTGCACAGAGAGACAGAGACAGACAGAGACAGACATCTCTAGAGGGCCCCAAAGGTGGAGTCTGCAGCTGAATGCCGGTCAGTTAATGTTTGTGAGGAAATATTCCAGGTCAAGAAAAGAGGACCCCAAAGAGAACCAGTAGAACAATCCTGCATCTCACACAGGGCTGGGAATAGTTGTTGTTTCCTCATTCACAATGGGAAATCCTTGAACTACATGGGATATAGGGGAGAGGATGTGGAAGGGGATTGCCCCTCTGGTGGGGAAATCAAGCCCAGATTAAAGACTTCTCTCTCCCCACTAACAGTTTAAAAGCACGCTTTGAAAGTCAAGATTTGTTCCAGAGTTAACCCCACTTCTACACTCCTGTGCAACCATGCCTTCTGTGGCACAAAGAGGCAAAGATAACAGAGAAATTAAAGGCGGTTCCACCCACACTCTTCAAGTAACAGACACCCCTTCTCCCAATTACTCTGGCCTGAAGGAAGGGCTCTCCCAGGGCCACTGGTGCCCATGCCACTGACACCACTCTGCCATTTTGCTGTTGCTACACAGCGCAGCTTCATGACTGAGCCTGATCTTGGGTCAGGGGTGGGAGAGAAAACAAGAAAAAATGAGACTCCCCACCTCCACACTTTCTGTTTTCAGGGGCCTCTTTGCTGATCCTCTGACGGGAAAGAGAGGGTCTCTTGGAGTTTTTCTGTGAGCTCCTGCTGTGCAGTTCAGAGACTGGGGACTTTCTTTGGTCCCGGAGTAAAGCCAGGAAAGAAAAGAGCCAGAGGAAAACCAAATTTTTGTCACTCAGTTCTTTGAGATTATAATTCATTAGACTGATGCGCGGCCTGTGCAAGCACCAGGCTGACCTGGCTCTGCTCAGAGACACCCTCTGGTCTGAGTCTTCTTGTCCCTGACAGTCGATCACTCTCCCCAGCCTCTGCCACCCCCTGCCCTGCTGTGGAGCCGTCGGGCTCACGTGAGCTTTCCGCAGGTATCGGAGCAGTGGGCTATGGCAGTCTGGCCTCTGTCAGAGATCAGGACTTCTCCTGATGTGCTGCTGGGTAAACTACAGCAATGCCTCTCCCACCCCGCTCAGATGCCTCCCCAGTCCAAGAAGCCTCTGCGTTCTACAGCCAGCTCTTCGCCGGGCCCTGGCAGCCCTTGGTCCAGTGCAGAGCTGCGATGTGAAGTATGCTTCGTGGGGCTGGAGTGTTCGCTAGGCTCAGGCTGGGCACGTGCTGGGGCAGTTTTCAATCTGCCATTTCTGCCCTGCCAAGGGAGCCAGCAGGCACACACATACTCCTCACAAGCAGAGCCCAGGCCTCCCACATCCCTCCTGTTAGTCCCAGAGCAACTCCAATCAGCCAAAGGAGCTAGTCTTCCCTACACAATATTATACACTAAATGGTCCAAAAGGGTTGTTTATGTACTTCTTAATGAAAGAAGTTTAATGAGAGAGCTTAAGATTTTAAAGAGAATGTTGGGGATTCAGAAAATTAGTGAAACATTTTGGAAAATAGATTATTTTCATGGAAGATATACACAGTTATATTTTTTGAGTGATTTGCTTACTATAAAAAGAAGAAAACTTCCTTTCTTTAGTTTAGAAAATACAGGAAATGAACAATAGCCAAAAAATACTCTAGATGCAAGTAGGTAAAACATTAGTGAGTTCAATTTACTTTCTAGAAGATTAGTCAGAAAAGACTTTGTAATCATATATGCATTATTGGATTATTTAAATTTCTGGGAATACAGTCCTAAAATGAGAGGATTCTAAGTGATTACTGTATACATATAAATTTTACACTAGACATGGATATCAGCAATTTTACACTAGACATGGATATCAGCAATATTAAAGCAGTGTCCTTTCCTGGGTCAAAATATCAAGTACATATTCTGAGATGTCAGTAGCAGATGTTATGATCTCAGGACGCTGTAACAATTAAGCCATGGCCCATTGGCACAAGATGGAGAAAATGACCACAGGAACCAAAGAGAACGCCTCAAACTCTCCTGATGTATGAATGTCTGATTTATGCCTGAACAGGCACGCATTGCATGTGGGTGTAAAATAGACTTCTCAATAAATCTGCTGTGGTATTTACCTAATGCCATCCATGAAAATCAATTTCATGTGGATTGAGTTCAATGGGAAAGACAAATTCATCATTTTAAAAGGAGTGAATATTAAAAGAAAACCTTTTTGACCCTTTGTTACACAGTGATTTCCTAATAAAGAAAGAAAAACCACAAATTGAATAAGAAAAATGATCAATTAACTATAAACATTAAGCATTTCTGTTATCAAAAGTCATCTTAATGGAAGAGAAATGCTAGGAAAAACACTGTAATCCATAAAACTAGCAAAGGATAAGTGACCAGAATATACCAAGAGACCTGAAAATCTGTAAGACCAATATAAGCCCACTACCCCAAGCACAGAAGGACAAAGAATAAGTTCACAGGAAAGAAAGGCAGATATACATAAAAAGATGCTCAAACTCATAGGAAATCAGAGAAATAAAAATTAAAATCACAATCACTACCTTCAGATATTTTTAAAAATAACATTTATAATATTATTAATATTTTATTTTAATAACATTAATATTTTTTAAAAAACATTAAGCTCTGGTGATGACAAGAGGAACCCAAAATATGTTACAGGAGTAAAAATTGGTACAATTCTCTTGGAAATCAATCTCTAGTGAAATTCAAGTTGAACATATTTAGAATCCTGATTGAATAATCTAGACAAGAACAAGTGCTATATGTGGCAGGTACAAATTGGTCATAACAGCATAATATACAATCACCAAAATAATAATAAAAAAGAAACTCTGGCCAATCTCAACTCCATTACTGGTGAAACGGCTAAGTAAATCTAAGTATAGTCTCATTAAAGAGCATCATATGAGGATTGAGAGCCAGGAAATTAACCTGTGCATATACAGTCAACTAATCTTTGACAAGACCAAGAACACACAGTGAGGAAATGATAGGTTGTTCAATACATGATGTTGGGAGACTTTTAAGTTCCTTCCTGCATAGGGCAGTGCTTAGGTGTTACCAGGGTTAAGAAGTGCTCAAAGGAATTAGGAAAGCTCTTGGACGTTCCCAGCGATCCAGTGGTTAAGAATCCACACTTCCACCGCAGGGGGTGTGCGTTCAATCCCTGGTCAGGGAACTACGATCCCACATGCCTAGCAGCCCTGCCCCCCAAAAAAACAAAAACAAAGGAAAGCTCTTATCCAAAGCACTGGGTGGTGCTTAGCAGTACTGAAGCAATCCTGACTCCAGGCTTCTAAAACACTGGACCCACGAGGGTTGGGTGATCCAGTGCCAGGGGTCCTTAGCCCCTGAATGGGAACATCTAAACCTGGGAGTCACCTAGCAAGGCAGGGTCCTGATGGACCGTAGTGACCATGATCCTGGAATTCTCACCCCTCTTCCTTCTTGACCCAGCACTGACATATTTGCCTCAAAGGTCATGGGATTCCTCCTCTTCTAAGTCAGATCAGTGCTTAGTAACCATCCAGAAGAGCTTCTCTTTCCAGTGGGTAATTCCTGCCATGGGGGTGGAATAGAGGAAGAACACTCATCCCACATGACCCTTTGCTGGGACCCACAGCTTACAGTGAAACCAGGGCTTAGAATCTAGTTTCCAGAAACTCAAATGGAAGGCCCCACCGCAACATCATCAAAACCTGGCATACGTCATTTATTCAGCAAAACAAATATCTAGCAAAGGCCAATGTTGATAAACTTGACAGTCTAGATGAAATGGGTAAATTCATTGGAAGATACACACTACTAAAGCCCACTGAAGATAAAAGTAAGTAAAATGAATAGCTGGATATCCATTAACAGAATTGAATCTGTTATTTAATAAATTACTCTCAGACTTCTCTTTTGAGCAAAAATGAAGTAACAGGGATGGGATTTGCTCTTCTATCTTAAACAAGGACAACCCAGAAATGTGACATATAAAGGCAACAGTTTTCAGACATTTGACAATAAGCATCACAGGAGAGTAGACTTAGGGACCAAAGGAAGGGAGCCTTGTGACAGTCCCATTTTACTGCCTGGAGATTTCTAGACTTGTCACAGGGAGGGGGAACCCAGACAGAGCCCAGTGGTCTCCCCGAGTTGAAGAGACAGGGTTGGAAGTTCAGTAAAACCAAGGTGGCTGGAGTTCCCAGGATCGAGTACTAGTTGAGGGTAGAGTTGCACAGAGAGAGCTCCAGAGAGCTCCCACAGCAGGAGCCTACATCTGAGTACAGATCAGTGAATGCTTGTGAGGAAAATATCCAAGATCAAGGAAAGAACCACCCCAAAGGGGAAGATGGAGCAATACCTCAGGTCACACAGGGCTGGGAATAGTTCCCACTATCCAGAGTGAAAAATCCTCACGGTACAGGGCATATCTTTTAGAACACTCAGGGGGCAGGGAGGTTGGTATTGTCCCAGTGGTGGGGAAAATCCAGCCCAGATTAAAGACTTCTCTGCTTTCTCCTTACACCGTTTATAAGCAAGCCTTGAAAACCAGAGATTCTTCCAGAGTTAACACCACCTTCTAGCCCCTATAGGACTGTGGTGGTCCTCAAGTCAAAGCAACAATAGAAAACACTTAAGAAGATTTCACGCACACACCCCACTTTGGACAATAGGGGCCTCTTTCTGCAGTTCCTCTGGAAAAAGGAAAAAAGGGCTCTCTTGGGACAAAGCGTCCCCATTTGCCATTTTACTGTTGCCACTCACTGTACCTTTTTGACAGTGGCTGATCTTGGGGCAGCACTGGAAGAGAAAAAGAGAAGATGAAAAGAGAAACAGTGATCTCCTCTCACACTTTCCTGTTTGCAGGACCCTCTTTTCCTGGTCCTCTGACTAGAAACCAGGTGTTTACGTTTGAGCTTTTGCTGCATGCGCATGCTGTGCAGATCAGAGAACTGAGTCTTCCTTCAGTTCAGTCAATGCCAGGAAGGAGAAGAGGAAAAATAATTCTACCAACTCACCTCCACTGTGGGTAATTATTCAAGTCTTAACTTCTCTCCTCATTTCACTTTCTAGTTTTAATTTTTCACATTCCTCACATGGTTACTTTTTATGGTCAGTTCAGAGCTTTCAGTTGTAATCTGTAGGTGAGACAGACTATGGAGAATTTCCTCCGTTTTGGCCAGTGCCAGAGTCAATACAAAACTTTTCAGTATGCAACAATTCTTGGACCCCTTCCAAAGATGAGGGCATTATTAGATTGCTTTAAATCCCTAAGCAAATATCTGGAAATCTAGTTATCATTTCTTTTCCACCACAACTTCATAGAAATACATATAATCCCCAAATTATTCCCTAAGCAACTTCTCTTTAAAGAGAGAGAGCAAAAGTTGGAGAGATATACTCCAATAAAGATGTAAAAAAAAAAAAAAGATGGAGAGAGGGAAGGAGAAAGGGGAGTGGGGAGAGAAAGATTGATTCTTCTAAAATAGAAGAAAAAGAAAAAATTGTTTTTCCTTTTGATAAGCTCTCCTAGAAT
This sequence comes from Delphinus delphis, assembly GCF_949987515.2. NCBI lineage: Eukaryota > Metazoa > Chordata > Mammalia > Artiodactyla > Delphinidae > Delphinus > Delphinus delphis. Next base: position 44,528,700 of record NC_082690.1, on the reverse strand, counting down.
CTACTCTTTTAACAGCTTTCCTATCTATCATACTCAGTGTTAACTAGAGTCATTATGGTGGACAACACATCCCCAAAGAGATAGATTTCAGTGTCTGATCACTTTACAAAGTTGTAAGATCTAAGTCAGTGACACTCTCTGAAATGAAATTTCACTGTTAACAGCTTGGATGTTTTGTGCCTGTAAGAAATAAAGTTTACTGTCCATCCTTGAAAATGTATATTCAAGGTATTTTCACTCTACATATCTTCCTTAAAAGTACTGCAGTATCCAAGCATCTAGGTCTTATTATCTATACTACTACCACTCTGAGAAAATATGTGTATGTTCCTAAAAATCTCTGTTCATCATTGAGAGCTACTAATAGAAACATTGAGGAATCAGATCATACACAGTCTATATTTTGCCAGTTAAAATGAATTTCTGAGCCATGTACCTGAACAATAACTTAATTCACATCTTTATTTAATATTTCTCATCGCTTCTTGAGCTGCTAATTGTGTCTACATTATAGTAACTTTTTTTGGTTATATAGCCTTTGCTTTTAATAATTTTCCTACACATTCATTCATTTGTTCCAATATATTTTTGATGTCTCTCATATCCTTAACCAGGTGTTTCATCCCTGGAATGTGGCTGGGAAGAGGACTAACGTTGGCCTTCGCTTCTTGCAGTCTGCAAACTAGAAAAGAAGACCCAAAATCTATTGTGAGTTTTACAAAGAGAAAGAATAAGCTGTTCTTGAGGTCATATTATAATTGACCTAATCTAGTTTGGTAAACTGAGGATTAAAAGAGGAATAGGATTTAGCCAGATGAGTGCAGGGAGAAGAGAATTCTACGCTGCCCTTGAGTTTTGACAAGGACTCTCTGGAAGGAGAAGCCTCTGTGCTTTTTGTTCATGCATTTGGCTGAGTTTCCACACCCATGTATTCTTTAACCTCTAGCAACTTCAGATGGCAAATGAAAAGTACATGTATCCTACCCAATAAAATAAAAGAGATTACTTTTATTTAAATAAAACAGAAAAGACAAATGTACATCGTTAACATTATTACCACTTTAAAAAATAACGCAGCCATGATATCTCCTGAAGGTAAAATGAAGTTAAACACAGTGAAGTATACTTGATTTTCCCCCATTCTAGAAGTCCCCAGGATAGAAGCCCCTCAGCTATTAGAATTGCCGAGACCTTGGTCAGGTTTGGGAGCTGTTCCTGATCATTTGGGTCCACACCAAATGAAAGGTCTGAGAGGGAAAGAGAAAGAGCGTGAGAGGAAATTACAAATGAGGGAACTTCTGGCAACATTAATAAAGCTTATTATACCACATTCATAATCTAGAAACACCCCTATCCAGCCCTGGGGTCTTTGGATATAGTGGGGTAAGAGTGGGCATGTAGAAAAGAGACTGAAATGGTCCTCCACGCTGACACACAGAAGTAGAAAAATATCCTCAGAGTTAAGTAGCATATCATTCCTACTTGTCCAGGATTCATTGCAAAGTCCTATAATCCAGGTGCGAGAGTTTCCCACATTCACCTCCCAGTAATGTTTGCCAGTGGTGAAGGTCTGAGCACCCCATGAAGGAGTATTCTCTGAACTTGCTGGATTACGGGGCACGTCTTGATGGTCAGGACTGCACTGCAAACGTCTCAGGTCTTCAGTCAGAGCCACATGACAATTTCTTATTTTATGATCCAACGTAACATACACTTCAGTAAAAAGAAAACAGTAAAGTCAAAGAACAGAGTTTTAAAGTTCTGAGGGATGGACAAGTGTGGCGGTATTGTGGCAGAGGTTTAGCAACCAAATCTCTGGAACAAAGCAAAGCTGGTTTGCCTTATTTGCTGGGAATATTCCAGCCCACCGTGACCATTTTCAAGGTGCCAGCCATTCAGTAATTGCTCCTAAAATTCTGGAACTTGTAACAATTCGCTCCCATGAGTGTGTCAGTACGAGCTAGCTCCAGAACACCCCTTTACCAAAGGTGACTAGACAGAGTGTGTCACTGGAAATCCAGAGAAAGAACAGGAAGGGCTTCTTGTCTATCTAAAGAGCCAGAAAATCTCTAATCGTACAACTAGATGAAGAAAAATTTTGAGAATACATAAAGATGTGGGATATCAGGCTCTGGCTTATTTTTACTAACTAACTCCTCAAAAACTGAGGAGTTCATTCATAGATGTCAAGAAAATAGCAAAAAAACAAAGAAAAAAACAACCAAAAAACAAAAAAAGAAAATAGCAAAATGGCCCTTAATTCACTTAAGTCCTCTCATTAATCCACTCTCACAAAATAAAATAGTAATAAATATATTATACATTATACTTTAAATATGATATTGTTTTTATTTTTAGTCCTAAATAGTGATCACATTGCTTAACATTTAAGCAAGCAAAAATAAAATAAACCAAAACCCCATCTGTGCCTTTTTTTAGAAGTGATTTCTCTCTTAGGATTTCTAATGGAGCCACCGCTGAATCAGAATCCAGCTCATCCCATCTCAGGCCTGCTTCTCCTTTGTCTGCCAGGCTCACCCTTCAGTTGCATTTGTCTTAAGGGGCCCTCTATGCAACAAATCATGGGTTCAATTTGTTTTGTGGTTGTACTTGTTGTATATAAAAATACTTTTAAGCTTTTTAAAAGTCTTGTGATTTTTCAAATGTAATTATTACATTCAATATTCAGATAAACATTTAAATAACAACATTAAGGTGATTCTAAGAATCTGAATATCCGCATATAACCACAGTTAACTACAAGATGAAATACACTGAATGGATATGCAGTTTTATAGGGCAGAGTGTTCTTTTTTTTAGAATTTTAACTCACCACAAGTAACTATATAAGAAACTGTCATATTCGATTGATTGTTTTTGACAGACTTCAGTCAGCTTTCTCTGACTGATAATTAACAATAAACTATAAAGTTAGTTATAAAGCAGTGCCTGCTTCCCTGTTCTCTGCAAAGAACAGACAGAGCAATGAAGAGAGATCACCAGCATGTATCTAGCCATGAAGGAAATATTACTGCCTTCACCCAGAGAGCTGCCTCTTACCTCGGAAACTGTTAAGCCTTTCCAACATCCCAGTGATGGTCCATGTACTGAGCTGTGGGTCCATAGGCTGAGGAATGTACAGCTGCATTAACTGACTCCTGTAAAAAAAAAAAAAGACGCACTTACTAACAGGGCCAAAGGTACCATTAGCAGTCCACTGATGGGGCTGCATCAGAATCCTCATAATTAGGTGTGAAGGGTGTGAATTTAATTCCTCAGATGGAGGAACACTACAGTTGCTATTATATTTTACAATCTGTTTCCCTGCTCTTAGCATATCAATCTTAGAATATGTCACCTCAATCATAATTGTGTGTTTCCTCTCTTCTAGCTTCCCTAGGGGATCCACAGAGCAATTCCTGAAATCTAATAGGTGGCAAATAGTTAGAATTTGCCATCTGATACATATGGATCCTCAGCACTATCGTATGTTCTTTCTTGATGATTCTACCTCCCTCCTCGTCTCAGCATCCGCCTACCTTCTGCCTCTCTGAGCTTATCTGCCTTTCCCATAGATGACCAGAAATAATCCTCAAATATCAATAATTAGAATTTGGAAATTAGGGGGCAGGAAAAATAGTTGTCTCTTTGCAACTTCTACAGTAAGGCTTGCAACTGAAACTACACTCCCCTCAACCCTACTTTCACCTAAGGGTAGACTATATAAAACCTGGCAGACTTTTAGAGAAGGAAGGAATAAACGCAGACAGAAAGAAGCTTCTCATTAAAAAGGGAGGGTCCATCTCAACAGAAATAGCCTGATCACTATCACAATTACCATGATTTGAATAGGGGGCAAACTTACCTTTTCATTGTGTCTCCCACATCCTGTAAAGAGAAAGAAAGGAAGGCTTAGCTTTCAGCAAAAGCTCTCCTGTTTAGTCTAGTTTGAGGATATGAGATTATACTGGGAAATTCACTATCTCCAGTTTTCTTCCTTGGGGAAAATCATTTGCCATTTCCCTTATCCTTAAAAAGATGAAACCCAGTCTCACATTTACATACAGTTGATAAAATCATACTCTTGATAAAACTGTAAGTCAGAAGATGTTCTTAGGGTGCACGAATGGCTGTGCCTCGTTGTAATCTACAGCTGGATTCACAGCGTTCCGCAAAGTTCTTATAAGGGTGTGAAAGCTGGAACTTCACAACAGAAAGAAGGCATACATCCCATATTCACACATATTACCAAGTACACATACAAAGTTAAATTATCTGCTCACAAGCTGCTCTCTTGCAGCTGGTCAGAAACTGTAAATATAGTCGTCCCTGAGTATATGAGGGGGATTCATTCCAGGACCCCTTGTATACCAAAATCCATGGATGCGCAAATCTCTTATATAAAATGGCACAGTACTTCCATATAATGTATGCACAATTTCCTGTATACTTTAATCACCTCTAGATTACTTATAATACCTAATATAATGTAAATGCTGTGTAAATAGTTGTCAGCATTGACAAATTAAAGTTTTACTTTTTGGAAATTTCTGGGTTTTTTAAAAATATATATTTTCCATCGGCAGTTGGTTGAATCCCCGGATGTGAAACCTATGGGGATATGGAAGGCTAACTGTATAGTAGAGGAATAGAACAAGAAGGTTTGGGAGATTTTCTTCTGGATCTGTTACTTGAACTTTTCCACACAGTTATCCTTCTTCCATATAAGGCAAAAGTGATGTTTCGTCTCCAGATTATACTGGAGGAGCAAAACCCGCCATCATAGAGGCAGAAGAAGAATCTGGACTTTGGAACCAGAAAAATAATGGAGGCCAAAAAGGATATAACTCCAGTGGATATAAATGCTTTCCAAGCAGGCTGGTGTTCAGCACCCTAACGTCCTTCCTTAGTCCTTACCTGGAGCATGTCCACGTCTGCTTTAAGGCACAGTTCCTTCAGCTCCTCATATATTCTTCTCAGGAGTTTCCCCATATGAACCATTCTGGCTACATTTCTCCTGAGTCGCTGAAAAACAATCTTGCCTTCAATTGCCAACATCTCTAAATGTTTTTGCTTTTCTTCCTGGAGATATTGATATACCTTAGGGTATTCAGCTCCTATCATCACCATCCGTAGATTCACAAAGCCCTGCAGTGACATTGGATTAATTAGATCATGTATCTGGATGGTTTTATTCTTCTCCTTTCATCTATTGTCTACGTGTTATGTATAGAATACTTGTCTTAGTTTGTTTGGGCTACTATAACAAAAGCACAATAGACTGCATAACTTATAAATAACAGAATTTACTTCACACAGTTCAGTAAGGTGGGAAATCCAAGATCAGTGCCAGCAGATTTGGTGTATGGTGAGAGCCACTGCCTAGATAGCTATCTTTTTTTTTTTTTTTTTTTTTTTTTGCTTAATAATGATTAAAATATATTCTACTTTACAAAGCACATTCACATACTTGGTTTTCATTTTTTTTACCATATGCATGTATCTTTTTTATTGAAGTGTAATTGATTTACAATATTGTATTAATTTCAGGTATACAGCAAAGTGATTTGGTTATACATACATATATATATATATATGCATATATCTATATTGTTTTTTCCCAATTCTTTTCCATTATAGGTTATTACAAGATATTGAATATAGTTCCCTGTGCTATAAAGTAGGTCCTTGTTGTTTATCTGTTTTTTATATAGTAGTGTGTATATGTTAATCCCAAACTCCTAATTTATCCTTCCCCCCACTTTCCCCTTTGGTAACCATAAGTTTTTTTCTATGCCTGTCGGTCGATTTCTGGTGTGTAAATAAGTTCATTTGTATCATTTTTATTTTTAGATTCCACATATAAGTGATATCATATGATATTTGTCTTTCTCTGACTTAATTCCCACGATATGGTAATCTCTAGGTCCATCCATGTTGTTGCAAATGGCATTATTTCATCCTTTTTCATGGCTGAGTAGTATTCCATTGTATAAGTATACTACGTCTTCTTTATCCATTCATCTGTTGATGGACATTTAGGTTGCTTCCATGTCTTGACCAGATAGTCATCTTTTGGTTGTGTCCTCACATGGCAGGAGGGCCAAGCCTCCACAGGGCTTCTTTTATAAGAATCCCACTCATAAGGACTCTGCCTTCATGACCTAATCACCTCCCAAAGGCACGACCTCCTAACACCATCACTTTGGGGGTTAGAATTTCAACATTTGAACTTGGTGGGGGGGGAGACCCAAACTTTTGGACCATACCTTCTGTTTTCTCTGCTCCAGAAGGATGGTTTCTCAGAGAACTGCTGGTTCACTCCCTTCGCTTCTTTAGATCTCTACCCTGATGTAACGTTCATAATGAGTCTTCCCTGACCAGCATACTTTCTCCCCAAGCCTGTACTATTTATACACATCCCTGCTTTAATTTTCTCCCAAGAACTTTACAAATGTGAGGTATTATAAATGTTACTCTTTTTTATTTGTCACATGACTTCTCTTACTAGATTATAACCAACTGGGGTCAGTGATTTTCTTCCTTTTGTCCATTTCTGTACCTCTTTGTGGGCCTAGAACAGTGAGCAATGCATCATATGCCCTCCTATGAATGAGTGGTTTATTAGGAAATCCATCCTAAATGATCAAGAAAATTTTATTATTGCCTTTGGTATTTTCACAGCACTGTATACAAATTTCTGTTTAATGACATATTCTATACCATAGCCTGTTGATATGTCTTCTTTAGAAGTGATTGAGTTCTTTGAAAATAAAAATGTAGTTTATTTTTATTAAATCTTCAGTTTCAGGTTCCCAGTTCATATATGTGAATCAATGAATGATACAACCCAAAATCCTTAGGTAGACGTTCACAATCTTGCCATGGTTATAATTACATTTCTAGCCGTAACTCTCACTGCCTGCTTCATACCCTATGTACTAATTAATAGGAGCTACTTGCAGGTCCCAGACAATTCCATGATTTGTCTCATTTTTAGCTTTCTTGTCCCTTAGGTGTCTGTGTCATAAATACCCATTAATTTACAGATTCTACTAACACATTAGCATTGGGATGATTTTTACTTGTTTGAGAAGATTTTCTTAACATTCAAAGTTTATTAATCTCCTACAGAACTCTATTTTTACCTCCATCCCAGTGACCATTGCATTTTGTTTTGTGATACTGCATTTTCTTGTCCCTGCTAAAGTATAATATTAGTGGTAGACATTGCTTCATCAAGAAAATCAGGAAAAACCTTTTAGTTACATATTGGGTTCATTCAACATGAAATCCTATATTGAAGGTCATGTATGTAGCTCTCTCTGATCACTCACTCAGGGGACATTATGATTTAATTCAAGTTCTTCCACTGTAAGTTACGAGGCTATTTGTCCCAAGCTGGTTCCAGTGGATACAGGGTCTACTGCTTACCTCCCATACTCTGAATATGTTGGTCACTTTTTTTATATTTCTCTGATTTTCTTTTTTCTTTTTCCAAATAGATTTCATTTGCATCAGAAGGTTCTCCTGCAAAATAACTATAAATTGGAGTACTAGAAAAGCAAAGGTAGTACATTTCAGATACTTAAAACAAGATAGAAGTGTATGAACATGGGACAAACAGTAAAGAGAGCAGAGATGTCAGTGATTTTCCTTGGGAAACTAACTGATAAATCAGAGATCAACCAAAAATAGAATGCCTAAATTTAGAAAATGTAATCTATTATCTGAGGAATCTAACACTGATATTGTAGTAACCTGGTCAATTTTCAGAAGTGAATCTTGCTTTATATTTAATTGTGAAATATTAGCCCTCAGTTTTCCTATGGCACTATAAGAAAATATTGGCCAGTGTTTCTAAATCTGCTATAATTAGAACAGGATCATCGTAATCATAGTTGTAGGAGCCAATGACTGTTACTGAAACTAGAGATTTATCCAGCACGTTACTTACACTGAAATACCAGCACCCTAATTCTCATCAATTTCATCATCATTCCTGTCTTTCAGCCCAACAGAATTTAAACTTAAGGAGAACAAGAATGTTGTCTAGTTTCTTCACTGCTTTATCCCTAGATTTCAGAATAGTGCCTGGCATGTGGTGTTCAGAAATTCGATTTGTTTCCTACATAAAATAATAATAACAATCAATGTATTTGCCTCATTGCCTATCAGATACAGGGTCGTCCACATTTCAAAGGCATTCAGAGATATCACTTACCCTGTAGTGCTCTGCAACCTGCTTTACTGGATAGTGTTCATGCGTGGCATGCTCTGGGGAATGAGAGCAGAACAAACACAGCAGGCTCTTGTCAGTTTGACAGAAGTAGAGCTTTATCACTTGGTGTATCCTACACATCTGCTTGGCAGAGCTAGGTAACTGGCAGACAACTGATCCTCTGGTAGGAAGAACATGTTCCTTAGCAAAAATAGTGCTTTTGAAGTCCATTTTCGGAGATACTGCCTTGCACACAGGACAGCAAGGAGCTGTTTGGACATCTTCCCACAAGAGACAGAGGCAAGGAGTACAAAATCTGTGCCCACAGCTAATGGTGACAGGGTCTGTGAAATTGTCCTTGCAGATGGAGCAGATGAACTCACTGGGGAAACACTGCGTGAAAGCAGATTCCATGTTTCTGAGAAAATAAAAGGAAAGGACATTCTTTACCCTTGGCATGTGAGTTGAGCTTTGAGCCTTCTCTCACTAATACACATATGTACTGTAGGAGGACAGGCCATGTTTTGAATAGGATGGCGAGGCACAAAGAGAGTCCTACAGACTGGTAAAATGCATTATTATTTTCTTACATTGGCCTCCAGCACTACTTCTCATTTCCCTATTAGAAATCCAGGATTTTTCACATATATTATCTCTCTTTCAAAGACAAAGAAATCAGAGGTTCTGGGCTCATTCATAGGCAGTGCGTCATATTGTGTCCAAAACTATCACAATTTTCCCCTTTTTTCCTCTCTCTGATTGGTTAGCACAGGGTATTTGTTCCAATTCTGGCCAATGAAATAAGAAACTAAGACTCCTAGGACAATTCCAGAAAAGATTTTCTTGCTTCAGAAGAGATGTGTGGAATTAAAAAAAAAAACACTGCTTTTTCTGTTTCTGGACATTTTTTGGATACAATACCCATTTGCATAGCCATCTCGTGGTCACAACGTGAACTAGCCTAAGGAGAAAAGACAATAGTCTAAGGATAACAAAAAAGATGGAAAGAAACTGGGTTCTTAACAATGACATTGAACAATAGTTACCTAATTCTGGAGACGCCAATTTCTGACTAAATTAACACAAATCCCTATACTAAAGGCCTAACAGAAGAAAGTTTGTGCTCACTACCACATAAAAAAAGAACTTAGCACAGTATCTACTGTCATATGTGATACGTCAGGGGTTCAACAAAAATTATGAGGCATATCATAAGGCAAGAAAAATGTAGTCTGAACAAAGCAGTCATCAGAACCAGACTTAGATACAACACAGTTGTTAGAACCATCAGACAAAGAATTTAAAATAACTGTGATTAGTATGTTAAAGGCTTTTATAAAAAATGCAGACAACATGCAAGATAGGTAATTTCAGGAGAGGGATGAAAACTATAAGACAATCAGATAGGCTAGATATAATATATGCAGAGAATTTTGTGTTTGCGTTCAGGAGTAGTTGCAATACAAGAAAGAAAAGTATCAGTGACCATAAATGGTAGGTCAATATAAAATACCAAAACTAAACACAAAGAAGAAAAACGAAGAGTAAAAAATTAAAACAGAACAGAGCATCAAAGAGCAGAAGGACAACATTAAATGCTGTTTAACATTGTTTAGCATCTGTGTAATTAGATTTCCAGAAGGAAAATAAAGATATAACAGAGCAAAAGAAACATTTAAAGAAATAATTTGAGAGACTCTTCCAAAATTAGTGACGGACACTAAAATAAAGATCTACGAGGGAAGATGGCGGAAGAGTAAGACGCGGAGATCACCTGCCTCCCCACAGATACATCAGAAATACATCTACACACGGAACCGCTCCTATAGAACACCCACTGATCTCTGGCAGAAGACCTCAGACCTGCCAAAAGGCAAGAAACTCCCCACGTACCTGCGTAGGGCAAAAGAAAAAAAAAAACAGAGACAAAAGGATAGGGACGGGACCTGCACCAGTGGGAGGGAGCCAAGAAGGAGGAAAGGTTTCCACACACTAGAAGTCCCTGCGTGGGCGGAGACTGTGGGTGACGGAGGGGGGAAGCTTCGGAGCCTTGGAGGAGAGCTCAGCAACACGGCTGCGGAGGGCAAAGCAGAGAGATTCCCGCACAGAGGATCAGGGCCGACTGGCACTCACCAGCCCGAGAGGCTTGTCTGCTCACACGCGGGGACAGGCGGGGATGGGAGCTGAGGTTCCGGCTTCGGTTGGAGCACAGGGAGAGGACTGGGGTTAGCGGCGTGAAAACAGCCTGACGGGGTTAGTGCGCCACAGCTGGCCGGGAGGGAGTCCGGGAAAACGTCTGGAGCTGCCGAAGAGGCAAGAGACTTCTTCCCTCTTTGTTTCCTGGTGCACGAGGATAGGGGATAAAGAACGCTGCTTAAAGGAGCTCCAGAGACGGGCGAGAGCCGCGGCTAACAGCGCGGACCACAGAGCCGGGCATGAGGCACTAAAGCTGCTGCTGCCGCCACCAAGAAGCCTGTGTGCGAGCACAGGTCACTCTCCACACCTCCCCTCGCGTGAGCCTGTGCAGCCCACCACTGCCAGGGTCCCGTGATCCAGGGACAACTTCCGCGGGAGAACGCACGGCGCGCCTCAGGCTGGTGCAACGTCACGCCGGCCTCTGCCGCCGCAGGCCCGCCCCCGCACTCGCTGCCCCTCCCTCCCCGCAGTCTGAGTGAGCCAGAGCCCCCAATCAGCGGCTCCGTTAACCCCGTCCTGTCTGAGCGAAGAACAGACGCCCTCAGGCGACCTACAGGCAGAGGCGGGGCCAATTCCAAAACTGAGCCCCAGGAGCTGTGAGAACAAAGAAGAGAAAGGGAGATGTCTCCCAGCAGCCTCAGGAGCAGCGGATTAAAGCTCCACAATCAACTTGATGTACCCTGCATCTGTGGAATACCTGAATAGACAATGAATCATCCCAAATTGAGGAGGTGGACTTTGGAAGTAAGATAGATTATTTTTTCCCGTTTCCTCTTTTTGTGAGTGTGTATGTGTATGCTTCTGTGTGAGATTTTGTCTGTATAGGTTTGCTTTCACCATTTGTCCTAGGGTTCTGTACGTCCGTATTTTTTACTTCAAAAAAATTTTTTTTCTTAATAATTATCTGTTATTTTAATAACGTTATTTTATTTTATCTTACTTTATTTTATCTTCTTTCTTTCTTTCTTTCTCTTTCTTTCTTTCTTTCTTTCTTAGTTTCTTTCTTTCTTCCTTCCTTCCTTTCTTCCTTTCTTTCTATTTTTTCTCCCTTTTACTCTGAGCCATGTGTATGAAAGGCTCTTGGTGCTCCAGCCAGGAGTCAGTGCTGTGCCTCTGAGGTGGGAGAGCCAACTTCAGGACACTGGTCCACAAGAGACCTCCCAGCTCCATGTAATATCAAACAGCAAAAATCTCCCAGAGATCTCCATCTCAACACCAAGACCCAGCTTCACTCAACGACCAGCAAGCTACAGTGCTGAACACCCTATGCCAAACAACTAGCAAGACAGGAACACAACCCCACCCATTATCAGAAAGGCTGCCTAAAATCATAATAAGGCCACAGACACCCCAAAACACACCACCAGACGTGGACCTGCCCACTAGAAAGACAAGATCCAGCCTCATCCACCAGAACACAGGCACTAGTCCCCTCCACCAGGAAGCCTACACAACCCACTGAACCAACCTTAGCCACAGGGAACAGACACCAAAAACAACAGGAACTATGAACCTGCAGCCTGCAAAAAGGAGACCTCAAACACAGTAAGATAAGGAAAATGAGAAGACAGAAAAACACACAGCAGATGAAGGAGCAAGGTAAAAACCCACCAGACCTAACAAATGAAGAGGAAATAGGCAGTCTACCTGAAAAAGAATTCAGAATAATGATAGTAAAGATGATCCAAGATCTTGGAAATAGAATAGACAAAATGCAAGAAACATTTAACAAGGACCTAGAAGAACTAAAGAGGAAACAAGCAACGATGACCAACACAATAAATGAAATTAAAAATACTCTAGGAGGGATTAATAGCAGAATAACTGAGGCAGAAGAAAGGGTAAGTGACCTGGAAGATAAAATAGTGGAAATAACTACTGCAGAGCACAATAGAAAAAAGAGGGGCTTCCCTGGTGGCACGGTGGGTGGGAGTCCGCCTGCCGATGCAGGGGGCGCAGGTTCATGCCCCAGTCTGGGAGGATCCCACGTGCCGCAGAGTGGCTGGGTCGCTGGGCCTGCGCGTCCGGAGCCTGTGCTCCGTGGCGGGAGAGGCCACGGCAGTGAGGGGTCCACGTGCCACAAAAAAAAAAAAAAAGAAAAAAAAAGAAAATATAATGAAAAGAACTGAGGACAGTCTCAGAGACCTCTGGGACAACATTAAATGCACCAACATTCGAGTTATAGGGGTCCCAGGAGACGAAGGGAAAAAGAAAGTTACTGAGAAAATATTTGAAGAGATTATAGTTAAAAACTTCCCTAATATGGGAAAGGAAATAGTTAATCAAGTCCAGGAAGCACAGAGAGTCCCATACAGGATAAATCCAAGGAGAAACATGACAAGACTCATATTAATCAAACTATCAAAAATTACATACAAAGAAAACATATTAAAAGCAGCAAGGGGAAAACAACGAATAACACACAAAGGAATCCCCATAAGGCTAACAGCTGATCTTTCAGCAGAAACTCTGCAAGCCAGAAGGGACTGGCAGGATATATTTAAAGTGATGAAGGAGAAAAACCTACACCAAAGATTACTCTACCCAGCAAGGATCTCATTCAGATTTCATGGAGAAATTAAAAGCTTTACAGACAAGCAAAAGCTGAGAGAGTTCAGCACCACCAAACCAGCTTTACAACAAATGCTAAAGGAACTTCTCTAGGCAAGAAACATAAGAGAAGGAAAAGACCTACAATAACAGACCCAAAACAATTAAGAAAATGGGAATAGGAACATACATATCGATAATTACCTTAAATGTAAAGGGATTAAATGCTCCCACCAAAAGACACAGGCTGGCTGAATGGATATAAAAACAAGACCCATAAATATGCTGTCTACAAGAGACCCACTTCAGACCTAGGGACACATACAGACTGAAACTGAGGGGATGGAAAAAGATATTACATACAAAGGGAAATCAAAAGAAAGCTAGAGTAGCAATTCTCATATCAGACAAATTGACTTTAAAAGAAAGACTATTACAGGAGACAAAGAAGGACACTACATAATGATCAAGGGATCTGTCCTAGAAGGAGACATAACAATTGTAAATATTTATGCAGCCAATATAGGAGCACCACAATACATAAGGCAAATACTAACAGCCATAAAATGGGAAATCGACAGTAACACAATCATAGTAGGGGACTTTAACACCCAACTTTCAGCATTGGACAGAGCATCCAAAATGAAAATAAATAAGGACACACAAGCTTTAAATGATACATTAAACAAGATGGACTTAATTGATATTTATAAGACATTCCATCCAAAACAACAGAATATACATTTTTCTCAAGTGCTCATGGAACATTCTCCAGGATAGATCATATCTTGGGTCACAAATCAAGCGTTGGTAAATTTAAGAAAATTGAAATCATATCAAGTATCTTTTCTGACCACATCACTATGAGACTAGATATCAATTACAGGAAAAGATCTGTAAAAAGTACAAACACATGGAGGTTAAACAATGCACTATTTAATAACGAAGTGATCACTGAAGAAATCAAAGAGGGAATCAAAAAATACCTAGAAACAAATGACAATGGAGACACGATGACCCAAAACCTATGGGATGCAGCAAAAGCAGTTCTAAGAGGGAAGTTTATAGCAATACAATCCTACCTTAAGAAACAGGAAACATCTCAAATAAACAACCTAACCTTGCACCTAAAGCAATTAGAGAAAGAAGAACAAAAAAAAAAACCCAAAGTTAGCAGAAGGAAAGAAATCATAAAAATCAGATCAGAAATAAATGAAAAAGAAATGAAGGAAACGATAGCAAAGATCAATAAAACTAAAAGCTTGTTCTTTGAGAAAATAAACAAAATTGATAAACAATTAGCCAGACTCATCAAGAAAAAAAGGGAGAAGACTCAAATCAATAAAATTAGAAATGAAAAAGGAGAAGTAACAACTGACACTGCAGAAAAACAAAGGATCATGAGAGATTACTACAAGCAACTCTATGCCAATAAAATGAACAACCTGGAAGAAATGGACAAATTCTTAGAAACGCACAACATGCCGAGACTGAACCAGAAAGAAATAGAAAATATGAACAGACCAATCACAAGCACTGAAATTGAAACTGTGATTAAAAATCTTCCAACAAACAAAAGCCCAGGACCAGATGGCTTCACAGGCGAATTCTATCAAACATTTAGAGAAGAGTTAACACCTATCCTTCTCAAACTCTTCCAAAATATAGCAGAGGAAGGAACACTCACAAACTCATTCTACGAGGCCACCATCACCCTGATACCAAAACCAGACAGAGATGTCACAGAGAAAGAAAACTACAGGCCAATATCACTGATGAACATAGATGCAAAAATCCTCAACAATGTACTAGCAAACAGAATCCAACAGCACATTAAAAGGATCATACACCATGGTCAAGTGGGGTTTAACCCAGGAATGCAAGGATTCTTCAATATACACAAATCAATCAATGTGATACACCATATTAACAAATTGAAGGAGAAAAACCATATGATCATCTCAATAGATGCAGAGAAAGCTTTTGACAAAATTCAACACCCATTTATAATAAAAACCCTGCAGAAAGCAGGCATAGAGGGAACTTTCCTCAACATAATAAAGGCCATATATGACAAACCTACAGCCAACATCATCCTCAATGGTGAAAAACTGAAACCATTTCCACTAAGATCAGGAATAAGACAAGGTTGCCCACTCTCACCACTATTATTCAACGTAGTTTTGGAAGTTTGAGCCACAGCAATCAAAGAAGAAAAAGAAATAAAAGGAATCCAAATTGGAAAAGAAGAAGTGAAACTGTCACTGTTTTCAGATGACATGATACTCTACATAGAGAATCCTAAGGATGCTACCAGAAAACTACTAGAGCTAATCAATGAATTTGGTAAAGTAGTAGGATACAAAATTTATGCACAGAAATCTCTTGCATTCCTGTACATTAATGATGAAAAATCTGAAAGTGAAATTAAGAAAACAATCCCATTTACCATTGCAACAAAAAGAATAAAATATCTAGGAATAAACCTACCTAGGGAGACAAAAGACATGTATGCAGAAAATTATAAGACTCTGATAAAACAAATTAAAGATGATACAAATAGATGGAGAGATATACCATGTTCTTGGATTGGAAGAATCAGCATTATAAAAATGACTCTACTACCCAAAGCAATCTACAGATTCAATGCAATCCCGATCAAACTACCACTGGCATTTTTCACAGAAATAGAAAAAAAAAATTCACAATTTGTATGGAAACACAAAAGACCCCGAATAGCCACAGCAATCTTGAGAACAAAAAATGGAGCTGGAGGAATCAGGCTCCCTGACTTCAGACTATACTACAAAGCTACAGTAATCAATACAGTATGGTACTGGTACAAAAACAGAAACATAGATCAATGGAACAGGATAGAAAGCCCAGAGATAAAGCCATGCACATATGGTCACCTTATCTTTGATAAAGGAGGCAAGAATATACAGTGGCTAAAAGACAGCCACTTCAATAAGTGATTCTGGGAAAACTGGACAGCTACATGTAAAAGAATGAAATTAGAACACTCCCTAACACCATACACAAAAATAAACTCAAAATGTATTAAAGACCTAAATGTAAGGTCAGACACTATTAAACTCTTAGAGGAAAACATAGGCAGAACACTCTATGACATAAATCACAGCAAGATCCTTTTTGACCCACCTCCTAGAGAAATGGAAATAAAAACAAAAATAAACCAATGGGACCTAATGAAACTTAAAAGCTTTTGCACAGCAAAGGAAACCAAAACCAAGACAAAAAGACAACCCTCAGAATGGGAGAAAATATTTGCAAATGAAGCAACTGATAAAGGATTAATCTCCAAGATTTACAAGCAGCTCATGCAGCTCAATAACAAAAAAACCAAAGAACCCAATCCAAAAATGGCCAGAAGACCTAAATAGACATTTCTCCAAAGAAGATATACAAATTGCCAACGAACACAAGAAAGAATGTTCAACATCATTAATCATTAGAGAAATACAAATCAAAACTACAATGAGAATCATCTCACACCGGTCACAATGGCCATCATAAAAAAATCTACAAACAATAAACGCTGGAGAGGGTGTGGAGAAAACGGAACATTCTTGCACTGTTGGTGGGAATGTAAATTGATAGAGCCACTATGGAGAACAGTATGGAGGTTCCTTAAAAAACTACAAATAGAACTACCATATGACCCAGCAATCCCACTACTGGGCATATACCCTGAGAAAACCATAATTCAAAAAGAGTCATGTACCAAAATATTCATTGCAGTTCTATTTACAATAGCCAGGACATGGAAGCAACCTAAGTGTCCATCATGGGACGAATGGATAAAGAAGATGTGGCATATATACAATGGAATATTACTCAGCCATAAAAAGAAAGGAAATTGAGATATTTGTAGTGAGGTGGATGGACCTAGAGTCTGTCATACAGAGTGAAGTAAATCAGAAAGAGAAGATCAAATACCGTATGCTAACACATGTATATGGAATCTAAGGGGAAAAAAAAAAAAGGTCATGAAGAACCCAGGGGTAAGACGGTAATAAAGACACAGACCTACTAGAGAATGGACTTGAGGATATGGGGAGGGGGAAGGGTAAGCTGTGACAAAGTGAGAGAGTTGCATGGACATATATACAGTACCAAACATAAAATAGATAGCTAGTGGGAAGCAGCCACATAGCACAAGGAGATCAGCTCGGTTGTTTGTGACCATCTAGAGGGGTGGGATAATGAGGGTGGGAGGGAGGGAGATGCAAGAGGGAAGAGATATGGGAACATATGTATATGTATAAAACTGATTCACTTTGTTATAAAGCAGAAACTAACACAACATTGTAAAGCAATGATACCCCAATAAAGATGTTAAAAATAAAAAAACATAAGTAAGGAATGAAAAAATAAATAAATAAAATAAGATATATTAAAAAAAAGATCCACGATTTTCAGAGAATATGAAACAGAAAAATACAAAATGAATAAGCAAACAAAAAACACACTCAGGCAAGTCATATTCAAACTGAATAAAAACCAATAACAAAGAGAAATTCTTGAAGGGAGCCACTGAAATAGAAAAAAGAGAAATGAAGATTATATACAGAAGAATAAAGACAAAAATTATGGCAGAAAGTTTATCAGAAACCATGCAAGCAAGAAGACAGGTAAGTGACATCTTTAGATTGCTGAAAGAAAACAACTGTCAACCCACAATTCTATATCCAGTGAAAATATACTTCAACAGTAAAATAAATATTAGAATTTTCCAAAAAAAGACAATGAGAGAATTCAGTTCCATCAGGCCTAATCTGTAAGAAATACACAGCGAAGTTCTTCAGCAAAAGCATATGATGCTGGGAAGAAAACTGATCTACAAAATGAAGAACACTGGAAATTCAATAAAGACAAAACATATGCTCTTATATTTTAATTTTTTAAAGATAACTTACTGTTTAAAGCAATAGTTTAACAATGTATGTGTTTATGAAACTTATGACAACGATGACACAAGAAATGGAAAAGAGGAATTGGAAATACTATAAGGATTTTACATTACATGAAAAGTAATATAGTATTACTGAAGGTGGATGAAGTTTGTTTAAAGAGGTATATTTTTAACTATATGTATTCATAGATGACATGACTGTGAGTGTAGAAAATTCCAAAGTATCTACTAAAAAAATCCTGGAAGTAATAAGTAAGTTTAACAAGGTCAGAGAATAAAAGGTCAATATATAAAAGTTGATTTCATTCCCATATACAAGTAATGAAAAACTTGTATTTTAATTTTTTTGAACCTCATATTTATAATAACTTGAAAAAGTGAATTAACAAAATGCAATAAGTTCTAGAGGTCTGATATACAACATTATAGCTATACTTAACAATAATGTATTATATAATTAAAAATGTGTTAAATGGGTAGATCTCATGTTAAGTGTTTTTATACTACAAAAAGAAGATAAATTAAAGAGGCAAAGGAAACTTTTGCAGGTAATGTATTGATATGTTCATTGTCTTGACTGTGATGGCGGCTTTGTAAGTGTTTACATATATCAAAAGTTTGTCAAATTGTACATTTTAAGTATGTGGAGTTTATTCTTTGTCAATTATGTCTGAACACATAATTTTAAGTTGTAAGAAAGTGAATTAACTAGTTATCATTTTAAACAAAATATGTGCAGGATTAGCATGGCAACAGCTACAGAACATTGATGAAAGAAAAGAAAGATCTAGATAAACGGAGAAACATATCATGTTCATACACTGAACAATTTAATACTGATAAGGTGGTAATTTTCCTATATATGATCTATCAATTCAGTGTAATCTCTAACAAAACTCTAGAAAAATTTTGTAGGTACCCACAAGATGTTTTTAAAATTTGTTATGGTATACCAAACAAATAGAATAGCCAAAACAATCCTAAAAAATAAAATCAGAATACTCACGTTACTTGATTTTAAAACTTAGTGGAATTCCACAGTATTACAACAACACAGTATTGAGAAAAGGATAGACATACTGATCGTTAGAACTAAACAGAAAGTGAAGAGGAGACCTGCAGAAATACAGTCAGCTGATTTTTTACAAGTGTAATGGCACTTCAATGGAGAAAGAACAGCCTTAGATAAAACACCAAAAGTACAACCCATGAAAGAAATATAGATAAATTTGACTTTATCAAAATTTAAAACTTTCACTCTCTGAAAGATATAATTATAAGAATGTAAACCAATCCACACTCTGAGAATATATTTGCAGTCAAACAACTGATAAGGAACTCATATTCAGAATATAAAATGAACACTTAAAACTCAAAAATTAGAAAGCAAACAACCCAATTTTTTACATGGGCAACAGATATAAACTTCACTAAAGAACATATTTAGATGGCAAATGAGCATATGAAAATGTGCTCAAGCATTAGGCATTAGAGGCATTGGAATTAAAACCACAATGACACATTGCTATATGTCTGTTAGAACGGCTAAAATAAAATTTTTAAAAACTGACAACATCAAATGCTGGTAAGGATGCAGAGCAACAAGAACTCTCCTTTACTGCTAGTGGGAGTGAACAATGGTACAGTCACTCTGGGAGACAATTTGGCAGTTGACTTTGTTTGTTTTGTTTTTATAAAACTAAACGAAGAATCATCACACAGCTCAGCAATTTCATTCCGAGATATTTATCCAAATGAACTGAAAAGCCTGACAAGACAGAAGACAAGACTTCTCTGGATCCACAAAGATCACAGAAATGTCTCACTCTTCCTATTAAACCTGGAACTACTATGAAGGGAGACACTGCAGAGGTTTCTCCCCTACGAGTCAATAGGGAACCCCCTCAAAATTTGCCCCACCTCCTCTCCTGGCTTCCTTAAGCCTCAGCAAAGCCTAACCATGAAGACATTTAGCCTGAGAATTAAGATACTATATCCTAAAGAAGCTGGGAGAATTATCCAGCATGTACTTGAAGAAATTGTGAGAGTCCCCTTAGGACTGGATTTTGAGCATGCCTGATCAAGGGGGCTAGAACATAAAACAGGATAAAAGAGAGTTTATTGGTCTGGGAGCACCTTCTCAGGATATAGGATATAACACTCTGGAAGGATATTAGAAGATTAGAACATTTGTGGCTTGCAGGCTCCTACAAGCCTGGAAAAAGCAATGGCCCATGCTTAGTAACAATGAAATGCATGAATTGCTCTGTAAGATGGGACAGGACGGGATTAAAAGGCAAAAGAGGCTTCCCTGGTGGCACAGTGGTTGAGAGTCCGCCTGCCGATGCAGGGGACACGGGTTCGTGCCCCGGTCCGGGAAGATCCCACGTGCCGCGAAGCGGCTGGGCCCGTGAGCCATGGCCGCTGAGCCTGCGCGTCCGGAGCCTGTGCTGCGCAACGGGAGAGGCCACAACAGTAAGAGGCCCGCGTACCGCAAAAAAAAAAAAAAAAAAAAAAAAAAAAAAAAGGCAAAAGGGCATTTGTATCTTGGAGTGGATATATTATGAGGTCAGAAGGTCAACCATAGCACTGTGTTTGTCAATAAAGAGAATACGCTATTCACCAAGGTTATCACAAATGTGCCGGTGAGAGGGATCTAGCATCAGAAAGAAGTTCAGTGGTAGCTATCCTCTCCAGGATTGGGATGATGATAAAAGTGCTTACAGAGCTTGGCTACTGATATCACTCAGATGATAGGGCATTTAACTGCCAGATGCCAGCAGACTGCATTTTTGTAATGGCCAGCAAGATTAAGCAGGAACCAAGATGGCTTGGCCCACATGGAATTGCAGAGATGGTTAATAAAATGAATAGGATCCCCGGGGGCAGAACAGATACAAGAGAAGCCAAGAATACTGCTTTAAGATATAATCAAAAGAAATCAAGAAAGTGTGATCAGGAGGCAGAGGGTTGTTTTCTCCAATTAATGTAATGATCCTTTTTTCCAGTTCCCAAGACTGAGACAATTTTCAGACTTCGAACTCCTTGATTGATGAGGTGACCACATCCCTAGGCGTAAGTTCCCTGTGACACCGTGACACAGTATTATATACTGTAATGATTACCCAGTCCTAATCCAAAGGGACCTATGGCTAATAACTCAAGTGACTGTTCATTAGGAAAATGGGAAGATGCATACATTTAGATTTCACACAGGGTATGAGATTTAATTGATACCTGGAGACCTGAAGCGTAACCCTCACCTCATGTTAGACTGGGAACTAATGAGAATCAGGTAAGAAATGCAGCTCTGGAAAATCCCAGAGCATAGTGAGTCTGTTGGGTCTGTAGACCCACCTAGTGGTCATTCTCTTGGTAACTGAACATGCACTGGAAACACAGAAGACCTCACGCACAAGTCTGGCAGTTGACGCTCTCTGAGTTACCTCAGCTGGGGCTGTTGCCCAGAATATCTTCATATAACCTCTTCATGTAGTTGTTTGGGGGCTTCCTCACAGCATAGTAGTTTGCTTCCTAGAGCGAGGATCCCATTACTGTCAGATGGAAGTTATTCTACCTTTTGTGCAACACAGAGTGTCTTATCTGTTATTGCCACAACCCTACCCATGTTCAAAGGGACGGAACACTTTCAACGGGGAGCAGTATTGAAGTTACATTGTAGGAAGAGAATGAGGGATGGGATATATTGTTGAGTCTATTTGGGGGTAAGGAGGGGAGGAATAAAACCCGCTATATCTGCTCTTCCTAAGAAGCTGATCTCAGGGATCTGCATCCAGAGAGTGAGGGCCCTGGATATAGTGGATTCAATGAGATAGCTCCACACTTCAAGCTCCAGATTTCTATTAAATGCATCTCTAGTTCTCTGGAAAATTGGCACAGTAAATATTTCTTCTGTTGTGGGGTCCTTCAAGGACAACTGGACAATTACTCTGAATACAACATAGTAAAAGAGTGTTGACACAGATATGCACAATACTGAGTGGGAGAGATGTTCATCTCCTCATACAGCACCAGGAAAAGACTTGGTGATTCTAGGACTGAGTGGTGAAGAAGGTCAGTACCTCTCCTCTGCAGGAAACCCCTTCTGATGTCTCCATATTTCACTGAAAGTCTTATTAATATGGGCCTTGTGGACTTCTGTCCATGGGAGTATTTCTGAGTAGAGGGTGGCATATCCTGCCTTTAATAGACAGATGTTAAAAACCCATAGCTGAGTCATCCACTGGACTTTACCAGTAACTGTGGCCCGAAGAGACTGAAACTTGCCCCCACTCTCAGACAGAAATTGCTCCATTCTCACAGTCCCCGTGCCTCCCATACTCTGAAGGGACAGTCAGCCTAGTTCTTGTGGCCTCCCACTCTTCTGGATTGTGGAAGTTTCTGATGCTGGCTCTGAGACATGGCATCTCTTTGCAAAAATCTAGTGTCTATATTACCATTCTGCTGTGAAGGAACAGGCCCTGTCCTTGCCACAGGCTTTTGACTGTCTTCTTATATGCACCTCTCCTCTGGCCCTACTGAACCATGATGTCTGACAAAATCACTCTGACATCTTTCTCCTTCTCCTTCAGTCCTCTGTCTGGCCCGGATCTCCGTACGAAAATCTGGAATGTCTCTACCCACATTCCAGGGCTCTGCCCTGGCTCTTCACTTTCATAACGAAAGATGTGTTGATCATCTAAATATCCCAGAGTGAGAAATGGCTGCTGCTTGTTCTTACCTGAGACCCAGCAATAAAGATGTAGGATCAAAGGGAGGAAGTGGCAAAAGAAGTTTTCCAGAATGTTCAGTCAGGTTCCTGTGATGTGGCCTCATTTCCAGAAGCTGGAGTGAAGGTTCTCCTGTCCTGACTGATTCCACAAACATGTGAGGAGGTCATGCCTAACAGGACAAGGGGTATTTGGGATTATGTAATAGGAAGAAAGGAAGAGGAAAGTAAAGTCCAGGTAAAGGATCAGAGATGAGACTAGAACAATAGAGACATGAGGAGTAGAGAGGAACTTAGAGAAAGCAGTGCAAAAGAGATGCATTTGTAGAGAAATTAGCACAAAAGGGTTACTGTGACCCTGCGGGCAGATATAGAGAAAAAGAGGTTCAAACAGTGCCTGGACCAAAGTAAACTGTCCTTACTTTATTTGATGTGCCAACAAATCCAAAAGAAAGATAATCCTTGGGGAATTTCAGCAGGGTTGTAGACAATATGAGATACGGATACGGGAGACAACAGGCAAAGCTTCCTGCACATTTCAAAATTATTCTCGGTGGTAGAAAATCCCATTTCAAGGAGTTGGCATGAAGCTTCTGCTGTTTCTTAACACCCAAAGTGAAAAAGACAGTGGAGAGCACTGTGGCCTGTGGTTAAGAGCACAGGCCCTGAAGCTAAACTGCTGAGTTTGATTCTCAGACCCATTGTTCACTAGCCCTGGTCAACTTGAGATGACATGCGACCATGTTCCCATTTGCAAAACAAACTAGGTACCTATCTCAAAGGGGGGTAATTGGATCAGTGCCTTGCAGAAGTTTTAATTACTACTATTATTGAGTACATGAACAAAATGACAACAAAAGAGAGAGGGAGCTCACTCACGAGAAAAGCAAAAATACAGGAATTGAAGCAAAGGTAATAAAAATCGAGCAAGAGAGAGAGAGAGAAAACCCGAATGTGAGACAGTAGTTGATGAAATAGGGAAAGCATTTAGAAGATTTTCAAAACTTTAAAATTTGTTGTAGAAGAATGATGTAGGAAAACAGACATATCTGTATATAACCCAGAGTAGAGATTTCATCTGTTTTTCACACTCAGCATTCTAAGTCCCACCCCCACTCTCCATATCATGACCCACAATAGTAACAGATCTCAAGTATCTCTACTTGGAGCTCTTCAACCTGGCTTAAAAGACACAGTAGGAAATGGCCAAAGGTCTCAGCTAAGGAACTCACAATCAAGGAGGTGGGCTTTAGTTAGTTGGACCTTCTTTCATTTAGTTCTCAATTTGTAGGGTAGCAGTAAAATGCTTTCTCATGCTCCCACACCTCCTAAAATGAATCCCTAGACGGCTCCACCACGCTCTTGAACCTTGGTGTGGCTTTTAATAAGAGTTTCTCAGAGCCACAGAGGGTCTCAGCTGCCCTTAGAGGTAGATGACATCAGGATCCCTTTAGGCTCCTAGTGGAGCCACAAAGAGATGGGAGACATACTGAAGCTGTGTGAGGACTCTAGGCATAGTAAAGCATGAAGAAGTGAGTTCATGAGTCCTGGGATCCTCTTTTCCCCCAGAGACCCAACTCAGCCCACAACCAGGACTCAAGTTTCCTTTTGCTTGATCATGCCATAGCCTGCCAATTGTCTCTGAATACAGCTCCCTTAGATTAGCGAGTTCTGCATCACAGCCCCCGTTCTAGCACTGAGAACAAGCACCCTACTATTACACAGAGCAGAGCTTCTCATAGCTTCTCCCCATTCCTCATTCTTTTGGAGATTTGGCCACTGCAGCATGAGTACAATATTCCTAGGTGGGAATGCCCACAAGCCCCATCCTGGGTTTACAAGAAAACAGACATTTAAGAAGCCTCCTGGTGTCAAAGGTTCTAAGTGGGGCTCTTCTCCCCTCTGTTCCTTGAAATAAGTAATAAACTCACAGAAACAGGGAAGGAATAACCACAAGAACAAATTGGATGAATTTCCTCCTTTATACAAACCAATTCAGTGAACGATAACAGTAAAAAAAAAATCTGTACTATTCCTTTCAAAGCCATTATACGAAATCTTTCATCAATAATCACCCCTGCTTAGCCTATCACTTACCTGAAACCAGCTTCTCACAATTAAAAAAGAAAAAGAAAAAGCAGATAAAAGAGAAAAAAATTTTCCCAATTTCATTTATCCTTGAAAAACATGGCCTCTTTTTCTTGCTATTTTTCTCCAGAGACAAGATCCCCTCAAAGATTAAAAAGTCTTTCAGAAGGGTGGGAATATCTGACTTTCTTCTCTCCCCTTCTCATTTGCATGTGTGCCTGTAAGCTCACACACACTCAGAGGTTTTCAAAAATATACAGAAATTGCTGTGATATGTGAAATACATTTGAAAACATCATCTAATCCCTAGAAGATTTGCTTCTGAATTTTTCCCAAGAAGGATATCAACACTGCAACTGATATCACACCATGTGGATATTTTCTTTCTCTTCCCCTCAATCCTTCTTTCAATATAGATAAAAGCAATCTTACCAGTCAATCCCAGTAAATTTTGTTGGCTAATTTTCTTAATAAAATTTTCTCCAATGGAACACAAAATTTTAAAAAAGTATACAAAAATATTAACAAAATCATTAATAAAGGCTACTTATGTGTTCTGGGTTAAAACAGTTTATTTTTGTTATTTTGTACTTTACAAATTTTTTGCAAGTAGCAAAAATATGAGTGCAAGATTGTATTAGAAGAGGAGATGTAGTTGGTTATCCCTATAGTACCCACAGACATTTGTAGGAACTATAATGAAGCCTCTTTCATTAATAGGAGCAAACTCAGAACCTGCCAAAGAGGGGAGGGGAGTCTCCAGGTGCAGAGGCCAGTTCTCACTCCAATTCCACTTCTTTGAAGGTTTTCTGGATAACCCCCATTACCATCAAGGTGACCACAGGTGGGTTTTTTCCATATAATATGGTCCTGGTCTAATTTTTATTCAAGCAAGGGGCAGAGATGAGGTTGGAACTTTGATTAAAGGCTTAATTCAAACTACAGGGAAAGACAAACTAACAGTAACCAGAAGCAAGGTAATTTTGTTTTATACAACTCACTTTTCTCACCTTCTAGTTGATGCTTCGTCTCAAGGAACCCCTGTTGCCTGATTTTGTCTGTCCCCAACACCAGGAACTGATTCTCTGTATCCCTGCCCACTATCCACATTCAGGAAGGGGAGGAGAGGAGAGAGGGCAAAAGAAGCTGCCCTTCCCAGCTGTGCTTTGTTTCCTTTATAAGAAGGGATCCTAGTCAGATTTGATGTTAATTATCAAGACTGACTTAGCCTAGTAGGTGCATCAGAATCACCTGCAGGGCTTGTCAAACCACAGCTTGCTAGGCTTCAACCATAAAGATTCTTTTTTTTTTCTGTGGTACGCGGGCCTCTCACTGTTGTGGCCTCTCCCGTTGCGCAGCACAGGCTCCGGACGCGCAGGCTCAGCGGCCATGGCTCACGGGCCCAGCTGCTTCGCGGCACGTGGGATCTTCCCGGACCGGGGCACGAACCCGTGTCCCCTGCATCGGCAGGCGGACTCTCAACCACTGTGCCACCAGGGAGCCCAACCACAAAGACTCTTGATTCAGTAGATCTGAGGTGGAGCCACAGAGTTTGCACATCTAACAAATTATGAGATGCTGCTGTTGGTGCCGGACCATAGTTTTAGAATCTCTGACTGAGCCCATATCCATTAAAGATGATTCTTTTAGAGACTTCCCTGGTGGTGCAGTGGTTAAGAATCCACCTGCCAATGCAGGGGACACGGGTTCGAGCCCTGGCCCGGGAAGATCCCACATGCCGCGGAGCAACTAAGCCCATGCACCACACCTACTGAACCTGCGCTCTAGCCCACGAACCACAACTACTAAGCCCACGTGCCACAACTACCGAAGCCTGTGTGCCTAGAGCTCATGCTCTGCAACAAGAGAAGCCACTGCAATAAGCCCACGCACCACAATGAAGAGTAGCCCCCTGCTCGCTACACTATAGAATGCCCACACGCAGCAACAAAGACCCAATGCAACCAAAAATTAATACATTTATTTTTTAAAGAAAAGAGCTTCTGTGGTTTCTGGGGTGGAGGGTCAGATAAAGTCACATTTAGCAAAGTCTTCAGTCGTCATGGGCTCACAGATTGAATACCACGCATTGGTGGGGAATTCCTCGCAGGACTCAAGAGAGGCAGGTGCCTCTAGCTTTAGCCCCAGGGGATCACAGTCAAGGGTGTGCGGGAGACTGGTCTCTGCAGCTGGGACAAGACTCTCAGAGGAATATGATTGGTCCAAACTTAAATCCTCACAGAAGTTCACGGGGGCCCTGCAGTTCCCAGCATCGTCCCTGAGAAACACTCTCACAGTCCCAGGGACGTAAGGAGGAATCAAAGGGAGGCTGTCAAGGACACTGGATGTAATACCCTCCAGAGATGGCAGGCATGGGCCAGGGTGCATAGGATTTTCGGGATCCAATGGAGGACCCAAGGGTTGAAGATCAGGGGCGCAACAGCACCCGGAAGGCTTAGAAGGATGCTGCAGCCATGGGCTCAGCAATGCAGGGTTGTCCATCAAGGGATCGCCAGCAAACGGGAGCTGAGCTTCTAAGTCCAGAGATGGGTGCGTTGTGTCTAAGGACAGGCGCCTCTTAGTCCGGGCCCGGACAGTCGGATCCTGAGTCCCCTCTTCCCGAGGACGACGACGAGGACCGTATCGTCCTGGTAGGTGGAGATCCGCAGCAGATGGACCTGCGGTCAGCGGCGGAGTCAGGCCGGGTTCCGCGGAGCTGTAGGCAGCCGCAGCCCCGAACTGGGCAGCAGAGCAAGAACCCCGGGCCGGCGAGGGGGGCGGGGACGCAGGATCCACAGGGGCTCGACAGCGGGTCCCATGGCAGGCGGCCACGGGCGGACGGCGGTGCGAGCCGCTGCGGGACGGACAGTGCCTCCGGCGGAGCGCGGGTCCCCCAGGCGCGCGGACCTCCCTCCAGGCGTTCAGGAACTGGCTGCTGGGCTCCGTGGGCTGCGTGTGGTCCACCACGGTCCGGTCCTGCCCGCGTTTCCACAGCTCGTAGCGCTCCGGTTGCAGGATGCGCACGAAGGCGTCCATGGAGAAGGCGACCTGCGCCTCCCCGCAGCTACACTGCGATGCCACTTTGCCGTAATCGATCCAGCGCGGTGAGGCGAAATTGATGGCTTCCGCGCAGTTGAAACCATGGTTGAAGCCGGAGTGGTAGCCATAGGGAAACGTCACTATGAACTCTCCAGCCTCCTGAGTGACCCGACCGAAGGGGATGCCGTTGTCCTTGAGGACTGTGGGCGAGATGAGAGCCACCTTGTGCCGCAGGAAGGCCTTACAGCCCCGCGAGCTGCCCGGGAAAAGCTCCCTGGCCAGGCCTTCCAGGCGCCGGCCGTGCTCCGGGGGCACCGCGTACCAAGTCTTGGGCTCCCCGAAGTGCACGTAGTTGATGCTGTAAAGGTCCATGTCCTCCGTGTGCCAGGCGAAGGCGGTCTTCCACATGCCAAAGTAAAGGTAGGGGGTGTTGACGCCTTCGATGACCACTCCGCACTCCTGTTCCAGCAGGTCCTGAATGGTTCCCAGATGTCCAAGGTTCCACTGCTTCGTGTTTTCATTGAATAAGGAGCCACTGACGTCCGCACCATATACTGGTGAACCATAGGGGCGTGTTTTCCAATATTTTCGCTCCAGATCCTCAAAATCAGAGTAGAATGGAGTCTGGTGTTTTTCACTGTTTGCCAAGCGGCGATACTCGCTCGCAGTCATGGCTTTCTTCTTTTTGTGGTGCTGAGTAAACACACCTGCCTGCCCAGAAATCACCTGCTGGAGGGGAGCGGCTATTAAGATGTCATCGATGTCATCATAGGTCTCTCTGGCTTTCCAGTCCTGGGGTGGAATGATCTTAGCCAGGCCTGCTCGGTGTGCACCTTGGGATTCCATATAAGCAATGTATTTATTGAAATCATTAAACTCTTCTTTGGTTGGACGAAATACCATTATGCTACAACTTGGGTTCTGGGCCCAGTTGGACTTAGACTTCATAGCTTTCATTAATAAGCAAGAAACTCCCAAGTTTTTACTTATGTTCTGGATAGGTGAGGATGCTGGTAAACACTACTATTTCAAAAATGGGTTGGAGTATATCAGCAGGAACCCCCAGCAGACTTTAGTGCAGTGAGTTGATAATATTTCTTAGGCTTGCTGATTCTACAGGGGACTCCATGCTGGGCAGAAGCCTTGCTCAGGACTGATGCTGGCTGAGCCTGCAAGTCTGTGATGTCCTTGGTTGACACTTGGCTCTGGTCTCTTGAGCTCTAGTGAATCACCACCCAGCCCTGGGTGGGTATCCCAAATGTGTCTTCAGGGCAGTATTGGAAACAAAACCTAAGAAAAAATACAATACAGACAGGTTGCAAACTAATGTTTGGAGATAGTTACTAGGGAACTACAAATAACACACCACCATGGAATATAATTGCATATCCAAAGAAAGGCTAAAATTTCATAAGATTGACAGTACAAGAAATGGTGTTGTTGTGAACAGTGGAAATTCCTGTACTCTAGTAAGGAGAATGGAAATCATTACATTCACTTTGAAAAACTATTTGGACAGTATCCACTAAAACTGAACTTACCCATGTGCTATGATTCATGCCTAGGATATGTGTATATCTGTGCAATGAAAGTCAAGTCCAAGAATGTTCAGAACAACATTATTTCAGTAGCCAAACACTGGAAACAACTCAAATGCCAGTCAACATTAGAATGGTTAAGTACATTGTAGTGTATTCATACAATGGAATACAATACAGCAATGAAGATAAACAAGAACTACATGAAAATATAAGAATAATTCTATAAACAGAATACTGAGCAAAATTATCCAGACCCAAAAGAAGACCTATTCATTGCTTCCATTTATATAAAGAGAAAAAGGAGGCAACGTAATCTATGTTAGAAGTCAGAGTAGTGGTTACCTTTGTGAGGGAGAGAGGTTGTGAGTGGGAGTGTGAGGAAGTCTCTAGAATAATGTGAATATTCTATCCTGAAGCCAGGTGCTGGTTACACAGCCATCAGAATGGCTCACTGTCATAAATCATCAAGTTATGATGATTTTTACAAATTTCTGTGAAATAAAAAAAAATTTCTGTGAAATAATTTTTTTTTATTTATTTAAATTATTTAAATAAAATTTAAAATATAGTTTAGGGTGAAAAGCATTAAAGGAGACAGATATCTTTCATTGTACCAAAAGGAAAAGGAAGGGTGATTGAAAATATATGAACTAAACATTCAATTGAAGAAGCTACAAAATAGAAGAAGAGAAAGAAGGGGTAGGAGTAAAAAATAACAAAGAATAAAGAAAAGTTAATGAAAGAAAACACGTACAACACCAAATACTGATGACCAAAGTTATTCTTGGAAGAAATTAAGCATAGCAATAAAACATGGGCATAACTGCGCCTAAGAAAGAAGGGGAAAATAAACCACTAGGAATGAAATAGTGTAAAAGAACTTTTAAAATCTCAAAAGAGAATCTTAGGAGAAACATGACAGCAAGATTTTCAAAAGATAAGAGAAAAGAATAATTTTCTGGAGAGGAAACATATCCAAAATGGATCCAAGAAACACCAGAAAGCTTGAATAATACCCCAGTATAAGAAGCTGGTTCAAAGTACGACACCTGAAAGTCCAGGGAACACATCATTTTATATGTGAATCTAGAAAAGTTGAAAGAAACAGTTAACTCTTACTGTGCAAATTGTCTCAGAGTACAGAAAAAGTTGGAAAGCTACTCAGATGAGGCTATTCTTATCTCTGATAGCAAAACGAAAAAAGGACAATAAAAAAATTAAGCTACAGGCCATCATTGTTTATAAGCATAGATGAAAACATAAACTGGAATGTCATCCAATGAAATACAGCAATATAATAAAAGAATAATACATCATGACCAAATAGAAAGGAAGGATGATTCAACACTGGAAAATTTAATGATATAATTCAGAATATTAACAAAGTAAATGAAAAATACCATCATCTTATAGGTACCAAAAAAGCATTTGATGAAATGCCAAATCCATTCATGATTTTACATTCTCACTTGCAAAGCATCAAGAGAAACTTGTTTTGTAAGATAAAGAATTTCAAGGTAAAAAATAGCAAGGATCATTCTTAACAGTGAAACAAATGTAACATTCTCATTAAAGTTAGGAAAAAGAGATGCATCAACATGAAAAGCTTCTCAACATCACTGATTATTAGAAAAATGGAACCCTTTTGCGCTGTTGGTGGGAATGTAAGTTGATAGAGCCACTATGGAGAACAGTATGGAGGTTCCTTAAAAACTAAAAATAGAATTACTATATGATCCAGCAATCCCACGACTGAGCACATACCCAGAGAAAACCATAATTCTAAAAGACCCATGCACCCCAATGTTCATTGCAACACTATTTACAATAGCCAGGTCATGGAAGCAACCTACATGCCATTGACAGATGAATAGATAAAGAAATCGTGGTACATATAAACAATGGAATATTAGTAAGCCATAAAAAAGAATGAAATTGCATCATTTGTTGAGACGTGGGTGGATCTAGAGACTGTCATACAGAGTGAAGTTATTTGAAAGAGAAAAACAAATATCGTATATTAACACATGTATGAGGAACCCAGAAAAATGGTGCAGATGAAACGCTTTGCAGGGCAGAAGTTCAGACACAGATGTAGAAAACAAATGTATGGACACCAAGTGGGGAAAACTGCGGTGGGGTGGGGATGGTGGTGTGCTGAATTGGGCGATTGGGATTGACATGTATACACCGATGTGTATAAAATTGATGACTAATAACCTGCAGTATAAAAAAGAACATAAAAACAGCTAATACTAAACTTTCTTTAGGTTATTTGTATGGAAATACGTTAAAATAAATGTTTCAGACATTACACGAAACTTCTAAATATCTTATATGTTCTGGTATAATATTATAAATCATAATAGTAGTTATTACTTTAAAATGTATATCTCAGAAATAACTAAATTTCCTTGTCAGTTGCATTATTATGAACTTTCAACAAACCTTCAACCGTGGTCATTTTTAAGTCTTTTGTCATTTACAGAGAATACTGCGGTACTCTGATGCTTTTGCAAAAATATTCCTATGAAAGGGTTTCATCTTCAAGGAATTCATGGAAAACACTCTGACAAGTACAGGTTTTTGGTAACTGACTATACTGTGTAACTGAACGAATAAGCATTTTCAGAACTCTAATGGCAAACTGATGAATTCATAAAAGTGCCTTACAAAACATCAAGAAGAATAAAAAATTAGTTACCTGGGAATGAGTGAACTGATGAGGATGATTATAATTTTTGTGACTTTCTGTTTGAATAAAAAAAAAAATCCCACAAGAACTCAGAGGCAAAAAATATACAAGTCAATTTTCACTGCAAAGTAAAGGAGCTGTTACAGCGGAAGATTACTGGACTGAATATCACTATTATGACATAGTATGAGTGTGTTTCGTGTTTGGTAATTGCAATCATTGTTGCTTTTGTTGTGGTCATCCATTTACAATGCTTTGTGTCAGTTTATTTCTCTCTTGTAAAACTAAAATACAGTGTGTGTGTGTGAAAAAAACATATAGAAAACAATGTCAAAAATAAATTTCACCATGTATACTCCATGTTCAACTTGAACTCTATGGAGCATATGTAATAGTTATAATTTTAGGACAGAAAATACATGTGTACCAATAAAGAAAAAAAAACAAAGCAAACTATCTCATTAACCCAATTTCAAGTGCTCCCTTAATACTGTTTCCTAATCCTCTTAAGCTCCCTTAATTTCCACCATTCAAATATTCTCTTTCACTTTTCCCTGTCCTCAAACATCAGGCACACCTATTCCACCCCACTTAGAATCCTTCGAATGTCCTAAAAGTCCCTAAGTGATCTGGCCCACCAACACCTCTTGACCTCACCCCTTTCTACCCTGCTCCTTGCTCTCTCCTTCCAAACACATTCCTGTCTGTGTCTCAAAAAAGGCCGGTATACTCTTGTCTGATGGTCTTAGCACCATGGCAACTCTCAAGCCTCAGCCCAAACATCACCTTTTCAGTGAAGTCTCCTCTGATCCTCTTGCTTTGGATAAAAGTAGAGACAATTTTCCTTCCACGAAAACAGGTACTCTCTCAAGAGAACAGTTTCAAGTGAAACTTGAACTGATGGTCAGTACCCATGTATCTCTCCCAGATTCTACTCAACTCAGCCCCACCCTAACTGCATCATTCCTGAAGCCATCACAATTGAATGGCATCAGCTCTTCCAACTGTCTACTAAAAGGCTTCATTTTTAAAGTTATCAGCCCACAAAACACAGGTATTTTGCCTGAAATTTTTCCTTTAAGATTTCTTACAAGAAAATATATGGGATCTAAAGGTTATACAAATGTCAGGGTCCTTTTAGATACAGAGGGATTTCCCTGGGAAAGCTGCCAGAATGGGCGGAGCTAGCACAGTGGTCAGGGCATTAAACACCACTAGTATCTGGTCAGCACAAGAACCAGGGAGAGGAGAAGAAAACCACGCTAAAGAAATCGGTGAGGAAGAGCTCAACTGCCTTTAGAGAACAGAGGCATTGAACCTTCATCACCCTGTAGTCTCCCCAATAAGACTAAGATCAGCTGGCCTGCCATTGTTCCAAGTAATAGAAACTCCCCACATCTCCTATGGTCTGCAAGAGGTGCCAGAGGTCCCTATATGTTATCTGGGGTCCATTCAAGACAAGAGGAAGCTGGGGCTGGGGCCCAATCCTCTACCACCTCTCTCCCCAAAGAGACTCCCCAAAGCCACTATTTGGCTTAAACATAACACCTTTATCCTTTGGGTCTGGGATCAGGGACAAAATAATAGCCAAGGAAGGGCTTGCTCTCTGTGACCCCTGCAAGAGTAAGAGTAAGAGTGCATCAAATGCAAGAGGGAAGAGATATGGGAACATATACATATGTATAAGTGATTCACTTTGTTATAAAGCAGAAACTAGCACACCATTGTAAAGCAACTATACTCCAATAATGAATAAAAAAAAAAAAAGAGTGCATAAAACGAATGTTTCCTGCAGACCAGAATACTGATGGCAGGGGCCCCTTGAGTGAGCAGTAGTAGCTCTTTATACCTCTGCCCTGGAGCCTCATGCACCATGGAATATGCAGAAGGTAGGTAATGGAGGATCAAAAGAATTCGCTTTTCTCCTTTTCTAACTTTAATGTCAACGACAGAAGAAACAATCTCGAGTTCTCTACAGAATGTATTGGTAATAAATGGTGGGGAGGGGAAGTGGTTGACAATCTAGCCTATCCCTGAGGGAGTGTGACCAATGCAGTTAACTTAGCCTCTAAAGATTGGGTGGAAGTCAAATAATATCTCTCTTCCTATTCCAGAAACACCTGAGGAGCACTCAAGGGTCTTGGGGATAGATTGTTATGAAGGAGAAGCATTGTTCAAAAATGACCCTAGATGTTCATCCTAAGATGCTTGAACAGCAGGCTAGCCTAGACTCCTTCCATGACTGGACGGCTATAGCATCCAAAAGGGCCCAAGGTCCCCAGGTGCCTCCTAACGTACAGGGCTGCTGGCTTTCCCAGACAGCTCCTGTAAATGGCTGGCATGATATCTAGGCAGCTTAATTCCCCAAGCAGTCTGAAGGTCCCTTTCCTAATAAAGTGGCTGTCATCAAAGCCCTATATGAAGGAAGAGCAATGGGGAAGGGGCCTCCACTACAACAAAGCCCTCCTCCACATGGGATGCCCCTCCATGTAGATGCTGAAGAAATGCAGAGCCTATGTGTGCCTTGGTCTTGATGTGTTTCCTGAACTCATATTGTATGACTTTGTGGAATTTTCCTCCATGCAGAAGGGGACTCAAAAGATGGGAAGAAAGCAAATAGTACGGTGTCATCAGGGTTAGGCTTAGGGTTTTCCAGTAAATTTATCCTGGGTAAAAAAGGAAATGAGAACATGAGGGCAATGACAGAGAATGAAACAGTGTTTGATTCATGGGCTGAATGTCTCCATTAGGTCAAATACTTCTATTAGAACACTAGGAAATGTAAGCTAGAAAGAGAATGGGATGCTTGAAACATAGGTGGTACTATCTTATTCCCATTTTATGGAGGAAGAAACTGAGGTGTAGAAAAATTTATATTTAAGCTAATAGCTTGTGTTCTCAATCCCTGGAGTTATTTTTGTACTTGACTTATCTTCCATTTAAAACTACTTTGAGAGCATTGTCTAGGGCTTTTTCATCATCATATTTTCCAAGGGATCTTGGTACTTCATATAGTGCACACTCCAAAAATGTTTATTAAAAAAATAAATAACTAAAATCATTTGGTGCCCACTGCAATCTCTCTCCTCTTGGTTACACCCCATCTTTCTTCCTACTCTCCAGTGTCAGGGTAAAACAAGATACTTCCCCTCTCCAGAGCTAATCTTGCCATTTAAACTCCTTAAATTGACAACTCCCATGCATTCCAAAACTATGGTCAATCAAATGATCACTATCACCTCTGTAAAGAGTTAAGTCATCAGTCATCAGTCTGCTGATTTAAGCTGCATCCATTCTCTTACCTTCATTTCAATATCCAACATGTCAAAACATAAACAAAAATAATCTACGTTTACAAAAGCATTTTCTCATCTCTCTAGGCTTCTGATTCTGACCCCACTTCTCCACTGTAATTCATCACTGTAAATCATCACATCGTCTCCCAAGTGCTGCTCTGTGGGTTACACTTTCTCTCTCTACATCATTGATTCATGGCACACCTCCTTCCTCCTAAAATGTCTCTGATCTCCAGGGCACTGATAGTCTTCTCCGGTTCTTCTCTTTCTCCTTGGTTCCACTTCTTTTTCTACTATACAAATGCAGTCTTATTTCAAAGCTGAATTCTCATCTCTCTTTCAACTCTTTTTATTTCTCCCTTTAAATTTCCTTTTTATGTTCACGGCTTTCTTTAGTATCACACTCTCTCTCTCTTTAAAGATATTATTTAGTGACATAGCTTTCTCGAACAGCACTGACTTTCTCCTGCGCTTCTGATTTGCTTTTCCTTCTTGACTGGCCACTGAGTCCCTGAAAATCAACTTGTTCAGTACAAAATGATCATCTTTATCCTGAAATTAACTTCTTCCTTTAGAAATCTTCTTTTCTAAGGAGGGTAATACAGTATCCTAGTGTCCGTTGGCTATTACATCTCCCTCTCCCTAGACATAGAGCCGCTGATGTCAGGAGATCCCATGACAGTCTACTGTGAGGCCTCAGGGACATCTGTATACCCCAGGGAGGCTTCCTGTGCTCTCCTTCCTTATATAAGGAGCCAAGGATCCAGCTTGCCTTCCTCTCCTACTTATAGCTGTCACCACTCAAGCTAGACCCTGAGGATCTACAAGTACTGCTCATTTGTATCATGTGATAATCTCCCCATCTCACCCTAATTTATAATCTTAACAATTCTTCTACAATGATTTTATTTAAAACTATATAAAAATATAATCAAATTCTTCATTCTATATGAAAACTTCCTCTAAAGAAGTGAAAAGAGAAGAGTGAAACAATTTAGAAGGAAAATTATGTCAAAAATTTAAATACCATGCTAAGGGTCTTTCCTCTAATAAACAATAAAATGCTGATTATGAATATCACACAGGTCCTCATTTCTTATTGAATTATTAATAGACAATGAAAACAAGCCTTGAGTTGAGTTTTTGTTTTTGTTTCTTTTTGGCTTTGCACGTGGCATGTGGGATCTTATTTCCCTGACCAGGGATCAAACTCGTCCCACTGCAGTGGAAGCACAGAGTACTAACCACTGGACTGCCAGGGAAGTTCCCTGTATTTGTTTTATAAACTAAATTATTTCCTTTTTACATTTCTAAGGATCCTAGGAGGAATGATGCCGGGCTACCATGTATATAAAATAAATAATCTAGATACATATTAGTCTTCAGATATTGAGCATCCAAAGGAAATACTCTGATTTTGTAAGTGTAACTGTGTGCTCAAATCAAAACTTCTCAGAATTTGCCGATTACAATTCCGGTGATCCTTCAGTGCTCCAGACAAATGTCTTCTCTATGGGTCTCGGATGGTTGCTTTTACTGTGAAACCACCTCCATGTTTCTTTCAATTGGAACCACAGGTACTAGTTGAGAATAAGTACCCTTTCGTTTCAGTTACTCTTCCATTTTACCCTTATTCATGGTAACCCCAGTAACAGAAATTCTTCATCTAAGGAAACTTCACAATTCTGACAATTGAAGAAAAGTATTTTTAGCACAATGATTAGATTTGATGGACTTCTGGAAATTTGGAGTCTTTCAAAAATAATTCCTCCAAGCTTTCCTGGGGTGTGTGTGTGTGTGTGTGTGTGTGTGTGTGTGTGTGTTTTAAACTGGGGAAGGTAAGAAGTGAAGTCAGTTTAATAAATCCTCTCACTGTGGCCATTGTCCAGTTTGCTTATTGTACAGATTGCTCAACAATTTCAAGACAGCAGGAAAGCCTTCTTGTCTTTCATATTCCGTGCATATTTCAAAGCTATCATTTCAAATGAGGATTGTTGACAGAATGCCTCAGACCTTAGCCCTTGTTTCTGCTGACAGTCAATATCTAAATGCTGTGTTTAATAAATTTCCTCTCAAGTTAGAAAGTCTACTTACTGTTTATTGAAAATAATTATAACCATAATATTTGATGGCTAAATAAATTCTATTTGATGGAGATAAGTGACTCAACATTCCCCCTATTATTAGACAGTTATTTTGTTTTTTACTTTTCCACAAGTATTCCTAATCCCTTATAAATATCCTATATTTCAATACCTAGATCAGTATATTTGGTAAAACATTAGTTAAATAATGAAATTCATTGGATTAGATTTCTAGAAATGGAATTACTTCATTGCAAGATTTAAACATTTAAAATCCTTAACATGTATTGCCAAAACTTTCCAGAAACATACACTTTACATCCTCAACCATTAACTTTACTCTGAAAAACAATCTTTAATAATTTGTTAAGAAAATTATTGTGAAAAATTTTGGTGAAAAACTGTAGCTCAAGTGTTAATTTATACTTCTTAAATTACAACTAAGATTGACTTTTTCGTCTTCAGTGAATCTAGCCATTTGTGTTCGTTCATATCCTTTGCCCATTTTTCTCTAATATGGTTCTAGTGTTTTTTCTCATCTACTTACATGAACATTTTATATATTATGTGACTATTTCGCATATTTTACACAGTATATGAACATTTTACGAATTGCTCATGTGAATACTTTACATGTTAAACCCTTTGTTTAATGTGTTCATAGTTTTTTTCCAGTTTGCCATTTCTTCAATTTATATTTAATTTTAATTTTAAATGGTTTTGGCATATGTTTCAGTTTAGTATATTAAAATGTTGAGTGGGTCTTTTCCTTTGCCAATGCCTTTCATGGCCTTTATGTTTAGAAAGTTAGAAAGTTATTTGCCCATCCAGAGACAGATAAATATTATCTTATGGGGTTGTTCCTCTTTCCATGTTAATTGTACTTTTAATTTGGACTTCAGTTATACCTTTAATTCTAACTGGGGTTTTTGGGTTGGTTTTATTAACTTTTTTATTGTTTTGTGAGTATGGTATGAGGAATAAGGGAGATGTAAGTGTGATTCCTAGTCCTAGTGTGTTGTGTTCCTCTCTATTAGTTTATAGGAGCTTTTCTTTGTCTCAGTGCTCTTAAATTTCTTCCGTCTCAAAATTCTTGTTCTTTAGTTTTATGAAAACTTTTTAGTTCCTTATTTGACAACTTCCTCTAGTTTTTCTCTGTGTACATTTTCTCCTGTATTTGGATATCAGACCTCATGGACTGGACCTCCAATTCTTGTGTCTTTTCTTCTTCCAATTTTCTATCCCCTTATCACTATGCTTTATCTTCTGAAATTTTCTCTCATCCTTATCTTGTAAACCTACTTCTATTGTCTTTTTCATTTCTCCTATCAAACTTTTAATATCTAACAGCTCATTTCTGTCCCCTTAGCTTTTTCAAGTGTATATAGCTTTCTTACCTGCTCCCCACCATTGTCCTACTTTTATTTCACAGGTGCACTTATTTCTTCTCTCAGAAAATACTAAAACCCAGACCCATATTGAGAAAACAAGCTTCATGTAACAATCCTTATGCTTAAAATTGATACTGCAATCTAGTATTTCTGCTGTGTTCAATTTTGTTCCCCTTTAAAAAGTATGCTGCTGGTAACCCACAAAGTTGTTTCTATGACCCACTAATGGCTCATGTCCTGCAGTTTGGAAAGAAATATTATATAAATCATGTTGAGGCTTTTGATCTTTCAATGTCTGAGACACAATCACATTTGTTTTCTGTGCAGAAATGGACAGACTGGAGTGGCCCAGAATAAATGAAGACAAACATTGATAAAGATCCAGATGAGAGATGGTACCTTCACTGCGGTGGTGGTAGAGACACAAGCAGAGAGCCTACTAGGGTGCATTCACTCACATCTTATTATTTAGTCATATTTCCTCAGTGTGCCACGTGGGGAACTGGACCAGAGCGTTCAGATGCTTGTCCAAGATGGCATAATCAGTGAGTCCTGAGCCAGATTTGAGCCAGGCCCGTCTGCTTCCTAAGCTTGGCCTTTCCTCTAAGTCACAGCAAATCCATGAGGTGAGCCTATAAAATAGGAGAGAAATTGTCAGAAGAGCACATTTTGGAGCTTCGGAACCAATTCCTTGGAGGCTTCAATACCTGAAAAGGTTGACTATGTTTGGCTCCTGAAATGAAACCTAAATTTATTTCTTAATTAAAAAAACAAAAAAAGGCACATACAGTGTGATGTCACAGTAACAACCTGACTTGGAGTCCCCTTTGATCTGGAGTTGATGACCCTGGTCATGTGGTACTTGTCCCTCAGCCAGGTCATCCTTACCCTTGTACGCCTCTGCCATGTCCTCCATGCGAGGCTGTGAGGATTAGGGTTTCCATGGGATTTTTTAATATTTATATTACTATCTAGGATTATACATGTTCCCCAAAGTTGATTCATGTTGTCAACTCTAAACACAATTAAACAACTAGAAATCAATCCCTCTCTTTCTCATGTTCTTTATACATGCTCTATTATACTACTTGTCATGTAAGGGTATTAATCGTTCCTCTGTCTTCTCTACTAGATCATGTACTTTGGGGGACAGGGTGGTCCCTTCTTAGTCTCTGGGTCCCATTGGCTACCACAGAGTCTGGAGTGATAGATGTCAAATTTGATAATTATGTTGTGTTTGAAAAAATGCAGAATATATAAATAAGTTCTCAGTTTTTATGACTAAAGCATTTATATGATTTTAATTCACTGTTTTTCAAACTTTCTTGATCCCTGCCCCCCCTCTTTGATAAGCATAATTATCTCTGCCACTACTCCCCCACCCTCTTCGGCAAATTCTAGTTTTTCCCCAGACCCCTGTCAGTGACCAACACGCACACAACACAGAACATTTGCACATCCCACAGCCAGGCTGATTTTGTCTACTTTAGTTCCTTTTACTTTATAGTACAAACAAGATAGCTTCTTTTTGTTTGCCTGCTTTCCAAAGAGAAGTTATATGATGATATTGAGTTTACTATTGCAAATTACAAATGTCCTCACCCCAAGATTCTAGAACACAGTACGTCATGGGAGTACCTTGATCTAATTAAAGTTTTTACTGACAGCTCATTCTAGGGGAAGCCTGTCTTTCCCAGCATCTTTCTTAGCAATAATTGGCTGTCTCCATTTGATCACCTCTGGTCCCTTTTCTTTGCCACTGACTCTCTTCTCCTGCGGACGAGGTTTCAAACCAGAT
Organism: Delphinus delphis; assembly: GCF_949987515.2. Taxonomy (NCBI): domain Eukaryota; kingdom Metazoa; phylum Chordata; class Mammalia; order Artiodactyla; family Delphinidae; genus Delphinus; species Delphinus delphis. The sequence goes on along the minus strand of NC_082690.1, from coordinate 44,488,136 downwards.
CCTCTTAGGCCTCTGCACTCACACCCATGCCAATCCAACATGTGTCAATAGCTGTCAGCAAAGACCTGAAGGGGAAGAATAATGGCTGATGTGGAATAAAATGACATTCTACTTGGATTTCAGTGGTTTTGTTGATTCTCTTCCAAGCTGTTTGAAGACATGAGTCAAACTAGACCCTTCTGCAGCCCTTCAGTCCTCACCACCTCATCTCTCATACCCAGTTTTGAATCCCTTCATCCCCGCCAATCCATTCTGCAGCTGGAGTGACTTCCTAAAATAAATCTGATGACATCATTCTACTCTTACAGCCCATCAATCGCTCTCCATTTGCCTTAGGATGAAACCCTGCTCCCTACCTGACCCCCAAACCACTGAGATCTGATCCCTTCCTCTTGGGCCTCACCTCTGGCCTGTGCCACCTGGTCGTCTTTGCTCTGAGCAGTACTATTCAACTTCTTGCAGTTTCTACCAGAGACAGTGCTCTCTCTTGTCCCTGAGACTTTGCATCATAAAATACTTCCCTTGGCCTGGAATTCTGAGCTTGTGTTCCCATCCCTTCAACTCTTTCATTTATCTTTTTTTAAAAACACAATCCAGCTAAACATTAGGTCCTCAAGCCATCCATCTTCCTAACAAGCATGTCCTCAGTCACCCCTTGCCCTCCTCCTGCCCTACATGATGTTAAGGGCCCTTTCTGATTGTGCCTTTTTTTTTTTTTTTTTTTTTCTGCAGCTTGTGGGACCTTAGTTCCCTGACCAGGGATCGAACCCAGGCCCCTACAGTGGAAGCACAGAGTTCTAATCTGTGGACCACCAGGGAATTCGCTGATTGTGCCTGTTAATCCCAGCATTTCCCCTGTATCTAATTGCTACCTTCCCCCTCAGACATATACATAGTGTCTATTATACAGTAAGTCTTCAATACAGTGAGTAAATAAATGAATAAAAGAAAGGGAGAAAAACCCTTCCATGAAATTTCATTTGGAGTCTCATGGCTCTAGTTCATTCATCCATTTTCAAAATGTTTTTAAAACATCTACCATGAGCACTGGCTAGATGCCAAGTATTCAGGGAGGAACGAGGTTAGAATTGATCCCTGCTCTCATGCCAGCACCTCGCAGGGCTCCATGGGTAACCAGAAGAGAAAGCAGAATTTAACTGATGCTCTGCCTTAGGCAGGGAAGGGCAACGCTGGGGAACTTTCACGTCACCAGTGAGTTCTGTAACATAGACTTCATGCTGTGTCACCTCTAGCCCAGGGCAAGACAGATACAGAACTTTGTACCACAGAACTTGAAGTAGGTAGGGAAGACAGACAGACAGACAAGGAGTTCCGATTCAGTGTGAGAAGTGCTCTTTAAGAGAGCTATGTGCTATGAGGGCAAAGAAGGGTCGCTGAAGCTAATCTGGGGAGAAGTAGCTCTGGAAAGGCAGTAGCAATGGTGTAAAATCATACTTAACGATGAGATATGTTGAAACTGTGGCTTGTAAACTAGAATAATGATTAAATTTCTAGCTCCCTGAAGCTACTTCTTTGTCACTCCTCTCTGTTGATTGTCAAACCCTTGTATGAAATTGACAGGTAGTGAGGAAATGAACCCCATTTGGATTATCCCTTAGAATACTGTCGCGTGATGGAGGTGGTTCGAGTGTTAGAACAGAAGTCGGATCTGCGGGCATTGTGCGCGGGTCTTGGTGAGATTCAGTGCTGAAAACAAGGGCGCGGACCGTTAAGCCAGCGGGGATTCGCGGTACCTTTGTGCTGCGATCTCATCTCGGGCTCTCTTACCTAGCTCTGCCGGACCTAAGCCTTCTTCCTGGGCGAGGCCCCAGGGGGGCTTCTTTACTAAGAGGGTCCTGTAGGGACCAGGGACTGCTCAGGGAAGCCTGGGAGCTGCCCAGACATCCCAGGCCAGGTGCAGCCGACAGGGGGCAGGCAAGAGGCAATAAGGTGCTCCCAGCGCTGGTGTTCCTCTGGGGTAAATACAGCTGTGATTTCCTGATTTTTTTTTTTAAACTCAATATTATAATAACTTAATTCATTTCTCTTAATAAAAATGTGTTAAGGGGGCTTCCCTGGTGGCGCAGTGGTTGAGAGTCTGCCTGCTAATGCAGGGGACACGGGTTCGAGCCCTGGTCTGGGAAGATGCCACATGCCGTGGAGCAACTATGCCCGTGAGCCACAACTGCTGAGCCTGCGCGTCTGGAGCCTGTGCTCCGCAACGAGAGGCCGCGATAGTGACAGACCCGCGCACCGCGATCAAGAGTGGCCCCGGCTTGCCACAACTAGAGAAAGCCCATGCACAGAAACGAAGACCCAACACAGCAAAAATAAATAAATTAATTAGTAAACTCCTACCCCCAACATCTAAAAAAAAAAAAAATGTGTTAAGTTCTGACTGCCATATAAAATATGAAGAAGGGAGATAGCACCAAATGCTGGCAAGGATGTGGAGTGACAGAAACTCTCATTCATTGCTGGTGGGAATGCTAAGTGGTACAGCCACTGTGCCAGAAATTTTGGCAGTTCTTACAAAACTAAACATGCTTATGTCCAGCAATCTCTCTCTGTTATTTGCACGAAGGAGTAGAAAACATGTATCAAACACCTGTTCAAGGATGTTTGCAACAGCTTTATTCATAATTGTTAAAACACGGAAGCAACCAAGTCTTCCTTCACTAGGTGAAGGGATAAATAAACTGTGGTACTTCCAGACAATGGAATATTATTCAGTACTAAAAAGAAAGGAGCTATCAACCACAAAAAGACATGAAGCAACCCTAATTGTATACTACTAAGTGAAAGAAGCCAATCTGAAAAGGCTGTATACTATATATCATTCCCACTATATGACATTCTGGAAATGGCAAAACTATGGAGATAGTAAAAAGATCAATGGTTGCCAAGGGGTGGGAGGAGGGAGGGTGGAGCACAAAGGATTTTTAGGGCAGTGGAAAAAAAAACATTATGATAAACATTCTGTATACACTTATTCAAACTTACAGAATAAGTCAGTATACATTTATTCTATTCAAATAGAATATACAGCAACCAGTAAACGCTAATTTTACACTATGGACTTTGGTGATGACATGCAATGTAGTTTCATCGACGGTAACAATCATTGCTTGTGAGGGAGGCTGTGCATATGTGGGAGCGCAGGGCGTATATGGGGATCCCCTTGCTCCACTCAATTTTGCGGTGAACTTACACTGCTCTAAAATATAACATCTATTTAAAAATAAAAAACAAAGCAGCCTTAAGAAATAAAGTGTATCAATGGCCTCAAAATTCTGGCCACATTTAAGACAATAACTTCCTTAAAAAGACAATGGGATAGGGCTTCCCTGGTGGCGCAGTGGTTGAGAGTCCGCCTGCTGATGCAGGGGACACGGGTTCGTGCCCCGGTCCGGGAGGATCCCGCATGCCGTGGAGTGGCTGGGCCCGTGAGCCATGGCCGCTGAGCCTGTGCGGCCGGGGCCTGTGCTCCGCAACGGGAGGGGCCGCAACAGTGAGAGGCCCGCGTACCACAAAAAAAAAAAAAAAAAAAAAAAAAAAAAAAAAAAAAAAGACAATGGGATAGTGTACGGTCAATAAAAAAAAAATCAACTTGTTTTTCCACATGTTTTGAAAAATACATATGTACATTTGTCTGAAAAAATATCACCCAGATATAAGTCATCGTTAACCATAATATTCTCCAGTCCACCACAGGTGCATTTTAATGTAATATTTCCTTAAGAATGTGTACTCCAAATAAGCAATCTCCAGCCATCCAGAAACAAATAGGGAATTTTTTAAATGCCAAAACACAAGCACAAATAATAAAATTAGTTTAAAATCCATTTTCTTTTCATTAAAAAAAAAAAACTTTCAATACTACTTAGAAAAGATAGACAAAGGGAGACTTCTTAAGATGGAGTCATAGACACTGGGTTCACCTTCCTGCATGAGACAAAAACCGAAATAATTCATGTCTCGTAGATGTATACTCACATTACAATGAATATAAACACAAAAAAATGAAGAATACCAGAAATTATAACTGCATGGGTAAATATATAAGACTTTTTCTTGTGATATAAAGCTCTTTTAAAGTAATTGATTACTGGGGAATTCCCTGGCAGTCAGTAGTTAGGACTCAGCGCTTTTACTGTGGTGGCCCAAGTTCAATTCCTGGTCAGGGAACTAAGATCCCTGCAAGCCAGGGATATAAACAGATATATATATATATATATGTTTTTGTGCAAACATAAACCTATTTCATATCTCTAGGATAAATGTCCAAGAGTTCCAAAGATGGGTCATAGGGTTAGCACATATTTAGTTTTGTGGAAACTGCCATATTCTTTTCTAGATATATTATACCATTTTATATTCCCACCACAGAATGTGAATGATCTACTTCCTTCACATCCTTGCCTGCATTTGATGTTGTCACTATTTTTTATTTTAGCCATTCTGAAAGGTGTGCTGTGACGTAGCATTGTGGATTCAATATGCATTTCCGTAATGGCTAACGATTTTGAATATATTTCCCTGTACTATTTACCATCTGTATCATTTTCAGTAAAAAGTCCATTCATGTCTTTCACTTATTTTTTAATTGAATAGCTGGTTTTTCTTACTGTTGAGTTTTCAGAATTCTTTATATATTCCAGACTCAAGTCCTTTGTCAAATATGTGGTATATAAATGATTTATCCTGGTCTATAATTTGTCTTTTCATTTTCTACAGGTTCTTTTCCATGGTAAAGTTTTTAATTTTGATGAAGTTCAATTTTATAAATGTTTTTCTTTTTGTGAATTGTGATTTTGTTGTCAAGGCAAAAAATTTTTGCCTAGCACCAGGCCCCAAGAATATTTTTTTCTTTTCTTTTTTCTAAAAGTTTCATAGTTTTACATTTTACATTTAAGTCTGTGATCCACTTGAGATAATTTTTGCAAAAGCTGTGAATTTAAGTCAAGGTTCATTTTTGTGCCTATGGATATCCAATAGCTCCTGCACCATTTATTGAAAAAACAATTCCCCCTTTGAATTGCTTATGCACCCTTTTAAAAAATCAACTGGGTATGTTTGCATGGGGCTACTGTTTTTAATAAAATAAAAACTTAATATTCATCAGTTATCAAAGTTTAATATTTTGTAGAAGGTATACTTCTGAAAGCAGAATAAAACACCTTCCCAGGTCAAATGGGTCAATGTGCATAGTACTACTTCCTTTAAAATATTAAAATGATCAGCCAAGACTATAATAAAAACTTACTGCGTGAAATTGCTTTTTTTCTATACATTAGAATGAGTTTTAAAAGGCCCATTATAACCTTGAATCAGTAAAACCTTAGTTCAGAGGCTGAAATGGATGCATTACTGCCACCTTGTGGAAGTGTTCTCCCTTTACAGTCTATCATAAAAAGCAATGAGGGTGTGTGATCCTTGCAAGAGCCATTTTCCGCTTTCCCAATTTCTTAAATATGATGCAACTTCTGGCCTTTTTCCCTTTCTTAAAAACACTTGTAGATATTTGCCTCAAGAAATTGCATTTATGATAATATATTTTAATAGATAGTTTAATTTGTTAAATAACGTGTCAGATAATAATAATACTGATTAAAATTAAAACTACAAACCAAGCAGGCTTTTTTTCCTGTGAAATTAAAATTATAAAAAATATTCCAATTAATCTTGAAGAACACATTTTGAAGGACTTGTACTCAGGATATCCACTTATTTTAAGAACTTGAGTCCCATTGGAGTTTGTATGTTTTCTAGACCAGTGCATATCTAAATTAAGGTGCATTTAAGTTACCATGTGTCTTGTCAAACTGCAGATCCTTACCGCGTAAATCTAAAATGAAGCCTAGGAAATTCCCTGGCAGTCCAGTGGTTAGGAATCGGTGCTTTCACTGCTATGGGCCTGGGTTCAATCCCTGGTTGGGAAGCTAAGATCTTGTAAGCCACATGGTATAGACAAATAAAATAAAATGAAGCCTAAATTGCTCTAAGGTGATACTGATGCTGCTGCTCTTTGACCAAACTTTCAGTAACAAGGTTAAAGACTAGTGGTTTGCAGACCTAGCTGCATAGTTACCCGGGTAGTTCTTTTTTCTTTTTTTTCAAAGGAACATTTATTTATTTATTTATTTATTTATAGGCTGCATTGGGTCTTCGTTGCTGCGTGCGGTCTTTCTCTAGTCGTGGCGAGCAGGGGCTACTCTTTGTTGCGGTGCATGGGCTTCTCATTGCGGTGGCTTCTCTTGTTGCGGAGCACGGGTTCTAGGCGTGCAGGCTTCAGTAGTTGTGGCACGTGGGCTCAGTAGTTGTGGCTCATGGGTTCTAGAGCACAGGCTCAGTAGTTGTGGTACACGGGCTTAGTTGCTCCGTGACATGTGGGATCTTCCCAGGCCAGGGATCGAACCCTTGTCCCCTTTGTTGGCAGGCATATTCTTAACCACTGTGCCACCAGGGAAGTCCCCGGGGTAGCTCTTAATTATACCAACACCTGGGATCAGACCAATTAAATTAGAATCTCTGGGACTGGGCTCCAATCACTGGCATGTTATAAACTCCCAAGTGATTCTAATGTGCAGTCATTATGTTTGAAACCTAAGAAACCCCATATGTAGAAAGAAACAGACATCTATAAGTTTACTAACTGTAAGGGATATCATTGTCTCTAGCCTCCTCTTGGAAACCTCAAATGAATGTCAAAGTTGAGATAGGATCATACAAAATGATCCTGAAAATACCTAACATTGAACACATTGATAGACATTTGTATACAACCTGACCCATAGGGCGTGAGATCAGTTTCCTCAGACCACTATCAAGAAAAATGTCTAATAAATAAATGGAAAGGTATCCTGTGTTCATGGATTAGAAGAATTAATACTGTTAAAATGTCAACACTGTGAAAAGCCATCTATAGATTCATGAAATCTCTATGAAGTTTCCAAGAGAAATTTTTTTTACAGAAGTAGAAAAAACAATCCTAATATTTATACGGAACCACAAAGATCCTGAATAGCCAAAGCAACCCTGAGAAAGAACAAAGCAGGAGACACGTCCTGATTTCAAACTATACTGCAAAGTTATAGTAATCAAAACAGTATGATACTGGCATTAAAAACAGACGAATAGGGCTTCCCTGGTGGCGCAGTGGTTGAGAGTCCGCCTGCCGATGCAGGGGACACGGGTTCGTGTCCCAGTCCGGGAAGAGCCCACATGCCACGGAGCAGCTGGGCCCGTGAGCCATGGCTGTTGAGGCTGTGCGTCTGGAGCCTGTGCTCCACAACGGGAGAGGCCACAAGAGTGAAAGGCCCACATACCACAGAAAAAAACCCACAAAAAACAGAGTCCTCCTGCAGATGCAGGAGACACGGGTTCATGCCCTGGTCTGGGAGGACCCCACATGCCGCAGAGCGGCTGGGCTCGTGAGCCATGGCCACTGAGCCTGTGCGTCCGGAGCCTGTGCTCCGCAACGGGAGAGGCCACAACAGTGAGAGGCCCGTGTACCGCAAAAAAAAAAAAAAAAAAAAAAAAAAAAGAACAAGTAACAGGTGCCCTTGCTCGCTTCCCAAGGGTGGAGAGCAAGCTGGTTCCTTAAAAAAAATAAATAAATAGGACTTCCGGGAAGATGGCGGAAGAGTAAGACGCGGCGATCACCTTCCTCCCCACAGATACACCAGAAATACATCTACGCGTGGAACAACTCCTACGGAGCACCTACTGAACGCTGGCAGAAGACCTCAGACCTCCCAAAAGGCAAGGAACCCCCCACGCACCTGGTTAGGGCAAAAGAAAAAAATAAACAGAGACAAAAGGATAGGGACGGGTCCTGCACCAGCGGGAGGGAGCTGTGAAGGAGGAAAAGTGTCCACACACTAGGAAGCCCCTTCGCGGGCGGAGACTGCGGGTGGCGGAGTGGGGGAGCTTCGGGGCCGCGGAGGAGAGCACAGCAACGGGTGCGGAGGGCAAAGCGGCGAGATTCCAGCGCAGATCGGGGCCGACCGGCACTCACCAGCCGAGAGGCTTGTCTGCTCGCCCGCCGGGGCGGGCGGGGCTGGGAGCTGAGGCTCCGGCTTCTGTCGGAGCGCCGGGAGAGGACTGAGGTTGGCGGCGTGAACACAGCCTGCAGGGCGTTAGTGCACCGCGGCTAGCCGGGAGGGAGTCCGGGGAAAAGTCTGGACCTGCCGAAGAGGCAAGAGACTTTTTCTTCCCTCTTTGTTTCCTGGTGCGCGAGGAAAGGGGATTAAGAACGCTTCTTAAGGGAGCTCCAGAGACGGGCGCGAGCCGCGGCTAAAAGTGCGGACCCCAGAGACAGACATGAGACTCTCAGGCCGCTGCTGCCGCCACCAAGAAGCCTGTGTGCGAACACAGGTCACTATCCACAACCCCTTCCGGGGAGACTGTGCAGCCCGCCACTGCCAGGGTCCCGGGATCCAGGGACAACTCCGCCGGGAGAACGCACGGCGCGCCTCAGGCTAGCAACATCACGCCGGCCTCTGCCGCCGCAGGCCCGCCCCGCACTCCGTGACCCTCCCTACCCCCGGCCTGAGTGAGCCAGAGCCTCCGAATCAGCGGCTCCTTTAACCCCGTCCTGTCTGAGCAAAGAACAGATGCCCTCCGGCGACCTACACGCACAGGCGGGGCCAAATCCAAAGCTGAGCCCCTGGGAGCTGTGAGAACAAAGAAGAGAAAGGGAAATCTCTCCCAGCAGCCTCAGAAGCAGCGGATTAAAGCTCCACAATCAACTTGATGTACCCTGCATCTGTGGAATACATGAATAGACAACGAATCATCCCAAATTAAGGAGCGGTGTGGATGAAAGGCTCTTGGTGCTGCAGCCAGGAGTTAGTGCTGTGCCTCTGAGGTGGGAGAGCCAACTTCAGGACACTGGTCCACAAGAGGCCTCCCAGCTGCACATAATATCAAACGGCGAAAATCTCCCAGAGATCTCCATCTCAACGCCAGCACCCAGCTTCACTCAACGACCAACAAGCTAAAGTGCTGGACATCCTATGACAAACAACTAGCAAGACAGGAACACAACCCCACCCATTAGCAGAGAGGATGCCCCAAATCATAATAAGTCTACAAACACCCCAAAACACACAACCAGACGTGGACCTGCCCACCAGAAAGACAAGATCCAGCCTCATCCACCAGAACACAGGCACTAGTACCCTCCACCAGGAAGCCTACACAACCCACTGAACCAACCTTAGCCACTGGGGACAGACACAAAAAACAACAGGAACTACGAACCTTCAGCCTGCAAAAAGGAGACCCCAAACACAGTAAGATAAGCAAAATGAAAAGACAGAAAAACACACAGCAGATGAAGGAGCAAGATAAAAACCCACCAGACCTAACAAATGAAGAGGAAATAGGCAGTCTACCTGAAAAAGAATTCAGAATAATGATAGTAAACGTGATCCAAAATCTTGGAAATAGAATAGACAAAATGCAAGAAACAGTTAACAAGGACCTAGAAGAATTAAAGATGAAACAAACGATGAGCAACACAATAAATGAAATGAAAAATACTCTAGATGGGATCAATAGCAGAATAACTGAGGCAGAAGAACGGATAAGTGACCTGGATATAAAATAGTGGAAATAACTAATGCAGAGTAGAATAAATAAAAAAGAATGAAAAGAACTGAGGACAGTCTCAGAGACCTCTGGGACAACATTAAACGCACCAACATTCGAATTATAGGGGTTCCAGAAGAAGAAGAGAAAAAGAAAGGGACTGAGAAAATATTTGAAGAGATTATAGTTGAAAACTTCCCTAATATGGGAAAGGAAATAGTTAATCAAGTCCAGGAAGCACAGAGAGTCCCATACAGGATAAATCCAAGGAGAAATACACCAAGACACATATTAATCAAACTGTCAAAAATTAAATACAAAGAAAACATATTAAAAGCATCAAGGGAAAAACAACAAATAACACACAAGGGAATCCCCATAAGGTTAACAGCTGATCTTTCAGCAGAAACTCTGCAAGCCAGAAGGGAGTGGCAGGACATATTGAAAGTGTTGAAGGAGAAAAATCTGCAACCAAGATTACTCTACCCAGCAAGGATCTCATTCAGATTTGATGGAGAAATTAAAACCTTTACAGACAAGGAAAAGCTGAGAGAGTTCAGCACCACCAAACCAGCTCTACAACAACTGCTAAAGGAACTTCTCTAGGCAAGAAACACAAAAGAAGGAAAAGACCTACAATAACGAACCCCAAACAATTAAGAAAATGGGAATGGGAACACACATATCGATAATTACCTTAAATGTAAATGGACTAAATGCTCCCAGCAAAAGACACAGATTGGCTGAATGGATACAAAAACAAGACCCATATATTTGCTGTCTACAAGAGACCCACTTCAGACCTAGAGACACATACAGACTAAAAGTAAGGGGATGGAAAAAGGTATTTCATGCAAATGGAAACCAAAAGAAAGCTGTAGTAGCAAGTCTCATATCAGACAAAATAGACTTTAAAATAAAGATTATTAGAAGAGACAAAGAAGGACACTACATAATGATCAACGGATCGATCCAAGAAGAAGATATAACAATTGTAAATATTTATACACCCAACATAGGAGCACCTCAATAAATAAGGCAAATACTGACAGCCATAAAAGGGGAAATCGACAGTAACACATTCATAGTAGAGGACTTTAACACCCCACTTTCACCAATGGACAGATCATCAAAAATGAAAATAAATAAGGAAACACAAGCTTTAAATGATACATTAAACAAGATGGACTTAATTGATATTTATAGGACATTCCATCCAAAAACAACAGAATACACATTTTTCTCAAGTGCTCATGGAACATTCTCCAGGATAGATCATATCTTGGGTCACAAATCAAGCCTTGGTAAATTTAAGAAAATTGAAATAGTATCAAGTATCTTTTCGGACCACAACACTATGAGACTAGATATCAATTACAGGAAAAGATCTGTAAAAAATACAAACACATGGAGGCTAAACAATACACTACTTAATAACGAAGTGATCACTGAAGAAATCAAAGAGGAAATCAAAAAATACCTAGAAACAAATGACAATGGAGACACAACGACTCAAAATCTATGGGATGCAGCAAAAGCAGTTCTAAGAGGGAAGTTTATAGCAATACAATCCTACCTTAAGAAACAGGAAACATCTCGAATAAACAACCTAACCTTGCACCTAAAGCAATTAGAGAAAGAAGAACAAAAAACCCCCAAAGTTAGCAGAAGGAAAGAAATCATAAAAATCAGATCAGAAATAAATGAAAAAGAAATGAAGGAAACGATAGCAAAGATAAAGAAAACTAAAAGCTGGTTCTTTGAAAGGATAAACAAAATTGATAAACCATTAGCCAGACTCATCAAGAAAAAATAGGAGAAGACTGAAATCAATAGAATTAGAAATGAAAAAGGGGAAGTAACAACTGACACTGCAGAAATACAAAAGATCATGAGAGATTACTACAAGCAACTCTATGCCAATAAAATGGACAACCTGGAAGAAATGGACAAATTCTTAGAAAGGCACAACCTGCCAAGACTGAATCAGGAAGAAATAGAAAATATGAACAGACCAATCACAAGCACTGAAATTGAAACTGTGTTTAAAAATCTTCCAACAAGCAAAAGCCCAGGACCAGATGGCTTCACAGGCGAATTCTATCAAACATTTAGAGAAGAGTTAACACCTATCCTTCTCAAACTCTTCCAAAATATAGCAGAGGGAGGAACACTCCCCAACTCATTCTACGAGGCCACCATCACCCTGATACCAAAACCAGACAAGGATGTCACAAAGAAAGAAAACTACAGGCCAATATCACTGATGAACATAGATGCAAAAATCCTCAACAAAATACTAGCAAACAGAATCCAACAGCACATTAAACGGATCATACACCATGATCAAGTGGGGTTTATTCCAGGAATGCAAGGATTCTTCCATATATGCAAATCAATCAACGTGATACACCATATTAACAAATTGAAGGAGAAAAACCATATGATCATCTCAATAGATGCAGAGAAAGCTTTTGACAAAATTCAACACCCATTTATGATAAAAACCCTGCAGAAAGTAGGCATAGAGGGAACTTTCCTCAACATAATAAAGGCCATATATGACAAACCCACAGCCAACATTGTCCTCAATGGTGAAAAACTGAAAGCATTTCCACTAAGATCAGGAACAAGAAAAGGTTGCCCACTCTCACCACTCTTATTCAACATAGTTTTGGAAGTTTTATCCACAGCAATCAGAGAAGAAAAGGAAATAAAAGGAATCCAAATCGGAAAAGAAGAAGTAAAGCTGTCACTCTTTGCAGATGACATGATACTATACATAGAGAATCCTAAAGATGCTACCAGAAAACTACTAGAGCTAATGAATGAATTTGGTAAAGTAGCAGGATACAAAATTAATGCACAGAAATCTCTGGCATTCCTATACACTACAGATGAAAAATCTGAAAGTGAAATCAAGAAAACACTCCCATTTACCATTGCAACAAAAAGAATAAAATATCTAGGAATAAACCTACCTAAGGAGACAAAAGACCTGTATGCAGAAAATTATAAGACACTGATGAAAGAAATTAAAGATGATACAAATAGATGGAGAGATATACCATGTTCTTGGATTGGAAGAATCAACATTGTGAAAATGACTCTACTACCCAAAGCAATCTACAGATTCAATGCAATCCCTATCAAACTACCACTGTCATTTTTCACAGAACTAGAACAAAAAATTTAACAGTTTGTATGGAAACACAAAAGACCCCAAATAGCCAAAGCAATCTTGAGAACGAAAAACGGAGCTGGAGGAATCAGGCTTCCTGAGTTCAGACTATACTACAAAGCTACAGTAATCAAGACAGTATGGTATGGGCACAAAAACAGAAACATAGATCAATGGAACAGGATAGAAAGCCCAGAGATAAACCCACGCACATATGGTCACCTTATCTTTGATAAAGGAGGCAGGAATGTACAGTGGAGAAAGGACAGCCTCTTCAATAAGTGGTACTGGGAAAACTGGACAGCTACATGTAAAAGTATGAGATTAGATCACTCCCTAACACCTTACAAAAAAATAAGCTCAAAATGGATTAAAGACCTAAATGTAAGGCCAGAAACTATAGAACTCTTAGAGGAAAACATAGGCAGGACACTTTATGACATAAATCACAGCAAGGTCCTTTTTGACCCACCTCCTAGAGGAATGGAAATAAAAACAAAAGTAAACAAATGGGACCTAATGAAACTTAAAAGCTTTTATGCAGCAAAGGAAACCATAAACAAGACCAAAAGACAACCCTCAGAATGGGAGAAAATATTTGCAAATGAAGCAACTGACAAAGGATTAATCTCCAAAATTTATAAGCAGCTCATGCAGCTTAATAACAAAAAAACAAACAACCCAATCCAAAAATGGGCAGAAGACCTAAATTGACATTTCTCCAAAGAAGATATACAGAGTGCCAACAAACACATGAAAGAATGCTCGACATCACTAATCATTAGAGAAATGCAACTCAAAACTACAATGAGATATCATCTCACACCAGTCAGAATGGCCATCATCAAAAAATCTACAAACAATAAATGCTGGAGAGGGTGTGGAGAAAAGGGAACCCTCTTACACTGTTAGTGGGAATGTAAATTGATATAGCCACTGTGGAGAACAGTATGGAGGTTCCTTAAAAAACTACAAATAGAACTACCATATGACCCAGGAATCCCACTACTGGGCATATACCCTGAGAAAACCATAATTCAAAAAGAGTCATGTACTAAAATGTTCATTGCAGCTCTATTTACAATAGCCCAGAGATGGAAACAACCTAAGTGTCCATCATTGGATGAATGGATAAAGAAGATGTGGCATATATATACAATGGAATATTACTCAGCCATAAAAAGAAACGAAATTGAGCTATTTGTAATGAGGTGGATAGACCTAGAGTCTGTCATACAGAGTGAAGTAAGTCAGAAAGAGAGAGACAAATACCGTATGCTAACACATGTATATGGAATTTAAGAAAAAAAAATGTCATGAAAAGCCTAGGGGTGAAACAGGAATAAAGACACAGACTTACCAGAGAATGGACTTGAGGCTATGGGGAAGGGGAAGGGGAAACGGTGACAAAGCGAGATAGAGGGATGGACATATATACACTACCAAACGTAAGGTAGATAGCTAGTGGGAAGCAGCCGCATAGCACAGGGAGATCAGCTCCGTGCTTTGTGACCGCCTGGAGGGGTGGGATAGGTTGGTTGGGAGGGAGGGAAATGCAAGTGGGAAGAGATATGGGAACATATGTATATATATAACTGATTCATTTTGTTGTGAAGCTGAAACTAACATACCATTGTAAAGCAATTATACTCCAATAAAGAGGTTAAAATGAAAAAAATAAAAAAAAAAATAATATGAATTATATTGCTATTATTATGAGTTATACTGCCCTTGGTCACTCTAGCTGGCCAAGAAGAGGTACCAGTCTCAGCTCACTGAAGGAAAAACATAAAATAATTTTAGCTTTTCCAACAACTGCCTCCAATTATAAAATTGTTGAAAACTGCTTTTTTGTTATTTTTTCTTGTTAGCAAGCCTTGGACAATACTGTAGAAGAAGGCCAGGAATGCCCTTAGCCACTGGCCATTTACCAATGCCTTCATCTGTAGGCATATGGACGTACTACACTAGCGCTTGGAGAGCACAGTACCACAGGCCTCCCTTGGGGACTGCCTGCTTCTTTGTGATGCTGGTGATCTCTGCTGATGTGGTTGTTTCCTGGTCTCTATGCACTTGGTCTGCATGTGTTTCCTTAGTGTTGTCTTCCCTTGAAGGGAGGCAAGCTTCAAAAGCTAGATCAAGTAGGTTTAGCTGCCACTCTAAGGAGTCTGAATTTTGTTTTTAAGTTTAATGAGAAAGCTTTGAAGGATTTTAATAATAACATGATCTGATTGACTCCATAGAGTTTTCTTCCTAAGGTAACAACAGGAGCAACAGTGGAGGAAGAGCCCCGCTAGGGGTCTGTTGCAGAAGTCTAGATGAGAGATGACTGTGGCTAGGATTAGATGAATACTGGTGGAGCAACTGGATTCATGATATATTTTGATTGCAGAGCCAATAGAACTTACTGGTGGATTAGATGCAAGATGTGAAAGAAAAGGAAGAGTGAAGGGCCAGAGGTGCACCAAAAATCTACAAGACAGCTGTTAAAACCATTGCAGAAGGTGGGAGAATATCTTGGTGCTCAACTGGGGACGATGATGTGAATAAGAAGCAGATGATGTAATCAGAGGGTAGTAACTTCAAAAGAGAACACCCAGTGATTTATGAAGTCAGAGCAAAGGTCCATCCTTCCTTTCTGACCCCATGAGTCCCTATGTGAATCATTCCTACTTCCCCATGAAGTGGATTTTTCTCTGGTTTTAGGACAAGGGGTATCATAAGTAAAAACAGGTGTCAGGTAAGATGGAATAGAGAAAGTGCTGTCAGAAGGAAGATCAAAAATCTGGAGAGGGCTTCCCTGGTGGCGCAGTGGTTGAGAGTCCGCCTGCCGATGCAGGGGACACGGGTTCGTGCCCCGGTCCGGGAAGATGCCACATGCCGCGGAGCGGCTAGGCCCGTGAGCCATGGCCGCTGAGCCTGCGTGTCCGGAGCCTGTGCTCCGCAACGGGAGAGGTCACAACAGTGAGAGGCCCGCGTACCGCAAAAAAAAAAAAAAAAAAAAAAAAAAAAAAAAAAAAAAAAATCTGGAGAGATTTATTCATAATCTAATGATAGGGAAAGTACACAGGGACTGAGGATGTAAATGAGGATAGAGGATGAGAGTGTTGGAAGAAAAAGCATGAGTGGTCCCCTGATCCTAGCACTATTATGTACAAGCTATCATGGGAAATAGGCTGAAGTTACATGTTAATTATAAGGGATGAGAAATACTGGATAGGAAAACATGGTTTAAAGGCCAAATAAATATAACTTACCAGCGCCAGGGTACCACCTGGAATGTTAGCATCATGGTACACACACCCTGTATTGATAGGAGGACATGGGTGGCAGCCCTCTCTCTGTCTTACACTTTAACTTGGCGGATCTTTTCTAATTTCTACATTTACTGTTGAGTAGAGTAATTGTGACATCAGGAGGAAATCATCCAATCATGGTTTTCTGCTTTTCTTTTAGAATTTCTTCTCACTTACTTTTATTAGTCTTTTACACTTTTCACACTATACTCCTGTCTCACTTCTCACCTGCTTTATGTGTTATGGTTTATTGTACAATATACTAACATTCTCACATCTTAAATTTGAAACTAATTTGGGGCAGTTTTTGGACCCAGGATTTTAGAAATACTCAATTGGAATGTATTTTTGGTCATGAATCTCAGCCATCATGACATTAACTTTTCACTTTTTTGGGAAGAGAATGTTGCTATCTTGATGACCAGATCATCCTATCACCTTGTGACATCATTAATGGCATCATGTCTATATCTGTACAGTGAGCATCTAGGCGATCCCTCTTTTATGAAAGATAATGCAACATCTTCAGGGAAAATGTGAAATTTGACACTAGATATTATTTCTTCTCTATTAAATCTTAATTATTGGTATGTTTATTAAGAAACTTACATATACTGCTTTATTAGTACACAAGTCACACTTTGTTTTCCAACCTTGCTGTGACCCATTTGATAGAATTTGGACTTTGAAGTTACAAGATTGCCTCTTCTAGGATGTGAGAGGAGAAGGGAAAAAAGGATTATATAAGAACAATTTAACTTCATGAATGGAGAAGATAGTGAGATCCTGTCATGTTAGAGACTCTGAACACTGAGCAGATCAAATGTGTTAAATACTTTTACTGAGAGATTGATTTTCCAATACTAGAAGTTTCCTATACAGCTTTTAGCTTTGCAAGAAAGACTGAAAGGGGTTGGCATAAATCAAACAATGTTGCTTTGTTAAGTGTGCTTTGTACGATGCAAATATCTTCTAAGATGCTAATAATTAGAAACTGTGATAGCAGCATTCTTTTATATGCTTAATTAAGAAGATGAAATAATGACTCTGTGTCTATATTTCTACAAAGGTGAAAGGCTTGCTGAACCAGCTAACTGGACTATTTACAATGGATTGCCAAGATCAAGATTGCAGATGCCACCTATTAAGGCAGCGACAACCTTCACATTTAAGGTAATACTGCTCCTTCTTAGAACTTCTTACATTTAATTACCTATTCAATATTTGCCTTCTCATTGTTGTAGGCTTCCTAAAGGCAAGGACCATATCTTCAGAATTTTTCACAATGTCTGGAATGCCATAGCCTCATTGAATGAACGAATAATCTAATTTTAATTTGGGAATATTGATCAAGTTGGGAACTGTGCTAATTAATACACTGATATCTTCTATTAATCAACATATAATTAGCTATAAAAATTGAGATAGGAGTAGGAAAAAACAAATTTCACAAATAACTTAGTCATTTTTTTTTTAACATGTATAGATGGGAGAGACCTAGAAGAATTGAGTAATTCCCCGAAATGGCCAAAACCCTCACCTTAAATACCATCTTTAGCGAAAGACAAAAGGGGGAAGTAGTTTGGGACTTCAAAGGGGAAGAAAGTAATTCACATGGAGATAGAAAGCAGATGTGTAGTAAAAAAAAAAAGTTTGCTGAGCCAGGCAGAGACAATGGGACAGAGAGGAATTTTAACAGATTTTTCCAGGTTCCTTCCAGTGTACCACACTTATTCATCCTATAGTTATCTACTTGATATCTCCATTCCTGCAACAGGTCCTCTAACTACATTCTTTTAGGCAGTTAGGAGGAAGATCAAAGTTTATCCCTGAGTCTTTGGGGCCTTGATTGTTTTCATCTAGAAATAGTACCCATGCCAAAGAGACATTTTGAGGTGGCAAATTTTGCTCTACTACAGTCCTGCCTTTGAAACTTCTTTTAAGAGATTTCACAGTCCAGAAGTTGGGTTGATAGATTGCTTTATCTCACTGAGCCAGTTTCTTAGTTCTGACAATAGGTCAGATCAGTTATTCATTTCAGGAGGCAGTGATGCAAGTGGGCTCACAACGTTAGCCCTATAGGGTGTAAGCAATCAGGTATTTAATAAGATGCATTTCTACGGAGACAAAAGAAAAACAAATGTTAATGGTTGGAGCAAATTTTAAACCCAGTGTCTGAGTCCTGAGAGTTGCCAGTGGAGAAGATTTCTAGATCTTAAGGTTGAAGCATCTTTTGTAGTTTGAAATGTCTCTGATGATGTCATCAGGTGTTCAGGTAAACTTTCTGAGTAGCTTACAAAGTGACAGGCACAGAGATTGTCTAAACATGGGCTATTGTGGTGATCTCTCTTAAGTTTATATCAAGTTGTCAGCTTTAGTTCTAAATGATTCCAAGTCAAAAGGGGGAGAAAAATTGGAAACATTAGTTTGAACAGTTGTTGCCAAATATTTGAGGAGACTAGAAGAATTCAGAACCCAGTCCAGTTTTTAGGTGGAAGAATAAAACTTCAAAGATGATTGATAGGGCTTCCCTGGTGGCGCAGTGGTTGGGAGTCCGACTGCCGATGCAGGGGACACGGGTTCGTGCCCCGGTCCGGGAAGATCCCACATGCCGCGGAGCGGCTGGGCCCGTGAGCCATGGCCACTGAGCCTGCGCGTCCAGAGCCTGTGCTCCGCAACGGGAGAGGCCACAACAGTGAGAGGCCCGCGTACCGCAAAAAAAAAAAAAAAAAAAGATGATTGATAGAACACAAATCTAATATTCGTAACTGTGTATTAGAGTTTTTGCTGAAACGCATTTTTTTCTCTTTAAAATCACTCTCATTTCTACCAAAGAAAGCCAAATTAAAACTAATTTGTTTGCAAAATAAGTTTAGTTTCATTAAAATTGGCCGATTATTTACTTAAGTCTAGCAAGAATAGCAATTGAGCACATAGGCTTTTTTTTTTCGCCACACAGCACAGCATGCAGGATCTTATTTCCCCAACCAGGGATCAAACCTGTGCCCCCTGCAGTGGAAGCATGGAGTCTTAACCACTGGACAACCAGGAAAGTCCCAGACTGAATTTTTAATAGCTCTCAAGGCCAGCAAGCCAGGCCAAGTATTTGCCATCACACTTGCATGTAATACTTATAGATTTGGGAGAATTTCTCTCTTCTTGAGGTTCCCAAAATATCCTGAGGTTCTTGCATCTGCCAGGAAGCGACCATTCTTACTCACCCGGTAAGGCTGCTAGGAACACTGTAAGTAAGCAAGGTACCAGGCTGGTTTTCTAAGGGGCTTTATAGCTTCATAAAATCAATCTTAGTTCCTTAAAGCTGTCTGGTCATATCTGATTCAATGCATATTCTCAAATATTGCCTTCCAGTCAAAGCCTTGTTAATGTAAACAGTGTTTCCAATTGTGCCCTGTTACAAGGAGAACAGATTATTAGTGACTTTATGTAAATACAAAGATATTATACAAAAGTATGATTTACCAAATTGCCGTGTGTCATTACACAAGAGGAAAGGTTTCCTCATATCTGAAAATGAAAGATTAAAAAACCAGTAATATTTCAAACAAAAAGTCATAAAAATTATAATAATATTCATCAGTTCATTCAATCATTAATGTAATTGATTCTTGTTGATCTTGATCTGCTGTTAGCAGTTTTAGGAAGCCATCAGTTTTTCAATTAGAGTTCTGTAATTTGTTACCCAGTTCAGTAGTATGGTCTGACAGTTATCAGAAACCTATATTTCTTCTACAAAATTTCTGAAGGAAAAACCATCAAATACATTTATCAACAATTGCAGTGCAAGAAAAAGAAACTAGACCCTTCTGGCAACTTTTTAGGAGCAAAGAAAAGTGCCTTATCTAAGATTATCCGGGTCTCAGACAATGCAGTGAAGATTGGGGGTATAACTGTTACTGAAAAAAGTTCCTGTGCCTGATACACAGTGAGGCCAAATAAACCGAAATTACAATTAGTCACAAATACAGCCCTCAAGTTTTTTTGCCCATACACATGAGTATTGTCTAAAACGTGTCTTCTCTGTAGCAGCTAGGCCCTGCCACCACTGTGCTTGGCTGGGCTCACAAATCTGTTGTAACCTGTAGCTTCCCTGTCACTTCTCTGGCTCTCCTCTCCTGCTAAGCTTTGTTTCCTGGCAGTAATCAAAACCTTCTGCCACTGCCACAGCTACTGCTGCTGCTGGAACCACCACAGCCACCTTGGTTTTGGGGTTTGGCAAAGTATTGGCCTCCACCACCATAGGGGCCAGAACTTCTGCCTCCAAAGTTTCCTCCTTTCATGGGTCCAAAATTTGAAGATTGATTGTTGTGACTGCCAAAATCATTGTAGCTTCCACCACCTCCAAAATTGCTTCCATCATTACCAAATCCATTATAGCCATCCCCACTGCCACCATATCAACCACCACCACGGCTGCTACCAAAGCCACCTTGACCACTGAAGTTTCCTCCATGACCAAAGCTGCCATTCCCACCAAAACCCCCTCCACGACCACCACCAAAGTTTCCAGAACCACTTCGACCTCTTTGGCTGGATGAGGCACTAGGCATCTGTTGCTTAGATAGGGCTTTCCTTACTTCACAGTTGTGGCCATTCACAGTGTCTGAATGACAGTCTTGTCTACAGAGTCATGGTCATCAAAGGTTACGAAAGCAAAGCCTCTCTTTTTGTCACTGCCTCGATCAGTCATGATTTCAGTCACTTCAATCTTCCCATACTGTTCAAAATAATCTCTTAGGTGATGTTCCTCAGTGTCTTCTTTAATGCCACCAGCAGCAATCTTTTTCACAGTTAAGTGAGCACCAGGTCTTTGAGAATCTTCTCTTGAGACGGCCCTCTTTGGTTCCACCACTCTTCCATCCACCTCGTGTGGCCTTGCATTCATGGCCGCATCCACCTCCTCCACAGTGGCATATGTGACAAACCCGAAGCCCCTGGAGCGCTTGGTGTTTGGATCCCTCATTACCACACAATCTGTGAGCGCTCCCCACTGCTCACAATGGCTCCTCAGACTCTCATCGGTTGTTTCAAAGCTCAAACCTCCGCTGAAGAGCTTCCGCAGCTGTTCGGGCTCTTTGGGTGACTCTGACTTAGACATGACGGCAGTGGAGGTGGGGGGAGACATCAACGATGCTTACTCGGCGGCGTCCACGAGCAGAAAGGAGTAATCTACCGAACGTATCTCCCGTCAGTTTTGAGGTTATATGTGGTTAAGAAACTAATGTGTTATCACAGAGCAGCCAGAACCAGAAATGCTGCCCAAGTGTGACCAGTTATAAATTAGTCAGAATCTGGCAGCAGGGCAATAAACAGGGAAGAAAAAGCTGCAGTTAAATGCATCTGGCAGCTCCTGGAATGAGGCTGGTAAGTAGAGTTCTTCAGGGAACAAGCAGGGGCGTTTTCAGTAGTCTCCCGGAACGCAGACTTTATCCAGGATCAACAGAGTGGGCGTTGCCTGCCAGCAAGCAGAATGTGTCCTCCTCCTGCAGGGCTTCCTCTCTCCCCTCGAGGCCCCCTGGAGATCGCAGGAGCCAGGAGTTTGGGGCCGGTTTCCATTCGCCTCTGGACCCACCAGGAGAGCAGAGGCAGGGCTTTGAGGACGGTCAGCGGAGGCCACGGTCTGCCGCAACCTGGGCGTTCCCCGCGTTCCCGGGCGCGCTCTCCCTGTTCGCCCTCATTCCCGAGGCTCGCTCCGGTAGCCGGCACCTCCTGCTCAGTCCCGAGGAAGCCATGGCCAAGTCCAGGGGTCGTCTACACCTCTGGGTGTGCTTGGCTGCAGCGCTGGCATCTTTCCTGGGTGGATTTATGGTGGGTAAGTGTACCGACCCCTTCCCCGGATCCCTCCAGCCTCCCCGGAGGAAAGCGGTAGAGCCTGGGGCTGAAGAGCTGGGCTGCGCGCTGGGCGCCGGGCCGGCTGAGCTCCTTGAATTTCAGCCCAACCGGAAACTGAGTGGAATGCATTTCGGCCTTCCTAATAAAGTGTGCCAGAAATTCAAATTCATTAAATGCTCGCTGAGTTCAGGGTACTGTTAAGGGCTGTTAAGAGTTGTCACTATCCGCAGGGGTCAAAAAGATGATTTCATTTCCAAGACCATTAATGAGTCAAAACTTTCAACTGCCCTTCTGTCATCATTTATTACATAAATATTTGTCGAATGCTCCCTGTGTGTCAGGCACTGTGCTATGAACTTAACCCCTATGGGAGAACAAGAAAGGTAAAGACCCGTGCCTTGATGCATAACTCATGGGAAAATGAAAAGAATAGCCCTCACCTAAAACTCGTTTAACCAACTCAAAGTTACACATCAGAATTTGAAGGTTTTCTGCATTTGGTATGAATTTTTTTGTAAAGCTCACCATGATCTGTTTCTTAGGTAAGGGCTTTTTTTTTTCCTTCTTCCCCTTTGGCTTCTAGTTCTTATAAAAGTCAAAAGCAATTTCTTGTGTATGTAGTATGCTTATGTGTATGTATTCTCCTCCCAGGCTGGCTTAGTAAGCCTCTCAAAGAAACAGCCACTTCAGGGGACACTCACCAAAATCTAAGGTGGAAACTGGTGTCTGAGATGAAAGCTGAAAATATTAAATCATTTCTTCGGTAAGTTTGTTTCATATACTTGATCTTAAAAATAGTGTTTAAAATATTGCAGAGTGAGAACTGTATGCAAACTGATTTTATTCATGTGGGCAACCTTTGTGTGAAATTATATGATATCACATTAATGTGATACCACATCATGGTAGTTTAAATGTTCCTTTATTCCACTCTTGGAGTCAAATCTACTTGAATGTTGAAGGAGCCTTTCTTCCCCAACTTCATCTGCAGAAAAAGTATCTGGTTACTTTATTAAGAGATGTTTCAGCTTCATGTACTTTGGACTGCATGTACTTTGGACTGCAGCTCAATGTTATTCTTTGTTCTCCGTGCCTGGGTTTAATCAGGAATTTTATTTAAATGTCATATTCTGCCAGGAAGAGGAAGATGGTTGTAAACTCTGATTTAGAGGAAAGGAGATTAAAGTTTCAGATTCTGTCCACTACAAATTAAACCTTTATCCCGTGTTGCAAATTTAAGTAACACAAATAGGACAAAGTGAAAGCAAAAGGATCAGTGCAAACCCCCCAGTCTCTTGGCAAGAGGAGGAGTGACATTCATCCAGGGGAGTGATTATGAATTCCTTGAAGGCAGTTATGACATTTATTTCTATATTCCGACTCTTTCAAAGGAGTATCACTAAAAAAAATTTATTGAATCATAATTTACGTAAAATAAACTGCATCCATATAACGCCTATGATTTGAGAGTATTGACAGATGCACAATATACTCAGCAAACCACCTCCTCAATTAAGATACAGAAAATTTACATCATGCCTTTGCAGTTTATTCCTCCCTTCAACTCCCTTCCTTTGGACTCCTTTATATTTTCTAGAGCTTTATATAAATAGAATCATACAGTATGTGCTGTTTTGTGTCTTTCACTCAGCATAATGAATGATTTTGGAATTCATCCAGGTTGTTGCATGTATCTGTAGTTTATTGCTTTTTATTGCTGAGTAGTATTCTATTGAATGGAGAGACTCCAACATGTAGTTGATGGATCTGGGGTTGTTTTTAGTTTTTCATTATTGTGCACAAAGTTGCTATGAGCATATGTTTACATATGATTTCATTTCTTTTTGAATGGCTGTGTTGGATGATAAGCACGTGTTTAACTTTTTGAGAAAATGGCAAACAGGTTTCAAAAGTGGTTGTACCATTTTACATTCCTAACTAGTATTGTCAGTTGTTTTCATTTTAACCATTTTAGTGGGTGTGTACTAGTATCTCATTGTGGTTTTAATTTGCGTTTTCTTTTTTTTTTTAACACCTTTATTAGAGTATAATTGCTTTACAATGGTGTGTTAGTTTCTGCTGTATAACAAAGTGAATCAGCTATACATATACATATATCCCCATATCTCCTCCCTCTTGCGTCTCCCTCCCAACATCCCTATCCCACCCCTCTTCTCATGCACTTATTGGACATTTGTATATCTTGTTTTATAGGGTCTCTGTTCACTTTTTTAAAATTTTTAAATTGTTTTGATTTATTATTGAGTATAGGAGTTCTTTCTTTATACATTCTTTTGTCAGACATTTTTGTGAATATTTTCTTCTGTTCTATGGTTGGCTTTTTTTGTTTTCCTAGTGGAGTTTTTGAAGGGCAGAGATATTTAATTTCGATAAACTCCAGTTGAACAATTTTTGTCTTATGTTTCATACTCTGTGTCCTATCTAGGTCTATGAGAAGTTGTGAAGATTTTCTTATATTATTTTTTTTTAGAAGTTTTGTAATTTTAGTTTGCACATTTAGGTCAATGATCCACTTCAAGTTAATTTTTGTGTGTGGTATGATGTAAGAGTTGATGATTTTTTAAATACAATTATTTAATTATTCCTGCAAGATTTGTTTAAAAACTTTTCTTTCCCTGTTGAATTGCCTTGGTACTTGGTCCAAAATCACTTGACCATAAATCCATGGCCTGTTTTTTTGATTTTATATTTTCTTCTATTGATCTATTAATCTATATATCTCAGTACCACACTATCTGGTTTAGTCTAGCTTAATAGTAAGTCTGAAAATCAGGTAGAGTTAATCCTACAAATTTTTCTTTTTAAAAATTGCTTTGACTGTTTTAAGTCATTTGCATATCCAAATAAATTTTAGAATCAACTTCTCAATTCCTACCAAAAAAAAAAGCCTGCTGGAACTTTGATTAAAATTGCATTGAATCTGTAGATAAATTTGGAAGAGTCTTTCAGTCTCTTCATTCATCATAGGGATGTACTGCAGTTTAACTTTTCACCCACTGAGGGACATTTGTTTTGCTTCCACTTGTTGGCTATTATGAATAAAGCTGCCATTAACATCCATGTACAGCTTTTATGTAACCATAGGTTTTCATTTTTCTGGGATAAGTACCCCCGAGTGAAAATTGCTTGTTTGTAGGAAAAGTACACTTTTAGTTGTTGAAGAATCTGCCAAACTATAGTATGGCTATATCATTTTATATTTTTCATTGGAATTATTACTCTTTTTAATTTTACCCATTCTGACAGGTACATAGAGATACCTTATTATGGTTTTAATTTGCATTCCCTAGTACCTAATGATATTGAACATCTTTTCCTGTGCTTATTCACCATCTGTATACCATCTGCAGTGAAATGTCTGTTCATGCCTTTGACCTATTCACTATTTGGATACTTTTTTTTTTTCTACTGAGCTTTGAGGTTTCTTTATATTTTCTATATACAAGTTTTTTGTTGGCTTTGTGGTGTACAGATATTTTTCCTAGTCTGTTATTTGTCTTTTCACACCTTAACTGGGTTGTTTGCACATCAGAAGTGTTTAATTTTAATAAGGTCTAATTTATCAATTTTTCATTCTATAGATCACGCTCTTGGGTTCATGTCTAAGAACTTTTTGTCTAGCCCTAGATCCCTTTTCTCCTCTTTTTACCCCCAAATTTTATAGTTTACATTTTACAATATATTTTGTGATTCATTTTAGAGTTAATTTTTGTATAAGGTGTAATGCTTGGTTGAGGGTCATTCTTTTTTTACCTGTAGATGTCCAGTTGCTCTAGCCCCATTTGTTGAAAGGCTATCCATTGCTTTTGCTCCTTTGTCAGTAATCATTTGGGCATATCTGTGTGAGTCTCTTTGAGTTCTCTGATGCTCTGCTGATCTATGTGTCTACTCCCTGCCAGTACCATGTTGTCTTGATTACTGAAGTTATGTAGTAAGCCTTAACAATGCATAGGATGATTCATCCCACTTTATTTTTCTATATCATTTGCTATTCATATAAAATATAGAATAAATATATCTATATCTAGAAAAATCCTTGATGAGATTTTGATAAGAATTGCTTTAATCTTACAGAGCAATTTAGGGGCACTTCGCAGTTTTACTATGTCTCGACTTTCCATCCATGATTATGGTAAGTCTCTACAATTATTTAGGTCTTCCTTTAACAACATTTTGCAATTTTCAGGATGCAGATCTTGTATATGTATTGTTACCTTTATATTGAAGTATTTCATTTTCTTTGCAGCAGATGTAAAGTCATATTGTGTTTAATTTCAGTTTTCACATTTTTGTTGCTAGTATATAGAAATACTGTTGATTTTGCATTCTGTGGCTTGTCTAAACTCATGTGTTAGTTCTAGGAGTTTTTGTAGATTCATTAGGATTTACTTTCTATGTAGAAAATCAGGCCATCTTCAAACAGGGACCATTTTATTTCTCTGTTTTCAAACTGTATGCCATATGTATATATATATATATATATATATATATATATATATATATAGTCCTTATTGTGCTGATTGTAGTTCCAGTACTGCATTGAATAAAAGTGATGAGAGCAAACATTCTTTCCCTATGTCTGATCTTAGTGGGAAAGCATTCAGAGTTTCCACATTAAGTGTGATGTTATATGTAGATTTTTTGTAGATATTCTTTACTGATTAAGGAAATGTCCCTCTATTCCAAGATTGCTAAGAGGTTTGTTGTTTTTTTTAAAATCATGAATGGATATTAAATATTGTGTCAACTGGAAAAGAGAAAAAAGCACAACATGAGAGAGCTGTGAGTTCACTGTTATTTGGGGACTTACAGAAGACTATACCCAGGAGACATTCTCTCAGATAGCTCTGCAGAACTTCTCCCAAGAGGTGGAGGTGGGGATGGGTGGAGGTCCAGGTCCATATATATATGATTTTAGTGAAGGGGGTGCATGCAGTCAAGCGCACATCTTGGTACGCGGTTGCTACTAGTAACAAGAAGGTTGCTGCTAGTCACAAGGAGCAGATACCTCCGTTAATAATTTTAGTGCTTTTCTATGTATGAGAAGATACAAGAAATTGGGTAAATAAAATTTTCTCCTGAAAATATCTAACTATCTGCAGGCCTGTTCTGCCAGTTTTTCCCAGAGCATAGGGTATCTCATTCCTTATCTCCACCCTGAATTCCTTTCAGAGTGTGTTGGAGATCAGCAAATGCAGTGGCTGAGCTAATCCTTGTAGAGCCAGATGGCCAGTGACACACTTTAGTTGGAAGTTGTAAAATGGTTTTGCTCCCAAAATCTTGGCTCCCTGTACATCAATGCTGAGATGAGATACAGAGGCAGAGTTTTGGAGGAAAAAGAAAGGGTGGCTTTATTATTTGCCAGGCCAAGAGGGGAACACAGCAGGCTAGCACCTCAGGAACTGTGTCCCTCTCCCTGGGGAATAGGGAGAGGTCTTATAGTCAGGGCTCCTGGTCAGGGGTATGTGATAAGGATCTAGGCAGTAACAGTCCTGCATTCTTCTTTCTTCTGCAGAGTTTCAAAAGGGTGGGGTTGCTGACAAGATTAGGGTGTGTGCAGGGCCTCAGGTGGTTTCCTGGCTGCTCCTCCTTTGATTTGCAACTGTTGGAAGGTCGCGGAGGCTGGAGTCTTGCCTACAAGAAATGGTAGACAAAAAGGCCTCCAGTGCCTGGAAGCCCGTAGGGCCCCCGCTCAGTTTCAGTTTTTCTGCAACAATTTATATGATCATATAACTTTTCTTGTTTTCTGCTTTAGCGGATTACTATGGTGATTCCTTTATTTCTTCACTGACTTTTTGGGGGGATCAAATTCTGTCAAGAATAGTGTTACAATCTCCTCCAGGAATGTGAAATTGTCTATTTCCCCCATTAATTCTGTTAATTTTTGCATTATGTATTATGAAACTCATTTATTAGACATATACACATTAATATTATGTCTTCAAGACAGAACTAACCTTTTATCTTTGTGAGATGTTCTTTATCTTTGGTAATGATCTCTATATTTAAGCATATTTTATTTGGTATAAGTTAAGCCACATCAGCTTTCTTATACTCACATTTGCATGATATGTATTCTTCCATCCAGTTACTTTTAAAATGTACCTTCTATAGAGAGCATGTAATCGCCACTTGCTATTTTATTAATTTTGGAATCTGTGCCTTTTAATTTGAACATTTAGTCTGGTAACATATAATGTAACTTGATATGGTTAAACTTAGGCCAACCCCTTTACTGTTCTCTGTTTGCTCCCTTTATTTCTGTTCCTTTACTTCTCATTTTCTGCTTTTTTTTTTTTTTTGGTAGTGGGGAGAGTATTTGAAATTTTATTTCATTTCAATTTATCTTTTGGCTATACCTCTTTGCATTGATTCTTTTTTCTTTTCTAGTAGTTACTCTAGAGATTACATTATACTTGTCTAACGTTTCACTATATTTTTAATGTTACTACTGTACAATTTAACATGAAATGCAGAAAACTCACATTTCTATATGTCCATTTACCATCTTTCTATCGTCCTTTATATGATAGTTGTTGAAACTATCATATACACATACAATGTAAACCTAACAAAACAATGTTATAATTTTTTTTCTTTGAACAGTTATACCTATTGAAAGGCAATTAAGAGTTAAATATCTGAGAAATGTAAAATATTATTTTTTATTGTTTCCAGTATCTTTATTTGTTTCTGAAAATTTAGGTTATCCTGTAGTATATCTATTTAGTCTGAGTAACTTTCTTAAGCATTTCCTGTAATGTCGGGTCTGGTGTTGACAAATTCTCTTAGTTTTCCTTTGTCTGTAAAACATTTATTTCATCTTAATTCTTGAAGAAAATTTTTCTTGGATATAGAATTCTGAGATCACCTTGTTTTTTCTCCTTTCAGAGCTTTAAATATTTTTTTTTTACTGTCATCTGGCTGGTAGTGGCATCCGGTGAGCAGGCCACGGTTATTTAAGTTATAGAACATATATCATTTTTGTCTTTAATTTTCAGCAGTTTAATATGTGCCTAGGCATAGTTTTCTTCAAATGTATTCTATTTAAGTCTCTCTGAGCTTTTTTTTTTTTTGCGGTACGCGGGTCCCTCACTGTTCTGGTCTCTCCCGTTGCGGAGCACAGGCTCCGGACGCGCAGGCTCAGTGGCCATGGCTCACGGGTCCAGCCGCTCCGCGGCATGTGGGATCTTCCTGGACCGGGGCACGAACCCGCGTCCCCTGCATCTGCAGGTGGACTCTCAATCACTGTGCCACCACGGAAGCCCCTCTCTGAGCTTTTATTCTTTTATTTTTGGCCACACCACATGGCATGCAGGATCTTAGTTCCCCAACCAGGGATTGAACCCATGCCCCCTGCAGTGGAGGCATGGGGTCTTAACCACTGGACCACAAGGGAAATCCTCTCTGAGCTTTTTGACTTTGTAAACTTTTGTCTTTCACTACTTTAGGAACGCTACTTTTTGTTCTTTCTTTCTTTTTTTTTGAAATATTTATTTATTTTTTTGTTTCTTTGTTTATTTATTTGGCTGCTCCGTGTCTCAGTTGCGGCATGCAGGATCTTTTAGTTGCAGCATGCGGACTTCTTAGTTGTTCACACGAACTCCCAGTTGCTGCATGCATGTGAGATCTAGTTCCCCAACCAGGGATCGAACCTGGGCCCCCCACACTGGGAGTGTGGAGTCCTACCCACTGGACCACCAGGGAAGTCCCCTGTTCACTATTTCTTGAAAATTTTCTGCAGCATTCTTTCTCTTCTCTCCTTTTGAGACTCCAATTAAACCCTAGAATCAAATGAACAAGGTGAAGTTCATATGGTGTAGTATATTTCCTCCCCATCTGTCCTGTGATTTGAGGTGATCACAAAGTTCAATCTTACTTTTGATGGATGAACTATAGCAAGCTGAAGTAGAGGAATGAAAACAGCTATACTCTTTCTTAGAAATTTGAGCTGATTTATGACTGAGGCACACAGGTATCAGGAAAGCTTAATCAAAATGTCTGTTTTGAGGTGCTTGTTTGGAGATATAGGAAAAGAAATCTATAGGCAGTAGGGTGGATGTCATTTGAAGAAAGACTCATTCTATATTTCTCATGCAATACATGAAAATAGCCAATTGTCTCATCAAGTAAGACAGAATGCTTATATTTAAAAATGTGGGGAATTCCCTGGTGGTCCAGTGGTTAGGACTCAGTGCTTTCACTGCCGTGGCCTGGGTTCAATCCCTGGTCAGGGAACTAAGATCCTGCAAGCTGCTCAGAGTGGCCAAAAAAATAAATAAAATAAAACAAAATAAAAATTTGTAAAAGACCAGGTAAAATGTAAACACTGTTGTACTGCAGCATATCATAAAGTGTCCAGAAGAAATTACCTAGAAAATTATCAATACATGAGGTGCCAGAAGCAAAACTTGGTGATGCTCTTGACCAAACATTAAAATTTATGTTTTTATTTTCTCTCTCCTTTGCTTTAATGTATAATATAGCATAAGGTGATAAGTTATGTATGAATAGTTTGCATGATGTCATCTTGTTAGAGTTGGCTTTTCTTTTCTTTACATCCAACTGAAGACAGAAGTTGCATACCAAGAATGATGACAAGAATCGAGGTAGAGTGAAATGCGTTGAATTAGGAGCCCAAGACTTTAGTGAGTGAAGAGGGAGTGATCCACATTTTTGACAGCACCTAGAAGGCATAGTAGGTGGTGACTTTTGGTATGAGTTTTAAAAGAGTTGTTATTTTTGAGAGAAGATAAAGGAAAAATATTTGAAAGAGCCCATGGAGAGTAAGCAGGACTCCTCCTCAATGATCATCTGGGCCTGAGGTATGTGGAAGCATGAGCAGGGTCTCCCGAAGAAACCAGTTAAGGCAAAGAAGTCAAGTAAACATTCAGGAACGGGCAGAGGAAATAGAATTGATTGATTATAGAATAGAGATTTATGACCAGTGAAAGAGTCTCCCAGGGAAAGGAAGGTTTCAAGATTGGTTTAAAGGGATTAATGTAGTGGGAAAAAGTTGATTTCTCCCCAGCCACTTCCTTTTTGACAGAGCCTCAACTGCTCATGTTCGCACTCCTTAAGGGGGACCTGTGTTCAGTGAGGGTTACCTTCCATCCAGCCCAAGAATCTGGTCTATAATCCAATCATTATAACTTCCTTCTGACAAGGGTTAGTTGGAGAAGGGGTATATGACCCTATTATCCCTGATGAAATGGGAGAAAAATTTAGCTGAGATCCTCTACAAAAAGTTTTCCTTTGTTAAAAGAAACACAAAAGAGGAAATAGCTTTTCTTGTTTGTACTTGCTTCTCCTGAATGTTGCAGCATGAATATATGATGCCTAGAGCTGCAGTGTCCCACTTGGGACCATAAAGAGAAATTCAGTAAAGTTATTCCCTGTTGCTTTTTGTTTTTTGCACTTCTGTCTTTCATTTCAGTGGGTTGCCTAAAAGATGGGAGGCAAAACTTCATGGTTAATTCTCCATCTTAAATGAAGGAAATATACTTATTTTTTTGCTAATTGTAAGAATATTATTTGCTCACTACAGAAAATAAAACAATAATGAATTATATGAAGTAGAATTTTATTTTTAAAATAAATTTATTTATTTATTTGTTTTTATTTTTGGCTGTGTTGGGTCTTTGTTGCTGAGCGCGGGCTTTCTCTAGTTGTGGCGAGCGGGGGCTACTCTCTTCGTTGTGGTGTGCGGTCTTCTCATTGTTGTGGCTTCTCTTGTTGCGGAGCACGGGCTCTAGGCCCGCGGGCTTCAGTAGTTGTGGCATGTGGGCTCAGTAGTTGTGGCACGTGGGCTCAGTAGTTGTGGCTTGTGGGCTGTAGAGCAACGGATCAGTAGTTGTGGCGCACGGGCTTAGTTGCTCCGTGGCATGTGGGATCTTCCCGGGCTAGGGATCAAACCCATGTCCCCTGCATTGGCAGGTGGATTCTTAACCACTGCACCACCAGGGAAGCCCTGAAGTAGAATTTTAAATATCCCTAGCCTCAGTGGTTTTACTATGCATGTAAAATAACTTCTGTCTACAAACACATTAATATTTTTTTACAAATATTGTACAATATTAAATATCAGTAACTTGCAGCTTTGACTTAATGATATAGAAGTGGAAAGCTTCACAGAGGAGAATATGCTTGAAGAGTCCTAATGGATGATTAATAGCTTACAGGTGGGGAAGGTGAATGACTAGCAGTGGTGATACAGGGAGATTCATGTAAATAGGATGATATTTATGTCTGAGAGAAGATCTTGTGCAAAGGCTAACAATGGTGGTCATTTTAGGAGACCAATTAACATATTAAATGATATAGAGTGAAGAAGTTTATAAGGTGAGTGGTGGGAAATGAAGCTGGAAAGGTGAAACAGTGGATTAGTTGAAAAAGGGCGCAGATGCCATGCCTAGTGTGAACTTTATAATGTAGAAGATAGAAGGGTTTTAAAAGCAGTTGATCAAAATGATCAGATGAATGATTTAAAAATAACACAATTTCTCAAGGTCAGACAACTGCAACTTTCAGATGCCAGCCCTGGCATTTAATACTTAGGAAATTATGGACAAGGTATTTAACTACTCTCTGTTTCCTTATTTGCAAAACGGGGACAATGGCAGAAGGGTGGTGAGGATTGAATGAGAAAGCCCAGGTGAAATACCTGTTCCAGTTCCTGGCATATAGTAAGTTTTCAATAAGTACTGGTTTTTCTTTACTGTCTGTCTTTTTTGGTTGTACTATGGTTGATTAAAAAAACAATCTACGAAAGTATCATTACCCTACTTATGGAGGGAGAGGGTTTGGGAAACTTTTAAAATATTATTTACCTCAAGCCAAGTGAATTTCATTCAGAACTATGTTTGTGAAATCATTTAACTGTTCCAAATCATTTAGACTCAGAACCTAGAGAACATTGCTCAAATTCAGTTCAACAAACCTGTATTTGTAATTCCTGGGTAACAGGCCAGTATTGAGCATTAGGGAATATACAAATAAAAATGCATGGACTCTAGCTTCAATGAGATAAATAGACAACTGCGTACAATAGGATGAAAACAGCAGTAGAAGTGTATGTTAACAAGACTGCCCAACTGGTCTCTGGCAAACATTATGATCTGTTTTTCAGAATGTCCTCACTTCCTGTTAAGCAGCAAGAAGTTAGCACCACTGATGTAGACGCATGCCATCCTTCCAGCATGTTTTCTCATACCTGAACCTCTGCTGATTGAATGTGTTCACCATGGGATGTGTTCTTTTCTGTGGGAACATAGTGTGAAAACTGCAGTTACACACAAATATTTAAAAACTGGCATATCTAGAAAGCTCTAGCTGGGTTTTTTATATCCCTGTTATAGAAATGATAACTTAATGCCTAAACCATGAGTTATGCATCTAGAATAGTTCTTAGGTACATTTTCTGAATATAGTCTTTAACTCCTTTTATTTTCATTTTAGTTCTTTTACAGAGCTACCTCATCTGGCAGGAACAGAACAAAATTTGCTGCTGGCCAAGAAAATCCAAACCCAGTGGAAGAAATCTGGACTTGATTCAGCCAAGTTGGTTCATTATGATGTTCTCCTGTCTTACCCTAATGAGACAAATGCCAACTACATATCAATCACGGATGAACATGGAAATGAGGTGATTGTTTTACAATATTGTGTTACTTTCAGGTGTATAGCAAAGTGATTTAGTTTTTTTTTAATATATATATATTTTTAGATTATTTTCCATTATAGGTTATTATAAGATATTGAATATTGTTCCCTGTGTTATACAGTAAATCTTTGTTGCTTATCTACTTTATATATAGTAGTGTGTATCTGTTAATCCCATACTCCTATTTTATCCCTCCCCCTCTTCCCTCTTTGGTAATCATAAGTTTATTTTCTATGTCTGTGAGTCTTTCTCTTTTGTATATAGATTCACTTATATTATTTTTTAGATTCCACATATAGGTGATATCATATATTTGTCTTCCTCTTTCTGACTTACTTCACTTAGCATGATATTCTCTAGGTCTACCCATGTTGCTGCAAATGGCAATTTCATTCTTTTTTATGGCTGAGTAATATTCCATTGTATATATAAACCACATCTTATTAAAACAACCATCTGTTGATGGGCACTTGGGTTGTTTCCATGTCTTGGCTATTGTAAATAGTGAACATTTGGGTGTAT
Organism: Delphinus delphis; assembly: GCF_949987515.2. Taxonomy (NCBI): domain Eukaryota; kingdom Metazoa; phylum Chordata; class Mammalia; order Artiodactyla; family Delphinidae; genus Delphinus; species Delphinus delphis. The sequence goes on along the minus strand of NC_082690.1, from coordinate 44,454,007 downwards.
GTACCTTTTTGAATTAGATTTTTTGTCTTTTTTGGATATATGCCCAGGAGTAGGATTGCTGAATCATATGGTAGCTCTATTTTTAGTTTTTTAAGGAACCTCCATACTGTTCTCTATAGTGGCTGTACCAACTTAACATTCCCACTAACAGTGTAGGGGGGTTCCCTTTTCTCCACACCTTTTCCAGCATTTGTTTTTTTAAAATTTCTTTGAAGTATAGTTGATTTACAATGCTATGCCAATCTCTGCTTTACAGCAAAGTGACTCAGTTATACACATAAAGACATTCTTTTTTTTATATTCTTTTCCATTATGGTTTTTTCAAGCATATGTTTTTTGTAGACTTCTTGATGATAGCCATTCTTACCACTGTGAGGTGATACCTCATCGTGGTTTCCATTTACATTTCTCTGATGGTTAGCAATGTTGAGCATCTTTTCCTGTGTCTGTTTGACATCTGTATGTCTTCTTTGGAGAAGTGTCTATTTAGGTCTTTTGCCCACAAAATGCATTATTCCTTAATAGCAATCTGAAATAATTCTAACTTCATGTGTTTCAATTCTTGCTAGATTTTCAATACATCATACCATGAGCCACCACCAGATGGATATGAGGATGTTAAAAATATTGTACCACCCTATAATGCCTTTTCACCGCAGGGCACACCAGAGGTAAAATAAAAGACATTTTTTATTCAACTGTTTAAATCTTTTTTAAAGAAACCTATGTAGAGGACTAAAACCAAGATTAGGTGGATCATACACGCTAATTCATACTTTGAGGTTTGATGCTATATACAGCCTTCCTAAAAATAATTTTTAAAAAAGAAAAAGAAAAAACTAAAGAAAATAAATACATGAAAATTGGACCCTGATAAGCAGATGCCGCTCTTTGAAATAATTAAGAAACTGCTGAACATGTCTTTAATTCAGTAATGACAGTAGATGGTTTTCAAGCTTTTTTCCTTTGTTCATAGTCTGACTTTGTTATAGATTTATAGATCTGAATTTATAAATCATACCACAGAAATTCTTAAATTAATACCATGGTTGGAAATCAAACATAGTTAGGATTTTAAAAATTACTTTTATTTATCCTATTTCCCATGGCTCAGGATATGCTAATAATTTCCTCAAGACAGAGCACACTGTCTAAAATGTTTTACATATTGTCTTTTTTTTTTTTAAACTTTCAGGATACTGAAATATTTTTAAAGACTTCTACAGAATTAGCATGGATCTGTTTATTAAGCCCAAGGCAGGAAAGATAACTTTTGATGATGCAGTATTGCAGAGCAAACTTATTCTTTGGTTTTCTTTTTAATAATAGCAGTATTATGTATTTTTTGTTTTATTTTTGTTTTCCTACAGGGGGAGCTTGTATATGTGAACTACGCTCGTACTGAAGACTTTTTCAAACTAGAAAGAGAGATGAATATCAACTGCACTGGAAAAATTGTTATTGCAAGATATGGGAAAATCTTCAGAGGAAATAAAGTATTGTGTTATTTGCTTTTCTAGAGGGAAAAAGACAGGATATAACCTGTGAATATAAATGATCAGCTTGCATTATGGTTTCCAAAATTGCTATATATATACACACACACACACATATATATATATATGTAAATTTGCTATTTTCGTGGTTGCACAGAAAATCCTGGTTTATTTTTGAGGTTTTTTTGTTTGTTTTTTTGCTACCTCACATATCTAGAAAGGGAAATTATTCTTAATAGTTTTATTACCAAAGCAATGTTATTTTTTATTTAATTGAAGAAATTCTGTATAACCTAAAAAATGAAAATCTCCCATGTATTACTCAATTTCATTGCCCAGACATAATCAATCTTAACAGGTCTTTCCAGGCCTATGAAATATGAATATATTATATGAATATAAGTATTCTCCATATACTCATAGTGCATAAATTTTTTTTTACAAAGAGGGCATTAGATACTATATATTGTATAACTTTATTTTTTCTCTCAATAATAACTCAAGGGTATTCTTCCATGTCAACACATTGAGAGTTGTATAATAGAGTGGTTAAGAGTAAGCTAGATCCATACAACCTGGGTTCTGATCTGGTCTGGGCCCCCTATTCTCTAGATCTTTTCCTGTGAGCAAGTTAGTTAACCTCTCTGTGCCAGTGTTTCCTCATATATGAAATAGGAATGCTAATAATAACACTAATCTCTTAGAAGCCACAGTAGGATTAATCGACTTTAGGTTTGACAGCGCTTAGGATGGTTACCGGTACTTAGTAATTTCTCGGTAACTGCTTATCAAGTAAATACCTCATTACTTTAGATGGCTATGTAGTATTTCACAGAATTGATAAGCAGTTTATTTAACCATTGCTCTGTTGACAGATCCTTGGCTTGTCTTAAATTTGTTACTATTAAAATAATTATATTGTTGGCATCTTTGTCCATATGTACTTGAACATTCGTGTGAAGATTTTTGTAATATAGATTCATTCCTAGAAGTTGAATGACTAAATCATAATGCACAGTTGACTCTTGAACAACACAGATTTGAACTGCATGGGTCCACATATACGTGGATATTTTTCAATAATAAGTAGTACAATACTACATGGTTGGACGTTAGTTAAACCCGCGGATGCAGAGGAATGGCGGATACAGAGGGCCAACTATAAGTTATTCTTGGATTAACCCTGCATTGTTCAAGGGTCAATTGTATATTATTTCAAAAGTTTGATGGGCATCATTGAGTTGTGCCAGATTTTATTCTTTCTAATATTATAAAAGAGTGCTTTCTGAATACTGGAAAGTGTTTAATTTGACTGATAGTTATCTATCATTCGCTATAATACTTCTGGTAATAAAGAATTCAGTATCTTACAGGAGAGATTTTCCTATTTGTGGTCAGTTTGAATTGTTAGAAAAAATGTTTACAAAACACTATGGGCAATGTTTCACACACTATGTTCTGTGTAGAATTTTATGTTTTATGTTATGTTATTTATTTTTTGACCACACGGCGTGGCGTGTGGTATCTTAGCTCCCCAACCAGGGATTGACCCCGGGCCCTCTGTGGTGAGACTGCAGAGTGTTAACGGTGGACCGCCAGGGACTTCACCTGTGTAGAATTTTAAATTAGTTAATTCCACAAATATTAACATCATGCTTACTCTATGATGTACTAAATGTTGGAGGGTAGATAGTTAAAAATGAGTAAGACAGGGTCCCATTCTCAAAAACAGCCTCAATGTAGTAGGGGAGAAAGATGTTTAAAACGTATTTTATAATGCTTTAATCCATCTTGTAATATAATTATATACAAAATATAGAAGACGTACCAAGAAGGGAGACATTAATTTTGCAGTTTTAGTGATAATAGGAATGCTTCACAGAAAAGGCAATAACTTGTTTGGAGTTATGTTGAATAATGAGAGTTGTTAAGTCTACCAAGACAGAAATTGTATTCAAGGCAAAGAGAACTGAATGTGTAACAGTGTGATGATAAAAGTGTGTAAATTTCCTTATGTCATTAAATTGATTTGTTCTTAGATTTGTAAATCAGTCATTTTCCATTTCTACATTATGGATTGCACATTGCTCCTGTAGGTTAAAAATGCCATGTTAGCAAGAGCCAAAGGAATCATCTTGTACTCAGATCCAGCTGACTACTCTGCCCCTGGGGTACAGCCATACCCAAAAGGATGGAACCTTCCTGGAACTGCAGCCCAGAGAGGGAATGTGTTAAACTTGAATGGTGCTGGTGACCCGCTCACTCCAGGCTATCCAGCTAAAGGTAATAGATAAGCCTGTTATGGTCCACTCATTTTTGCAAAAATATTACTTGCCCTTATAGAAGGCATAAAAGCAAGCAAGCATCTATAGAATAACATTAAAACTGTGTGCAATTATATCTTGGATTGCTATTGCTAGGAATTCAAAAGCATTTCCCTTTTATTTCAGTTTTAAATTTTCATGAAGTGAGGACATGGAGAGGGGAAGGGGTCAGTTCAATTCTCTCTCTACCTTTAGTAGAGGTTCAGAAACACAGATTCTTATGTCCAAAGTAATATTACTCTTACCAAACCAGAACTTAGGGTTTCTGAATTGTCTAACGATTTTATTCTTCTGTAGATCATGTATTTCTATTTTTAAAAATACCAATGGGTTTTTTGTGTTATTTAATATGTGAAATGTGAAAAGTTTTGACATCTGCATAACCGTATCCACAATCAAGATAATGAACATATCCATTACCCAAAAAAGTTTCCTCTCATCTTTTTGTACAGCCTTCCTCTCAACCCTACCCCGTCCCTGCCAATCCCTAGGAAATCATTGATTTTCTTTCTGTCAGTATAGTTATTTTGAGATTCATTTATGTTGATGTCTGTGTCAGTATTTCATTTCTTTTTTTTTTTTGATGAATGGTATTCCATTGAATGGATACTCTACAGTTTGTTTATTCATTTACTTTTTGTTGGAAATTTGGATTGCTTTAAGTTTTGGATATATTACACATAAAGCTATGAACAGTTGTATGCAAGTCTTCATATGTACATATGTTTTTATTTCTCTTGAGTAAATACATAGAAATGGCACGGCTGGATAATATGATAGATGATTTTCAAATTGTTTTCCAAATTGGTTGTACCATTTTATATTGCAGCAGCAGTGTATGAGTGTTCCAGCTGCTACACCGTCGTCAACACTTAGTATGGTCAATCTTGTTAACTTTACGTTCTAATAGATATGTACATCCTCCAAGTTACAATTCTTTTTCAAAGTTTTGGTAGCTATTCTAGGTCCTTCCCATGTGAATTTTAGAACCAACTTATCAATTTCTACCAAAACGTCTCCTGGGAGGTTGATTTGAGATTGAATTAAACCTATAGATCAGTTTGAGCAGAATTGACATTTTAAAAATATTGAATCTTCTGATCCATGAATATGGCACAACTCTCCATTTACTTAGGTATTCTTTACTTTCTCTCAGCATGTTTGTAGTTTCACTGTACAGACCATGCATGTCTATTTTCGCATTTACCCATAAAAATTTCCAAGTTTTATGCTGTTTTAAATTACATTTTAAATTTCAATTTCCAGTTGGTCATTGCTAGTAAATAGAAATGTTATTTTATTTTTAATTTAATAAATAAATAAATAAATTTATTTATTTATGGCTGTGTTGGGTCTTCGTTTCTGTGCGAGGGCTTTCTCTAGTTGTGGCAAGCGGGGGCCACTCTTCATGGCGGTGCGTGGGCCTCTCACTACCACGGCCTCTCTTGTTGCGGAGCACAGGCTCCAGACGCGCAGGCTCAGTAGTTGTGGCTCACGGGGCTAGTTGCTCCGTGGCATGTGGGATCCTCCCAGACCAGGGCTCGAACCCGTGTCCCCTGCATTGGCAGGCAGATTCTCAACCACTGTGCCACCAGGGAAGCCCTATTTTATTTTTAGCAGAAATATATTGATATTGTATTATGAAAACTTGTTAAACTAATTCATCCTACTAGGTTTTTGTGGATTCTATCAGAGTTTTTGCATAGATGATCATGTCATCAGCAAATAAAGACAGTTTTATTTCTTTGTTTCTAATCTGGGTGCCTTTTATTTTCTTTTCTTATCGTAGCGTCTGGTACCTCTAGAACATTGCTGAAAAAAGTTGTTAGAGCAGATATCCTTGCCATGTTCCTGCCCCAAAGACTGTCCTAGTCTTTCTCTGTTAAGTATAATAGTAGCTGTATATTTTTTATAGATTCTTTTTATCAGATTGAGGAAGTTCACTTCTAAAGTGCTACGAGTTTTATCTTAGCACATTTATCTCATTTCACTAGCAGTATGTATTGGATTTTGTCAAATGCTTTTTAAAATTTTTTAATTTTTGGCTGCGTTGGGTCTTCGGTGCTATGCGTGGACTTTCTCTAGTTGTGGCGAGCTGGGGTTACTCTTCCTCGTGGTGTGCGGGCTTCTCATTGCAGTGGCTTCTCTTGTTGCGGAGCATGGGCTGTAGGCATGCAGGCTTCAGTAGTTGTGGCTCGCAGGCTCTAGAGCACAAGATCAGTAGTTGTGGCACACGGACTTAGTTGCTCCACGGCATGTGGGATCTTCCCGGGCCAGGGCTTGAACCCACGTCCCCTGCATTGGCAGGTGGGTTCTCAACCACTGTGCCACCAGGGAAGCCCCTTGTCAAATGCTTTTACTGCATCTATTGAAGTGATCTTAAGTTGTTCATATTTATGTTTTTTCAATTATACAGATTGATGTTTTTTTTTTTTTTTGGCCATACTGCGCAGCTTGCAGGATGTTCTGCAACCAGGTATTGAACCTGGGCCATGGCAGTGAAAGCCCAGAATCCTAATCACTAAGCTACCAGGGGACTCCCCAGGTTGATTTTTGAATGTTAAACCACAACATCCTGGGACAGACTCTACTTGGTCACAATGTATTATTCTTTTCATAGTGTTGGTATATTATTGGATTTTTGCTAAAATTTTATTAAGAATCTGTCTTTAGTAATAAGGGATATTGTTTATCCCTTATTGCTATCAATTTATTTTCTTGTAATATCTCTGTCTCATTTTGGTAACAGTAATGTTGGCTTCATGGAATGAGTTAAGAACTATTTCATCTTCTTCATTTTTCTGCAAGTGTTTATATAGAATGGGTTTGATTTTTGTCTGTGAATGTTTGTAGAATCCTACAGTGAATCCATATGGGCCTGATGTTTTTTTCGCAGGAATGTTTTTAACTACAAATTCAATTTCTTTAATAGATATATGGCTGTTTAGGTTATCTATTTATTCTTGAGTGAGATTTGGTAGTTTGTGTTGTTTAAGAATTTTGTCCATTTCATCTAAGTTGTCAAATTTATGGGTTTAGAGTTGTTCATAATACATTCTCTCTCTTTCTCTTTTTCTCTCTTTTTCTGCAGGTACTGGAGTGCTATTCTTGTCTTTATTCCTGATATTAGCAATTTATATCTTTTTTCTTCTTTTCCTGATTTGTCTTGCTAGAGATTTATCAATTTTATTAATCCTCTCAGAGAACCAGCTTTGGATTTCATTGATAATCTCCATCATTTTTCTGTTTCCTATTTCTTAGATTTCTGCTCTGATGTTTAGTATAGCCTTTCTCCTGTTTATTTTTGCTTTATTTGCTCTTTTTTTTTTACTTTCTTAAGTGGAATCTGATGTCACTTGTTTGAAACCTCCCTTTTTTCTTCTTCTTTTTAAAAAATATTTATTTATTTATTTATTTGGCTGCTCTGGGTCTTAGTTGCGGCATGCAGGATCTTCGTTGTGGCATATGGGATCTAGTTCCCTGACAGGGATCAAACGTGGGCCCACTGCATTGGGAGCTCGGAGTCTTAACTACTGGACTACCAGGGAAGTCCTGAAACCTCCCTTTTTTCTAAGATAGTGGTAATAATGCTCTAGAGAACTCTATTTTGGCTGAAAGCCAAAGTCCCAATTAGGTTTTAAGTCTGACAATACTTTTCATCTTCCTTTAAGGAGAATATTGTTACTGTTTGAGTAAGAACCTTATCACTTATTCACAATATCTCATAAATTCCCTTTAATTTTTTTTTTTTACAATTCTTTCTAGTTTCAGAATCTGGGATGCATTTTCCATGTATCTGGTTAACTGAAGCTTCTTTAAGAAGGATTTGAGATATCCTTGAGGAAATAAAATATTCTTGTAAAATTCAAGAGAATTATGTGAAATGTCAAAGCAAGTTGGGGAGTCTGTAATCCTTACAACTGATTTTATATTAAAGTGTAAATGATTTAATTTCTTACTTTCAAATTAAATAGACCATATTAGATGAAACAATAATTGACTTTTGGGGAACTTTAAATTTTGAATATCATTTCAAACATATAGCTAATTTGCAATAGTAATAGAAGAAATTCCTTTATACCCCTTGCTCAGATTCTTCAATCGTTTTCCTCTTATGCAATTGATTTTTGCAGAGTACACTTTCAGACTTGATGTTGAAGAAGGAGTGGGAATCCCTCAAATCCCTGTACATCCCATTGGATATAATGATGCAGAAATATTATTACGGTATAATTTTCTAGTTGGATTTGAGAATAAGATGTTTTACACTAGTATGCCCATTTTCTCTTCTAAAACGAATATGTTTTGTATCAGAATGGCTCCTGAAATTGGAAAAACAGACCACATCTTCTTTTTTTTCCATAAGAGAAGAGTAGTCAGTTTAATGACTAAGAAATAATAAGAATACATTACTTTGTTTGCTACAAATGAAAGTCTCAAAAGCAAAACTATGTCCAAAGATAAAAATACTGATTTGAGATTTTTCAAGCAGTTAGATTGTCTTAGATCTTCATTCGATATTTGTATGTGACCTGCATTTTAAAAATGTGGTAATGTCTACCACTTACCAGATGTGTGAACTTATACCAGTTACTCAATCTTTCTCTGACTCAGTTTCCTTCTCTGTAAAATGAAGACAGAAATAGTTTCTCCCTGACAGAGTTATTATGAGAAGTAGATGAGATCATGTATATAAAGTATCTATAATATGATATTCAATTAATGTTTGTTATTATTGTATTATATAACTGTGTTGCTTTTCAAATCACCTAACTTCTATTTTTGTTTAATGTATGTACCAATACAATTTGGTAATTGCTTTGTGAGTGGCTACTATATAATCAGCAGCTTTTCTAGAAATTTCTTCTCTTTAACACAGTCATGAATTTCACATGTTCAGGATTTCTTGGACCTAATGCTTCCCTATGTAAATAAAGTCAAAAGTAGAAAGGCTGATGCTTCCCATTTCCCCTCACTATCTTGGTTGGTTTTTTTCTCCTTAGCTCTTTTTGTTTTCTTGCCCATGCTGTGGGGCTTGCAGGATCTTAGTTCCCCGACCTGGGACTGAACCCAGGCCCAGGCAGTGAAAGTGCCGAGTCCTAACCACTGGACTGCCAGGGAATTCCTCTCCTTGGCTCTTATCAGTAATATATTAAACATTTTCCTCATTTATCTCAGTTATGGCTCTCTCACTAGAATGTAAGCTCCACAAGGCAAGGAAATTTTACAGTACCTGGCACTTAGTAAATCCTCAGTATATACTTGTTAAATGAATGAGTGAAATATCTCATCACCACACTTTATGATGTCTTCTAAGAAATGGTGATGCTCAGCATTTATCTGTCATTTTTGTGTTCTCCTGACAGCTATTTGGGAGGAACTGCTCCACCAGATGAGAGCTGGAAGGGAAGTCTTAAGGTGAATTATAATATCGGGCCTGGCTTCATAGGACATGATTCTTTCAGGTAATTTTATGTTACTTTAGTATCCTAGAAAAGGTTTATATGTTTAATGGAAAAATGTCAAGATAAATATTCTGCCAGGTATATTTTGCTTATCTTCTTTTTCTCATTTTTTCATAATGAATAATTATTTTATATTGCTTAAGAATTACTTATGGAATGATGTATTAAATTCTTCTTCCAACAGTGATATCACAGCATTTGTTTTGTAAATCTCAAAAATTACATTTGAGTTATAGGTTTAACATTTTAACTTCCCTCTTCACCTAACCTTTTTAAGTTTTTCAGATAACTGTCAAAATGCTATGCATGTGAAGCACTAGGTTAACTTGAGGGAAGGAGTAAAAGAGAAGAGAGAAAGGAGCCAACCTTTGTTGATCACTTCCTGTGTGGGTGGGTTAGATGAGTTAAAATGGGTAAGCAAGTAACTACTGTAAGGCTCAATACACTTAGCATTTTGGGTATTATTGTTATTAACCCATGAGAGCACTTCGAGGAGTGATCACAGAATATGTGTTCATTGAGCTTAATTCTACAGAAAAAATAAGTTTTCCACTGTATCAAGATAGGCAGGAAATGCCAGAGGCAGAGAACAGCTTATACAGAGTTGCAGAACATCATGACATGATCAGAACTTTACGTACTTTGATTTGCTTGAAATGTAGAGAGGAAGGGAAACTTAACACTGATAAATCAGAGAAAATATAGCTGTTTTTATTAAGCTAAAATGATTAAATCAGTCTTGTTTGCTAACAATTTACTTTAACAATGTGAAATTGTATTCTTAGAATGTTTTTTAATTTCTGAACTTTTAAAGTATTAGAAGTTCAATTTTATTTTGTGGGGATTTTAGAAATATTTTTATATAAGTGCTTATTTATCTCTATCTCTCAATTAGAATGGAGTTCTTTCAATATAAAAGACTTTATTGTCTAATTATTAATACTGTCTAGAGGCACGCAATGAAAGATATAGGCCTTTCTGATTTATAAACAGAAACATACAGACAGAGAAATCAATAAACATATAGCTTCAGTCACAGTTCAAGAGTAAACTCAGAAAGAGAACATTTACTTGGTCAAGATATCAAAAAACTGTTCACCTTCACCATGGGCACAAAATCCTATTTGATTTTAATTCAAAATGGGCAGATACACAAATTTTTTTTTAAAATTGCTAAAAACAGGACTATGTATGTAATTTCTCACCCAAAAGAGATGTTGATAATCTGTGGATCCATTTACAGAGATTGCCAAATGACAAGGCATGAAACCTTAAATTCTTAAACATTGCTACCACAAATAGGGAATAATTTACCTACTGTAAGCAAACTAGAAACATAAACAAAACACAGAATCAGTAGAAAAAAATTAAGTTAGAGATACAGAGTTTCAGCAAAGTTAAAATTCTACTGCTGCTTGGGATTTACATCTGAGAGCCAAAAGAAGACATGTCTGGTTTTAAGCTGCCCATTCTTGGTTCTTCAAGCAGAGTCCATGTACGTCTCAGTGGGACTTCAAAAACGATAAAGGATTTTTTTTTTAAGTAAAACCATAATTCTCATACAAATATAAACTGAACATGTGTAAAAATTTTATTTAATTAATTAATAAGGGGACCAGAAAGGAGTTAAAACTGGTTCGAAGGAGAATTCAAAGATGGTACAAAAAACGAGCTCCTTAGGAATGCTGAAATGAGTGCGCTTAATAGCTGAAAAACTGATTTCTTCCACATTGGGGGAAGTAAGTCAATTGAACGTTCACTAGAGAAATTGTGCATTTCAGTGGGCATGAATTATTTGTATTACTACAAGTTAAGTTCTGTCACTACAGAGTTGTAAAATAGTCTAGTCAAAGATAATGATAGGCAGAGGTAACTCTGATGGTTGAGCTAAGGTTGTTCTCAGTTTTTCCACACAGGAGTGTATTCATTCAATTCACAATTATTTACTGAGCATTTACTATACCCCTGGTACCATTCTGCGTACTGGGGATTCAGCAGTGTACAAAACAGGCAAAAATCCCTGCCCTGTGGAGCCTACATTCTGAAGTTTAGTTTATTTGGAACATGATGAGTTTGAGGTGATAACAGGACAAACAAATACAGTTGACCCTCAAACAACACAGGGGTTAGGGGCACCAGCCCCCCGCCTGTCAAAAATCTGCGTATTACTTTACAGTTAGCCCTCCATATCTGAGGTTTCACATCTGTGTATTCAAACAGCTGCGGATAATGTAGTATTGTAGTGCATATTTAGTGAAAAAAATCCACGTGTAAGGGCACTTATGCAGTTCAAACCCATGCTGCTCAAGGGTCAACTGCTCAAGGTCAATTCTTTTTTTTTCCTTTGTGCATAATCTCTATTTCAAATATTTGTTAAAATACCATTAGATTAGATCAAGAACAAAGACAAGAGCAAAGACCATACTCTTCAGAAACTTAGGAACTATGTACAGAACTTTAAGGAATAGAGGACAACACTTTAGCTGAAACCTGCCTGCTGACCAGAGAAGGGTGTTCTGAATAGACTCAGGAAAGAAAAGGAAATCAGGCTGTTACCCAGTCTAAGCTCTATCGCTCGCTGTACGACCAGCCAATAATTGAGAGATGAGCTGCTGGGGCAAGGAATAACTACTTTATTCGGGAAGCCAACAGACCGAGAAGATGGCGTGCCCCAAAGAACCATTTTGCCTGAGTTAGAATTCAGGCTCCTTTCATACTAAAAGGGGAGGGAGTAAAGTCAAACATTTCCTGGTTCCTGTCAGCCTGCAGAGGGGATGTGTTAATTTCTTCCTCCCTGCAGTCATTCACTGGTGGGCCTGGTCAGGTTGTTTCCTGTGAGCTTAAAAAAAGATATTTTAACTTAATGTTCATTACCTGGGAAGCAGGGTTCCCAGAGATGGGCCATTATGTATAATTTAAGTTTATAGGCTACATCCCTTAATGAATAACTTGTAATAGAGTACAAGAAGTTCTTCTCTATTACAAGGCAGGGAAGGAAATTTGCCCATCTGAATCAAACTTCAGTTGCCATCAGGGCAAGTCGTGTAATGGTCACAGATGGGAGGCACTGTGTTTGGAAGGTTCAGATACAGCACAGGGGTTCTATGTGTTTTTATGGCTACACCCCTGGCTGAGATGCCTTTAGGTCATTGTCACTCAAATTCCTGTCCAGCCAAACTCCCACAGCAAAGAGTCCCAAACTGAGGATCAAATTCCTCTGGAAGTCATTCCTATTGGTGGTGAAGCAGTAGACGCCCCAAAGTCAACCTCCCAAGTTGTCTGGAATTTCAGAATTTCGGGAACTTTATTTGCTGAGCCCACATCGTTCACACCAACCCCACTGGAAGCCATAGCAGCACCTCTCTAGATAATTCTTTTAGGTACTTCTGGAGTCAATGATACTAAAAACCAGAAAGATATAAGGATTAAAGATGTAGATGAGCTTCTTTGAGAATCTGAGCAGATAGCCAGTTTATTTTCATGTTTAGATTAAAATAGATTTTTTTCCTCATTCTTCATTGTTACAGTATTCTTTACTTAATTTTCTTCATTTAATGACATACATCAATGAAACTGGCTTTCTTACTAATAGATCTTAGGCTCATATACTTAGAAACATGCTAAAGAGTATTTTTGCTATTAATTTTTATCATTCTAGTAAAAATAAATCTTTTACTTAATGTCTTAAAATGCAAAACAACACCCATTGATTAGTTTTCCCCCAAAGGCACTTTTAGTTGAATACTGCACATGAATTACATATGCATTCAGAAGCACAGTGTACTTTTAGGGGGAGAAAAACCAGAATTTGCACTTAACAATATACAGGATTTGACTTGTTTGTTCTTCCATTCAAAAATGAAGTACCGGGCTTCCCTGGTGGCGCGGTGGTTGAGAGTCCGCCTGCTGATTCAGGGGACAAGCGTTCGTGCCCCAGTTCGGGAAGATCCCACATGCCTCGGAATGGCTGGGCCCGTGAGCCATGGCCGCTGAGCCTGCGCGTCGGGAGCCTGTGCTCAGCAACGGGAGAGGCCACAACAGTGAGAGGCCCGCGTACCGAAAAAAAGAAGTACTAAGTAGGTTCCCTGCCCACCTTCTGTAAGCCCACCATAGATTAAAAACTTTTGTTCCTTTGTGAAAAAGAGGCTCAACATTTTCCCATATCATTTTTGATTTATAAAACGTGAATGGCATTTTTTTCTGACTTTCTGAGCTTGATTGTTCTTTCCCGTGAATTCTAATTTGGTTAATTATAATTGATGAATGAATATTTAAAAGGCAGGCCCAAATCAGAATCAACAGTGATGACCTGGAAAGGTTTCATCGTATATGTGTCTTGTACATTTTAGCAGGTGCTTCTCAAATTACCATTTAACAATAGAATTTATCATGTTTCTTATAGGCAGCATTCAGTCAGCCCTTTAACAATGTACTGATAGACTATTTCAATAATCTTGGAAAATGTTACCGAATAGCAGGAATTAATATAAAACACATTAAAAATAATCTTCTTTGACCTTTAATAGATAATGGGCTGTCTCCCTTATTTTTTGTAATTGTATAGGGTGTATTTAAAAATTTTAGAATGAATACCCAAGACATGTTTAATAATAGAATATTTTGAACTTTAAATAAATATCAACAGTAGAGCTATGAGGGAGGAAAAATATAAAATTTTGATATTTGGTTTTTAAAATTTGGCTTTAAGGAGCATGCTTAAGTACACAGGAGTGACCTGTCATGATGTCTGCAACTTCCTTGCAAGTGATTCAACAATATTACAATTATTGAATTTATGTGGTGGGTATTTGGGAATTTATTGTCCTATTATACAGTTTTCTGTACTTCTGAGATTTCTCATAATAAAACAATGGAAGAAAGCTGTTAGACATAATGTTCTATGTGAGGTAATTTGTTCCCTTTGAAATTCTAGGAAGGTTAGAATGCGTGTTCATAACATCAATAAAATCACAAGGATTTACAATGTAATCGGAACTATCAGAGGATCTGTGGAACCTGGTGAGTTGGTGGATTATTTTAGACATTTTATTCTTACAAAGATTACAAGAGTAAGAGAAGATAAATTTTAGTCAACAATTGATTTTTTTCTGGCTGATGTGAAACAACTAAATTTGGAATAAAAAAGTATAATTCTAAAAGAAGACTCTACCTTATGGTGTTGATTATTTTCTATGGGGAAACTCAAGCGAGAGGAAGTTTAATTTAAAAACAGAAATTACTACTCTTTATAATGTATTCAAAGTTGTAGTTCTTTTGAACACATTTTTTCCCAGACAGGTATGTTATTCTGGGAGGTCATCGGGACTCCTGGGTATTTGGAGGTATTGACCCAACCAGTGGGGCTTCTGTTTTGCAAGAAGTTGTTCAGAGTTTTGGCAAACTGATGAGTAGAGGTAAGTAATGTTTCTTTGGTAGGTGATGACAAAAAGTGACTTCGCTGAATTTTCCTTTGTTTTTAGGCAGGTGTACCTAACTATGTATGTTAACAATGATTACAGGCTGGAGACCAAGAAGAACTATCATTTTTGCCAGCTGGGATGCAGAAGAATTTGGACTTCTGGGTTCCACAGAATGGGCTGAGGTAAATAAGACAGAGAAGTTCTTATTTTCTTGGTCAACAGGGAACAAATATATGTATCTCTGGATAATCGCAGATAGGTTCCATTACCTAATATGGTTTTAATTTGGATAAATACCCAAGAGAATTTAGGAATTAGAGTTTGCTTTTACTATCATATCAGATTGGCAAAACAGAATATCCTCTTAATTATTGGGCTACAAACAAATTTATTTATTATTGTCAAAATATTTTAGTTTCTATTTGTATTTGTTTTGTAAAAAATCTGTTAAGTTCCAAAAGTAGTTAAAACTAGCAGGCTGTTTCTGACAAATGAATTAACTTATGTAAAAACTGATACAGATACTTGGAGTTAATTTTCAAGCTTCTGAAGTTTCCTTGGAGTTCTTCCATGTAAGAGAACATAAGATGTTCTGTTAAGGTGACTATACTTTGATTGTAATTTCACATTTACAGATTCCATGTATAACTGTAACCATAGGTATATTTTACCATTTACAAAAGTTCCTGATTGTTGAGTATAATATGATAATTTTGTAAACTGAGTTACAATTTCAAGGGTTTATTTTTCCTTCAGTTATGATTAATTTTTATTTGTCACTGGGTCTTAATGCTTAGCCTTTAAGTGTCTCTCCTAGGCCCCCTCTTTTATCTTCTTCCCTTAGCCTCTCTGTTGAGTATCTCTAAGTTCTTAAATGTGCAAGGTAAGCTTGTGCATTTTTATAAAGGCAAGTGCACCATAAAGCACTTTCCCTCCACCATCCTCTATTTATCTTTTATAAGTCCAGATATTATAGAATTGTTTTAAAGTATGTCTTATAATTCTTGCCATTGTGTCTAGTTTTTAAATGCTTTCCTTCTGACTCCTTTCCTCGTACTTTACTTTAAAATAATAATATGAAATAAATAAATATGGGAGTAAAATCACACACATACAGTCACTTGTATCACTTTTGCTTTATTCCATTTATATTCCAAGGTTTTACTATTATGTTGGTATTATGAATATGTATTTTGGAATAGACTGTTAATTTAGATGCATCAAATTTCATTAAGGTCATTTACTTTTAGAAATATGTAATTTCTTATGAATACATGTATATATAAATACATGTCTCTGTTCCTATAATTTCAGCAGCTTAAAATAAATCCAAGATATAATATGCCTTGCATTAATTTAAATACATGTGGGTTAAAAGACAGTTTCAATACTGTTTCCAGTTTTCTACCAGATTCTTGATCACATGCACATTCGGATTCTTAACCACTGAACCACCAGGGAAGTCCCACCTTCCTTAAATATAGTTAAGGAATCTTCTTTATTTCTACTCTAAATCTGTTATAATGGGAACGCTTACTCTAGCTACAGCACAGTCAGCTGTGATCTGGCCTGTGTGGGCAACTGTAGAGGCAAGAATCCTCATTTGTGTGATAATCACAGCTTTAAATGATTTTATTGTAACATGTTCTTATAAGGTACAAAGCTAGAGAGAGAGAGAAGTAAAGTGGTCTCTCAGCATATTCTCATCTGAGGGTGATGACATTAGTTTTTCTCTGATTTATTTTTCTTGGATGTGTGTGTGTGTGTGTGTGTGTGAATCAGAGAAAGAGAGAGAGAGAGAGAGAGAGAGAACATCTTTTTTTATTGTCCATCCTTCTTTCTCTCTTGTTTTTTTCTCAATTCTCCTGCTTTTTTGTTCTTTTTCTTCATATCTTTAAAAAAAATATTTAGATAAATGGAAATTTCCAACTACTCACTTTTAAAATGATAATTTCCATGGGTGTCCAATTTCAGTGGATCTCACACTTTAATGTAGGTAAGGATTGCCAGGGATACCTTTTAAAAATTATAGATTTCCAGGCCTTACTTTGAGCAATTCTTATTCAGTAGATGTGGGGTGGGGCTGAGATTCCTTGAGGTTTACCCTTCATATTCTGCTGCAGGGGATCAAGGAACGACATTTTCAAAATGCTGTTGCCTCAGGGCTCACTGCTATTGCTATAAACAGTAGCTACAGCATCATAATATTTTTCTTACTTGTTTTAACTGAGTTAATGTTGTCAACCAATCAGATAATTTCTCAAAAATTATTGTCAAAGGCATAGGTATTTGATTTCTAAAGGTATTTGCAGACCACTCTTATACTAAATTATTTTTTTTACATTCTCACAATTCTAAATGCTGTGAGTTAAGTAACACCTTTTGCTTCAACTATAGGAGAATGTAAAATCACTTCAGGAGAGAAGCGTTGCTTATATCAACTCAGATTCATCTATAGAAGGTAAATTTTATTTTGGGTTGTTATTAAATAGTATACCATCATTTAAGTCTGTAAATTCAGCTTGTAAACTTTCTAAGATTATCCTCTCCTATGAGACACCTCTATAATACCTCCATTTTCCATTTTTACCAGAGAGAAAATCATTATGATTCAAATGAATCAATATGATTCATAACTAAGCTATTGATCCTAATTTCTTTAGTATATTTACCATTTGCCTATCTTGGATTACTAGTTAAAATTCTAGTACTTAATTACATTCTTCATGTGCAGATAGTAAAAGGACTGGTCTACAGAATATTTCATACAGAAATACTTCCTGTATGTACTGGAGCAAATTTGAAGTGAGTACAAACTACAGACTTCCTTTTGACCCTGACATGTGACATTTGTATCTATAGGCTTTCACTGTATTATTACTTCTAGATAAATGTTAAAGCACACTTACTAGCTACTGACATGCTGTAGTCTAATGACTTGATATATACTATTGAATTGAATGAATGAGGGAATTCCCTGGCTGTCCAGTGGTTAGGACTCAGCACTTTCACTGACGTGGGCCTGGGTTGTATCCCTGGTTGGGGAACTGGGATTCTGCAAACCGAGTGGCACAGCCAGGGAAAAAAGAAAAAAAGGCAGAATTGAATGAATGAAGAAAGAATACTGTGGCCTTATCACTTCCTTTGCTAAAGTCTCCCTAAGTGATACTGCCTTACTGAAGGATGAGAGCTGCTGCCTTAGCAGCAAAATCCAACTATGCCCTCCAATGTCCTAAGTGTTTACCGCAGCCTCTCTCACCCCTGAAGAATTATTTCCACACTATTTTTAATTCTCTGGGAA
This sequence comes from Delphinus delphis, assembly GCF_949987515.2. Taxonomy (NCBI): domain Eukaryota; kingdom Metazoa; phylum Chordata; class Mammalia; order Artiodactyla; family Delphinidae; genus Delphinus; species Delphinus delphis. The sequence goes on along the minus strand of NC_082690.1, from coordinate 44,436,001 downwards.
TGATGCCTTCAATTTGAAGTAATTATATCTTGTTTATAATTAGAAAATAAAGTTAGAATTAAATAGATTGGAGTTTCATTTGGAAGTATTAATATACTCTGTGTGTCTTATTTATTTTTCAGGCAATTATACTCTCAGAGTTGACTGTACACCCCTTCTTTACCAATTGGTGTATAAACTGACAAAAGAGGTATATAAGTAGTTCTGTCTTAATGTTTTCTGATGAATAGTAAGTGAATAACTTGTTTTCTAAATTAGTGATACTTATTTTTAAACTGGCGACACATAGCTGATTTGTATTGATATAATAACTAAGCAGAACAAAATCTTTAATATAATATTTACTTATGTGACATAACTATGAAAATAGTAGCGCTAGTTTCTGTCCTAATAATAGTTCTTAATAATTGTATACATTTGTTATAAAGTATGGGGTCTGTCATTTTGTCTGGCATAGGCATTTTTATATAACAGAAAGAACGCTGAGCTGGAATGGAAAAGCCTTGATTTCAAAGATTGCCTTGGCTACTCATTCATTCGTTCATTCAACAAGTGTTTATTACGTGGTTACTATGTATCAGGCCCTATAAAATGAATTCTAGCAGCAGCAATGATAAAAGGAAAAGATTACTGAATCCAAATACTCTGTGATCTAGAGAGGATACAGACCTATAAATGAGGAACTATATATATTTCACTAGAGTATTGGATACTATATACAATGGAGAACAATTGTGGGACAGAGAAGCTAAAATCCTGGGGCAGCTGGGGAAGTGGGAAAACATTAGAGGATGTTTCCTGAAGAATTAATAGTTGGGCTGTAATACGGAGGGATGTGAAGGTAAGGGAGACGCTTTCTCAGCAGAGGATGCAGTACCTAAAAAAAGATGTGGAGGTATGAAAGAATGTATTTCTTGACCTGTAGGTAACTTAGTGTGACCTAAGCATAAGGTGTTGGTGAAAGGCTGGTACAAAATGGGGCATGACAAATAGGGGTTCAGAAACTTGGTGATGGAGAAATTCAAGAATCTTTAACAAGGTTGTACATTATCATATTTATTCATTTCGAAAGATTACTCTGTATCAGTGTAGTGAATAGGTTAAGCTGCAGTAAATCTAAAAGCAAAATGGAAATAATTCCACATGCTTACTTACCACACAGGAATTTTATAAATATTACTTATTGATATATAAAATACTCTGAAAACTCTAATGTACTCTAAATCTCTAAAAATTATGTAATCTGTTCATTAAATATCTGTGTACATCATTAAATAATTACCTGTTATAGGATTTAACTATAGACGTATTTCTTTCAAGTAGGTATCACGTAGATGACAATGTGAAGTAGGTATCAATTTTCTGTAGGTACTATTTCCCAATCTTCCTTAATCTTGCCCTTTCCTTTTCACTGTTAGTGTCTTTAACATCTTATTCTCCCAAATGAGAGTCCTCTCATTATTCTTATCACAACTCTCTCACTGTATTGGGTAGCTTATGTCCTTGATCCTTTCATTGGAATGTCCCATAAAAACACCTCATCTGAAAGCAAGTTGTAAAGACAATCTTTATTGGGAGAACCCTCCTCAAGGTATGCATTCATGTTCTGTCCTACAGAGGTGGCTCCTGCCTTTGATGTGAGGGATAGTAATAATTTCAGGGCCAATAAGCAGAAGTTTCATTCTATCCCCCCTTTGTACAAAGGCAGATGCTTATCTGTGGCCATACAAAAACCCAGTAGAAAAAGGAGACTTTTATCCTCCTAAACTGTTTATTACAATTTTATCAACCCCTAGTGTGTGTTGGCACGGTCAAACCATGCTGGGGAGTGTGGTGGAGAGGGCTGAGCTTGGAGAGAAGGGAACCTACCTGCCTGATAGAAGCAGGAAATGGACAAGGTGTTGAAATAATGGGGGAGAACCAGCAATTATGACAGTGCATATAGCTGAAACAGAAAATTCTGATCTTAGCTGTACAGGCCATAGGGACACAGTTCTGGCTGGTGCTAGACCTGGATGGTATGATTCCGGAAAATGAAGAGGATTTTGCAGGGAATTCAGTTCAAGCAGTTTGTAGGAATTGGAGCAGGATCTCAGCTGGTGCAAATTGGCAGAAGCAGAGTACAGAGTAGAACCCAGTCATTTGGCTGGAAATGAGCAGAACATCCCTGAAGCTCCCACAGGCTGGTGGGAAGGGGGTGTCTCTGTGGAGTGCTGAGACTGTTTCTAAGCTGAGGACCTCGTATGCTATGATGAAGGAATAACCAACTCTGTGTAAAGGCCTGAGAAGATATCAGAGAAGATATTGTTTGGATTAAGATGGGTACCAGTATCCCCATTTCCACATGTGGGAAACTAGGGTTTAAAGAAAGGAAGCAATACACCAAAAGTTATAATGCTTTCAGCATTTCATAAGTAGGGTCTGTCTTTGGTCCGTTTTTGAACAAAGCAGAGCTGTAAACCAACAAACAAAATGCAGCCAATATGTATGATGATTTTTCTTCTACCACATGCTTCTGCTTTTCTTAGAGTGGAGAAAGAAAAGGAAAGTATAAGTTTGTAAGTATATGTTTAATGAGGGTAATAAAAAATGTTTATGTATATACATAAGTTCTTAAAATTCCCAGCTAGAAACCTGAGATTATGTAGTTTTTAAAAAACCCATCAAATTCCAACATTGTTTAAACACAGACTTTCTAAAATAACAGTTCCTCCTCACCCCACCTGCCCTACAAAACCAGGACTCATATTGACAATTTCAAGCTCAGCTTCTTAATGTCTGTCTCCTGCCCTAAGGCCTCCCTGTAGGTCATCTTGGACAAAAGCAATTTCCTAAAGTAAATATTATATATATAAAGTTTTCTCCCAGTGACTTCCCACTGAAAGAAATCTAAGCTGCCCAACATTGAACTGATGACACTTGTTAAAAATCTGAAATGCTATTGAAAAGTTTACCAGCATAAGCAAGAAATTTTTTCCTAAGGACATGGCAAAATTACAAGTAAGTGGGAATTATAAATGAACAAGAATTTGGGCTGGATTTTTTTCTTGCAATTTGCAAAAACATATTTTTCTGTAAAGAATATGATACACAAATGTTCACATAGATAAACGTAGAAGTCGATATTAACTAACATGTGGTTTTATATTGGAGTAAATTTAGTTGTTCTACCTCTTATTCCCAATATTTGATTTATCTTTCCAGATCTCCAGCCCGGATGATGGTTTTGAGAGTAAATCTCTTTATGAAAGCTGGTTAGAAAAGGACCCTTCATCTGAAAATAAAACTTTGCCTAGGTAAATTACTTGTATGTACGTTTTCTACCACACGATCAGTTGAGTTCCCCTTTGCCCCTTGTTTCTCCAGACAGGCAATTCTCAGATGTCTCAACAATTTGAGAGTATTTTTGCAAATTTTTAGTAAAAAATTATTAGCCATTATTTTGCATTCTTGCATAAAATTACATTAAGATATGTATTAAATACATACATTAATTAATAAATACAATTCAAATGGAGTAGAAAAATGAATGATGGATTATTTCTTTCTAAATTTATTAAGGTGCATTATCAGTAACTACCAAGTTATGTCTTTACCTTTAATTAGTTTAGATTTTATGTAAGAATTAACTTTTATTTCTCATTTATACAATAGCAGCTTTCTTGTATTTATTTTATATTTGTTTTCTACTCCTATACTATTTCTAAAACCAGCTGGTGGTAGCAATTTATAGCTTCATTCCATATTGCAAATAAGTCTTGTGAAAGTTTAAATGTATCTCCACTATGCTTTTTTTCTTATTACAGGAATTTTAAAAAATATATTTATTTATTTATTTTATTTTGGGCTGCGTTGGGTCTTAGTTGCAGCACGTGGGATCTTTCGTCGTGGTGCGCAGGCTTCTCTCTCTAGTTGTGGCGTGCAAGCTCCAGAGCGGGTGGGCTCTGTAGTTGTGGCATGTGAGCTCTCTAGTTGTGGCTCACAGGCTCAGTAGTTGTGGCGCAGGGACTGAATTGCTCTGCAGCATGTGGGATCTTAGTACCCTGACCAGGGATGCAACCCACATCCCCTGCATTGGAAGGCGGATTCTTTTTTTTTTTTTTTTTGCGGTACGCGGGCCTCTCACTGTTGTGGCCTCTCCCATTGCGGAGCACAGGCTCCGGACACGCAGGCTCAGCGGCCATGGCTCACGGGCCTAGCCGCTCCGCGGCATGTGGGATCTTCCCGGACCGGGGCACGAACCCGTGTCCCCTGCATCGGCAGGCAGACTCTCAACCACTGCGCCACCAGGGAAGCCCCTCCACTATGTTTTAAATGCTTATTCAAAAAAACACTAGAGTAGAAAAAAAGATTTAGAAAACGTCCCAAGGTCTCAATCTCAAAAACATGTCTAATAGTTTGGAAGTATATAGTTAGGTTCTTAATGCATATGTAATTTTATATTCTGTTTTACTGACTTATTTTTGAACGAAAATCTTCTATGACATTACATTTTTTTAAAAAGTTTTTATTTATTTATTTATTTTTGGTTGCATTGGGTCTTCATTGCTGCGTGCGGGCTTTCTCTAGTTGCAGCAAGTGGGGGCTACTCTTCGTTGTGGTGCGTGGGCTTCTCATTGCGGTGGCTTCTCTTGTTGTGGAGCATGGGCTCTAGGTGCACAGGCTTCAGTAGCTGTGGCACGAGGCCTCGGTAGTTGTGGCTCGAGGGCTCTAAAGCGCAGGCTCAGTAGTTGTGGCTCACGAGCTTAGTTGCTGCGCGGCATGTGGGATCTTCCCGGACCAGGGATCGAACCTGTGTCCCCTGCACTGGCAGGAGGATTCCCAACCACTGTACCACCAGGGAAATCCCATCATTACATTTTATATGTATATATGTATATATTATTTATATATATGTATGTATGTAGTGGCTTCTTAATTATATGCAAAGCAATATATTATAATTAGATTTATTTCTGAAATAAACTAAGGCACTTTTAGAGTCTTCATGATCTTAAATGTAGACTTTCTCATGGCAGTTTTCTTACTAGACTATAGTCCTCTAAGGGCAGAGACTGTATCTTATTTGTTTTTCCCTCAAAACAAATACCATAAACGCGGAAGATATCCTAGTTACCAGGCTGCCGTATTTAGTGTCACTGCCCGACTCTGGTTTCAATCAGCTCAGATTTATAGGTTTACACACATATGAATAGGTGTGGTGGTATACCTTTTCTTAAGTTTTATAAACGTGCCATACAACTCCTTGCAGTTCTTGGGGCAGTTTCATGGTGCCATCTATTTAATTTTATATTATTTATTTATGCATTGATTTCTTCGTGTGCGTGTATGTGTATCATATTTTACATTTAGAATCAACAAGCTGGGATCTGGAAGTGATTTTGAAGCTTATTTTCAGAGACTTGGAATTGCTTCAGGAAGAGTCCGGTACACTAAGAATAGGGTAAGCCATTTTATTATTTTGGATACATAGCACTTCATCCACATTCTCTTTGTTAGGAATTCTGTCATTTAGTTGTTGGGTACCAGGCACCGAGTGGACATGTGGCCTGGGAAGAATTGCAGGGATAGAGATAGCCTGTAGGTCCCTTTGTAGATGGACTAGGAAATCATTTGTGTTATTTTGTGAATGTTCACTGCCAGGGTTATTCAGTGAAGTGGTAGTTGATAGAGTAATGCCAGGTACTTAGCTGGTTATCACTACCGAGGGGTTTGCATCCTTTTCCTGATGTGGGCTTTGTTGGAAAATCTAATTCTTCTTTTCTGATCTTCATTGCCTGCATTGCACCATTGCCACTCAAACACATTGATGATATGTGAGTACACGGGTTTTGAACCTATACCGTGTTTGTTTGTTATAAATTATGTCATAAACCAAACTGAAGATTACATCAGTAAACTCAAATTTGTCACAGATTTTAATAATTTTCTAATCATAATTGCAGTATGCCAACATCTTGCTTGTCTAGAATACATATCCCTTGCAAATTTGACTATCCAGTATACAACTAACAGAGAAGTAAGCAAAAACAGCTTCAGAATAACCCATAATAAATACATAAATCTGTATACTAATACTCATTACACTTCATACATAAAAGATGCGCTTTACCTCTGTCAAATCTTCTTCACTTTTATACTGTCATCATTCTGAACAAAGTTTTCTAGTTTCTAAGACAATGCAGATTTAAAGCAGAATATCAGATAGAGGGAGAGAGACTGATACAGGGATGCCTTTTAGTGATATTAAAAGCAATAAGAATGATAGCTTTATGGCAAAGTAGCAGATAGGTAAAAACTAAAGTTAGGAAAGGCAGACCTAAGAAGTAAAAAATATTTATGTGGAGTACCACCCTGTAACAATTTATGTTTATAATGGTAACCCTTAATTTTGTAACAAAGGTTAAATGGCATGTGGTTATATACTGTTTGGGAAGGGAGGGAAGGGGCTGAAATGTTGACCTTTAAACAACAGGGGTGCCAACCCTCCCAGCAGTTGAAAACCCACACATAGCTTTACATTCAGGATCGTGTAGTTCTGTAGTACATATTTATTGAAAAAATATTAATGTATAAGTTGAACCCCTGTAGTTCAAACTTGTTAAAGTGTCAGCTGAATAATCCTTCAGCTATAACAATACTTAGCTGCTCAGAACCTTTCATTCTCAATCAGTTGATAGATAATTTTAAACTGTGCTGGTATGCAATTTGAGCATGTACTCCTTAATTTAATTGTCAGCAAAGCAATAGGGAAAAGTTTCAGGAAGCAGTGTTTTGAACAAAGATTATATGAATTATAAAATGAATAATGGTAAAATTTTAAATTGGTGAAAATTTGGTAGTGGGGTTTTAGTTAATTAGACTTAATTTTTTCACTCATTGTGATAAAACTCAGGGTGCCATATGGTTATGTTTTTTAATACAATCATTTTATGATTCCATAAAATATTATAATGTGAATATTTAATGTTTGTATATACTCGGTCCCCCCCACCTTTTTTTTTTCAGAAAACAGATAATTACAGCAGCTATCCAATGTACCATACAATTTATGAGACATTTGAATTGGTAGAGAATTTTTATGACCCCACGTTTAAAAAACAGCTTGCTGTAGCTCAGTTACGAGGAGCACTGGTTTATGAGCTTGCAGACTCTAAAATCATTCCTTTCAACATTCAAGACTATGCAAAATCTTTGGAAAACTATGCAACAGGTATCTACAGCTTATCCAAGAAATATGACCAACAATTAAGAGACCATCAAGTATCATTTGGTAAGAAATGGCTGGACAGATATTTTATAATCATCAAGTTAGAGTTTTAAGATATCACCTCCTATTGTCATCCACGCATACCATTTCGTCCTAGAATTTATCCGTGCCTCATTTCTTAATCCTGACTTATAGAAAAAAAACTTTAAACACCTATTAAAGAATGTGATTTAGTTTGATATTTGTAGGATGAATCCATTTTGCTAAGTGCTACAAACATTGGGTTGGTAAATATTTTCCCCATATTGCTGCCTTTAAAAATGTTTTGTTATAAGAACAATACTATTAAAATGTAACAATATTACACAAAGATTGGAAAGTAGAGAAAGCCACCACTTCTACTACATATATGTAGTATTACGTTATTATCACTATTACTGCAGCATTTACCTATTAATGTTTTTCTACATGGAGGATTTTTTACATGGTTTTCAGCATTCTTTCCTTTTATATCTGGCCATTTTGTGGTTGCTGTTCCACATCATGTATCTCCTGCAAAGCAGAAGTGAAATGTGGTGTAGTGTAGTGTAGCAGCATTAAGCATTGGGTCTGGAAGCAGTTTCCTGTTTCAAATCCTGGCTCTAATATTTAGGCATTGTGTGACCTTGAGAAAGTTACTTAACCCCCTATGTGTCAGTTTTATTATGAGTGAAATAGTAAAGTAAAATGTTTCCAAGATTGCTGTGGAGATTCCATTTGGTTGGTGTGTGGAAACAATGGCGACTGTCACTTAGTGCTCATAATGTTAGCTATTATTACTGTTTTATTGCAACCATTTTCTTTTATTATTCTGGGAGTACATATTCTTAGTATATATCAAAGTTAGCAAATATGTACTGAGTGTCTACTGTGTACCAAGTGCTGTGTTATTTCCTGGGAGATATAAAGAAGATTAAGAAATAGTCATTGTGTTCAAAGAGCTTAAATTCTCATGGGGAAGGAGAAGACAAAATGCAGGGGAAAATCTATTAAAGGGGTGCACAGAGGGTACTATAGGGGTGCTGAGAATGAGTAGCGGGTAGTCAGTAAAGTGAGACATATGGACATATGGCATGAACATATATACACTACCAAATGTAAGGTAGATAGCTAGTGGGAAGCAGCCGCATAGCACAGGGAGATCAGCTCAGTGCTTTGTGACCACCTGGAGGGGTGGGATAGGGAGGGTGGGAGGGAGGGAGACGCAAGAGGGAAGAGATATGGGAACATATGTATATGTAGAACTGATTCACTTTGTTATAAAGGCAGAAACTAACACACGATTGTAAAGCAATTATACCCCAATAAAGATGTTAAAAAAAAAAAAGTAACCTTCAGAAAGTTACGACGAGCAGCAGGCACTAAGATCTAGAAACTGAAGCAAAGAAAATTTAGAAAATTGTGCTTAGATCTATATGAATTGTCCCAATAAGTAAGTATTGAATGAATAAATAAATGAATGCTGGGTTTCTGATAAATTGAGTTAAAAGGATTTTTTATGTCTTAAACTCTTGAAATTTGTTATTTCCTTAAGAACCAATTTTGCCATTTTCAATTTGATACATTATTTCTTTGTTACAATATTTTCTAATAATTTCCATGGATCTGAAAGAAAACTCAGTAGAAAAATAGTTTCAACATCTATTTAGTCACAGCAGTCTGGAATGGGGCGGGGTTGGAAAATGAACCTTTGAAATATGAAGCACTCATGCTTACTAATCTCCCTTCTACTTTTCTATTTTTTTTAAAAAGATTCCTTATTTTCTGCTGTGAAAAACTTCTCAAAGTCTGCTTCCGATTTTCATAGAAGACTTTCACAAGTTGATCTGAATAAGTAAGTTTCAAATATAAAGCTCCCTACTGTTTTGAAAAGCAGTCTGGTTACTGGAATGAACTGTGTACACTTATAGAAGCATTCAACTCTGAATCATTGCTACTCAAATCATGGTGTGCCAGCCAGTAGCATCAACATCACCTGGGAGCTTGTTAGAAAGGCAGAATATCAGACCCCATCCAAGACCTGCTTTATGAGAATTCTGCACTTTAACAAGACTCTCCAGGTAGTTTGTATTCACATTAAAGTTTGAGGGGCATAGCTGTTGAATGATAGACTAAAAACTCATCCCATGGCAAGGGCCAGGGAGACATGTCTTCAGAAGTTTGCATGATAAGAATTCTGACTATTTCTGGTAATTCAACATTCTACGGGTTTAAGTGCATTTGTAGCATATTTTACTACAGTCACAATATTCCTGTGAATGGTGTAGAAGTTCTTTCTTTACTAATACTTTTTTTGCGTTTCATTTAACCTCGTGCCGTTGTTAGGTTGAAAAATAATTTGAAAGTTATACTCAAAGCATTATTTAACAAGCATAATTTGTTCCACCTTACAGTCCATGTCACATTTCTTAATTTTTTTCAGATTTATCAGAATAAGCTTTCCCACCTCCCATCCGGGCAGAAAGCTGTATCAGTCACTGTGAGGGGCCTCTCGCCCTGGGGCTGTAGGACAGCTTAGGGAACTTTTGCAGCACCCCAAAAGAGAGTTGGCAGATTCCAAGTGTGGAAGGGACTCCCTGCCCACTAGGAGCAGCTGTCTCCCTCCTTGCAGACTCCTGCAACTTCCCTTCATTCTGTCTTGTTTAGCCTTTACTCTGCTCCTTTCTTCCACAGTAGAATTAACTGGTTTATCAAGAACAACTTGGTAGTCCACCCTGTCTACCTTTGCAGGAGGCCTGGCTCTCCTCCTACAAAGAATTTAAAATGTCTTTCACTTCTTTCTGGTCTGTGATCTTGAAAAACAAAACAAACCATTTCCCAATCAGTCTCTCTGCTTATTATAAATAATAGAAAAATGCCCCTGCTGTTATATGTAGCTTACCATATGAGCCTTACTGTGTGTTTTATATGCATTTTCTTTAAAAAATCTATGAGTTTAGAAGGTTATTTCCTCATGCCTTATCCTTATTTAATATTTTAAAATGTGGTTGCATGGTAAGGGTTTTAATTATCTACTTCTTATTCTCAAAGCCCCACTGCAGTGAGAATTATGAATGACCAACTGATGTTCCTGGAAAGGGCATTCATCGATCCCCTTGGTTTACCAGGGAGGCCATTCTATAGGTAAGGAGGCAACAGCTGTTCTACTAAAGGACACCAAATATGTCACTGTGACCAAAACCAGCACACCCAAGGTGTGCTTCAAACTCCTGCTATCAGACAAGTGGAAAGTGGATATGTATACTGAAGGAAATATGGGTGAGATTCTGCATAACAGTATAATTTGTACTATCAGAAAAGTTAATTTCATATCGTGTATTGCTTTGCTGCAGATGTAAACGGCAGATGATAGTTGAAAAAGAACTCTTGTAACAAAATCGAAGAGACACAGAATCTTAAAGGGGATCTGAGAGCTCATGTAGTTCAATTTTCTACATGAATCTTTTCTGTAGGATCTCAGAAAAGTAGTTATCCAGCCACTGTTTGAATCTTCCAGTGAATGGAAGCTTACTACCACATGAGGAAGTTCGTTCTGTTTTAGGAAAGTTCTACTTAATAGAAAGTTTTTTTCATAAAGATATATTTCCCTGTAATTTTCTCCCTCTGACCCTGTTCTGCTCTCCAAAGTCAAAAAGAATTAGTCTAGATCTATTTCCATATAACATTTCAGGTTTTTGAAGATGGATGCCATAGTTTCCCCCAAAGAAATATCGTTGTTTTTTTTTTAATCTCTATCTCAGGTTTTCTTTCAGTATCTTGGCTGCTTTTGGATAGCCTCCAGTTTTTTTTGAGGTACATTTTAAGCCGTGGTTTCTTGGTAAAAATTAGAAAGGTCCTAGCATTTAGAGTCAGAAAATCTGTGTTCTAGTTCACTTGCACATGTGTGATTTAGAGCAAGTCATATCTAGGGTTTGCTCATCTGAATTAGGATGGTGATAATTGCTATTTATACATATACAAAAGATATTTCTATGTTACCTTTCTTATAAATATTAGTAATAATTTAACTGATTACAAGCCCAGGCATTTAGAGCCCAGCTCTGCCAAATACTAAGTGTGACCTGGGCAAATTTACTTCTCTAAGACTCAGGTTCCTCAGCTGTAGATGGAGATTACAGTGCTTTTACCCCATAGGTCTGTAGGTTTAAGGCATGCAGAAGATTCAGCTCAGAGGGGGTATACCCAGTAAATGGCTGCTATTTTTATAATAGTTTACATAATGTAAGGATAAATGTTTATCAATACAAATGAAATAGCAGCCATCAGTTATTTACATAAATCAAAGGTTGAAAGCTAATCTACACGTTAATGCTCTCTTGCCTATCATTAGTCCATCTTTATATATTTTTTTATTTTTTAAAGTTTTTTTTTTTTAATTTTTTTTTGGATGCATTGGGTCTTAGTTGCGGCACGCAGGATCTTTTGTTACAGTGCACAGGCTCTTCGTTGCAGTGCGTTGGCTTCTCTCTACTTGTGGCGCATGGGCTCCAGAGCTCACGGGCTCAGTAGTTGAGGTGTGGGCTTAGTTGCCCCGTGGCAATGTGGGATCATAGTTCCCCGACCAGGGACCGAACCGGCGTCCCCTGCATTGGAGGATGGATTCTTAACCACTGGACCACCAGGGAAGTCCTTATTTTTTAATTTATATGATTTATAAGCAAACATCTCTTTTTCAAATTCAGGCTCTATACAATTATATAGAATAAAAAGGGACAGTGCTAACACATGGACATTTCTATTATTTCCTTCAGGGAAAATCAGTGATGAGTTTGATGTTAAATTTTGAATGCAGTTATGTACACATGTATAGTTATTTATTTATTCATTTCTGTTTACATAAATGGGACCATATATCACTTTGCAACTGCTTTTGGTAAAAATTTATCTCAGAGATCTATGTCAATATATACAACTTTTTTACTTATTTATTCCTTTGGCTGTGTCAGGTCTTTGTTGCTGCAAGCGGGCTTTTCTCTAGTTGCAGCGAGCGGGGGCTACTCTTTGTTGTGGTGCGTGGATTTGTTGTGGAGCACAGGCTCTAGGCGTGCTGGCTTCAGTAGCTGTGGCTCACGGGCTCAGTAGTTGTGGCTCACGGGCTCTAGAGTGTGGGCTCAGTACTTGTGGCACATGGGCTTAGTTGCTCCAAAGCATGTGGGATCTTCCCAGACCAGGGCACAAACCCGTGTCCCCTGCATTGGCAGGCGGATTCTTAACCACTGCGCCACCAGAGAAGCCCAATATATATAATTTTAGCTCTTCTCATCTGCTGCATAGTGTTCCACTGTATGGCTTTCATGTGTAATTTTTTTAGTCCTTATTGAGTTTTTAATTAGATTTTGCCCCCCAATTATTTAGTATTATGAAAAGTACTGCTATAAAATGTCCCTGAGCCCTACTTGAACATTTGTTTTAATCTCTCTATAATCAGTACCTGAGATTTCAGGGTCAAAGGGTAAACACACTTTTTGGAACTATTAATTGAACATGAAGACTATATTCTAAAGCCAGGGAGAGGTGGTTCAAGATGACAATGTAGGAAGATACCGAACTCACCTCTCCCAGACATACCAAATCTACAGCTACAGATGGGACAGTTGTCCTCTGAAAAAGACCTGACGATTAGCCGAGCAACTCCTTCAAATCAGGCAAGGAGAAAAAGGCCACGTGGATGTGGGTAGGTAAGGCTGAGGCCCAATCTTGCCACCAAGCCCACTCCTGGGGCAGCAGCCCACAGCAAAGGGTTTGTACCCAAATCAGCCACCTCAACTTTTAGGCCCTGTGCCTGAGAGGTAAGCCTCCCAAACATCTGGCTTTGAGAACCAACAAAGCTGCTGCATCCCGAAGACCAAAGGGATGTACAGAACTGAGAAACTGCTCAGGCTGAAAGGACTGGCTGGAACTCATCTGCACAGGGCCCAGCACAGGAGCAGTCCTTAAAAGCACCCAGATTTTATGTGAAAGAGATTCACTTGCTGATCTTAAAGCACCGGCTGGAGGGGCAGGGGCCTGGTGGGATACTCTCCGAGATGGGGGCCGGTGGGTGCCGATTTCCACTCTTCCTCTGCCTTGCTAAAGCTCGTGGGCACTATCTTTCTTTCCCTCCTCTTCCCTGAAGGTGATGATCGTTACGCATTCCCTCTGCTGATCTCCAGAGCACCAGTATCTCTGGAGCGGAGCTTTTATTTGCAGCTGGTACTCTGCCTTTTGCATCTGGTGTCCTGGTTTTTGTAGCTGTCGCCAGGAGACACTCCTTGATTGCTTGGCGCGGGGTAGCGGGTGGGAGGGCTTGCATTCCTGCATCCCATGAGGCTGTAACAACTGGAGAGACAGTCTTGGCAGACTACCATCCCCAAGGTACGAGCAGACTGAAAACACCCCCAGTCTTTCTGAGAAAGAGGCTCATTTGCTTGTCCAGGAGCTTTGGCCTGAGGAGAGGGCTTTCGTTCCGGCGCACTTCTAAAAGCCCACGGAGTGCTCTCTTGAGGAATGGAGGCTGGCGGAAGCACTCTTTGCGCGCTCCCTCTGCCTCACTCCAGCTTGACCTTCTCTCTCAGAAGGGAGCTTATACCCTTTTCTGGCACCCTGATTTTTGAAGCTGCTGCCGGGGATACCTCTACATTGCCTGGCTCTGGTGACCAGAGGGGATTATGCTTGCGGGTGTCATAGGAATAGATATTAAACAGCTACCACTGTCAGGCACAGCAAGAGAGAGGCAGCAGAACCAAGGGCTGTCTTCCAGGGAAAGAAGCCTATAAGCTTATAATCACAGCTGCAGGCCGAGAGGCAGGATTCTGATTAAACACATTACCCATCTAAGGGCTGACTGTAAACTGTACCAGAGACCTAAGAGGGCAGGTGCTGTCTTCATGCTCTCCCTTTGCCACGCTCCAGAGAACGAGCATCTCTCAGGGGAACTCTTACACGTTTGATGCCTCAGCTTTTGTGGCTGCTGCCCAGGGGATACCCCTTCATCCCCTGCCTCTGGCGGCCAGGTGGTATTGCTTTCCTGGGTCCCACAGGGTTACAACGATCCGAGAGTCAGTGCGTGGGAGGCTGCCACCTTCAGGTCACTGCACAGATAGCAGGCGGAAACACCCCCCGCCTCCCCTTTCCGTAGAAGAGGCCTATTTGCCTGTCCTGGAGCTTCAGCCTGAGGGGCAGCCTTCACGCTTGGCACACAGCTAGAGGCCTGTGGAGCTCCTCTCAGAGAACACGGGCCGGGGAACGCCGTCTACGTTCTCCCTCTGCTCTGCTACAGCTTGCTAGTATATACCAGAAAGGAGCCCCGAGTTTTGACTGCTACCCAGGGGACACCTTCCTATGACCTGGCTCTAGTGGCCACCAGACCTACTCTCGTGTTCCACAGGATGGTATACATTTGCATACTTTAAAAGCTGCAGCCTGAGGGCCTGGCTTCCAATCATCCTGAATCTAAGTGCTGCCTGAGATATTCCCCTTTGGTACACTGACAGGTCTTGGCACACACTCAGCTGTTGGGAGCTATTAAAAATAGGTGGCTTGGAGAATCCCAGAGGTTTGAGAGACAACCAAGAGCTAGGGAAAGGTTGGACAGTAAGGTTTATCACATGAGGCTACTCCATCAAGACTGCTGGTTTCTATGCATTAGATGCAACAGCCACCTCTTCCAGAGAGTCAAGCAAAATGAGGAAACACGGGAATATGTTACAAACAAAGAAGAAAAGACAAAACCCCAGGAGAAAAACAGTTAAACAAATATAAGTAATCTACCTGATAAAGTGTTCAAAGTAGTGGTCATCAAAGAGGCTACTGAATGTGAGAGAAGAATGGATGAACACAGCGAAAACTTTGAGAAACTTGTAGAAAATATAAGAGAGTACCAAATAGAAGTCATGGTGTTAAAGAAAGAATACAATAACTGAACTGAAAAATACACTAGGGTGGTTCACTAGCAGACTAAAAGAAGCAGAAGAATCAGTGACCTGGAACACAGGTGGTGGAACTCACACAAACAGAGCAACAAAAAGCAAAAAGGATTTTTAAAAGTGATGACAGCTTAAGGGACCTCTGGGACAACATCAAGTGAAACAACATTTATGTTATAGAGGTCCCAAAAGAAAAGAGAAGGGGGCTGAAAACTTCCCCAACATGGGGAGACACCCAGATCCTGGAAGCTGAGACAATTCCAAATAAGATGAACCAAAAGATACCCATCTAAGACAAATTATAATTAAAATGGCAAGGAAGGTAGAAATAAGGAGAGAATCTTAAAAGCAGCAAGAGAAAAACAACTTATGAACAAGAGAATCCTCTTGAGACCATTAGCAGATATTCCAGGAGAAATTTTTCAGGCCAGAAGGGAGTGGCATGATGTATTCAAAGTGCTGAAAGAAGAAAATTCCCAACCAAAGTGAATAAAAACCATATAATCATCTCAATAGAGAAAAAACATTTGGCGAAATTCAACATCCACTTATAATAAAAAGTTTCAACGGGACTTCCCTGGTGGTCCAGTGGTTAAGACTCCGTGCTCCTACTGCAGGGGGCATGGGTTCGATCCCTGGTCGGGGAACTAAGATCCCACATGCCGCAGAGCGAATTAAAAAAAAAAGTCTCAACAAACTGGATACAGAGGCAGTGTATCTCAACATAACATAGGCCATATATGACAGACCCAGAGCTGCCATCATGCTCAATGGTGAAAAACCCAAAACATGACAAGTATGCCTACTCTCACCACTTTTATTCAACATAGTACTGGAAGTCCTAGCCACAGCAATTAGGACAAGTAAATCAAAGACAACCAAACCAGGAAGAAGTAAAACTGTCACTATTGCGGATGACATGGTACTGTTTGTAGAAAAACCTAATGATTCCACAAAAAAACTATTCGAATAAATGAATTCAGTAAAGCTGTAGGACACATAAGCAATATACAGGGACCTATGGCATTTCTACACACTAATGATCACAAAGAAATTAGGAAAACACCCCATTTACAATTTCATCAGGTTTACTTGATTGCTATATCAATAATACTGTACTACACTCTCCCTTTACAATTCTCCAGAAGACGGCATGTATAGTAAGGAATACCTATGACCTGTATCTCTAATCTCAGCTTATATATGTCAGAATATTAATGTTTATAAACAGTTTAGCACATATACCTCTTTTAATAAGAAAGATCCATTTGAGGCCATACTAAAATTTAAAAGCCAAGAGCAATAAATCCTGATGTACTTTGGGAAATCTAAATGATTACATTATAAATTTCTCTTTGATCATTAATACAGTGACTTTACATAGAGTTCCATATTGTGTCCTACAGTAGATTTACAGCTTGAAGCAGCTATAGGATTTGACTATTGGGCCTAATTCCTGATAAGAGTGTTTAATAAAATATGTACATTTGTGGAAGGCAGAATTCCACACACTGGGGAGAGAAGTAACTTGATCTCTTGAGCTACTTATGAGGTGAAGTAGGAAATCAACTGCAAACTTTCCTTCTAGATCAAAAAAGTGTGTCTTTGTGGGCAACCCATATATAGCCATTTTACCTTTGTGGAATGGGCTTTATTATCCTTGCCACTTGTGATATTTTTGTAATACAAGCTTCTTTAATTATTGCTTTTTAATGTCTGAAGAGTACTGGGAACAACTGTCATTCTTGTTGAATCTCTAAAAAAGGCAATACAGCGGTATTTTTTTAATCTCTTATTAAACATATCCATAAATTATCCATGCTTCATGGATGTCAGTTTGTGGATGTCTAGGCAGTTAGACAACTAATGCCCATAACTTACAGGAAAGAATCTACTTACTTCCAACTGCATGGGATGGCAACATATGATTCACGAGATGCGTCTTATCAACTCCTTTCTTTGCTTAAAATTATACCATTAACTAAGTATCTCAAACCAATTATATATGTTTTTATTTTGGAGTAACAAAAGTAAATGCCAGGAGGAGACACAGAATACTTAGTAAGATACGGTCTAACAAAGCAGAATGAATAAAGAAAAAGCATATAAAATGTAATATATGTACACGCTTCAGTTCAACCTGTCCTCTTTGTTTTTTTCTACTAGGCATATCATCTTTGCTCCAAGCAGCCACAACAAATATGCTGGCGAATCATTTCCTGGCATCTTTGATTCTATATTTGATATTGAAAATAAAGCAGATCCTCGTTCAGCCTGGAAAGAAGTAAAGAAACACATTTCAATTGCAGCCTTTACAATTCAAGCAGCAGCAGGGACTCTGAAAGAGTTGTTATAGTAAGGTCTCAGCCAACTAGCTGCCATTAAAAGTCTGAGGATAAAATCCGTCTTTCTTTCTGATAACACATGAAGCCAGAGCATGCTAAAATCTTGCTTTTCATGTCATGTTTTGACTTTAGACTTCCACCTTGTTCATCTGCAAAGAGATTTTTGGCCCTTTGAAAATTCATAACTTCATCATCAAAGTACTAATCCAATAAAACAAACCAAAAAACCTCTAGTCATATGGAGAAAGAGATAAAGTAAGTGAAAGTTCCCTAAAATAAAATATGGCAAGGAACTTGAACTCTTCAGACATTGGTGGCCAGAAAGTGAAACAGTACAACCACTTCGGAAAACAGTCTGGCACCTTCTTATAAAGTTAAATATATACTTATATTATAGCTCTAAAATTCTACTTCTAGGTATTTACTAAGGAAGAGCAAAAACATGATCACCAAAAGACTGTTGCATGTTCATCGCAGCTTAATGTGCAAATAATGCCAATGCCCATCAATAAATGAATGGATACATTGTGGTATATTCACAATGGAATACTACTCAGCAATAAAAACGACATAACTGCCGATACATGTAATATTATTGGCAGACATTGTTGAGGGAAAGAAGCCAGACACAAAAGAATGCCTAGTATGAGATCCAATTTATATGAAGAAGCAAAACTAATCTATGGTATTAGGAATTACATCAGTGATTGCTTGGGTCAAGTAAGGGGCAGGCAGGGAGGAAATGTGCTACAAAGAGCAAAGTTTCTGGGATGATGGGAGTCTTCTGTATCATGATCTGGATGATGGTTACACAGGAATATACAGTTGTCAAACTTCATCAAACAGTAAACTTAAAATGTGTAACAATGATACCTTATAAATAAATTTGATTACCAAGAAAAAAAATGTCTGGCAAGGAGACTGGAATAGCACACCTTCTCTTGCGAAACCATCATGGAGTACAAATGGTAAGGAAAAGTGAGTAACAGCTATACTTTTGATAACTTCAACTCTACTGAATAATATATATCTGATAGGTGAAAACAGTTGACCCTTGAATAACATGGGGGTCAGGGGTGCTGACCCTCTGTGCAGTTGAAAATCCATGTGTAACTTGACACTTGGCCTCTCCATATCCTTGTTTCTGCATGCATGGATTCAGCCAACCATGGATCATGTAGTGCTGTAGTACGTATTTAGTGGAAAAAAATCTGCGGATAAATGGACCTATGCAGTTGAAAGCTGTGTTGTTCACAGGTCTACTGCAGTTGCCACAAATCTTCACACTCTGACTCCTATTGAACAGAAGTATATCAGCATGTGCAAACTTTCATGCAGAGCCTAATGATTCAGAATTGTGGGTAATCTGAGATGAAAGCTTCAGAAAGCTTGGTCGTTTAATTACTTTGCCAAAAAGAGTTGAGAATCAAAATTAAATGAGCCCTCATAGGCAGGCACACTAACTACAAGAAGAAGCTTTAAAGGGCAATAAAAGACACTACTCATGAAGCATAAATAAATTTGTAAAGCATATTAAATTAGACTTCTGTGACAAGTTTGTTTTAGCCAATCTATGAATTTAATTTTCTACCATACTATATTACCTTAACATAAGACTTTATTTTAGGATAGAGGAGTAACTGTATTTTAACTTTTGACTTAAAGCATTGTCTTGTAGAGACAATATTGGGTTTTCTACTGTCCCAACTGAGTAAATCACTACATAATTTTGGGCATCAGTTTCTTCAAGAGTAAGGATTGTTAAGGTTCCATCTAACTCTATTGTATCATTTCTAAAGGGGACAAAATACAAAAATTTATAAATCTCTTTTATGTTTTTCCTACCGGCAGCTTTCCAGAAGAAAGATATTTATTGCTAAAAAAGCATGTATGGTTAGAAATATGGGTTTAGAGAAAAATAGTAACCTTTTCAACTTATTGTTTACTTTAATCGGTAAGTTATTTTGTTTTTATCATCTTTAATCAACAATTCACCATTTGAACAGAACAATGATTATGTGGTATGCACTGTAATAAACTCAGGATATTAGATAGAGAATATGTACTACCACATGTTCAACACACAGAACGTGTTTGAACTACTTTTTTAGTCTTTTTCCTGTAGGATTATTTTATGTCTAAGATGTTTATGCTTGGTAACCACATAGCAAAAATCTAGAGTAGTCATGAAACATGAAAAAAAGGGAGACTGAGCAAATCACCGTGGAAAATCACCACTTTACAAAGGTAGACAGAAACAGAGGGAAAAACAAAGAAAGGAGATACAAAACAACCAGAAGACAAACAATAAGCTGGCAGTAGTAAGTCCTTACATATCAGTAATCACTCTAAATAGAAATAAATTCAGTTCACTAATCAAAGGCACAGAGTGGCTGGATGGATTAAAGAGACCTAACTATATAATTTCAGCTCTAGAGATAAACATAAGCTCAGGGTAAAGATGTGAGTGGATGAGGATACTCCGTGCAACTGGAAACCAAAAGAAAGCAGGTATAGCCAGACAAAACAGACTTAATGCCAAAAATGATAAGAGACAAAAGGTCATTATATAATGATAAAAAGGTCAATATATCCAGAAGATACAACAATCATAAATATATATATACACCCAACATTGGCACACTGAAATATATTAAGCAAATTCTAATAGATCAAAAGGGAGAGATAGACAATAATGCAATAATAGTAGAGGCTTTCAATATCCCACTGCCAGCAATGACCACTGATCATCCAGACATCAAATCAATAAGAAATGCTGGAATTTAACCATACTGTATAACAAAGGACCTTAACAGACATATCCAAAAGTAGCAGAACACACATACTTCTCAAGTGCACACAGAACATTATCTAGTATAAATCATGATACGAGAAGAAATGAAAACAACACATCTCAACAAATAAGAATACTGAAATCACACCAACTATCTTTTCAGATAACAATCTACGAAACTAGAAATCAACAATCAGAGGAAAGCTGGAAAATCTACAAATACGTGGAAAGTAAACAAGACACTCCTAAACAATCAGAGGGGAACAAAAAGGAAATTAAAAAATTATCTCAAAACAAATGAAAATGGAAATACAAACTATCAAATCTTATGGGATGAAGGAAAAGCAGTTCCGAGAGGAAAGTTTATAGCAATAAATTCATATATTGAGAAATTTAGAAACATCTCAAAAAAAAATCCCCCTAACTTTTACACCTCAAGGAACTAGAAAGAGAAAGCAGGAGGATCAAAGTGGAAATACATGAATAGAGACCAGGGAGGAAAAAAACAGAATTAACAAAATTAAAGCTGGCTCTTCAAAAGATAAACAAAATTGACAAACCTTTAACCAGACTAAGAAAAAAAGAGAGGACTCAAAATTAGAAATGAAAAAGAAGACACTACAGAGATACAAATACTACAGAAATACAGAAGACATATGAGACCATTATGAACAATTATATGCCAACGAGATAACCTAGAAGAAATGCATAAACTTCTATAAACACAAACTACCAAGACTGAATCAGGACAAACAGAAATTCTGAACAGACCATTAATGAGCAAAGAAATTGAATCAGTAATCAAAAACCACACAACACAGAAAACCTCAGGACCAGATGGCTTCATTGGCAAATTCTACCAAACATTCAAGAGAATTAACAACGGTCCTTCTCAAACTCTTGCAAAAACCTGAGGAGGAAATACTTCCAAAGTCATTTTACGAGGCCAGCATTACCCTGATTCTGAAGCCAGATAAGGACACTTTAACAATAGGCTAATATCCCTGATGAATGTAGCTGCAAATTTTTCAATAAAATCTTAGCAAACTGAATTTAAGAACATACAAAAAGGGTTATACATCATGACCAAATGGGATTTATCCCTTTGATGCAAAGATGGTTCAACATGTAAATCAATAAATGTAATATATTAATGAAAGATAAAAATTACGTGATCATCTCAGTTGATGCAGAAAAGCATTTGGTAAAATACAACATCCTTTCATGATTAAAAAACGCTAGGCAGGGGCTTCCCTGGTGGCGCAGTGGTTGAGAGTCCGCCTGCCGATGCAGGGGACATGGGTTCGTGCCCTGGTCTGGGAAGATCCCACATGCCGCGGAGCGGCTAGGCCTGTGAGCCATGGCCGCTGAGCCTGCGCGTCTGGAGCCTGGGCTCCGCAATGGGAGAGGCCACAACAGTGAGAGGCCCGTGTACCGCAAAAAACAAAACAAAAAAAAAAAACCTGCTAGGCAGACTGGGTATAGAGGAACATACCATAACATAATAAAGGCCATATGTAACAAACCTGCAGTTAACATGATACTCAATGGATAAAAATTGAAAGCTATTCCTCTAAGATCAGGAACAAGACAAGGATGCCCACTTTCACAATTTTTATTAAATATAGTACTGAAGGACTAAATTGCTCAATATAGAGCAATTGGGCAAGACAAACAAAAGGCATCCAAACAGAGAATGAAGAACTAAGTGATGATATTTGCAGATGCTACAATTTCATATATAGAAGATCCCAAAGACTCAACCAAAAAAAAAACAACAAAAAAACCAAAAACTGTTGGAACTAATTAATGATTTCAGTAAAATTGCAGGATACAAAAATCCATATACAGAAATCAATTACATTTCTATATGCTAAGAATGAAACATTTGAAAAGGAAATAAAGAAAACTATCCCAATCACAATAGCATCAAAAACAATAAAATACTTAGGCATAAGTTTAACCAAGGAAGTGAAAGATTATTGCTGAAAGAAACTGAAAACAAAAGTAATAAATGGAAAGAGCGCTTGTGTTTATGGATCGGAATAAGTAATATTGTCAAAATGTCCATACTACCCAAAGCCATCTATAGATTCAACAAAATTCCCATCAAAACACCAATGGCATTCTTCACAGTAGAAAACAATCGTCAAATCTGTATGGACCCACAAAAGACCCCAAATAGCAAAAGCAATTCTGAGGAAAAAGAACCAAGCTGGTGGTATCATACTTCCTGATTTCAAACTATATTACAAAGCTATAGTACTGAAAATGTATTATAATAAACAATATAACCATATGCCTAAAGGAGGTAGGAAAAGAAAAACAAAACCCCAAAGTTAGTAGAAGGAAATAAATCATAAATATCAGAATAGAAATAAGTAAAATAGAAACTAAAAACAGAAAAGATCAATGAAGCTAAGAGCTGGTTTTTAGAAAAGATAAGCAAAACTGATAAACCTTTAGCCAGACTCATCAAGAAAGAAAAGAGAGGGCCAAATCAATAAAATCAGACATGAAAGTTATAAGAGACACCAAGAAAATACAAAGGAATCATAAGAGACTACAATGAACAGCTATACGCCCATAAAATGGACACTCTAGAAGAAAATGGAAGATTCCTAGAAATGTATGATCTTCCATGATTAAACCAGAAAATATGAACAGACCAATTACCAGCAATGAAAGTGGAACAGTAATAAAAACTATCAGAAAACAGAAGTCGAAACCAGAAGGCTTCACAGGTGAATGCTACCAAACATTTAGAGAAGAGTTAACACCTATTCTTCTCAAACTATACTAAAAACTGCAGAGGAACATTTGTGAACTCATTCTACAAGGCCAGCATCATCCTGATAACAAAAACAGACACCACAATAAAAGAAAATTACAGGCCAATATCACTGATAAACATAGATGCAAAAATCCTCAACAAATATAATCAAACCAAATCCAACAATACATTAAAAGGATCATGCACCATGATCAAGTGGGATTTATCCCAGGGATGCAGGGATTTTTCAATATCTGCAAATCAATCAATGTAATATACATTAACAAACTAAAGGGCAAAAACCATATCAATAGATGCAGAAAAAGCTTTACAAAATTAAGCATCCATTTAAGATAAAAACTCTCCAGAAATGGACATAAAGGGAACAAACCTCAACATAATAAAGGCCATATATGACAAGCCCACAGGTAACATCATACTTAATGATGAAAATCTGAAAGCATTTCCTGTAAGATCAGAAATAAGACAAGGATGCCCACTCTCACCACTTTTATTCAACAGAGTTTTGGAAGTCCTCCCCACAGCAGCCAGAGAAGGAAAAGAAATAAAAGGAATCCAAACTGGAAAAGAAGTAGTAAAACTGTCACTGTTTGCAGATGACATGATGCTCTACGTAGAAAATCCTAAAGATGCTACCAGGAAACGACTAGAGCTCATCAATGAATTTAGTAAAATGGAAGGATATAAAATTAATATACAGAAATCTGTTGCATTTCTATACACTAACAACAAAAGATCAGAAAAAGAATTTAAGGGTACAATCCCATTTACTATCATATCAAAAAGAAAATACCTAGAGATCTACTTAAGGAGGCAAAACACCTATACTTTGAAAACTGTAAGACACTGATGAAAAATATTGAAGATGACACAAACAGATGGAAAGATATACCATGTTCATGGATTGGAAGAATCCATATTGTTAAAATGACCATAATACTGAAGGCAATTGACAGATTCAATGTAATCCCTATCAAAATACCATGGGCATTTTTCACAGAACTAGAAAAGAAAATTTCAAAGTTTCTATGGACACACAAAAGATCCTGAAAAGCCAAAATAATCTGGTGAAAGAACAGAGCTGGAGGAATCACAATCCCTGGCTTCAGACTATACTACAAAGTTACAGTAATCAAAATAATATGGTACTGGCATAAAAACAGATACATCGATCAATGGAACAGGATGGAAAGCCTAGAAATAAACCCATGTACTTATGGTCAATTAATCTGTGACAAAGGAGGCAAGAATATACAATGGAGAAAAGATAGTCTCAATAAGTGGTGCTGGGAAAACTGGACAGCTACATGTAAAAGAATAAAATTAGAACATTAACACCACATATAAAGATAAACTCAAAATGGATTAAAGGCCTACATATAAGACAGGAAATCATAAAACTCCTAGAGGAAAACATAGGCAGAACCCTCTCTGATACAAATCATAGCAGTATTATTTTGGATCTGTCTCCTAAAGCAAAGGAAATAAAAGCAAAAGTAAACAGATGGGACCTAATTAAACTTAAAAGCTTTTGCACAGTAAAGGAAGCCATCAAGAAAATGAAAAGCAACCTAGTGAATGAGAGAAAATATTTGAAAATGATATGATCCAAAATATATACACAACTCATACAACATCAAAAAAACAACCTGATTAAAAACTGGGCAGAAGACCTGAATAGACATTTTTCCAAAGCAGATATACAGATGGTCAACAGGCACATGAAAATATGCTCAATATCAATTGTCAGAGAAATGCAAATTAAAACCACAGTTAAGATATCACCTCAGACCCATCAGAATCACTATCATCAAAAAGAATACAAATAACAAATGTTCATGAAGATGTGGAGAAAAGGGAACTCTGTACACTGTTGAGTGAATGTAAATTTGTACAACCATTTTGGAGAAAGTATGGGGGAGTTCCTTAAAAAGTAAAAACAGAACCATCATATGATCCAGCAATACCACTCTTGGGCATATATCCAGGGAAAACCATAATTTGAAAAGATACACACACCTCAATATTCATAGCATTATTTACCATTGCCAAGATATAGAAGCAACCTAAGTGTCCATCAACAGATGAATGGATGAAGATGATGTGATACACACACACACACACACACACACACACACACGCACGCGCACACACACACACACACACACACAATGGAATACTACTCAGCCATAAAAAGAAAATTCTGCCATCTGCAATAACATGGATGGTCTTGGAGGGTATTATACTAAGTGAAATAAGTCAGAGAAAGACAAATACTGTATAATATCACTTATATGTGGAAACTAAAAAATACAACAAATTAATGAATATAACAAAAAAAGAAACAGACTCACAGATACAGAAAATAAACTAGTGTTTATCAGTGCAGAGAGGGAAGGGGGAGCAATACAGAGGCAGGTGATTTAAAAAAAGGGTTTTTATGGGATTATATGAAATCATGTGTGAAACTTTTGAAAACTGTAAAGTTCTATAGAATTTAAAGCATGTTCCTTTCAATTAAAAAACAAACAAATAAAATGAACTAGTGAACATAACTAAAAAGAAACAGTCACACAGGTATAAAGAACAAACTAGTAGTTACCAGTGAGGAGGGGGAAGGGGCAAAATAGGTGTAGGAGATTAAGAACTAAAAACTACTCTGTATAAAAGATATAACCTACAATGATATATTGTCCAACACAGGGACTACAGCCAATATTTTATAACTATAAATGGAATATAACCTTTAAAAATTGTGAATCAGTATGTCGTACTCCTGAAACATATTGTACATGAACCATACTTCAATTTTTAAAAAAAGTATTATACTGGCACAAAAATAGACACATAGACCAGTGGAGCACATTAGAGGGCCTAGAATTAAACCTCTGCTTATATGGTCAAGTAATATTGGATAAGGGAGTAAAGGACACCCAATGGGGAAAGGAATAGTCTCGTCAACAAATTGTGTTGGGAAAACTGGATAAACACATGCAGAGCAATGAGAATGGACCGTTATCTTACACCACTCAAAAAAATTAACTTGAAATATATTAAAGATTTAAACATAAGACCTGATACTTTAAAATTTTTAGAAGAAAACATAGGGAAGAAACTCCTCAACACTGGTGGTAGCAATGATTTCTTTGGATATAAAAACACAAGCAAAAATCAACAAATGGGACTATATCAAATTTAAAAGCTTTTGCACAGCAAAAGAAACAACAAAATGAAAAGGCAACCTACAGAATGGGAGAAACTTTTTGCAAATCACATATATGATAAGGGGTTAATATCCGAAATATAGAGAAGTCAGAAACAAAAACGCAAATAATTTGATTAAAAAATGGGCAGACGACCTAAAAGACATTTTTCCAAAGACAACAGGTACATGAAAAGATGCTCAATATCGCTAATCATCAGGGAAATGCAAGTTAAAACCACAGTGAGTCATCATCTCATACCTGTTAAAATGGTTATCATCAGAAAGAAAAGAGATAAGAAGTGCTGGTGAGAACGTGGAGAAAAGGGAACCCTTGGTACACTATCAGTAGGAACATAAACTGGCACAGCTACTATCGAAAACGGTGTGGAGGTTCCTCAAAAAATTAAAGATAGAACTACCACATGATCCAGTAATTCCACTTCTGGGTTATTTTTCAGAAGAAAATGAAACCACTAACTCAAAAAAAAATGTGTACCCCAATATTCATTGCCGCATTATAATAGCCAAGATGTGGAAAAAAACTTAGCGTCTGTCAATGGCTGAATAAAGAGAATATGGTACATATATAATGGAATATATATAATGGAATATAATGTAATGGAATATTATTCAGCCACGAAGAAAGGAGGGTATCCTGCCATTTGTGAAAACATGGATGGCCTCAGCACATTTTGCTAAGTGAGATTAAGTCAGACAGAAAACAAGTATTGTATGATATTGCTTATATTTGGAATTTTAAAAAGTCAAACTTGCAGAAACAGAATAAGATGGTGGTTAGCAGGGGCTAAGGGGTGGGGGACAAGACTAATGTTGTTTAGGGTACAAATTTACAATAAGTAGTAAAAAAGCTCTAGAGATATAATGCACAGTACAGGGAGTACAGACAATAGTATCGTGTTACAGTCATCAAGCTTGTTAAGAGAACTTATTCCAACTACCAACAAAAGGATAACTAGGTAAGGTGATAGAGGTGCTAATTATCACCACAATGGCAATCATATTACAATATATAAATGTATCCAATTAACGTTTTACACTTTAAATTTACACATTACATATCAGATATACTAAAATAAAACAAAAAAAAACACTCTAGAAGAGATTGAGTCCTGTACACCCAGAACAGCACCTCAAGTCTCATTAAGCATCAAACTTACACAAACATAGAGAACATACAATAAACTCCCATTTATCCATCTCCCAGCTCAAAGAATCATCCCCCCAAAAAGAAAAAAAAAATAAACCTTTTTTCCCCTAAGCATATCCTATTTCTTGGTCCACATCCTGAGTAAGAGATTATTTCTCATAAGGATACTTGTGAAATAGCAAAGAAATATTTTGCTAGTGACAAATGTTTTATTACTTTTTTTTTTTTTTTTTGGCTCTGCAGCACAGCTTGGGGGATCTTAGTTCCCTCGACCAGGACCAGAGGTTGAACCCAGGCCATGGCAGTGAAACCACTGAGTCCTAACCACTGGACCGTGAGAGAATTCCCTGTTGCTGACTTCTAAAATCAAATTTAAATAAGCCATAAATTTCTATTATAATGCAATAATTTGATCATTTAAAAAATCTAAACATGTTGCTTATATTGAGTAATATAAAAGTAAACTAATAAAAAGCATATGAAATGTAATATAGGCATATACATTAAGAAATTCTAAAAATTTATTCTAGAGAAAATTGGAAAGAATGCCAATATTTGTGACAAAGATACTGCAACATTTTATCATAGTAAAAAAGTAAACTAAATATTCATCAATGGGAAACTGCTTAACTTATGGTATAATAGTCATAAAGCTGATAAACTGATAAACATTTTTCATTTTTGGTAAGTTGTCTGTGAGTTATTGTTGAGTTGGAAAAAAAATATGTTGATAAAACAATGTACAGATATCACACAAGTATTAGCAGCACTTATTACACTGGGGTGGTAGACTTTTAATCTTTGTACTTCTCTGTATTGCTTTAATTTCTTACATTGGAATATATTCCTCTTATAATAAAAACTACAGTAAGGCTGTTTTAACTTTGAAGAGAAAAAAAGTTCTGGGATGCAATAAAGTTCAAAAATAGAAACCTCTTTTTCTATCTTTGTAATTTACTAGTTTTTCTGTTCTGAGGATACAAACAACACTTATTTACAGATGCATACATGGGCTATTTTAATATTTTTCATATTAGCTCAGAATTTCAAAACTATCAATTGACCTTCCAACTTTCAAGTTTATATATGGAGATGAGATACAAGAAAATAATTCTTCTCCAATCCTGACTTTTGAAGTACAGAAATGAGTTTAGTAAAACAGTAACGTGAGAAATAACTACCACACTGTAATGGATTTTAGTCTTTGTTATTGTCATTGCTTTTTAACTTTAGTCATTTGCTCTTTGCTTCCTCTCTTTTTAGTAAGTCTGTGTTCATCCACTTCTTTCAATCCCAAGTGTGATTATTCTGAATTCACGCCAACAATATCTTTCACTTAAATGATGTAAAAACTTCCTTTCAAATCACCCAACTTCCTTTCCCCTGTTGTATCACAATCATAGTAACTTCAGCCAGAATGATCTTCCTAAATGTGATCATGCTACATTCTATTTACATATTTTCAGTAAGGACTTCCACACTCCCAGGAATGATATAGTAGGTACTGGCAGGCAATCACTCCAGTTCCAGCTACTAAAAAAAAAAAATGTATTAAAGGCACAATATTTTTAGATATATCAAAAAATTGTGGAAGCAATGAAAACTAAATGTACTAAAAGTCTCCAAATACTGCTGAGAGCAACAACTGTTTACTTCCTTGGGGACATTTGCCAATTCTAGGCATGGGCTAAAGGTCAGATTCATCCTATACTAAGGCACTTTAAGGGGAATATCAGCAGAGTTTCTGATGGCTGTATGAACTACCACGACGTACTGGAATCTAGAGGAACCTAAAACCAAGGCTGAGGTGTTTGCTTAGGGGCGAGGGCAAGATAGAAAGCTTTGGGGCTAAGCAGACTAACAAGAGTTTTCTTAAGAGGCCACTGTCATCTCTCAACTCCAGTTCTTTTCACATCCTTGTCTTTCTCCATCCCTCCCTCCTATTTGGTTAACTCCTACCCATTTTTTTTTCAGGACTCTAGTGTCTACCCCTCCAAAAATCCATGTATAAAATCTACCAAACATGCTCTCACAGCAACTCTTTACAGGTTGATCTTCAGCATAGTTTTTATTTGATGACCTTTTGCTTTCCTTGCTGGAATCTTTGGAAGCAGAGGCCAGTGTGTTTGGTAATTATCCCCAGCACATACGAAGTAGCTAAAAATGTTTTCTTGAATGAAATGAAATAATTAAGCAAAGGGATGGCTATAATAATTGAAGATGCTCACAAACTTTTATATCTTACCAAAAACATTAATAAAATCTGTAAATTTCATACCAACTCAGAACAGTTCCTTTGGGAGGAAAAAATATTAAGAAACCTAACCTCAACTAGCCTCAAGATTATCTGGCAAAGCATAATAATATATAAAAAGATCACCCATGTAGGCTACAGATCTCTCTTTGGAAGAAGTGTCCTATAATTTATAACGTAATAATTTTACATGTGGTTCTTGATTCATTAAAACACTCTAGAGCTCAGGTTTAAGTGTCTTTCCCTGTACTTTGATGGGGACATCTTCCCTAACTTTTCACAAATGAAAACTTCAATCATGTAAAATTAGGTTACGAGTGAATTGTTTGTCTAATGTACTAATACTTAATTTTAATGCATTGCTTCTTTCACCCCATTAAAGTGACATGTTATCTGCCTATGTACATTGTCTTCCAATCATCAACATCTAAGAATACAGATGTAGAAAACTGTTCCAGATTCCAAATGATAGTAAGTCCAAGGTTATTTATATGCACAAGCCTTTAGAACTAACTGCCTGCAAAGGACAAATTCATTGCCGTGGGCCTTTTACAGTCCTGCAGAAGCCATCCCTAATTCTTGTCAATAGCCCATCAGCCCTATAGAGGTCCTTATCAAGAAAGTCAATGGCTCAATTAACTACTGCAAAAGTTAAAAGCACATTATCTTTTCATGATAATTCACTCACTTGATACTAAGGAAGAAAAGACTAAACACTAATAAAGAAATAGCAGTTCCAATGTTAGGTTTTGCATGGTGACTCAGATGTCTTCAGTGTCATGGTGGAGAGTTTAAACAGGACTTTGAAGTTGAAGGCCCTCATTTTAAAATCCAATTTTGCCATCTGCTACCTATTGTGCCCTGAGGCAAGTTATGGAGCTTCCTTTGCCTCTGTTTCTCTATCCATAAAATATGGATAATAATATATAATCATGGGGGTATTCTGAAGATAAAATGAAAAGCTATCAAAAGCACTTAGCAAAGTGCTTAGCACACTTGAATTGCCAACCTATTGAATAAAAAATTAGTCATCATTATGTCTACAGTTCTGAATTACTTGTAACCAGTACTTCCTAAATTCCTACACCTAAATCACAAACAGAATTTATGAAGTATTTTAATCTGATCAATTATAAAGCCCTATTACTATACACCTACTTAAATGGGACAAGAATTCCACCTAACTAAATATCTCTCAATTCTGATTTTCATCATCCTGACATTGGCTTTCTGCTTCCTTATACTGGTTCCCCTCCTTTGTGTCCAACTCAGCCTTTTTATAATGATAATTTAAGTAGCATTATGGGCAAGGGAGGGTGGGGCTGGCAGGAATCATTAAGGTAACAAAAACAGTCCAACTTGGTTTCAGGCCAGTCTGGGATCAGTCTGTTATCGGAATCCAGCTTTCATAATTCAGAAGCCTTTTAAAGTTTTACAAACAATTGTAATTATAAGGAAGCCATCAATTCTAATAAGCCTAATGCATCATTTAAAATTTGTGGATTTTATTTCCAACAAATAATCTTTACATTTTCCTCCACCATAAGAATATATTATGCCTAGCACTAAAATTGTTTAATGATCATACTGACAGAATCAAGGGCCTGTGGTGAATTTATGTTGTTTTTCATCCACCCAGCCTGCCTTCCGCATTCTTCTGGTAAAGAACTTTCCTTTCATCTAGGGGACCCATTACAGGTGGTTTAGGTGGCACACTCTGCACATTCAGGATGGAAGCCTCAACACTCCTTGTTCAGGCTTACTTATCTCAATGCCTGTGTACTCCTGCATGATACAAAGGACAGGAATTGTCACTGCTTTTGGATTAAAGTAAGATGCTCTCAGAAGTTCAGAACAGTATCAACTTTGTATTCTCAAAGTTAGCTAAATGGTATATTTACATTACCGCCTATTTACTTATGACTTCCAAATTCTGAGAGCCAGACATGGGCTCACTGTAAGCGTCAGAACTTACCAATAGCTTGGACTACTTTACCTGGGCATTACAGATTCCTTGGACTCAAGAGTCCTCCGTAAAAAAATCACTTTTTCCAAAATTCCCTATCTTGTTTAGGGGCTCCTTCTGTTTCAAAATCTAGGAGTTATCCTTGAAATTTCACCCTCTAATCCCTAATTCCTTTGAATTCAAGATATATCTCTTAATTTATCCTTTTCTCTTCCTACTGCTTCTGGTATATTTCACGCCCTCGTCCTAAAGGGTCTTCCTCTTTAAAACACTTCTAATTGCACCTTTCATTATAATGATTATTTTATTTATTTTTGGCTGTGCCGTGTGGCCTGGGGATCCTGCTTCCCTATCAGTGATCAAAATTGGGCCCTGTGGAAGCATGCAGTTCTAACCACTGGACTGCCAGGGAACTCCCTACAATGATCTTTCTAAAATAAAATACAAGCCTTATAACAAATATATGAAAAAACCTCAAAGAAAGAAGTGAGGGGGAAAAGGTGCTCAGCTAACTCTGAGACTGTAGGAGTCTAGAAATATAAGACTACAGGCAAAAAACTACCTAAGCACTACTCCAGTTAATAAATCTGTTTCCTATAGGAGATTAGGTTAAAAATTCTGATACTGCTGTACATGTATACTGAAACTGAACAAGTAAATGGATAGTGGATGACAGAAGCCAGGTTTTTATTGTAGGAGTGCGAAGTTACACATAAGCTAGGGGAGGAGGCTGCAGTGATCTGTGTGGTAACGGAGTAGTGGTGGAGAACTAAGTATGAACTCACGTTCACCTTACTATAGATAGTTACTTACAGAAATATTTATAGATATGTGTATAGACAGGTTAGCATACACACATATATTTCCTTGCTATCAGCTTGAGTGTACCTAGACACAAAGATAAGTCAGCAATGAGTACACCTAATATCCAGATATTGGTTTCTAATACCATTTTCCAATAAAAAGAACCTAGAATCTTTGGAGAAATGACTGACTGGAGCATGCTGGAGTGCCAGAAGGTAAGAAAGTGCTAAAGAACAACACCAAAACAAAACCAAAAATAAACCCACAATGACAGGCCAAGGATATGACAAAGGGACACACAGCCAACTGAAAGGCTACAATAACCAAAGCTGGGACAATCTGAGAAACAAAGTAACACTGGATTATAATTCAAAGTATAAAAATGAGTCTACATTGGTATAAATACATAAATAATCAGGAGAAGAAACAAATCTTCCACACACAAAAATTCTAAATAATTTACATAGATACTCCACCCTTCAGAGGTGGAACATAGCTCCCCACCCCTTTTTAAGTGTGGGCTGCACACAGAAGGAACTAAATGATAGAAGACCGGACAAAGAGTAACTTTACAGTTAAAAATTGACAAACACTACCTTAGCCAGGAGATCAAAATGGTAATAAGCCATGTTGACAGCACGTACCCTTGACAGCACGTATGGGAATGGCACTTTACCCTGTGCTTTTCTTTCTCAAAACACATCGATTTAATCCTAAGAAAAACACCAGACAAATCCCAATTGGGAGACATTCTACAAAATACCTGACCAGTACTTCTCAAAATCATTAAGGATTTTGAAGAGAGTCTGAGAAACTGCCAAAATCAAGAAGAGACCAAGGACAGACACATGATGACTAAATGAAATGTGGTACCTGGATGGGATCCTGGAACAGAAAAAAGACATTAGGTAAAGTACTAAGGAAATCTGAATAAAGTACGGACTTTGTTAATAATAATGTATCAATATGAGTTCATTAGTTGTAACAAATGTACCATACTAATGCAATATATTAAAAATAGGGGAAAATGGGGGTGGAATATATGGGAACTCTGTACTATCTTCACAACTTTTCTTTAAATCCAAAACTGTTCTGAAACAAAAAGTTAACTTAAAAGAAATTAAGTTGATGAAAAAAAGAATGCAAGCCTAATTAGATTTCCACACTGCTAGTGTTTCCCAAACTTATCGTACAACAGAATAAAATGGAAATTCTTCCACAAACTTTTGGGTATCACTCCACAGTTTCTGATTTAGTAGGTCTGACAGGTTGGGGACCAAGAATTTGCATTTTTAACAGATTTCAAGATGCTGACACCTCTGGTCTTGAAGTGGTATTTTGATAACCAATGGCCTGGTCTACAAGATGAAAACCAACAATTCAAATGATCCTTTGCTATTTATCCCCATGTTTACAATCTTATCTGTCCTTCCTCTGCATATCTTATGCTCCAAACACGATTGCTTTAACCAACTCTTATGTTAATGGGGAAAACAAAGATAAGTTTGATGCTGTTTCATTACACATTTTATCCAACACACAGATAACAATTCCTATCTACAAGCTATATACAAAATACATCACTATCAAAATGGCAATGGAAACGTTTTTGAACTGAGGATTCTGACATTTCTTTGGAAGCTGTTTAGAGAAACTAGAGACCGTAAGAGTTGTCAAAACATAAATGATAAGTTTTTAATCCAGCTATTATTCTAACCAAAACCGTACAGACAAAAGGACTACATCATTTTATAAATTTATTTTCTAACAAAACATATGAAAGTAAAATTTGTTCCTAGTAACTAAACACAGTGTTACTAGTTTTCCATGCTATGTGCCAGTTTTATGGAACCCACTAATTCAACTGACAGACATAAGCAGCATAAAATAGTAGTTAAGAGCACAGAACAGAAAGCCAGGTGCCTGAGTTTGAAAGCTCTCCTTTACAACTCACTAGTTTTGCCACTGGGCAAGTTACTTGTGCCATAAATCAGTTTCCTTGACTGTAACAAGAGAACCTACCTCATAGGTTTGTCATGAGGATTAAGTTCATATTCATAAAACTCCTTAGAACAGTGACAGGCCCATAACAAGTGCTACGTCTTTATATTTACATGAGCCAACCAACTTATCAAGTACTGTACTAGAAAATGGGGACAAAATTGCTGGCCAAAACACAGTCAAGGTTGTATGTGGTCTATAAGAGTATACGAACATTAACAAATTAATCATATAAATAATAAATATGGAACTATAAACTGAAATGAGCAATATGAAGAAAAGGATCATAGTGTTTTCAAAAACATTAATATACTCAGCTAGTCTCATTTTTGGAGGAGGGGAAAGTACTACAGGTTCAGGGAGACTACCCTCTCCCAGGCTTAATCAGTAATCTTACTTCTATTAGCAGTCTTAAAAAAGATAATTTAAGAACTGAATCACTTGAACACTGTATCTGCTTAGTCAAAAAAGATTAACAAATGAAATTATTTTGACACATAATCTTTAAGCAACATAAAAATGTTTAAGGCTGGAAGTTTTATTTCACTTCAGTAGACATTAAACGTGGCCTACTCAATTGGAAAACTAAGAAAAGGCATTAATTAGCATTTAATAAAAACATGCTCTTTAGAAAAACTGTTTTTCAAGGAATTCTTCACAACTAAGAATTATATAAAAAACTTAAAATCAAACAACTATACAAAAAAAAAAACCACAAGAAAACCTTTGCAAATCCAGTATTTTAGAGATAACGCCAAATGTTTAAAGCAGCAGGTATCTATCTACACGTAAATAAAATAAGCAAGGCATGCAACAACTCCAGGTAAGTTTAAGTTGTACTCGGGAAGTAAGGAAGCAATCAGGTAAAAAACCAACTTCCCACCTACCCAACAAACAAAAGAAATGAAAGAAAACACCTATTAACAAAACTTAAAAACAAGCTGGACTTAGCTTGCATTCCCGAATTGAGGCTACAGAATTATAACATAGGCAAAAATAAATATCAAATATGTATGCCAGGTCAAAATAATCTGCAATGAAACAAACCAAAAGCCCATTAACATTCTAATAGATAAAAGTACCCGACCATTAAAAAAATAATAAAAGGTTACAGACCTCATAAGTGAGCTTCTAAGCTTCCCTCCCCTCCCCCCGACCCCCCAACCCCAAACCCTTGCAGTGGAAGCATGGAACCCTAACCATTAGACCACCAGGCAATTCCCACTTTTAAGCTTTTAAGTGAATTTACTTAATATGGGTATATGTATGACATGCATTTTTGGGCTGGGCAATGACTGATTTTTTTTTTTTTTTTAAAGCAAGGGGTGGTAAAGCAATAGCCAAAAGTCACCTTAAAATATTTCCAAGAACTCTTTAAGGTTCTCTTCACCCTTAGTTGGTTGAGCTGTCTAAAGAAAACCAAACACAACA
Source organism: Delphinus delphis (assembly GCF_949987515.2). Classification (NCBI taxonomy): domain Eukaryota; kingdom Metazoa; phylum Chordata; class Mammalia; order Artiodactyla; family Delphinidae; genus Delphinus; species Delphinus delphis. The sequence goes on along the minus strand of NC_082690.1, from coordinate 44,400,086 downwards.
AGTTTCACTTAATAAGAATTAAAATCTCTGGCATAAAATATAAATTTTAATAAAATAGATCATTGCAGTACTTTGCCAGTATATGGTTACAGCAAGAAGTTACAACATTGACCTATAGATGTCTATGATAGGTTGATTTCAATTTTTATATATATATATATATATATATATATATATATATATTTTTTTTTTTGTGGTACGCGGGCCTCTCATTGTTGTGGCCTCTCCCGCTGCAGAACACAGGCTCCGGACGCGCAGGCTCAGCGGCCATGGCTGAGCCCAGCCGCTCCGCGGCATGTGGGATCTTCCCGGACCGGGGCACGAACCCATGTCCCCTGCATCGGCAGGTGGACTCTCAACCACTGTGCCACCAGGGAAGCCCTCAATTTATATTTTTAATGGCTCATAATTACTGGCTTTAATTACTACCAAAATATTAGGATAGGTCTCAAGAACTACTCTTTAAATCGTGTTCTACTAAAAACAAATGGTCAAAATTAATGTTCAGCTTTAGTTAACAGCATTGTACCAAGGCTAATTCTTAGTTTTGTAAATGTTCTACTGGTATGTAAGATTTTAACGTATAGGGAAGATTAATGTAAGTATATAAAAAATTTTACTTTTTTTGCAACTCTTCTGTAAATCTAAAATTATCTCAAAAATAAGAGGCTAAAAAATAATAAAAGTTCAAATTCTTAGCACTTTTCTCCTTTATACTAGTAAACGTGCCAGGCAAGAAAAATGGTATTTTATGTTTCCCATGTTGAGTCACCTGTCAGATTAGTTGACTGCTTTGCTATAGTAATTACTATGAATGCTAAGAAAGATGAAGCATTTCTAGAGAAACAACTTAATAAAGTTAATAAGCATTTTTCTGAGAGATGATATATATATATACACACACACATATATATAAAAAGGTCAGTGCTTTGTAACTAACTCTTAGGTGAATAATACGCTTGCTTTAAATAGTTCACGGGCACATAACATATAAAGATACTGCTCAGGGGAAAAAACCTCAAGAAGGAATCATCGAAAACGGGTCTACCTAGGGCTTCCCTGGTGGCACAGTGGTTGAGAGTCCACCTGCCGATGCAAGGGACACGGGTCCGTGCGCCCGACCGGGAAGATCCCACATGCCACGGAGCGGCTAGGCCCATGAGCCATGGTCACTGAGCCTGCGCGTCCGGAGCCTGTGCTCTGCAACGGGAGAGGCCACAGCAGTGAGAGGCCCGCGTACCCCCCCACACACAAAAAAAGGGTCTACTAATCATTACCTCAAATCGAATCAATTATCAATTATCAATCCTTTCCCCTAACAATATACAAGGTTTCATGTCTCCAAATGAACACACGTTCCAAAATTATGAAAGATAACTTTAAAAAATTTAAATACAACCCCAAGTACTAGAAACATATACTCTATTTGAGTCCAATCTTCACTGCAAGAATTTCTTGCCATGGTATTTTAGTGTCATGAAAAGCTGGCAGCCAATTTTTCTGTCTTTATACATAACGCAGCTAAACCGTTTAAGAATTATATAACTACATCTAATAATTACCTGTTAAGGGTAGTAGACTGAGATATGCTACTAACTAAAATTGCACTTATGCAAACTTTTCTGTATAAGAAGTCCATTAATACCAAGAAAAGAAAAACACTCAAGGAGCTTAAGAAAATAATCATTTTAATCTATATAAACATAATTCACACCCAAACGTATTAAGTTCTGCCAGAGTTTCGGCTTTCATAACACGTCTTAATATCAGTTTTCTTTGTGAGCTCTGCACTGCCTCAAAAAGTAACTATCCTTTAATGACTTCAATTAGCATAAACAGTCTAATTCTGTGATACCTATATTTAATCAAATACAATATATAATCATATTGTATCACCTAGAATTGTCAAGCTGTTCATGAAAGCCTTAAAAAAAAAAACCTCCAAAAGAATAAGCTATTTTGTTTATTTAACATGTAATAACTGTCATAAAGCAAAGCTTAAATATTTACTTTTCTGATATCCTGATGTATTTCCATAAGCCTTTTAGTCAACAACTTTACAAACACTTTTCCATCAGGGAGGCCAGATCTTTGTAACTAATAAAAGATTCTAAGAGGGTGTAGGCTATAAATTAGGTACAATTCAGTCATAACACCATACAAAGACCTTATAAATAGTCAGGAAAAAGATGTTTAACATTATTGCTTAGTCTCATAAAATGGTTAATTTTAACCAAATTGATACCTTTATACTCTTATTTATAATGTTTCCTATACTCTTAAATCATACTGCTTAGCCAGTTATATAGGTACTGATGCAATTTTTAATCCAATTAGTTGTAAATGAATTGAAATTTGTTAATCAATACATATATTCCCCGTTACTACTTACTACACTACCTCAAGTTAATCCCCCCACAAAACATAATTGATGAGTGGAAAAAGCAATGCAGAGCTTCATCTCTTTCTTAAAGATTTTCAAGTATCATAGGAACACAAACTCATGAATAAACTAATTAAAAATTTGACATTCCATCTTGCTTTACTAATTACAGGATAAAAGAAAGAAATGTAAAAACAAATGCTTCTTTACATTTCTCTGATTAACATAATATACTACGAAATGCTGTAACTGTTGTGAGCTATTTTCTAGCTGCTTCAAGTATAAGACACAACTACAGTTCTATTAGTGAGGAGAAATGAATAATCAGTCTTAGGTAACTCAAAAGGAATATGGGAGGCACAAAAAGATAAACTGACTTTGGCTTGGACCTACTGTAGACCCTGAAATGCCAGATTCATTATCAACAACAACAACAACAACAAGAAAACAAGAGTACAGCAGCAAGCCACCACTTCACCACATATTAAGGATTCTGAAATAGTCAATAACTTTCTTTTCCTTCTCAACTCATTCTGTTGTATCTTCTTTTTGTTTTTCCTGGTTTTTGGCTGCAGGCAGTTCAAGGCTTGCCCATTGCATAGGTTCAGCTTTTCTCATGGTAATTTCAATCTTCGTTGCAGTCATAGTTACATAACTTCGCTTTACATCAATCACCTGCAACATATCAAAGAGAATTACAGTACACCTGGGTGCTTTTATTAGTTTTAGAGGCAAGTAGGTTGAAACGATAAACAAGATTTCATGTCTATGCCTATGCCTATTGCTAAGAGTCAAAATTCCAAGCTTCTAAGGCCATTTCTATCCCTAGTTTAAACTTTTTGGTAAGAAATAATGGTAAGTTATATATACACTTTGCATGAATGCTTACTAAAGTACTGTCTTTTATTATACAATGGTATTTTAAGTATTAAGAAAAAATTCTGCTGGATTCATAATACTTACACCCCATAATTTCACATTTTGATGAAATTCCTTCTCTCCTTCAAATACAATGTGCACATTTAACTGAAAAAGAAAAAGTTGATTAACTGATCAAAACCAAAGTAAAGACTTATGATATAAAACACTGATTATAAAAATAAGAAGATACTGATAAAAAATCATTTAAGCTATTTTAAGGAATTACCAATATTGTACTTTTTTTAATTTGGAAAAACCATTAACCATTTTTAAACCATTAAAAAACCAATACTGTACTTTTTTTATTTGAAAAAACCATTAATTACCAATACTATACTTTTTTAATTTGAAAAAACCAAGAAAAATTAACTTGGAGTTTCATATTGAGAATTAAGTTCCATTATTATTTGATATTCTAAGCTACTACAGTATCTCCATGCTTCAGAAATAACTACTATGCAGAAACCTTCACTTAAAGTGGTTTCTGTGAAAGTAATTTCAAACTAATTTTCAAATGGGGAAAATTAAAAGATCTTAAAAACAGCTCAAACAAGATCAATATTTTATAACACATTAACATTAATAATAATGTATAATTTTTACTCAAAGATATTTAGTGGGGCTTCCCTGGTGGCGCAGTGGTTGAGAGTCCGCCTGCCAACGCAGGGGACACGGGTTCGTGCCCCGGTCCGGGAAGATCCCACATGCTGCGGAGCAGCTGGGCCCATGAGCCATGGCCACTGAGCCTGCGCGTCCGGAGCCTGTGCTCCGCAGCGGGAGAGGCCACAGCAGTGAGAGGCCCGTGTACCGCAAAAAAAAACAAAACAAAACAAAACAAAAAAAGAAAGATATTTAGCGTACTTACCAATGTACTATTTGCTACTACTTGACTAAGTTCCGGAAGTGAATTTTTAGCATATACTGAAATGGTGACTTCACCCCCAGTCTGATGCCAGTCATGTCTACATGGAACAACCTTTTTCCCCTGTAATGTAAGAGAAACTTTATGAATTTACAAAGTGCCACATAATTAACCTCTTAAAAAGAGTAATTTGACCCATCTAAATTGAGAACAAAAATACCACACAAAACTGAGCCCTTAATGCTTTTAAGCACAAACAACTTCTAAAGCTCCCATCAAGAAGTTAAACCAATAAAATAAAATACAAACAATCTTATAGTTTTATGATTTGAGAACACACTTTTGAAGACTGAAGTGAAAAACACATTTGCTTAGCAGGATAAACCAGACAACATCTTAACGTCATGCATAAGAACTTTCCATTTATTTTCTACAAACTGAAATTTGGGAAATATAATTGATTAGTTATAACTATCTGTTGTTGTTATTGAATACTTTCCTCTCATAATAACATGCAAAAAAGGGTGAGAATTTGTGGAAGTAATCTTTTGATTACTATTATGAAAATATTATTACCTATGAGTGATACACTGCTATAACAATAACTATCTGAAAGACAAATTATGATTTGTTCTATAACTGAGGGTAATTTAATGCAGGAAACTGCGAGACACTACTGTTTTAAAAAGTAGTATTTATATATTCGTACAATTACACTAACTGAATTTAAGTTACTTATATGACTTACATTTTTTTGCCCTTAGCCACCTGGCTTAGACACTCAATACTCGATAACTACATGCATTAAAAAATAACAAAAAATGTGTTTCATCAAGGATCATACTATGAAAACTTTTGTGCATAAAACATTTTATTTTTTCAAACCAAAACTTTCAAACTTTTGAACCTTGGAGAAAATACAGGGAGATTTCACTTTTTACTAATAAAACATTCCTAGAAGTTTTGTGGCAGATAAATTATTATAACTTAATGGATACATTTATAATACCTAAACCCATGTGTTATTAAAAAGCAGAAACTATAAAATATGCAAATGTAGGCTAAATGAATTCCTAAAGTAATTTGAACATAAAGACACACATACTGAAAAGGTTCATTGTCTTGAGGTTATTAGTGCCAATACAGCACATAAAACTAATTTAAGATACATTAATAATAGCCAACAAACGTTTATTTAGCAAATAATTGCTTGCCTTCTTACAATTTAATGGGATTTTGGGGGATTATTTACACAGACACAAGTCTTTTTAAAATACTGTTAGGGAAGTAGGTACTGATGCTTTCTCTTCTCTTTTGATAAATTTCCTGGTAGCAAGCAGAGGCTTTCAAAACAATCCCAATAAAACAAGTGTGCAATCCTTCTCTTCGGCCACTAAGAGTATTTGTACATCTGTATATGGTTGAATGATGTTAAGTGGCCAAAAGAGAATCAGAAGTCTAAATGATTAATAACATCAAATGACCAGAAAAGTGATTTTTAAAAAACAAAAACTGGGAACAAGGTATGGAATTACAGAAAAACATGCTTCAGTTTAGGCTAGCTTAACTATTTCACAAAAACCTACATATTTGCATCAACATACATAATGGCTATTTTGATCAAAGAGCAGTGCTTTGAGAGAGCTTGACTCAGATTAACTTCAGTTTTTAGGCTCATCAAACTTTACTGTGTGACGGAGAGAAAAACTTGTTTTTTTAAATCTAAAGACAGAATGATCTCAAATCTCTTCAAAATGACTCAGATAAATACACTCCAATAAGCTATTTTTAAAATGCTACTTACAGCATCCTTTTTAGTCCACGTGTGTTTCCCTGTTGTACAGCCCTCTTGGGCTAAGAATGTATTAAAATCAGAAGTTTTTCTTCTACAACAGCTCCAATATTTCATCCTGTAAATTATTATAGAAAAACTTCAGCAATAAAATCTCACAATCAAGTTCAGAAGTGTTAAGTGATAAGTGACTTAACCAAAAAAAATAAGTGTGTAACTTTAGTATCTTACAAGTGTCTAAATTACTAAACAATTTAAATCTGCCAGAAGACTATGAGAACCTACTGTATAGCACAGGGAACTCTACTCAATGCTCTGTGGTGACCTAAACAGGAAGGAAATCCAAAAAAGAGAGGATATATGTATACGTACGGCTGATTCACTTTGCTGTACAGTAGAAACTGGCACAATATTATAAAGCAACTACACAAAAGTTAAAAACAAAAAACAACAAAACAAAACAACACCCCCCGCCCTTCCCCCCCCAAAAAACCTTAAAAAACTACCAGAAGACTAAAGTTAAAACCAGAATGCCATTTAGTATAGCAGTTTTGGAGTTCCTGAGTGAAGATGCTTAAAACCATCACAAAATCCAAAATCAGCTTTTCACTGATAGTTTACACTCCAGTTTCCTCATGAAGCTACCATGAAGTGGTACGACCAAAGATAGAATACGTTCGTATTTTAATAAACCAGCAAAGTGAGAACGTGCAAACAACCTAAAAATAACTGTTTACACAACCTATGATGGTCAAGCCCAAAGTAGGTGAAATCCACTATTATTTACTTGAGAAAAATCTAACACTGGAAGACAAAAATTACAGTAAAACTTTGGGTTTGAGTCCTGAAGAATATGGAAACAGAGTGGAAGATTTTAATACAGTACTGCGTTTCTATAAACTACAGCATAATATACTGAGAGGCTCTCAACTGAGAGCTGTGGGAAAGTATGGGTTTTCTCAGATGCCACAGTGTTGATGTCTTAGTGTCCCAGGGCCCAAAATTCCAAATGTCCTACAATGCACAGCACAGTCCTTCAAAGAAAAAAAAAAAAACCAAAAAACACCTGTTCAGCTCAAACAGAAAGTATCACACTGTAATAGAAGGGAATACAGAAAAAACATGAGGTTTGAATCACAACGGCCACTTCACTATAATTTTGTTTCAGTTTTCCCATGTGTAAAAAGAAGACAAAACCCACATTTCTAGGTTATTGTAAAAATTATATGACAATGTAAGTAAAATACCTAATATTGCTGCATGGCATTTAATGTTTGAAGGCATATTAACATTTCTAACATCTACCATAAAGTTTTAATTAGCCTGGTATAAGTTACCCTTCATGGAAAATAGGTACTCCAGAATGATATACACAGACTTCTTCTAGACTCTGTGGACCCTGATATGTCTAAAAGAGAAAAAGAGACAAAAAATTAGTTTCACATCTCAGTGTTACATTTCACATGTATTTGCAAGTACTGGTGACCTCTATGAACTATGAAAATGCCCAAGAGATAACAATTACCTAGAACATTCATAAATTCACCTCAGGCCATTCCAATAAGGAATGAAAAATGATTCCTTTTTGGATATGCTTAAGTTTCAGTTCCCTGTGAAAAAGGCAAATATAAAAGTAGGCAAAAGGATGTATTCAGATACTTTCAGACTTTTGCATATGAGGACACACCCAAACACATTCAGGTATGTTCTATAAATTTACAGAACAATATTGAAACCAAGAGATTAGTACTCTCATCAGAAATACAGTTATAGGATGATTTATGTGCATAGTAAACTCTGTGTGAACATTATGAATTAAAATGGAAAATCTAATAAGCAATTCTGGAAGTCCCAGATGATGATTTCTTTTTCCTACGAAGCGTAAAATGAGCTGCAGACCTATATATATATCCAGGGTTTGTCTGGAAGATCCGGGCCCCATTGCTGCTGTAGATGAAGGCTCTACAGATGAATTCACAAAAAGTTATGTTAATAAAACATAGATGCAGCCAATAGTATATTTTCTGTCTATTTTGGTATTTACAGCAACCACCCTACAGTTAGAGAAAATAGAATTCTGTACATTTACTTTTTGTAAATTCAAATTACGGGGTGTGTGTACCTCCTGAAGATATTCCATAGGCACACAAAACTCAGTATGTTAGATTCTGAACTTACACCACTACTGCCCCCCAAACCTCCTACTCTTCTTCCCATCTTATTTGATGGCACCATATCCACTCAGTCTCTCAAAGCAAAAATTCTGTAAGTTCTCTTCAGTTTCTCTTTACCCTCTACCCACATGTAGTCTATCACAAAATCCTGTCAATCTGACTTAAAAATATCTATCAGTTTAATTTGCTAAACTTCCTCATGATCACTAGCAGATTTTAGGCAATGAAACTATGCTAAAAGATTCTAATTAATTTCTCTGCCTTCAATTTCTGGACTCTACTACCTAATTAAAACACGTATCACTCTCTTGTTTAAAGTTCTTTAATTAAATCTACCTCACACCATATACAATAATCAGTTCCAGGTCGTTTGCACATTTAAATGTGCCTCTATATATGAGAAAATACTCATGGCCCTAAAATAAACAGATATCTTAAATAGGATACAGAAAGCCCTAATCATAAAGGAAAAGATGAACAAGTTGAATTTCATTAAAATTGAAGAGACTCTGTTTATCAAAAGCCATTAAAGCCATTAAGACAGTGAAAAGGTATATAGCCTCTCGGACAAAGGACTTGTAGCTAAAACATATAAAGAATTCCTAAAATCATTAAGAAAATGTCAATTTAATAGAAAAACAGATAAAAAAGATTTTGGACATGTCACAAAACAGGATATCCAAATGGCCATAAACATACAAAAAGGCAGTCAACATCATTATCAGGAAAGTGCAAACTAAAACCACAGTGGGTGGCTTCCCTGGTGGCGCAGTGGTTGAGAGTCCGCCTGCCAATGCAGGGGACACGGGTTCATGCCCCGGTCTGGGAAGATCCCACATGCCGCGGAGCGGCTGGGTCCATGAGCCATGGCCGCTGGGCCTGCGCGTCCAGAGCCTGTGCTCCGCAACGGAAGAGGCCGCAACAGTGAGAGGCCCGCGTACCGCAAAAACAAAAAACAAAAAAACCACCATGGGAACATTCCACATCCACCAGAATGGCTAAAATATAAAAGACTGATATTACAAAGTGTTACCAAGGTGTAGAACAAAAGGAACCAGCCTAATATATTGCTGGTAAGAGCGTAAATACAACCACTTTGTAAAACTATGTGCGAGTATGTTAAAGCTAAACATACATACACACACACACACACACACATACACACACACATACACACACTCTGAATCAGCAACACCATTTCTAGTCATATACTTAAAAGAAATGTGTACATGTATCCTAAAAGTCATGCACAAAAATGTTCACAGTAACATTAATCAAAAAACTTTATAGGACAGTAGAAAGGATAAATTGATTGGTACATTCAAACAATGGCATGTTTTAAAGCAATGAAAATGAACAAATTACAGCTACATGAAACCAAGATAACCAATATTTTATTAAGCAAAGGAGGACAGACACGAGTACCTGTTCCATGATTCTATTTACAGTAAGTTCAGAAGTAGGCAAAACTAATCTATGTTGATAGAAAAAAGTGGTTACCTTTGGGAGAGGAAATAATGAATGAGAGGAAGCATAAGGAAGGCTCTGCTTTGTGAAAATCCCTTATGCTTATATAGAATTAACATATTTATATATATTTAATGTTATATTTCAATGAAAAAACTTAAAAAAAAATTTCTTCAATGGCCAGCATGACCTAAAGTAAGGTTTTGAGCAGTATAAAAGCCTTTCAGGATCTAGACCCTACTTATCTCTTTTAATCTCAACTTTACATCAGCAAATTTTGTACCATTGTTATTGACTATTTTTTGTTTTCTGTATATTACTGCTATCACCTCTGCTTGGGATATCCTTTCCCTTTTTGTCCATTTATAGAACTGCCATTCACTTCTCAAAGTTCATCTAGGATACCTTTGCTCTGATCTTCCTCCATTACCCTACCACTTGCACGATATCTCCCTCACCCCAAGAATTAATCATTCTCTTTTATCTACTACTTCTACCTTATACACATGTGAATGCATTCATATTTCCATCTCTAAATGAGCAAGGTGACGTCAAATTTAACATGAAGGAAGATTGCAAACCTGCCCCCAACCCTAACTCCATTTTCTCCTTCTCAGTTAATGGTGCACAAATCACCTAGATCAGGGGTCCCCAATCCCCAGGACTCGGACTGGTAGCAGCCTGTGGCCTGTTAGGAACCGGGCCGCACAGCAGGAAGTGAGCGGAGCTTCATGTGCCGCTCCCCATCTCTCATGTTACTGCTTGAACCATCCCCCCTGCCTCCACTCCGGTCCGTGGAAAAACTGTCTTCCACGAAACCAGTCCCGGGTGCCAAAAAGGTTGGGAACCGCTGACCTAGATGCTTCACTTCCAGTTTATTAGCAAGTCCTGCTAATACTTCCAAATATCATCCATTCCACACGTGTTTGTCATGTGCCAGGCATTGTTCTAAGCACTCAAGACACAGCAAAGAGAAAACAAATAACATTCTTTCCTTTTAAACCTTAGTTCAAAAGGGGAAGGGAAGGGAAAGTTAGATGGGATAGAGCATAAGCAAAATAAATATGTAAAACAAGTAGTGTGTAATAAGGTGGTAAGTGCTGTGGAGAAAAAAGGAGAGTATGGAATGTTGGAGGGTGTGTAATATTATATTGAGTAGGCAGAAAGAAGCCTCACTGAGATGTCTGAATACATCCTACATTTAACCACTTCTCAAAAACATATCCTAATGCCTGGTCTCCAGAGTAGCACCCTAGCTGGTTTTCCTTCCCGATTCCACTCCTGCCCCATTAAATTTGCCACTTATCAGCCAAAGACATCTTTTTCAAAGCCCCTCCTTAAACAGACAATGGCTTCCTATTACACTTAGAATAAAGCCCAAACCCCTCACTGTAGCTTATAAGGACGGACCTGCATAATCTTGCCTGCCTCTCATACTCCCTACTTCCGCACGCTTATCAAGCCCCCACTGACCTTTCTCATGATTTCTCGAGTAGCCAAGTTCTAATGCCTCTACACATACTACTCCCACATCTACTCCACGGTTTACATAACTCATCTGCTACATTCTTCAGAATTCTGATTTAGTGTCACCATATCAGAAAGGACTTCCCTGACTAGTGCACTTAAATACTTTTACTCTATCTCCTTGTCTGCTTAATTTTCTTCAAGTCTACCTAAATTCACAGCATTTAAAAACTTGTTATCCTTCCCCCAAAATTAGAATATCAGCTCCATAAGAACAGAGATTTTGCTTTATTTAATACTATATTCCCAGCCCCTAAAACAATGTCTGGCACATAATAAGTGTTCAGTAAATGCTGACTGAATTAGAACTATTTATTCCCATGATCTATTAGACACGGTGCTCCTTAGAGACAGTCTCTTATCCATGTTAATAGCCCTGCTCCATGGAATAGTGCCCAACACATAAAAGACACCCAAATGTTTGTCTAATTAAGTCAATTACTCTCTTTTCTCAAAAGTAAAAATTTACTTCCATGACACAAACAAATTTTACAGTATATACCTTTGAACACCCTCCATTTTTACATGAGGTTCCAATCTTAATTTCATCACTGTCTTCTTCTACAACAAAGAAAAAAACCAAAATAGAAACATTAAAATAGAAGTTGACTGTAGTGCTATTCTTAAAAAGTAAACTATTCCATAACACAAGTATTTAATAAAATAATCTAAATACAAAAAAACCTGATTTTTAAAATGATTTTGGATAACTAAGTTTTCTGTGTGACCTTTCATGTAATACACTTAAAAGCTAATAAGAAACCAACTACCGTGAGTAAGTCTTGCCTATATCCCCAAACTGATATATGACATGACACATTTCTATTCTACAATGCAAGACTATATCCAATAACTTAACCTTACGTAAAAGAGAAATCATGAAAGGGTTTTTTCCCCAGATACCAGGTGTAGGTCAGAGAATACTGAATATATTTTATATCACGCACAATGAAACATTTACAACTATCAAAAAATTTTAACTCACTGTTGAAAAGTAATGAGTAATAGAAGAAAAAATTTTTAATTAACAGGTTCTCATTTTTATTAAAGACAAAATGGAATAATCCACATATTCATTTTGTGGTTTTACCAGCATTCAGTAAACAAAAATCAAAAATAAGTTCTTTACTACAACGTACTCCTTTTTTTTTTTTAATTGGGGTATAATTGCTTTACAATATTGTGTTAGTTTCCGTTGTACAATGAAGAGAACCAGCTGTATGTATACATATATCCCCTCCCTCTTGGACCTCCCTCCCACCCCCCTCAATCCTATCTATCTAGGTCATCACAGAGCACCAAGCTGAGCTCCCTACGCTATACAGCAGGTTCCCACTAGCTATCTGTTTTACACATGGCAGTGGACATATGTCAATCTCAATCTCCCAATTCATCCCCCATCTCCGTCTGAGTCTACACGTCCATTCCCTACGTCTGCATCTCTATTCCCACTCTGCAAATAGGTTCATCTGCACCATTTTTCTAGATTCCAAATATACGCGTTAATATACGATATTTGTTTTTCTCTTTCTGACTTACTTCACTCTGTATGACAGTCTCTAGGTCCATCCACGTCTCTACAAATATGCTACAATGTACTACTTTTTCGCATTTACATACAGTAAACTACACTGCTCCTATCTCTTTTAGATAATTGGTTAATTGAACAGAAAAAATTACAAAATACAAAACAAAATCTTACCTTTCTTATTTTCTTCATTCCCCGATGATAGTTTAAGTTTATCAAGTGCTTGTTTTAGGGAGGCAGATATTTTTAATTCCAAATTTGTCATTGGTTCATCCGGGCTGGAGAATTTGGAAACTTTATTACCATTACTGATGTACCAAAATATTTCTTTGTACTAAAAATATACTTAAGGCTCTACTTACGATACGCCAAATGCCTTGTCAATCAAGGTTTTCTCTTTAAAAAGTATTTTACACAATAACTGCTATTAATACAGCTACATTTCTAAGTCTTAGCAGAAAAAGTTCTGATATTAAATATCAAATAATCATGCTATTGTCAACACATTAAATTATTAATCAGTAGGGCTAATGGGAAGGAAGTAAAGAGTAAGAATACAAATTTGTTAAGATGAGCAACTCCAAGGAAGGGACTGCGAAGTACCTTTACATTCCATGCCTAAGCAAAACACTGAGCATGTAATAGGCAATAAACAGGTACTAAGTGAATCCATATCCCTACTGGTAGAGATAGTTCACTTTATGTGGACACTAGTATATGCATCTATAAATTCAGATACGGTTATGTCACAAGGCAGTTTTAGTAGGGTTAAAAAAACAGTAACAACAATGTCCCCTAACATTTCACAATGGTTTAGTGTTATATGTACAATCTGGTTAAGGCACTCAATATGTATTAAGAATATTAATAAATGTAACAATAAAACTGAAAATCCTAGGTTATTCATTCTACATCCTTAATGAAAAACCTACTGATATAGGAGGCACTAACAAAGTACACAAAAACCTATATCCTCTGTCTCTACAATACTATCTAATGAATTTACGATAAAATATTTAATTTCTCTCACTTTCTCTTAAGTGAAATTAGTAGCCCATAATTTTAAAAAAAATTAACTCATCCTGTCAATTATAGTAGACTCCACTATAATATTTAATAATGAGCCATGCCAAAATTCTTGGCTTTTTCTGACATTTTTTTTCCCATTGGCAAATCAGCCTGTAAGGCATTTGATAAAATTTCTCATGGTATGAGTAAGCTGGATATAGAATAAAATCATCCTAAGTAGTTTGGTTTAAAAGACAAAATAAACATGAGAAAGTCTCTTTGGGTTCTTATCTTGGTCGGGTATAATTCAAGATGCTATAAATTTATTTACATAAGATCAATAAAGCAGAAGCTGGGAAAATCATGAGTCCACAGTGTGAATAAAAATATCAACAAAGGCCATGTTCGAGGCCAAAAACCATCTGTTTTTTTAAGTCCTGTATTTTGGTTCTAAAACAATTCAATACTCAAGTGCAATATGAAGACGACCTGGTGTACCCAACATGCATGTGTGGGATTGTAAAATAGTCTCTAGTGGATCAGGAGGTGAGTATGAAGTACCTGTGTAATTCTACTGCAAAATGACCAAAAGCTATTTTAAAAGTACTTTAACAAATATGCCATGTAAATTGAATACATTAAAAATTGATCAGTAATGAGACTAACAGTTTTTAGGCAAACTGTTAAAAGATGAGTGACTAGGCTTGTTCTAAGTGGCAAAATATGGACAAATGAAAGAAACAGAATTTGACTCAATACAAGGAAAAGTTAAATACTGAGTTAGTAACATTAAAATGAATTGCTTTAAAATAGAAGTAAGTTCTTCTTCAATAGAATTATTTGAAAGGAAATTAAATATTTTTCTATCAAGAATGTTCTAGAAATTATTTAAGAAACAGTGGTAGATTGGAAAGGAAAGCCTCTAAGTTCTTTTTCAACTCAAACTGATTCCCTGACAAGGCCGATTCTTTTACAGAACTCCACTATGCCACCGTGAAAAAGATACACACCAAGGCACAAGAAAGATGTATGGCTCCCCCGCCCTTAGCATAACTGAGTACACAGTGAACAAATCTGTACTGCAGTTCTACTGTGTATATGCCCTCAAGGGAATAGAAATGAAAGGCATTATCTAAGAGAAAACCAAATGGTTCAAAAGTGGGTGAACTACACAGTAGCTGCAAATGATATTACGCAAAATCAGAAGAGGAAATACCAGGAACAAATGCTATTATTCAAGTGCGACAAAAGTATACAACTGTATAAAGTATACCTTGGCCTTTTTATTGCTTCTATTGGTTTAGGGGCTTGAATGATATGCTCCTGAAATTTGGGTTTCAATTCAGATAGTTCTTTCTTCTCAGTAGTCTTGACTTCAGGTTTGACTGGCTCGGGTGGCTTCTCACTATTATGCCTTCCTTTCGTACAGCCCTGTTGGTGAGAGGTATTCATTCACTGAGAGTTAGCCTATCATCTACTTCACATGCCATGACAGAAATACTATTGTTCAATTCTTTATTAATAAATTCAAGGGCATGTTTTCTCCACTTTTAACACACTGACTTATTTTAAGAAACTAAAAATAGAACTCTAAACTTAATATATTTGTAAATGAGTTCTTACATGCGAATAATGCATTAAAAACAGGCCTTTAGGGCTTCCCTGGTGGCGCAGTGGTTGAGAGTCCGCCTGCCGATGCAGGGGACATGGGTTCGTGCCCCGGTCTGGGAAGATCCCACATGCCGCGGAGCAGCTGGGTCCGTGAGCCATGGCTACTGGGCCTGCGCGTCCGGAGCCTGTGCTCCGCAACGGAAGAGGCTACAGCCAGTGAGAGGCCCGCATACCGCCAAAAAACAACAACAACAACAAAAAAACCCAGGCCTTTAAATTACACTTAATAAATATCTACTATACTTATTCTATAAAGGTGCAGCATAAACTTGTTTACAGAAAACAAATTCTGGAGATCTCACACAGAGAATTCTAAAAGTTATTTATATAAAAGGGCCCCAATTTGAGTCTCAGTTCTCCTACTACCTACCTATATAACCTCGAGCAAGTTAGTTAATCTTTTTTTTTTTGAAACCACCAGTTAAAACTTTATTTCTTTCTAAATCACAAAGAATAAGGCATAAACATTTTACAGAGAAATTAAGTTTAAATGTTTTACTTCTATTAACAACAAGGGTAGTTGATTTCAACAGATCTCAAATTCCAAGAGTTCATATATAGAGAGAGACATACATGGCTCCAAAAACTTTATGACTTTATTATTTTTAAAATTATTTTTAATTACTTATTTTTTAATTGGAGTATAGTTGCTTTACAATACTGTATTAGTTTACACTGTACAGCAAAGTAAGTCAGCTATACATAGACATATAATCCCTCTTTTTTGAATTTCCTTCTCATTTAGGTCACCACAGAGCACTGAATAGAGTTCCCTGTGATATACAGGTTCTCATTAGTTATCTATTTTATACATAGTATCAATAGTGTATATATGTCAATCCCAATCTCCCAATTCATCCCATCCCCCCTCTTTCCCCCTTGGTAACCATTCGTTTGTTCTCTATGTTTGTGTGTCTATTTCTGCTTTGTAAATAAAATCATCTATACCAATTTTTTGAGATTCCACATATATGCATTAATATATGATATTTGTTTTTCTTACTTCACTCTGTATGACAGTCTCTAAGTCTATCCATGTCTCTACAAATGACCCAATTTTGTTCCTTTTTATGGCTGAGTAATATTCCATTGTATATATGTACCACATCTTCTTTATCCATTCCTCTGTTGATGGACATTTAGGTTGCTTCCATGTCCTGGCTATTGTACATAGTGCTGCAAGGAACACTGGGGTACATGTGTCTTTTTGAATTATGGCTTTCTAAAGTCAGTTTCCTCATCAGTAAAATGGAGGCAATGGCATTCAGATCTTTTTTGAGAGGATTAAATAAAACAATAGAATACTTCCCATATCTGGCAGGTGGTAAACATTCAATAAATGCTAGCTACCTTTTCTATATTCCATTGAGTTATACATACATTTTAACATCCCTGAAATCATAAGGTAAATCGTACATCATTTAATTAACAACTTTAGATTTCTTTCTTAAGGGTACACAAAATAACAATGCATCTCTATGGTATCTTAGATATGATAAAAATTTACTGTTCCTAACTGAAAATGCTTTAGATTGTTGCGTTCCTTCTTTTTGATGGTCTTTTAAGACTACTAACATCAAACAACAAGAACCTACTGTATAGCACAGAGAACTATAATATCTTGTAATAACCTATAATGGAAAAGAATCTGAAAAAGAATAGGTATATATATAACTGAGTCACTGCTGTACATCTGAAACTAACACAACATTGTAAATCAACTATACTTCAATAAAAATAAATAAAAAGCTAGAGGAAAAATAATAAGCTGTAAGAAAAAATTCTAGGCTGTAATTTTGATGTATATAAAGGAACAAAGTACACTAGAAATAAAAAAAAAAAAAAGGTTGCTATCAAAAATAAACCTAGGGCTTCCCTGGTGGCACAGTGGTTGGGAGTCTGCCTGCCGATGCACGGGACGTGGGTTCGTGCCCTGGTCCGGGAGGATCCCACGTGGCGTGGAGCAGCTGGGCCCGTGAGCCGTGGCCGCTGAGCCTGCGCTCCGCAACGGGAGAGGCCACAACAGTGAGAGGCCCGCGTACCGCAAAAAGAAACAAACAAGCAAACAAAAAACTCTAAACTGACAAGTGGTTAATTAATATCTTGAAACTTTAATCTCAAAAACAGATAAATTCCTTATTTTAAATGCCATAGAAGGGAGGTGAGTAAAAGAAAGGTACTATCTGTGAGTTAACAGGGACTAGTCAATAGATGTCCAAAATCAGACTCCTCAACTCTGGAGCTCCCCATAATATGTACTTTTTGGGAGATAATCTAGGGGAAAAGAAACCCATTAATACTTACTGCAATGCTTAAAAAATCAGAAAAATCAGTTGTTCTTCTCTTACAGCAAGACCAACCCTAAGAAACATAAGAGGGAAAAAAAAATGAAAACCCTATTTGTATGAGAACCACAACCCACTAAAACACTATTTGGATTTATCTCCTTGAATCCCGAAGTAACCTGTATACACAACATAGTTTTATAGTTTTTAAGTGTTATAAATAATTCACCTAATCAAGTGAAATGATCAGTTTTTGACTTAAAAAGTGAATTAACCAATATTAAAAGTGATTTGTGCTGTGACCCATCATGAAAGGAAGCACCTTGAAATATGGAAACAGAAATTGCTCGTTTTCAAGAATAGTACTTGATTTTTAGAAGAAAAGCAATCTATAATTTCTAAAAACTATTTTAAAGGATCTAGGGAGTAAGTGAAGTGCATTACTTTAAAAATCCATTAAGCAAGAGATAATAGTTATAATAATTCAGTTTCTAAACAAACTCAGCATAGTTGTTCCTCAACAATAAGCATTCTATTTTCAGAAAAACATTAATTCATGTAGTAGCTTAAGCACTGTTAGATCTTTCAAGGTTAAATGATCTTTTCAGCTAGAAGCATACAAATACAGAAACTGTAATGCCGTATGAGATTTCTGAACGAAGTATCAAGCAGCTAAACAATAAATGGTTTTAAGTTATCACCTATAATTCCAATGTAGTACAAAGAATAAGGAAATAAAAATGCAGCAGTCTCAAAGCTTGGGATGTCTCAAATTCGGACTAAGAGTCAGCTTTGCACATATCCACCTGGGCCTCACTGTTTTTCTCAATGTATGCATGAAGAATTTGGTAGTGACTTTTTTCACAATATGCCCTTGAAGTTTTTTAAAAGGAAAATGTTAAATATTCTACAATTCATATTTTCCTTTATTCTGAAATTTAATTTTCTTTTACTCTGAACTGAAATATAGATCAAAAAGTACTAATTATTACAAAATTAAATATAAGGTTTAACTAATATAGATAATATTGTCACCAGTAAAGTTATTCTATATGAAAAAAGTTTTACTGTCTCAATTCTATATGAAGAATTAGGTATTCTGGGAATATTGGGATACATACATGACATAGATTGTTCCCAACTGCCGATCTGAGATCTATGGTAGTCCTCAGTAAAATGTGAAAAGGTAATTAAAGTATGTAAGCATAAGGTTGCAAACTGTCTTTTCTTAAGGACTGCTCTTTTCCCTGAATATGCCTTTTCTAATTTAAATATTAAAATGTTTTTTTTTTTCTGTTAATGCAATGTTTAACTTCTCACTTGATTAAATAGAAAACTGACAACAGTAGACACCATACTGATTTATGTATTTTGCCTGAAATCTACAGGGCTGTGGAATTCAGTAGGCTTGGAAAATCTAAGTCTTCATATGTTTATAGAGACAATAATAAAGAGTAGAATCGGAGTAGGGAAACAAAAACACTTCAAAGTAAAATCAGTAACTTTAATTAATCAGTGTAATTAACAGTTGGGTAGTAAAAAGAGGAGCAACGGACTAAATGACTAGAAAGTTAGTGATATCATTACTAGCAGCAGCAAACTTGAAAGGCAGGCTATTTTTGGAATAAGGGGTCACTTCAGAACTCGTCTGTGCTTGCCAATGACACAGATAAATGAAAATATGTTGTATAAGTCACTGGCATAGAGGTGACAAGAATAAATTAAGGACAAGAATGAATGAGCTGAATGAGAGAAAACAGGAAGCCAAATCTGAGAAGTGAAGTATGCCCATGGTTAGGAGACAGGAGGAAAACATCACAGGAAAACAAAGTAAAACAAGAAAAGCAAACACAGAATAAATGGCAATTTAGGAAAGATAAAATCCCCTCACCCCCAGCAAAAATAAGTATTCCCACAGAGCCACAGTTTCCATCCCCATAAAAGCTTGTAAAGAGGCTAAAAAGATGTAAGGAAGAGTCAGATCATAATTTGCCCTACTGAACGTTTGTTCTGTTTTTCTCACTCAGAACTAACCATATTAACATAAACTTGCTATCTGCTTGTACCATTGTTTATATGTAGCTAACAGTTAAAAACCAGTAAGGTCCAACTACTCCCTGAAAGGTAAAATTAGAAATTCTAAGGGCATCGATAATATATAAACACATAGGACTGTTTATGTTCCTAAGAATACCTAAAACCATGGCAGCCACACTGCAACAGTTTCTTTTGAGATATACAAGGGAAAATGTACCACATTATCATCAATTTTAAAAGATCAATAAACCCAACACAAAAAAACCTGATCAAACAATATTCTATTATTTCTCTAAATCTACAGAACATCAAGGAAAACAGGTGGCATCTCTTTTCTGTACAGTATTACTCTAAACTTTCATGTCTGTCCCAAGAGTGGCACTGTTTAGTATTTATAATAATGTTCCCTAAAATTCAGAGCTGCTCTTATTAAACAGCACCTGCCTGATATATTGAAAGATTAAGAAGTGTTATGGCTTCTACAATTGCTTTCATTTCCCCTCAAAGTGAAGAAATGAGGGGCACTGAAAGTGAGAACTGGGATAAAAGTAACGATTTTATAACTGGAAAAGCCCTTAAGATCACCATCTACTGTCCTCTTTGCCTTTAGTGGAGCACTTGCTCAAAGCACCCCAAAATGGTCATTAAGAAAGCAGAGAGTCACAAGCTGAGGAAAAAAAAAATGAGAAATTCAAGATTTAGTATTATACCTCTGAGTTTACTATACAAATGTGAAAAGACTGAAATGTATCAAGTTCCTACCTTTAATGCATCATGAAAGACTGGAACGCCTGGGTGGTATGTGCAAGCGTCTGGTCAAAAACAAAAGAAAAAAAAAAACTTTATAATGAAGAAAAATCATCATTTCCTTCAGTGTTAACATATAATCCTTTTTCCATATGCAGGTAATACTCTTCTTTTCCTTAAAAATTCAGTAATGCTCGAATTTGATGCATGACACACAGTGCTTAATATAACATTGTATTAAAATAGTAAAGGTTAAAATTTTCATTTGCGTAAGAAAGCTATAAATAAAAACACAAATAGTTCAAGTATAACAAATTATATTTTGTATTCCTCTAATCTTCGTTGTAAAATTTTTTAGTACCCGAACTTCAAGTTCTAAATTTTGACCATCATATTCGGTTTTTACAAAAATACTATCAAATTTAAATGTTCTTATGTGCATCGATCCATAAAGGTTGCCCAAGGGATTACCTAAAAAGATATTTTGGAAGAAAAGGTTCAAATTTTAAAAAACTGATACAATATCTAATTGCTAATTTAATTTTCCTACACAGGTGTCAATTCCTAGATATAAACCTCATTAAAAAGAAGTTTAAATTCTACAATCTATTTTCAGGCTTGTCAATGATTGTTAGTCTATTATTTCCCTACCCCTTCCCCATTATACCACCAAGTTTTACTTAACTCTTATGAAAATGGACTTATTATAGTCTGCAATATATAGAATTACATTTAAAAAAACAAAACAACAGATAATAGACACACATTCCCTAGCTAGATAGCACCATGAGCTCAGAAAAAGCAGGTCAGCTCCAGACCTGTGCAATTTTCTTATAAGGCTACTTTGCTCAGACTTTCACGTCTGTTTAGCTCTCAATTGTCTACAACCTCTGATTCCTGGTGTCGCAAAATGATTAATTTCTGGTACTTTTCTCCCTATCACTGTATTAAGTCAGTATGTTTTCCTTCGTTACTACCTAGAGACCATTCTAGCTAATGAAGCAATTAAAGTGTCAGGTATTTTCATGGTACAGAAAGTAAGCCCAGTTTAGGAAGATGCTATTAATTAAGGGTAGTAGTGGGGCTGAGGGCTGAAAAAGGAGATTCAAAGTAAAAATGAATATGCAGAGGAATATGAAGTTGAGAGGGGAATCAAAGTAGAGAACAGGTAGAATATTTTCAAATATCAAATTTACATACAGTCAGAGGCATAAAACACATGTCTGACACAGTAAGAGGCATGATCATAATAATGGACAGTTCTGGCAGAATGGCAGCAGGAGTGAGTCAGGTCTTAACCATACAACTAGTATAAACAAAATTTGAAAATCACTGCTAAATAACAAGCAGATGGACATTTTCATCTTTAGTGTTTCTTTTCTTTTTAAATCAGGTTTGCCAGTTTTGCCCAAAGTAATATTATGGGCAAGAAGCTACAACACAGTAGCGATTAAGAGCCA
Organism: Delphinus delphis; assembly: GCF_949987515.2. NCBI lineage: Eukaryota > Metazoa > Chordata > Mammalia > Artiodactyla > Delphinidae > Delphinus > Delphinus delphis. The sequence goes on along the minus strand of NC_082690.1, from coordinate 44,378,224 downwards.
AGGGCTTTTAACACTGAGTCCGACACTGGCTCAAATTCTGCCTCTGCCTCTTGCAGCTGTTTCAGTTTCCTCACACGTGTGGATTGAATAAAATATTGTTTGTGAAGAGGTGTTTCTTCCAGAATAGCTGTTTTTAACATACGCAAGTTACCATGTCTCTTTAAAACACTCATTTAACTTTTGTTTCAAATGAAAATGTCCTATCATCTTAGAAAGGAGTCTTCTTATTTTAGTCAATACACAAGGTCAAACCTCTCCCATCCTATAAAACTTTCTCCTAATCAAGTCCACAGTTTTCTATTAGCTCTTGTCCTTACTCCCTAGCCCCATTTTCCATCAACCAGTTACTTGGAGTATTTATTCTAAGTCTCTAATATAACCCCAATTTTGCTAAAGCGGATAAACTTTAAGCAACCTTAATGGAACTCTGCTGAATTTAATACGGTTGACGCTCAATGCTTGAGACTGTCTACTCCTCTGATTTTTCTGGCTTCCCCCATCTCTTTCCTGGGCACTGTACCATTTCACACACACAAAGCTGACTTCCAAAAAATTGGCTGTACCTCCCCTTAAAATTAGGCTGGTACATAACACCCTATAAATAAACACATTGTCCCATTCAACAAAGCATCAGTCTTCCCTTCAATATTAAAGTAAAATGTGTACAGACACTAAAGCAATTTACTTTTTACGCAGGCTACCAACAGTTAAGGGCTTTGAAACCCCTCATTCCTCGATGTTTTCAGCCACTTAAGTCTCACAATTTTCTACCTGAACTTCATATTAATATCATAAAAACGATTAAACTTATCTTTTTCCTCAGAATCCTACCAAAGATCTTATTTTAAATTATGTCCCCAATTCACCTGTGCACCAAGATAAACACTGAGACATCTCAAGAGGTGAAAAAGATTTTTTAAGTATCTATTTTAATCTTGTACACAATGAAGAACCATGTTGCTACCATGCTGAACTGTGCTTCTCTATTAAATGCGTATAACACTACACACTTCACAGAGTTGCTGTCAAGGTTAAATGAAATAACATAATAAAGTGATAGACCAATGTCTGGCATATAGAAAACATACAATAAATGCTAGTCGAATTGAGAAAGTGTTACAATGCTTACAACTTTCAAGGATTCAACTCACTTCTTTATCCCATTCACCTATCAAAATTCAAATCCACTGGTCAGGTTCTATTCTTCACCTAGTCTAATCACTAACTTTCACCTTACATCCTTAACTCTACACCTGGGTGCCATAGAGGACATTCAATCACTGTATCCTATAGACCGCATGGTACTAAATGGAAAGACCACTGCAAAAATACCCAACAAACAGGGCTACAAAGTAAAGGATGAGGAATGTATCTCCCATTTGGGCGGATGTATCAAAACTTAACAGCGTAAAAATACAAAATAATTTTCTTAACCAAGAACGTTTTAAAGAGTAAGGTTAAAACAAGTGAGTGGATCGAATGAATAAATCGACAGCAGGCTTTCAGACAAATACACTTCTATACTAATAGAAAGAGGCCGAACTTAAACGCTAGGATAACCCGCCCGGGTTAACGCTAGGATAAGGCCTTCCAGGCAATGTCGGTCTGCCTCTGACACACGGACCCAGCAAATCAACCGCAAAGCGAGCCCAGAGCTGGTTAACTTTTGATTCCTTTAAGAGACGCTGTGGGGGGGGGGGGGGCGAGGATAAACATGCTCTAAATTCCAGGCCAATTAGAGAGTGAGCGGACGACTTAGGCAAACACGTGCGCCCGAGGGGCCGTGGGTCCGTGGGTCCGGAAGCTGCAGCGGGAGGGGTTCAGACGTCGTTGCCTGGGCGCCCCCAGAGCGGTCCCGCGCCCTTGGGCGGTCAGGCGGGAGGGGAGGCCCGGGGCGGGGGGCAGAGCGGTGCCGGCTTGCGCGGAGACCCGGGATGCCCTCCGGCCCAAGGGCGTCCACGGGAGGAGGTGGAAGGGAGGGAGGGCCGGCGGCGCGCTTTTCTTACCATCGGAATTGGTCTCGGGATCGAAGCGCTGGCCGCAGCCTCGGTTGTAGCACAGCAGGGCCATTTTCTCTTCCCACCGCTCCGGGTCAGGGTCAAACGCCCAGAACCGCCAAACACTGCCTTTACAACTCCCCTGTCGCAACCACCCGTCTGCAGACTGGGGCGGCTGCCGGCTTCCGGAAACGGCCAGTTCCGCTTCACGAACCTTCGCGAATTTTCCGGTCGCGCAGGCGCACAGGCGATGGGAAGAGGCGGAGGAAGCGCGGCGGCCGGCCGCAGGGGGGGGCCCCTTTAGGTGGGACTACGATGGGTAGGGGGCCGGGGTCGGAGATGCAGCCAAGATATTTGCCGGAGAGAAACCTTAAAGGCTGGAAATGTAGGCATCCGGGGCACTGATGCGCTCTCTCCGGATCTCCTCACTCATTGGCTGCGGGTATCTCGCACAGCGAACGGACCGCCCCGCCCTCTCGGCCCCCGTAGCCAGTCATCCTGCTTCCTTGCGAGACTGAAATTACCCGTAAGAGCTTGGTCGATGTGTTTGCTCCTTAGCTGCCTGAGAGTGATTGTAGAGTCGTTCAGTATTTCCGAATCCTCTTCCTGGAACGTGGTTGCTTAATAAATGATGAGGGGGATGGTGGACGAATCTCCCTCTGTGCCTCCACTGGCCTGATCTCAGAAGCATTGAAGAAGTGTAGGCATCGGGAGCAGTTTCGGTAACGAAGTAATTGAGGTCAAATCACATTGAAAATACAAAGCACTTGAAAATTAGAATATCAAGGAGAAATGTTGCTCAATTACAGCGCTAAAGTGGTCACTATTGCTCTAAGACGCTGGGGTAATTGTTATTGTTTCGTGTTAGCTTCCATTTAATCATTTTGCGATGCTGAATTCTCCAATCCTGGATCATCTGGTAAGATTCTATCAAGAGCATCTTAAAAAGTGTAGTGATACATTAATGGGCACACGCAAACAACCCTAGTTCCAACTTGTATGTTTACCAGACTTGGTGTGTTTGAAATAAAAGCAAATGCTTCTTGATAACAGGTATACTGAACAAAATGGGAATATCAGTATTTGTCAAGTAGAAGTAAAAAGCTATACAATATTTCTAACGATCCCAAGTCTGTTCATGAGAAATGAGTTCAGTCCTCCCACCCCAATGAAGAAGACTTTTCATTTTCCATATTCGTTCCTCCATACCTAGAAGTATTAAATTTCTATGTAGTCATTCTAACATAGATATGTACAATGTTGTATTCTCCTTTATTTTACCTAAGGAGTATTTTTCTGTTTTGTTTCATAATCATATTATGAATGATGAGGTAGATTTCTGATGAATAAATTCACTATAACCATTCTTCATTTAATCTCACCAACTTTATTATACAATAAGCTTCAGTGATAAACTTATTGTATGCTGTTTTTCTTATTTTAGATTTTTGAGAAGTAGCAGTAAGGTGTATGAACTGAAAAAACAAAACAAAACACAACCCTACAATATAAGAGCTGTGAGTTGAGTTTTATTCTGAGTATTATAGAGGACTTACGCCCAGAGCAGCTCTGAGGAACTGCTCTGAAGAAGTAGGGGGAGGAGCCAGTGTGTGTGTGTATGTCTGTGTGTGTGTGTATGATTTTGGATAGGGAATACATGCAGTCAAGCACACATCTTAATAAAAGGTTATCGCTAGCCAGGAGGAACAAGTATCTCAGTTAATGATTTTAGTGCCTTTTTTTTTTTCATGTAAGGGAAGATGCAAGATTTTGGTTTCATTAAAATTCTTCCTGAGATATCTAACTATCTAGAGGACCTATTTTGCCAAAGCACAGAGTGCCTCATCCTGTTCTTCCTCTTTAATTCCTTTCAGGGTGTACTGCTGGTCCGTGACTACAGTGGCTAATGACTTGATCCTTGTAGAAGTGAATGGTGTGTGACATTCTTTGTTTTGCAAGGGCTTAAGCCTTTTAAAATAATTTTGGGACTTTAAAGGTATATACTGTCAATTGTTTCCAAAAAAGTGGTATTAATTTGCTTTTTCACCAGCCATGGATGTGAGGAGGAGCGATGAAGAGGTTTAAAAAGTTGGTTGTGGCCAAATCCACTTTCTGAGTAGCCTAGCATTATCATAACATTGCACTGTTTATCAGTAAGCTAACTCATTTAAATGGCTTTAATGTTTATTGTCAGTTTTTTTCAACTATAGCATTTTACAATCAGAAAATAATAAATGCTTATAATAGATAATTTGAAAATATAGAAATGTATGAAAAATAAATCAACAATAATTCTACTTCTCAGCAATAAGTATTGAGATCACTAAAATAACTGATAAAATTATTTCCAGTGGTTCCCCCCTCCCCCCAGGCAAGTATTGGTATGAATGTTAAAAAAAAAAAAACAGAACTGGAGTCATAGTGTCTACAGAAGTTTAAATTATTCTTAGTAAGAAAAGAAAGTATAGAGACAGTGCATTCCACTTCACCCCCAACACTTCATGTCCATTCCCACACTCCAGTGCTGACTACCAGGAACTGTTCAAGAAACTTTGTGGTGGTAACACACATAATTTATATAGCCTTTAAATCCAGCTCCCACCTCCCTACCCCCCAACACACACGAACTATTACATAGTATCTTGAGATTTTTCCCATGCTATGAAAGCAGTGCTGTAGAATAGCTGAAAGTGGGAAGTGGACCTTTGGAGTCAGACTGGGATTCAAATCTGAGCTCTGCAATATAGTGCCTAAAAGACTTTAATCATTTCAGGAAATCTGTCTAGACTTCAATTTTCTCTTCTGTCAAATGTAAATCATAATAATTCTTTAGAGATCATGTAAATGTTGTTAGTGTTAAAAGCATGGAAATCAATCAAAGTGTGGAAATCACTTGTAAAGCTCTTTAGTGCATTGCCTTGTGCATGGTAGGTGCTCAATAAATGAAAACTATTTTTACTTTGAAATGTTCTACAGAAATAGCATGACCAAATGGTATTCAATCCTACTGCCACAAATACCAATATTTTCTTAGATGACATAGGCATTCTTTGTTGTTGCACATAGATGTGGCTTCCAATATTTTTCTTTTGTAAATAATAATATGATTAACATCCTTATATACAAATATTTGTATCTCCTTTTTTCTCAGCTTAGATCCTTGAAAGTGGAATTTCTATGTAAAATAATATGAACAAATTTAAGATGAAATATACACCTATGCTACTTTCCAGATAGATTATACAAATTTACACTCCCAACAGCAATAGATGAAAGTCCTAGGTTCAGAGCATCCTTCCAGCCTTAAATACTGTAACTTCTAATAATTTTGCTTTCTTTTGTTTTGTGAATTCACTCCTCATATCCTTTGCTCATTTATCTTTTGGAGAACTAAAGATTTTTATTTTGGTTTTGAATAGATTTTTATAATTTTAAAATATTAAAATAGACATTTTTGAAATATTTATTTCATAGTTGACCTTTCTTATTTATCATTTTTTGATAGTAGAGCAATGTTTAATTTTTATGCAATCAAATTTATGCATATTTTCCTTTGTGTTTTTTTTTTCCCAGTGCTTTTATACTTAGGACCGTTGAATCAACTACTCCCGTAATACTGTGTATGCACACACATGTATACCTACTCTGGTTTATTTCTGGGCTTTCTATTCAATTCTATTAAATTATTATCTGCTCTGTTTCACTTATTATTTCACCTGTTTTCCTTAATTTTATTTGTTCTTTTTTCTTTTTTTAAGGTTAAAAGCCTTAATTTCTTTTTTTCCCCTTGTTCACAGATGAAATAATTTAAGGCTATAAATTTGCCCTTGCATACTTTAGCTCCATTTCATAAATTATGTAGTCTTATCATTCTGCTATTTTACTGAATAGCCTAAAGTTGTGGTTATGTATATATTTTCATATCACATATCACAAGAATCTGAGGACTAGATATTTAAGTATTTGAAATTTGCAGTGGTAACATAGCTTTTAAATATTATAACATACACATTTTATACAAAAGATTAGATGGTAACAATATGAATACCAATTTTGTTGGAGCACAACATCATGGCACAAACTGTTCTTATCAGATTAAGAAATTTATGAAGCAGAAATGTACTTGGGCTTAGTTATGGTGCACGTACAATTTTATTTACTTATGCTGTGATGGTGTAAGAATTACATTAGAAATCTGATCGTCAAAATTTGCAAATATTTTTTACATGGAATAACAACTGAATTCTTTTTTGTGGTGAAGCCTATGTTGAATCAAAAAGAAAGAAAGAAAAAAAAGACCTAATCATAGCAGTACCTGTTTTTCTTTTTGCTTCCCTGCATCAATCACATTTTTAGAAATGTCCTGAATTTATTTCACTACTTTGTAAACCAGTATCAATGCCCTACAATAGTGTTGCATATTTTGTAAGTGATTCTTCCAAAATTTGGTTAGTTTTTTTCAAAATAAGCTGAACATCTTTAACAGAAACAGTTTATAAATTTGGATTACCAGAAACCCTTCAGCTTTTGAAGTCCTTTGAAAATTGCAATTTAAAAAAACAAAGATTACAAACAAGAATACATTGAAATTTATCCCTACAAAACAAAGGAGGAAATAAAATATAAATAATCAGAGAAACTAGAAATGATAATTTTGTATATTAAAAAACATAGGTTTATGTTTATACTCTTCAGCATGTGTGAGCTTTGTGAAGAATACAACTTTTCATAGTGTTACCCATATTTGAATTTCCATATAGACTGCAATCCTGATGGAAATAATTTATTAAATTCTCATATCAAATTTGGAAAGTACTTTTTCTTATAATAAATTCTTACTTATTTGTTTTTACTGTTTAAATTCCCACCTAAGAGGGTGTCCTTATTAGTTTCAACAGCATCATAAAATGAGAGGTGAGAATTGTACATGTTTTGTGCCCCACCTCACATTCTCTTGGCCCATCATTTTACTCTACTCATTGTGGATATAACCTAATGTCTCATTTCAAATGAATCACATACTTTTCGTTCTCTATTCCCAGATTTCTCTGGTGCTAGTATGTATTATAAAATGTCCAAGAGAATCCAGTCAGCCCTTCTGATGCTTACCAAACCTGAAAGTGGTAGGAATAAACATGTAATGGTGCAGCCCTGACCAAGTGTTGGATGGGGACTAGTGGGTAAGTGCACCTGAGTCTGTGTCTCAAGTGGACAAATCTGAAATGTATCCTATGAGGCTTCTTAGAGGGATTGAGGCCAACTATTTACTGCAATAATCATACTGCTCAATAAGATATCCTAGGATTCAATTTTCTTTCTCTCCTTCTCTTTGCAGTTTCCCACTCCTCCTCTTTGAGGTGACTTCCTAAAATAGACTGTCTATTAATAAGCTTTTGTCTCCAGCTCTGCTTTTGGAGAGGACCCATACTGAAACAAATTGAAATATGTTGAAATGTGTGCATTCTCACTGAATACCTTTTCTTAAAAAAATTAAACCTTCAAAAAATGAAATTCATCATATCTCAGAATTTTATGGACTACATGCTCTATTAATAGAAAAAGAAAAGATAATTTTACAGGCTGTAAGTTTGAAGATGTTGTCAATTAGGAAGAATGATTTCCTTGTGCAATAATTGCTGGCATTTCCATCAAATTACAGTTTTACATTACATCATCTAAAATGCAAGCCTTTCCAAACAATTTCAATTTTCATTAAACTTTGACAACTTAGATGATGCATGTGAGCGCTAAATGACTTATTTTGCTTAGATTTGAATAAACTAATCAAAATTGTAAAATTTGTTGCTAAGTCATTTATTTGTAGCCATCTTTTATGTCATCTTATAAATACAGAAATATGTCATCTTATTAATACAGAAATAATCACGAAGACTTACAGTTTCTAAGTTCAAAAATTTTATATGCATGGTCCTAATATTGGAGTATTCTAGACTACATTTTTTTCCAAGAAGAAATCCCAGTTTAGAGATAGTTTCTTTTATATCTTCCTTGCTTCAAAATTAGAAACTTTTATGCAGTTTGTTATAGTATATAACAAAGATGTTTTCAAAGAACATCAAGACAAACAAATCCACTTTATATATCTAACTAAAATGTAAAATCCTTGAAAGCAGAGCTTTTTGTCTATTTATTCACTACCATATCCTGAATGCTTAGAACAATGACGGACACAAGATATGCACTCAGTATATATATATATATATATATATATTTTCTTTTTTTTGAATTTAATTTATTTTTTTATACAGCAGGTCCTTATTAGGCATCAATTTTATACACATCAGTGTATACATGTCAATCCCAATCGCCCAATCCAGCACACCCCCATCCCCACCTCCCCCACCGCTTTCCCTCCTTGGTGTCCATACGTTTGTTCTCTACATCTGTGTCTCAATTTCTGCCCTGCAAACCAGTTCATCTGTCCCATTTTTCTAGGTTCCACATGTATGCGTTAATATACGATATTTGTTTTTCTCTTTCTGACTTACTTCACTCTCTATGACAGTCTCTAGATTCATCCATGTCTCTAAAAATGACCCAACTTTGTTCCTTTTTATGGCTGGCACTCAGTATATATTTATTAAATAAATTGAATGAATGAACTGATATGTACTCAGTAGAAAGGAGCTAAAAGGTGGTAAATTCATAATTAATTTGTAGCTGATGTTTTTCTTTAGTTTGTAGAATTTGGAGCAAAATTGAACAAATTTAAATATAGAAATTAATTTAGAGATATTTATATTACAATTAACAAAACAAAATTAGACTCCAGAAAATATATAAATTAAAAAGTCCATGTAAATTGAAAAGTCAGTTTGCATGAAGGCAGAAGAAGGAATACTTTTAAATGTTAAGGGTTAAGTTGAAATTTATTATTTTTTAAAAGATAAAGTAACTTTTTAAAAAACCAAGTTGAAATTTATTATTATTTTTAAAGACTATGGATAATTACAGGTTCAGTAAGTATTGCAAAGCTTAAACATTGTTATAAAGTATAAATTTTTTCCACAAGATGGCAGCAAATATTTATTTTAGAATAATTAGACAACCTCTGCCATCATACAAAATGATGTACATCTTTAAAAGCTATAATGTATAAGGAATGTGGGGCATATTTTCTCTTATTCCTTGGAGGTACCACTTCATCAGGAAGGTTTTCTCATTGGTGGCTAGAGTTTCTGTGATTCCTTATACTTGCCTCCTTTCTTTTAAATGCTCCACCTCCATTTCACTTTTCATATACTTCCAGATTAACCTTAAATTACAAATCTGAACATGTCACTCATTAACTAAAAAAAAAAAAAATCAATAATTCCCTAAACCATACAAAATAAAGAATAATTCTTTTAGTTTATTCACTCAATCAACTCAGTAGCTATATTCTATTTACAAAGCACTATGATAGGCCCTAGGAGAATAAACAAGATAATACATGGAGCTTTCCAGTTTGGGAATTACAAATATGTAAAGATATAGGAGATTGGTTCAAGATGGTGGAGTAGAAGGATGTGCGATCACTCACTCTTGCGAAAGCACCAAAATCACAACTAACTGCTGAACAATCATCAACAGGAAGACACTGGAACTCACCAAAAAAGATACTCCACATCCAAAGACAAAGGAGAAGCCAAAATGAGATGGTAGGAGGGGCTCAATCACAATAAAGTCAAATCCCATAACTGCTGGGTGGGTGACTCACAAACTGGAGAACACTTGCACCACAGAAGTCCACCCACTAGAGTGAAGGTTCTGAGCCCCACGTGAGGCTTCCCAACCTGGGGATCTGGCAACAGGAGGAGGAATTCCCAGATTATCAGACTTTGAAGCCTAGCATGATTTGATTGCAGGACTTCAATAGGACTGGGGGAAACAGAGACTCCACTCTTGGAGGGCACACACAAAGTAGTGTGTGCATCGGGACCCAGTGGAAGGAACAGTGACCCCGTAGGACACTGAACCAGACCTATCTTCTAGTGTTGGAGGGTCTCCTGCAGAGGCAGGGGGTGGCTGTGTCTCACCATGAGGACAAGCACACTGACAGCAGAAGTTATGAGAAGGACTCCTTGGCGTGAGCCCTCCCAGAGTCTGCCATTAGCTCCACCAAAGAGCCAGGTAGGCTCCAGTGTTGGGTTACCTCAGGCCAAACAACCAACAGGGATGGACTTAGCCCCACACATCAGCAGACAAGCAGATTAAAGTTTTACTAAGCTCTGCCCACCAGAGCAACACCCAGCTCTACCCACCACCAGTCCCTCCCATCAGGAAACTTGCACAAGCCTCTTGGATAGCCTCATCCACCAGAGGGCAGAAAGCAGAAGCAAGAATAACTACAGTCCTGGAGGCTGTGGAACCAAAACCACATTCACAGAAAGATAGACAAGATGAAAGGCAGAGGACTATGTATCAGATGAAGGAACAAGATAAATCCCCAGAAAAACAACTAAATGAAGTGGAGATAGGCAACATTCCAGAAAAAGAATTCAGAATAATGCTAGTGAAGATGATACGGAACATTGGAAAAAGAATGGAGGCAAAGATTCAGAAGATGCAAGAACTGTTTAACAGAGACCTAAAAGAATTAAAGAACAAACACCTAGAAGAATTAAAAAACAAACAAACAGAGATGAACAATACAATAACTGAAATGAAAACTATACTAGAAGTAATCAGAAGCAGAATAACTGAGGCAGAAGAACAGATAAGTGACCTGGAAGACAGAATGGTGGAATTCACTGCCACAGAACTGAATAAAGAAAAAAGAATGAAAAGAAATGAAGACAGCATAAGATACCTCTTAGGCAACATTAAACGCAACAACATTTGCATTATAAGGGTCCCAGAAGAAGAAGAGAGAGAGAAAGGACCCGAGAAAATATTTGAAGAGATTATAGTCAAAAACTTCCCTAAAATGGGAAAGGAAATAGCCACCCAAGTCCAAGAAGTGCAGAGAGTCCCAGACAGGATAAACCCAAGGAGAAACACGTCACGACACATAGTAATCAAATTGACAAATATTAAAAACAAAGAAAAATTATTGAAAGCAACAAGGGAAAAATGACAAATAGCATACAAGGGAACTCCCATAACGTTAACAGCTGACTTCTCAGCAGAAACTCTACAAGCCAGAAGGGAGTGGCATGATATATTTAAAGTGATGACAGGGAAGAAGCTACAATCAAGATTACTCTTCCCGACAAGGATATCATTCAGATTCAACAGAGAAATCAAAAGTTTTACAGACAAGCAAAAGCTAAGAGATTTCAGCACCACCAAACCAACTGTACAACAAATGCTAAAGGAACTTCTCTTAAGTGGGAAACACAAGAGAAGAAAAGGACCTGCAAAAACAAACCCATAGCAATTAAGAAAATGGTAATAGGAACGTACATATTGATAATTACCTTAAACATGAATGGATTAAATGCTCCAACCAAAAGACACAGGCTCACTGAATGGATACAAAAACAGGACCCATATATATGCTGTCTACAAAAGGCCCACCTCAGACCTAAGGATACGTACAGGCTGAAACTGAGGGGATGGAAAAGATATTCCATGCAAATGGAAATCAAAAGAAAGCTGGAGTAGCAATACTCATATCAGATAAAATAGACTTTAAAATAAAGAATGTTACAAGAGACAAGGAAGGACACTACATAATGATCAAGGGATCAATCCAAGAAGAAGATATAACAATTATAAATATATATGTACCCAACATAGGAGCACCTCAATACATAAGGCAACTGCTAACAGCTATAAAAGAGGAAATCGACAGTAATACAATAATAGTGGGGGACTTTAACACCTCACTTACACCAATGGACAGATCATCAAAACAGAAAATTATTAAGGAAACACAAGCTATAAATGGCACAATAGACCAGATAGATTTAATTGATATTTTTAGGACATTCCATCCAAAAACAGCAGATTACACTTTCTTCTCAAGTGCACATGGAACATTCTCCAGGATCGATCACATCTTGGGACACAAATCAAGCCTCAGTAAATTTAAGAAAATTGAAATCATAGCAAGCATCTTTTCTGACCACAACACTATGAGATTAGAAATCAATTACAGTGAAAAAAAGGTAAAAAACACAAACACATGGAGGCTAAACAATACGTTACTAAATAACCAAGAGATCACTGAAGAAATCAAAGAGGAAATCAAAAATACCTAGAGACAAATGACAGTGAAAACATGATAACCCAAAACCTATGGGATGCAGCGAAAGCAGTTCTACGAGGGAAGTTTATAGCAGTAAAAGCCTACCTCAAGAAAAAAGAAAAATCTCAATCTAACCTTAAAGTAAAGGAACTAGAGAAAGAAGAACAAACAAAACCCAAAGTTAGTAGAACGAAAGAAATCATAAAGATCAGAGCACAAATAAATGAAATAGAAACAAAGAAAACAATAGCAAAAATCAATAAAACTAAAGCTGGTTCTTTGAGAAGATAAACAAAATTGATAAACCATTAGCCAGAGTCATCAAGAAAAAGAGGGAGAGAACTCAAATCAATGAAATTAGAAATGAAAAAGGAGAAGTTACAACAGACACCACAGAAATACAAAGCATCCTAAGAGATTACTACAAGCAACTCTATGCCAATGAAATGGACAACCTGGGATAAATGGACAAATTCTTAGAAAGCTATATCCTTCCAAACCTGAAGCAGGAGGAAATACACAATATGACCAGACCAGTCACAAGTAATGAAATTGAAACTGTGATTAAAAATCTTCCAGCAAACAGAAGTCCAGGACCAGATGGCTTCACTGGTGAATTCTATCAAACATTTAGAGAAGAGCTAACATCCGACCTTCTCAAACTCTTCCAAAAATTTGCAGAGGAAGGAACACTCCCAAACTCATTCTATGAGGCTACCATCATCCTGATACCAAAACCAGACAAAGATAGTACAAAAAAAATTACAGACCAATATCACTGATGAATATAGATGCAAAAAATCCTCAACAAAATATTAGCAAACAGAATAAACACATTAAAAGGATCATACACCATGATCAAGTGGGATTTATCCCAGGGATGCAAGGATTCTTTAATATACACAAATCAATCAATGTGATACACCATATTAACAAATTGAAGAAGAAAAAGCATATGATCATTTCAATAGATGCAGAAAAAGCTTTTGACAAAATTCAACACCAATTTATGATAAAAACTCTCCAGAAAGTGAGCATAGAGGGAACCTACCTCAACTTAATAAAGTCCATATACGACAAACACACAGCAAACATCATTCTCAATGGTGAAAAACTGAAAGCATTTCCTCTAAGATCAGGAGCAAGACAAGGATGTCTACTCTCACCACTATTATTCAACATAGTTTTGGAAGTCCTAGCCACCTCAATCAGAGAAGAAAAAGAAATAAAAGGAATACAAATTGAAAAGAAGAAGTAAAACTGTCACTGTTTGCAGATGACATGATACTATACATAGAGAATCCTAAAGATGCCACCAGAAAACTACTAGAGCTAATCAATGAATTTGGTAAAGTTTCAGGATACAAAATTAATGCACAGAAATCTCTTGCATTCCTATACACTAATGATGAAAAATCTGAACAGGAAATTAAGGAAACACTCCCATTTACCACTGCAACAAGAAGAATAAAATATCTAGGAATAAACCTACCTAGGGAGACAAAAGACCTGTATGCTGAAAACTATAAGACACTCATGAAAGTAATTAAAAATGAAACAAATAGATGGAGAGATATACCATGTTCTTGGATAGGAAGAATTAACATTCTAAAAATGACTATAAAGCAATTTACAGATTCAATGCAATCCGTATCAAATTATTAATGGCATTTTTTACAGAATTAGAACAAAAAATCTTAAAATTTTTTATGGAGACACAAAAACCCTGAATAGCCAAAGCAGTCTTAAGGGAAAAAAACGGAGCTGCAGGAATCAGACTCCCTGACTTCAGACTATACTACAAGGCTACCTTAATCAAGACAGTATGGTACTGGCACAAAAACGGAAGTATAGATCAGTGGAACAGGATAGAAAGCCCGGAGATAACCCCACGCACCTATGGTCACCTTATTTTTGATAAAGGAGGCAAGAATATACAATGGAGAAAAGACAGCCTCTTCAATAAGTGGTGCTGGGAAAACTGGACAGCTACATGTAAAAGAATGAAATTAGAATACTCCCTAACACCATACACAAAAATAAACTCAAAATGGATTAGAGACCTAAATGTAAGGCTGGACAGTATAAAACGCTTAGGGGAAAACATAGGAAGAACACTCTTTGATATAAATCACACCAAGATCTTTTTTGATCCACCTCCTAGAGTAATAGAAATAAAAACAAAAATAAACAAATTGAACCTGATGAAAGTTAAAAGCTTTTGCACAGCAAGGGAAACTACAAACAAGACGAAAAAACAACCCTCAGAATGGGAGAAAATATTTGCTAATGAATCAACGGACAAAGGATTAATCTCCAAAGTATATAAACAGCTCATGCAGCTCGATATTAAAAAAAACAAACAATCCAATCCAAAAATGGGCAGAAGACCTAAATAGACATTTCTCCAAAGAAGACATACAGATGGCCAAGAAGCACATGAAAAGCTGCTCAACATCAGTAATTATTAGAGAAATGCAAATAAAACTACAATGAGGTATCACCTCACACCAGTTAGAATGGGCATCATCAGAAAATCTACAAACAACAAATGCTGGAGAAGGTGTAGAGAAAAGAGAACCCTCTTGCACTGTTTGTGGGAACGTAAATTGATACAGCCACTATGGAGAAAAGCATGGAGTTTCCTTAAAAAACTAAAAATAGAATTACCATATGACCCAGCAATCCCACTACTGGGCATATACCCAGAGAAAACCATAATTCAAAAAGACACATGCACCCTAATGTTCATTGCAGCACTATTTACAATAGCCAGGTCATGGAAGCAACCTAAATGCCCATCAAGAGATGAATGGATAAAGAAGATGTGGTACATATACACAATGGAATATTACTCAGCCATAAAAAAAGAATGAAATTGGGTCATTTGTAGAGATGTGGATGGATCTAGAGACTGTCATACAGAGTGAAGTAAGTCAGAAAGAGAAAAACAAATATCGTATATTAATGCATAGATGTGGAACTAGAAAAATCGTACAGATGAAACAGTTTGTAGGGCAGAAATATTGACACAGATGTAGAGAACAAATATATGGACACCATGGGGGGAAAATGGTGGGCATGGGGGTAGGGCTTGTGTGATGAATTGGGTGATTGGGATTGACATGTATACACTAATATGTATAAAATGGATAACTAATAAAAACCTGCTGTATAAAAAAGTAAGTAAAATAAAATTTAAAAAAAGAGAATAAAATAAAGATATAGCTGCAGCAAAGTACTCACCTAGAGAAAAGTATGATTTGGGTACTGTTGAGGCACAGAAGAAAGATGGGGGAGTGAGTTGAGTGTGACTATGGTCATCCTGATCTGTAATTCAGGGGAAAAAATTGGGGCTTGAGGGAATAATTAATATACAAGTATAATTAAACAGCACATAAATATTGGTGAATTTTTAATTGTCTCTCCAATTTTAAAATGTATACATGATAATTGCAAAAGCATTAAAAAACTATAGAAATGATTAATGTGAAATTCACCCAGAATATCTCCATTGCCTACTAACATTTTGATACATATATATATATATATATATATATATAT
The DNA here is from genome assembly GCF_949987515.2 of Delphinus delphis. NCBI lineage: Eukaryota > Metazoa > Chordata > Mammalia > Artiodactyla > Delphinidae > Delphinus > Delphinus delphis. Next base: position 44,362,468 of record NC_082690.1, on the reverse strand, counting down.
ATATATTTAGACCTAGCTTACACAGACACAACTCGTACTTGCATACTCTTAAATATTTATATATACAAATATATCATAAATGGGTCATAATACATATTCTGTTTTTGTAACTGCAATTCACTTAATGGTAAGTCACGAAGGGGGACCTGGAGGGGACAGCAAATGAGACTAAAAAAAAGTGGTCAGGAAGCAATATAAGAATGGGGAGAGAGGCAGAGGGTGGCGGGCTCCTCTCCTTCCTCCTCCCCCCGCCCTGCCTCGTGTGCTTAGGCAACTCCTCCTCCTCCCTCCCCCTCGTCCTATCCCCCTCCCCCTCCTCCTCCCCTCCCCCGACATGCCCCACTTTAGGTCCGTGGTCTTCCGTGAGAGACAGAGGGGCCGGCCTGAGCTGACACTTTCTCAGCACTAGACCTGGACTCCCACCTGGCACCAGAATACAGTCGCTTTGAATCGAAGATACATGACTTGCAAGAGCAAATGATGAACAGCAGCATGAGCTCTGGGTCTGGGTTGGTCCCTGCAAATGAGTGAGAAGAGGTCCTTGTATGTCAGGGCCTTGTTTGATTATGACCAGACTTGGGACCGCTGCCTGCCAAGCCAAGGCCTCAGCTTCTCCTTTGGTGACAGTCTACTGTCATTAACGCCTCTGATGATGAGTGGTGGCAGGTGAGACTGGTGACCCCACACGGAGAAAGTGAGCAAATCAGTGTGATCCCCAGTAAGAAGAGGGTGGAAAAGAAAGAAAGGGCTCTACTGAAAAACGTGAAGTTTCATGCCAGGAGGGGGATGATTGTGTCTAGCAGGTCCATCAGCCACTATGGAGAACAGTGTGGAGGTTCTTTAAAAAACTAAAAATAGAACTGCCATAGACCCAGAAATCCCACTACTGGGCATATACCCTGAGAAAACCATAATTCAAATAGAGTCATGTACCACAATGTTCATTGCAACACTATTTACAATAGCCAGGGCATGGAAGCAACCTAAGTGTCCGTTGACAGATGAATGGATAAAGAAGATGTGGCACATATATACAATGGAATATTACTCAGCCATAAAAAGAAATGAAATTGAGTTATTTATAGTGAGGTGGATAGACCTAGAGACTGTCTTACAGAGTGAAGTAAGTCAGAAAGAGAAAAACAAATACCATATGCTAACAAATATGTATGGAATCTAAAAAGAAAAAAAATGGTTCTGAAGAACCTAGGGGCAGGACAGGAATAAAGACGCAGATGTAGAAAATGGACTTGAGGACACAGTGAGGGGGAAGGGTAAGCTGGGACGAAGTGAGGGAGTGGCATGGACATACATACACTACCAAATGTAAAATAAATAGCTAGTGGGAAGCAGCCACATAGCACAGGGAGGTCAGCTCGGTGCTTTGTGACCACCTAGAGGGGTGGGATGGGGAGGGTGGGAGGAAGACACAAGAGGAAGGGGATATGGGGATATATGTATATGTATAGCTGATTCACTTTGTTATACAGCAGAAACTAACATACCATTGTAAAGCAATTATACTCCAATAAAGATGTCAAAAAAAAAAAAAAAACGAAACATAAAAAGAGTTTCCACCTCTCTCAAAGGTTTTCATTTTACAAGAGCAAAGAAAACATGGTATAGGAGAGCAGGGTACAGTAACAGGGAGTGACGTCCAACACCAGTGACAGTGAAAGCAGTTCCAAAGGACAGGAGGATGCTATTTTGTCATATGAGCCAGTGACACAGCAAGAAATTCACTATGCAAGGCCTGTCATCATCTTGGGCCCAATGAAGGACAGAGTCAACGATGACCTGATTTCGGAGTTCCCGCATAAATTTGGATTTTGTGTACAACATACTACCTGGCCTCAGTGTGATGATGAAGTGGATCGGCAAGACTACCAGTTTGTGGTCTCCCGAGAACAGATGGAGAAGGATATTCAGGACAAGTTCATTGAGGCAGGCCAATTCAGTGATCACCTCTATGGGACCAGCATCTAGTCAGTGAAGGGAGTTGGGGAGAGGGGCAAGCACTGCATCTTAGATGTTTCTGGCAATGCTATCAAGAGGCTGCAGCAGTCACAACTTTATCCCATTGCCATTTTCATCAAGCCCAAGTCCATTGAAGTGCTTATGGAAATGAACTGAAGGCAGAGGTATGAACAAGCAAATAAGACCTATGACAAAGCCATGGAACTGGAGCAGGAGTTTGAAGAATACTTCACAGCCATTGTACAGGGTGACTCACTGGAAGAGATTTAAAACAAAATCAAAGAAATCATTGAGGACCAGTCTGGGCACTACATTTGGGTCCCTCCCCTGAAAAACTCTGAAGAATCCCCTCCAACCATTCTATTGTGAACAGAAGAAATCAACTCCCCCTCCCCTCCTCCCTCTTCATTCCTGTCTCCATGGGGAGAACAAACGACTACTGTTCTTGTCCCCTTTTCTAGATATATCCAAAAAATTGAGTTTTCTAGTCCTGTTCTGTTTTTTTTTTTAATTTTTGTTTTGTTTTAGTTTATTTTGGGGGATTATGCCATCTTACTCATCATGTGACTGTGCCCACTCCTGCATGGACCTTTCCCAAGCACTAGCACAAGTGCAAATCCATCAGAGTCATTGTTAGCATAAAACCAAGCTGAAGCGAAGAGAAGAGAGGAGGACTGATGAAAAGACAGACTGGACTGCTGTGCGGCTTATGAAGTGAGCCCCATGCACCCTGCGAGGAGAGGCTCCCAGGCTTTGCTACGATCTGTACACTGCCTTGAGGCTTGGGATGGCGTGGTCATGGCGATAGAAAGTATCATATATATATATAAAATTTATAGAAATATATAGAAATTATATATTATATACTCTCATATAGTTTATTATATATTCACACACATTTGGACTAGAAAATCTATGGAGATATCATCAATGGTACTGTGTTATTAGAGAAATGCTTTAATTTTCATATTCCAATCAGATGGCATCTTATATCTCAACTGGTTGGGGAGGGAGTGAAAGTGGTAGTTAAGTGCTGTACGGAGGGCACCTGCATTGGTCATTCTTTTGAGACCTGGGCTTTTCTTTAGGAGGGGTCAGCTGGAGGATGGTGAGAAAGGGCTTTTGCCCGGGGGCCAGAGGCTTGGAGCTGTGACCCTAGAGCCAATGCTGCCCTTGGGGCACAGTCAGGCCCACAAGTGGAGAGTGAGAGAATGGCTAAGGGTGCTCCCACGGTATTAAATTGCCGATTGTTTTATGCCACCTGATGTGTCTGCATGAAAGGTTTCCTTTCTGTTCATTTTTAAGCTGCTCTTAAACCAAAACCATGTTGTGCTACTGTGTCAGCCTCTTCATTCTTCCAAATTTTACTTTTACTATTTAAGTGAATGTGTAGAATCCAATTTGACCATGTTCTAAAGGCTCAAGATGTTCTGGAGGAGCCGGGCCTCGTGATAGATTAGGCAACCCGGGCTTGGCCATCCTGTCAGCGGAAAGGCAAGTGGGGGCAGGTGAGAATCGACAGGAGCTGGGCCTCCTATTGTAACGTGTCCCTTCACTCACCTGCCAGGGACATGCTGGGCTCAGCTGAGGCCCTGTCATGGGGCCCACTGGCAGGGACGGAGAGTCACTTGCCTTCCAGCTCTGCGCAGAGACAGTGGGATGGCCCTGAGCTTGGCCAGCCGCGTAATGAAAAGTTTGATTTGGGTTTTTTCCGCAGCTGCTTCATATGCCCTGCCTACCCCAATCCCTCACCAACAGCTGGTAGTTTACTATTTCTTCAAGAAGAAAGTAGACTTTAATGCTGTCAATTTGAGCTGTAGAGCTGAGATTCACTTACTGTTGAGATGTGAAAACTTGCTGCTTTTTCCCAGAGTCAGATGGCGGTGATTGTGGTCAAGAAGGTTTTTCTCTGACCACAAATGCAGGCGGCAGGTGTGGCCCGGGCCCCGCCCCACCATGCTCCTTTGAAGCCACCATGCCTCCCTCAGCTCCACGCTGGAAGCACGACCCAGGGGAGAAGAGTGTGGACATGCTTGGCCCCAGGGTTGAGCCTGTTGCTTCCTAGCCCACTGTGTTACAACTGGTGCAAAGGATACATGTTGAAGATGCTTTGAGTGCTACCAGCCAGATTTAGGAAGTCTGTTAACAGTTCTCCTACCAGCATGATGAGGCTAACTGTAAAGTGTGGAGCCCAGAATGTGAGTAAAGAAAGGGCAGCAGCGGGCTTCCCTGGTGGCGCAGTGGTTGAGAGTCCGCCTGCCGATGCAGGGGACACGGGTTCTTGCCCCGGTCCGGGAAGATCCCACACGCCACGGAGCGGCTGGGCCCGTGAGCCATGGCCACTGAGCCTGCGCGTCCGGAGCCTGTGCTCCACAGCGGGAGAGGCCACAACAGTGAGAGGCCCGCGTACCGCAAAAAAAAAAAAAAAAAAAAAAAGGCAGCAGCTTTACCCGCGCAGTACACTGGATTGGAGGCAAGAGGAGTAAAATGGTGTCCGATTATGACTCTGGTGAGGAGGGGGTGAGCTGGGAGTGTTGTTGATTTCTCTGATGTTAAATAACGTAGTTTGAATGATGTTCAACCCTCTACCCCTCCCAGGGAAGGAAAGCAGAGATTCAAAGCAAGCATGACACTAGTTGGTTTACCAGTGTTCCTTCCAAGGAGGCATATATATATATATATACATACATATTTAAATAAATGATAGTTGAAATTTAAAAAAAGGAATGGGGAGAATAGTGCCATGTATCACAAGAACTGAACGATTTTTAGGAATAGAATAGTTTAGTGTCAAATTCTGCAGAGTGATTAACTGAGAAGACAACTCAGACAAATCGATTGGATTTGGCAATTAGTATCCTGGATGGTGACCTCTGCATGAATATAATTTGTGAAGAAACAAGCTGGTAGACAAATAGAGGGCTAAAATATAAGAAAAATAGGGAATAGCTAATAAAACAAGATTCTGGAAGTGGTCAGATGTGATCAATACCTAGATGAAGCATTTGTTCATACATGGAGAGAGTATTACATTTTTTTCTTTTGGAGTCTGAAAGAAATGATGTAAAAATCAGTGTAAGTATAGTTAAGTTTTTAGGTATAGAGTGGAGAGTTTGCATTCAAGGATCTTCACACCATGGTCTCTATCCTTCATTAATACATTTCGCCTGACTTATACATGAGTCAAACTGGATTACTTCCTCTTGCCCTGATATGTCCTGTGATTTCTGTAATGCTTTGTTTTCTTTAATTCATTCTCTCTTTTCTAATATCTCCTTGTTTAAAACTTATACATTTTGGGCTTCCCTGGTGACGCAGTGGTTGAGAATCTGCCTGCCAATGCAGGGGACACGGGTTTGAGCCCTGGTCTGGGAAGATCCCACATGCCTTGGAGCAACTAAGCCCGTGAGCCACAACTACTGAGCCTGCGCATCTGGAGCTTGTGCTCCGCAACCAGAGAGCCTGCGACAGTTAGAGGCCCGCGCACCACGATGAAGAGTGGCCCCCGCTCGCCACAACTAGAGAAAGCCCTTGCATGGAAACGAAGACCAAACACAGCCAAAAATAAATAAATAAAAAAAACAAAAAAAACAAAAAAAACAAAAAACTGATACATTTTTAAATTTCCAAACAAATTATACCTCCTACTTGAAGCTATACTCACCATATGATGCAGTTCAAGTGTGAGTTCTCATATCTGAAAGTTACAGGTTAAATAGTCAATGATACCTCCCAAAACAGAACCAGTATAGAATACTGGAGGGGAACAAGACGTGTGTGTGTGTGTGTGTGTGTGTGTGTGTGTGTGTGTGTGTGTGTGGTGATTAAGGAAAAATCTTACAGCATATGATCTTTCATGGTCTGAAAACATATGAGAATCTTGTAGGTAGTGGAAGGGGTTCTTTGTTTTCATCTGGCTCAGTAGTTTTAGAAAATATATTTAATTCTCTTAAAATTTAATTCAATTTGCTGCATTTTGAAAACACAAACTTCACTCTCTTTTAGTCAATGTAAAATGTGTATTAGATTTGATTTGCTGAAAAGTAGGGAAATGTTTATTTTTGTTTTGTTTCTGTTTGTTTCCCAAAGGTAATTCTAAAATTTTGTTAAATTGCTTATATAAGCTGTGAGTTTTTATCAATATATAAGAAAAATAAAATTAAGGAATATAATAAAAAGTAGTTGGATATCAATATAGTAATCAAAAACAAGTAATGAGAAGAGCCTAAATTTGGAGTAAGAAGACCTGACATTGAATCCAAATATATAGCTTGAGCATATTGCCTCACTTCTCTGGTTCACATGCTTTCTAACCTAAAAATAGGTTGTTAGGAGGATCAATTGAAAAAAATTTTTGAAAATATGTTGCGAACCATAAAGTCTTGTAAATATATTAGTATACTTTTTAGAAGCATTCATGTAAAAGTATGTCCAATTTTTATTTAAGAAGCTTTACTGTATTTACAGTATACAATTCTCTATAAGTTTTACAGATTTTGAAATCCATATTCACAGCAATTTGCTTCTTATAACTAAGCACATGTGGCCAATTAAAAGTCCCTCAGCAAATTTTTATTAAATGAATTAATAGTGAATAATTGGTCTATCCCAAGTCTTATCAAAATAATTTATTTTTAAAAATCAGAAGATCTTTATTATGTTTTAAATATAGATACAGAATATTTTGATCTGTTTTCAGCAAATAGGTATTTAACTTTAGATTTTGATTCTAAGATCATTTTGCTTTTCACTCACAAAAGTAAAATATTTTAATCAGAGTTACAACAAAAATTGATTTTTTTTGGTGAAAATATTTGGGGGAAAATAAAAATATATTTGGCTGGATGGATGTCATTATGTCAGTATAATCTGTTGACCAATTTTCTTTCACAGCTAGCCATTCACAATTTTGCCATTTCATTTTAAATTTACTGAAGTTATTTTTATTAATAATTTTTTAAAATAAAATTTTAAACTAAGAGTTGATCCATTTATTAGTTTTTGTCTGCATAAAATGTTATAACTCATTTATAACTCATATAACTCATTTATAACTCATATAACTCATTTATAACTCATACTATTGGGAATTTTATTTGGTCACCATTATTTCTACCAAATCCAATGTGCTTGCATTAAATTTTATATATCATAATGTTATACTTGGAGTTTTATTTATTTATACATTTATTTGTCTTATTCGTATCAGTCATATTCACCAAAATTTCAAAGACTGAAAGGGTACATTTATTTCTTGGCTAATCTTAGGACAATATATAGAACAATTGCCTTCAGATAATTTAAGATTAAGCTAATATCCAGGGCTGGGGATAGGCCAATTATTCATAATTTTTCAATCATTCTGTGTCCAACCAATGTTTCTTTTTTTAAAAAGTACATCTATTTATTTATTTTTGGCTGCGTTGGGTCTTCGTTGCTGTGCAGGCTTTCTCTATTTGCAGCGAGTGGGTGCTACTTTTCGTTGAGGTGCACAGGCTTCTTATTGCTGTGGCTTCTCTTGTTGTGGAGCACGAGCTCTAGGCACACGGACTTCAGTAGTTGTGGCACGCGGGCTCAGTAGTTGTGGCTCGAGAGCTCTAGAGCACAGGCTCAGTAGTTGTGGTGTACAGGCTTAGTTGCTCCGCAGCACGTGGGATCTTCCCAGACCACGGCTCAAACCCATGTCCCCTGCATTGGCAGGCAAGTTCTTAACCACTGCGCCACCAGGGAAGTCCCACTACCAATGTTTCTAATTCAATGTTTTACTATATTTATAACATACATTTTCTTTCCTTAAAGTCTTCAAAGTGAGTCAGCTTAATAGATAACATTTAATAGACATTTAAAAATTATATATTTGATCAATTATCTATGGTTCTGAATAATATATGCTTATGCTTTTCTCCATTTCTTTGAATAGCTGAATTAATATAAATTATTTTATGGGAAATATTAATGAAAAAATACTCAGTTGGTCATGAGATGAATGAGTCAGGAATTCATAAAAATCAAAGCAGAATGTGTTTAGAGGACTGAAGGAAAATAAGATCATATTGTAATACAAGAACAGAAAGTTTAAATAGAGTTTCAGGAAAAGTGTTCTAATACTAAAGTCATGCTATGAAATATCTTCCCATGGGAAGTGTGAATACTTCAGTTATTCAAAACCAGTCTGGAAACAGCATTAAAAAATATACCCTAGGGAGTAATTTTATACAGTGGTTGAGCCAACTAGGAGCCTAATAGGCCTTTACCATATCTACTTGGTATGACAAGTAAAATAGCAACTTTTATATAGTACCTGCCATTTGAAAGGAGAAATTAAAAAATAATGTGACCAGCACAGGTAACACAATTCTTTTAATAAAATGCAGTCACATTTTACTAACCTATAAAATAATAGGAGTAATGATGATTTTCAAATAATTTTGAAAATAAAAAATGTTATGAAGTATTGTCAGGTTCTATTACATATTTTATTGATACATATTACTTCTCTGGAAAAAGAATTCTATAAGCTGGAAAGTGGGAAAGAAAGGGAACTAATATAGTGAGAAGGAAAAAATAAATAAGAAGGAAAGCAGAAAACATCTGCTAGGCACCTTAAATGGCATCAGGCTGTAATGGGGCCAGCTCAAGGATATTATTCATACTAAGATAAAAAAGAAATCCAGATGTTTCTCTGCCAAATGTGTTAAAGTTAACATTCTCTATTTTTGTGAACAGTGACCTTCTACTTGTAGCATTATCATTTTCAAGATCTCATGTAAAAAATATTTCATTGGTTAAACTTTTGAATATCTGTTTCATAATATTTCACTTCATTCTTCATCATTTAAAATAAGTATGTCTGAAAGACAATGATGTAAACTACAACTCCAGAAACTAAGAGTACAGTTGACCATTGAACAACATGGGTTTGAACTTCACAGGTCCACTTAGCAGATTTTTCAATAGTCAACACTACAGTACTACACAATCTGAGGTTGGTTGAATCCACCAATAGGGTACTATAGTTAAGGAGGGACCATGGATACAGAGGACCAACTATAAGTTATACTTGGATTTTTGACTTCACAGAGGGTGGGGACTCCTAACACCCCCCACCACATTGTTCAATGGTCAGTAGTAATTCAATCAGCATATATTTTTGTAATATTTACAGTATACCATATTTATTTTAACAAATCAGGGGTCTTTAAAAATAGCAAAAGCCAACTAAGTAATGTCTAAATACGTGCTTGTTTTTGCTTCAGTTGAATCATCTAAATATGATTTCTTAATTTTTAGTAATAGCTGAGAACATGGGATTATTCTGTTCTTTTACATTCATTACTGCTTATGACAACAAGAACAATTCAGTGCTTACTCTGTTCCAGGCTCTTTACATTAAATAATCCTCACAAAGACAAGATGAATACTTTATTACCCCAAGTTTCCATATTAGGAAAATGAGGCATAAAGGAGTTAACTTGCTTTCCTAAGTTATCACAGCGGGTAGGTCCCAAAGACTTATTTCAAACTCAGACATTCTGAATCCAGAGCTCATATTCTGAGGCTCTGTCTAAAGCATTTAGAATAAGCTTCTATAGTATCTGGGAGTCATGTAGTTAACACAACAAAGTTCTAATATATTTTGTAGCACTTGTGTAATTAATTCGAAGACACTTTCAGTTGGAAATTGGCTATTACTATCTTCTCAGTAACTGTTCTCTTGTAGTCAAAATTAAGTCTTACTTTCATTCCTACGTGCCTAGTATCGATACGATGTCATTATATAGTTCTGTGGATACCTAATGCATATTTGTCGAATAAGTTATATATTAAAATTTCACAGAGAAAGTTGCTCAAAAAAGGGGGAGGAGCAATATTTGAAGTTACTTTTATTCTATGGAGCAAGCTTTAAGAAAATTTAATTAAAATTTTATTTTGTGATAATTGAAGATTCACATGAAGTGGTAAAAAAATAATACTGACAGCTCCCATGTACCGTTTACCTGGTTTGTCCTCATGATGATATCTTGTAAAACTATAGTAAAAATACCATGATGAGGAAATTGACATTGATACAATCCATTCTTATTCAGATTTTTCCAATTTTACACGTACAGATGGTCCCTGACTTACAATGGTTTGACTTACAATTTTTCGACTTTACAATGGTGCAAAAGGGATATGCATTCAGTAGAAACTGTACTTTGAATTAAAAAAAATATGGAGTATAGTTGATTTATGATGTTGTGTTAGTTTCTGCTGTACAGCAAAGTGGATCAGTTATACATATACTCACTCTTTTTTAGATTCTTTTCCCATATAGATCATTACAGAGTATTGAGTAGAGTTCCCTGTGTTATACAGTAGGTCCTTATTAGTCATCTATTTTATATATAGTAGTGTATATATGTCAATCCCAATCTTCCAATTTATCCCTCACCCCCTTTCTCCCTGGTAACCATAAGTTTGTTTTCTACATCTGTGACTCTATTTCTGTTTTGTAAATAAGTTCATTTGTATCGGACTTCCTGATGGCGCATTGGTTAAGAATCAGCCTGCCAATGCAGGGGACACAGGTTCTATCCCTGGTCTGGGAAGATCCCACATGCCACAGAGCAACTAAGCCTGCGTGCCACAGCTACTGAGCCTGCACTCTAGAGCTGCGAGCCACAACTACTGAGCCCGCGTGCCACAACTATTGAAGCCTGCACACCTAGAGCCCGTACTCTGCAACAAAAGAAGCCACCACAATGAGAAGCCCGTGAACTGCAATGAAGAGTATCTCCTGCTTGCTGCAACTAGAGAAAGCCCCCACGCATCAACAAAGACCCAGTGCAGCCACAAATAAATAAATAAGTAAATTTATTTTAAAAAGTTCATTTGTATCACTTTTTAAAATTCCACATATAAGCGATATCATATGATATTTGTCTTTCTCTGACTTACTTCACTTAGTATGATAATCTCTTTTGATCTTTTCCTAGGCTAGCAATACGTGGTAAGATACTCTAGTGATGCTGGGCAGCAGTAGGGAACCACAGCTTCTAATCAGCCATGCGATCACCAGGGCAAACAACTGATAACACTCACAACAATTCTGTACCCATACAGCCATTCTGTTTTCTACTTTCAGGACAGTATTCAATAAATTACATGAGATGTTCAATCCTTTATTATAAAATAGGCTTTGTGTTAGAAGATTTTGCCCAACTGCCGGCTCAAGTAAATGTTCTGAGTGTGTTTGAGGTAGACTAGGCTAAGCTATGATGTTCAGTAGGTTAGGTATATTAAATGCATTTTTGAATTTTGATATTTTCAGCTTATGATGGGTTTATCAGAACGTAACCCCATCGTAAGGAAGGAAGATCTGTACTCATTTGTGTGTGTGTATTCAGATGTAAGCAATTTTGTCACATGTAATGGTTCATGGAACTACTATCAGTCAAGATACAAAACAGTTCCATCAATACAAGGGTATCTATTGCCGATTGTACTCTTTTAAAACCACTCCAGCTCCTCCTCCTCTTCCTTAATCCCTAACAACCATGAATTTGGTCTCCATCTCTATACTTTTGCCATTTCTAGAATGTTATACGAGTGGAATTTTATAGTATAAAACTTTAGTTGTTTTTTTTTTTCTTTTTTTTCACTAGGTAAAATTCCCTGGAGATTTATCCAAGTTGTTGTATATATATATCAATCCTGCCTTTTTATCCCTAAGTAGTATTCCATGGTGTGTACGTGCCATAGTTTGTTTAATCTTTCTCCCACTGAAGGACATTTTAAGCTGTTTCCAGTTTTTATCCATTACAAATGAAGCTACTATGAATTTTTGGCTACAGGTTTTTGCATTAGCATAAGTACTCATTTCTCTGGGATAAATGCACAAGCATGCAGTTGCTGGGTCATATGGTAGTTGCATGTTTAGTCTTATAAGAAACCCACAAACTGTTCCACACTGGCTATACTATTTTACATCTCCACTAGGAACGTATGAATGATCCAGTTTCTCTGCATGCTTGCAAGCATTTGCTATTGCCACCATTTTAAATTTTAGCCATTCTGGTAGATGTGTAGTAATATCTCATTGTAGTTTTAAGTTTCATTGCTCTAATGGCAAGCCATATTGAACATCTTTTCCCATGTCATCAATTTATCCTTTTTAGTGGTATATAGAAGGCAAATTTCATTTACTATTTACATATCCTCTTTTATGAAATGTCTGTTTGTCTTTTGACTGTTTTCTAATTGGATTGTTCTTTACTGGTGAGTTTTGAGAGTTTTTTCATATAATCCAGATACTTATTTTTGGTTCTTTACGTATTCTGGGTACTAGTCCTTGTGTAAGGTGTGCAAATATTTTCTCCCAGATCATAATTCATCTTTTAAATTTCTTAACCGAGTCTTTTGTAGAAAAAAAGTTTTTAATTTTGATCAGGTCCAATTTATCAATTTTTCTTTTATGGATCATGCATTTGGCATCAAGTATAAGAATTCTTCCTATAGCTAGAGATCTTGAAGATTTTTTTTATGTTTTTTTCCTAAAAGTTTGACAGATTTATGTTTTACATTTAAGTTTGTGATTAAGCTTATTTTATTTTTTAAGAAATTAACTTTTGCTATTTTATTTTATTTATTTATTAAAAAAAAGTTTTTTGGCTGCGTCGGGTCTTCATTGCTGTGTGTGGGCTTTCTCTAGTTGTGGTGAGTGGAGGCTACTCTTTGTTGAGGTGCACAGACTTCTCATTGCAGTGGCTTCTTGTTGCAGAGCATGAGATCTAGGCACACAGGCTTCAGTTGTTGTGGCGTATGGGCTCAGTAGTTGTGGCACACAGGCTTTAGGGCATGTGGCCTTCAGTAGTTGTGGTGCGTGGTGTCAGCAGTTGTGGCACATGGACTTAGTTGCTCCACGGCATGTGGGATCTTCCCGGACCAGGGATCGAACTCACGCCCCCTGCATTGACAGGGAGATTCTTCACCACTGCGCCACCAGGGAAGTCCCTGTGATTAATTTAAAAATTTTTATATAACATTTAAGGTCTAGGTTGAAGTTTGTTTTGTTTTGTTTTTTGGCCCATGAATGTCCAGTTGCTCCAAGACCATTTCTTGAAAAGATTATCTTTCTTCCATTGAATTGTTTTTTTCAACTTTGTTAAAAAATCTGTTGGACATAATTTGTGTAGGTCTATTTTTTAATTCTCCATTCTGTTCCATGGAGCTATGTGAAGATTTTTAAAAAATATTTATTCATTTTGTTTATTTATTTTGGCTGTGCTGGGTCTTAGTTGCAGCACATGGGATCTTTAGTTGCAGCATGCAAGATCTTTAGTTGTGGCTTGCAGGATCTTTTAGTTGCGGCATGTGGGCTCTTAGTTGTGACATGCGGGATCTAGTTCCCTGACCAGGAGTCGAACCCAGGCCCCCTGCATTGGGAGCATGAAGTCTTAACTACTGGACCACCAGGGAAGTCCCGTGAAGATATTTTAAGATATATTTAATACTAAGAAAAAGTGAAAATTCTAGAGTTGTAGTTAGCAAATATTTTCTGTAAAGATTCAGATAGTAAATATTTTTGCCTTTGTAGTCTCTGTCAGCTCTGTTGTTGTCAGGCAAAAGCAGTCACAAATAATACATAAATGAATGGGGGTGGCCGTGTTCCAATTAAACTTTACTTACAAAAATATGCAGCAGGTTGGATTTGGCCCATAGACTATGGTTTTTGAGGGATGTTGCTTTTGCCAATTCTTCTTCTAAAGAAGAGAGTAATAACTGGGGTAAAAATCTCATTGTCCAGAAACTATTGGATATTTATAAAATACTGCTAACTTCCTTCTAGCCACTACCATGTTTCCCATGCTAATGGCCTTGTTATCATCTTAATCAATATTTCTCACATGAGTAATGTAAGGAACCATTTTAAAGGGAAAGCACTCTTGTATATTGCTAACGGTCATTTAAGTTACTCTTTACTGTGATATTACTGAAATATGTAAAAACACAGAAATAAGTATAATTTTCTTATGTATTTGTATAAGAAAGACTATGAAGCAAATAAACTAACATTAAGAAAATTAATTTGGTGTAATGAATGAATGCCTTGTTCAAAATAAATAATTTTCTGAGGTTGAAAATGGTACTGACTCTCTTAAACGAGGACTACTTTTAGTTTGAAATGACTATGAGATGACTCAATTCTCCATAACTTTTGTCTGTGGAATTACTTTGAATACCTTGTTTAGTCAATACACTGATATCGTTGGCCTTCACTTGGCACACCTCACTAGTTACATGTAAATGGTCACATTCTTATTAGACTCTGACAATTAAAAGCTCTTCCTTGTACTGTTTTTATAAACACCAACTGGGTACTGAATTTATGAAGCCATTCTTATGTTTAAGATGGTTTTCACAAGATCCAGAGTATACTTACGTTAAATATCATATCATATAAATTAAATCATAAAGCTAAGAAATCTTATAAACAATAAGCCCTGTAAAGACATAAAACATCATAAAAATCATTTGGGAAATGCTGATCTTGAATCTTTCTATTTAAAGCTGGCAGCACGGTCTTTCATGAAAATAATATCTGTCTAAACATATCTATAGGCTTTTGAAGAAATGGGTATATGTAATTTACCTACAGGTATTTGCTTTGGTATAATTAATTTATTCTGAAGGATTCACATGGAATCCTTGTCATCAGATTCTGAATTCTAATTAGTACTATAATGTTCTTCTGAGATACAACATAATGAATTTTTGTGTTATTATTTAACAGGTATTCACTGAATATCTACTGTGCTAGTACCAGAAATGAAAATAAAATTAATGCTTCATCCCTGCCCTGGAGCAGTTTATTAACCAGTTTAGAAAACAAGACATTCACGTTAAGTTTGTAACATCAGTAGCTAACATTTATCAAACGCTTACTATTTTCCAGGTTCTATTCTAGGGTCTTTACATGTGTTAAATGATTTACTCATACATATAACCTTATAAGGTAGGTTCTGTTTACCTACCTTAAGTAACTAAAGGACAACTAAAGTAACTAAAGGACAGAGAGTTAAAGTAACTTGTTCAAGATCCCACAGCTAATAATTGGTGAAGGTACCATCCAAACCAGGCAATCTGATTCAATAGCCTGTGACTTTAATTCTTACTCAGTATTGTTTCCTCCAAAAGGAAATTAGTATCATCTGATTGGTTGATCAGAGCCAAGCTTTGAGTCAATTGGTTCTACAGGTTGCATTTTACCATCTTACACCCCTTTGCCAATGCAGTCAGTACATTAACACAACCATTTTTGGAAATTATATATAATTGGGGAAATTATTTGGTCATTATTATGGCCAAATTTGATTACACTTTTAGGAAAAAGCTCCACTACCTAAATATTTTCAATTTTCTTTTGGGAGGCTCCTTCAGAATGACTGACCCTTTTTTGAACTGCCCTGGGTTGGACTGGTAAAGGCATTGCATTTAATGCAAAGATTTTATTTCCTGTCTGGCCATGTTGAAGCATAAAAAGAATCAGGAAAACAATGTATTACAATCAAATAAACCTACAAGAGTTGGAAATTATTTGGCTTATATTGATATATTTTAAAGACTGTTTCTATATTCAAGTCAATTTTGACTGTTGACAATTTTAACATTCATGAATTAGTCCAATCGGTGTTAAGAGTAGTTTTTGTTTATGATTTTCTTTTGTTTTGTAACTTCAAAAATAATATTAACAAAACAAAAAAACAACCTTCAGAATGGGAGAAAATATTTGCACAGGAAGCAACCGGCAAGGGATTAATCTCCAAAATATACAAACAGCTCATGTTGCTCAATATCAAAAAAAACAAATAGTCAAAAAATGGGCAGAAAATCTAAATAGACATTTCTCCAAAGAAGACATACGGATGGCCAAAAAGCACTTGAAAAGATGCTCAACATCGTTAATTATTAGAGAAATGCAAATCAAAACTACAATGAGGTATCACCTCACTCCAGTCAGAATGGCCATCATCGTAAAATCTACAAACAATAAACGCTGTAGAGGGTGTGGAGAAAAGGGAACCCTCCTACACTGGTGGCGGAAATGTAAATTGGTACAGCCACTATGGAGAACAGTATAGAGTTTCCTTAAAAAACGAAAAATAGAACTACCATATGACCTAGCAATCCCACTCCTGGGCATATACCCAGAGAAAGCCATAATTTGAAAAGGTACATGCACCCCAATGTTCATTGCAGCACTATTTACAATAGGACATGGAAGCAACTTAAATGTCCATCAACAGAGGAATGGATAAAGAAGATGTGGTACATATACGCAATGGGATATTACTCAGCCACAAAAAAGAACAAAATAATGCCATTTGCAATGACCTGGATGCACCTAGAGATTGTCATACTGAGTGAAGTAAGTCAGACACAGAAAAATATCATATGATATCGATTATATGTGGAATCTAAAAAAAAGCATACAAATGAACTTATTCAGAAAACAGAAGTAGAGTCACAGATGTAGAAAACAAACTTATGGTTACTGGGGGGAAAGGGGTGAGGGATAAACTGGAAGACTGAGATTGACATATATACACTACTATATATAAAATAGATAACTAATAAGAACCTTCTGTATAGCACAGGAACTCTACTCAATACTCTGTAATGGCCTATATGGGAAAAGATCTAAGAAAAAAAAAAAAGAGTGGATATATGTGTATGTATAACTGATTCACTTTGCTGTACACCTGAAACTAACACAACATTGTAAATCAACTATACTCCAATAAAAATTTTAAAAAATATCAATAGAACTTAAATTTGATGAAATGTTTTTCACTAAGTGCATTTTTACTATTGAGTAAAAAATTGTAAATATAAAACTTAGTTAACCCCTTTTTAGTGATGACCTGATAATTTGGGCTTTTTCTTCCTCTAATTCTGAGCCATTTAATTAACAACATATCACTATAATTTTATAATTGCTTGTCCCCATAACTACTAAACCATAGAAACCAAATGCTTAGAGAGTGATAACTTAGTTACTCTAATAAAAGTTTTATAGTCTTATTTGTTGTGCCTATTTAATTGTTAATATAACAGTGAAGGTATACAAATATGATTTGTTTGGTTATGATTCTCAGAGAAGAAATGACATAGGTTTGATCCTTTAAAGGAATTACTTATTTAGTCATTTTAAAACCAAAAAGAAAGGTAGCCTGGGGGCAGAAGGAATAATCAGAGTGATTTAGAGGAGAAATAGAATGAATTTCAATAAAATGTGAATATTTATAACTGATATCTATATGTTTACAGCCTGAAGCTATATATCAAAGTTCTAATTACAATATGCATAAGTTAATGCATGTGAAATGAAATTATTTTGTTACACAGCTTAAGCAACAAGTGTTCAAAATGTTTATTGATTCTTTGCAATTTTAGGAATTTAATCAGCAGATTTTAGTGAAGGACATTTTTATTTGATTCAGAAATACGTTGTCTCCACATTTTAACATTTTGAAATTGAGGTACCTTGTATAATCCAAGGTTCATTTGCAGCCTCAATGCCAAAACTTGGTAAAGAAATAAGTTGCCATGTGGTCCACCCTGCCTGTGAACTTAACTCTGTAGGTGTAGGTGCTTATTTATCTAATTGTCTACTCAGCTAGGGTATTTGCAAATTGGTATCCAAACAAGATTGAATTTTAAATTAATTTGGAACCATAATTGTAGCCCAAAATTCATAAAAATTATTATATTGGGATGCAACATTGAAATGGAAAGTACTGGGTTCAAAAGAGCATAACACAGATCTGTAAGATGAAAACATTACAAATTGGGCAAATATTTCTTGCTAGAGCATTATCTGCATGTTTTTAAAATATCAACCAAGTAATTTACAGTACTTAATGGGAGAGAAAATATACAAGAAGATAAAGCTAAGTTTTATTTTGTCATTGAGACATTTAAAAAAGGATTTCTGGTTACCCTCCAGGCAATGCAATTAAAGATAGGAGAAATTGCCAAATCTCTTGGAACAGATCACAGAATTTTCAAAGCTAGGAAAGGTTGGTGTGATGATTCATACATCATGCAAATCTATTCCTCAGATACTGAGCATGTAACATTCAAAGGCTTCCAGCTGACTTCCAAGAGAAGCTGTTAACTTGCAGGGATACATAAGTCCTATAGGGAGAAAAGGAAACCTTGAATTTAACTAAATCGGAAATGCAGAGAAAATCTTGATATTCCTTTATATGTCAGAAATTATACAGTGAATCCTAAATGTGATAAAGCAGTCAGGTTCATGGGCATAGAATATAAAAAGCAATGTTTCTGAGTTCTGTAACTGCATATGCCTGGAACTGATTCAGGAGAAGGTTTGGATTCTGAATTATTATGAATATTCCTATATTCCCTAGGAATAGGAAGACTTATTTCACAACTAATGTCCAAAGACCTCTAGCCTATAAATACGACATCTCTCTTGCTTCCTAAATCAAGGTGGTAATTCCAACAATAAAAGGGAGAACTAGAGCAAAAGCTAAAGAGTGAGAAGGAGGTGCTAAGAGAGAAGAGTAAAATGAATAGAGGGCCCCCAGTACCTGAGAGTGATAGAGGAGCCAGCGAAAAGAGGCTGAAAGGAGGTAGACAGAGAGAAGGGAGGAAACAAAACATCCCATGTACTTTGGCCATAATTTCCATACCTATTCAGTTGGTATAGCTACCCATCACCCTAATCACTATTGTTTATCTATTTCCATAGAGGTTATTACGATTATCTTAAACTGCTACTTGTTTACTTTTATGTTAGCTTATTTACTTGAATTTGAAGTAAGAAAAAGCAATGATTCTATCTCTCTTGTTTACCATAACATCTACCGTACCTAGACAGCCACCATTATTTCTTAAATGGAGAAGATCCTACATTCCTTTCAATCCAGGTGACTTATATAATTCTGAGGATGATATACCTCAGTCTAATATATGAAGTTACTTTGCCTTATAAAATTTCATATTGCTGTTAAGTGCCTACTATTTGGTGTAATTTCCCATTTTGAATTTGTCTTTCTTATGATACAAAAAGTGACATCATGATGAGTGATTAAGCACCAACTCATGGTTATGTTGTACAATAGTATAAATAATTATATTCTGTCTAAATTTAGAACTATTTTCTGTGAAACTTCATACATTTTGTTCTTTTTATTAAGTCCTTTGCAAGGAAGAACATTTGGCTCATCCAAATATTCTTTACTTGAAAAGTGCTATACTTGAAAAGAGGTGGAGGAAGTATGACAACTTACTGATGCTTTCCTCACTAAATTGGTCTCTGCTCTGTAACAGCCCTCCTTATTTTCCCCTCATGGCCCTCATAATGAATTAAAATTAGTTTCAGGACTGGAAAGATCCAGTAGCTTCATGAAGAGTTCAGAATCTATAGCATTTATTTTTTTTCTGAGAGTAAATTGTCAACTGGAAACCTTTCCTCAGTGCAAGTGAATAGACATTTCGGAAAACACAATTTTCTGAATAATGATAAAGTGGTACCTTCATATAGATATTTGCTTTGACAGCCCTAAGGGGTTGCAGGTGTTTTTTGATAGCAAAGATCATATTTAGCATTTTGAAATTAAGCATCTGCTAAGATTCTTCTTTATGATTCACATTTTGCAATAGGATTATAATGAATATTAACAATTCCTATATTTTGTCTTATACTCTGCTCCATTTCAGTCTACTTTGTTGAGGTTACTTAAGACTTGATCTGGGCCCTGTTAAGTTCTCTGTCTGCACTCACCCCATTACCTGTTCTAATTTCAATATACATATATATATAGATATATGTATACATATACATGCACCATTCATACCTCTCTCCTAAGATTCAATATCCAATTGTCTTCCTGACATATCCACTCAAAACGGCCTAAGTTTTCTCAAATTTAACTAGTACAAGAATGAATTTATTGATTTCCTCATTCACCAAATCCAATTTAAGTCTTTTTCTTTCACTGTTTGTCATCACCATCCATTCATACTGTCTCATAAGGCAAAGTCTGAAGTATTTTTCTTCATTATTTCCATGTATTCCATTAGGAAGACCAGTCAAATCTACTTCATAGATATTTTACAGTGTGCCCTCTTCTCTCTTTCTCCTTCCACCCATCTATATCAAGTCACCATTATCTCTTTCTAGATTACAGTTGACTCTTGACAACTTGGAGGTTAGGGCCTCCAATCCTCTGCACATTAGAAAATCCAAGTGTAACTTTCCAGTCAGACCTTTGTATCCACTTGTTGCATCTGAGATTCAGCGAACCACAGATTTTGTAGTACTGTAGTTAGTACATATTTATTGCAAAAAAAATCCACATAAAAATATACCTGCGCAGTTCAAACCCAGTTGTTCAAGGGTCAACTCTACTTCAAGTGTCTCCTAACTGCATTGACTTCAGTTTTAGTCAAGCTTTCCTTCCCAGAGAAAGATAACTTTTCTTTTCTAATTATTTGCTCTAGTAAAATAGAACTACCATATGACCCAGCAATCCCACTACTGGGCATATACCCTGAGAAAAGCATAATTCAAAAAGAGTCATGTACCACAATGTTCATTGCAGCACTATTTACAATAGCCAGGACATGGAAGCAACCTAAGTGTCCATTGACAGATGAATGGATAAAGAAGATGTGGCACATATATACAATGGAATATTACTCAGCCATAAAAAGAAATGAAATTGAGTTATTTGTAGTGAGGTGGATGGACCTATAGTCTATCATACAGAATGAAGTAAGTCAGAAAGAGGAAAACAAATACTGTATGCTTTATATGGAATCTAAAAAAAAAAGCAAATGGTTCTGAAGAACCTAGGGGCAGGACAGGAATAAAGACACAGATGTAGAGAATGGACTTGAGGACATGGGGAGGGGGTAGGGTAAGCTGGGACGAAGTGAGAGAGTGGCATGGACATATATACACTACCAAATGTAAAATAGATAGCTAGTGGGAAGCAGCCATATAGCACAGGGAGATCAGTTCAGTGCTTTGTGACCACCTAGAAGGGTGGGATAGGGAGGATGGGAGGGAGACACAAGAGGGAGGAGATATGGGGATATATGTATACGTATAGCTGATTCACTTGTTATACAGCAGAAACTAACACAACATTGTAAAGCAATTATACTCCAATAAAGATGTTAAAAAAAGTTACCAATAAGTAAATTAAAAAAAATATCCATGGTAGGGCTCTCATGAGCGTGGCCCATATCATAAGGGCATCTCAGATCCAAGTACTGTATCAGAGGGAAACATTGCTCTTGTTTGTCACTAGTAGCTTTTTGGAATTCTGGTTCAAGTAGGGTAAAACCTACCCAATCCACAGGAACAGAGAGAAGGGAACGATCATTCCCTAAAGGAACATCATGTCACTATTTCTAAGAGATGAGAAAGTGGATGTTGGGAAAACAGTATATGTCCACCACTTCCACTATTGCCCTCCAATAATACATTCTCCACATATAAGTAGGCTTATTTTTAAAACTTGAGTTCCATTATTTCACTACTGTTTAAAACTCATTCATGGTTCTTACTGCATTTAGAATACATTTCCAGCACCTTTTAATGGCTATAAGACCATATGTTATCGGGAACCTTTTCACTATTCAGTCTCATCCCATGCCACTTTCTCCCTCACCCACTTACACTCTTAGATGAAAGTTCTTTTTAAGGCAAAGTTATTTTCCCACCTTAGGGCAGTTGCGCTTGCTGTACTCTCTTCCTGGAGATATCTTGTGCTTATTCTTGCTATCCTATTACTTCTTACCCTTCATGTCACAGTTCAAATGTCACTTCTCTAGAGAGGCTCTCTCTGCCTACTCACTCCCACACTCTTAATTTTCTATTATAGAGTCTCTTTCTTTCTTTCTTATGCTTCTCACAAGCTCTAAACATTAGTTACTATTGCATATCTTCCTAAATGAAATATAAGCTCCGTGAGTTGAGGAGCTATATTACTTTTTAAAAACATAAACTTATTTATTTATTTTTGGCTGCGTTGGGTCTTCGTTGCTGAGTGTGGGCTTTCTCTAGTTGCGGCGAGTGGGGGCTACTCCTCATTGCGGTGAGCGTGCTTTGCATTGCGGTGGCTTCTTTTTGTTGCATGGGTTCTAGGTGCATGGGCTTCAGTAGTTGTGGCACGTGAGCTCAGTAGTTATGGCTCATGGGCTCAGTAGTTTTGTCTCGTGCGCTATAGAGCTCAGGCTCAGTAGTTGTGGCACACAGGCTTAGTTGCTCTGCAGCATGTGGGAGCTTCCTGGACCAGAGCTTGAACCCATGTCCCCTGCATTGGCAGGCGGATTCTTAACAACTGTGCCACCAGGGAAGTCCTTATATTACTTTTTTTTCAAACTCAGAACTTACCACAATCTCTCTGGGTCAAATAGTCTGAATCACTAAATCCCTAAGGGCTATTTATGTCATTGTTCATGTTTTATATTTAGTTACACATACTTGGGTACCTGCAATGTTGCATAATATTTGTAATATCTAGTTGCTTTACTATTAGTGTTTACAATGCTTATTCTATATCAGTATTAACAAAGTTCCTTAGTCAGTTACTCAAAATAATTATTTTCCTGTCTTTAAAATATACCCTTTAAAATATATATTACTCATCTCTCCCTCCCTGCACTACTACATTATATTACATTCCTTCCCTGCAACCATATAGATCTAATTTTATCCATTTTAAAATCAATACATCCTCCAGTTGTTGTATCATGTAAGCTTTATTTTTCTGGTTTCTTTACATTTTCAATACCTTTCATGATCTGAATAGGTCATGTTTAGAGTCTAGACTATAATTCATGAAAATGTAAGATAAAGTGATAGGATATTTTTAAAATACCAAATATAGAAGGCACAGAATACAAGTGTTTCCATTTGTACTTTGGAATAAATTCAACAAAGAAGGGCATAAACTAGCAGTATTCAGTGCATAGACATCTGTAAATATGTCAGGAAGAAGAGGCTAGTGATATTTTTAACTGGACCAAACAGCACAATAATAGTCATATAAGACTCTGTCCATTCCTTTTGTAAGATATAAGACTTTATCACTTACTTTTGGAGTATAGAGAATATAATTTTTGTTACGTGGTAATATAATTATTAATGAAAATTAAAAAATAAAATCCTTTTAAATGAGGATTAAGGAATATACCTGGCATTAAACACTTTTAATGATAAATCAGAGTATAAATTACTTTTTGGAAGTGGGTGTATGTATCAATTTATAGTTTTTTGACTTAAAATTTAACGTGAAACTATTACTGTAATGTAAAATATAGAGCTGTTATTAATAGCTGTATGATCTATATTTCTCAGTTGGAAACCAGATTGTTGTCAGGGGCTATGCAACAGACATGTGGAAACAAGTTCAGTGGCACAATCCTGTGGAAGAATCAATAACCAGTGTTTTCAACAAGGTACCAAGAACTCTTGCAGGGATGCAGTCAAGCACAGGAATTAAGGGAACAGACAGGCATTGTGGGAAAAAAAAAGGTATACAAGTTCACTGACAATAAAAATAGCTTTTGTATGGTAGATTTTGTCCAGGCAATGCTCCGGACACGCAGGCTCAGCAGCCATGGCTCACGGGCCCAGCCACTCCATGGCACCCGGGATCTTCCCGGACAGGGGCACGAACCTGTGTCCCCTGCATCGGCAGGTGGACTCTCAACCACTGCACCACCAGGAAAGCCCTGTCCAGGCAATTTTTAAAATACCTTTCCACTCCTTCCAAAAACAGTTGGATATTTGTTAGGAGGCAAATCACCTGTCTGTGGTCATTATACTGGATCCCTACAGTTCATAGAACTGTGCTTAGGATGTTTCAGATCTTATCAGCAGCTTAATACTACAGGCCTTCATCTGATGATTGTAAGGGATCTCAAAGATAAAATAATATAATCTTTTAAAGTTACCAGGCTTTATTTTTTAGAGCAGTTTTAGGTCTATAGAAAAACTGAGCAGAAATTATAGAGAGCTCTCATATAGCTCCTCTCCTCCTGCACAGTTTCCCCTATTATTATCTTTCATTATTTTTAATGCTCCCGTAATTGTTGTACCAGAGAACCTGCAGGATTTTAATATGATCTCCATAAATAAAATTTATTCCAAACATCTCTAGATCTACAAAGTTTAGAGTAATGGTTGAAAGTATGGTCTTTAGTATGAAACAATTGCATTTGTGATCAAATTCTTGTTCTGTTGCTTTCTAGCTATGGGATCTTGACCAAGTTCCTTAAATCTTTTGAGACTCAAATCCGTTGTCTGTAATGTAGGAATAGCAATATCTACCTCATGAGGGTGATGTGGGAATTAAATTAGATTGTGACACAATATCTATCTTAATAAAGAGTGGGTGTATTCTTATTACAAATGAATAAATGTCTCTCTCTCTTTTTTTTAACAAGTAACAGTATGGAACTTCAGGAACATTTAAGGAAAAATTTAAGGAAACATAATTTATGGCAAAAAGGAAAAGTACAATAGTGTAGTACAAAAGAAAAATCACAGGCTTTGAAATGAAACTATGAAACTGGGTGACTTTGAAAAAGTAGTTTAAATTGCCTGATTCTCTGTTTTTTCAACTTAAAAATGGAAATATTGTTACTTATATTTTCTCTTGAGAATTAAATGAGATAATATATGTAAAGTATCTTCCAAAGTGTATTTAACATAACTGGATAAAGTATATGATTATACCTCTATAAGGAACATGCATATGTAATCTTTTCAGATTGTGTGAGATAATAAAATGTAAATATGGTAAGTGTGAGCTATTTCATGTACTTTATTTGGATATTCAATAAAGCTTTTGATAAGTTTCTATACCAAGAGCTACATAAATATAAAAGTCCTAACAGATTTCTAGTTTTGATTTTATTATAAATGACTTTACTAAGATATTACAGGTAAACAGAAGTAGCCAGAACTCCACATGGACAGTTGTGTTGTCATATACCCTCACCCTTTTCACTCTAAATTCAAATGGCTGCACAGTTCTCACAGTTCTCAGATGTGATCTTGGGTTAGCTTCCTACCTTTCTATGTTTTCATAACTCAACTATAAGTATTTATTATGACCACAACTTAATAAAGTAATTATGTATGTAAATATATTTGTGTGTGTATGTACATACAAAGTGTTGGCATGACCCCTGAAAGGCAAACAACTAAGCTAACAAACATAGTATAGAATGTTGTTGGAAGTAAAGAGATTAAGGTTCTCTTCTTTATAGTGGAAGGTTTTTCTTCTGTCATTTGCATTTGGAGTGTTAATACCAAGTATGTGTTCTATTTGGGAAGCCCTCCACTTGGAAAAGTCAAACAGATCTATATGGTAGGCCAAGAGTAAAGGAGATATGGAATGAATTTGTGGAGATGACCCTGTCTAGGATTTAAGAGTGAGAATTGAAAATGTTATTGTGTTTTCAGGAGAAGAGAGTAGACAGGGTTTTTGAGCAGAGGCTTAGCTAAAAATTAAGAATATACTTAAAGGTGGTATCTCTGACATCATATTTCTCAGGAACTTTTAGCATAGTCTTTGGACAGTAGGAGACACATATCCCAGGAGGCTGATATTTGAAGGAAATAAATTTCTGGCTAATGATTAACAAAGCACCTGTTTGTTTTTCCCCCAAGGGATTCAAAGTACAGTCGACCCTTGAACAACACGAGTTGGAACTGCACGGTCCACTTATATGTGGGTTTTTTTCAAGAGTAAAAATTATGGTACTATGTGACCCATGGTTGGTTGAATCCTTGGATATGAAATAACAGAATAGGGAAGGCCTACATATATTATTTTAAGATTTTTGACTGTGCAGAGGGTCGGTGCTCTTAGCCCCAGCATTGTTCAACGGCCAACTGTACTTTAACATTTTTAATGACAATATCTGATAATATATGTTGGTTTTGTTTTGTTTGTTTTGTTTTGTTTTACAAACAACACTAAGTGATGAGGTAGTGTAAAATCTAAGTTCTGAGAGACTTAGAGGCAAATAAAGACATTAACTTTTAGGTAGATCAGGATCTTGTCCAAAGTCTTACAATTCTTAGTGACCAGAGCACGGACTGGAAGCCAGGTTTTCCAGCCAACTGCTCTTCTCAAGACACCATGCTGAAGTAGTATGTGTGGTTCTATGTTATCAAGTGCAGAAATACATTTAGACAAAAATGCTCCAAACAATATCTATGAGCAATAAATATTAAGATTTAAGTAAGAATTAAATTTTCAAAAGGAATCTTTTACAAGTGCTGATAACATTTGAAGAGTGATTACTCATAGTTGCTTTGTGGTGGATCTGTCTTTGCAGGACTTGGAAGATGATGATGGGGAAATTACTACATGAATAGGTTTAGCGGTTTGGGCACTCAGCTTGTCTTTTCATCAGGCTAAAAGTTCTTCTCTTTTTCTGTCTGGCAGCTACACATTAAAAGATATAGCTCTGCATCATTCTAAGAAGAATATCTTTTTGTATTTTCTAATCATTTCAACTGTTTGATAGTATTTAAAAAAATAAGGACTTTCCTGGTGGTCCAGTGGTTAAGACTCCATGCTTCCACTGGAGGGGGCATGGTTCCATCCCTAATCGGGAAACTAAGATCATATGTGTGTGACCAAAAAAAAAAAAAAAAAAAAACTAAAAAAAAATTTTAAAAATACCTATTTAATTAGTTGCGCAATTTCTTCAATAATCTCATTGACAAATCATGAAAAATGACTGTTTCACATCAGTGCATATTACCCAGAATATATTTTTTACATTTCTTAAAGACAATCCTGCAATTCCAATATACAATGGAATATTACTCAGCCATAAAAAAGAACGAAATTGAGTAATTTGTTGAGATGTGGATGGATCTAGAGACTGTCATACAGAGTGAAGTAAGTCAGAAAGAGAAAAACAAATATTGTATATAAACGCATGTATGTGGAACCTAGAAAAATGGTACAGATGAACCAGTTTGCAGGGCAGAAGTTGAGACACAGATGTAGAGAACAAACGTATGGACACCAAGGGGGGAAAACCATGGTGGGGTGGGGATGGTGGTGTGCTGAATTGGGTGATTGGGATTGACATGTATACACTGATGTGTATAAAATTGATGACTAATAAGAACCTGCAGTATAAACAAACAAACAAACAAACAAAAAATAACACTAAACTTTCTTTGGGTTATTTGTATGGAAATATGTTAATATAAGTGTTTCAGACATTACATGAAATTTCTAAGAATCTTATATGTTCTGGTATGTTATAAGTCATAATTCTAGTTATTACTTTAAAATGTATATCTCAGAAATAACTAAATTTACTTGTCAATTGCATTATTATGAACTTTCATCAAATCTTTAACTGTGGTCATTTTTAAGTCTTTTGTCATTTACAGACAGTTCTGTGTGAACTCTGATGCTTTTGCAAAAATGTTCCTATAAAAGGGTTTCTTCTTCAAGGAATTCATGGAGAAGACTCTGACAAGTAGAGGTTTCTGGTAACTGACTATACTGCTGAACTGAATGAATAAGCATTTTCAGAACTCTAATGGCAAACTGATGAATTCATAAAAGTACCTTACAAAACATCAAGAAGAAAAAACAATTAATTACATGGACTGAGTGAACTGATGAGGATGATTATAATTTTTGTGACTTTCTGTTTGAATAAAAAGAAAAAAATCCCACAAAGACTCAGAGGCAAAAAATATACAAATCAATTTTCACTGCAAAGTGAAGGAGCTGTTACAGTGGAGGATTACTGTACTGAATGTCAATATTATGACATAGTATGAGTGTGTTTCGTGTTTGGTAATTGCAATCATTGTTACTTTTCTTATGGTCATGCATTTACAATGCTTGGTGTCAGTTTATTTTTCTCTTGTAAAAATAAAATACAGTGTGTCTGTGAAAAAAAAAAAGAACTTAAAACTAGCAGAAAAAAAAAAATGAGTAAATGTCTTCCAAGATATTGACTAGCTCAATTGTTCTTAATCCTAGTGGTACATAGAATCACCTGGGTATCTTTTCAAAATACTGATGCCTTGGACTTTTAAAATCAGAAACTCTGCAGGTAGGACTTAGGCAACACTATTTTGAAAGACTCCCCAAGTGATTCTAATGCAGTCAGGTTGAGACTAAACAAACCATTAAGAGATCATCATTTTCCCTTAGATCGTGATTTGAATGATCTTTGGAAATAAACGTGACCTTGAGAAATTCTGGGAAAATTGTTTAGTTCTGTAAGTTCAAGTAGAGCAGAGACCAAGTTTGCAAAATTCAGCAATGAATAAAACTCTGAAAGTCACACCAAAAAAAAAAAAATTCTTAAAGCATAATGATATGTAAATATAAAGAACACTAAAAAAAAGCAAAGTATTGAATGCTCTGTAAATGAAATTTTCATAATCTATAATGACAAGCACTAGAGTATTTGCTGAGACTAGATCACTGGCATTTCTTTAAGTGCCTAGCAGAGTACCTTCTTTAAGTAGGAAATAAGAATGTTATAATGTGTTACTGAAATAAGTATGTTATAGTGTGTCACTAAATTTATTATTATGCTGGTTTATTTCCTCCCTAGCACTTATGTGTGGTGTTTGAATTTCAGTTTACATTTAGTAATGTATTCAAAACGCTTTCAGTTTTGTACTCAGTCTGATTTTTCTGGATGTTCCATTTGTTGATGAAGGTAGGGAAACCTTGTATATCAACAAACTATAACTTTGTCAGGGTCAGCCAGAATTACTCCTCAAATGCTCCTGCTCACACTGCACAGAATGGCATTTTTATGTGATTTAGGCAGATTGATGTCTATAATCACTTGACAGCATCTTTTATTCACAAAGGATTGCATCTTCCATTCACGAAAGATCACATTCTTCAATGCCTTCCTACTAAGTCTTGACCGCTTGGTTAACTTTCAGCTAGGCTCTTCTGATAATCCTTGATTTTCCTATTCTTTTTTCTTTACATCTTATCCAATTTTCCAATGTCTGACCTAAGCTAGATCATAAATGTGTATTTTTTTGGTTCTTACTCCACTCCCTATCTTCAAAGCATTAATGGATACAGCAATAAAATTGGCCTGATTAATGTTGAGTCCAGTTTTATTTCCCTTGGTAAGTATGTATGTTCAATTCTAGAGAAATAAAAAGGAAACTAGTATAATGTATTGAGTTTCTATCAAGTGACTGGCCTTGGGTTGATATTTAACATATATTTTTAACCAGTTCTATCTGCATGATAGCTATGAGATTTACCTCCTTCTCTTGTTTTCCAATGTCTCTATACAAAATAAAGATCTCAATTATTCTTGAATTATTGGCTTGTTACAAAAAAAACAATAACAAATTGCCCTATTTCCAGTATACTTATTTAAATTAATTTTAGATGTTATTCTCAGATAAATCTTTCTAAGATATAGTTATCAATGTGTTGTGGCTTGTCTTTGTCTTATTCCAAAGGAGCGTGAGCATATTTAAGTGAAAGCACGAGCACTAGGATATGGAAAATACAATATGAAAACGTTATTTGTATTATGATAGTAATAAAGAATCTATATTTTATTAATAAGCAAATAAATATAAACGTGGGGGTGAGATATTTTTCTAAATAAGGTGCATGATTATTAATCATTGAAAACCACTGGGCCATAGAACGACGTCCAGGTTACTTAGCCAGGCATTCATTTCCTCTAGAACCTTTACCTCAACCATCACTTTCATGCTAAATCCTCATTCAGTCTTTATTATAGTTAAACTTAATTACATTTAGCCACAGAAATTCCCTACTTTCCTAAGTGTTTATTCCTTCTGCCTGGATTGTTTCCTTCCATCCCTTTAGGCTTCAATCTTAACCATTTTTCAAATTCTAGCTCAGATGCTAATTCCTTTGTGAATATTTTAGCAGTTAGATCAGAGAACCATTCAAATTGGTATGATTAATAAAGGAAATAAGGGCTCATGCCAGTGAAAAAAGAAGATAAAGAGAAGGGCCCATGAGCAGTTTTATCAGGCCTCGAAGCCATTCCTTCATGTGGTTTTTCTACTCAGGCTAGTTTTCTTCATGGTTACACAATGTTGCAGCAATTCAAAGCCTCACACTTGCATTCTACATCACGTAGAGCAAGGAAGCAAGAAAAACTTCCCCAATCCCCACCAGAGGCTGCACAATTCAGTATAAGTCCTTGGTTTCACACTGAATTAGCTTAGGTCATCTTCCTATTTGTGTGGCCAGATAAATACTGATAAGATTGGGTCAGCCAGGCCTGACTTCTGTGTTAAGCTAGCAGGGCCCCTCATCCCTCACTGCACCATCTGCTGAGAGCCTGTAGGTTATCAATTTCATGGCTGCTTCATAATGGACATAAAAACATTATATTCTGGGGAGACCTTCAAGATGGTGGAGGAGTAAGATGTGGAGATCACCTTCTTCCCCACAAATACATCAGAAATACATCTACACGTGGAACAGCTCCTACAGAACATCAACTGAATGCTGGCAGAAGACCTCAGACCTCCCTAAAATGCAAGAAACTTCCCCACATGACTGGGTAGGGCAAGAGAAAAAAGAAAAAACAGAGACAAAAGAATAGGGATGGGACTTCTTAGCACTTGTTACCATTGGTGGATTTATTGGTTTGGTTGCTCTCTTTTTTTAAAAAATTATTTTATTTTATTTAATTAATTAATTTATTTTTGGCTGCATTGGGTCTTTGTTGCTGTGTGTGGGCTTTCTCTAGTTGCAGCAAGTGGGGACTACTCTTTGCTGAGGTGCTCTGGCTTCCCATTGCAGTGGCTTCTACTGTTGCAGAACATGGGCTCTAGATGCGTGGGCTTCAGGAGTTGTGGCACACAGGCTAGGGTAGTTGTGGTGCTCCACTGCATGTAGGATCTTCCCAGACCAGGGCTTGAATCCAGGTCCCCTGCATTAGCAGGCAGATTCTTAACCACTGCACCACCAGGGAAGCCCTATTTTTAATTTTAATAATTAAAAAATAATTTTTTAAAATTTATTTTTTCTTTCTTTTTTTCTCCCTTTTGTTCTGAGCCATGTGGCTGACAGAGTCTTGACTTGTCAAGTGCCTAAACTACTGAGCCTGTGCTCTGGAGCCCACGATCCACAACTACTGAAGCCCATGTGCCTAGATCCCATGCTCTACAGCAAGAGAAGCCACCACAATGAGAAGCCCATGCACCACAACGAAGAGTAGCCCCCAGTTGCTGCAACTAGAGAAAAGCCCGTGTGCAGCAGTGAAGACCCAGTGCAGCCAAAAATAAATAAATAAATAAATTAGTTTAAAAAAACAAATAAAGTGATGAAAGGGAAAAACGTACAACCAAGATGACTCTACCCAGCCAGAAACTCATTCAGATTTGATGGAGAAATTAAAATCTTTATAGACAAGCAAAAGCTAAGAGAATTCAGCACCACCAAACCAACTGTACAACAAATGCTAAAGGAACTTCTCTTAAGTGGGAAACACAAGAGAAGAAAAGGACCTGCAAAAACAAACCCATAGCAATTAAGAAAATGGTAATAGGAACGTACATATCGATAATTACCTTAAACGTGAATGGATTAAATGCTCCAAACAAAAGACACAGGCTCACTGAATGGATACAAAAACAGGACCCATATATATGCTGTCTACAAAAGGCCTACTTCAGACCTAAGGATACGTACAGGCTGAAACTGAGGGGATGGAAAAGATATTGCATGCAAATGGAAATCAAAAGAAAGCTGGAGTAGCAATACTCATATCAGATAAAATAGACTTTAAAATAAAGAATATTACAAGAGACAAGGAAGGACACTGCATAATGATCAAGGGATCAATCCAAGAAGAAGATATAACAATTATAAATATATATGTACCCAACATAGGAGCACCTCAATACATAAGGCAACTGCTAACAGCCATAAAAGGGGAAATTGACAGTAACACAATAATAGTAGAGGACTTAAACACCTCACTTTCACCAATAGACAGATCATCCAAAATGAAAGTAAATAAGTAAACACAAGCTTTAAATGACACATTAGATAAGATGAGTTAATTGATATTTATAGGACATTCCATCCCCAAACAACAGAATACACTTTCTTCTCAAGTGCTCATGGAACATTCTCCAGGAGAGATGATATCTTGGGTGACAAATCAAGCCTTGGTAAATTAAAAAAAATGAAATCATATCAAGTATCATTTCTGACCACAGTGCTATGAGACTATCATTTACAGGAAAAAAACTAGAAAACACAAACACATGGAGGCTAAACAATAAGCTACTAAGTAACCAAGAGATCACTGAAGACATCAAAGAGGAAATAAAAAAATACCTAGAACAAATAACAATGAAAACACCATGAACCAAAACATATGGGATGCAGCAAAAGCAGTTCTAAGAGGAAAATTTATAGCAGTACAACCCTACCTCAAGAAACAAACAAAAAAAATCTCAAATAAACAACATAGCCTTACACCTAAAACAATTAGAGAAAGAAGAATAAAAAACCCTCAAAGTTTGCAGAAGGAAAGAAATCATAAAGATCAGACCAGATACAAGTGAAAAGAAATGAAGGAAATGATAACAAAGACCATTAAAACTAAAAGCTGGTTCTTTGAGAAGATAAACAAAATTGATAAACCACTAGCCAGACTCACCAAGAAAAAAAGGGAGAAGGCTCAAATCAACAGAATTTGAAATGAAAAAGGAGGAGTAACAACTGACACTGCAGAAATACAAAGAATCATAAGGGATTACTATAAGCAACTACATGCTAATAAAATGGACAACCTGGAAGAAATGGACAAATTCTTAGAAAAACACAACTTTCTGATACTGAACCAGGAAGAAATAGAAAATATAAACAGACGAATCACAAGCACTGAAATTGAAACTGTGATTAAAAATCTTCCAACAAACAAAACCCAGGACCACATGGCTTCACAGGCAAATTCTTTCAAACATTTAGAGAATAGCTAACACCTATCCTTCTCAAACTCTTCCAAAATATAGCAGAGGAAGGAACACTGCCAAACTAATTCTACGAAGCCACCATTACCCTGATACCGAAACCAGACAAAGATGTCACATAAAAAGAAACTACAGACCAATATCACTGATGAACATAGAGGCAAAAATCCTCAACAAAATACTAGCAAAGAGAATCCAATAGCCCATTAAAAGGATCATACACAATGACCAAGTGGGGTTTAACCCAGGAATGAAAGGATTCTTCAGTATACAAAAATCAATCAATGTGATACACCATATTACAAATTGAAGGGTAAAAACCATATGATAATCTCAATAGATGCAGGAAAAACTTTCAAAAAATATTTTAACACGCATTTATGATAAAAACCCTCCAGAAAGTAGGCATAGAGGGAAACTACCTCAACATAATAAAGGCCATATACTGCAAACCCACTGCCAACATTGTTCTCAATGGTGAAAAACTGAAAGCATTTCCTCTAAGATCAAGAAAAAGATAAGTTTTCCCACTCTCACCACTATTATTCAACACAGTTTGGAAGTTTTGTCCACAGCAATCAGAGAAGAAAAAGAAAAGGAAC
This sequence comes from Delphinus delphis, assembly GCF_949987515.2. Lineage (NCBI taxonomy): Eukaryota > Metazoa > Chordata > Mammalia > Artiodactyla > Delphinidae > Delphinus > Delphinus delphis. The sequence continues at coordinate 44,328,847 of NC_082690.1, read as the reverse complement.
CCAAATAGGAAAGGAAGAAGTAAAGCTGTCACTGTTTGCAGATGACCTGATACTAAAAGAGAGAATCCTAAAGATGCTTCCAGAAAACTACTAGAGTTAATCAGTGAGTTTGGTAAAGTAGTAGGAAACAAAATTAATGCACAGAAATCTCTTGCATTCCTATACACTAATGATGAAAAACCTGAAAGTGAAATTAAGGAAACGCTCCCCTTTACAATTGCAACAAAAAGAATAAAATACCTACGTATAAACCTAACTAAGGAGACAAAAACCTGTATGCAGAAAACTATAAGACACTGATGAAAGAAATTAAAGTTGATACAAACACATGGAGAGATATATCATGTTCTTGGATTGGAAGAATCAACATTGTGAACATGACTATACTACCCAAAGCAATCTACAGATTCAGTGCAATCCCTATAAAACTACCATTAGCATTTTTCACAGAACTAGAACAAAAAATTTCACAATTTGTATGGAAACACAAAAGACCCCGAATAGCCAAAACAATCTTGAGAAAGAAAAACGGAGCTGGAGGAATCAGGATCCTGGACTTCAGACCATACTACAAAGCTACAGTTATCAAAAAAATACGATATTGGCACAAAAACAGAAATATAGATCAATGGAACAGGATAGAAAGCCCAGAGATAACTTCACACACATATGGTCACCTTATCTTTGATAAAGGAGGCAAGAATATACAATGGAGAAAAAAAACCCTCTTCACTAAGTGGTGCTGGGAAAACTGGACAGCTATATGTAAAAGAATGAAATTAGAACACTTCCTAACACCATACACAAAAATAAACTCAAAATGGGTTAAAGACCTAAATGTAAGGCCAGACACCATCAAACTCTTAGAGGAAAACATAGGCAGACACTCTATGACATAAATCACAGCAAGATCCTTTTTGACCCACCTCCTAGAGGAATGGAAATAAAAACAAAAATAAAAAAATGGGACCTAATGAAACTTAAAAGCTTTTGCATAGCAAAGGAAACCATTAACAAGACAAAAAGACAACCCTCAGAATGAGAGAAAATATTTGCAAGGGAAGCAACTGACAAAGGATTAATCTCCAAAATATACAAGTAGCTCATGCAGCTTAATAGGAGAAAAACAAACAACCCAATCCATAAATGGGCAGAAAACCTAAATAGACATTTTTTTGAAGAAGATATACAGATTGCCAAGAAACACATGAAAGGCTGCTCAACATCATTAATAATTAGAGAAATGCAAATCAAAACTACAATGAGGTATCACCTCACACTAGTCAGAATGGCCAACATAAAAAAATCTACAAACAATAAATGCTGGAGAGGGTGTGGAGAAAAGGGAACCCTCTTGCACTGTTTGTGGGAATGTAAAGTGATATAGCCACTATGGAGAACAGTATGGAGGTTCCTTAGAAAACTAAAAAGAGAACTACCATATGACCCAGCAATCCCATTACTGAGCATATACCCTGAGAAAACTGTAATTCAAAAAGAGACGTACCACAGTGTTCATTGCAGCACTATTTATAACCTCTAGGACATGGAAGCAACCTAAATGTCCATTGACAGATGAAAGGATAAAGAAATTGTGGCACATATATACAATGGAATATTACTCAACCATAAAAAGAAATGAAATTGAGTTATTTGTAGTGAGGTGGATGGACCTAGAGTCTGTCATGCAGAGTGAAGTAAGTCAGAAAGAGAAAAGCAAATACTGTATGCTAAAACATATATACAGAATCTAAAAAAAAAAAATTGTTATGAAGAAGCTAGGGGCATGACAGGAATAAAGACACAGACGTAGAGAATGGACTTGAGGACATGGGGAGTGGGAAGGGTAAGCTGGGATGAAGTGAGAGAGTGGCATGGACATATATACTCTACCAAATGTAAAATAGATAGTGGTAAGCAGCTGCATAGCAGAGGGAGATCACCTCGGTGCTTTGTGACCACCTAGAGGGGTGAGATAGGGAGTGTGGGAGGGGATAGAGGGATATATGTATATGTATAGCTGATTCACTTTGTTATACAGCAGAAACTAACACACTATTGTAAAGCAATTATACTCTAATAAAGATGTTAAAAAATACCCATTATATTCTGAGTAGGTAAACAGTAATATACACTACAAGTCTTAATTCGTTTACCAGCTAAAACGGACTCTTCATCTCTTGAATTACTACGATATTTTATGGACTTTATCTTAGTCTTATGTTTTCCTCATATTATTACATTTTTCTTTTATATCTACGAGCCTTTAAGCTGCTTGAGGAGCAAGTACCTATAACTGATTCATCTTTTTATTCAACTTCCCCCTGTCTAGCATCTAGCATCATGCTTTGTTAATATACTCTATGTAGAACTAATGAAGAAATACCTAAATGAAGAAATAAAAGCATGATCAAATGATCGTTTAAAATTATTTTCTTGAAATATATGTTCTATTAGAAGAGCTCAAGCAAGTTTGGCCCAACATATTCAGATATGGAAAGGACTCATTCATTAGAGAAAAGCTGGGTACAATGGTGTCTATGACAACTTCCATTTTAATAGTTCATTTACCTCTTGAAGATTTGCTCTTTTAAGAGGAGGAGATCTTTTAAATGGATTCTTCTTAACTACATATCTTTTGTAATCCACAGCTAGTCTGTAAAAAAGTTGGTACTTGTGCAGATACACAAAAGGAAAGTACAAAGTAGTTGGGAGGGATGGCATGTTAGCCTGTTAAAGATTAAGCCTTTCTGTACAGGAAGAAAGTTGACCTTGGACAGTTCTTGTATTTAAATGAATAATACTCACGTAACACTGTTATTAGATTAATTAGTTGATCTTCTCTTGAAAAGGTAATTTCTTCTTATCAGAATTTTAATTATATGAATAAAATGTGCATAGTTTTTAAGCTTCCAGATTCATTTTGGATAAAGTGAATATAGAAGCTATAGTTAATACCTAAGTGGAAGCTACTGTTAATGAAAACTATTTTTATATAACTTTATGTATCAGAAATCTCGCCTCAAAAATGCTTCACTCAAGCATTAAACATTAAATCCAAATTGATCTCAAGACCCATATATATAGTGGCTTATTTGAACACTCCACTTTGGTGCCTCATGGTCAAAAACTGAACTTATGATCTGCCCTCATCAAACCAGTTTCTCTTCTAATGTTAGCTGTCTTAGTAAGTGACTTTTTCATCCACTGAGTTATTTTCAGAAACCTGGGAGTCATCGTTGACATTCCCTTTTCTTCACTACCTTATATCTAATTCAAATTTTGTCAAGTTTACTTTCCAAATGCGCAAAGTGTGTCTTGACTCTGTTTACTTCTCTCAGCCGCTCTTGTTTCTACTCCAGGCCACCACGATCAACTGCCTGGACTTAGACAAATAATCTCCAAACTGTTTTTCTTGTTTCTAATATTGTCTTTCTCCATTCCAGTACTCACACTTTCACCAGGTTGTAAATCCCTTCATTAAAAGCCTTTGATAGCTTTCCATTGTTCTATGGATAAACATAAATTCTATAAGATTTAGATAATATGGTTCCCACCTGTTTCTCCATCCTCATCTTTCAATCATCTCTCTTTCTTCCTCACTTGGCTCCATCCACACCAACCTTCTCTGTTTCTGAAATGCACTAAGTTCTTTTGCCTTTAAAGCCCTTGTACATCTTATTTCCTGCATGTGGGGTATTCCCTTCATCTTTCTCTCTCCCTACCCACCCTCCACCCCACATAGTTAGCACAGCTAACTTCTACTCATCTTTCAAGTCTGAAAGATTATTTTAATTTGCCAGGGAATCTTTCTCGGAACCTCTTACCAGTTTAGGTTAATTCCTCCTACTATATAAACTCTTATAGCCCTCGGCACTTTTACCTAATATCATGTATAATGGTCATATTAAATAATCATTTGTGCAATTATTTGTTAAACATGTGTTTTCTCCTTTATGCTAGAAACACCATGAGGGTAGGCACTGTGTCTACTTTTGTTCCTCATTGTATTCCCACTACCTACCATAATGCCTAACATTTAGTATACATTGAATAAATATAAATTAAATGAATTAATAATGAAAGCATTATCGAAGAATAAAGATTTACTAAATGATTCTATTTGTCAAAGCATAGCTCATAGAGAAAGATAAGATGTGGCCAAATAGGAAGGGAAAGTGTGAGGCAACAAGTCACAGCAAAGGTGTTCTCCACTTGATTTTTAAAAAATGTGGCTCACAAATTACAGCAATTTTTCTCTACCTTATACCTTCCAGGCAGTGATCTTGACTTTACTCTGTGTGTTTCATTCTTTTCTAGTCTTAACCTCTCTCCAAATTATTCTCTATGTAATTTCACTAACCAATTTCTATAGATTTTTTTGTAATATCATTACATTAAAAAAAATCCCATTGACACTACTGTATTACAGATTGTGGTTATTTTATTTTTAATCTTCTGCAAAATCTCCTAAAAACATCTTCCTACCCCCAATTCATATAGCACTCTGATGTCAAATTAATCTTTGTAAAACAATTCTCTGTTCATGTCACCCACAGTTCAGAAGTCTTTATTTGCCCTTTGCCATCTATAAATCTAGGCAGCTTACTTTGGCATTCATCGCCTTACTCTCAATTTTTCCATCTGTTTCTTATGTGAATTATCTTTTTCAGTGGCCAGTCATATATTTTCACATCCACAATTTTGTTCATTCCTTTTTTTTTTTTTTCTTCTTAGGATATCTTCCCTTCCTACTTTACATGTTTTTTACTCCAACATATATTTCCTGATTACTCCTGCGGGCAACCATATTTTTTTTCGCTGAAATTTATTCTCATCTACATCCTAGGATTATCACTTGATACTAGGTAATATTTTCTATCATTTATTTTATTGTAATATATAGGAGCTGAATCCCCAACTAAATTGTTAAGCATTTGAGAACTTTATTGAGGTCCCAGCATCTAAAATAGGAGCTAATAAACTAACTGTGGTCTCTGATAACTCATGGTAGTGCCAGCATTTAGAATGGTATTTAGTATACAATATAGCCTAATGTATATTTAGAATCAATCAATCATCACTTAGTGAAAGGGAGGTGGATCAGATGAACAGATTATCTTGAGGAATATCAAACATGCAGAATATTGTTAGTAGAGGAGCAGTATTCAAGCAAGGCTTGAATTCACAAGCCTTGAGATTCTTCATGTTTTGATGGTATCAGCTTTAGTTGAATTGTTCCTTCACACAAGAGAGCAAGAACAAAGGGCATTTCAATGGAAAGAATGGCATGAACAAAGGCTCATGTGTATGAAAGATGGGCTAATTTGATAAAAAATGGGAAATTGCTCATTCCATGTGGAGTCTATTAGATTATTATCCATTTTTTTATAGGGGGAAAAAAGTGAAGCTGTGTTTACATGAAAAAAAATATTTTGTAAAGACTGCATAAAAAAAAGAAATCTTCTTTCCTATACCAAGCTTATCATTTTTGAGAAATTGAGAGAATTTTGGTCAAGAAAAGAACAGAATTGGAGTATGTGTAGGTATGTAGCAAACTAGGTAAATAAAACTACAAACTGAAAAAAATCCTGAGCCAATTCCCCATATTCTTTCATCTACATTTCAAATTGCATCTCATTTGCCTGAACAGATAAATGAACTATTTCCTGATATTGATGTATTATAAATATTGTTGATTTACGCATCCAAATGATTACTTTTATAATTTGGATTTTTTTCCCTTCTCAGTGAGATGTTGGTATTGTTCAACATTTAACTGGAAAAGAGAAAAGAACTTAAAATCCTTAGAATTCAAAACATATAAAAAATATCTTCCATATTCTTACATTTGGGGATGAAAAAATAATCTATTAGGTCAATAATTATGAAAGTAGATTCTTTTCTGGTTAACGGAAGTCTAACACATCAAAACAATATAAATTGGTTCTTAATGGTAAACTAATATCTTGCTTTGATATTCAGAGGAGCATTTGAAAATTTGATATACTCTGTTCCTTGGCTCCTTAATACAATTTATTTACATACTTACAACCATTTTAGATGATACCATGTTGATCTGAGAGGCTTGAATATTAAATATTTTCACTCTGCAAGTAACTTGGTCTTTTAAGATTTATTTCTTAGCGTTTTGTTTTTTAAGTTTCATTTTGATTTGTTTTGGTTTTGATTCCACTTACTTGAAAGAACTCCTAGACCTTTGCTGCAGGACATACTAAGTAATGGAAGAGTGAGTTATGGAAAGCAGCCAAGCAGGTTATTTTATTTTGTTTTGGTTTTGCTAAAAGTGTGAGCTTGGGGGCTTTCAAGGCATTTAAATTATCATGTGGGCTGCTTATCCACAGACACAAAGTATCTAAGACAGACCCCCATAAAATCATTCCCATTGTCTTAATGTGTCTCCATCTTTACCTATAGTGACCAATGTCACATGTGGTGAAAAATTTATATTTAATATCAATAGCCTAATTTTTGATTCTATAGTTATATTTAAGGATATAACCAGATAGGACAAAGCACAGAGGTAAGGTGCATGAACCTCTAAAGACCTCTCCTCAAATTCAACTTTTTCCTTTGTGACCTGGTGACCTATGAATCATTTTTCATCTTGGAGTGGGAAATGATTACATTGTAACATCATTTGTGTTTAGGTGGTAATATCATTGTGTATTTGATACGTGGTCATATGAAGTTGAAAAGCCACCACTTCTAAAATCTGTCATGGTGACAAAGTGAGGAGACCTTGGGAAAAGTCGAGGCTTCCTTGGTAGACAGATTAAGTCTTCCATGGCCTCCTGCCTCCAAGTAGGAGTGCTGGAAGGCAGAAAAAGTGTCTGGTTGCAACTTTTGTCACAAACACTCATTGCTAGTTGAATAAAATATTTTCTTTGGATTGATTTTGTAAAGTACTGGTAACGTATATTACATTAAGAACTTTGGAAAGTACCGGTAATGTATATTACATTTCCAGTGGTCTAGCTGACATTATTATGGTTTGGAAAGTTGAATGCATTGAATACCCATTTAAAAGGGCATTTACGCATCCAATGATCCTAGAAAGATGGATCACTCTTTCTGGTTGAAATTACATTTTAATAGAATTCCAGCAAAAACAATATGCATTTCAATAAGTTTCATGAAATGGCAACATTTTGAAAATGCAAAAGAAATAGCAAGAGTGATGGTGGTGTTTGACCCAGAATATGGAAGTTGAAAGTTCTGGGAAATTATGACAAACTACAGAATCTGTAAGTTGCATCCTGGCTGTACTTTTATAGTAATAAAGAAGGAGTTTTAAAGACATAATCAGGGTCTCAGAAACATAGGATGTACATCAGTACATAGGATACACAAGGTTATCCTAACCCTGGGGTGATAGTGGTAGGGAAGAATGTAGAGAGCAGACCATGAAGAGGGAGAGAGATGAATTTCATGTGTACTGTCATGGAACACAGACTTGTGGTCTGAGAGTAGTGCTTTAAATATTCTAGTTTTCCTGCTATATCTCCATTATCTCTGCATATGTTTAGATCAAGAGTTGGTAAACATTTTTTATAAAGGGACAGATTGTAAATATTTCAGGCTTTCAGGCCATATAGTCTCTGGTACAACCACTGCCTCTATAGCCATAGACAATACATAATAAAATGGGTGTGGTTGTGTTTTGACATCACTTTATTTACAAAAGCAGGTGACAAGCTGATTTGACCCACTCTTTGTCTAGATTCTTGCTCACCAAGTCAAATTTTGCCCAGATCATGACATTAGCCTCCTTCCTATTTGTAAAAACAGTCTTTATATCTTCATTCATTTATTCAGGAAATTTTATAGCACATCAAGTACATACCAGACCCCATGTCATACAGTGTGATACAGTAGTGAAAAAAGACTATTTCCTCTAAAAGTTTTTGTCTAAGAAACAGATGATAAATAAACAAAGAAGCAAGTAACCAAGATAATAAAAAAATCATTTTATTACCAAGGAAACAAATACTATGATGTAAAAGAAAGTAATTGAAGCTAGGAGCCCAACTTTAAATAGGGTAGTCAAGGAATGTTTTCTGAAGAAAGTGACATTTAAGCTGAAACCTGAATGATGGAGAAAACTAGCCATATCATGAGCCTGTGGAAAAGAGTATTCCAGGAAAGGGAAATGAAAAGTATAAAGGCTCTGAGATGGGAAGGTACTTGGTATATTCTGAGAACAGAAAGGAAGACTATGTGCCTAGAATATCAGGTATAAAATGGGATTGTAGATGAAGATGGTATCCAGATCAAGTAGGCCCCTGAAGGTCATGGTAATGTGTGTGAAATGTTTTCAAATTGCAACAAGAAGCTGCTGAAAATGTTTTATAAGGGAGATAACAGGATATCATGTATATTTAAAAAAATATTCTGGTTGCTAGTGAATTAAAGAGGAGAAGCAAGAGTGGGAGGAAAGAGATTAGAAGTTTCTGCAGTGGTTCAGATTCTGAGAGTGGTTTCAGTGTAGAGAGAGACAAGAGGCTGGATTTGATATGCATTTTGAAATAGAATAATAAGAATTGCCAATGTATTGCATATGACAGTAGAGGAAAAGAGGAGTCAAAGATAACTCTTAGATTTTTGAATTGAACATCTAGGAGGCTGGTGGTGACATGTACTGAAATTGGGATTAGCAGAAGAGAAATGCATGGGGGATGGAGTGACTCAAGAGTTTGCTTCATGCTTTGGATAAGTTGGGTTTAAAATGTTAATGAGAACTTAAGGAAACCTATAAAATGGGAAATTGGATATGTGTTTGTAATTCAAGGGAGAGTACTGAACTAAAATTTTAATTTTTAGTGGTATTATCATATAGATGGTATTTAAAACATTGACCTTGGTATCTGCTTCCAGCCACATGGAATAAAGGCCTGGACATACACATACACCTTAAACAAATAAAAAGTAGGACAAAAATATAAGAAACAATGTTTTTTCAGAAATTGAACCACCAGCATCTGAGAGAAGGAAAACAAATGAGGTGAATCCTACTACTGATCCAACATATTGCCTTAAGAGAATATCTAGGCTGCAGTGCAGGGGGAGGGAACCCAAATGGACCCTCATAATTTCCCTGAGTTGAGAAAACAGAGCTGAGAATGCAGAGAGAAATTTATAGGGCAGTGCACAGGAGAGAAGAGACGTGGATGAGAAGACAGAGCTCTAGAAGTTGGAAAAGGCTTTCCCTTGAGTCTTCAGCTGAGTACTGATCAGACTTTATGTGAGAAAACTACCTGAGACTGGGGAAAGAGGAATAAATGCTTTGATACTCTCTCCTCCCTCCAGGAGGTAGATCTAACAGTGGAGAAACCTGGAGATACAATCTCCATCAAGTGATTGAAGTTAACATCATCAGTAATAATACATATTGATATCATATACCCCCAATGTGATGTGCTCAGGCATGCACTTCTCCTTTGTGGTATTATTTTCAAAAATCTATGATACAAGCGTAATCACGAGAAAACATCCGACAAAACCAAAGTTCATGACTACTATTCTTCTGAAGTGTCAAGGTCATGAAGGATAAGGAAAGACTAAGGAACTGTCACAGATTCGAGGGGACTAGAGATATATCCTGGAACAAAAAATGCATATCAGTGGAAAAGCTGGGGAAATCCAAAATAAATTAGTTAGTAGTATTATAGTGATGTCACACTCTCACTTTTAATAATTTTGCCTTGGTTATGTGAGATGTTAACATTAAAGAGAAGCTGAATGAAGGGTATAAGAGAACTCTACTATCTTTGCAACTCTTTTGCTGGTCAAAAATTATTTCACCATATTTTTTTTTTAAAGAGCAAAATTAAGACTTTTCAAATAATAAAGCAGAGCACTGACACATCACTGGTGGAAAACTCTCCAATTAACCACACACACACATATAAACCAATGATGTTCATTCACTCCTTAAAATATAAATATACTGGGGTCTTATAATGGGTCAAGCACTATGGGTTTTATAGAAACAAATGAAACATACATGTTCTTTTAGTTGCCAAAGGGGATGATGAGTGTTATTATCCACGAGTAGAGGGAGACTGAGAAAGTTTGAATTTACAATAATGAAATTGGTTTTGGGGCTCAGCCATAAGTGTCTTCGAATCATCTTCAAAGTCTGGTTATCTTCAAGGTGGATGTGTATTGGGAAAACCAAGATTTCATAAGAAAATAACAAAACTGCATAACTGAAATACTTCTAATCTCTAATGTTTGTGCAAGAATCTTTTTTATTGGTGTTTGATGATCACATGTATTGTAGGCTTCTTCATTGCCTGAGTGAGTTTCTAGTTTGATTCGAGTTAATAGCATAGGTGTTAGGGCAGGCTTGCTAAAGTATCCGAGGTGTATGCTGAATAGTCTTGATGTATTAATCAGTATTAATGTTGTGAAATCAATATCTGTGTGTATTCTTTACCACTTCCAATATTCCTGTTCTGCACCTTCTATTAAGGAACACATTCAACAGAGCTACTTTTCTATCTTTTCTCCGTTCCTTTGTGAATGGTAGTATTTAAGGGGATTATTAAATATATTAAAATAAGTAGACTGAATTTCAAATGAATGAAGAGAGAGGTATTTACAGGACTTGCATGCTTCTGGAATCCTCCTGGGATTTTTTGCTGGCAGCGTAGCCTGTAAATATTTAATATTTTCCAGAAATTATCCTCAGGGGCTCAATCCATTAACTCAAGTGCATACTGCAAAAACAGCCTCATATACTATTGACAGTACGTGAACAGAGGAAGGAAAGAAAATGAAATGGTTTTTCTTTCAAGTGCCAGGATTTAGTCATCTCTGTGTTCTATGGATTTAGTTCAGGGCTTGGCAATACTGGAAGTTCTAAATTCAACTTTGCTGAAATTAGTGAATAAATGAATGAATATATCATCCAGGGTTTCATTTAAAGAGCTTAAAGCACCACAACTTTTTCTATTGTCTCCCTGAGTGTCCTTGGCAAAGCCAATTTCTAGTGCAGTTCAACTATTTCAGGAATGTTTCCCATATACCAGTAGATGGCAGTACCTCTTCACTTCTCATCTTTATTTAAGAGACAGAAACGAGGCAAGAGATTGAAAAAGAAAGGGATGGAAATGAAAACAGATAAAGATAGATTTTTAAATTCAGCACATTGTGTTTATTTAATTTTTATGAATGGAATTTTTTAAAAGTGAACTGTTAAGAAGCAGGGGCAAGTAAAATATGTCTTAAGTTAATTGGAAATAAGTCATCAAACACATTTGACTTTGTGCTAGCTCATCAAATTTCATACCAATGTGTTATATTTTGATTAAATGACACTGTGTATGTTCTTCCAAAAAATAAGCTCATCAAGAGCCATGTGGAATATATGGTTTTTCCGTGTAAATGTCACCTAGTTCCTTGCCAAGGTGAGTACTCCAGGTGTGGTAGGCATCAGTTTTTTTAGGATTTGGGGGTTCTACTTTGTTTTCAGCCTGGTACCTTGGAGAGTGCTTAGGGAAAACCTCAAACTATTTTTGTCTCCAAAATGTTTAAAATTTGTTGAGCAGCTCAGGATGCTGAGAACATCCAGACAAATGCATGCCCTAGCACTGAAGCATAATACAGAAAACTGCCCCAACAGGAGCTCATTATACATTTCCACAGAGATTCCCAATATGTGAAACACATTGATGCATTCAAATTGCATCTCTGCTACAGTAGTTGCTAGGGAGCAAACTGAAATCACCAATTTCATTTCCTTTAGAATGAATCCTTACTTGAGGCTTAAATCATGAGTGCCAGAATAATTTCCTCAACCTCTTCCCCTCATTACACTCACCATTCCTCCATCTACTTCAGCCTTCTCATACTGACCCTGCTACAAAAGGAAAAAACATGACTAAAGCCTAGGGAACAATTCAGAATTTTAAATAGTGGGTCCAATTTCCACTTGATATTTTGGTATCCTCTTATTTAGCCTATTTTACAATTTGTCAACAGCTGAAAGCACAACCTTAAACATTTTTCTAATCTACAACCATTGTTAACTGCAGAACACAGGTCATGGGAAAAATACATTTTTCTTGAAAAGGAGTATCTTCTCACATATTTCTCATGAAATTCATTCCTCTGAAAGTAAACTGCTATAGGGATAGTTTGACTAATTTTATATTGTATGCAGATATGTATTTTTATTTAGTTGTTAATATTTAGGAGATATATAAAACTAACTATATAGTTATAGTAGAAACAGGAACTGGTAGGAATGATATAAACAAATTACAAAGGACACAGACAGATACTTCATGTTCACAATGAGCATATGTGTTTTCCCTTGACCTATCTGGAAATAACAGAATGCACACAAGTCAACCATTTCAGATACATACTCTATTATAATTTTTGATGTTTGTGTATGTTTCCCCATTAGATTTTAAGACAGTTGAGGGTAAGAAATGTTCACATTAATTAATTCATGCAATCATGCTTTTATTAATCACTTATTGCATACTTAATATGCAACAGACTGGGGATAAAATAATGAATAAGACATAACTTCTGCCTCTAAGAAACCTAAAGTATGTAAAGGCAAGGCAGACACATACAAGTAAGGTCAATAAATTATGGGTGCCACAATGGAAGTATGTATTGGCTACAGTGGTATCACAAAATCTTTACTGTCTATAGGAATCTTTACTGTCTATAGGAATGTAAGGTGGAGTGATGGAAAGCTTCATTAGAAAGGAACTCTTGAACTATTTTGAAAGATGTACAGGAGTTCACTAGACTGAATAACTGTGAAGCAGAATATTCTACACAGAAGGATCAGTGTGTGAATTTAAAAAGGGCATACATAGTGTGGTTTATTTGAAAAGTGAAAATAATTTGTGTGAGAAAGTGCAAAATATAAGGTGGTAAATGTAGATAGCAGTATGGTCAGGAAAGCTTTTCATGTCATATCGAGAAATTTGGACCTTATTATCTGGGCACTTAGAGTCAGGAATGAGTTCTGAAGGAAAGTGACAGTCTTATTTGTAGTTTTGAAATTTCACTCTGACGGAGGTATAGTGGACCGATTGAGGGGTATTTGGGGGTATTTGAGGGGTATTTGGCAACAACGAGATACGTTGGGAGACTTTGTGATAGTTTAGGCAGGAGATGGAGGATGAGATGAGTCCAAGAGAAAAAATTAACAAGCTCAGTTTTGGATAGATTTCAATTAAGATGTCTGTTGGGATTCCAAGAAGAAATATATAGCAGCATTTGGAATCAAGGGCAAACTCTGGATTAGAACTGCGGCCTTGAGAATCTATCCATATATAAATGCTGACTAAAGCCATGCATATGGATGAGACCATCTAGTGAAAATGGAAAGAGAAGAGAAGAAAGGACAGACCATTGGAAAATGTAATGTTTAAGGTGTAAATGAGTAAAAAGGAGCTATAAGATGAAAAATATGAGAAAGGCAAAAACCAAAGAAGGAGAAAGGGGCCTTGTAGAAATAAAGGTAGGAATATGACAAGTGCAGAATAGAGGTAAAATAGGGTAAAAATCGACAAGAGTCTCTTGAATTTGGCAATTAGGAAGTAATGAGGGTCTTTTCCAGAGTGGTTTATATGGAGTAGTGGGGTAAAAACCTGAAGGTTGAAGTTTGAAGAAGGAGTGGGAGGTGAGGAGGAGGAGATAAATATATAGATTATTCTTTCAAAGAACTTTATGGAGGGAGAAGAAAGAGATATCAACTAAGTGGGTGTTAATGTATATATTTGGAATTGACCTTACCAAGCACATTTTGTCATCATTACAATACCATTTGCAGACATAAGTGTGATCCGTGTAACACCCAGAAACATTCATGCTCTATAAGTGAATGTGATTCTCTATCTTAGAACACTTAGCTATATAATCAGGTAGAACAGTTAAGGTGTAGTATGGTCAAAGATGAAAGCTTATGGCCTTGTGAGGGAGAGCAGAGTGGAATCCATAGCTCTAATTTTGAAAATTCTCTTTGAGTTTTCCAGATGGATGGGGTTTGTCCTTGCTCAGCATAGTTTTGCCTTGTGGGTTGGGAGCAGAGAATTCCATAAGCTATGTAAATGCATGACTGAATGGAATGAAGAGGAACTATTAACTCATAAAATGTGAGAGCTGGAAAAGTTCTATGAATAGAGACATAGCCTTTGCCCTTAAGAAAGTTAGTGCAAAGGGAAAATTAGACTCATAAAAATAAAAGCAACAAAATATCAAAGATGAACTGAAAGAAGCATGCAGTAATGTATAGGCTACAGTGGAGAAACAAAATGAGGAGAGAGCTCTATATTGAGGTTGTGGAAGAGAGTTATATGAAGCTTCCTGGAGGAGATGACACTTGCTCTGTTGTGAAGGATGTTTAGGAATTTACCAGGTTGACAAAGTTGGGGAGAAAACTAGTAGCTGATAAATGATATTATGTCTGAGTGATTGAAAAGTCCTCCTACCATTATGTAACATTTGCTGAAATTCTTGTCAGAGATACAAGAGTCAAGAAATAATTCTTTTATAGTAACAATAAAACCATAGAATGGTATTATCATGATATGATAATGTATGAGTTTACTTGTACAAATTACCATACCACAAAGAAAGCATGGACCAAGCAGAAATACCCGAGCATTGACTGGTATTTGTGTATGTTGCCTGAGTGCTTTAGTAGTGTACTCTCTGTTTATGAGCAGACATGTACAGGCCTAGATTTAAATAAAAGGTCAGTGTCACAGTATAAGCTTTATAGCTGATGACATATTTACAAAAAAATCAAATATATGTAACCATGAAAGCAAGCTAAACATCCTTTTCAAGGTTTATACAAAAACACATTAATATATTGGAGATTGGCAACAGGTGAAACTTTGGCTTATAACACAATTTAATATTCACTTATTCATTCCCACTTTTTTATTTTTAGAAATTTATTTATTTATTTTATTTTTGGCTGTGTTGGGTCTTGTTGCTGTGCACAGGCTTTCTCTAGTTGCAGCAGGCGGTGGCTACTCTTTGTTGCAGTGTGTGGGCTTCTATTTGCAGTGGCTTCTCTTGTTGCAGAGCACAGGCTCTAGGCTTGTGGGCTTCAGTAGTTGTGGCACACGACCTCAGTAGCTGTGGCTCGTGGGCTCTAGAGTGCAAGGCTCAGTAGTTGTGGCGCACGGGCTTTGTTGCTCCGTGGCATGTGGGATCTTCCCAGACCAGGGCTCGAACCCATGTCCCCTGCATTGGCAGGTGGATTCTTAACCACTGTGCCACCAGGGAAGCCCTCCCACTTTATTTTAGATACTTAAAAATATTTAAAAACTTAAAGAGATATTTGTATACTCATGTTCATAGCAGTATTATTCGAGATAGTCAAAAGGTGGAAGAGACCCAAATATCTGTCAACAGATAAATGGATTAATAAAATGTAGTATATAAATGTAGTATATACATGCAGTGAAATATTATTCACCCAGAAAAAGGAAGGGAATTCTGACACATGCCACAATATGGATGAAATTTGAGGATATACTAAGTGAAATAAGCCAGTCACAAAAGGACAAATACTGTATGATCTCACTGGGATGAGGTAAATGAGTAGTCATTCTCATAGAAACACAAAGTAGAGTAGTGGTGACCAGGGGCTGGGGGAGGGGGACATGGGAAGTTGTTTAATGGGTGTAGAGTTGGGTTTTGCAAGATGAAAAGTTCTGGAGATTTATTGCACACCAGTGTGAATATACTTAATACTACTACACTATGCACTTAAAAATGGTCAAGACGGTAAATTTTATGTTATATGTATTTTACCACAGTTAAATACATACATATATTTAAAAATTAAACTAGAATAAAAGACTGATGGAACTCCTGCAGCCACTCTAAAACACAACTTAAAAGCCATTGCTTTACCCAATCAGCTCAGAGGTGAAACCTCAATGTAGAGCACCTAACCAAGTTGCCCACATGTGCCTAGAGTGTTTGTGGTAGAGCAGGTCTAGGACTCTTTGTACCTGACTCTGAGTTGAGTTCTTTCTGTAATAAAACACTTTTTAAAATTCCCACTTTGTCCTCAAGAAAGCCTATTCCTATCACTAGCACTCCTACAAGTAAAGGAAATTAATGCGTATTACATCTGTTTTCCTTTGTTCTGGCAGATAGAAAAAATATTATGTTTCACTCTTCATTTTGAAAAAGAATGCTAGAAAAATGCAGACCACGAATAGATATTCAGATTTAAGAATACACAAATTCATTTCCATATTAATAATTCAAAAGGGTTTCTTGTTAAACTTGGATATCTTTGCTTCTTGTGGTACGAGCACTAATACATTTGTTTGCTTTCTTTGTGGTTAAGTTGTGGTCATAAACTTATATGACAAAACAAATGAGCAAAAAATGAATTTATATAGGGTTTGACTTAATTATTGTATGAGAGATTTTATATCATTTTAGAAATGAGTGGCATCGCATTCTACAATCCTGCATCTTGTAAAACCAAATAGCAGAAAATTAAAAACAGATTGAGAACATGTTTAAACTAAAAAAAAGAACCCTTATACTCCAATACACTTAACCAAATATAGGTTAACTCTGGGAAAACCTATAACCATTGCAATTTGCTTAGTTGTGTTCACATGCCATAACTAGAACAAAGTCTGCAATTATGCAAGTAGTAAATGTAACAGCAGTCCTTGAAAGTCAATTGTACATGTTATGATAGCATATACTTAATTCATTTCACCTATATCAACAACTATATTTGGATTTGTAAAGAAAAGCACTTTTTTGTTGTCTTAATAGTAAGACTTGTTAAGCACCTGTTAAATGTATTACAACACATGCGGTGCTTTGAGGCTTAAAGTTGACTTAATAAAGACTCTCTCTCAAATGGTTAATGGTGGAGAAAGACTAGACATCATTAACAAAGATGCTGTGTGAACTTTGTGAACAATTCTCTCAATGCCTCTCCTTGATTCACTTTATCTTTTGCATACTTTTTACTTCTTCTTCCGTTCTCCTGCCTTTCCACTTTTTGTATTTGATCTGATTACCTATTCCCTCCTTCCCGTTCATTCTTTTCATTTTTGTATTCATGTATTAATTATACAGCTTTTCCTTGATTTACATATGTTTTCTTTGTTCTCTGTGACTGACTGTAGGAGACAAGTGTGTGAAGAAGTTAAGGGAGAGGAGTGATAAGTGGTAGATAATTGTGTAATGTGGCTGAAAAGATTGAGGCTTTTGATATGAGTCATAAGGTCACAAGTTACCTTTGCAGTTTAAATATCTGGATTTGACTAGAACGCTGTGAATAGGTGTTCAAGGAATTAATTTGAAAGGAGGAATCAAAAAATAGATATTTATCTTTGCCTAGATAATGTACCAAAGAGATAGGAAAGCAACGCTGTACCAAATGTAAAGGAAAAAACTCAATCCATATTTTTCTAGAAAAATTATTTTCAACAAGAAAAAAATTTGAGAAATATGTTTCACTATGTCTGATTCTAAGATTATTGCATATATCGTGTTTTCCCAAAATTAAACATCCAATTATTTTTTAAAATTCTTTTTATTTTTGACCATGCCCTGCAGCATCTTAGTTTCCCAACCAGGGATCAAACCCATGCCCCCTGCATTGCGAGTGTGGAGTCTTAACCACTGGACCACCAGGGAAGTCCCCTTTTTAGAATCTAAATTTCCTAATAGTATGGTAAATCTCTATTTCCCCAGAATGATGTAGGCTAAAGTATTTCGGTTAATGGAAGGTTCTTGTTAACTGAGGCTTGCCAAAGAGCTCATATTTTGCACTGGATTCTAATGTTTTGAAACTTGTAACAAAGAATTAAAATTTATTAAATACCTCCAATAATTGCTAGTTCCTTACCAAAACTTCTTAAACATTGAAAGCATAGAATTAGAATTCTTCAGGCCTCTGTTCTGTGTTCCATCATTCTTTAAAAGTGTAACAAATTTAATAAGATAGTCATAAGTATATTTTTAAAGAAAGCTACTTTATAATTATACAGTGGCTTTGTAACACACTCCTTATTTATAATTATCTAGTGTTTTTGTAAAATACTATGTACATTCAGCTCTGAATATCTTGATTGCAGGGACTTAGCTTGTTCCTCTTTGAATCCTCAGCATGCTTCTTTGCATATAGCGAATAGTAAATATTGACAAAAATATTGAATTTGTGACTTAGGGCTTTTTGTTCTGACACAGGAAAGAGGCTGAAATCCTAGAAGGCTACCTATTAATGATATTTTCTCAATATGATACTGTGTCCAAAAAGGATCAATAAATATTTGCTCTCACTAGGAAAGATATTGGAAACAAAATGAAAAAAAGTGCTTATCATAAATTACCCTAAATTATTGAAATAGCTACATTTGGAAGTTCTGGTTCTCAGCCTCAAGAATACTACAGCATATCTGAAGACCATTTAGAGAAAGTACACACAGCTTTTATTAGTAGAGATCAGAAAGTATAGGCTTTAATTTGACTGGCCTTAGTTATAAAAATGTATCTTACATTAGAATTGAATAAGAGACCTATAGGAGAAAATAATTTTGGACCTTATTTTCCTCTCATGAATTAAGTACTTAAGTGACTGTGAAATTGCCCTTCTAAGCAAAAGGAAAGAAAACAAGAAAATATTTACACTTCTGTGATTATAATGTTTCTACAATTAAGAGTCATGTTGGAACAAGATCCAAATAGCAATGGGATTAATTAAGTAAAAATCTACACATCCTCTGTTTCTTATCATGATTATATGAGCTTCTTTCTCTATGTTTGCTGAGGAGGAGAGAACAGTCCAAGATATTCAGCTATTTAACTATGATTTTTGTGGTTAATTTCCCAGGAATGTAGTATTTGTATATGAGGTTTGTGGTGACCAGAAAACTTATATGTTTGTTATAGGTTATTCTATTTGCTCACTCAGCCAATAAAATGTTTTTTAATGGAAAATTGAATTTCCTTACTTAAGCTGTAAATTAATTTATTAGCTTTGAGAAAATTAATTCAGTGCTCTATAAATGAACTCCACCATCATATAATCAATTCAATACCATGTGTCGGTTTTGTGGTTAAAAAGAACGTTTTGACTAGCTCTCCTCCATAGCTGCCAAAAATTAGTGTTGCCTTTGACAGATCTAATTTAAATGCAGTATGAAGCTTGGAGCCTTTTACATGCATGACAACAGCTTAAAATATAGGACTTTCACTTAGAAAACCTAAAATCTGGGAGTAGTAATCACCTAAGATTCATGAAGACAATGGATGTTGTTAACATTGACTTATTTACTTGGAAACACTTAAACTTGAAAGAGTAAACCTGAGACAATTGAGAGTGTATAAGTAAATACTAAGAAATGTTAAAGGCTTAAACATGAATTAGATCATTAAGGTATTAGTTCAATTAATTACAGATGAAGTCAAGATTAAGGTAGGAGAATATCACTGAACTTTTTGAGTTTGTATTAGAAAAAATTACTCTGCTTCTTTACCAGAACATCTTTAGATGGTACCATCAAAGTTTTATTGGATTAGATAAAATGAATTATTTTGGCTAGTGTTAGAAATCTGTATATGTAAGAAATATATTAAATATTTGCAATTAGATGCTGATATTTACAATATTTAAAATATATTCTAATAGAGTTACCATATAATCCTGCAATCCCACTCCTGGGCATATATCCAGAGAAAACTCCAATTTGAAAAGATACATGCACCTCAGTGTTCATAGCAGCACTATTTACAATAGCTAAGACATGGAAGCAACCCAAATGTCCATCAACAGATGAATGGGTAAAGAAGATGTGGTACATATATACAATGGAATATTACTCAGCCATAAAAAGGAATGAAATAATGCCATCTGCAGCAACACGGCTGTAACTAGAAATTATCTTATTAAGTGAAGTCAGACAGGGAAAGACAAATATCATATGATATCACGTACATATGATGTCTAAAAAAAATGATACAAATGAACTTATCTACAAAACAGAGAAAGACTCAGAGACATAGAAAACAAACCTATGGTTACCAAAGGGGATAGTGGTGGTGGTGGGGAGATAAATTAGGAGTTTGGGATTAACATATACACACTACTATATAAAATAGATAAACAACAAGGACCTACTGTATATCAGAGAGAACTATACTCAATACCTTGTAATAACCTATAATGGAAGAAAAATCTGAAAAAAAATTTATTGAATCACTTTGCTGTGCACTTGAAACTAACACATTTTAAATTAACTACACCTCAATAAAAAAGCATATTCTAACTTCTACCTTCTAACATGCTCTATGTAGAATTTCCCTTTCCTGTCTCAGGCAATCCCATAACTTTTTGGTCACTTTTGGGTAAAAAAAAAAAGTCTATTGCAGTACTGTACAATTTAAATCAGTTGAGTATTTTAAGTTCATATTCTTCCTTCTGCATAACTTTTTCTAAACCTCAGCCTGAGGGTCTCATTGTAAAGAAGGGCAAAATCAGCTCTTTAATTCCTCTCCTGCCTTTTTCTAGGATCAGAGATGGGGAAATGTGCAGAAATATTTTTACTTAATTGGTGCCTTTGTAATCTTCTTGGTTTTCAATGAGATGGGTATGGCCAGCATTTAAATGGTGACTCTTTCATGTGGATCATGTGAAGTCATCACAGATTTTGTAGGTTTTCCCACTGAACAGCTTTATAATGTGGAAGCCATTCTCTTCACACCTTCCTTGAGTTCTCTTTCCCCACAATATATCATTTCCGTTGTTGCTGGAATCAGCTTCTGAGGTGGCTACTGAAGCCGATTTACCTTCTTATCTGGCTCATGGGAAATTCCCACACCTTTATCATGCCAAACAGTTTGAATGTTGCGTGTCTCACTGCTGTCTCCACTTTTCACTTTGCATAGTCTCTCCACCCTCTCTTCCTTTTTCACAAATGATCTTGAGGGCCATAGGCAGATGTCCACCTAGAGAAGGGGATACCATCTTGTCTTCTTGCGTGCACCCCAATCTCTATAAATTGTTCTCTGGGAGCCTCCTTATTGGAATGAGAGGAGCAACATTTATCCTTCCTTTGTGAAGGAAGGATGTAAAATTTTACTAGGATATCTACACTTCCTACAACTCTATTCATGGACCCTTTTATTTCCTTTTTTTTCCTCTCATATAGTCTTTTTTATAGCAAGGAAGCACTCATTTATTCTCCACTTAAATACCATACTTAAGATTAAAAATCACGTTTGGCAGTGTACTGCAGGATGCTAAATAAGACTTCACACATGTCGCTTTGGATTTCTTGATATCTTGTTATGTTTTTCATCATCCATTGGAACAATTAGTTCAGTTTCCTAGAAACATTTGAACAGTAGTTACGTGTTTGCCCAATAACCCAGTACCCTCTGGGTTTTTGAAGTGAAGAATGTTACTTGTACAAGTCAGAATCTGATACCAATTAAATGGTGACAGCTTTGACAATAAATGAGAATATGCTCTTCCATGGCTAAGAAGGTAGACTTGCCACAGCTGACAGGTCCCAAAGATACATGGACTTCTCATATAGTCTTGAGGGGTACCAGGAGGGTTGATGGTGTCTATTTCTTTCAGTTAACCCTCCCAGAAGCTCTCTTTAGAATGCTTGTGGTGGCACTTGGATGAAACTCTAAAGCAATTGGAAAAGTCAGGTTAACAATCAATTACATATATATTGAGCTGGAGATTTGCAGGAATACTTTTTCTTCCAATGTATTTTTTTATTCTCCCGTCTCCCCAATTTTCAGATACAATAAATGACTTGAAGAAGATACTATTTAATGAAATATTAAAGGCTTTAGAATCATTCTATCCTCCATGCTTTCTCTCTTTAAACCTGAAGACTCATCTATCACTTAAAATTCAACCCCCTCTTTTTTTAATTTTTTACCAATTTCTCATGAAATTAATTATTCATTTAAATAGTTCTCAACTTTCTCCTTTGAGACATATGATGACATTATGATAAAAGAAGAATAAGTTTTATTACTGTGAATTTTTTTATAGCTAGCAATTATTTAAATGGTTGGAAGAATTGTAGTTCATCTCTTTCTCACAGACATATAAGGGCCAATACAGAGTATGTACATCTATGGGAAAAAAAATTAAATTCATATATACTTCATGCCTGAAAAATGTTTTCATTTATATGTGCCTATATGTATTTTGTGGTATTCAGAATGAAAATAACTTTCCTCTCCCCTCAAAAAGAGTCTACTTCTAAGAAGACTAAGATAAGAAGGTTTCTTCCATTTAAAGACAAATTCTTTACTTTGAAAAGTAAAATATAATAGTTGATTAAAAATTCAGTTTTTTGGACTTCCCTGGTGGCCCAATGGTTAAGAATCTGCCTGCCAATGCAGGGGACACGGGTTCAAGCCCTGGTCCAGGAAGATCCCACATGCCGCAGAGCAACTAAACCCATGCACCACAACTACTGAGCCTGTGTGCCACAACTTTTGAAGCCCACGTGCCTACAGCCCGTGATCCACAACAAGAGAAGCCACCACAATGAGAAGCCCATGCACCACAACGAAGAGTAGCCCCCACTCGCCGTGACTAGAGAAAGCCTGTGTGCAGCAACAAAGACCCAATGCAGCCAAAAATAAATATAAAGAAATTAGTTTAAAAAATTCAGTTTGTTAAATCTGATTGAAGATTCAGTCCAAAGCAATTTTGGAAGACTAGTATTTTAATTTGCATGCTGTAGTTTTTTATGCATTTATCTTATGCAGCTGGCTTTCAGTTTTGTGAAATAGTCAAGCAACTGTTGATAGGTGTGTTGAATTTAGTAAGACTGCCTTCCTTACTTAAATGATCTGTTTCCGTTGAACTGCAAGTTAAAGATGACCTCATGCTTGCTGACATATTATTAGTGATTGATTGTTAAAGGAATGTTGATATTTCCTTATGATGTTTATTTTGCTTCTTCATATATCATGTTGACCTTATTTTTTGTCCATTGTACACTTTCTGTTTTCTTTGAGAAGGACACCAAGATAAATGTTCATAAAACAAGTTATGAATTATATCATGGAAAATATCCAAATAGGAATTATCTACTTTACAAGTACCAAATCTATCTCTTTTAAAAATATAAAAATAAAAAATAAAAGACCTTTTTTATAGGTCAAAATTTTCTCTTATTTATGCCTACTATTTATTTTATCTTTGAGTTACCATTACTTAGTTTAAAATTTTTCTAATACAGTAAGTCCTCTACATATGAATGAATTCCATTCTGAGAGTATGTTCATACGTCCAATTTGTTCGTAAGTCCAACAAAGTTAGCCTAGGTACCCAACTAACACAATCGGCTATACAGTACTGTACTGTAATAGGTTTATAATACTTTTCACAAAAATAATACATAAAAAAACAAACACAAAAAATAAAGAAACCATTTTTAATCTTACAGTACAGTACCTTGAAAAGTACAATAGTACAGTACAACAGCTGGTCTACAGGGGCTGGCAGCGAGTGAACAGGCAAGAAGAGTTACTGATTGGACAAGGGAGCAGAGGTGGGAGATGGTAGAGCTGAAGGATTGCCAGCAACAGGAGACGGAGGCCAGGCTGCAATTTCACTCACACCTGACGTCGATGTCACAGGTTCTGGTTCCTTGCTGGATTCAACTCTATCTCCCCTCTTGAAAAAATGATCCAGTGATGTCTGGGTAGTAGCTCATTTTTTCTTGAAATAGATGACATGGTAGCCCTGGATTGCATTCTGAACAGCTGCTGCAACCTTTGTGTACTGTTCTACGTTTGGGTCCTGTGCCTTAAAAACTAACAGTCATTCCTCAAATAAAGAAAATCCCCCTGACATTTCCTGCATCGTGAATCTCTTGGGTTCTTCAGTTACTTCTTCCTCTTGTCTTCTCTCTTCATCCTTTCTCTGGGCCTCCAATGCCATCAGGTCTTTGTAAGCTCCTCGTATTGCACAGCAACAGTACTGTAAAGTACACAAAAGCACAACCACCTGTAGAAGCTGCACACACGTGACAATGTATGCCAGACACGTGAACTAACTTACGTGACTGGACATACAAACGCATGTTTTCATCTTTGAAAGTTTGCAACTTGAAGTTTCGTATGTAGGGGACTCACTGTATTTTGTTATAACATGTTATCTAACTGAAAATATTAAAAACATTTTTAATTAACTTAACATCTTAGAGTCATTTCATTAATTCACTCATGCTTTTATTCAGCATCTTTTTCTAAACACCTGTGCTGTACCAGCATTGAGCTAGATCCTGGAAATATGCTGGTAAACCAGAGACAAAGTCTCTGCCCTCATGGAGCACAGCAGAGTCTGGTTATGGAGATAGGAAAAGAAAAATAACTAATAAATGTATAAACTAGAAAATTAAACATTGATGAGCATCTGAAGAAAATAAGCACAGGGCTCTTATAGCACTTAGTTCATTGAAAATTTGTGTGATAAACTCATCAGTTATTCGGTGTCAAGTATGCATAACACATACACATACTCTTTCACTCTCCTAAGAAATCATTATAGTTTGCTTGAACTTTAAACAAAATTCCGTCAAATATGGCTTTTCAATTATGATAGCTTTGCTATTTTAAAAATAATACACAATCACAAGTGAGGTAAAATGGACACAACAAGAAATTTAGTTTCCATTAATAGCCTGTGACAACTGTGAACAACATGGGATACATGTGCCCTTAGGATGAAGCCTAATTCTCCAGCCTTATCTCTCACTGTTCTTCAGTAATCCTTCTCCACCCATGTTCCAGTCTTAGGGAAGTCCTTGCTACTGAACATGTTTTATTTTTTCTTGCCTTTGGCCCTCTGAATGTACCATCTCCCATATTTTCTACATTCCCTACATTTTGTCTCCTTCCCTCCCCCTACAGAGCTATCATGTCTCAATTTAGACTAGTGGTTTTCAAGATGTGGTCCCCAGAAGCATCAGTATTACCTGGTCTTGTTAGAAATGCAAATCTCAAGTTCCATCCCAGACTATGGACTCAGGCACTGTGGGGTGGGACCCAGCAATCTGTGTTTTAACAAACCTTGCAGGTGACTGATGTACATGCCAGCTAACATTTGAGAAAACCTGGTTTAAACTTTTTCTAGAAAGTCTTCCCAAACTCTCCACAGACGAGTGAGTCTGTGTATATAGACTTCTTATGTGTATTTCTAACACAGGGTTGGCCAAACTATAGCCCTCCAGACCAAACCCATCCTGCAGCTTTTTTTTTTTTTGTAATAAGAGTCATTGGAATAAAATCACATCCATTTGCTATGTCTATGGCTCTATTGAGTTACAATTGCAGGAGGCAACAGAGGCTGTATGGCCTCCAAATCCTAATTTATTTTGTATCTGCCCCTTTGCAGAAAAGAAAAATAGGGCTGATTCCTGCTCTAATACTGTAACATAGCACTTATTACACTAAATTATCATTAGTTGTTTACTTACTATTCCTTTATTTCCAGGTACATTTCTGAATTCTGGGATGCATTCACCCTCATGGATCTTACATTCTGGTGGGGGAGGAATAGACAGTGAACAAATAAATATTATTCCCTTATTCAATAACATGATTGGAATTGTATATTGTTCACTATGGTGTCTGGCCCAGTGTCTGGTTCATAGTGGACATTCAATAAATATCTGTTTTTTTCCATTTTTTAAAATTGAAGTATAGTTAACTTACAATGTTGTGTTAGTTTCAGGTGGACAGTAAAATGATTCAGTTCAGTGAATCTTTTCCAGTATAGGTTATTACAAGATACTGAGTATCGTTCCCTATGCTATATACACTAACTCTTTCTTGTTTATCTCTTTTATATACAATTGTGTGTACATGCTAGGTAACCATAAGTTTGTTTTCTATGTCTGTGAGTCTATTTCTGTTTGGTAAATAAGTTCATTTGTATCAATTTTTTAGACTCCTCATATAAGTGATATCATATGATCCTTGTTTGACTTACTGCACTTAATATGATAATCTCTAGGGTAAATATCTATTAATTAAATGAATTGCCAAATGAATGAATGAAAAAATGCCACAGAGTGACAGGAAAGACAGTTCTGTTTGTACATGAGAGTCAGAGTACATGTAACTGACCTGTCTTGGGATTATTTTACTCTTCCCTGTTCATAGCTAATATCCTGAGATTCTACACTCAATGAGTCTCAACCCTCATTTGGTGTTTGATTGCCACAAAAAGTGCTACATACCTCAGATAATATTAAAAAATTTAACTCAGCTTTAAAGTTTTAAAGTAATACATTCTTTTAGGAGAGGAAGCAAGGTTCATATATATATATATATATATATATATATATATATATATATATATATGGCAAGCACAGTGAGTCGTGAGCCATTTCTGCAACTCCAGTAGTTGGGAATGATCACATTCTACCTTACTATGGTATTTTAAGATATAGGCTACAGATATGAAAAATAGTTTGGATCTTGTTTGAGTGGTTCATTATTTAAAGCACCAGGATAGCCTTATGTAAAATAATATTTATCTGTATTGAGAGAGTAGCCATTTTACTTTATGTTGTTTACATCAAGAAGAAATTATGAAAACAACCCCACAACATTGTAAAGAAATTATACTCCAATAAAGATGAAAAAAAGAAGAAATTAATCTCAAGTCACTACCAATTATGTATTAGTCATACTGATGGTAAAAATCCTGATCCAACATATTACTTTGTTCACTGGCAAATTCTATCCAATATGATCAAGTAAGAAAGAACTTTATTTTATTCCATCTGGGGATATATGTATATGTATAGCTGATCACTTTGTTATACAGCAGAAACGAACACACTACTGTAAAGCAATTATACTCTAATAAAGATGTTAAAAAAAACAAATGAAAACTGCTAAAAAAGTGAATCAGGAGCTTTAAGTTAGTGACTTTCAGATGGAAATAAGAAAATCATGAACAGCTGAAGATTTCCCTGCATTTGGAGCTAATTATTAACTCTACCTATGAAGCTAGTATAGATATCAAGCCAGTGAAGGTACCAGATTATTTGTACATTAAAGTACCTATTTTGATTTGTTTTATGATTAAATAAAATTGAGGAGATATCCAATGTGTTTTCCAAGTGACCATTTCTAATTATGTGACTTGATACTCAGCCTATTCACAGAAAAACCCCAGCAGAAAGATATACAGCCCGAAGTTTTGATATTGGACATTGAGCACAAAGTTGTGCATATAAAATGTATAACACAGTGCTTGGCAGATAGTAAACACTCAATAAGTGATGGCCATTGTTACTAACCAGAATCTAAAAATTGACTTTCGAGAGGGACATGTTTTCTGATTCAAAGATGAGAGACAACATCCCAAAGATCTCCTCTCCCTGCAAAAAAAAAAAAAAAAAAAAAAAAAAAAAATTCATGGAAGGGATATCATTTGAAGTAAGTCATAAATAATAGTTAATATCTGAGAGATAGAAATGGGAGAGAGTTCAGAGAAAATGCCAGGCTACATGTACATTTCTGTTGCCCTCTCCTTCCCCTTAGAATTACTCATTGAGTGGAGCAGCATCCAAAGAAAACTGGGTCTGGAAGCAGAGAACAAGGTCTTGCCTTTGTGGAGATCCTGGCAGGAAGCACATACATAGGACTTACCTCTTATCTGGGCCTGCCCAGATCCTGGACACTACAGAGAAGATCTCTTGTTGGACCAGTTAGAGCTTTGTGCTTCCTGAAAAGAAGTTGGTCCATTGAGGTCTATGGAGCACTAAGAAGAAACTAACACCTGCCCATCCACATTTGCTGTAAGAACTTAATGGTCCCTCAGGTCCCTAAGTACCTCCCCCAATGCTGAAGAATTTGGAAGAGTTCTCTTTATCTCTTTTACTAGAAAGAATTAACCATTATAATTTATGGGAGTAGAGGGATTTTCTCCTTTGGACTCAATAGGTGGTCAAAAAACCTCAAGCTGATATATCCCCTGCTCAGAGGGCCAGACACAACATGTCTCCCACAAATTGTGGGATTAGAATAACTTGGGACTGAAAGTAATGGGAGAGGAATACATTATAAAAAGAGTGCCCTTGGAATTGATGCGTAAGCCTTAGTAGAATGTAAAATTTCCGTAGAACCTCCAAACTGACGAGAGGAATGAGATAAAGGTAATTTGATCAAACAAGTAAAAAAAAAAAGTATGGAAAAAAATAAAAGAGAAAACAGCAGTGTATAATAGGGACTTCCTGGGTGGTCCAGTGGTTAAGACTCCATGCTTCCACTACAGAGGGTGTGGGTTCAATCCCTGGTCAGGGAACTAAGATCCCTGTGTGCCATGCAGCATGGCCAAAAAACCCCAATGTATAATGGATAGAGGAATTATTGAACAAATTATGCGGCACCTGTTCTTTGGAAGTTTATACAGCATTAAAGAAAATTAATAAAAACTATATAATTTGAACTGGAGGTAAAATTTCTATGAGGTATTCATGAAGAAAAAAATCAAAATGTAGAGAATTATAATGTGATCATATTTTTATAAAACAAACAATGGAAAATCTAGATGACTATAAGTTTGTGTGTGCAAATATATTTGGATTGTGTATGATTATATGAGCGTGAAGAATAATGTAGACTAATAAAGATTTCTAACATGACTTATGGGGTGAGGGTAGGAAGGGCTTATATTAACAGGAGATAATGTGAGTAAATATGCAGAAAGAGAGGGGGCTGAGGGAGCCAAGAAACATAGGAAAAGCATAATCAACAGTAATTTGATCACACAAATAAAAACAAAAATAGGCTACTGTGAAAAAAAATTCACAAAAATGGAAAAAAAATTATGCAATTAAAATAATACAAGTACATTTATATGTACAGAAGTGGTTTTAAAGGAAAAAATTGGAATGGGCAGAGGTGTACCAGACAAATTAAAAACAAAGAAAGGCAGGAGAAGCAAAGTTGATATTAGACAAGTTAGGAATTTTAGGTTAAATAGGATAAAAAGAACACTGTGTAATAATAAAAAATAAAAGAGTAGTAAAATGCAATTCTTTATGGAAAAGAACAGTAATAAACTTATATTTTCCAAAAACACAGTAGCTGATTATATAAAGACAATTTATTAAACCACAGGAGAATTTGATTAAAAAAATTAAATTAGGATATTTGGATTCACATTTATAGACCATGACAAATCAGGTAAACAAAAAGAAGTTCAGATGGGAAGAAATTGAATAATATAATCACACTTTGTATGTGTGTGTAGGGAGAGAAAAGATAGATAGAGAGAGACAGAGAGACAGAACCTTGCATCTCACAAATAGGAGACAATTTTTTTAATATCCATGGGATATTTTTAAAATCAGTGTTCCACTTGCTGACAAAGAATAAATGAAAACATTTTAAAGTAGAAATTTTACAGATCACATCCTCTGATAGTTAATTTTATAATCTAGAAGTTCTGAAAAATCAACTACTTGGAAATTAAGAAACATTCTCTTAGATAACCCTTAGATGAAGGAGGAATTCAAAAGTGAAATTACAAATTATCTAGAGAGTTATAAAAGGAAAACTCTACATTGAAACCCATGGGACACAGGTAAAAGTATTCTCATAGAAAAATTTACATTTTAAATGGTTTTATTACTAAAGAAGAAAGACAAAAAGTATGGAAAGTTGGTATTAATCTTGAGAAATTAGACAAAACAAAGAATATGCTAAAACAAAGCAGTAGAAGGAATACATAAAAGTAGAATCTGAAGAAATGAAGTAGAAAATAACAAATAAATAAGAAAAAATAAACCTGAAAACTATTTCTTTAAAATATCAGTAATATAGATTATGAGCTGAATTAAGCAAAAAAGGGAAGCAAAAATGAATTATATCTCCATTTTCATTTCCTTCATTAGGAAAATCCTAAATAAAAATGGAGATATAATCTAGATACAAATGAGATTTAAATAATTATAATCAAATACTCTAAACTTTTGAAAACCTAGATTACATACATGTTTTCTAAGAAAAAAGATAAATTACCAACATTGACTCATGAATAAGCAGAAAACTTGGGATACCAATTATTGTAAAATAGATTGGAGAGGAGATTTAAAACATATCACTAAACAAGGAACCATGATTAGAGAGTTGCAAAGATTAATTTTATCCAATCTTTAGACAAGAGATAGTTCTAATTTATTTAAATTATAGACCATAAGAAAATGGGAGAAGTTTTCTAAATTCATTATAAAAAGACAATATGATATTAATATCAAAACATGATAAAATGTGTACAAAGAAGGAAAATATAGTTCAATGATAGTTTAAATTATAGATGTAAATAAAATATTATCAGTTGGAGTTCAGCAGTGAGGTATTCATAGATAGGATTCCAGGAATATAAGAGTGAGTACAAAATCAGGAAATTTAACACATTTTATGACACATGATGTTAATGAATATAAATGAATATAGTCCTAGATGCTGAAAGTTATTTGATGAAATTCAGCAGATATTCTTAATAAACCCTGACTAAAATAAGAAAGAAAAGAAACTTTCTTAGGATATCCTGTCTTAGGATAGCATAGTTTTCACTTGTAAACAATGAGAAGCTCACTTTGACGATTATTATTTAACTTTAAAAAATACATTCTAGAAAATGCAGTAAGAAAAGAACATTACTGATTATTTAATGTTTTCTGTATATAAGTTCATTGTACCATTTTTTTTTTTTAGATTTCAGATATAAGTGACATCATATGATATTTGTCTTTCTCTTCCTGGCTTACTTCACTTAGTATGGTAATCTATAGATCCATCCATGTTGCTGTAAATGGCAGTATTTCATTCTTTTTATGGCTAAGTAATATTCCATTGCATATACATACCACATCTTCTTTATCCATTCCTCTATTGATGGAAATTTAGGTTGCTTCCATGTCTTGGCTATTGTAAATAGTGCTGCTATGAAAATTAGGGTGCATGTATTTTTTTAAATTATGGTTTCTCTTGATATACTCCCAGGAAAGGGATTGCTGGATCATATGGTAGCTCTACTTTTAGTTTTTTTAAGGAACCTCCATACTGTTCTCCATAGTGGCTATGGAGAAAAATTTACACTCCCACCAACAGTGTAGGAGGGTTCGTTTTATGCAAAAATCCTCAACAAAATACTAGCAAACCAAATCCAACAATACATTAAAAGGATCATACACTATGATCAAGTGGGATTTATCCCAGGGATGCAAGGATTTTTTACTATCCACAAGTCAATCAGTGTGATACACCACATTAACAAATTGAAGAATGAAAACCATATGATCATCTCAATAGATGCAGAAAATCTTTTGATAACATTCAACATCCATTTATGATAAAAACTCTCCAGAAAGTGGGCACAGAGGGAACCTACCCCAACATAATAAAGCCCATGTATGACAAACCCACAGCTAACATCATACCCAATGGTGAAAAGCTGAAAGTTCCTCTAAGATCAGGAACAAGACAAATATGTCCAGTGCAAAACTTCTTAAATGACAAAGTCAGAGAAAATTCTCCTTGCTCCCATTCTCCCTACTACACTTGTGTTAAGTGTTATATTCATAAGAATTTACCAGAAATTTAACAAATAGATTAAAAAGTCATATTTTATGACTGTCATTTTCAGACTAACTCATATGTATGCATGGTCAACATTTGTGTCACTCAAGAGACAATAGGCTTTGAGGGAGCTAAGGCACTATAGGAAATTCACTTGACAACAGACTTCTCTTGCCGTATTCAAAACGGAAAGCGTTCTAAACCTCATCGCATGCTCCTCCACATTCCCTTACAATGTAATTTCATCCTTGTTCGTTTTAAATATTATTGAAGGGAATTGAAACTGACAAGCCTCTTTGGTAATAGTTTAGGAAACTAGATTAAACATGCATTGATTTGCAAATGAAAATTCATGCGGCACTTCAAAGTAACTCATTCAAAAATCTTAAAACTAATAAATGTGGTCCAGACATATAAATCCTCCAAATCATACATTCTATGCTTTAACATATGAAGAGATCATAGTATGGGGTATCTTACAAATAACAAAAATGAATTTTTTTTCTTATGTTAAAAATCAGGTTTGGTCATATGCTTTCACTGAGCTGAGGAGGGGAGAGAGAGTGATGGGGGACTATTCAACATAAATTGGGCATTTGTGTAGCAACTATACTAATAGATTGAGGTTTTTTAGTCTTCACTCTTACACATATTTAAATAAATTACAAATACACACAATGTTTCAAAGGGATTTGAGTATTGTTTTCATAGTGACTGAATTGACTTCAGGGTGTATTTTAGTCACTGGAAGAAGGTGGGTAAATATTTTAAAGTAGCAGTTCAAACTTTTATAATCCTTGTTTTATTTTTAAAAACTCTGATTTCAGATGGCTGATTCCTTTTATTAAAAAATAAGAAAAATATTGGTTATTTGTTATTGATACCTGCCCCCCCATTGGGCTGCACCCCTCAGGCTTACAAGGCCTGTACTTGCCCAGCTTCAAGATCAAAGAAACAGTCCAGTGTCGGTGACAGAAGCAAGGTCCTGGAGCGACACTGCAGAGCGTGCAGTGGATGGCAGGCAGGACAAGGTCATGGCGTCAGTCTTCACTCCCGGGGGCTGGGGGTGGTAGGGGGGAAGTTGCCAGTTATAGGGGGAATTGACTTCAGGTTGGCTCATTGGTTACCAGGGAAACCAGCAGAGGGGCACACCCCTCACCACCCCGTTGATAATCTCTCCAGGTGGAAATATTCTGATCTAAAGGTTAGAACAATCACTAGCTGGGGCCTGGGGCAAGTATGTAGGACGGTCAGTCAGGTGAGGGTGTAGGTGAAGCAGGCACTGGTTGAGCAGGGGATGTACAGAGAGCAAGAGAACAGTCATCAAGAGGGAAGAGATATGGGAACATATATATATGTATAACTGATTCCCTTTGTTATAAAGCAGAAACTAACACACCATTGTAAAGCAATTATACCCCAATAAAGATGTTAAAAAAAAAAAAGAGAACAGTCATCTTGTGTGGTCTGACCATACACTCCCCAACCTTGGCAAGATTATAATCCTCAAAAACTTTCAATTATCATTATATTTGAGTGGATCACACACTAACAATTACATTGATATCAAAATTGGCATTAAGATTCTAAAATATATACATGTGAAAATACTATGGAAGTCAGTTATACAGGAAGAAATGATATTTAATAAGTTTATATACTTGTTTATTCATTTATTTAGCAAATACAAATTAAACATTTATTAAAAAACAAATCCAGGATCCCACCAGGTGTTGGAGATACAATGATTAAACAAAACAGACTCATTTCCTGCTCTAATGAAACTTAAAATATCAGGTTAGGAAATTGACGATTATAATATAGTAAGATAATTGATAAGTTTTGAGCTACACAAGATGAATTTTGTAGTCTCTACTGTTGAGTCCATTAAAAAAATGTTAGGCTCCTATTTTGTGTATGTCATTTTTATTAAATATTTATTATGGAGATGAGGAAAAAAGTCATTTGTGGTAGATTGCATTTTCTAAAAATGTTCACAGCAATATTTCTGGTCTCACATGCTCTTATAATCCTTGTCACACCAACAATCAGGACAAGGAGTCTATTTTCTATCCCTTTCAACTTGGAAGGGGTTGTATATGCTTTGACCAAAAGAGTATAGCGGATATGATACTACATAACTTCTAAGACTAGATCTAAAAATTATACAGCTTCTCCCTGCCTCTCTCTTAAGATATTCACCACTGGAACATAACCACCATATTGTAAGGAAGCCCAAGTTAAAACGAAGGTTGTGTCTTCATATTTCTGTTGATAGCCCCAATGGAGGTCTCAGCGGATAGCCCGTACCACCTGTGAGATGTGTGAGTGAGCAAGCCTTCAGATACCTATAGGCCTCAGTCTTTAATTTGCCTCAGCTGAGTGGAATCAAGACCAGCCATTACTTCCTGAAGGGCACATTTGTGAACAAAATAAATGCTTTAGATGTTTTAAGCCATTAAGTTTGAGATTTTTTAAATGCAGAAATAGATAGTTGAAGAAAAAGTCTCTATATCTAAACTTTGGTTCATTTCAGTAAAGTAATTATTACAGTACTATATAGTAAGAAAACTACATTGGAAATTGACCACTAGTTCTTGCCTATATTTCTCTATTTCCCCAAATTCATTTCCTTTTACTCATATGCACTGTTTATATTTCCAGTCAAATATAACTTTTACCTTTTACCTTTTACTCATTCATTCCAGAGACATTTATCGAACATGTACTATGTCCTAGGCATTTTTCCTAGGTACTAGTTCTCACTGGACACACTATGCTCCTTCACAGCTCTATACCTGTTCTATCAGAATATCTTTCTTTACCTTCTCTGACATACTTCAACTCCCCTTTCCATAACCAGTTCAGATATCACATCTACTGTGCAGCCTTTCCTCACTCCACTGGTAGTAGCTGTATCTTTGTCTTGTTTTCAGATCACTATGCATATGTCTGTTATAGCTCTTACACACAACTATGATTCTAAATTTTAGTCTAACTCCTTACTAGATCTTAAATCTCTGGAGGTCAAGAAAAATGTGTTTTTAATCTATGAATCTCCTGCACTCTGTACCACAGTATCAGCAACATATTAGTTTCATAATACATGATGGTTGAATATTGTTAAAATATAGTTAAGTATTGATTAAGCACTGGCATTTTAAAAACTATTTTAGGTACTCTATGAGAGTACCATTATACACATTATAATAACAATTATGTCTTTAGCTAGTGGAAGTACTGAGCTGAGATAATCAACAAATTTCATGTATGTCACCATAAGTTGGTCAAGTAGTCATAGCTTTTGTCCACAACTAGCCTTAGATGATTTTAACAACCTGAAAGAAGATTAAAGATTTTATTGTCTATTTCTATACTCCAAATATGTTTAGCTCTCAGATAGCTCTAACATAATCTCATAAGAAAGAATTTTTATTAACCTATTGAGCTGCCGCATTGAGTAAAAGGCCCACTTTATGTACAACTAAGATATATTTTTCATGACGTGTTCAGAACATTTTCTGCTTAACAGGATGTTTCATCCAAATAAATTTGTGTGATTGTTAACGGTACTTTTCTTTTTAATCATAAAAGCCTTCCGTATTAGGAACTGAACTGTTATCATTTACTGAGCTACAGTTCACTGGAGCCAAGACAGAGATAGAAGGCCTCTCTTTGATCTTTCCCATTTCAAAGCTCAAATGGAGGTACCTTATGTACTTTTTAGTTACTTACATTTTAACAGGGTTCATTAAGAAATAATGCCATAAAATCAATTATGTTAGAGTTTCAGCATTGTGAACATGACCATTACCAGATATATAGGAAACTTGAAGGCTCTTTAGGGAAAGTTTCCTACATTATGAATGCTGCTTGGATTGACACCTCTGAGAAAGAGAAAGAAAAAGTAAATAAAATGACTAATTAGGACTTGCAAAAGAGCCTAATTATGTGGAATGAATCAAATGGCGCCCTTGACAGTCAGAAAAAGTCTTTTTCTCAAAGTCATTGCAGATGTATATTTTAACAGAACAATAAGTGGTTAATTGGGCGAAAGATTTTTTTTTTTTTTGCGGTACACGGGCCTCTCACTGCTGTGGCCTCTCCCGCTGCGGAGCACAGGCTCCGGACGCGCAGGCTCAGCGGCCATGGCTCACGGGCCCAGCCGCTCCGCGGCATGCGGGATCCTCCCGGACTGGGGCACGAACCCGTGTCCCCTGCATCGGCAGGCGGACTCTCAACCACTGCACCACCAGGGAAGCCCTGGGTGAAAGATTTTGATGACTCTTTCATGGTCTAGTTTCACATGTCTTAAGTTATCTCAGAAATACTTTGGGAATATTATAAATAAACACAAAGCTATCTCACTGAGAAGACAGTTGTAAGAAATATGGCATTTTTCATAAGTAAAAATTTTACACAGACTGAATTTATCCCCAAGTAGTATAGGTACCCATGCACTGTGACATTAGGAACTCTGATAATGGCTCTTACTGTTTCCCAAATTTGCACACTCCAATTTAATATTCTCTGGTGGCTGAATTTTTTTTTAATAAGAAAGATTATTCTATTTCATTCCTGATACTAAGATTGAAAATGTGAATATTCTAGGGCAAATAAACGGATGTCTGTCGTTCTTATGAAGTTGCAAGTGGCTAATAGAATCTTTCTTTTTAGAAACCGATTGTGATAGAGTGAACCGTGGACTTTGGAAAAGAAAGAGGAGCTCTTACTTATAGAAAAGTTTTCCTATTTTATCATTCTGCCTAGGACCAACTCCATCCCCAAATAATTGAAACTTATCCATTTAAACAGTGGGTTGTATTTTATTTGTCATAGAAACATATCTAAAAATGTATTGTGCATTTCTTTGATTTATTAAAGAGAGAATACTGCACAGAATATAAACGTTCTTCAGGACCCAGAGTCATTATTTTGTTTGTCCTGAAATTTTGCTAGATTGCTGTATTGTGTCATAATTCTGTTGTCTGGCTTTTAATGGCAGCCATCCCATCTCAGTGCTGCTGGTTTTAGCAGCAACTTCTCCACACTTCTCTATCCTTCATTATTTCTCATATACTCTAAGCTCTATAACTTTAGAGTCATAAAGTCCTAGGTTTCAGTTCTGAATACAATATTTAGTAGTGGTTACTTGACCTCTTTAAGTTTTGTTTGGCCGGGGCGTGGTGCTAATGGTAGTACTTCCTGCAGGGACTATGGTGAGAACCTAACTAAAAATGCACATGAAACCTAAAGCTTTTAGCTATAACTTGTTTAGCTGTCTGTGGTAGCTTAGAGACAACAAAGTATACCAAATGAAACAAAGTCTCCAAGCTTATTAAGTAAGCAACTCGAATTTTAAATATAATTTTGAAGTCATAAACATCTTTCCAGAGGGCACATCAATTCCTTTTCCCTGTCACAGAATGTTCTTAGGAAGTTAGAGGTACTTTCCACTAATATTTAAATTTAAATGGTGTTTAGGAGAGAGAGGATTATAGAAGTTGCTTGCCAGAAAAATGGGTAGAATTGTATTTTTACACAATAAAATCAAAGAATAATGTATAAGATTTCATTCAATGTATAACTATTACTTAAGATGCATCATTTGTCTCTCTAACTATAGCATAGTCACATGATGTTACCGCCTGAGTTTTGTTATTGCATTAGTATCATATACCCAACTTTGTGCTGTTTACAAAAATGAGAGGTGTACAACCAAGTGTGAGTAATATTAGGGTAGAGGGAAAAAAATGAAGTGTGGAAGGGAACTTCTCTTGCTTTAGATATCATGGGTTTGCCCCTCCGTTTGAGTCCGAGGAAATACCCTAGGAATTTGCATTCCAAAGCATCATTTCCTAGATGAAGGACTTTGGGAACCTAAAGTGAATTTTTAAAGGGTCAGTGTTTAGTTGCTTATGGCCTGCCTTTCCTTCCTCACACAGTTATTACTGACATTCAGCATAGTCATGGAGAATATCCAATTAAGAGTCCTGCTTGGCAAGTCACCTTTAAATTCTTATGCTTTATTTGTCCCCTAGCATCTATTTGGAGTGCCACCATCTTGGAACATTGAAGGTATATGATCTTTATTATAATGGCCACTCTCCAAGGAAATAAATATTCTAAAATAAAAGGCAGACCAGTGTGACAAAAAGTATCTGGACTTCTGCCCTCCCATCAGATCACTACACATAATCTTCAGGGCTTGTCTTTTCCTGACCTTTATTTTCCAGTTGGGACGTGTGAAGAACAATGGCATATTTATAACTCAATTACTTGGGGCTCTTTCAGCCTGAAGGTTCTCATACCTAATGATTTTGGCACCTTATGTGGAGTCAATTAGAGTTTGAGGGGAGGAATTGATATTGACTGAATCAGAGTTCATCTACTATGGCTTAGGAGTAAATTAGAGAATGAGTTCTACACTTTGTTCTAGGATCAGATCTTCTTGAATGGAAAGTTCCCAGGTGGTTCAGAGGGCAGCGTTGGCAGTACAACTGGCTTTTGAGAGTTACACTTGACAGAATTAAAATAACTAAGGGTAACTGGCATTTTGTTAAAATATCATAGGGAATCAGAGAACCAAGGTGATGAGAAATTTTCTTGCTTGTTTTGAATCCTAATAAGAAAGAAGCATCTTTCTTCTAAGGCTTTCCACAGAGACCTCTTGAAAAAAATAAATGATTCCTTTCCAGACAGTGCTATTTTGTCTGAAGAGATTAGAAAATTTAAGTTATGGTCTTATCTTTAAAAATATAAGATTTTGCTTTTAAGAGAGAAGAAAAGTGGTAGATGTTAGATACTGACAGCTTCTGGGCATATTCAGATGTAAGTTTTAAAGACATTTGGTTAGAAACTCTGTCCTTAAGTCTGCTGCTATTTGATTTGACAAGATATTGACCAAAATGACTCCTGATTCATCATAATTGAATAATTGAATACGAGTAGCTCATTAAAGCAGTTAAAGCTCATTTTCTCTGAAGTCATTCTTTGTCCTTTCCTTTCATCCCCAAAGCTGATGATTATCACGAGTCCAAATCTTAGAATTATTCTACAAGTTGAATAATCTTGGCACAAATACTGCCAAGCAGCTTAGGGCCCATTTTAAACCTTCGGAGATACTATGCAGTTTAGATTGCTATTTTAACACCAAACATCATAACAGAGAATACTCATAAGATAGCAAAAATACTATTATTGAGGATTGAGTTTGCTGAAGAAATTGGAAGTAAAGAATGAAGAAATACAAGCAGAATTGACCAGAGAATATCTATTTTAAATGGGCAGTTTGTTTTAGCAATTTGGCTTTGTATATAATGCTCAGTAATTTCATGTATAACCGGAGAGTTATGCTAGTATTTTGTTATTGTTATCAGTAGAGAAGACCAAATATGCCTACTTTTATAATATTGCTTTGTGGTGTCACCATTACAAATTCCTATGGTCATTAATTTTGTTGACTTTCCTTAGGATTAAACTGATGTCCCCATATATATCTTGGGGGAAAAAAAATCTTCTGGCTCACTTGTTTAGAAGTAGAGAAAAATCAACAGAATATGTTCAAAGACTAGCCACAGTGGAGATACCAAAGAAATGGTACTTGAGGAACTAATTTGGGTGACAAGACACACAATCATCAAAGATGACTAGTAATAATAATTGTATGAAAAGAATGATACAACTCATATGTTGTAGTTTTTGAGAAGTTTAGCAAAAGGAATGAACACAATGGGCTGGGCTAGTCAGGAATGTTATTACAGAAGTGGAGTTTCACTGTATAGAAGTAGATAATATACAGGGGAAGAAATAAGTGACATTCTAGAAAATAAGCTGTGGGAAGGACAGAGGCAGGAATGTTCAAGGGATGTACTATGGTTGAAATGTACATTTTACACTGGGATTGAAGAGGAAAATGTTGAAAAAGTAAGGGGATCAGATAGCAGAAGGACTGTGCTAGTTTTTGAGAGCTGCCATAGCAAAATATCACAGATGGGGTGACTTAAACAACAGAAAACTATTTTTCACAGTTCTGAAGGCTAGAAGTCCAAGAAAGAGGTGTTGTGACAGGTTTGGTTTCTTCTGAGGCCTTTTTCCTTGGCTCTCAACTGGCCATGTCTTCACATGATCTTTCCTCTTTGTGCACACATCCCTGGTGACTCTTCTTGTTTGTTCAAATTTCCTCTTCTTATTGAATTTAATTTAATTTATTTTTTTATACAGCAGGTTCTTATTAGTCATCCATTTTATACCCATGAGTGTATACATGTCAATCCCAGTCTCCCAATTCATCCTCCCCCGCATCCCAATCCCCTGCCACTTTCCCCCCCTTTACTGTCCATACATTTGTTCTCTACATATGTGTATCAATTTCTGCCCTGCAAACCGGTTCATCTGTACCATTTTTCTAGGTTGCACATATATGCGTTAATATATGATATTTGTTTTTCTATTTCTTACTTCACTCTGTATGACAGTCTCTAGATCCATCGACGTCTCTACAAATGACCCAATTTAGTTCCTTTTTATGGCTGAGTAATATTCCATTGTATATATGTACCACATCTTCTTTATCCATTAGTCTGTTGATGGGCATTTAGGTTGCTTCCATGATCTGGCTATTGTAAATAGTGCTGCAGTGAACATTGGGGTGCATGTGTCTTTTAGAAGTATGGTTTTTGCTGGGTATATGCCCAGTAGTAGGACTGCTGGGTCATATGGTAATTCTATTTTTAGATTTTTAAGAAACCTCCATACTGTTCTCCACAGTGGCTGTATCAATTTACATTCCCACCAACAGTGCAAGAGGGTTCACTTTGCTCCACACCCTCTCCAGCATTTATTATTTCTAGATTTTTTGATGATGGCCATTCTGACTGGTGTGAGGTGATACCTCATTGTAGTTTTGATTTGCATTTCTCTAATAATTAGTGATGTTGGCCAGCTTTTCATGTACTTCTTGGCCATCTTTATGTCATCTTTGGAGAAATGTCTATTTAGGTCTTCTGCCCATTTTTGGATTGGGTTGCTTGTTTCTTTAATATTGAGCTGCATGAGCTGTTTAAATATTTTGGAGATTAATCCTTTGTCCGTTGATTCATTGGCAAATATTTTATCACATTTTCTATGGTTTCCTTTGCTATGTAAAAGCTTTTAGTATCATTAGATCCCATTTGTTTATTTTTGTTCTTATTTCCATTATTCTAGGAGGTGGATCAAAAAAGATCTTGCTGTGATTTATGTCAAAGAGTGCTCTTCCTATGTTTTCCTCTAAAAGTTTTATAGTGTCTGGTCTTATATTTAGGTGTCTAATCCATTTTGAGTTTATTTTTGTGTATGGTGTTAGGGAGTGTTCTAATTTCATTCCCTTACCCGTAGCTGTCCAGTTTTCCAGCACCACTTATTGAAGAGACTGTCTTTTCTCCATTGTATATCCTTGCCTCCTTTGTCATAGATTAGTTTATCCTAGGTGCCTGGATTTGTCTCTGGGCGTTCTATCTTGTTCCGTTGATCTATGTTTCTGTTTTTGTGCCAGTAGCATATTGTCTTGATTACTGTAGCTTTGTAGTATAGTCTGAAGTCAGGGAGTCTGATTCCTCCAGCTCTGTTTTTTTCCCTCAAGACTGCTTTGGCTATTCGGGGTCTTTTGTGTCTCCATATAAATTTTAAGATTTTTTTGT
Organism: Delphinus delphis; assembly: GCF_949987515.2. Classification (NCBI taxonomy): domain Eukaryota; kingdom Metazoa; phylum Chordata; class Mammalia; order Artiodactyla; family Delphinidae; genus Delphinus; species Delphinus delphis. Next base: position 44,287,529 of record NC_082690.1, on the reverse strand, counting down.
CCTAGTTCCATAAAAAATGCCATTGGTATTTTGATAGGGATTGCATTGAATCTGTAGATTGCTTTGTGTAGTATGGTCATTTTCACAATATTGATTCCTCCAATCCAAGAACATGGTATATCTCTCCATCTGTTGGTATCATCTTTAATTTCTTTCATCAGTGTCTTATAGTTTTCTGCATACAGGTCTTTTGTCTCCCTAGGTAGGTTTATTCCTAGGTATTTTATTCTTTTTGTTGCAATGGTAAAAGGGAGTGTTTCTTTAATTTCTCTTTCAGATTTTTCATCATTAGTGTATAGGAATGCAAGAGATTTATGTGCATTAATTTTGTATCCTGCAAATTTACCAGATTCTTTGATTAGCTCTAGTAGTTTTCTGGTAGCATCTTTAGGATTCTCTATGTATAGTATCATGTCATCTGCAAACAGTGACAGTTTTACTTCTTCTTTTCCAATTTGTATTTCTTTTGTTTCTTTTTCTTCTGTGATTGCCGTGGTTAGGACTTCCAAAACTATGTTGAATAATAAGGTGAGAGTGGGCAACCTTGTCTTGTTCCTGATCTTAGAGGAAATGCTTTCAATTTTTCACCATTGAGAATGATGTTTGCTGTGGGTTTGTTGTATATGGCATTTATTATGTTGAGGTAGGTTCACTTTATGCCCACTTTCTGGAGAGTTTTTATCATGAATTGTTGTTGAATTTTGTCAGAAGCTTTTTCTGCATCTATTGTGATGAGCATGTGGTTTTTCTTCTTCAATTTGTTAATATGGTGTATCACATTGATTGATTTGCATATATTGAAGAAACCTTGTATCCCTGGGATAAATCCCACTTGATCATGGTGTATGATCAGTTTAATGTGTTGTTGGATTCTTTTTGCTAGTATTTTGTAGAAGAATTTTGCATCTGTATTCATCAGTGATATTGATGTGTAATTTTCTTTTTTTGTAGTATCTTTGTCTGGTTTTGGTATCAGGATGATGGTGGCCTCATAGAATGAGTTTGGGAATGTTCCTTCCTCTGCAATTTTCAGAAGAGCTTGAGAAGGATGGGTATCACCTGTTCTCTAAATATTTGATAGGATTCACCTGTGAAGCCATCTGGTCCTGGACTTTTGTTTGTTGGAAGATTTTTAATCACAGTTTCAATTTGATTTCTTGTGATTTGTCTGTTCATATTTTCTATTCTTCCTGGTTCAGTTTTGGGAGGTTATACCTTTCTAAGAATTTGTCAGTTTCTTCCAGGTCATCCATTTTATTGGCATAGAGTTGCTTGTGGTAGTCTCTTTGGATGCTTTGTACTTCTGCGGTGTCTATTGTAAGTTCTCATTTTTCATTTCTAATTTTATTGATTTGAGTCCTCTCCATCTTTTTCTCGATGAGTCTGGCTAATGGTTTATCAGTTTTATCTTCTCAGAGAACCACCTTTAGTTTTATTGATCTTTGCTACTGTTTTCTTTGTTTCTATTTCATTTATTTCTCCTCTGATCTTTATGATTTCTTTCCTTCTGCTAACTTTGGGTTTTGTTTGTTATTCAGTCTCTAGTTTCTTTAGGTGTAAGGTTAGATTGTTTATTTGAGATTTTTCTTGTTTCTTGAGGTAGGCTTGTATAGCTATAAACTTCCCTCTTAGAACTGCTTTTGCTGTATCCCATAGGTTTTGGATCATCATGTTTTCATTGTCATTTGTCTCTAGGTATTTTTTCATTTCCCCTTTGATTTCTTCAGTGATGCCTTGGTTATTTAGTAACATATTGTTTACCTCTATGATTTTTGTGTTTTTACAGTTTTTTTCTTCCCTGTGATTGATTTCTAATCTCACAGCATTGTGGTCTGAAAAGATGCCTTGACATTATTTCAATTTTCTTAAATTTCCTGAGGCTTGATTTGTGACCCAAGATGTGATCTATCCTGGAGAATGTTCCATGTGCACTTGAGAAGCAAGTGTAATCTGCTGTTTTTGGATGGAATGTCCTATAAATATCAATTAAATCTATCTGGTCTATTGTGCCATTTAAAGCTCATGTTTCCCTATTAATTTTCTGTTTGGATGATCTATCCATTGGTGTAAATGAGATGTTAAAGTCTCCCAACATATTGTGTCACAGTCAATTTCCTCTTTTATAAATGTGAGCAGTTGCCATATGTATTGGTGTGCTCCTATGTTGGGTGCACATATATTTATAATTGTTACATCTTCTTCTTGGATTGATCCCTTGATCATTATGTAGCGTCCTTCCTTGTCTCTTGTAACATTCTTTATTTTAAAGTCTATTTCATCTGATATGTGTATTGCTACTCCAGCTTTCTTTTAATTTCCATTTGCATGGAATACCTTTTTCCATCCCCTCACTTTCAGTCTTTATGTGGTCCTAGGTCTGAAGTAGGTCTCTTGGAGACAGCATATATATGGATCTTGTTTTTGTATCCATCTAGCGAGTCTGTGTCTTTTTGTTGGAGCATTTAATCCATTCACGTTTAAGGTAATTATTGATATGTATGTTCCTATTACCATTTTCTTAATCATTTTGGTTTGTTTTTGTAGGTCTTTTTCTTCTCTTGTGTTTCCCACTTAGAGAAGTTACTTTAGCATTTGTTGTAGAGCTTGTTTGGTGGTGCTGAATTCTCTTAGCTTTTGCTTGTCTGTAAAGCTTTTGATTTCTCCATCAAATCTGAATGAGATCCTTGATGGGTAGAGTAATCTTGGTTGTAGGTTTTTCCCTTTCATCACTCAAAGTATACCATGCCACTCCCTTCTGACTTGTAGAGTTTTTGCTGAGAAATCAGCTGTTAACCTTATGGGAGTTCCCTTGTATGTTATTTGTCATTTTTCTCTTGTTGCTTTCAATAATTTTTCTTTGTCCTTAATTTTTGCCAATTTGATTACTATGTGTCTCGGCGTGGTTCTCCTTGGGTTTATCCTGTATGAGACTCTCTGTGCTTCCTGGACTTGGGTGGCTATTTCCTTTCCCATGTTAGGGAAGTTTTTGACTATAATCTCTTCAAATATTTTCTCGGGTCCTTTCTCTCTCTCTTCTCCTTCTGGGACCTGTAAAACGCAACTGTTGTTGCATTTAATGTGGTACAAGAGGTCTCTTATGCTGTCTTCATTTTTTTTGATTCTTTTTTCTTTATTCTGTTCTGCAGCTGTGAATTCCACCATTTTGTCTTCCAGGTCACTTATCTGTTCTTCTGCCTCAATTATTCTGTTATTGATTCCTTCTAGTGTATTTTTCATTTCAATTATTGTGTTATCTCTGTTTGTTCTTTAATTCTTCTAGGTCTTTGTTAAAGATTTATTGCATCTTCTCGATCTTTACCTCTATTCTTTTTCTGAGGTCCTGGATCATATTCACTATCATTCTGAATTCTTTTTCTGGAAGGTTGCCTGTCTCCACTTCATTTAGTTTTTTCCCTGGGGTTTTATCTTGTTCCTTCATCTGATACATACCCTTCTGCCTTTCATCTTGTCTATCTTTCTATGAATGCAGTTTTTGTTCCACAGGCTGCAGGATTGTAGTTCTTCTTGCTTCTGCTGTCTGCCCTCTGGTGCATGAGGCTATATAAGAGGCTTGTGCAGGTTTCCTGATTGGGGGGGGGGGGACTGGTGGTGGGTAGAACTGGCTGTTTCTCTGGTGGGCAGAGCTCAGTAAAACTTTAATCCACTTGCTTGCTGATGGGTTGGGCTGGGTTCCCTCCCTGTTGGTTTTTTGGCCTGAGTCGACACAAAACTGGAGCCTACCTGGGCTCTTTGCTGGGGTTAATGGTGGATTCTGGGAGGGCTCATACCAAGAAGTACTTCCCAGAACTTCTTCTGTCAGTGTCCTTGTCCTCATGGTGAGACAGAGCCAACCCCCGCCTCTGCAGGAGATCCCTCAACACTAGCAGGTAGGTCTGGTTCAGTCTCTATGGAGTCACTGCTCCTTTCCCTGGGTCCCGATGTACACACTTCTTTGTTTGTGCCCTCCAAGAGTGGAGTCCCTGTTTTACCCAGTCCTGTTGAAATCCTGCAATCAAATCCCACTAGCCTTCAAAGTGTGATTCTCTAGGAATTCCTCCTCCTGTTGCTGGACCCCCAGGTTGGTAAGCCTGACGTGGGGCTCAGAACCTTCACTCCAGTGGCTGGATTTCTGTGGTATAAGTATTCTCCAGTTTGTGAGTCACCCACCCAGCAGTTACGGGGTTTGATTTTATTGTGATTGCGCCCTTCCTACCATCTCATTGTGACTTCTCCTTTGTCTTTGGATGTGGGGTATCTTTTTTGGTGAGTTCCAGTGTCTTCCTGTCAATGATTGTTCAGCAGTTAGTTGTGATTCCAGTGTTCTCACAAGATGGAGTGAGAGCACGTCACCCTAATCTGCCATCTTGAACAAAACTCCTCTTCTTCTTATTAAGGACACCAGACAAATTGCATTAGGTCTCACTCTATCAGCCTCTTTTAACTTAATCACCTCTTTAAAGGCTCTATTTCTAAATATAGTTACATTCTGATGTATTAGGTGTTAGGGCTTCAACACGCAAACTTTGGAGGGCCACAATTCAGATACTTGCATGTCATCTTGAGGGGAAGGTTTCAAAGAGAGAGCAGTAGTGGCATGGGATCCAGTTCTGACTGAGTGATTTGTTTTCTGTGTGCCCCTGAGTGGGTTGTGAAACAGTTTTTGTCCTACACACAAAACGGAGTTGAACTAAAGAATCTCAAAGGTCTTCCTAACTAAAATTCTATATCTGGGGGAAATTCCTAATTGATAATAGATCATATAGTCATAAGTTAATTGATGTCATAAATCAGCTTATTTACAGTCAATTAGACCAAACATAGCCTTCAGATAAGCATTTCTCAAACTCTTCCTAGGACCAGTGGTGTCTCATAAGACACTAAAAGATATTGCTCAAAAAGTATTCTGAGTTTATAAAATTCAGGAAATTTTGGAAATTATTTTGACTGTAGGAGTTTGAACTTTTAGGTAAGCCAAGGCATATTCTGGTGTGGAAGCTATATAAAGAACCCTGGGGCAAGTACACTCTCCTTTTTTCCTAATGGAAAAATATCTCATCAATATCCTCCACTATTACCTCCCAGTTTGTACAACACATATAAGGAACAACATCAAAGTTATTTTATTAGAATAGTTAAGCTTATTCTTTACAGCCTTTTTTTCCTCCACTCTTTTATGGAAAAATCATTTTCTGAGGACATTCTAAACAATCTGCAAGTGATCATCATAAGTACATTTAAAAGTTATTCAAATGAAATTGAAGTAATCAAGTCAGGATCAAGGAGACAGGAATCCAAGAGAGAATAGAATACTCCAGCTGCTTTAATTCTCTTGATTTTATAAACAGTATAAGACCTCATTTTTAAAGTCATGTGACAGCAGGAAGAACACAGAGAAGCATCACCACTGGGCTTCAAGGGCTCCCACATAATCTTTGTTTGTCACTTGCTCTCTCCTGGCAGGTGGGAGGGGGTGGGGACGGGACTGAGGCAAACCACTTCTGAACCCATAGGAGGCTGAGAACTCTAATTATGCTGCTTCCTGAGCTCCCTTTCCCCCTTTCCTTGGGAATTTGAAAGGCAGGAAGACATAGAGTTTGAGTTGATTTATCCACAGTTAGTTCTGGAGTTAGTCAATGAGAGCTGGGTTTAAAAAGAAAGGGCCTAATTCCTTTTTATTGAGTTCAGGGAGCACCACACGTGAGAGACAGTCTGCAGCAATTTCTAAGTTTATTTGACTATGTCCTTCTCCGTGTGTGTGTGTGTGTGTGTGTGTGTGTGGAGGAAGAGGGAGGGAGAGAGAGAGAGAGAGAGAGAGAGAGAGAGAGAGAGAGAGAGAGAGAAAGTATCTCTTTTTTTCCCATAGACTTTATTTTGTAGAGCAGTTTTAGGTTTGCTGCAATATTGAATGGAAAATACAGAGAGTTCCCACATACTCCTTATCCTCACACATCCACACATGCACAGCTTCTCACGATCAACTTTTACCACTAGTGTAGTGCTTTTGTTACGATCAATGAACCTGCAATGCCACATCATCATCACCCAAAGTCCATAGTTTACATTAGGGTTCACTCTTGATGTTGTGTATTTTATGGGTTTTGACAAATGTGTAATGACATGTATCCATCATGATAGTATCATATAGAATAGTTTCACTCGAATACTTTTTTGTGCTCTGAGAATTCTGTTTTTACTGGTGTTTACCAGTACTGCAGTGGACACATTCTGAGAAATGCTGCTTCTAAAACAACTGTGGTTTATATGATTGAGTAGGTGAAAGCCTTGTTTCTGCTTTATTGAAGCCAGCAAGAGGAATTGATTCAAAACATATGCTACTTTATTTTCTGTTACAACTCCCTGGCAGTGTACCATGTGTCTCTCTTTGTACTTTGCTAATACAAATAAACTAGTTAGGTGGTTTGGGGACCTAAGCACCTAATTCATTGCTCGATTACATTTGGTAAATATTTTAAAAGAAGGATTGCTTATATTTTCTGCCAGGAAAGTGAGACTGTGCAACACGGAGCTACACAAGAGTTTGTATGTTCTCTTTTACAATCAAATCTCATAAGAATTTTAGTTTCAAGAACACAGGTGTTTCACCTGAGGTCCAGCAGTTTAGTGGGGGTGAGCACTATTTCTGGAGTGTGAGACATGTTTTATGATCATGGAACATGCTACAGAGAAATAAAGGCAAGGATTTTTATCTTCAGACTTAAAGTCATAGAATTTCAGAGTCAAATCCTGATAAATACATTAGCATGTATATGAGCATTTTTATTTTATATGATTATCAAACAGCACCACAGAAAGACATCAGCCTTACTGAAATACACTGAAAGTATTTGCAGTAGCAACTGAACTTTCAATTCCAAAGTAATAAAAGTACATGGATGTTAATGGGGAATATTTTGTCAATAGGATTCGATCTTGATTTTCAAAAGGTTCAAGGAAGAAAAAAATAAGAGCACAAATCTTGGACTAGGGCACTTGGGTACTTTCCCTAGCTACATGATGTTGGGAAAAATACTAATTCCTTTGAATTTCTGTGTCTTTGTTTATAAAATGAGAAAGTTGGATTAAATGATCTTTATGTCTTTCTCCTCTTAATACTTTCTTAAAAGTTTAAGCAATACACTAGAGCAGCAGTCCCCAAACTTTTTGGCACAAGGGACAGGTTTTGTAGAAGGCAATTTTCCCACGGATCAGGGGTGGGGTGGGGTGGGGGGATGGTTCAGGCAGTAATGAGGGTAATGCGAGTGATGGGGACCGATGGGGAGTGGCAGATGAAGCTTTGCTTGCTTGTCCGCCGCTCACCTCCTGCTGTGCGTCCTGGTTCCTAACAGGCCGTGGACTGTCCTCGGCTTGGGCATTGGGGACAACTGCACTTGAGAATAAGACTTGTACATCTGGTCTACTACAATTCCTTCCTCTCGCCCCTGTTCCCTCTCTTCCTTCCTTCTTTCTTTCCTGTCTTCTTCCCATTCTTCCTTCCCCTTTCACAAATAGTTATGAAGTTTGTCTACCAGGTTTTGATCCTGACAAACAAGACAAAGTACTTGACTTTAAAGAGCTTTTAATTTGGTGAGGGAGATAGAAAAGTGAATTGGAAATTATAATACAGTGTGACACGTTGTACCATGGTGATAAGTGGGAGAACGTAGAAGGGATACCTAACCTTCTCATGGAGTTTATAAAAGGGAGACATTTACCGAGGTTACAACAGAATGGCTGAACCATTTATTAAAACAGTGTAATACTTCTGTACAGTTTGGTAATTAACCTCTACCTGTAATTAGCCTCTACCTGTACTCTACCTGTACTCCCAACTCTTTCCCCTGACACCTTGGCTACTCAGGTTTCTCTCCAGAGACATTCCTCACACATCTTGTCTTGGCTCTGCCACCAAGGGGTACACTGGACACTGTAAGCCTTCTATGACTCTGTTCCAGCACCATAGCTTATGTCCTTTCCGATTGGTCACCAGTGCTTGAGCCATACTTGTTAAATGTTTTGAACGTCACCTCTAATTCATGGACTGACTCTTAGAGAATTGATATATAAAAGATATTTAGGAGTGAAAGAGAGAAGCGTGGGAAAGAGTGTTTCAGACAAAGAGATCAATGTGTATACAGGTCCATTGGTGAGACAGAGGCCAGTAGGTTTCAGAAACTGAAAATAGTTTAGTAGAACTGTACTAGTGAGTACTCAGAGAGAAGTGGTGAGAGAAAACTCTGGAGAAGTGGGCAGGCTCCAGATTACAAAGTGCTTTATGAGTCAGGCTAAGTAATATATACTGAAGATAAAAGGATATTATTTATTTATTTCTGAAGGTGGCACTACTGTGTTTTAATGGTGTTAGGAATGCCAGAAAAGATACTACAGAAAAGTCTAGATGCCAGTATCGTATAGGCATTTACTTACTACGTGTGATATCCATACCAAAAATGGTGTAAGTGAGGTCTGTTTGTTATCCTCATACTCATACAGCTCTTTCCAGGCCATGCCAGAAGCATCAATATCTACTTCAATACCAAAAAATAATAATAGACAATTACTGTGTCTTTCTTCCCATTCTATTAATCATTCTAGACGGAAAGGAATTGGGCATCTGGAGAGTAGACAATAAATTATCTCTAGATTTTATTCACTTTGAAAATGGTATTAAACTTGTTTTGGGGAGTTAACTATAAGGGCTTTCTAGAGAAATGTTTGAAGATTGATCTTTTAATGGCCTAGATATTAGTGATGTGTAATAAATGTTTAATGGATGCATGGGTGGATCAATGAAAAAAATGAATAAAAGGTGATAATTCTCAGGTGTAAAGTAGGTCTATTTCTTTCCTTTTCTGCATGTTTCTTTACCTGTGGAGGAAACCCTAGTAGCCTAAGACTTCTAGCATCTTTTTTTCAACCTCTCCCACTCACTCCTTGTTAGAAGAGGAGTGACTTAGTATTATTGGTGAGTTTTAGAGAAGTAAGTAGGCATGCCTTGCCCAACCAATTCTCTCTACTGTTCTTGGATTCAGTTAACACAAGGAAGTATGTTTTCTCTCATACTCCTTGGACAGACTCTTTGTTCTGCAGGGACAGGAGGATGTTGGGATAGATTTTCCTTATTCTAATGCTACCATGTCTCAGTAGCCGAGTTTATCTAATTGTGGGGTTTGTTATTAAAAAACCTGCCTACCAGCAAATATTATTCAGGTTTTCTAGTATCAGCTTTATTAGTAATAAAGGTGATATTTTGAACCTCCTTTGCTGTCTCTTATGTCTTACGTTTCAATTGGTTCAGAAATCAAGTAGAAAATGAGGGGGCTATTTATTAGACTCCTTTCAAATGTAATGATGCATTTTTCTCACTTAAGCCACAAGCAAGATATTTTCCAGCTAAGTTTAGAAAGGAAATTTGCTTAAACCTTATGTAAGAAAACATTTACTTTTCACTTCATAGTTGCAAATATATCTTTTATAAATGTTTAAAAGTCCTGTTACATTATCAGTGGTTTAATGGCTTCCTGTGATTGTACATTTTCTAATTATGATGCCAAACATATTTAACTTTTTCCCAGAAAAAAATAAGCAAACAAGGCTAAATCTCTAAATTTTCTGTTCAGAAGACACGAAATGGTAACACTTGAACAAATTTGTATGTCTTCTCCAGCTTGCAAGCAAATCAGAGAGGTTTATATTAATATTTATTAATTATACTGTTTCAATTTGTTCAGAAAACAAATAGCAATACATATAGAAATTATGCAAAGAACCATAAGAGATAATTGTATGAAACTATGGAAAGAAATTGAAAATCTATAGGAAATAGAGTGTGTCCCAGCAAAATATAAATTAACAAAATCAATCCAAGAGAAGTGGAAAGTTTAATAGGTCAATTGTCAAAAAAAAAATTGAAATTGTGATTAAGGAAACATTAAAAATGGAAGCTATCTAACTTCTAAATAAAAGATTATTTCAATGTTGTCAAAATTATGTTAGCTCATAGGAAATATATGACCTCCCAGTTCATTTTATGAAGCCACAATAATGTTAATATTAAAACCTATAAGACAATAACACCTCATTTATTATTATAAAAGCAAAATTTATTTTAAAAATTACCAAATAGAACTATCATTGTTGCAAAGGATTATACCAGACCCCAATACAAGTTATTCTAGAAATGCTAGAGTTGTTCCATATTGATTGCTCTATTAGCATAATTCATTTCCTTAACAAATTAGAGAAAAATTTATGTGTTTTTATCACTAAAATGCTGGAAATATATTTGAAAAAAAATTCTGGAGCCATGACTAATTAGAATTCTGAGTAAACAGGAGTATAAGAAAATTACTTAAATATGATAAAGATTTAAAAGCAAATACAAATTGTGAAATACTAGTAAATACCATTTTAATTACAATTAAAAACCAGAAAAGGATACATATTAGTGCCATGATTAATCAATAATGTGTTGAAGGATATAAAATATATAATAACAGGAAAAATCAAACAATGGTTATAAATTTTGAAGAACAATTATTTTTTTTTGTTGATGAAGTGGTTAAATAACTGGAAAGCCAAAGATATTCTAAGAAAAATATTATTTAACTTCAGTGAAAATAGGGAAAAGTTATTGTCCATAAGATAACCAGAAAAAAATAGTAACTTTTCCAGCATAGTAACTATTCTAGCAATAAATAACTCAAAAACAGGAATTAGGAAAAGTCCCATTCATAATATAAACAGAAATCTATAAAGTACTTAGGAATCAATTTAACAAAAGATATCAAAAACAATATGAAGAAAACTATTAAATCATTGATGCTAATAAATCACATCCAAAATCGTATGTTATTCTTGAATGGAAAAATTTAACATCATGAAAATGATAATTCTCCCACAGTTGTTTGAAATTTAATATGACTACAGTTTGAATCCTAATATGATTTTTGAAAAAAAATGGATAACGTATTTTGAAGTTTACATGTAACATTAAATATAAAAGAATTGAAGGAAATTATAAAAATGAACAAATATCAGAACAAGTTATAAAACCACAGTAATAAATGAATATGGTATTGAAATGGAAAGAGAAAATAGATGAGACAAGAAGAGAATCCAGAGAATCCTGATTCTTTATTTTGGTAAAATAAACAATGACACCAGGAGGAAGGTGGCCATGGAAGTCAGAAACCACTAAGAAGGTGAAACAACTCACCTGCCAAATCAAATAGCCCTGAACATAGATGGTGCTGAAACATTCAGCCCATAGCCACCATTGTTGATAGTCAATAAGAGGAGAAAGGGATGGGTATGGGAATTCCTAATTCCCACCCCCTGGATGCTATGCCCTACAAGCAGAAGTGTGTTGGGGTGACCCTTGAAGCCTAGGGAGCCTCTCACAGGTGCAAATCTTGGTGGTAGTGGTAAAAATATTCAAACCAGCACTTTGAAGGCCAAAGGGGAGGATTCCATGAGAACAGTAGTTGAACATGGGTCAGTCGCTCTTGAGAGATGGGAGAACGCCATTCCAAAGGGAGGGTGTTGGTCTTCATTGTCCCCAGCTGAACAAAGTAGTCAGGTTCAGATCTCTGAATCCAGAGTGAGGGAGATGGGCATTGCCAGGAAAATTTAAGACCAATTGGTTATTTAGAAGTTTGCTGTTTAATTTTCAAATGTTTGGGAATTCTTCAGCTATCTCTCTGTTATTGATTTCTAGCTTAATTTCATTGTGGTCTAAGAACATAATTTATATGATTTCTATTTTTAAAATTTTGTTAAGGTGTGTTAAAATATAGCCCAGAATGTGGTCTATCTTGGTTGAATATTCCATGACAGCTTGAGATGAATTTATATTCTGCTGTTGTTAGATGGAGTATTCTATAAACATCAATTAGATCAACTTGATAGTGACAGTGCTGTTCATGTCATTTACATTTTTATTGATTTTCTGCCTGCTTAATCTATCACTTACTAAAAGAGGGATATGTGTCGAAGTCTCCCACCATAATACTCGATTTGTCTGTTTCTTATTTCATGTCAGTCTGTTTTTGCCTCATGTATCTCAATGCTTTGTTTCCAGTACATGCATGTTTGAGACTATGTCTTCTTGGGGAGTGATGTCTTCATCCATGATAGTGTTCCATGTTCTGAAGTTCTTCTTTGTCTGAAATTAATGTACCTACTCCAGCTTTCCTTTGGTTAATGTTAGTATGGTATATCCTTTTCCACCTTTTTGCTTTTCGCATGAAACTTTATATTTAAAGTGTGTTTCTTGTAGACAATACATAGTTGGGACTTATTTTTTTCCACTCTAATAAACTTTGGCTTGTAATTGATGTGTTTTGATCATTAATATATAAAGTTATTATTTATATGGTTGGATTAATATGTATCATTTTTGTAACTTTTCTATTCATTGAATTTGCTCTTTGTTTCTTCCCTGCACTCCTTTTTTTGCCTTCTCTGGTTTTAATTGAGCATTTTATATGCTTCTATTTTATCTCCTTCCTTAGCTTATCATTTATGCTTCTTTTTAAAATTTTTAGTGTTACATCAGAGTTTACAATATGCATTTTAACTAATCTAATCCCTCTTTAAATAACACTAGAATACTGTTTCACGTTATTATAGATAACTTGTAATAGAGTATTCCAAATTTCTCCATCCCATCTTTGTGATATTGTTGTTATTTATTTCACTTATTATTTATTTCACTTATCCATCTTTTATAATCACTCAATACATTTTAATCTTTATTGCTTTAACTAACAGTTATCTTTTAGATTAATTACAAATAAGAAAAATAAAATATTTATTTTACTTTCATTTATTCCTTCTCTGATGGTCTTCTCTTTCTAATGTAGATCCAAGTTTCTAAGGGGATTTTTCTCAGATCTCACTCTGAGAACCTGGTGAGTTTCTAAGAAGAAGGCATATGCAATTTTTATGGGCACTAACACTGAGGCCCCAGAAGTTGGTTTCTCACTCTTAAGCTAGTCCACTCAGCCTCCAGCATTTAATCTAAATTGCTATTTAAATATTTCTACCACTTAATGGCTCCAGCAACTTTTATTTCAGATAAGCAGAGCACAGTTGCTGCATCTCTCTGTATGTACCTGACTCTCCAGATCTGGGAGTGACAATTCTTCTAAAACCTCAGTTCTCTGATAGGTGCAAGAAAAGTCTTTAATTTTTATTTAACCTCAGTGTAAATTTTACTGTGATTGTAAAGATTGAATTAATGGCTTCCAAACTCTTTGTATACCAGACCTCTCATTGATATTTTGGAAAGCAAAAAATGCAAGTTCCAATTAATTTTATGTGACAATTTATCTTGGGATAAAAAGGGAAAAATTCAGAGAAACTAAACCCCTCTGTGTTTGTATGTGCTTAAATGTCTTTCTCTAAGGAAGAAGACTAGGGTGATAGAATGCTCACAAGGTCATTAACATTGGTCATTGCATTTGGTTGGGACATTTTTGGATTGCATTGTTTCCCTCATTACAAAAAACATTTAACTCTTATCTAATTATATTATTATATTTTAAAAGTTGTGCATTTTTGCCAGAAGCATTTATCATTTGTGTTCATGAAAAATGATGATAAACCTTTAAAAGTAGTAAAGTTCTAAATGCCAGGCTAAGAAGTATGACCTTTATTTGAGAGGCAAAGGGGTGCTACTGATGAATTTTGAGCAGAGAAATGATATCATTTGAGTTCTGCTTTTAGAAAACTTATTTAGCTTCTATGTGTTGAATGGGCTGGAATATTGAGGAACTCATTTTAGGAGGCTATTGAAATTATTATAACAATAATATTTTCTATTTGTACTGTGTTTTAAAATTCATTGAACAGTCTCATTTACAGTCATTTAAGTTACTTAAGTCATAAATAACTTATTTATTTCTCAAAACTACACTGTGAGCCAGACAGATCGGAGAGTTTTACCTTATTTTGGAAATATGGACACTGGCTCTAAGTAAATTAAACAACATCCCCTGACTACACAGTTAGTATGTCTCACAACTGTGGTGTGAAACCAGAAATTTTGTGCTCTTTCTATTCTACCATGCACCATTGCACAAAACCAAACAAAAACAGCCTTATATTTTATAAGTTTAGAGTTTATAAAGTGCTTTCATGGGATAATCTCAATTAAGGTGGAAATAATATAATTGAAAACAATCCATATCAAAAATAAATAAAAAGGATGCTTGAGAAAAGTGAATGAATGAAGGGAAATAGGAAAATAAATTAATATTATTTTTAATCCTTAACTTTTATTACACCATTTTTGCTCTTTATGGTGGCGATTAAATCTGTATTTTGTAGAGGAAATAGAACCTTCAGGAAGTTGAGTGCCTTTCTCAAAGTCACAAAGCTTTTCAAAAGGCACTGGTGAGATGTGAACCCAGGTCTGTTTGATTCTATGTATGATACCACATCGCCTCTTGTGAATGACTGAGATGCTTACTGTGAATGGCTGGCTGGCATTGTTTGTATCTGTTAAACCTCTTTTCAAGGTACTAAAATAATGTATAGGGAGAAGAGTATGGTAGCCAGTTTGATGTACTATCCAGATCCCCTTGCTGTTCAGGTGTGGGGAGTGCCATCAGCAGATAGCCTTCAGCTGTCAGCAACTTCATGGTCTATTTCAGCTGTGGAGAGCTGCCTCAGGAAACCAAGGCAGGTGCATCACAGCTCAAATTCTTCCTCTACCAAATATTGCTTCCTTACGCTTCCTTTCACAGATGTTGACGCCTAATAAACATCTTGCGTTCCAAACTCCATCTCAGCATCTGCTTCTGGAGAAATAATTTTGTGACAGTTGATACCAGGAGTGGCCCAGGCCAGTGTAAAATAATTAGGGACTTGGAAATTAGATCAGTTACAGGCCCATTACTGATAGTAAGGTAGAGTGCAGACAACCCCCAGCACAAGATGACACTCCAACCTTCCCTGGTGGTGAATTATGATGGTAATACCACTGGAAGGAAATGTACTTGAGGGTGTGCTGTATTAAGCTTTTGAGAGGTACAAAAGAAATAGTAACTTTAAATATTATGGTATTGATGGCTATTTTGTTATTGATGAGATACAGAAAGATAATAACAGCTAAGTCTAAGTAACATGTTAATATTAACCAGAAAGTCTCTTTGGTTGCATAAAATGAAATTTTCATCTTCAGCAATGGAGTAGGGAAAGCTAATAATCAAGCCTAAGACTTAAGAGAATGGATGAACTTGAAAGACTGTTAAGTGCCTAACTAAGACAGGTTTCTTATGCCAAAGTGAGGGAAAATCTAGGACCCTGATACATTATATGGTATTTCTGTGAGGATACTTTCAAATATTTTAATACCTTAGAATCCTCTGAATCTTCTGAGCCTGCAGATAAAGTCCACCCTTCTTGATTAAGAGCCAATATGCCCCAAGGAGTCCAGTTCTAGCTCTTGGAAAAGAAATTAACATTGTGTTTCATCTTTAGCTTTTATCACATTATTACTGCTCTGCACAGTAGATATTAAATCTGTATTTTATAGATGAAAAAAATCTGTATGTGATTTTTCAGGCCTAATCCAAGGCAATTACAAAGCTTTGCCTGGCAGGCTCATGGGGGAAAGCTGCCCACCCCATTTCAGACTTCGTGCACAGCCCATGCACTGCAGTTTTCTGGAGAGAGTTGCAGTCAAGGACTCAGGCACCCTGGGCCAGTCATGTTCATACACATATCTGCATTTGAGTCAAGGAGCCTCCACCTATTTTTAGGGAGCTTGGCTGAGCACCTTTCTGCCCTTAGCCCTTCCTTCTCTTCCTACCCCTGGTCCATGGCTCCATAAAGAGGTAGTAGTTCTTTGTTCAGCACTCTTTGGCAGCGAGATGATTCCCCCATCTGTGCTGTATTCACCTGATCCTCTCTGTGGGGAAAAATTTAACAGTGAGGAATGAGCACCTCTTTATTTTTGCCTTTTTGTGCACTATTGTAATAAGTGAATAAAGACTTGATTTTTACTTTCGTTTTGGCTCATTGTCTTAATTGACCACCATTATACCTGACTGCATGACAAAACTGGCACAGTGAGCAGGGTGTTCAATTACACAGAATGTCATTCTGGAAGAGCAAAAAGCCTGAGGGTCCTACTGGGTACTTTGCCAGCCATGCAATGGGTCTTACCTGGGGAGTGCTAGAAGATTGTATACAGAAACATTTTGGTTCCAAGCGGGGGATCGTTGGTTCTTCTCTTTAGCCCCTGACTCCCTGGGTGAGCTCACCCAGCAGGTCGAATTAGAAATCCAACCAAGGGGCTCAAAGAAAACTAGGAAAACATTTCTGTACCTCCTGCTCTTGGTCCTCCTACAGTGGGATAAAAACTTTCAGAGGACGGTGTCACTGAATTGTGTCCAATGACTACTGTTATTTCTATACAGATCCCTGATGTTGATGTATGTCCTGTGACACAGTAAGTTATTCAGACTTGTGCCTCCAGTGAAAAAGCATGTAGAGCCCCTTGGAATTACTTTGCCTACCAGCCCAAAGAACCTTAGAGAATAGTTAGTTTACTTGCACAATGAAGGAGGTAATCTTGTTAAACTTAGTGAAGGAAAATGGCACCTTGTAGGGTGTGTCACTACAGACTCCCCCTTCAGAGTGCCCTGACAGAGGCCACTTTGACTTAGGAGGGAGAGGGAGCGGGGAGGAAGAAAGAGCAAGAACACTCAAGACCCTGTCCTTCTGCAGCTGGGTATTATTTCAGATCCAAAAAGTTTGGCCCACTTGTGATGAATCCTCTGTCACTGAAAAACGTGCCTGTCCTCTCCTCACAGAGGCGATAATGGCCCTATGAGCCACCCTCATGGTCTCTTGGGTCTACAGTGAGTAACCGGAAACAGTAGATAATGAGACCGTTCACCAGACTCAGATTTCTAGGTTTGTCCCATGCTGCTCCTGCTGGTTACCCAGCCCAGTTAAACCTCCTTATGAAGTCAGGTCAATCGGCATATGATATAATCCAAGTCTTAACTGATAAATTCTTAACAAGGAAAACATGGCCACATCAAGACAGCAAAAATTGACCCACAGAAAGAACAGCATATGAGCAGTAAACAGGCACCCTTTCCTGGACAACCTGGGCAGGAACTTCTCCCAAGAGATATTCAGGTTTGTTTACTCGATAATGAGGTCTCAAGGAGACTGATGAGTTCTCCCCCAAGGAACTTGTGGCCAGGTGCTTGGCCACAGAGGTGCCTGATAGGAGACCTAGTGAGGCTCTGCATAATGATGACTCCTGTGACTGGCACAAGTGCTTTCTCCTTCTAGTGAAACCTGACCCAGCGAGTCTGGAGATGAATTAGAGGGTCCCATAAATAAACCTGGACCTCTCAACTTTCAAAAATGAGACTATGGGTTAGGGTAAATTTCTCTGTCCCCAGGGTGATCAGGGAGGAACCTTTGCCAAAGTTTGGGTTCAATGGAGAGATAAGTGAGAATCATCTATTTGAGCTTTTTGGATACTGGTGCCCAGGTAACTCTGGTCCCTACAATCCTTAATACTGAGATGAGGGGAGGACAGATAATGCTCTGGTTTTGGGTCTGGACCCACCATCACCAGAACCCTTGCTTAGACCTGGCTATGAATGGATCCCTTTGGGTTCCTATAAAGCTCCACTGTTATGGACTCCACTATTGAACGTATTATTGGTAAAGTTGTATTGTCTGTATACAGTCCTGCTCACCCACACTCTGATGGGATTAGCTGCTAATAATCCTAATAGAAAAGTGAAGATCATTTTAGTGGAGCATATGGAAAACTGTGCACCTACCCACCTACTGTCACTTAGTGCCAGTGTTTCTCAAAAACAATTTCAGCTGCCTGTGAGAGAAAAAGAAATAACTGCCTTCACTGCTGAGCTTAAAGAAGCCAAAGTACCCTGTGAGACTATGTCTCCATTAAATAGACCCATCTAGCCTGTAGACAAGGCCTCTAGTACCTGGAAACTCATTTTTGACTATTGACAACTCAAGGCGACACTGCCACCCTTGACATTGTGACTATTGCCCAAGCAGAGGGAATTTGGCATATGGCAACTGATATCACAAATAATTTTTTTAGCATTTCTCTTCACGACAGTCTTGTTTAATTTGCCTTTTGTGGAATGGATTGCAACACATTTTTAATGTAACATAAATTCCTTGGTTATCTGCCATCAATGGGTAGACTGTAATTGGAAAAAAAGTTTCTCTCCCAAAGGGAGCACTAGACTTATTGATAACATACTCCTGATGGGCCCAGAGAAGGATCCTGTCTAACAAAGGGTGGAAACCCTGTTTACCCACATGCAACAATACAGCTGGGACTTTAACACAGATGAGGTTAATGAATCCAGGGGAAGTTCCTGGATGTAATCTAGTTAGGGGTACAACTTCTCATTCCATTCCAGACTCCTAAGCTTTTGATTTTCACCAACAAATAAAAAAGAGGTTCAGGAATTGGTAGGTCTATTCAGCTACTGGTACGCTCATATACCCTACATGTAGATTTGATGGTATCTAACCACCAGCTTTGTGTGGAGACCCAACCTACAGCATGCCCTGAAGGCCCTCCAATGGGCCACTCAGGCTGCCCTTTCCCTGGGCCCCAGTGATCCACATTTACCATTTGAGTTATGGGTGTCAGCAACCTCTCAGTTCACTAGTTGGAATTATGGCAGAAAGACATCACCAGGGCCAGAAGCACTGTTAGGATTTTGGACCTGTAAATTCCTGGAGTCAGCAGAAAGATACATACATTTTGAGAGGCAATAATTGACTTATTATTGCACCTTAGTGGATACTGAGCACATACTCCATGGCCGTGAAGTAGTCTTATAACCAGAAATCTCAATCATGTTGTGGGTCTGAGCAGAGGCCTCAAATTGCCAGATGGAAGTGACTCAGAAATCCTTCTGGTGAAGTGGAAATGGTATACACAGGAGTGGGTAAAGCCTGGCCCTGCCGGGGTCTTGAAACCAGTAAAAGATCTCTGAGACCAAGAAGAGATCTCAGGAATGCCCTTCTGACTCCCAGGTATGTGGTTCGAGGAGTTGCTGCCTTTTTTGTCCCAATGAGGACCCAGATATAGAGACCTCTAGGACCATGCATGGGCCTGGATCACTATTTGCTCCTCCTGGTTAGCTTCTACTGGGATGGAGTGGGGTGCAGCTGCCATTTAACTTGAAAGAGACCTGTCCCTTGCAGAGCATGGTAAAGGATGATCAGGACGATTGGCAGAGCTTTGTGCAGTATGCATGGATCTAGGTCACTTCAGTAACTGAGCTGTGGTATGTTTTCACTGACATATAGGCTATGACTAATGCCATAGTCATTTGCTCAGGCCAATGGCAAGCCCTGAACTGGAATATAAAATAAGCTTCCCTGTGGGCATAAGGCATTTGGATAAAAATTGATTTCATTCCTAGTAAGCTTTTTGTTATTCATGTCACCAGAAATACTTCTACACTAATGAAAGGGCACATAATCAATGAGAAGGCCCCTCTTAGCTAAATATGAAGACTGAATTGTTCTCTACACCAGAGCTAGCAGGTGTGCAACCAGTTGACTGCTGGATCCATGAGAAATAAAACTGCAATCACCATCCAGACAGGACCTCCATGCATGGATTTCCCCTGTTCATCAGAAGATCCTGAAACAGCATGGAAAACTGTTCTGCCTGTTAGACTCTGATTAAGGTTAAAAATATTGCTTAGGTACAGTTTCTTGAGCCAACAGGCAGGGTATTCTTGGCAGATAGATCACCTTGGGACTCTCATCCTATCCACAAGTTTCTGCTGGATCTTAACTGCAGTTGATACTTTCTCTAGGTTTGTCCTAGGCATCCTTATGCATTCCACTGACTCAGGCCATACTAGACAGGTCTACAAGGTCACATTTTTCTTGTTTGGGTTCGCTGAGCACATTTTATCTTATAACAGATCTGGATTTGTGGCTCAAGCTACACATGAATGGATCGGGTTATGGAACATGTGATGCTCCATAAAACTTCCAAGTTGCAGGGTTGGTTGAGCATTTGAAAGGACAGATTTAAGTCACTGGGAGGAGGGAACAGGGTTACCCCATCCTGGACTAAATAGCTCAGGTGGGCAGTATGGCATCTCAACGCAACAATTCCCCAAATGTGTACTTTTCATTTGTAACACATGTTTGACCAGACTGCCAAGTCCATTCTTTCAATTGTATACTGCAAAGGCCTTCCATTCCCTTGACGCCTTCCTGAAAACTCAAGTTGATACAAGATCAGGATGGCTATTGTACAGAAAGAAACAGTGGTCTCCTTTTCTATTTATCTCCTGGAAGCAGACCACTTGTTTTTACCTACAAGGATCTTGAAGAAAATGACCATAAACTTGAGGTCTCTAGTTCAACATTTTCTTTAAGGTGGCCCTGACATTTTGCCCTGACTAGTCCCACAGAATGAATATCAGTATATAAAATAAAAATTTATATAGCTACAGGAGGATCCAAGCCAGAAAATTTGCATTCAGCACCCTGGGGATTGGGTCAGAGGTATTATGCTTTCCCATAATACAAGACAGACTGCCCAAGTTGTAGTCTATGGGGAATAGTTTTCCCAAAGGATAGGATGTGAGCATCTTCAGATCTGGGAGCTCAGATATGGTGGGAAAAAGGAGTAGGAATCTAACTTCTATTCTCTCCATCCCACAGGGTAGCCTGTGTGATTCCCACTTCACTGAGTTCATTGAAACATCTATCTAAGGCAGTTGCCACCACCATGAATTTGATGAACTGTTGGATATATTGCCCACTGCCTGATCCTAAACATCTGATTGCAGTGCACCTAAATACCACAAGTGGACATTTCAATAACCATGCTCTGTTCTGGTACCTTAGGTACCTCAGGTACCTCAATCTTATTAATTTGGATTTGATGCACTGCTGCAATTAAACTATGACACTGCAGAGCCAAACACCTTCCTAAATGTCAACTCATTTCTGCTATGGATTATGGCATATGAAACATCTGGAGGAGGCGGCATGGGATCCATCACTACAGTCATTTTGCCTACAGCGATGGTGGTCTTTTCTTCCCCTACGCTTGACCCTGCTGTACATAGATGCAGTTATTCCCACTGTCAAGGTCATCCAACTAGAAGAGTTGTGTGAAGCCTGTCCTTGACCCTGGCTGAGGTTATTAATGATACTACCTCTGACTTGGAGGGTCCTAAACTCCTTGGCATCAGTAGTGTTGGATAATTGCATATCCCTCTACTTACTGTTGGCCAGCCAAGGAGGAGCGTGCAACTGCCAACATCTTGTGTTGTACCTGGATCAATGGAACTGGTAAAGTAAAACGGTACCATTATGAGGCTTAGATGAGGGGGCTTACTGGGACTCTAGAGTAGACCCTAATGGGCTATGTGGCATCTTTTACTAGATTGTTAATGCTTGGGGCTCATGGCTATGTTCACTTTTCCTGGCAGGCTTGATGATCCTACTTGGGGTGATTTTGACTGTGGCCTTGGTCTTCTGTTGACTCAAGTGGATTAACCTTATGATCATAGCTCCTTAATATCTAGTTCATTTGAATCCATGATTGAGTAGCTTATGCTTCTCTCTCAGGCCCTGCATGATCAAGGCATAAAGTTTAAGAGCTCAACTCCAGGCCAAATCTTACATGTGATATTTCAGGCCCAACTCTAGGCGATTACAAGGCTTTGCCTGGCATGTCTCATGGGGGAAGCTTCCCTCCCCACCTCAGATCTGGTGCATAGCTAGCGCATTGCAATTTTCTATAGGGAGTTACAGCTAAGGATTCAGGCACTCTAGGGCCAGCCATACTCATATACGTATCTATATTCCTAGCCAAGGTACCACCACTGAGACCTCCTTACTGGGGATGTTGGTTGAAGTACCTTTCTCAGTTTGAGCACCTTTCCTCTCCTAGTCCATCTCCCTCTCCGTCCTCCCAGTTCATGGGCCCATATAAAGGCAGGAGCCTTTTGTTTAGCCCCCCTTGGCAGTGAGATGGTTGTGCCAGTTTATACTGTATCTCCTCACCTTTACCTGGTACTGTTCTGTTGGGGGAAAATGGAACATTGGGAGCTGGGACCCCTTTTTGCCTCTTGCTTTCAATATTATAGTGAATGAATAACAACGTGATTGATGCTTTGTTTGCTTAATTGTCCTAATTGAATACAAAACACCTGATTGCAGAATCCCCACCCCCACAGCCCCACCCCTTCCTTGAAGGAAGACATTTTGTCATACCTCATGTCCCCTCCCGACTGTGTCCTACAACCAGGGTTGAGATGCAGCATCACCCAGAGGGAGAGGTGCTGAGATTGATGACAGGGCAGAAGGATTATATGTCCTAAAGTACCTATGAGAAGTAGCCAGCATGTACCAGTAAGAGCTGGAGGAATACACATGGGATTGGATTTGAAGTTTCTAGATTAAAGTGGCAGGAAGATTAATTTGGATAGAAAATAGCTTATTGACTTAGGAGCACTCTCCTGACATACATAATGTAACACCCTGGCAAGAACCCCAGATCATGCAAACTTTCTACTAGCACAGCTCCTAGAGCATGCAATAAGAAATGGTCAATACTTAGCAAGTTGAAATGTCATAGAGGAAAATGGAGGAAGGGATTAAAGGCCTTGGGGAAGTAGACCTGTTGGGATAGACACATTATGTATGTCCAGAAGACTTTCCAGTTGATTATATTTCATGGGAAGACCAAAAGGACATAGCATTTACCACGGCAGTATAAGGAATTTGCTGATGAAACAGGCACAAAAATCACTACAATTATGCAGCATCACTGCAATTGTGGTGGCTCTCTTCTTTGGATGAGGGCTGGTGGCAGGACAGGCTATTACCAGAATCTGGATCACCAAGAATAAAGAAGACAGGACTCTGAAATAATAGAGACCATGTTGGCACTTAATTGCCAGATGCCAGGGTTTATAATTATTGTAATGAGCATCAGGGCCAAAGTGGTAGCTGAGGGGCTGATCTGCGTTTGAAGAGTTATAAAGATGGCTAACAGACTGCAACCTTCCTAGAGCAGAATAGATGGGAAGCTGCATCTGTCTTACTTAGCTTGTACTAGCAGAAGAAATTAAGGACAGATTACTATGTGGCTGAGGGTGGTCTCCCAAATAAAATGTCAAAATCTCTTACCCAATATCCAAACCTTGGTTAGCTTTCAGACATAAAACCCTTTGACTAGTGAAGATGTCCCTTCCCCAGGGGAAAAAATACTGAAATACCGTGGCAACTATACACAGTAAGGTTTTTCCCAGTTTTCCTCAAAAGAACCTATGGTGTTTTATTCACTGGGGCAAAGGCAAAACCTAGGCATCTTAGTAATTGTTGTAAATAGAGTCTGAATTAATATTTGGTATTGGGAGAGCTGAAGAAACATCATTGCCTTGCTGTTAGAGTGAGGGCATATGAGGTGCAGGAGATGCATGAAGTTCAGAAAAGTTCTGGTTTACAGTGGATTCAATAGGCCTATTTGCATACCAGGTTGTAGTCCCTTCAGTTCCCAAATGTATAATCTCTTACCTAATTGTCATTCCCTCTGTCCCCAGTTGTATAATTCAGGTACATGCTTTGCAGTAGCTAGTGGAACCCCCGCACTGCGTCCTGAGCCTATGAGGGAATAGCTATTATAGTGAGAAAGGCCAAGTGGAAGCCTCTGAAAATCTCCTCCAACTGAAGCCCAGATAGTAAATCAAAAACAATATTGTATGGGGGAGTTGGGAGTAGGGGGTGGGAGTAGCCCCTGGGGCATCTAAAGAATTTAATTATGATTGTCCTTATCATATCCGTTTATTCCCCAGACAATCCCCTGCAGAAACAGAATAGATCCTGGAGAGTAACTGTAGACTCCACAAACTCAACTAGGTTATAGCCACAATTTCAACACTGTGCTAGATATGGAATCTTTACACAGATCAATGTGGCTTCAAACTCCATCTCAGCATCTGCTTCTAGAGAAACCAAACTGCAGCAGAGAGAGATGGCAGAATTTGGCAATCTGTATTACCATTTCACAGGAAAAATCAAGGCAGGTATAGTTCAGATTTTAAAATAAAAGGAAAAGAAAAAAAAAGTGTGTCTCAATCTTCCTCTATGGCCATCAGTTCATTTTGCTTCCAGTTATTAGAAGCAACCCACTGTCATACATACATACATGATACATGCATACATACATACATACATACAGGCTTTCTATTTACGAGCTAAGTATGCATGACCAGCCCTAGCTTCAGGGCATCATTTTTTAGGAAATGCAGCATGCATGATGTATCGATAGTCAGCTATCAGAAAAACATGAATCTCAAACAATTTATAAGATATTGAGTTCATCCTGCTTGCTTTCAACATTTTTTTGTTAGATTTACTTACATGTTTATTACATTATTATCTGAAGGCTTTTTCTTTATAACATTAGGGGAAAAGATATACTAACACAAGTGTGGTCGCAGAGCCAAAGAATAACTAAACATTTACAGGCTTTTCATGGGGACCAGAAGAACTTATATGTGTTTATCATAAAGGAATCTGACATCTGTCACTAATTCTGTGAAAGAACAATTGGGCTATAAGCATAGTGGACAACTTGTATTTATTTCTTCATTCAGATGCACCTGCCACCACATTTTTTATCTAAATAACTGAAATTACTTCACCTTTGTGGAATAATTGAATTTTTTCCAGTATTTGTCTGTTTCACGATTGATAACTTTAATTTGGTATGTTTCTAACGATGCTCTTTTGAACAGTTTGCTTTCTCCTCTGCCTGTGACATCAATCAAGTCTGTTGTATTGTTTTTTTTCAGGTAGTTCCCTGAACAAGGGTCCCTGAAGAAGGATCACATTGGGGTGGAATCTCTACACGAACCCCTACTTGGTATTGGGTCAATTTGAGAAAAGGGATGACCTTCTGTGATTCATCTACCTGGAGATGGCAACTTTTTCTAATTCATACAAAGGCATTTTATATACTATTGGCAACTCTGCTCCTAATGTTGGCTCAGGTAGTCAAATTGTTTATTGATATTTCTCTGTTTAAAAATAAAAAATAAATTAGGGTTTTATAATTTCTACTTACAATTTGAGATGATTTTATCTCAAGTGAAATCTTACACATATAAATCTGAAAAAGTATGTTTTCCTTTCTTAACCTTTTCCTCTTTGAAGTTTTTATATTTTGTTAACTTATTTTTCAGTGAAATATTGGCTCTTAATTTCATAGTTTCTTCCTTGGGACCTTTCCAGACTAGTCTAGCTTTAGTCATTGGTAATAACTTAGAATTTTATAAGTAATTTTCTCTTTTTAATATAAATTAAGTTAAATATACTTTCATTTTTTTAAACTTTACATATTCTTCGCCTTGAGGGAAGACAGTATCAATGATTTGGGGCTTTTGACAGGAGGATGAGGAAAGAAAAACTTGTATATTAATCATAAAGGAACCCGACATCTGTTAATCTTCTACTTCCCAAAGCCCTTAAACACCAGACTCAAAACTCACTAGAATGTAAAGCTGCTTGAAAGCAAAGATTTTTACTTGTCAGCACATAGAATAGTGCCAGCATGTAGCAGGCACTCAATAGATATTTGTCATATAAATTCATGCAGTAAAGCCCTTTAAGCATCATGCCTCAAAGTTGAAAGAAAAAGTCTAAATTTTATAAATTATGTTTTCATTACTATTTCTATTTCTCATATAAAGACTTAGCCTCAATAAGGCAGATTTTCCCTGCTAACATATCAAGGTATCTGAGCAGTGCACCATAGCACCCACTGCAAAGGATTGTTATGAGGAGTAAATTTAATTATATGAAATAATGTATGTTCCAGACATTATACACACTAATGTGTGGGACATTATATATTTTTAATATATGTTAAAATATGTATGGTAAAGTAATACACTATACTTCATGTAACATAATTAGACTTTAGCTTTGCTTCCACTTCCCTTATTTTTGATTGTAAAACATAGTCCATATCCATCTGAGTGATTTCATTCATTAAACAAGTGAAAAAACACTTTTTTCCTATATCCTATGTCATACTTTTTTTGTAGCATCCAATGTTTTAGATGCTTTCCAATATTTATTGGAAACATGTTCCAATATTTATTTATCAACCAAATCAGTAGAGTAGAATCAGTTATTCTTATTCATACTCTAAGGGAATAATGGAAACAGAATAATAGATTGGCACAATTGTTTCAAAGAAATCCTTTTGCTAATTTTAATTTCCTTAGAGAATTACATTCTGTGGCTCCTTCCAATTACCTCAAAATTAGCATTACTTAGGTTCAAACTTCAACACTATAAAAATAACAGAAAATTAACTTTCTTAACTAGCAATAGTTCAGTTAGATGACCTATTTTTAAGAGTTCAAGTCAGGGTTAAGCTCAGAAACATCATGTATAATTATGTGAATGTCCAGTTTCTACATGGGGAAATATGGATATTATATTGGTTATATATTGTGGCTATTACTGGCATATATATGGGTTTCTAAAAATCTATATGTCAATACCATGTTAAATGTTAAAAATATATAGTTAATATTTTTTAGTAACCAGTCACATTATTATCAATAATTTTCAAATCTTGGCAATAAAAAGTTGCTTCAGATATTGACACCCAAATTAAATGGTAATTGTTTTAGCTTTTCCAGAAATAGAAAACTGACTTGAAAATATACTGCAGGCTGGATACTTCTTCCTTCTCAATTGTTATAAAAAGTAGGTATTAATGGCATCAGAAATCAAAGCCCATTGAAACAGGGAATGAGATTCAGCATCTCAAATGAGGTGACAACAAAATAGAGGCAGATTTGGATGTTAAAGGAAAATGAATCTACACAAAGGGAAAATTATGCCCTAATTCCTGAAGACATTACTTCCCAAACCAATCTTACCTTCTGCTCTGATCCAATATGAAAAAAGTCATTACTAAATTATATACATAATTCAACAAGCTGATTTGACAGTGGGTGTTGCATTGAATGAAATCCCAATTTTAATTTCAGGAATAAATTTATCTATTATCTACCTATCATCTATCTATCTATCTATCTATGATCTTCTGTTTTTAAGGTTGAGATCTATAATAACATTCATATTTCTCTTTCTCACGAAAAATATTTTAATGATTTAATCTATGGAAATATTGTTTTTCCAAAGCATCATGAAAACTCTCTTTCATTGCTATTTGTAATACAAACTCGAACAGACACTTCGGAAGATAGTTTGGCAGTTTGTTAAAATGCTAAACATAGTCTTATCATATGATATGGTATCATGCTGCTGGGTATTTAGTCAACTGATTTGATAACTTATGTCCACAAGAAAACCTGCACACAAAGGTTTATAGCACATTTATTCATAATCACCAATAACTGGAAGCAACCAAGATGTCCTTCAATAAATGAGTGGATAAACAAAGATGAGATATAGCCAAACCATGAGGTACTATTTAGCAATATAAAGAAATGTGCTATCAAGCTATGCAAAAACGTGCATAAACCTTAAAGACATATTGCTAAGTGGCAAAAGTCAAAGTGAAAAAGGTTGCATACTATATCCTTTAATTTATATGACATTCTGGAAGAGGCAAAACTATAGAGATGATAAACAGATCAGTGGTAGTCAGGGATTTAGGGAGGAGAGAGGGCTGAATAGTTGAAGCACAGATTTTTTTTTTTTGCCGTACACGGGCCTCTCACTGTTGTGGCCTCTCCCATTGCAGAGCACAGGCTCCGGACGCGTAGGCTCAGTGGCCATGGCTCAGGGGCCTAGCCGCTCCGCGGCATGTGGGATCCTTCCGGACCGGGGCACGAACCCGTGCTCCCTGCATCGGCAGGCGGACTCTCAACCACTGCGCCACCAGGGAAGCCCCAAGGAGATTTTTTTTTAAGATGCTTTAACTAGTCTGTATGATACTGTAATTGTAGACACATGGCATACTTGACACTATGCATTTGTCAAAGCCTGTAGACCTTTACAGCACAAAAAGAAAATTGTAACATATGCAAATAAAGAAATCATTTTGGAAGTTAGGGTATTCTGTAATTAGGCTTGAGATCCAAAACGAGCCAGTGTTTCAGTCTGAGACTCAAGGCTGGAAAAGACCAATATTCTAGCTTAACAATCAGGCAGGAGGAGTTCCCTTTCACTCAGCCCTTTTGTTCTATTCAGGTCTTCACTTGATTGGATGAGGCCCATCCACACTAGAGATGCAAACAGCTTTACTCAGTCTATCAGTTTAAATGTTAATCTTGTCCAAAAAGAACCTCACAGACACACTCAGAATAATGTTTGGCCAAATGTCTGGGCCCAGTCAAGTTGACACATAAAATTAACCACAACATTGGCTGTGACAAAAGAATCTAACTATATTACAAATGTATGAAATAATCTCACTGAAGAAGTAGTGGGAAAAGGTGCTGATTCAAGTAACTTTGGAAATGAGTGGAGACTATAAGACTAAAGACAAAAGAACTGAACATAACACCATGCTCTCGTTGACTTGACTATTTCTCATGGAGGTACAGGTTAATAATTCTGAAACACTAACATGCATACTAGAGTTTAATAATTATTTGTATAGATAGCGGATGGTAGGAGCATACTTTGCTGGGGAACACCATTCAATGAACTCATAGTGGGTTCCAGGTATAGTCCCATTTTATGAAGAGAGAAAATCAATTCACTTGCAAAGTATAGTAAGATTGCCAGAGTCCTCGTTAAATGATTTGTAGTCATATTTTTCCTGGTTCCTTAACTGTGCAGATGCAGTCACTGAGAAAGCAGATGGATGAATTCATGAAGATTTGGGTTTCTGCTAGATAAATGGCACAGGAAGACAGATGCTCAAAAGAGAAAAACAATGATGTAAAAAACAATTTTTTGATAGTTGAAAATCAATAGTCTCCTTTCTGATTTACATATATTTCTTTGGAATACCCCTCCATTCCATATATTTTGTTTGTAGGAAAGTCATAGAGCAAAGTGAACATTTACTTTTTAAACTTAGATTTCACTTGGCACTATTTGATAATTGAGAGATCATTACATAATTCTGATTAGTTTTCACTTTTTTAAAAATTAAAAAAATAGTTTTACTGGATCTATTTGAAATAAAAATGCAGATATTAAAGTATTGATCTGCCTGACTAATAATAAACTTCAAGCCCTAGAATATTGTTTCTATGGTCTGTGATTCATTTGGTTTGAATGTATTTTAGGTTTTTTTAAATAAAAACTCTACTTTGAATTGATTTTAATAAAACTGTATGGAATAATATATCATGCCAACAATTTGCATTAAAATAAGGAATATTAAAATACAGTTAAAACAGAGGTACAATATTATGACATGTGTAGTAACTCAGGGAATATTTAATTTTAAATCCCGTATCAATGTGTATGATATTGTTACATGTAGCAGGAGTTGAAATGTAGGTCATCTCAGTGAACCAGATGGAGGGTCATTTTTCTGTAGTCATGAGGCAAAGTTAAGAAGCAAAGTGAATACAAAGTGTTTAATCAGTCCATCAAACCGCAGACTCAGGAGAGGAAATTTTCATTATGCATAATGCAAGACACCTAACCATTCTTATTTCACTGAATTTCAATGTATATCCAGTTCAAAGAGAAAGAATTCATAATGTTATATGCTCTTCTTATAGCCCTAGAGCATGACAATATCAGTTCAAGGCAATAATCATATTATGAGTTGGTAGTGTATTTTGCATGTTTATATGAAAGATTTCCATTATAGAATGCATTCATAAAGTATGTTATCAACACTTCTATCCTCTATGACTATTAAAATGAAATATTCTTAAAAATTCTGTCAAGTGTCCTGTACCAACACTTCTGACTCTTTTAAAAATCAAATCATATTGTCTAACCCCTTTAAAAATCATCCATATTGTCAACTATATTTGGCATATGCAACTATGAATTGATATTTTTTTACACTTAATTGCTGAGCAGGGATTAGAGTTGTTTGTGGCTACTGTACATTTCAAGTGTCAGGAGTACAATATTTGTTGTGATGACATGAAAATTAATAAGCTAGTAAAATATTTATGACAAGAAGCCAAAAAACCTCCTTAAGTTATTGGTTGGAATTTAGGCTTAATAGAGACAGGGAACTGGCCTACCTTTCTCACCATAGGGTTTTCAGTGCTTAGCCAAATATTGGGCATATAAAATGGTCTTTAAAATATTTATGCATAAAAATACTGCTGAGTTGAACATCAAAGAATTATTATAAAGAGCTCAGTTACAAAGTTGGTAAAATTTGAATCATCAGTATTAAAAGCATATATCTTGAATGTGCAATAAGTTAAACTGAATTAATGAGTTTATTTATTGTCTTCATCCACAATTAAGTATGTTCTAATTCTAGCATTTTTTCCCTATATACATCACATGTTCATTGCCTAATTTATCTACTGTTTTGTTTTGTTTTTTTTAATCATGGATATTGGCTTGTTTTCAGATCATTATTATTTTTTCCATTGAGCTTTTGTAAATTCTTTTTTTTGGAGAGTTGTATTGGTACATTGTAGAAATAACATTAGTTGTATATTTTTCAGCTGTAGTGAAGGTTTATTACAGAATCTCATTCACCTTTAAACATTAGTGTGCTTTAGTCAACAAGATTTACCTCCTTTCATTTGTCATTCCACGAAATTTTAGAATCCGCCTAAAATTTTTAAAAAGTGTCTATAATTTGAGAGGCTAGTTTGTGCCAGACAAAGAGCTGGGAACTTTGTATAATTATCTTTAATCCTTACAACATTTCTGCAAAATGATTATTTTTGTATCTAAATTACTTTGCATGTAAAGAAACTGAGGTTCATAGACAATGAGTATATTTCCCAAGACCCCCTAGCTACTAAGTGATAGAACTGGAACCCTTGTTTGTTACCTGAGTCTGTTACTAGATTCTCTCTCTTTTTTTTTTTTTAGAGTCTCTTAATAACTACTGTGTTCCATTTTTCCTCCAGGTAGTGATTTTTGGCTATTTCTCCTAAGTAGTTCTTTATGCCTTAATTTGGACATCTCTGAGGATTGGTCATTCCTCGTCTTGGATTGATTTTTTCCTATAACAGGAACACTGGCAGGGTCTTGTTATTTCTACAGAGGGGTGACTTCTATTAGGGATTTGCAACTGAACATTTTGACTTGCTTAAATTTCTAACTTGCCCAGCTGCCTTTCTTTTGGGGCCAGGTCAGGTCTGTGGACCACAGGTAACTTCATGATACTCCTATTTTGTATATATATTTGTGTATATATATATATTATAAATCATATATATATATCACATATATATATAATATATAAATCATATATATAATATAAAATATATAAATCATATATAAATTTACTCTCTCTCTCTCGCTCTACATATATATATATACACACACAGTAGTTTGGGTTTTAATCATGTGGTGGCTAACACCAGAAATTAAAGAGAGAGAGATAAAGAGACAGAGAGTTGGAGAAAGGAAGAGAGAGGAGAGAGAGAGAATGAGAGAGAGATTTGATATCGTGAGGCAAGTACTTTAAATATAAAGGATCTTGCATTAATCAAACCTTCTTATTCCCAAATATATTATAAAAGAGAAAAAATTCTTTGTGCATTTATTTTGGGTTTTGATAATCTGAAATATTACAAATGTTTGTGGTAATTAATAAAAAATAGAGCCACCAAAATAACAGGGACATTTAAGTATTAGTTTTCAAGTAACTGTTATGCCAAGTTCCATCTTGAAGTCTTGTAATACTTCACCATCCTGGACAACCCTTCACTAGATGGAGAATCCAAGGGATTGATTACAAATGGTTTGCATAGTTTACATTGTGGTAATATCTTTGGAGACTCAAGGAGGATATATGTGAGTACAATATACATTCCACAGAAATTTCTCTTAATTTTAAACTATTAACTTTATATTTAATTACTATCTACTCTTTGTTAAGTGCACTTGCATGCAGAGAGCTCCAAAGCAAATCTTGGATAGCTCCAAAAAGTGTTCATAAAAGTGATCACCAATAATGATGATCCTCTTGAGTCTTCTCACTCTTTATCATTCTTTGCAAAGTAAAATGTGTATAGCAATTGCTTATTTGTCTTTTCTACTTAGTAATGAACTATTTAATCCCACTAGAGTGAAGGTGGTGTTAGAAGGACAAACAAAGGCTCTACTTACTACCTGTGGGACATTTGATCTTGCAATGCATCAGTTTCCTCATGCATAAAATGGAGACAGAAATATTAATATACTCACACATATAGTAGGCAGTATAATAGAGTGGGTAAGCTTAGACTTCTCAGTTAGGAAGATAAAATTCTTCATTCTTTCTAAATATGGGAACTTGGCAAATTAATTAATCCATTAGAGCCTCAATTACCTTATTTAAGAAAATGCAGTAAATAAAAATTTTCCCATATCATCATTGTAGAGCACTTGGCAAAGTGCCTGGCTATAAAAATAACGTCTAAATAAGTGTATTTGTTAATATTTATAGTAATAATGTATGTAACCTGTCTTTATGAAGAGTAACATTTTACA
The DNA here is from genome assembly GCF_949987515.2 of Delphinus delphis. Classification (NCBI taxonomy): domain Eukaryota; kingdom Metazoa; phylum Chordata; class Mammalia; order Artiodactyla; family Delphinidae; genus Delphinus; species Delphinus delphis. The sequence continues at coordinate 44,254,886 of NC_082690.1, read as the reverse complement.
CAAATTTATGATATGTTAATCCTAATTTTAGTAATTAAAATTAGATAATTTAGTTTATTAAAATTTTTAGGACTTCAAACTTTTATGGAAAAAAGGAGCTATAAATTTGGTGAGCTATTTTAGAATTGCAGTCCACTATGTGATTAATATAATGGTATTTCTGGATGAAGAAATGTTTCCAGATTTTAAGCCAACACAAAGAAGAATAATTTTCTTGAAAATTTTGAAATGCACAAATTGGGGTGCACAGGTAAAGACTGTCATAGTGCATTTTGATTCTAATAATATATGTCATCTCAAGAATAATAATTACTTCAAAAGTTGTTTTGCAGATTTAATGAGATAAGATAATCAAATATTCAACATTTTCTTGCCTTGTAGTAACTGCTCAATATGTGGATGTTGCTTTTCCCTAAAGTGTAAATTGCTTCATGTGAAGGATTATGAATTTTGCTCTCTGCTTCTCAAAAGTAGTGCCTTGTACAGAGTAGATACTTAATACAGGTTACCCAGTAGTTGCAGTTTATTCACTACTAAATGGATTTTAGTTGTTCATGCAGGATAATTCATTTCTTTATTGCTTTATTTATTCAGTCAGATTTTACTAGTATCTACTGTGTGACAGGCTCCATGCTAAATGCTAGAGACTTTAAAATGAGTATGACAAAAAGAGTTCCCATCTTTAAAAAAATCATAGCCTAGTGGGAGAGGTCACATCTACACAAATAATTGTAGTGCATTTTAAGTATTTAGGTATGGCTTTAACAAAATATCAATGTGGATACATAGAGGGAATAATATTAGAAATATAAAATTCAAATTGGCAATTTTCCAACGTATCAGACATTTTTAGGAATGGGAAGTTTTCTTATCCCAATTAGCTTACATTTCATTAATATCATAAAATAAAATACCCAGATTACTTAAATATATTTTTGGACAAAAAGAATAGTACTCTGTTAGTGACTTCTATTGGCAACATTCACAATGGTGAGTAAAAGAAATCCACAGAAATCTCTGTGTCCTTAGGTTTAACACTCCATTTTGCAGATGACTCTCTTGGGGCTAAAGTCATTTGTCGTTTTTTTACGGAGCTGCTGTTGTTTGCTACCATATATTATGTGAACTACAAATTTTTGGCCCTTTTGCCCTTAGCACAATGGAAAATGCTGGCTAGTTTTGACTTATCTTCCTCATATACAAATTCTATTTTTTCCACAGGCATTTTGATAGATATTCTTTTTAAATAATTCAGACATACTATTTATACTCTTTTCAAGATGTTGTAGACTTGTGATGAAGACGATGTTACAATCCCTCTTTTGAAATATTCTCTTTCTTACTGTTTCGAGACAAATGAGCATTTTCTTAAGAGAGATGGCTTTCTTTGCTTGTAATTTTTAATTTAAAAATTTATTATTTATTTGTAATTTTAATATTGAATATTTTAAGTAATTAATTCACACTATTTTTACAAAATCAAAGTACTTAAAGTTGTCCCCTGCCCCAACACTTCCATCCCTCAAATCCTGTTTCTGGGGCAAATTCTATTAACTCTTTAATTAGTTTTTCCAGAAACTTCCTCTGTATCTCTAAAAAAAATGCTTATCTTTCCTATTCTTTTTTTTTTTTTTTTTTTTTTTTAAGCTTGGGCTCAAGTCTATGTAGAGCAGTGCTTTCAGATTTACCATGCCCACTAATTACCTGGGGATATTCTTCTTCTTCTTTTTTTTTTTCTAAGCAATGCATATATTTAATTATTTTAGTTTGAGGCTATCAGTTAAATAATAAATTAATTATTTTTAGATCCTGCTGAGCGTTTCTTTTTTTTTTTTTTTTACATCTTTATTGGAGTATAATTGCTTTACAATGGTGTGTTAGTTTCTGCTTTATAGCAAAGTGAATCAGTTATACATATACATATGTTCCCATATCTCTTTCCTCTTGCGTCTCTCTCCCTCCCACCCTCCCTATCCCACCCCTCCAGGCGGTCACAAAGCACCGAGCTGATCTCCCTGTGCTATGCAGCTGCTTCCCACTAGCTATCTATTTTACGTTTGGTAGTGTCAATATGTCCATGCCTCTCTCTCGCTTTGTCACAGCTTACCCTTCCCCCTCCCCATATCCTCAAATCCATTCTCTAGTGGGTCTGTGTCTTTATTCCTGTCTTACCCCTAGGTTTTTCATGACTTTTTTTTTCTTAAATTCCATATATATGTGTTAGCATATGCTATTTGTCTTTCTCTTTCTCACTTACTTCACTCTGTATGACACACTCTAGGTCCATCCACCTCATTACAAATAGCTCAATTTCGTTTCTTTTTATGGCTCAGTAATATTCCATTGTATATATGTGCCACATCTTCATGATCCATTCATCTGATGATGGACACGTAGGTTGTTTCCATATCCGGGCTATTGTAAATAGAGCTGCAATGAATATTTTGGTACATGACTCTTTTTGAATTATGGTTTTCTCAGGGTATATGCCCAGTAGTGGGATTGCTGGGTCATCTGTTAGTTCTATTTGTAGTTTTTTAAGGAACCTCCATACTGTTCTCCACAATGGCTGTATCAATTTACATTCCCACCAACAGTGTAAGAGGGTTCCCTTTTCTCCACACCCTCTCCAGCATTTATTGTTTCTAGATTTTTTGATGATGGCCATTCTGACTGGTGCGAGATGATATCTCATTGTAGTTTTGATTTGCATTTCTCTAATGATTAGTGATGTTGAGCATTCTTTCATGTGTTTGTTGGCAATCTGTATATCTTCTTTGGAGAAATGTCTATTTAGGTCTTCTGCCCATTTTTGGATTGGGTTGTTTGTTTTTTTGTTATTGAGCTGCATGAGCTGCTTACAAATTTTGGAGATTAATCCTTTGTCAGTTGCTTCATTTGCAAATATTCTCTCCCATTCTGAGGGTTGTCTTTCGGTCTTGTTTATGGTTTTCTTCGCTGTGCAAAAGCTTTGAAGTTTCATTAGGTCCCATTTGTTTATTTTTGTTTTTATTTCCATTTCTCTAGGAGGTGGGTCAAAAAGGATCTTGCTGTGATTTATGTCATAGAATGTTCTGCCTATGTTTTCCTCTAAGAGTTTCATAGTTTCTGGCCTTGCATTTAGGTCTTTAATCCATTTTGAGCTTATTTTTGTGTATGGTGTTAGGGAGTGCTCTAACCTTATACTTTTATATGTACCTGTCAAGTTTACCCAGCACAACTTATTGAAGAGGCTGTCCTTTCTCCACTGTACATTCCTGCCTCCTTTATCAAAGATAAGGTGACCATATGCGTGTGCATTTATCTCAGGGCTTTCTATCCTGTTCCATTGATCTACATTTCTGTTTTTGTGCCAATTCCATACTGTCTTGATTACTGTAGCTTTGTAGGATAGTCTGAAGTCAGAGAGCCTCATTCCTCCAGCTCCGTTTTCGTTCTCAAGATTGATTTGGCTATTCGGGGTCTTTTGTGTTTCCATAGAAATTGTGAAATTTTTTGTTCTAGTTCTGTGAAAAATGCCAGTGGTAGTTTTATAGGGATTGCATTGAATTTGTAGATTGCTTTGGGTAGTAGAGTCATTTTCACAATGTTGATTCTTCCAATCCAAGAATATGGTATATCTCTCCATCTATTTGTATCATCTTTAATTTCTTTCATCAGTGTCTTATAATGTTCTGCACAGAGGTCTTTTGTCTCCTTAGGTAGGTTTATTCCTAGATATTTTATTCTTTTTGTTGCAATGGTAAATGGGAGTGTTTTCTTGATTTCACTTTCAGATTTTCATCATTAGTGTATAGGAATGCCAGAGATTTCTGTGCATTAATTTTGTATCCTGCTAATTTACCAAATTCATTGATTAGATCTAGCAGTTTTCTGATAGCATCTTTAGAATTCTCTATGTATAGTATTATGTCATCTGCAAACAGTGACAGCTTTACTTTTTCTTTTCCAATTTGGATTCCTTTTATTTCTTTTTCTTCTCTGATTGCTGTGGCTAAAACTTCCAAAACTATGTTGAATAAGACTGGTGAGAGTGGGCAACCTTGTCTTGTTCCTGATATTAGTGGAAATGCTTTCAGTTTTTCACCATTGAGGACAATGTTGGCTGTGGGTTTGTCATATATGGCCTTTATTATGTTGAGGAAAGTTCCCTCTATGGCTACGTTCTGCAGAATTTTTATCATAAATTGGTGTTGAATTTTGTCAAAAGCTTTTTATGCATCTATTGAGATGATCATATGGTTTTTCTCCTTCAATTTGTTAATATGGTGTATCACATTGATTGATTTGCGTATATTGAAGAATCCTTGCATTCTTGGAATAAACCCCACTTGATCATTGTGTATGATCCGTTTAATGTGCTGTTGGATTCTGTTTGCTAGTATTTTTTGAGGATTTTTGCATCTATGTTCATCAGTGATATTGGCCTATAGTTTTCTTTCTTTGTGACATCTTTGTCTGGTTTTATTATCAGGGTGATGGTGGCCTCGTAGGATGAGTTTGGGAGTTTTCTTCCCTCTGCTACATTTTGGAAGAGTTTGAGAAGGAGACGTGTTAGCTCTTCTCTAAATGTTTGATAGAATTCGCCTGTGAAGCCATCTGGTCCTGGGCTTTTGTTTGTTGGAAGATTTTTAATCACAGTTTCAATTTCAGTGCTTGTGATTGGTCTGTTCATATTTTCTATTTTTCCTGATTCAGTCTTGGCAGGTTGTACATTTCTAAGAATTTGTCCATTTCTTCCATGTTGTCCATTTTATTGGCATAGAGTTGCTTGTAGTAATCGCTCATGATCTTTTGTATTTCTGCAGTGTCAGTTGTTACTTCTCCTTTTTCATTTCTAATTCTATTGATTTCAGTCTTCTCCCTTTTTTTCTTGATGAGTCTGGCTAATGATTTATCAATTTTGTTTATCTTCTCAAAGAACCAGCTTTTAGTTTTATTGATCTTTGCTATCGTTTCCTTCATTTCTTTTTCATTTATATCTGATCTGATTTTTATGATTTCTTTCATTCTGCTAACTTTGGTTTTTTTTTTTTTTCTCTAATTGCTTTAGGTGCAAGGTTAGGTTGTTTATTCGAGACATTTCCTGTTTCTTAAGGTAGGATTGTATTGCTATAAACTTACCTCTTATAACTGCTCTTGCTGCATCCTATAGTTTTTGTGTCATCCTGTCTCCATTGTCATTTGTTTCTAGGTATTTTTTGATTTCCTCTTTGATTTTTTCACTGATCACCTCGTTATTAAGTACTGTATTGTTTAGCCTCCATGTGTTTGTATTTTTTACAGATCTTTTCCTGTAATTGATATCTAGTCTCATAGTATTGTGGTCAGAAAAGATACTTGATACAATTTCAATTTTCTTAAATTTACCAAGGCTTGATTTGTGACCCAAGATATGATCTATCCTGGAGAATGTTCCATGAGCACTTGAGAAAAATGTGTATTCTGTTGTTTTTGAATGGAATGTCCTATAAATACCAATTAAGTCCATCTTGTTTAATGTATCATTTAAAGCTTGTGTTTCCTTATTTATTTTCATTTTTGATGATCTGTCTATTGGTGAAAGTGGGGTGTTAAAGTCCCCTACTATGATTGTGTTACTGTCGATTTCCCCGTTAATGGCTGTTAGTATTTGCCTTATGTACTGAGGTGCTCCTATGTTGGGTGCATAAATATTTACAATTGTTATATCTTCTTCTTGTATTGATCCCATGATCATTATGTAGTGTCCTTCTTTGTCTCTTCTAATAGTCTTTATTTTAAAGTCTATTTTGTCTGATATGAGACTTGCTACTACAGCTTTTTGTTTCCATTTGCATGAAATATCTTTTTCCATCCCCTTACTTTCAGTCTGTATGTGTCTCTAGGTCTGAAGCGGGTCTCTTGTAGACAGCAAATACATGGGTCTTGTTTTTGTATCCATTCAGCCAGCCTGTGTCTTTTGGTGGGAGCATTTAATCCCTTTACATTTAAGGTAATTATCGATATGTATGTTCCTATTCCCATTTTCTTGATTGTTTTGGGTTCATTATTATAGGTCTTTTCCTTCTCTTGTGTTACTCACCTAGAGAAGTTCCTTTACAGGTGTTGTAAAGCTGGTTTGGTGGTGCTGAACTCTCTCAGCTTTTGTTTGTCTGTAAAGGTTTTAATTTCTCCATGACATCTGAATGAGATCCTTGCTGGGTAGAGTAATCTTGGTTGCAGGTTTTTCTCCTTCATCACTTTAAATATGTCCTGCCAGTTCCTTCTGGTTTGCAGAGTTTCTGCTGAAAGATCAGCTGTTAACCTTTTGGGGATTCCCTTGTATGTCATTTGTTGTATTTCCCTTGCTGCTTTTAATATGTTTTCTTTGTATTTAATTTTTGACAGTTTGATTAATATGTGTCTTGGCATATTTCTCCTTGGATTTATCCTTTATGGAACTCTCTGTGCTTCCTGGACTTGATTAACTATTTCCTTTCCCATATTAGGGAAGTTTTCAACTATAATCTCTTCAAATATTTTCTCAGTCCCTTTCTTTTTCTCTTCTTCTTCTGGAACCCCTATAATTCGAATGTTGGTGCGTTTAACGTTGTCCCAGAAGTCTCTGAGACTGTCCTCAGTTCTTTTCATTCTTTTTGCTTTTTTCTGCTCTGCAGTAGTTATTTCCACTATTTTATCTTCCAGGTTACTTATCCGTTCTTCTGCCTCAGTTATTCTGCTATTGATCCCATCTAGAGTATTTTTCATTTCATTTATTGTGTTGTTCATCGTTGTCTGTTTCATCTTTAGTTCTTCTAGGTCCTTGTTAAATGTTTCTTGCATTTTGTCTATTCTATTTCCAAGATTTTGGATCATCTTTACTATCATTATTCTGAATTCTTTTTCAGGTAGATTGCCTATTTCCTCTTCATTTGTTAGGTCTGGTGGGTTTTTATCTTGCTCCTTCATCTGCTGTGTGTTTTTCTGTCTTCTCATGTCGCTTATTTTACTGTGTTTGGGGTCTCCTTTTTGCAAGCTGCAGGTTCGTAATTCCCGTTTTTTTTGGTGTCTATCCCCAGTTGCTAAGGTTGGTTCAGTGGTTTGTGTAGGCTTCCTGGTGGAGGAGACTAGAGCCTCTGTTCTGGTGGATGAGGCTGGATCTTGCCTTTCTGGTGGGCAGATCCACGTCTGTTGGTGTGTTTTGGGGTGTCTGTGGACTTGTTATGATTTTAGGCAGCCTCTCTGCTAATGGGTGGGGTTGTGTTCCTGTCTTGCTAGTTGTTTGGCATAGGATGTCCAGCACTGTAGCTTGCTGGTCGGTGAGTGAAGCTGGGTGTTGGTGTTGTGATGGAGATCCCTGGGAGATTTTCACCATTTGATATTACATGGAGCTGGGAGGTCTCTTGTGGACCAGTGTCCTGAAGCTGGCTCTCCCACCTCAGAGGCACAGCAGTGACTCCTGGCCACAGCACCTAGAGCCTTTCATCCACATGGCTCAGAATAAAAGGGAGAAAAATTAGAAAGAAAGAATTAGTAGAAGTAGAAAGAAAGAAAGAAAGAAAGAAAGGAGGGAGGGTGAAATGGAGGAAAGAAGGAAGAAAGGAAGGAGGGAAGGAAGAAAAAAGAAAGAAAGGAGATAAAGTAAAATAAAATAAAGTTATTAAAATAAAAAATAATTATTAAGAAAAAAATTAAAAAAACAAAACAAAACAATACGGATGGATAGAACCCTAGGACAAATGGTGGAAGCAAAGCTATACAGACAAAATCTCACACAGAAGCATGCCCACACACTCTCACAAAAAGAGGAAAAGGGGAAAAAATCATAAATCTTGCTCTCAAAGTCCACCTCCTTAATTTGGGATGATTCGTTGTCTAGTCATGTATTGCACAGATGCAGGGTACATCAAGTTGATTGTGGAGCTTTAATCCGCTGCTTCTGAGGCTGCTCGGAGAGATTTCCCTTTCTCTTCTTTGTTCTCACAGCTCCCAGGGGCTCAGCTTTGGATTTGGCCCTGCTTCTGCCTGTAGGTTGCCAGAGGGCGTCTGTTCTTCGCTCAGACAGGACGGGGTTAAAGGAGCCGCTGATTCGGGGGCTCTGGCTCACTCAGGCTGCGGGGAGGGAGGGGCACAGAGTGCGTGGCGAGCCTGCAACGCCAGAGGCCAGCGTGACGTTGCACCAGCCTGGGGCACACCGTGCATTCTCCCGGGAGAATTGTCCCTGGATCCCGGGACCCTGGCAGTGGCGGGCTGCACAGGCTCCCCGGAAGAGGGGTGTGCATAGTGACCTGTGCTCGCACACAGGCTTCTTGGTGGCGGCAGCAGCAGCCTTAGCGTCTCATGCCCGTCTCTGGGGTCTGTGCTAATAGCAGTGGCTCTCGCCCGTCTCTGGAGCTCCTTTAAGCAGTGCTCTTAATCCCCTCTCCTCGCGCACCAGGAAACAAAGAGGGAAGAAAAGGTCTCTTGCCTCCTCGGCAGGTTCAGACTTTTCTCCGGACTCCCTCCGGTCTAGCCGTGTTGCACTAACCCCCTTCAGGCTGTGTTCACGCTGCCAGCCCCAGTCCTCTCCCTGCGCTCCGACCGAAGCCCGAGCCTCAACTCCAGGCCCCACCTGCACCGACGGGTGAGCAGACAAGCCTTTCGGACTGGTGAGTGCCGGTCGGCCCTGATCCTCTGTGTGGGAATCTCTCCACTTTGCTCTCCGCACCCCTGTTGCTGTGCTGTCCTCCGTGGCTCCGAAGCTTTCCCCCTCCACCACCTGCAGTCTCCGCCCGTGAAGGGGATTCCTAGTGTGTGGAAACCTTTCCTCCTTCACAGCTCCCTCCCACTGGTGCGGGTCCCATCCCTATTCTTTTGTCTCTGTTGTTTCTTTTTTCTTTTGCCCTACCCAGGTACGTGGGGGGTTTCTTGCCTTTTGGGAGTCTGAGGTCTTCTGCCAGTGTTCAGTAGGTGTTCTGTAGGAGTTTTTCCACATGTAGATGTATTTCTGGTGTATCTGTGGGGAGGAAGGTGATCTCCGCGTCTTATTCTTCCGCCATCTTCCCGGAAGCCTCCTATCTTGCTTATTTTTGACATAGGTTTTAAGATTATCTTATGAATTCCACCTACAATAGTTGAAGATGAAACTAGCTGCACCACTTGCACATTTTGTAGTAGATTTATTGTACTGCTGGACCCAATTTTTACACCTTGCTTGTTCACACCCTTTGGAAGTATCTTCTCATACTGACTCTGAGCTTGGCCATAAAGTTTTTACAGTAGGGCTTTAGCAAAATTGATGCAAAGAGAGGTTGAAATAGCACTAGTCCATTTATACTTCCTTTCTTGGATTCCTGTCAATGCCATGAGAATGAGCCCTGTCTAGCCTGCTATAGGATGAGAGGCTTTGTGGATCAAAACAAGTAGTCTGAGCAGCAACCATTCTTGACCTTCCAGCTCTTACCTGACTGAAGATGCTTGAGCAACTCCAGAATCACTCAATCAACCTGTGGACTCATAAGGTGTTTTTAAGTTTAACAATTAAGTTTCAGAGTAAAACATTCTTTTGCAGATGTAGAGAATGGACTTGAGGACACAGTGGGGAGGGAGTGGAGGCTGGGATGAGGTGAGACAGTGGCACTGACATATATACACTACCAAATGTAAAGTGGGTGCCTAGTGGGAAGCTGCTGCATAGCACAGGGAGATCAGCTCGATGTTTGTTGATGACCTAGAGGGGTGGGATAGGAAGGGTAGGAGGGAGGCTCAAGAGGGAGAGGATATGGGGATATATTTATACATATAGCTGATTCACTTTGTCATACAGCAGAAACTAACACAACATTGTAAAGCAATTATACTCCAATAAAGATATAAGAAAACAAAAAATAAAACAAAAAAACACATTCTTTACTTTCAATTTTATTGAATTTATTAATTCAATAATTAATAAATTTATTAATAAATAAATAAATAAATATATTAATTTTTAAATTTATTTTTGGCTGTACTGGGTCTTCATTGCTGCATGCAGTCTTTCTCTAGTTGCAGAGAGCAGGGGCTACTCTTCGTTGTGGTGTGTGGGCTTCTCATTGCTGTGGCTTCTCTTGTTGCCGAGCACAGGCTCTAGGTGTGTGGGCTTCAGTAGTTGTGGCATGTGGGCTCAGAAGTTGTGGCTCCTGTGCTCTAGAGTGCATGCTCAGTAGTTGTGGTGCACGGGCTTAGTTGCTAGGTGGCATGTGGGATCTTCCTGGACCAGGGATCAAACCCGTGTCCCCTGAATTGGCAGGCAGATTCTCAACCAGTGTCCCACCAGGGAAGTCCCTACTTTCACTTTTAAAATATAATTTTATCATATTATTCTATCTAGCCCCTTCCTTTCTCCCCATCTTTTGTTTTGTTTTGATCCCTCTTATATCATGCTCTAATCTGAAATTGTTGTTTTCTAGATGTGATTCATCCTGGAACTTCTAGTTGTCACTCTTCTAGGTTGAATATTCAGCCATTACCTGGAATCTATGACTTTTTCTTTTCTTGGTTAACTCCTTTATGTTGGAGGGCATATTTTCCAATTTCATCCAAGGAAATGTGCATGTGATGTATATATTCTGAATGTTTATAAATCTGAAATTATCTTTATTCTATAGTCAACTCATTAGATATTTTGATTTCCTTGAAAAATTATTTCTCCTGAAAAATTTGAGAGTATTTATCCTAGGTCTTCTAGCATACATGTCACTATTTAAGAGTCCAAGTCTTAGCATCATTCCTTTGTGTATGACCTGCACTCTGCACTCTACAAGCGTTAAGGACCTTTTCTTCTGGATTTCTTCATTGTTCTAAGAAATAACAAAGTGAGTTTGTTTAGAATGATGTTTAGAAAACTACATCTATCCATTGAGAAAAGTAGAACTGGATTGATATTAACACCATAGATTCATGGTAGAATCTAGTTGAATAGAAGACCTGAATGAGAAAGGTAAAAATATAAAGTTAATAAATGAAAATATAGGAAAATGCTTTTGTGATCTATGGGTTGGGAAGAACTTTAAACAATTTTAAAGCATAAACTTTTAGATCAAAAAGTTGAATTTGATTACATCAAAGTAAGATTTTTATTTTGTTCACTGAAGGATATCATAGACAAAGTTAAGACATGACAAACATGGATACAAGACTTGCAATGATTAAAAATGAAAAGAAATCAGAATACCAAATATCTAAGAAGTTACACATTCAATAGAAAAATCAGTAGTCTCATTAGGACAGTGGGTGAATGATATGGAACAGATAATTTAATAAGAAACCCCCAAATCTAATAAGCTGATAAAGAGATGACAAAAACTTATTAGTAATCAGGGAAACTGGATTTTAAAACTGCAATATGATATCATTTACAACTACGGTACTAGACCAGAAAAATTAAAAAGCTGAATAACGCCAAATGCTGGTGAGGCTTTGGGGATACAGGAACGTTCATTCTCTGCTAGTGAAGTTTAGACTGGTGTAGCCATTCTGGAAGGAGTCAAGATAAGCACACCAATACTATTTGATCCAAGAATGGTAGTCCTTAGAATGGCAGTAATTCTAACATACTGGTAAGGGGGCATGAATAAACACTCTCCTAGAAGAATTATTTTTATTGATTGAGAGATGGAGGCAATGTGGGTGTCCATAAGTGGGGGAAGTAAAATACAGCAATTGCACAACATGGAATAGTATGCAGAATTTAGAAACAATAGGTTCAATGTACACATTGCTACTTGTGTGGAGCTTAAAAATGATAGCCTTTGGAGTGAAAAAAAGAAATAGAATTAAATATATAACAAAATAACATATTTTATAAATCTATCATCTATCTATCTATCATCTATCATTGTCATCATCTATCTTTTCTTTATCTCTTGCTTGTATGCAGCTTATGCCTCAGGACTCCTCTAAGGAAATTGATGCCTGAAATTACCAAACCCCTTAGAGTTACTTAATGACAGAACATGCTTTGAATTGTTTCTCTTTCTTCCTGTATTTTAGGTGGTTAGTTTGGAATTTTTAAGACACACAAAAACAATTTTACTTTTTTTATGCTTCATAAAAATCACATTTTATATTTAAGCTTGTAATATACCATAACCTAAGACCATAAACATTTCAATAAAAATTTAATGAGAATTTATCATATTCTAAGCAGTATGACACGCTCTAAGAATATAACAATAAATAAGACACATTACCTTTGGCTTTCTGAAAGTTATGTGATAAATTAGTGTTTGGGGGAGTTGGGGGGGCAGTCTATGAGAACTTATTTATTCATAGCATCATTTAACACAGCAGTTCCCAACCCTTCTGGCACCAGGGACCAGTTTTGAGGAAGACAATTTTTCCACAGAGCTGGGGGCGAGGATGGTTCAGGTGGTAATGCAAGCGATGGGGAGTGATAAGGAGAGATGGGGAGAGATGGGGAGCGGCAGATGAAGCTTTGCTCACTTGCCCTCCTGCTGCTCACCTCCTGCTTTGCGACCTGGTTCCTAACAGGCCATGGACCAGTAATGGTCCGCAGCTGGAGGGCTGGGGACCCCTCATTTAACAAATATCTTTTCAGCTTTATTGAAATATAATTGACAAATAAAATTGTAAGATACTTAAGGCATACAAAGTGTTGATTTAATATATGTATACATTGTGAAAGGATTCTCCCATCAAGTTAATAAACACATCCATCACTCACATATTTAAATTTTTTTAAATTGCTGAATAAATTTATGTTCTAATCTCTTAGCAATTTTTAATTGTACATTAATGTGTTATCAACTGTAGTCACCATGTTATACATTAGATCCACTTGCAACTTTTTAAATCTGTTTGACTTTTTTATTTTTTAGATTTCACATTTAAGTGATACCATGCAGGATATTTCTTTCTCTGTTTTAGGTAATGTCCTCTAGGTCCATCCATGCTGCTGCAAATGGCAGTATTTTCTTCTTTTTAAAGGCTGAATAATATTCCATTGAATATATCTACCACATTTTCTTGATCCATTCACTCACTGATAGATACTTAGGTTGTTTCTATGCCTTAGCTATTGTGAATAATGCTGCAAGGAACATGAGAGTACAGATATCTCTTTGAGATAATGGTTTTCTTTTATTTTGAATATATACACAGAAGTGGGATTGCTGGGTCCTATGGTAGTTCTATTTTTAATTTCTGGAGGAACCTCCATACTGTTCTCAATAGTGGCTGTACCAGTCTACATTCCTACCAATAGTGTACAAGGTTTCCCTTTTGTCCACATCCTCACCAGCATTTATCTTTGATAATAGCAGTTCTAACAGGTGTAAGGTGATTTCTTATTGTGGTTTTGATTTGTATTTCTCTGATGATTAGTGATGTTAAGCACCTTTTCACGTAACTGTGGGTCTATCTTCGTAGGAAAAAGGTCTATGTAGTTCCTTTGCTAATTTCTTAATTGGATTATTTGTTTTTTGCTATTGAGCTATATAAGTTCCTTGTATATTTTGGATATTAATCCTTATTGGTTATGTGATTTGCAAACATTTTCTCTCATTCCATAGGTTGCCTTTTCATTTGGTTGATGATTTCCTTTGATGAGCAGGAGCATTTTAGTTTGATGTGGTCCCACATGTTTGTTTTTACTTTTGTTGCTTTTGCTTTCGGTGTCAAATCCAAAACAGTGTTGCCAAGAAGAATGTCAAAGAACTTATGCCTTATATTTTCTTCTGGGAGTTTTACAGTTTCAGGTTAAGTTCAAGTCTTTAAACCACTTTGAGTTGTATTTTTGTATTTGAGTTGATGATGTCAGATCCACATCTTTTGGATGTGGCTGTCCATCTCATGTAGGAGATAAACTTTGTCAATCAGCCTGGCCTGAGCTCTTGGTTATATCTCAAAGTTCTGTGATTGTCCAGGTCACCTTCTTTGTTCTTAGTGGTTCCCAGTAGTTGAGGGTGTGCCAAGACTGAACTGTGTCTCAAAGGTTAGGATCCCATTCAGTGCCTAGATGAAGAGCGATAGTAAGCCAGGCCCTCAGGAAGCAGCTATTAAAGTATCCATGGCAAGCTTTCAAAGCTTCTGACAGATGTCAGGGGCTAATTGTGGACTGCAAATACAATGCATCCCTTAAAAGTGTTTGGGTCTACGTTCATGTACTTTCTAAGGGCATCTACCAATAACGCCTGAAATAGGGCTGGATTTCAGTGATAGTCCCAATAGGGATCCATTAGAGGCACTGCTGTCATGCCCACGGGGTACCGATGAGGTTGGGCAATGTGTAATCCACCAGCATATGTTTGGGACTGTGCCCAAATACAGGTCTTTTTCTCAAGACCTGGTGCAGCAGTGGGAAAGGACAATATTTATATCCTTCCAGGTAAGGTCCAAGGAAAGAGTCAGTCCCTGGAATTCTTTGGTGAACCAGCTAGGGTCCTCTGAGAATCTGCCTAAGCAAGTGTGGCACTGATTGAGGTTAGACAAAGAAAAAGGGATGTGGACTCTGGTAATTCCCTGAGGTGCACCTACTACCTGAAGGGGGCAAAGAAGCTCTGGCTGGACTTCCGGTATGGAAATGTAAAGAGACTTATAGGGGAGGGGAGGGGCTGAAGATGGTGAAAGAGTTTTGGGGCTTGGGTCTTCTGTCCAGGGCTTGTGTTGCTCCAGGGATGCCACTAAAGAGGGCTTCTGTAAAGCCTGAATGGGTCCCAGCCAGCTAGGTTCCCTAACATAGGACTTGCACAACTCCAGGTTCTCTCTTAGGGCCATAAAAACCTGAACCTAAGGAACTTCTGTCCATTTCCCCTGCCTTTTGCAAAAGATGTCTAACTATAGGATGGTATTATAGTTGAGGCTTTCATTTTCTGGCCAGGCCTCATTGTCCTCAAATTTATATGGTGGCCCAGCTGTGTTACAAAAGAAAATGAGCTTTTGTTTTGTTTTGTTTTAAAGAATGTAGAGAAAACGTGTCCCAGTGACTCAGAATGTACCTGAGGGTGAGTCCTTGGGGAGGGAGGAGGTGTTTCCCATCGTTCCTTCAGGGAGAGGGTGCTCCTGTAACAGAGAGAAGCACTAGCGTTAGGAGATCCTATGGGGGCTCTCTAAGACAGGACTGGTTCCCAGTGTCCCCATCCACCCAGTCCTGTCGACCTTAGCCACAGTGGGGGTTAGCTACTCAGCCATGTGGTGGTCCTGCTAGCCCCCGTGTCCTGGGTCCTGGGTCTTATCCTGGGCATCCATGGTACCCTGGATGAGTGACCTTCCTGAAGACTTCTCTGTAGACTTTATGGCCAATGATTAATCCCTGTGTTCTGGGGTATGTTCCCCTGGAATGGACATCTTCATAGGTCTAGGACCTATTTAGATACTAGCAATTTTTTTGTTTTTTCTAAAATGGTGGTAAATTTCTGAAAACAGGCACTGGCCATTAAGGGAGGTGGTTTATGGAAAAACCTCTCTTTTCCCTTCCCTTTTGTGGGTAAAACCCCGGCCTAAGTGCCAGCCTCCCCCTCCATCCCTTCCCATACCTGCTCTGTCCAGCCAGTGGCAGGCCGGGAGCAAGGGGGATATGGCCGCTGGGGTGGAGGCACCATGTCTGCATTTAGGAGGACAGAGGGCGGGCCCAGTGGCCCTGCAAGGACACGACCAATAGAGCGACCCGGGGATGGTGGGGAGGTAAGCACAGCAAACTCGGGTCACTGCATGGGCATGATTCCTGGGCTGTGGCCATGTGCATAGCCAAGCCAGGGCAAGCCGCTCCCAGCGTGAGCCACCCCGCACCAACAGGGCGAGGCGGGGTGTTGGGCAGGGATGGACCTTGGCAGACCACGGAGGGGGTCAGCAGGAACACCAGGCAGAGAAGAATGGCGGCCAGGACATGGTCCCACCATCATGGGTCCCAGCCGTGGGGGAATGGACCATCCCCCTTCCCAACTTCTGGAGGTGTGCACACAGACCACCCATGATGCCAGGGAACTCCCAAAGGAGCTCAGCCGCTGCAACCACAGATGGGAGTCTGTCTAAGTAAGGCTGCATTTTATATTTTCACACAATTGTACCTGCTGACACTTAATTAAATGGTGGATAAGGCAAACCCAGAGGGCAAAGGTCCTACGCTTCGGGTCCCTAGCTGCTTGTGAGGATGGTGGGAAACTCTTCTTGACACACCCTGCACATATGTAACAGTGAGAAGTGGAAGACCTAGCAGCAAGGTTGGAAAATGCCTGGCAGATTTCTTTTTGTGCACATTTTCAGCAGAGTAAGGCACAAAATAAGAGTGGAAAGTACGAGTGAGGTAGGGATGCAGAGGCAAGGATAGCCAGGCATAGGTGGACTAATAATAAGCCTATAAGTGTAGCCGCTGGGAGAGGGCAGTGTTATGCTTTTAACTGTGTGCCTAAGAACCTTGTGTGGAAATTGCCTTGAGGTGGGCGGACAGACCTATTGTCTCTCTAGTCCGTTCCATGACCCACTCATCCTCTTAAGGGAGATTTCTCCTGGTAAGTACCCCAGTGGTTTTTAAATACTTGACCTGTGCCCACATCTTTGCAGCAATAGATCTGAAAATAAGACAGACAATAAGAAAGAGAGAGAGCAAGAGAGAGGAAATGGCAGGAAGTAAGGCAGTGCCTCTCAAGCACAAGGGAAGCGAGAGGCTGAGGCTTACTGAATTCTCCTGGCTGGTTCCCCAAAGATGTTCCTGGAGGGTAGGTTCTTGTCTCTCGTTGCAGAAAGAATTCAGAGGTGAAACAAGGAGGTCAAGAAAGTAAAGTGAAGATTTATTCAAGCAATAGTATGCTCTAAAGGGAAGAGGGGGCAAGCTCAGGGGAGTAGCTGCCCTAAGTTTCTTTGGTGAACTGGTTATGTGGAGACTAGAAATGAAGGGGCAGAATATTCACTGGGAAGGGAGGGGTTTGGGGGTCATATTCCCTGATTTTCATCCCAGCTCCACCTCCCCAGGGGAGGAGGGATTTATGTCCTTATTTAGTCTTGCTCGGAAGTATCATGGTGTCAGTGCATGATGGGTACTTCTTATCTGCAAAGCTAATTTTATTATAATGAGCACAAGTCTGCCTCCAGGACAATTTCATCTCCAAATGTGTGGTTTCCTATCAGTCTGGAGGTTCTTGCTTTACTTTGTCTGCCCAGGACCCCTCGTATTTACGAGTTGCATGGTTTCCTGCCATCTGGCCCGTCCCCCCTTTTTCTGTTCATATCTAGCTACCTGCCTGCTTTAACATTAAAAACTGCTTCTTTGATTGCTGTGGTCCCGTGGGACTCATGAATGGAAGCCCCGCTGGCTCTCAGAGCTGGGTGTTCTGGATACCTGTCCCTTGGGCAGCATCTCCACACCTGGGGCACAAATTGTATGTATGAGCTCCTTCCAGGAAGATACTGGAAACTTGCAAGAGGCTACAGAGAGATGGCAGTGGAGGTGTCTGTGGGTTTCCTTGTCTCCAGGAGTATTGCAGGTTGCCCTTAGATATGTGCTAACTGAGAAGCTTGACCCTCAGGCAACAGTTTTCAAAGTAAACAAATGGACCCCTTTCAAGGAAAGACTGGGAGATGGGCAATTTTGCCTGCTCCCCCTGCACTGAGTCCCAGCAGGATAGCCATAGAGAGTGCTTGTATGCCTGTTAACAACAGCCTTTTCATTTGCTACAGTCTTGTGGGTCTCCTGGAAGCAAGCCTCATTGACTTTTAGAGCTAGATGTTTTAGAGGCCCATCTCTTGAGTGGGAGGCTTAAAAGTTGTGTCGCTAAATGTGGGACACAAACCCTTTGATGCTCGGGGAGAAACTGGTAGTTGGGAATTCTCTCTTGATTGTATGGTGCTGTTCCGGGGGTGGGATTTAGGTCAGACTGTGTCTCAGCCTTTCCTGCCCTTTCTGATGTGGGTATTTTCTCACTCATGTGATATGTAGAAGTCACGCATTCAGTTTCTGGACTTCTTGCAGAAGCAATTGCTCCATGTGTACATTGGGTTCATCTGTGGGAGGAGGGGAATTCAGGAGCCTGCTATGTCACCATCTTTGTTAACTTCTTGATACTTTTACCCTTAGAAAGAAAGAAAATAAATCAGGAATAATAATATGGTTGACTCTTGGACAACACAGGCTTGAACTGCATGGATCCACTTATACTGGAATTTAAAAAATAAATAAGTACCACAGTACTCCACAGTCTGCAGTTGGGTGAATCTGTGGATGTGGAACCTTGGATGTGGAAGGCCCACTGTAAAGTTTATATGTGGATTTTCATCTGCATGGAGGTTGGCCCCCTGACCGCTGTGTTGTTCAAGGGTCAACTGTACTTCTCATTATTTACTACACATACCAGTCTATTTGGCACTATCTCCATTGTACTTGGGTACTGTATTTTATGACTGAAACAAAGAATGACAGTGCTGTATAATAAAACATAAGAGGGAAATGCAATTTTACCCGTCTTTTGTTAGGCAATCACTATGATGTAGCTTGAATTTAATTTATATAAATTTATTCCTACACATACATGCACCTACAAGCACAAGTGATAAGATCTCCTCAAAGAATAAAACTGTTAGTTTCTTTAGTAATAGTCATACAATTGATCTAATCCATTTAATTCATTTTTGTGCCTTCAATGCTTACTTTATATTAGAAATTTAATCATTAGAAATAATTTCTAAGATGTAGGAAAATTAAAAAAAAAAAAAAGGGAGAACTGATTAGTCATTTTCCTACCACCCAGATACAAACAGAGGTAATATTTGTGTGTTTCCTTCCAATATTTGTTTCACTCAGCATTGGTTTTGAAAAAACTCCCTTGTAATTTATTTCTATTTTGTTCCCATAAACACTTGTGCAAAACTGGCTTCCTTGGGACCTCTTTAACCCCAAGAAAATCTCTACAGGATAAGAATAGAGAAGGTGATTTTGTGAGTCAGATTTCTTTTATCTGATTTTTATTTTGAAATGAAATAAGACTTCCTTGTACTATCTCACATATTAAACAACTTTTTAAGCAAGTTAGACTGTTTAAGAAGGTTTTTCATAATATCTATGCTAGAAATTTTAACAATAACTCCTTATGTAGGTAGTTCTTTCAGAAAAATTAATAAAGTAGGGTAATTTAGGAGTTAGGGAGTTTAGTGAGCACAACACAGAGATTGAAATTAGGTTTTTAATGAAATGACTGGCAGTAAATTCCATAAAATTCAATAAAATACTTATTGAATGTTGGAAGAAAGAAAATTCTGTAACGAAGGAGGAGACAGTACTTATCAAGGCACTCTGTAGGGTTATGGCATTGTACTTCAGTAACCAGGAAAGTGGATTTGGGCATAAGTTCATCAGCTAACTCCTTCTTTTGCCAGAAAAAATGACCTTCATGGGATATATTTCACTAGTAGGCCCTGCTCACAAATAGTAACAGGACTTTCAGTATGCCCTATGATAAACCATGGCCTGGAATTTAACAGCTATCCTTATTACTTTCTAAAACTATCTTGAGAGAACTTACCCTAAGACACACACAATGATCTAAATTAGATTTACGGTTGCCTGATCCCTAATAAATCACACTCATTGTAGGGAGCATGGCCTAAACAGTTGCACAGAGCTTCCTGTTTAACTGCTTAGCACTTTATTTAGTGCTCAGCTGTTTTCCATCCTGAAATTCTTAATAATTTTTGAACAAGGGGTCCACCATTTTTATGCTGCACTTGCCCATGCAGATTATGTAGCTTGTCCTATATACCATTTAGTTTTATAGTATCTCTCCAGATAGAAATCAGTAACTGCTCTCCTGAACTGCTGAAAATCATTAAAAAAAAAATCTTGTAAGGTTTGTAGTATATTGCTTAGTTTCACTCTGGGTTAGTATCAAAGAAATGTAATGACTTCATGTTCTCATGTGCTCCATAAAAAAAGGAGTCCTCTTTTTTTTTTCTCTTTATTTTCTCACCTCACAAATTCTTTATTTCTATATTTTACTTGCATTGCTTAAAGTACATAAATCCCATTTCATGACATTGTGTTTTCATTTGTGTAAAATGTTTCACATACTAAAGATATTTTATTATTATTGAGTATTGGAAAATAAAAAAAAAAAAACTATGCATATTGAGAATTAGATAGCCTAAGTATATTTTTCTTAATTCCCAAATGAAATGACAGATTTTCAAGTGTGTAATGTTTGAATCAATTTTATAATATTCCAGGGCTCTCTGTAGGCCTATTGTAGTCCTCTTATTTATAACCTTTCTCATTTGCACAGCTTCTGTATATTTTGAAACAATGATGGTAGCTTAATCATATTAAGAAACAAATATAGCAACACTATCTTTAATTTCTAATTTTGATTTGACTTTAACAAAGAGATCATACATTTTACTAAACAATCTTCAGAGTACATATTTACACCATGTCACAAATTAACTTTAACAGGCCATATGAAGCAACAATTTCTGTCCTTACAAGTAATGCCAATAATGCCAATTATGCTCATGTGTTTCTGGTTTTCTGTTTGAAGTTTTTTTTAAGATGAAAGTCAAAATTTTATTTTATTATTATTTTTTAACGTTTTTATTGGAAGATAATTGATTTACAATGGTGTGTTAGTTTTTGCTTTATAAAGAAGTGAATCAGTTACACATATACATATATCCCCAAAACTCTTCCCTCTTGCATCTCCCTCCTCCCTCCCAACCTCCCTATCCCACCCTTCTAGCTGGTCACAAAGTACAGAGCTGATCTCCCTGTGCTGTGCGACTTCTTCCCACTAGCTATCTATTTTACATTTGGTAGTGTATATATGTCCATGTATATACAACCACTCTCTCACTTTGTCCCAGCTTACACTTACCCCTCCCTGTGTCCTCAAATCCATTCTCTAGTAGGTCTGCATCTTTATTCCCATCTTGCCCCTAGGTTCTTCATGACCATTTTTTTTTTTTTAGATTCCATATATATGTTAGCATATGGTATTTGTTTTTCACTTTTTCACTTACTTCACTCTGTATGACAAACTCTAGGTGCATCCACCTCAGTACAAATAACTCAATTTCTTTCCTTTTTATGGCTGAGTAAAATTCCATTGTATATATGTGCCACATCTTCTTTATCCATTCATCTGTCGATGGAAACTTGGTTGCTTCCATGTCCTGGCTACTGTAAAAAGAGCTGCAATGAATATTGTGGTACATGACTCTTTTTGAATTATGGTTTTCTCAGGGTATATGTCTAGTAGTGGGATTGCTGGGTCATATGGTAGTTCTATTTTTAGTTTTTTAAGGAACCTCCATACTGTTCTCCACAGTGGCTGTAACAATTTACATTCCCACCAACAGTGTAAGAGGGTTCCCTTTTCTCCACACCCTCTCCAGCATTTGTTGTTTTTAGATATTTTGATGATGACCATTCTGACCGGTGTGAGATAATATCTCATTGTAGTTTTGATTTGCATTTCTCTAATGATTAATGATGTTGAACATTCTTTCATGTGTTTGCTGGCAATCTGTATATCTTCTTTGGAGAAATGTCTACTTAGGTCTTCTGCCCACTTTTGGATTGGGTAGTTTGTTTTTTTGATATTGAGCTGCATGAGCTGCTTGTAAATTTTGGAGATTAATGCTTTGGCAGTTGCTCCATTTGCAAATATTTTCTCCTATTCTGAAGGTTGTCTTTTCATCTTGTTTATGGTTTCCTTTGCTATGCAAAAGCTTCTAAGTTTCATTAGGCCCCACTTGTTTATTTTTGTTTTTATTTCCATTTCTCTAGGAGGTGGGTCAAAAAGGATCTTGCTGTGATTTATGTCATAGAGTGTTCTGTCTATGTTTTCCTCCAAGAGTTTTATAGTGTCTGACCTTACATTTAGGTCTTTAATCCATTTTGAGTTTATTTTTGTGTATGGTGTTAGGGAGTGTTCTAATTTCATTCTTTTACATGTAGCTTTCTAGTTTTCCCAGCACCACTTATTGAAGAGGCTGTCTTTTCTCCACTGTATATTCTTGCCTCCTTTATCAAAGATAAGGTGACCATATGTGTGTGGGTTTATCCCTGGGCTTCCTATCCTGTTCCATTGATCTATATTTCTGTTTTTGTGCCAGTACCATACTGTCTTGATAACTGTAGCTTTGTAGTGTAGTCTAAAGTCCAGGAGCTTGATTCCTCCAGCTCCGTTTTTCTTTCTCAAGATTGCTTCAGCTCTTCAGGGACTTTTGTGTTTCCATAGAAATTGTGAACTTTTTTACTCTAGTTCTGTGAAAAATGCCATTGGTAGTTTTACAGGGATTGCATTGAATCTATAGATTGCTTTGGGTAGTAGAGTTATTTTTACAATGTTGATTGTTCCAGTCCAAGAACATGGTATATCTCTCCATCTATTTGTATCATCTTTAATTTCTTTCATCAGTCTTATAATTTTATGCATACAGTTCATTTGTCTCCTTAGGTAAGTTTATTCCTAGATATTTTATTCTTTTTGTTGCAGTGGTAAATGGGAGTGTGTTCTTAATTTCACTTTCAGATTTTTCATCATTAGTGTATAGGAATGCCGGAGATTTCTGTGCTTTAATTTTGTATACTGCTACTTTACCAAATTCATTGATTAGCTCTAGTAGTTTTCTGGTAGCATCTTTAGGATTCTGTATGTATAGTATCATGTCATCAGCAAACAGTGACATCTTTACTTCTTCTTTTCCGATTTGGATTCCTTTTATTTCTTTTTCTTCTCTGATTGCTGTGGCTAAAACTTCCAAAACTATGTTGAATAATAGTGGTGAGAGTGGGTAACCTTGTCTTGTTCCTGATCTTAGTGGAAATGGTTTCACTTTTTCCCCATTCAGGACAATGTTGGATGTGGGTTTGTCATATATGGTCTTTATTATGTTGAGGTAAGTTCCCTCTATGGCTACTTTCTGGAGGGTTTTTATCATAAATGGGTATTGAATTTTGTTGAAAGCTTTCTCTGCATCTATTGAGGTGATTGTATGGTTTTTCTCCTTCACTTTGTTAATATGGTGTATCACATTGATTGATTTGCGTATATTGAAGAAGCCTTGCATTCCTGCGATAAAACCCACTTGATCATGGTGTATGATCCTCTTAATGTGCTGTTGGATTCTGTTGGCTAGTATATTGTTGAGGATTTTTGCATCTATGTTCATCAGTGATATTGGCCTGTAGTTTTCTTTTTTTGTGACATCTTTGTCTGGTTTTGGTATCACGGTGATGGTGGCCTCGTAGAATGAGTTTGGGCGTGTTCCTCCCTCTGCTATATTTTGGAAGAGTTTGAGAAGGATAGGTGTTAACTCTTCTCTAAATGTTTGATAGAATTCATCTGTGAAGCCATCTGGTCCTGGGCTTTTGTTTGTTGGAAGATTTTTAATCACAGTGTCAATTTCAGTGCTTGTGATTGGTCTGTTCATATTTTCTATTTCTTCCTGGTTCAGTCTCGGAACATTGTGCATTTCTAAGAATGTGTCCATTTCCTCCAGGTTGCCCATTTTATTGGCATATAGTTGCTTGTAGTAATCTCTCATGTTCCTTTGTATTTCTGCAGTGTCAGTTGTTACTTCTCCTTTTTCATTTCTAATTCTATTGACTGGAGTCTTCTCCCTTTTTTTTCTTGATGAGTCTGGCTAATTGTTTATCAATTTTGTTTATCTTCTCAAAGAACCAGCTTTTAGTTTTATTGATCTTTGCTATCATTTCCTCATTTCCTTTTCATTTATTTTTGATCTGATCTTTATGATTTCTTTCCTTCTGCTAACTTTGTTGGTTTTTTTGTTCTTCTTTCTCTAATTGCTTTAGGTGTAAGGTTAGGTTGTTTATTTGAGATGTTTCTTGTTTCTTAAGGTAGGATTGTATTGCTATAAACTTCCCTCTTTGACCTGCTTTTGCTGCATCCCATAGGTTTTGGGTTGTTGTGTTTTCATTGTCATTTGTTTCTAGGTAGTTTTTGATTTCCTCTTTGATTTTTTCAGTCATCTTTTGGTTATTAAGTAGTGTATTGTTTAGCCTCCATGTGTTTGTATATTTTACGGATTTTTTCCTGTAATTGATATCTAGTCTCATAGCGTTGTGGTCAGTAAAGATACTTGGTACGATTTCAATTTTCTTAAATTTACCAACGCTTAACTTGTGACCCAAGATATGATGTCTCCTGGAGAATGTTCCATGAGCACTTGAGAAGAAAGTCTGGTTGAAGTTTTAATTGCAATACTATCCTATCTCTTAGTATAACTGTAAAGTATGTGCAATCTGTTCTTCTCACAAGCAGACCTGACTTCTGGCTCCACCCTGCTGTGCCCCACATAGATCACTAATCTTGACACTGAGTCTCACATTTCCTTAAGCAGGTGGTTACAATTTCTTTTTTAAACCATTTTGCTTCTATTTATTCTCCCTTTGTATTCTCATTACTGGCATTACTAGGATCTAGGAAAACACCAAATAAAAATATTAAATGTGTATTAGTCTTCTAGGACTGCCATAACAAAATACAAGAGACTGTGTGGTTTAAACAACAGACATATTTTTTCTAGCCTCCTGACTAGAGGTCCAAGATCAAGGGGACACAGGCAGTTTTAGTCTCTTCTAAGGCCTGTCTCCTTAGCTTGCAGATGGCTGCCTTCTTGCTGTGTCCTCGCATGGCACTTCCTCTTTACATATGCCTCTGGTGTTTTTTCCTTTTCTTATAAGACACCAGTCATATTGGGTTAGAGGCCCACCCTAACATCCTCATTTTAGTTTAATCACTTCTTTAAATACCTTATAACCATATATGATTATATTATGCCTTACCGGGGTTTGGGACTTCAACATCTTAATTTTAGGGTGACACCATTCAGCTCATAACAAAATGGAACCTCAGAACATCAGCAGCTGAAAGTCTAAACATTTCAAGTCTATAAAATGAAGGTTGGGAGAATTGATTTCTGTGATTCTCTGTTAGGGATAAATATATTAGTGCTAAAGCATAATAGTCAAATGTGTTTTAAATCTTTAGCCTTTAAATTGCCAAAACTTTTGGGCCATCAAAATATGTGGGTACTATAGAATTATAAAACAAGGGATATGTTTGATCTTTGCAAAATTTCTTAGTTGAGTTCTTACTAAATTACCTCAAACAGTCCCATTGGTATTTTTAGGTTAGCCGATTTTATAAGTTAAACACTGAATATGTGTTAAATTTTAAAGATATTATACTTTTATTCACATTTACTTTGACAAAGTTTAATTGGATGTTTACTCCATGACACTGGGCTGTTCTCTAGTCTATATGGCCAGACACTTTTCTAGACTCTTATCAACCAGAGAGCAGAACACAGCCCCACTAACTGGGAGTGTCTATAGGAAATCTATACTATTCAAGCCGTTTCAGTTCAGACTGAAGCTGTGAAGGCTCTGGAGAAAGCTCACATTGCAGAGTACATGACATTTATTTTGAAATATTCCCATTTGACATGACCTTGCTTCATCTTCCTCTTTGTCTACTTTCCTGAGGAATTGCTCCCCTCTCCTAATCCCACCATGCAATGTCAGCCGCCTTTATTTTTCCCTCTCTTAAAAGAGAATCAAATATGATTTCACCTGTGAATTTCAAAATTCACATCCTTTCATCTAATAGAACAACTCAATGATAAGCATTATTTTACCACAGTATTATTTTAGGAATATCATCTTTTCTCCCCACCTATATAGATTATCTGAAGATTTCCTTAGAAAGATGAGTTTTCTCTTTGAGGAAAGTCCAATTGCTAAATAAGTTGCTAATTTAGCATATTTTAAAAATCCTGTATTCTTTCATTCATCTATCTATCTGTCTATCATCTCTACATTCACTCATCTAAAAATCACTTACCCTATGGCCAATTTTTTACCATTATTACAGAATCTTTGAGGTCATGTAATTTAATCCAACCCTGTCACCCTGTGGTTGGGAATGAGATGATGTCTGAAGAAACTGTGTTCTTCCCAGGTAATTGGTATCAGGGCTAGAATCAGATTTTGTATCTCTTGATTCTTTACCTTTCTAGGTCTTGATTGCCTCTTCTATTAAATGAGGATAATAATGAAGGCAAAGAGTGCAGTAGACAAGTTTAATTCATATCCATTTATTCAAGTCCTGTCTATCCTTACAGTTTATACTCATGTCTAAATTTTTACCTATGGTAAACTTCCAAACTTCCATAGAGCTTTATATCTTCCTCTTTCTAAACTTTCATAGAGCTTTATATCTTCCTTTTCAGTTCTCTAATTTTACTTTGTTACTCCAAAATATCTCTGTATTAGTTAGGGTTCCCGATTGCAAAAAACCCCCACAAATTCCGCTTCATAAAAGCAGAAAATAATTTTATTAAAATGGTGTTATGAAGACCACATAACTGCTAAGGAATAACCAAGAATTGCTGGGCATGTTATTTACTCTTCTATGAGTGACTTACCTAGGACACAATGACTGGCTCTGTTGTCAGTGGACACTGGCTACCATAGGATATTCTACTCAGTGCTGCTGTACTCAACTCCACTATAACCACTGTGGATAAATTCTAATTGACTAAGACTTTGTAGCACTTTCTCAAGATTCAAATTTCTGGGTGGGAACATCCACTTGGCTGTGATTCAGTGACATACACAGGCTCTAAGCTGTGATGTCCTAGACTGTAGCTGCTGAAGGTATGTGGCTATTGAGCACTGGAAATGTGGCTAT
The DNA here is from genome assembly GCF_949987515.2 of Delphinus delphis. Lineage (NCBI taxonomy): Eukaryota > Metazoa > Chordata > Mammalia > Artiodactyla > Delphinidae > Delphinus > Delphinus delphis. The sequence continues at coordinate 44,228,244 of NC_082690.1, read as the reverse complement.
CTGAACTGAAATGGGCAAGTGCAAAATGCACATCAGGTTTTGAAGATTTAGCCCCTTCCTTCAAATAAAATATCTCATTAATAATTTTTATGTGGATTGCATTTTGAAATAATAATATTTTAAATATATTAGGTTAATATTTTAATGTTATGTTATTTAATAGTATTAGAAAATCATATTAAAATTACCTTTACCTTTTCTCTTTCAAAATGTGGTTTCTAGAAAATTTTAAATTACATATGTGGCCCACATTTGTGGCTTGACTTATATTTCTATCAGACAGTGCTATTCTGGAATCCTCATGTTTAGGGGAGATAAAATCAACCTCCCTGGGGCATTTTACCAAATAGGAGGATTCACATCCATCCATAATCACTTAGGCCACTTTGTTTCATATTCTGTGATTTCCTTCTTTCTCTTTGGAACATGATGAAAACTCGATACATAGATTTTCCTCATTTATACGAATCTTTCAGCATAGATTTTTGCATTGGAACCTAACAGACCCTTAGTATTTGCTGAATTTGTAAGTTGTAAATCCGTGATTTTATAGAATTACCTAGATGTTTAGGAATCCATAATTGTGGTGTGGTTAATTTAAATAGTACATTAAAATAATCATTTAGAATTTGAGAAATAAAACTGGCTTGAGAAGGCAAAGTATGTACTATTATTATTTCTACTTCTGTAGTAGAAGTTTGAAGAAAGAATGCTTAGTTTGCACTAGGCAGTTTCACTTATAATATCATTTAATATGCCTTGCAGTCTGGTCATACCCATTTTAAAGATCAGCTAATGAGATTATGAAAAGTTCACTAACTTCCTGAAGGTTACATAACCCCTCAATTTGCAAGACTGAGGTTTGAACCCAGTATTGTCAGACTTCCTAGCTTAGGCATTTTCTACTAAATTATGTATTCATAACAATAAAATTTAAATATCTGATGTTGATTTTTTTACATTTTTTATAGTTAAAACAAGTTAATGTTGAAGAAAATTCCACAGTCATATCAAAGGCTACCTGAGTATCATGTAAACATTTTGCTAAGCAACATTTTTTAGTAAATTAAATATACACAACCAGAAAATTCTATGTCTTCAGTTTTCTTGTGAATAGGTTTTAAATTAGAGACAAAAGTCATAGGAAAATATAATTTAGTATTAATGAGTGCTTAATGCCTGAATATATCTTAAGATCTCTTGAAAATCTAAAACACAGCTGGGCAATGTATCTAGGCATAATTTATTTTTTTAAAACCACTCACACCTGGCTATATTTTCAATGTACTGGGTTTTGTGGATTTACTCTTTCGCAAAAAGCACTTATGCCTAGTCGAAATTCATTCTACTCTAAATGAAGAAATCCCTAAGGTTCACAATGAATATGGTATCATAGCAATGGTTTGTGCCATGATTTAAAGCAAATTATTTTTATATTACATCCATTTAAATAGTATAATATCCATTTCATGTTCTGGAAGTAATTTTTAGTGAGCATTTTTCCATCTCCACTAATGATGAAGTAATGGAGGACACTGGTAGAGATTTAAAAATGTCTGGATTCAAATTTCTCCTTAATATGGCATTTTAAAGACAAATAGCACTATGCTTTTCTCTGGTGAGGGAGATTTCCTACTTTGGATATAAGGTCACCTTTCTATGCTTGTAACAGATAAGCACAGGCTTTTGCCTCTATCATAGAAATAAAAAAAAATACATCATATAATTAAAATCAACATTTTCAAAAGTGTGTTAGTATATTTCTTGAAGTTAATAGATTTTTTTTAACCATAAAACCCAAAATCTCAGTGGCCTATGGCTAGTTTGGATCCTTCATTCTCAAGTAACAAAAACTTCAATTCAAATTATTGTAACCGGACAGCTGCATGTAAAAGAATGAAATTAGAACACTCCTTAACACCATACACAAAAATGAACTCAAAATGGATTAAAGACCTAAATGTAAGGCCAGACACTATAAAACTCTTAGAGGAAGACCTAGGCAGAACATTGTGACATCAATCACAGCAAGATCCTTTTTGACCCATCTCCTAGAGAAATGGAAATAAAAACAAAAATAAACAAATGAGACCTAATGAAACTTAAAAGCTTTTGCCCAGCAAAGGAAACCATAAACAAGATGAAAAGACCACCCTCAGAATGGGAGAAAATATTTGAAAATGAAGCAACTGACAAAGGATTAATCTCCAAAATGTATAAGCAGCTCATGAAGCTCAATATCAAAAATACAAACAACCCACTCCAAAAATGGGCAGAAGACCTAAATAGACATTTCTCCAAAGAAGATATACAGTTTGCCAGCAAACACATGAAAGGATGCTCAACATCACTAATCATTAGAAAAATGCAAATCAAAACTACAATGAGGTATCACCTCACACCAGTCAGAATGGCCATCATCAAAAAATCTACAAATTAATAAATGCTGGAGAGGGTGTGGAGAAAAGGGAACCCTCTTGCACTGTTGGTGGAAATGTAAATTGATATAGCCGCTATGGGGAAGAGTATGGAGGTTCCTTAAAAAAACTGAAAGTAGAACTACCATATGACCCAGCAATCCCACTACTAGACATATACCCTGAGAAAACCATAATTCAAAAAGAGTCATGTACCACAGTGTTCATTGCAGCTCTTTTTACAGTAGCCAGGACATGGAAGCAACCAAGTTTCCATCGACAGATGAATGGATAAAGAAGATGTGGCACATATATACAATGGAATTTTACTCAGCCATAAAAAGGAAAGAAATTGAGTTATTTGTACTGAGGTTGATGCACCTAGAGTTTGTCATACAGAGTGAAGTAAGTGAAAAAGTGAAAAACAAATACCATATGCTAACATATATATGGAATCTAAAAAAAAAAAATGGTCATGAAGAACCTAGGGGCAAGATGGGAATAAAGATGCAGTCCTACTAGAGAATGGATTTGAGGACACAGGGAGGAGGAAGGGTAAGCTGGGACAAAGTGAGAGTGGTAGTATATATATGGACATATATACATTGTTATGTTTGTAAAGATAGTAACTAACTCATTGAGTTGCTATGAAAATAATACACTCTTAGGACAGTGCCTGGGACATATAAGCACCTGATAAATGTTGATAGTAATTATTATTGATTATTTATGAATTCAGGTTCTTTGATGTATCTTAACTGGTTATTTACTCCATGTTGATTGATAACTGACCCTCTGACAGTTACCAAGCCAAACCCTGAAGTTTGATTCACCATGTGGTTTTAGCACTGGATTCCTCAATTACTGGAGTTTGAGTATTGGCTCTACTGCATATATGTTGAATATTGTCAAGTCGTTAAACCTTAGTTTTTCCTATGTAAAATGATGGTAAAAATTTTTACATAAAATTATTGAGAAGACTGTCTTCATCACAGTGATTTATGTTTCTCTAAGGAGGGTTGAATAAATCATTTCAGACAGAAAAAAATATACTACTCTTAAAAATCTACTGTGAAAGAGATACCAGAACTTTTTAAAATTGCCCAATCTAGTGCTTAATCATCCTCTCAGGAAATTCTTTCTTTTGCCTGGAGGTGGTTTTGGCATATCCTTTATCAAGAAAGTATTTTAGTAGACCACCCTCTATGTGCATGCTCTCAGAAACACCAAAAGAGGATTTTTTTTTTTAATTCAGAGGTATCATGGATTTTTAAAGATACAGAATCTTTCTCTAAGAGTGGGGTCACCACATTCCCCATAGGAACCATTTATCTTCCTCCACTCTCAAGTCTAACACTTCTTATAGGGAACTTAAATCCTTCTAGAGCAATTTAAGCTAATTTCCTGAGGTGTATATTTTGAGGGATGGAGAACAGCTGGCCACCATTTTCTATATAATAAATCTTTGTAGGTTTTAAGTTTAGTTTTTAATTTGCCATTCTTTTTCTAAGCAAGCTACAACAACTTCATTGTTGTTTCCTCCTCCCTGGTTTCCTATCCCATGTAGGCCTGTTTTTTCTACTTAATAATTTAACTAATTTACCTACTAGTTTAATCCTCATACATTGCCAGTAAAATCATTAGCTAAATATAGTTTTGGGGATTTTTATCCTCATCTCCCACAGAATATAAATGACAATTTAAAGGATGTCTTTTAACTAAAATATTTTCCTTAGATTTGTGCTACATAATATATTTATGCTATTTTTAGGGTCATTCTGCACTAATATAGGTTTTACAGTGAGTATGAATATTGTACTACAATCACAAGGCATGATTAGTCTTTCTTGCCTATCCGTATTAAGCACAGTAAGTTTTAACATTGACTACAGTTTTTATTACTTTCCTTTGTAATTTTTTCAGTATAGTGATTACTTTCTCCTTGTTGGTGCTATATGATCCATAAATCTTATGCCACTAACTTAAAAAAATCAAAATACTTAAATAATTAATACATTTTTTTAATTAGAAAAAGTGATAGGACATAGCTTTAAATCAAATTAGGAAGTTATTTTCTTATCATACAGACACTGCTAACATTTATACTAATATTTTGACCTTTTTCCTAGAGACAACTAAAAGATTTTTTTCAAGCTAATAGAAGAAAAAAATATGAAATGGTAATAAAATAGAATCTACCCAAAGGAAGACAAATAGAGAACCCAAAAATGAGAAAGCACTCACTAAAATGATAAATTAAATATACCAATAATTGCATCAAACATAAATAAAATTAATGCTATAATTTAAAGAGGCTATTAGTTTATTTTAGATAAAAGAAAACCCTATTTATGTACTACTTAATAGAAATATATTTTAAACATAAGGTTTAAAGGTCAAAAAATAAAAGGATGATAAAATGTATAATATGCAAATACTAACCTAAAAAAAAGTTAGTGTAGCTATATTGATACAAGACTTCAATAAAAAAACATTAATAGAGATTGCAAGGGATATTTCATAATAATGAAATATTCAATTTTCCAGGAAGATATATCAATTCTAAATATGTGTAACACAATCTCTCTCTCTCAAAATTCACAATGAGAATGGGAGGTTTTAACATACTTCCTTTGTAATTAAGAGAGCAATCAGGCAGAATTCAGTAAAGATATAAAAGATATAAACAAAATGATAAGTAACTTAGGTTTAACTTAAATATGTAGAATACTGTGCTTAACAGCTGTAATATTCACATTATTTAGGATTACACACAGAGCTTTTCCAGAATTGACCATACATACTTTACGACAAAACAGTTTTAACAAATTTCAGAAGATTAAAATCCCACAGAATATATATCTTCTAACTATTATGTAATTAATGTAGAAATCAATTACCAAAAAGATAATCAGAAAATAAATCCCAAATCCCCAATGTTTTGAAATTGTGATAAAAGGCTAAAAAACCAAAGGTTAAATAAAACCACAACAGAAATTAGACAATGAGAAAAAGTACTGACTGATATAGAGAAATTTTCAGAATAAATTTTAAATTAAAAAAAAGCATACGAAAAAAGTAAGAATAAGGAAATATATACATATTCATTTTTGCAAACAAAACAAAATCCAGAAACAGGAAGTGAAAAACATGAGCTTGGTTGTCCATAGAAGATGTGTAGAAATGAGGTGGAAGCCTAGAGGAACAAGGGGCAGAGGCAAGGGTGCTCACTCACTCCTCTGAGTGAAACTTTTTGTACAGTTTTGACTATTAAAGTCAAGTTATATTTTTTAAAGAAATTAAATCAACAAGGGATTACAAACAGAAACAGATGAATCAGATTCGGTTTCAAATGTATAGATTAGCCACATCTGTAAAGGATGAAGGAAAGACTTGCCTAAGTTAACACTAGAACAAATACTTTGACTATATACCATTGAGATAAAAAATGAATCAAACTGTAAACAATATCAAATTTTTAAATAGGTGTGTTTAACATAGAGATATGGGTTAGGGATTCTCAAATTAAATGTGTATTCTAAGGAGGAACATTTATTTTTATATAGAAGGAGCCAGATTTCTCACTGTCAGAAAAGGGGATTAGAAATATGCAAAGGCTAGAATGAATCTTGTGACAGTTAATTGAAATTTTAAGTATCCGTAAGAATTCATGCTTAGATTGATAAGTAGATAGAATGAAAAGGAGAGAGAGAGAGAGAGAGAGATGTTGAATAATTTTTATGTCATTATTGATATTCTTTATTAATTATATAGATTAGTATATTCTGTAATAGTTTTCCTGTTTTCCTTTGATTTTGCGTCCATGGTTTCCTTTAGCTCTTTGCACATAAGACATTTGTAAGTCCAATATCTGTGCTTCCTCAAGAATGGTTTCTGAAATTTCTTTAATTCTTGTTAATGAGTTCTGTTTTCCTTGTCTCATAATTGTTTTTGTTAAAAATTGGAGAATTTGAATATTATAATGAGATAACTCAAAATATCAGATTCTCCTTCTTCTACCCACTCCCACCAGGTTTGCACTGTTGCTTTTTTGTTGTCTGCAGTCATCCATTTTTTTAGTGGTTTTTCCAAACTATTTTGTAAAGACAGTATTTCTTGTCATTGTGATGTCACTGAGTCTCCATTCCATTAGCTTACCAGTCAGCCAATGACCTGAAAGAGATCTCCTTAAACTCCTGAAGCCAAAAACAACAAAATAAGGCAAAAAATACTCTCTTGTTCTATGTAGATTGGTTCTGAGCTAGAGCACTCCTTCAATGCTTAGCCAAGATGCTTATAACTCTGCCTTAGTCATTTTCTTCTGCTTATTCAGTGCTCAAAGTTCAGCCAGAAGTTAACTGTAGGATCTCTTGAGGTCTTTTATGGTCATGTATCCATCCCTGAGCATGATGTGGCCCTCTGGTTCCCTAGCAGATACAAAAGCCGTTTAAATCCCTCATTCTCCCATGTATATTCTTCCTCAGCCTCATTTTCCCCAGGTTTTGAGGTCTGTCTTAGAGCATCCTGCCCCATCTGCTCTGCCTTGCCACAGGTGGCTGTAATAATATGTTTTAAATACTTTTGAAAAGCACGTACCAAGAGGTCACTCCAGCCCTGAGAGAGTTCCAAGAGGGTGCAAATAAAGGCAAACCTCAGAGCCAATCCACTAGCTAACCACCAAACAGGTCAAAATCATAACCACAATAATCCACAATTATTTCAGAACAAGGTTCAACTTACACATCAGGTCACACGAGAAATGGAGGTTGTGTTCCAATGGCTGTCTCTGATCTGAAGAATGGAGGATGGTAGGCTGGTAAAAAAAAAAGTGCCATAGCAATCATAAGGTTAATCTGTAAATTTAAAAATAAAACTACCTCATAATGAGTAATGAAAACTAAAGTAGATAATATATGATTTTTTAACATCTTTATTGGAGTATAATTGCTTTACAATGGTGTGTTAGTTTCTGCTTTATAAAAAAGTGAATCAGTTATACATATACATATATCCCCATATCCCCTCCGTCTTGCATCTCCCTCCCACCATCCCTATCCTACCCCTCTAGGTGGTCACAAAGCACCAAGATGATCACCCTGTGCTGTGCAGCTGCTTCGCACTAGCTATCTATTTTACATTTGGTAGTATATATATGTCAATGCTACTCTCTCACTTCGTCCCAGCTTACCCTACCCTTCCCCATGTCCTCAAGTCCATTCTGTACATCTGCATCTTTATTCCTGTCTGGCCCCTAGGTTCATCAAAACGATTTTTTTTTTAGATTCCATATATATGTGTTAGCATACAGTATTTGTTTCTTTCTGACTTACTTCACTCTGTATGACAGACTCTAGGTCCATCCACCTCACTACAAATAACTCAATTTCGTTTCTTTTTATGGCTGAGTAATATTCCATTGTATATATGTGCCACATCTTCTTTATCCATTCATCTGTCGATGGACACTTAGGTTGCTTCCATGTCCTGGCTATTGTAAATAGTGCTGCGATGAACATTGTTGTACATGTCTCTTTTTGAATTATGGTTTTTCTCAGGTTATATGCCCAGTAGTGGGATTTCTGGGTCATATGGTACTACAGACCAATATCACTGATGAACATAGATGCAAAAATTCTCAACAAAATACTAGCAAACAGAATCCAAAAACACCTTAAAAGGATCATACACCATGATCAAGTGGGGTTTATCCCAGGAATGCAAAGATTCTTCAATATATGCATATCAATCAATGTGATACACCATATTAACAAACTGAAGGATAAAAACCATATGATCATCTCAATAGATGCAGAGAAAGCTTTTAACAAAATTCAACACCCATTTATTATAAAAAACTCTCCAGAAAATGGGCATAGCGGGTACCCACCTCAACATAATAAAGGCCGTATATGACAAACCCACGGCCAACATCATTCTCAATGGGGAAAAAGTGAAACCATTTCCTCTAAGATCAGGAACAAGAAAAGGTGGCCCACTCTCACAACTATTATTCAACTTAGTTTTGGAATTAGCCATGGCAATCAGACAAGAAAAGGAAATAAAAGGAATCGAAATCAGAAAAGAAGTAAAGTTGTCACTGTTTGCAGATGACATGATACTATACATAGAGAATGCTAAAGATGCTACCAGAAAACTACTAGCTAATCAATGAATTTGGTAAAGTAGCACGATATAAAATTAATGCACAGAAATCTCTTGCATTCCTATACACTAATAACAAAAAATCAAAAAGAGACATTAAGGAAACACTCCCTTTTACCATTGCAACAAAAAGAAAAAAATACCTAGGAATAAACCTACAGAAGGAGACAAAAGACCTGTATGCAGAAAACTGTAAAACACTGATGAAAGAAATTAAAGATGATACAAATAGATGGAGAGATATACCATGTTCTCGGATTAGAAGAATCAACATTGTGAAAATGGCTATACTACCCAAAGCAATCTACAGATTCAATGCAACCCCTGTCAAACTACCACTGGCATTTTTCACAGAACTAGAACAAAAAATTTTACAATTTGTATGGAAACAAAAAGACCCTGAATAGCCAAAGCAATCTTGAGAAAGAAAAATGGAGCTGGAGGAATCAGGCTCCCTGACTTCAGATAATGTATGATTAACTCTCAGTATGTCCAATAATTGTTCAGTAAATGCATGGTATTATTACTATTGTTCATGAAAATATTTTTTTCTTCTTTTTTGTTACTATGTTGTAGACAGAGAGCAGAGTAATTCTTTCTGAACACATTGGACAGCATTTTATCAATTTTAACCTTTACCATACTAAATCAAATGTTAGCAACTAGTAACTATGGCTAACCAGGAAGAATGAACTATTGTCCCCATTCATACCACCCTCATATTCCTCATTATTATACCTGTCAGCAGGGCCAGATTTGCCCATCTATGCATTAGTTGCCTTGATAGAGAATTTTGAAGGAGAAAAGTTGGCTCCTATCTCCAAGTACCTCTTCCACTAGTTTTGTCAAGATATCTCGAATATCCTTTGGGTTAAGGTACTAAAAACTTGCCATTAAGTAAATTTAAACCAGATGAAGTAATCATCTGGTAAAATGTAACAATCATTTACATTGTTTCTAGATTCTTTTTTCCAACTCTGTCTCATACTTTCTTTGCCTATGTAGGTGGCTATCAGTATTAAATACTGATGCAATCAGAGATCCCTAAATTTTCCATAATGAGTTGGCAATCTGGATAGGGCCACTGGCACTTTTCATTCCAAAGGTTCTGGGATGTGTTTACTGATTAAACCTCTTAATCAGTCAGTGTTCAGTAAGGAAAATAGAAGACACTGTATTTATCCCAAGGAAGAAGGATTTAATATTGGAATAGGGTCTTACACAGTCATTGAAACATGCAAAGAAACAAAAAGCAGGAAGGCAAAACTGAAAGTCAGGGAAGCTGCCTCCACAGAGCATGAAGCAATGAAACTAAAATTTGTTGGTTCCGTGCTATGCCATTTGTGGCAAGACATTCCTGTGTAATATATGGAAACATGTTCTGTGTAACCAGAGGATCAGGATTCAAATTCTGTTTCCAATACTTAGAAAATATAGTGCCATGAACAAGTCATTTAACCTGTATAAGGCTAGATTTTTTATCTTCCAATTGGGCATTATGATAGCAGCATACATTGTAGGGTTATTGTGAAAATTAATGTAACATTATTACACTTAATTTTGTATCTGATATTCAGTAAAAAATAAGTGTTTACTGCCTAGCACAGGACATGATTCAATAAATACTCATTAATAAAAATGAGTGGGATATCAACAATACCACTACTTCTGTTGATTTTTCAAGAAGTGGATCTTTCTACATAACAAAACTATTGTGAATTGTAGTCATTTATTTGATGATTTCAGCTCTGTGAAATTTTTTCTGGTGGTTTCATCAGCTGTGAATGAAATCCCTGGAGCCAAGGCAAATTCAGTTCTGCTGCCAGGCAGTAGATTTAAGTCAGCTGACCTCACAGCTACCACTGTACACATCTTTGTGCCAAATCAAAGAAATTAATTACTTGTGTTGACTGCATCTACTCTACTGACATTCTTTTTTTTTTTTCAACATCTGTATTGGAGTATTATTGCTTTATGATGGTGTGTAAGATTCTGCTGTATAAAAAAGTGAAGCAGTTATACATATACATATATCCCCATATCTCCTCCCTCTTGTGTCTCCCTCTCACCTTCCCTATCCCACCCCTCTACGTGGTCACAAAGCACTGAGCTGATCTGCCTGTGCTATGCGGCTGCTTCCCACTAGCTATCTACTTTACATGTGGTAGCATATATAAGTCCATGCTAATCTCTCACTTCATCCCATCTTAAAATTCCCACTCCCTGCTACCTCAAGTCCATTCTCTACATGTGCGTCTTTATTCCTGTCCTGCCCATAGGTTCTTCAGAACGTTTTTTAGATTCCACATATATGTGTTAGTGTACGGTATTTGTTTTTTCTTTCTCACTTACTTCACTCTGTATGACAGACTGTAGATCCATCCACCTCACTACAAATAACTCAATTTCGTTTCTTTCTATGGATGAGTAATATTCCATTGTACACATGTGCCACATCTTCTTTATCCATTCATCTGTCCATGGACACTTAGGTTGCTTCCATGTCCTGGCCATTGTAAATAAAGCTGCAATGAACACTGTGGTACATGAACCTTTTTGTTTTTGTTTTTAACGTCTTTATTGGAGTACAATTGCTTTACAATGGTGTGTTAGTTTCTGCTTTATAACAAAGTGAATCAGTTATACATATACATATGTTCCCATATCTCTTCCTTCTTGGTCTCCCTCCCTCCCACCCTCCCCATCCCACCCCTCTAGGTGGTCACAAAGCACTGAGCTGATCTCCCTGTGCTATGCGACTGCTTCCCACTAGTATCTATTTTACATTGGGTAGTGTATATATGTCCATGCCACTCTCTCACTTTGTCCCAGCTTACCCTTCCCCCTCCCCATATCCTCAAGTCCATTCTCTAGTAGGTCTGTGTCTTTATTCCCATCTTGCCACTAGGGTCTTCATGACCTTTTTTTTTTTCCCTTAGATTCCATATATATGTGTTAGCATATGGTATTTGTTTTTCTCTTTCTGACTTACTTCACTCTGTAAGACAGACTCTATGTCCATCCCCCTCACTACAAATAACTCAATTTCATTTCTTTTTATGGCTGAGTAATATTCCATTGTATATATGTGCCATATCTTCCTTATTTCATCATTAGTGTATAGGAATGCAAGAGATTTCTCTGCATTAATTTTGTATCCTGCAACTTTACCAAATTCATTGATTAGCTCTAGTAGTTTTCTCATGGCATCTTTAGGATTCTCTATGTATAGTATCATGTCATCAGCAAACAGTGACAGCTTTACTTCTTTTCTGATTTTGATTCCTTTTATTTCTTTTTCTTCTCTGATTGCTGTGGCTAAAACTTCGAAAGCTATTTTGAATAAAAGTGTTGAGAGTGGGCCACCTTTTCTTGTTCCTGATCTTATAGGAAATGATTTCAGTTTTTCACCATTGAGAATGATGTTGGCTGTGGGTTTGTCACATGTGGCCTTTATTATGTTGAGTTAAGTTCCCTCTTTGCCTACTTTCTGGATGGTTTTTTTTAATCATAAATTGGTGTTGAATTCTGTCAAAAGCCTTTTCTGCATCTACTGAGATGATCATATGGTTTTCAACGTTCAGCTTTTAATATGGTGCATTACATTGATTGATTCACGTTTATTGAAGAGTCCTTGCATTCCTGGGATAAACCTCACTTGATCATGGTGTATGATCCTTTTAATGGGCTATTGGATTCTGTTTTCTAGTATTTTGTTGACGATTTTGCATTTATGTTCATCAGTGATGTTGGTCTGTAGTTTCCTTTCTTTGTGGCATCTTTGTCTGGTTTTAGTATCACGGTGATTGTAACCTTGTAGAATGAGTTGGGAGTGTTCTTCCCTCTGCTAGATGTTGGAAGAGTTTGAGAAGGATAGGTGTTATCTCTTCTCTAAATATTTGATAGAGTTCGCCTGTGAAGCCATCTGGTCCTGGGCCTTTGTTTTTTTGGAAGATTTTTAATCATAGTCTCAATTTCAGTGCTTATGATTGGTCTGTTTATATTTTCTATTTCTTCCTGGTTCAGTGTGGAAAGGTTGTGCTTTTCTAAAAATTTGTCTATTTCTTCCAGGTTGTCCATTTTATTGGCGTATAGTTGCTTATAGTAATCCCTCATGATCCTCTGTATTTCTGCAGTGTCAGTTGTTACTTCTCCTTTTTCATTTCTTATTCTATTGATTTGAGTCTTCTCCCTTTTTTTCTTGATGAGTCTGGCTAATGGTTTGTCAATTTTGTTTATCTTCTCAAAGAACCAAGTTTTATTGATTTTTGCTATTGTTTCCTTCATTTCTTTTCATTTATTTCTGATCTGATTTCTTTCCTTTTGCTAACTTCGGTGTTTTTTTTTTTTAATGTTGGGGGTAGGAGTTTTTTATTAATTAATTGATTAATTTTTGCTGTGTTGGATCTTTGTTTCTATGCGAGGGCTTTCTCTAGTTGTGGCAAGTGGGGGCCACTCTTCATCACGGTGCACGGGCTTCTCACTATCACGGCCTCTTTTGTTGCGGAGCACAGGCTCCAGACGCTCAGGCTCAGCAGTTGTGGCTCATGGGCCTAGTTTCTCCACGGCATGTGGGATCCTCTCAGACCAGGGCTTGAACCCGTGTCCCCTGCATTAGCAGGCAGACTCTCAACCACTGTGCCACCAGGGAAGCTCTGGAGTATTTTTTTGTTCTTCTTTCTCTAATTGCTTTAGGTGTAAGTTAGGGTTGTTATTTGAGATGTTTCTTGTTTCTTAAGGTAGGACTGTATTGCTATAAACTTCCCTTTTCGAACTGCTTTTGCTGTATCCCATAGGTATTGGGTTGTCGTGATTTCATTGCCGTTTGCTTTAGGGTATTTTTTAATTTTCTTTTTGATTTCTTCAGTGATCTCTTGGTTATTTAGTAGCGTGCTGTTTAGCCTCCATGTGTTTGTATGTTTACAGATTTTTTTCCCTGTAATTGATATGTAGTCTCATTGTGTTGTGGTCGGAAAAGATACTTGATATGATTTCAATTTTCTTAAATTTACTAAGGCTTGATTTGTGACCCAGATATGATCTTTCCTGGATAATGTTCCATGAGCACTTGAGAAGAAAGTGTATTCTGTTGTTTTTGGATGGAATGTCCTATAAATATCAGTTGAGTCCATCTTGTTTAATGTAGCATTTTAAGCTTGTGTTTCCTTATTTATTTTCATTTTGGTTGATTTGTCAATTGGTGAAACTGAGGTGTTAAAATCCCCTACTATTATTGTGTTACTGTTGATTTCCCTTTTTATGGCTGTTAGCCTTTGCCTTATATATTGAGATACTCCTATTTTGGGTGCATACATATTTACAATTGTTATATCTTCTTCTTGGATTGATCCCTTGATTCTTATGTAGTGTCCTTCTTTGTCTCTTATAATAGTCTTTATTTTAAAGTCTATTTTATCTGATATGAGAATTGCTACTCCATCTTTCTTTTGATTTACATTTGCATGGAATATTTTTTCCATCTCCTGACTTTCAATCTGTATGTGTCCATATGTCTGAAGTGGGAATTCCTGTAGACAGCATATATACGGGTGTTGTTTTTGTATACATTCAGCCAGTCTATGTCTTTTGGTTAGAGCATTTAATCCATTTACACTTAAGGTAATTATCAATATGTATGTTCTTATTATCATTTTCTTAATTGTTTTGGGTTTGTTATTGTATGTCTTTTCCTTCTCTTGTGTTTCCTGCCTGGAGAGGTTCCTTTGGCATTTGTTGTAAAGTTGGTTTGGTGGTGCTGAATTCTCTTAACTTTTGCTTGTCTGTAAAGGTTTTAATTTTCCATCGAATCTGAATGAGATCTTTGCTGGGTAGAGTAATTTTGGTTGTAGATTTTTTCCATTTCATCACTTTCAATATGTCCTGCCAGTCCCTTGTGGCCTGCACATTTTCTGCTAAAGATCAGATGTTAACCTTATGGCGATTCCCCTGTATGTTATTTGTTGTTTTTCCCTTGCTGCTTTTAATATTTTTTCTTTGTATTTAATTTTTGATAGTTTGATTAATATGTGTCTTGCATGTTTATCCTTGGACTTATCCTGTATGGGACTCTCTGTGCTCCTGGACTTGGTTGAATATTTCCTTTCCCATATTAGGGACGTTTTCAACTATAATCTCTACAAATATTTTCTCAGTCTCTTTTTTTTTTTTTTCTCTTTTTCTTCTGGGATCCTTATAATTCGAACATTGGTGCATTTAATGTTGTCCCAGAAAGTCTCTGAGGCTCTCCTCAATTCTTTTCATTCTTGTTTCTTTTCTGCTCAGTGGTAGTTATTTACACTATTTTATCTTCCAGGTCAGTTATGTGTTCTTCTGCCTTACTTAGTCTGCTATTGTTTCCTTCTAGAGAATTTTTAATTTCATTTATTGTGTTGTTCATCATTGTTTGTTTTCTCTTTAGTTCTTCTGTATCCTTGTTAAACATTTCTTTATTTTATCCATTCTATTTGCAAGATTTTGGATCATCTTTACTGTCATTACTCTGAATTCTTCTTCAGGTAGACTGCCTATTTCCTCTTCATTTGTTAGGTCTGGTGGGTTTTTCTCTTGCTCCTTCATCTGCTGTGCATTTCTCTCTCTTCTCATTTTGCTTAACTTACTGTGCTTGGCATCTCCTTTTCACAGGCTGCAGGTTCATAGTTCCAGTTGTTTTTGGTGTCTGTACCCAGTGGCTAAGGTTGGTTCAGTGGGTTGTGTAGGCTTCCTGGTGGAAGCCACTGGTTCCTGTGTTCTAGTGGATGAGGCTGGATCTTGTCTTTCTGGTGAGCAGGACCACGTCTGGTGGTGTGTTTTGGGGTGTTTGTGACCTTATTATTAGTTTCGGTAGCCTCTCTGCTAATAGGTGTGGTTGTCTTCCTGTCTTGCTAGTTGTTTGGCATAGGGTATCTAGCACTGTAGCTTGTTGTTCTTTGAGTGGAGCTGGGTCTTAGCAATGAGATGGAGATCTCTGGGAGAGCATTCACCGTTTGATATTACATGGAGCTGGGAGGTCTTTGGTTGACCAGTGTCCTGAACTTGGCTTTCCCACCTCAGAGGCACAGGCCTGACACCTGGCTGGAGCACCAAGACCCTGTCAGCCACACAGTTCAGAAGAAAAGGAAGCGATAAATAAATAAATAAATAAAATAAAAAGTTATTAAAATAAAAATTTTTTCAATAAAATAATTTTAAAGTAATAAAAAAAAGAAAGAAGAGAGCAACCAAATCAAAAGACAAATCCACCAATGATAGCAAGCACTATAAGCTATACTAAAAAAACCCAAAAATGAACAGACAGAACCATAGGACAAATGGTAAAAGCAAAGCTATACAGACAAACTCACACAAAGAAACATACACATACACACTCACAAAAAGAGAAAAAGGAAATATATATATATATCTATATATTTAAAAAAAGGAAGAGTGAAAACAAATCAATAAACAAATCAGCCAATGATAATAAATTCTAAAAACTAAACTAAGATGAACATTAAACCAGAAACAAGTTATTTGCAGAGAGCATACCCAAAGTCTACCATTGCTCCCAAAGTCCACTGCCTCAATTTTGGGATGGTTTGTTGTCTGTTCAGGTATTCCACAGATGCAGGGTACATCAAGTTGATTGTGGAGATTTAATCTGCTGCTTCTGAGGCTGCTGGGAGAAATTTCCCTTTCTCTTCTTTGTTCGCAAAGCTCCGGGGCTTCAGTTTTGGATTTGGCTCCGTCTCTGCGTGTAGGTCACCTGAGGGCATCTGTTCCCCGCCCAGACAGGACAGGGTTAAAGGAGCAACTGATTCAGGGGCTCTGGCTCACTCAGGCCAGGGTGGATGGAGGGGGTACATAGTGTAGGGCAAGCCTGAGGCGGCAGAGGCCAGTGTGATGCTGCAACAGCCTGAGGCGCACTGTGTGTTCTCCTGGGGAAGTTATCCGTGGATCATGGGACCCTGGTGTGGCAACCTGCACAGGCTCCCAGGAGGGGAGGTGTGGATGGTGACCTGTGTTTGCACACAGGATTCTTGGTGGCTGCAGCATCAGCCTTAGCATCTCATGCCCGTCTCTGGTGTCCGCGCTGATAGCTGCAGCTCTCACCCATCTCTGGAGCTCATTTAGGCAGTGTTCTGAATCCCCTCTCCTCACGCACCCCAAAACAATGGTCTCTTGCCTCTTAGGCAGGTCCAGACTTTTTTCCCGGACACACTCCCTACTAGCTGTGGTGCACTAGCCCCCTTCAGGCTGTGTTCACGCAGCCAACCCCAGTCCTCTCCCTGGGATCCGACCTCCAAAGCCCGAGCCTCAGCTCTCAGCCCCCATCCATCCCGGCGGGTGAGCAGAGAAGCCTCTCAGGCTGGTGAGTGCTGGTCGGCACCGATCCTCTGTGCGGCAATCTCTCCACTTTGCCCTCTGCACCCCTGTTGCTGCGCTCTCCTCCGTTGCTCCGAAGCTTCCCCCCTGCCACACCCCATCTCTGCCAGTGAAGGGGCTCCCTAGTGTGTGGAAACCTTTTCTCCTTCACAGCTCCTTCCCACTGGTGGATGTCCTGTCCCTATTCTTTTGTCTCTGTTTTTTCTTTTGCCTTATCCAGGTATGTGAGGAGTTTCTTGCCTTTTGGGTGGTCTGAGGTCTTCTGCCAGAGTTCAGTAGGTGTTCTGTAGGACTTGTTCCACATGTAGATGTATTTCTGATGTATTTGTGGGGAGGAAGATGATCTCCACATCTTACTCCTCTACCATCTTGAAGGTCTCCTCTACTGATATTATTTCATTGTAACTACACTGCAAAACTGAACCTCTTTATTTTGGTATAAATGCAAGTTCAGAATGTAGACTCTCTGTCCTCTTAAAAGGTATCATTCTTACCTGAAGTGTAGATGTAGGCATTTGAAGTCCACAAAACAACTTTTAATTTGCTAAATTATCAGAGAGTCATTCTGCAAAATAATGTTTCTTTCTCTGGAGCTTACAGGACAAACTCAAAGCACAGTTTACATTTCTGTGTTCCTAGATACAGGAATCTCTTTAGCAGTTGTGTAATATAAGCCTGTTAAGTAAATTGCTAGTGCACCTAAATAGTCTATAGGTTCCTAATCACAGGTAATAAGCCCATGGCATCTCTTTTCCTTTTTAAATAGTCAAAAAGGGACTTCCCTTGTGGCTCAGTGGTTAAGTATCCACCTACCATTACAGGGGACACAGGTTGGAGCCCTGGTCTGGGAAGATCCCACATGCCGTAGAGCAACTAAGGCCATGTGCCACAATTACTGAGCCTGTGCTCTAGAGCCCGCGAGCCACAACTACTGACATCCACCTGCCTAGAGCCTATGCTCCTCAACAAGAGAAGATACTGCAATGAGAAACCCTCAGACCACAATGAAGAGTAGCCCCCGCTCGCCGCAACTAGAGAAAGGAAAGCCTGCATGCAGCAACAAAGACCCAACACAGCCAAAAATAAATAAATAAATTTATATAAAAAAATAGTCAATAAAAATGCATAGTGTTGCTACCATCTTAGTTCGTGTATCACATTGATATTCCATTTCTAAAAATCTCAAGTATAGGGCTTCCCTGTTGACGCAGTGGTTGAGAATCTGCCTGCCAATGCCGGGGACACGGGTTCAAGCCCTGGTCTGGGAAGATCCCGCATGCCGTGGAGCAACTGGGCCCGTGAGCCACAACTACTGAGCCTGCGCGTCTGGAGCTTGTGGTCCGCAACAAGAAAGGCCGTGACAGTGAGAGGCCTGCGCACCGCAATGAAGAGTGGCCCCCGCTCGCCGCAACTAGAGAAAGCCCACGCACAGAAACGAAGAACCAACACAGACAAAAATACATAAATAAATAAATAATTTAAACTGACATGTCATTTTCAAAAAAAAAATCTCAAGTATAACAGCATCATCATAGCAATAACCAAGGAATAAGTGTAAAGGGTTAGCATTATCTATGATAGTTTACTAATTATTAACATAATTATATATTTGTTGGTTTTAGATGCTACAGTTTTTGAGTATTTTTATGGAAATGAATTGCCTTTACTTTCTAAAGCCTCAATATTTTTGTTTTTGGCAGCAATTAGTGAATCAAATTGTAAATGTGTAATATATCAAACATAGAGTGCTAGTTACTGGGCACAGAAAGTCAGGTAAGATATGCTCCTTGCCATTAAATGGCTTGTGGCCTACTTGAGAAAACAAACTTATAAATCAGTGGTGACAGTTGTGGTAGATAAACTTTAAGGTGACTCCCGTAACACCCACATCTCAGTGTTCACACCCTTGTATAATTCTTTCTCCTTGATTGTGGGAGGACCTGTGGATTACTTTTAACCAATAACATATGGCAATGGTGATAAGATGTGAAATCTGTGATTACATTATGCTATATAAGACTTTTTCTTGCTGGTTGACTTGCTCTAGAACCTTTCCCCTCTTGCTGTCTTTGAAGAAGCAAGCAAGCCATGAGTCACAGAGCCACAAATAAAGTATACCAACCAACTGAAAGCAAATTTTTCCCCATTGAACTTCCCAATGAGAATCTAGCCCTTATCAACACCTTGATTGTATTCTTGCATAGGCACCCAACTTAGCTGTGCCCAGAATCCTGATCCATAGGAATTGTTAGATAAATGTGCATTGTTTTAAACTGCTAAGTTTGTGGTAATTTATTATGCAGCATAGAAAACTAGTTCAACAATTTCATGTTAGACAGCCTTATAATCATGCTGCTTTGGGAGTACATGGTATGAGCACTGGAATCACGGGTCAGGAAGGATTCCTGGAGAGTGCAAGTCTTAAGCTAAAATTAGATGGATATTAGCTAGAAAAAAAGAGTTACCAGAAAATTTTACTTGGAGTCAGCTAGAAGAAAGAGGTATAGCATTTCAGATAGAAGAAAAACCTTGTGTAAGGTCTCAGAGGCAGGAGTGTGCCATTGTTGAACTGTATATTTTTGTAATATGGCTAAAGTGATGGTATATGTCTTAGTGAAATGAGAAATGAGAGGTTGTCAGGGGCCAGGATTTATATAGGACTTCTATCCTGGTAAGATATTTCAAATTTATATGATGGGAGATCTTTAATATAATTTAAACTTGGAAGATGTGATCAGATTAATGTGCAAAGTCAATTTAGCTTAGAACTTGTAATATATGATGAGTCAAAAGCCAATTCTAGCTTTAAGAACAAAGATTACAAGAATGAGAAGCAACCAGCTCCTCTTTCCTTTCTCCTCCATTGTGCCTTCTGAGAACTTCTACAAGGACCTCAACCTCCTTGTATTGAATCTGTTTGCCTGACTCTCTAAGAAACTATGAGGTTCTGATGGGCAACTACCATGTCTTCTTCACTTGTTTCTCCAGAAGCTAAAACATTACCAGTTACATGACTTATACTACGACAAAATAAATTGTTACTGGCTTAATAGACCATTCAGGCATGGTTTTGCGAAGTTGAGAGTAAGTTTAGAATAAATAAGAGAGAGAGCAAATTAAAAGGTAAGAATTTCCACTTCAGAAAATATGCTCAAAGTATACCTGAAATAAATCACAAAATAATGGACTTTGCTTCTTTTTGCAAGCCTATGATATAATGTGTATACTATTTTTGTAGACTTATTTAAAACACTGTGTTTTGAGAATGAAAAAAAAGGCAATAATATCCACTATGGAATTTAAATAGTCATGTTGTATGAAACAAGCTTTGGAGTTCATGTTAGGCTGGGATTAGGATTGGAAAGTGGGATTAGAACAATAATTAGTCACCATATTTCTTGAATGAAATTGTGTTATAGACTTCTGGGAGGTCACTGAGGTATATTGAACCTTATCCTATTTTGAGTCATGCTGAAACATTCTTAGAAAACCCACATGATGAGCTATCATTCTTCCCTTATTCTCTGTCTTTCCAACTCAACTGGTGTAGTCTAAACTCTCTTTCTTTCACATCTAAATTATGGAACTACCTTCCTGGTTGATTTCTTGTGTCAAAACTAGACTAATAGTAAGGAAGGACGATGGGTTTTAAGTCAAACAGAGCCAATATTGAAACTGAGCTCTTATCCTTTTTTCAAATAGTCTGATTTCCTTGACTCTCTTTTCTTTATGTGAAAAAAAAAACCCTATTCTCTATTTGTAAGGATTATTGGGAATATTAAATAAGAAATTTTATATGTTTATAATCACAGTAAATATAATTCTCAGATATTGTTAATTATTTCTGATTTTTCACCAACTGAATAAGCCCAAATAAAGTAGGTAGATATTTACTGAGAGGTACCGTGGGACACAGGAAAAAAACATGATCAGTTGGACCTCGTCTACAGTCCTGTCTTTATTTCCTTATTTTTACATATATTTTCACGTATACGACCCTCAAGTAGTGTGCAGCTGGTGAGCAAAACAAACAATTAACCAAATATTTATAAAATTGAGTAAAACTAGTCCTAGTATTGGCTAACCTCTCTGGCTGAGCATAAGATGGGAGATTTGAGTCTTCTAGGTTACTATTCTGCTATGTCCATTAAAACAGTCTCAAAAGAATAATAAGTATAATAATAGCATAAAAATATATAATAATAATAATTAATATCTAGTTTATTCCCAGTGAATTGAGGACTTCACAAAATGTGATAAAAGTTGTTTCCTTGACTATTTAAAAGTGCTATTATTATACACTTTGAAAGTCTTTTTTGGTTGTGGTTCAATCTAAACTTGTCATAAGTCAGGAGTAAGCTCTCCATCATCACCATCATCAATTTTCCAAAGTTCTAGAAACAAAATCATACACATGTGTAATTTAAACTTTTTTGACTATGGTAAATTTGAGAACAATTTAGCTGTCACAGTAGGAATCATGGGTAATATAGTATAAAAAATGAGAACAATGACATTATTACTGATAAGTATAGTCTAAAATTAGCTGATGTAGTGATTTCAGGCTCGAATGCACAGCTGTATCTTATACCTCTGAGAATTGTTTGCCAGAATTCAGTTTCAGAGAGCTCATTTTTAGCAATCACTTTTTTGCAAACTTTAGTCATTGTTTATTAAGATTTATTTTTTCCCTGTATCAGTTTTGAAACTAATCACTCTAATAAAGTAACATTAAAAGATTTTATTCATTACTAAATATTCATTTTTAAAATACTAATTACTATTGGATTAGATAATGTTTTTGAAAGTAATTTGCATGCTTTTAAGTATTCTATGAGGTAATACGTGGTGTCTCACACAGTAGGTGCTCAAGAAATGTTTTTGAATAAGTGAAAAATGTTATTCCTCTGCCTTTCCTTCTTTTACTTCTTCTTTTTATATTTCTTCTTTCACATATTTACTGAGCAATGCTTTCTCTCCAGCTCGCCAATATTCCTACCATGGTGAATGCTGGCTTGCAATTTAGATAGAATTAAGTGTTTTGTGGAAAAATAAAAATTTTCCCTCAGGGAATTTTTAAAATTTAAGAACTCGATCCTCAGTAAAATGCACATATTCAAATATACACAATATTTGTATATATTTTAAAGGAGTAAGTATCATCTTTCCTCCTTCTCAAGTTCACTGCCAGGTTAAGAATGCATGGAATAGCATAGTGCTCTTTGGAAAGAAACAAATGCATGGAGATGAGAGCTACTGGCATTTGAAGGCTTATCCTACAAAGGGGTTAGAAAGCTGGTTATTTTGGGAGTTGGAATTGTGAAAAATATTTAAACATTTAGAGACTCTATAGTTTGCAAATGGCAGAAGAATAAAGAGATAGAGTGAATAAGTAGCTCAAGGTAGTTAAGATGTGTTGGGCACAGACCACGGGGTCTTATGATTAAACTTGTAACTCAAATAACAGTGAGTTACAATCTACATATTTTTGGTTGGATCATATACTATGATGTCCCATCCAGAAAAATATTTCAAACCAATTTCTCATCATGAGTGACTCTCTGGGGTATTGACATAACAGAAAGGTTAGTGACTTTACATTAGAATCTCTAGTTCTCCCACGTGTATTGGTGACTTTGGGCAACTTACTGATCCAATTTGATCTTAATTTCTTCATTTAAATTGACAACAGTAATACTCAACAATAATATCTCATGGTATTGGTATTATAATAGTAACATGAAATTAATATGCTGACGATCTATTGCCCTGCATGGTATTATTTTGATAATTTATACGGAAAGAGAGGAAAAAAAATGTAGTTTTCTGGTGAGTATAAAGCTTCAAGTTTTACAATAATTTTTTTTAGATATGTGGGTTTTTCATTGTTTTGGCCCAGTCCCTTTGAGCCAAAAGCAGAGATTGATTCTCTAATTAGATTTTATGTGATATATAAAAAATAGGTTATCTTTAATCAAATTCCTCTGAGGATTTTTCTTCAGAGAGTAGGACAAGATCTTTAATTCATTTTGTGGAAAGTACTGTTTAATTATTAAAATGTAAAGTACTTTGAATCAATTTAAAATTTTCCCAGAAGATTGCCTTCTTTTATAAAGAATATTTGGGAAAGGGGAGTTAAATATCAGTTAAATTATATAAAACCTTCCACAAAAAAAGATAAAGTTAATAAACAACTAATCTAATTTAAGTCAATATATGCCTCAGAATTGAGTTGTGTTATACCCAAAAGAAGTTTAAGATATAGGCATAAGATATGAAGAAAAAATGAGGGAGCTCTACATGTCAGGCAAGTAATATATTGTTTCAGAATGGAGAAAATACAGTAATGGAAGCCAACAAGAATCCTATTGTTTTCATTTCGCTTTGACTTAGGGAGGAGACAGAGGAAACCAAAGACTCAGTCCACTAACAACTGCTTGACAGGAACAGCCAGTGCAGGGGAAGACTAGCTCTGACAGCACTGTGACCAGTTCAAGCCTCAAATCAAGGAGAGCGCGGGTACAGGCAAAATTCTAGGACAAGAAATCCTGGAAGTGCTGACGTGAGGGGTAAGGACAGAAATAACTTACTTTAAGAAAAAGTGGCTCAATGAGAGGATACTGTGGAAGATAATTGGAACTTGTACAATGGCAAAGAAATTCTTTTTCTTCTGAGATTTACATTTTATATTGACACCTCATTTACTATAAATTTTTGACACTCTCTATGGTCCCTTTCAGCTCTCAATTTTCTGTGGCATTTAGAAGTATGATACTGATATTTATGCTAATATTCTTATAAAGATTTCATTTTGTTTAAAAGAAATAAAATACATTG
This sequence comes from Delphinus delphis, assembly GCF_949987515.2. Lineage (NCBI taxonomy): Eukaryota > Metazoa > Chordata > Mammalia > Artiodactyla > Delphinidae > Delphinus > Delphinus delphis. The sequence continues at coordinate 44,204,467 of NC_082690.1, read as the reverse complement.
CCCTGATTGAATGTTTCTAAGTCTGGCTATTTTTTTTGGGGTCTTTATCCTGAATTTCCATGCTGTTATATAAAACAACAGGGAAAGCAATAGTACCACTCCTGAGATCCAGAACAGATACCATGGAGACTATTAAACCTTCCAGTAGGCTGGTCTATAGACAAAGTTTCAGCGAAACACTCAAACAATTCCCATCATATAAATAAAATTGGGAGTTATTATTTAATGCTATTGCTATTATTTTTGGATTTCCCACATACAATCCCAAGGAGTAGTTAAATTTTCTCACATAACTATCATTACAGAGAGATCAACTTTTTCAAAATGCATCACAAGATAAAAATCATATCCCTAGATGGAGAGCAGTGTTGGAAGACACTATATCAGACTTCCATTTAATAGTAAAACATTTGACTAAACCATGTTATGGAATTTTATTTGATATTCCACAAACTCACTAGAAAAGAGGATGGAGCTGAGTGAGGTACAAGATTTTTTTCCCCCTTGTTCTGACCCTCTGCCCACTTTCTATGGACATGTACTATCCAAAGTGATCTATTTTTCGGAGTTGTATTTAAAAAGTTGTGACAATAGTTCAAGTCCTTATTGATATTGAGAACATACTTAAACCTTTTACAGTAGTCCACCATTATTCCCAGTTTTGCTTTCCATGGTTTGTTACCTATGGTCAACTTTGGTCTGAAAATATTAAATGGAAAATTCCAGAAATAAGCAATTCATATTTTAAATTGCATGGAGTTTTAAGTAGCTTGATGAAATCTTACACCATCCTGCTTCATCCCACTTGAGATCATTCCTTTGTTTGGCATATTCATGCTGTATATGCTACCCACCACATAGGCACTTAGTAGCCATCTCAGTTATCAGATCCACTGTTACGGTATCACAGTGCTTGTGTTCAAGTAATCCTTATTTTACTTAACAATGATCCCAATGCACAAGAGTAGTGACGCTGGCAATTCAGATAGTCTCTCACTGTGCCTAATTTATAAATTACACTTTATCATAGCTATGTCTGTGTAGGAAAAAACTTAGTATACATAGGGTTACGTACTGTCTGAGATTTCAGGCAACCACTGGGTATATTGGAATATAACCCCTGCAGATAAGGGGAGACTACTGTACATCCAATTATTTTCAAGTCTCCCAAGGTTTATTTTATTAAAAATTCATCATAAATTTTTCATATTTCCTAATATTTCAAAACACCTTTTTCCTAATTAAAAATATCTTTTTCTCTCAACAATAAAAGTAACACCTGTAAATCATGAAAACTAAAATATTATTAAAAAGTGAAGATAAGGTAATGATTACTACTGTTAGCTTTTCGGTGAATATAGACATCTCCCTATAAAAAGTTACATAGACAGGGCTTCCCTGGTGGCGCAGTGGTTGAGAGTCCGCCTGCTGATGCAGGAGACACGGGTTCGTGCCCCGGTCCGGGAAGATCCCACATGCCGCGGAGCGGCTGCGCCCGTGAGCCATGGCCACTGGGCCTGCGCATCCGGAGCCTGTGCTCCACAACGGGAGAGGCCAGAACAGCGAGAGACCCGCGTACCGCAAAAAAAAAACAAAAACAAAAAAAACCACACAGATATTATTAATATAAAATTTACGTTTTCATGCTATATATATTCTATAAACAATGTTTTCATTAAATGGTATGACAAAGACATCTGTCATGCTAATAAATAAAGATCTATATTGTAGATACCTGGTTCATAGTTTGGCCATAATATATTCATTTATCTGTAGATGTACATTTAGGGTTTCCCCCTAGTTTATTACTGTTATAAAATTGACTTTGATTAACAAATATATAGGCACATTTTTGTACATGCATCTGATTATTGCCTCTCTATATATTCCAGGAAGTAGGATTGCTAGGTTGAGGGATATATAATTTTAAATAAATTTTGATACAGGAAGTGTATACTCAACATGGCAACCAACAGGGAGTGAAGGCATTTCCTCACTCCCATCTTCACTAGACTTTCTAATAGACTTTGTTGTTCTTTTTTTTTTTTTTTTTTTTTTTTCGATATGCGGGCCTCTCACTGCTGTGGCCTCTCCCGTTGCGCAGCACAGGCTCCGGACGTGCAGCCTCAGCGGCCATGGCTCACGGGCCCAGCCGCTCCGCGGCATGTGGGATCTTCCCGGACCGGGGCACGAACCCGTGTCCCCTGCATCGGCAGGCGGACTCTCAACCACTGCGCCACCAGGGAAGCTCTTTGTTGTTCTTTTAAATATTCAAAAATCTTATTGGCATTGAAGGGAATCAGAATATTCCACGCCCCTAAAAATGCCACTTTGGCATAAGAATTATTTTGAGCTTGAAGTCAATTGAAAAACAACAAACACAAGAAAAGCTCTCTGTCCTCCACCTTTTCTGCCTAAGAGCAGGGCATAAATTGCTCTTCATAAAGGTAATATACATTTCCATCTGTAAAGGTGTTCCCTCTCCCATGCCAGGAAGACCTGAGGTAACACTGAGATGAGTCTGTATAACACATCTTAATAAACAACCCTTACTTACCATACATCTCCTAGTCAGCTTCCCACAATTTATTGCTCTTTTTTAAATGATGTATAAGCCCCCAGTCTAACCACTTCTTTGGGTTTTCACTTTTTTTCTGTGGAGTCTCCATGCACATAAAATTTTTATGCTTTTATGCTGTTAATCTGTCTTTTGTCAGTTTAATTTGCATGTCTCAATTACAGAACATAAGAACATTAGAGAAAAAGTTTTTCATTCCTTTTAGCGTAAAATAACTTCTTGTGTGTGATGTCACAAAGTTGAACATAGAATGACATTAAAGTTGAAAAAAATTAAAAAGTTTTCAAAATAAAGTTTAATTTCGCAATATCCTGCTTATAGTAGAAAATGGCTATCTTTAAATAGCTCTCAGATAGCTGTTATTCCAGTTTAGTAAAGCAAGATTTAAAGCTCATAATGGGTAAGAAATAAAATAAGTGCTTCTTTCCTTCTTTCTTATCTTCCTCCCTTCCTCTCTCTCCTCCTCCTTTTCTGTCTTCTATTCTGTTGCAAACCCTAATTGAAAACGTCCTTGATCCCTTAGTTTCCTTAGGTGCTGGAACTTCAAAAAACAAATTGTGCATGACTGTCTTTCTCTAGGAGCTTCCAGTGTGTAGATGCCTGCAATAAAACAAACAGCCTTGAAAATAGTGGCCTCCTTAATGGTGTAATTTCATGGGTGGCAAAAAAGGCTTTCCCATTGCAGGGGTGAAATGAACAAAGGCTTTGGAGTTAGATGAGTGGGAGTTTAAAGTGTTTGGCTCATCTGCTTGTCAACCATCCAACCTAGGGCAAGCCTCTTAATTCTTTTTTTTTTTGCGGTACGCTGGCCTCTCGCTGTTGTGGCCTCTCCCGTTGTGGAGCACAGGCTCCGGACGCGCGGGCTCAGCGTCCATGGCTCACGGGCGCAGCCACTCCGCGGCATGTGGGATCTTCCCGGACCGGGGCACGAACCTGTGTCTCCTGCATCGGCAGGCAAACTCTCAACCACTGCGCCACCAGGGAAGCCCAAGCCTCTTAATTCTTGCTAAACCTCAAAGTCCTCATTTGTAAAACAGAGAGAATAATCATGACTCAGAAATTCTTTGAGAATTAAAAATTGTTTAGAGCACACAGCCTAATTTTTGTATTTGGTAAATATTATTTTTATTCTTTATTATTACTTGAAGTTTCACAATAAAAACTATAGAATGTTAGGACTGATAGGGTTTATCTTTAAAGATAACCAAGTTTAGTTCATTGTGTAAAAGTTAAAAACAACAACAAAACAAAACAAAAAATGGAGGCTTAGAATGGGCAATAACTTACCCAAGGATAAATAGTGATTAGTTCAGGGTCACAGTTCACAGTTGAAAGTTAAAAGACTCAGAGTGGGTGCTTATGTGAGATTAAGATTAATTCTTTACCTTAAGACTTTATCCCCTTTCAAAATTCAAATTACCTCAGAGAGAGATAACATCCTAAGTCTGGTTATCAGTTATAATTTAGTGCTACTGTTCATAGACCCGATAAAATATTTCCTGAGATAGTCATAAGTCTTATATTTCATATAAAATTAGGAACTATAGATAAAGATGAAACATACCATATTCTCTGAGAAGAAAACCTAGCAGAAAGGATACATATGAATCACCAAAGGACAGAGGGAGAATCTCTCTGCTAGGCATTTTCCTATGGTATTGCATTACGTTTTTTTTTTTTAATCTTATGATAATATGAAGTGGCTGACATTATCTCCATTTTGAAGAAAAGATCTGAAGTTCAGTGAGAAATTTGGTGATGAGCAATAGAGTCTGTACTCAAAACTGTCAGCTTGACTTCAAATCCCATGGTATTCCCATTATACCATAATGCCTTAAATATGCCAAGACTGACTATTTAATAAACAGTTCTGTCTAAAACCAACCTTGCTGCTCCATCCAGCTTATAGTTCCAAGATAAATTTATAGTCCTTTTTTTCGGGGGGTAGCTAGAACAAAGCAACTCTTATTAAAGGACCATAACCAAAAGAAAATGGGAGCTTAAACTTAAAACAAAAGTAGAAAAACTTAATTAGACCTAATACTTAAGAAAAAAGAAGACTATATAGATAGTCTGCTATGTTACTTTTAAGACTATCAGATCAGAATGGCCCCAAGTTTTGTCTCCCAAATCTCTTCTATCTTCACTGTCCTCACTAGAGGCACACTTCTTTAGGTTTATTGTAAGAGTCATTCTTAAATTTATGTAGCACTTTGTACTTTGTAGCACTTTGCATCTCTTTGTTAGCGCTTCTGGTTTCAGTGGCAGTCTCCACAAACAAGATGGGAAGGTAATTGAGGCTTTTTATCTTCCAGGCTTCCGGATATGGTTAGAGTTTTAGGAAGAGTGGTGGAGAGGATGAAGACAAAATGTGGAGGGGACTTAGAGGCATGGCGTGGGCAATCAGAAGGGCAATCTGTCTCCTACATAGTTTACATACAGTGAGCTTTGATGGGATAATTGAGTAGGAGAAAATCTAGATAGGCTCTACATTTAGGCCTTAGTAACCCAAAGTGTTTGCTACGTTCAACTTCATTGTAAGAGATTATTATTTTGTGATTACTTCTGTGACGTAAACATAGTCATCATTATTATCCACAATCATAGATTGAAGAAATATTTTTTTCATGGTGGGGGGACACAGAGAAACAAAATCATTCCCAACCCCAAGGAGGGGATAATACACAACAGAGCTCAAGTTTATCTTATTCACCTTGTGACTTGGTGCATAAGACCAAATAAATTACTACATGCTTGTAGAAGATTGTGTTACTTTTCACCATATAGCTTGATTTATCTCCTGTGGTACTACAAGTGTGGAAGGTTTTATACCTTTGTCTGTTGAACCCAGGCATATCCATGTGACTTTTTTTGATCAATAAAATTTTGTCAGTTGTGACATGTGGCGTTCCATGAAACAGCTTTAAGAACTAGTGTCTGGTTCATAATTGTCTCTGTTTTCTTGGCATCTGTGATCATGGAAGAATAACATGAGACGATATCTCTGTCAAACTGGTCAGTGAGTGACCACAATGAGCAGAACCTTCTTATGAACCTGCAATAGATATATAGTGTGAGTAAAATATGCACTTTATTGTTTTAATCCATTGAGTTCTCAGGTTGTTTATTGTTGCCACATAACCTCACCAATCCTGATAGACTGTGTAAGTAATATTTGTTGAATAAATGAATAACGAACCTGTTTTTAGTGTCTAATATTTGCAATTGACTTGCTATTTGCTATAGGATGTTAAAAGTTGAATACTACATTTTGAAAATTATTTATAAATATATTTACTTAGAAACTACAATGTATAAATTATAAATAATAATCCTACCTTGTGGTCAGGAACAGTTTCCTTGAGCAGTTACTAGGCAACAGGGTTTTTATAAGGTTACAATAATAATGTGAAAGGAAAGGAATTAATTTACCAATTCTTTAAATATTTACTGAGTGCCTACTGTGAGTCAGACATTTTGTTTAACATTTCCTTTTATTCAAACATATAATATGTGAGCCTGTTGAGCGGTTATTTTTTAATTTTCATAGGGAGCTGGCAGGTTAATTCAATCCTAGCATTTAGGGAAGAGACTGCATTTCAATCCATTCCATTGTTTCCCTCCTACACAGAGGATAAATGCCTACTGGGAGACATTTACACTTAAAGACACTCTTATTATGAAGGCAAACTTGATAGCTTTAATGTTAGTGGAGAGGATTATTAAAGTTTATATGTCCACTGATAAGGGCCAGCCAGTTCCTTTCCAGAGCAGAAGTTTATTGAATCAAAAAGTCAGGAAAAGTCAAGGCTGGGAAGAATCAGAGGACACATTTTTGGTTATGAGGCTTGTGGGAAAGAAAAGTTCTGGTCCTGAATGGAACTGAAGTAGCAGAAGAACACAGCAGCAGGAAAATAGATAATGTGAACCAATTAATACATTTAAAATTTTGACTTCCAAGACTGAATTCTGTTGAACTGAGCAGGAAAATGGAGATCTATTTTCCTTGGGAATGGGGGGAAGTATATAATTCTGGAAAATTAAGAAGGAAGATGAGCAAGGTGGTTCTGTTGGAAGTGACCCTGGAAATCCCTCAGATATCTCTGATTGAGAAGTTTGTATAGTGACTCCTCATGAGTTGGCTTTCTCTTTGGCCAGGTTCCCTTAGGCAGACAGGCTTTTGTGGTCATCTCTGAAACTAAATACAACACCTGCCTTACAAGGCACGATGGATGGGATCTTTGCAGGAAATCCACCAGAGAAGATTATTAGTTTTTTAGGCAATTATTGGAATATTTTAAAGGATACTATAACAATATTCAGAAAGCCATGGAGAAGGCATTTAAATTATCTGGACATTGTCAGAGCCTCTGATTCTGTCTGTATCTGCTCCATAAAGGATAGATAACAACTGTACACTTTATTCAACTGATTGTAAATTCTACCCACTCTTCTCAGCCTATTTTGAATTTTACCTCCTTCAAGGATCTTTACTGCTGCCTTAAACTGGGTATAACTTCTTTCAGTAAACAATCATAAAATTTCAAATATAACTTAGCATGTATGTCCTTCACAACTGCATGGAAAGTCCAGAGATGATAGACCTGTTGTCTTACTTGTTTCTTTATCACACACAGAGCTCAGCATAGTGCTATGAACATAATAAGTGCTTCATTAATATTAATTGACCCTAATTTTAGGTTTTATAAATAAGGTTATAAATCTAAGGTTGTGAGAAACTTAGTTGGCTATGTGGCTGACATAATATGCATTTTTTTAAAAAAATTGAAATATATTTTGATGGTCAAAATTTAATTTAAACTTTCAAGTGGTACTGGAAATCAATCTTTTCAAATTTCAGTGATACATACTGCTAGAGAAGTCTTTTTTGGTAGCTATGATTTCAGTAGAAACTGTATTTTCGGAAACAAAATTTTCATCAGCCCCTAGAAAATTCTCATCATCCTTCAGAATGATGACTTTAGTCCATTTGCTAATGTTTGTCTATATATATAAGAAAGTGTTTCCTGGAGTTTCTGTACTCGGTACCAGAGCATTAAACTTTTAGGCTAAAATTTTTAGCTAAAATTCAAAGCAACAGCCAAAGAGATAGGTTGAAATGGGAACCCCTCTTCTTTGGTCCCTGACAGTTGCTGTGGTTGTAATTGCTATATTTCCTCTTCTTCTTGACTGCAATCATGGCATTGCAGGACAACAGTCATTTAAATACTATAAGCTGAAAATAACATGGTTAAGAGCCATGTTTGATGTTCATATGTGGTTTTTTGGCATCTCTTGTGCAGACCCATCTGTCTGATGGCAGAGTGCCTACATACAAGGTAGTATGCCAGTTTCTTTGGGGGGTAATAATGCTAATTAAGAGTGGTTCTCAGTGAGCAAGCTGCCAAATGTTACAAGTACCATCTCCTTGTTGACTCTTCTCTTTTGTTTCTGTTTTACCACACGGAATATATAAGCCTCCTTGAATCAATCTAGTTCCTGGATTTTCATTTTTCTTCCTTTTCTTCTTCTTCTTTTTTTTTTTGGCAGGGACTGCTTAGACATGGCTATAAATTCAAAATTGAGGGACGTATTGAGTGGCCATGTTTAAAGAATACTAAGGGCAGTGTACGTTAATCAGACTCATTCTGAAAGAATATTATCAATGAAATCAAATTCATTTTAGGAAGACAATAAAGTCATTTTTCTTTCTCAATATATTTCTGCAGAAGAAGTACTCCAGCATGTATGAATAGATCAAGCTATTAAATGCATAAAGACATAGAGACCAGTAAATAATCAATAATTTAATTAAATCATTATAGGTACAAAATTGATCAAGTGAAAATGTAACACACTGGGGACAAGATTTCAAGACCATAGATTATGAGGTCAGAGAGAAATCGAATGAGGTGTCAGTGACATAGAGAAGGATAATCATAAAAGCCCCTGCAGATAGTGAAGGCTAAATAGTACTGAAATTACTCATTTATGTTAGTGAGTTTTAGAAATTAAACTGGAATCAATGTATATTTATAAAGCATTTATTTATGCTGGATGTTGGTGGTGGGGGACTATTGGGAGGAAATTAGAAAAAAACCCCGCAATGCTGGCCCTTAAGGACCATACAATCTAATAAAGTAAGTTAAAAATAAGCAATTACTTTTGATTCAAGACAGAGAAATATATACATGCTAAATAAATGGAAAGTAACATGTTCTGGAAACAAAAAGGAGGGAATATTTATGATTATTTCACCATGGAAGCTTTCCAAAATAGAGGTCACAGATGAGGTGGGTCTTTAAGGTAACAATATATTCCAGTAAGCAAAGAGTAACTGGGGGCCAGGAAGAAATACTAAGCTAAAGGACCACCATGGGTAAAGGAATGGAGGTTAAGGTTTGTTCTGTAGATAATGATGAGTCCATCCATAAATCCTGAAGGGTTTTCACCATGAGAAGCCTTGAAAGTGTTACTGAACCAAATTTGGATTTGCTCACCCACTCACAGTAAAGCCAATCGACTGACACTGGGTCGTAGTTAAAGAAAGTACAGCATTTATTGTAAGGCACCAGGCAAGGAGTTTGGGGCAGCTAATGCTCAAAAAAACCCAGCTTCAGGGAAGCATTTTTGTTTTTAACATCTTTATTGGAGTATAATTGCTTTACAATGTTGTGTTAGTTTCTGCTGTATAAGAAAGTGAACCAGCTATATGTATACATATATCCCCATATCCCCTCCCTCTTGTGTCTCCCTCTCACCGTCCCTATCCCACTCCTCCAGGTGGTCACAAAGCACCAGGCTGATTTCCCTGTGCTATGCAGCTGCTTCCCACTAGCTATCTATTTTACATTTGGCAGTGTATATGTCAATGCCACTCTCTCACTTCTTCAGGGAAGCATTTTTAAAGGCAAAGTGAGGGAGAGGAGTCACAGGATATGTGATCGGCTCCTGTACAGTTCTCTGATTGGTCGATGGTGAGGTAACAGGGTAGTGTCACAAGGGTTAGCACTCTAAATCCTCAGGTTCCAGCAGATCTGGGGGCTATGTGCTCATGGTCATCAAGTAGTTAACTTTTTACATTTGGTGGGGGTTTTAGCATCAACAGTTCAGGAAATGTGCATCAGATACTGTTATCTAGGTACTGCAGAGAGGAACTAAAGGTTCTGTTGACTGCCATATGGCTGATTTACTATTTAAACCCTTACCAGATCTCCTGACCCAACTGTTATTTTTGTTGCTACATGTTCACATCCTTTTAATAATTAATTCTTAAGCCAGGCTTTTGTGACTCAGGGGAGGCCTGGGAGACTACATTTTTCTACAAACAAGACACAGGCAGAGGATATGGGGGGAGCGTTTGTCACAGGAAAGCCCCACAGGGTCCTGATCGGTTACAAAACCAGTGGTGATACACTGTAGGCTCCATGTGAGTAGTGGAGGAGCAGAACAGTTATTTTAGAAAGTTAACTTTGGCAACAGCAAGAAACATGTTTTGGAGAGGTGAGAAACTCAAGTTATGGAATCAAATTAGGAGACTGTTTTAGGAGAAATAGTTATTGTGACAGAAGCCCTCTTTGGTACAATCTGCCACTTGGAAGGTATAAATCTCTTTAAAACCATCAGCTTAAGTTTGTGTGGGCTGACAAGAAATTTGAACTTCAGATGCAGATTGATTAACTAAATAGATCTTAATAGAAGACTGAGAGCTGTAAACATGGTACAAACTTTACATTCCCACGGAAAAGAGAGAAGCTTTATATAAAATATAAATAGTAATGATATAAAAGTCAGTTTATGAGTTACGTTTCTTTTTTTTTTAACATCTTTATTTGAGTATAATTGCTTTACAATGGTGTGTTAGTTTCTGCTGCATAACAAAGTGAATCAGCTATACATACACATATGTCCCCATATCTCTTCCCTCTTGCGTCTCCTTCCCTCCCAGCCGCCCTATCCCACCCCTCTAGGTGGTCACAAAGCACCTAGCTGATCTCCCTATGCTATGCAGCTGCTTCCCACTAGCTATCTATTTTACATTTGGTAGTGTATATATATATGTCCATGCCACTCTCTCACTTTGTTCCAGCTTATTACCCTTCCCCCTCCCTGTGTCCTCAAGTCCATTCTCTAGGTCTGCATCTTTATTCCTGTCCCGCCCCTAGGTTCTTCATGACCATTTTTATTTTTTGATTCCATATATATGTGTTAGCATACGGTATTTGTTTTTCACTTTCTGACTTACTTCACTCTGTATGACAGACTCTAGGTCCATCCACCTCATTACAAACAACTCAATTTCATTTCTTTTTATGGCTCAGCAATATTCCATTGTATATACGTGCCATAACTTCTTTATCCATTCATCTGTTGATGGACACTTAGGTTACTTCCATGTCCTGGCTATTGTAAATAGAGCTTCAATGAACATTTTGGTACATGACTTTTTGAATTATGGTTTTCTCAGTATATATGCCCAGTAGTGGGATTGCTGGGTCGTATGGTAGTTCTATTTTTTGTTTTTTAAGGAACCTCCATACTGTTCTCCATAGTGGCTGTATCAATTTATATTCCCACCAACAGTGCAAGAGGGTTCCTTTTGCTCCACACCCTCTCCAGCATTTACTGTTTGTAGATTTTCTGATGATGACCATTCTGACCGGTATGAGATGATCTCTCATTGTAGTTTTGATTTGCTTTTCTCTGATGATTAATGATGTTGAGCATTCTTTCATGTGTTTGTTGGCAATCTGAATATCTTCTTTGGAGAAATGTCTATTTAAGTCTTCTGCCCATTTTTAGATTGGGTTATTTGCTTTTTGATATTGAGCTGCATGAGCTGCTTGTCAATTTTGGAGATTAATCCTTTGTCAGTTGCTTCATTTGCAAATATTTTCTCCCATTCTGAAGGTTGTCTTTTTGTCTTATTTATGTTTTCCTTTGCTTGACAAAAGCTTTTAAGTTTCATTAGGTCCCATTTGATTATTTTTGTTTTTGTTTCCATTTCTCTAGGAGGTGGGTCAAAAAGGATCTTGCTGTGATTTATGTCACAGAGTGTTCTGCCTATGCTTTCCTCTAAGAGTTTGATAGTGTCTGGCCTTACATTTAGGTCTTCAATCCATTTTGAGTTTATTTTTGTGTATGGTGTTAGGGAGTGTTCTAATTTCATTCTTTTACCTGTAGCTGTCCAGTTTTCCCAGCACCATTTGTTGAAGAGGCTGTCTTTTCTCCACTGTATATTCTTGCCTCCTTTATCAAAGATAAGGTGACTATATGTGCATGGGTTTATCTCTGGGCTTTCTATCCTGTTCCATTGATCTATATTTCTTTTTTTGTGCCAGTACCATACTGTCTTGATTACTGTAGCTTTGTAGTATAGTCTGAAGCCAGGTAGCCTGATTTCTCCAGCTTCATTTTTCTTTCTCAAGATTTCTTTGGTTATTCGGGGTCTTTTGTGTTTCCATACAAATTGTGAAAAATTTTGTTCTAGTTCTGTGAAAAATGCCAGCGGTAGTTTGATAGGGATTGCATTGAATCTGTAGATTGCTTTGGATAGTATAGTCATTTTCACAATGTTGATTCTTCCAATCCAAGAACATGGATTGTATCCATCTGTTTGTATCATCTTTAATTTCTTTCATCAGTGTCTTATAATTTTCTGCATACAGGTCTTTTGTCTCCTTAGGTAGGTTTATTCCTAGATATTTTATTCTTCTTGTTGCAGTGGTAAATGGAGTGTTTTCTTAATTTCACTTTCAGATTTTTCATCATTAGTGTATAGGAATGCCAGAGATTTCTGTGCATTAATTTTGTATCCTGCTAGTTTACCAAATTCATTGATTAGCTCCAGTAGTTTTCTGGTAGCATCTTTAAGATTCTCTATGTATAGTATTATGTCATCAGCAAACAGTGACATCTTTACTTCTTCTTTTCCGATTTGGATTCCTTTTATTTCTTTTTCTTCTCTGATTGTTGTGGCTAAAACTTCCAAAACTATGTTGAATAAGAGTGGTGAGAGTGGGCAACCTTGTCTTGTTCCTGATCTTAGTGGAAATGCTTTCAGTTTTTCACCATTGAGGACAATGTTGGCTGTAGGTTTGTCATATATGGCTCAGCCTTCTTCCCATAGCTTTTAATCCTTTTTGCTTCTATACTCTTTACCAAATAGGTAAAGCAGGTTTATTATCATTTGATGCATGGTGGATGTCTGTCCATGGAGAAGCCTATTTGGAGTAAGCAGGTTTGAATTATGAGAAGCAAGAATTGTATTATGCAAATGTTCTATTAAAATTACTCTAAAATTGAATTTAAATTACACTTTTCCACATAGAGTTAGGCTTTGAAAATGAGGATAGATTTGAAATGCACTGGGCATTGAAAGCTCTTTGTGGCTCTACCTTTTCAGCCAGAAGAAAGGTAATGGGCAGGAAGGCTATTCAAAGAAAAAGAGACAGAAGCACATGGAAAAGAGTCTAATATGAAACAAGAAGCCAAAAGATTGCTGATAGCTGATGTAACATTTTAAAGCACAGATTTTTCCTATATATTTAGTTAACAATAACCTTATTACATTGTTACTATGCCTTTATGTTTCTTCCCTTCGAGAATATGTCAGTACGCACTTTGTGTATAGTAGTATAGAAATTACAGTCTTTCTACTATATTTATCAGGCCCATTTAATTGGCCACCTAAAAGAGGCAAATATCTTATTTACCTGAAGATAATTACTTATGTTTGGGAAAAATCTCTATCAATTCAAATGGCAAATATTTTCATTATTATGAAGGAGAAAAATAAAGATACATTATTTAGGAGTAAATGATGGTTATGAAAGGCAATAATACTCTTTAAACATCACTGTTCTTATAACCATTGGAATTATGCAAATATTTTAAACTCTGTAAATTGGACCAAAGATTTCTTTTCATTTCAGTTAGATATGGATATCATGCTTAGTCTAATATAGAGGCACAGTCTTCCAGGGCATAATTCACTTCCTGGGAATAACTTCTTTTCCTACTCTTTCTCTTGTTATCTCTGAATATGCCTTTGAGGAAATCCAGTCAATAAACCCTTATTGGTCTATTGGTATAGGAAGGGCACCTTCAATAATTGCCTCTAATTCCCTGTAGCTGGAAGCAATCCTTACCTTCCATTGATTAGTGATCTTATAATCAGTGTTACTATTGGGGTGGACATGCATATCTGGAGACCTCAACATAGGAAAATAGTGCGGGAATAACTGACATTTTACCACTCTTCATTTTTTGTCCAGGGCAGACATTAATAATCAGTCACAGCAGTCTTTTCCATTGAGTCAGGGCATGGCTTCAGATTTAACACAGAACTCTGGAGCGCCTCATTAGTCAACAAAATTTTTTCATGGAAGATAAAACCTGTTTTTTAAAATATATGCATAGACTTTAAAATCAGAAAAGCTGAATTCTGGTCCCAGTTCTGCCATTTGGGCAAGTCACTTTACTTCATTTAGCTTCTTTAAATCTCTCTTTTCTCATTTAAATTTAGTTATATATATATATATGTATACATATAATACTATATAATACTATATATATATATATATATCCTTTTCTGACTATACATTAGATCAAATGTGATAAAACTTTGTAAATTGCAAAGTGCTATTTAGACATAAGGTATGTATTCATTTCTACTAGATTGGAAATGCCGAACATAATGCTTGCCTTACAGCACACTCATTCACCTTCCCTTCTTAGCCTTATTTAAGAACGTGATGGGGAGCTCTCTGCTAACTTATGGTCCCTTCTTCCCTTATTCAAAGTGCAGCTTAGAGAAACATTTTCCCAAAGATTTAAGTGGTCCAAAATTTAACAACATTCTAAGTCTCCTTTCAATAGCTCTTGCTGCCAGTAATACTACATAATTAATCGTCCACATGACAATGGTGGAGACTCCAACATTTCTGATTGTGTAGCCTTTCTATTAACAAGATCAGCATCTTGTTTTTGAAGAAGACTGGTGTTTGGAGAGTGATGACCAGGGGTGCATATGATTCCATAACAGTTAGAAGTAAGATAGATAGTGGCATCTGAAGGAATATTTTTAAGGTCTAAATGAAGTATCAAATTATTCAAGTTCTTCTATCTAAAGGGAGTCCCAGCAAAAAGGGGATTTCTTTATAGAAAAAGAGTTGGTTCCCTTTATAGTATCAGATCGCCATATAATTATTAATCTTATACCTCAAAAACATTTATTTTCTACCTTAACACAATGGCGATTATACAAATAACCACTAGTTTGCAAATATGTGATTTGATTTCATTCTTAAAATAAAAAGAAGATATTTTAGTTTCAGGTACTGTTTATTCATTTATTAACAGCTATTGAGTCATCCAAGTGCCAGATCCTGCACTGGAAATGGTGCATATCTACCCTCAATAAGCTTACGTTCTGATGAGGAAAAGAGACATGTTATATAGGTTACAGACACTTTGGAGCATGGGAGAGAAGAACGACTAGTTTTGTCTTTTACCTTTCTTTTCCCTATAGTTTTTCATCATCTGTGCTCTCAAATTCTCTCACCACTGCCAGCTGTACTAAATCTCTCAGTAGCTTCTCTAAGGATATTTTTACTAGGAAAATATTGTCTTTAGTCGTGCCTAGAGGACTTCATTTTGAAAAAAAAGATTGGACTTTTTACTTCCAATTTTTGAAGGACAATATCATATCTCTTACTCAGGAACTAGTTTCAAAATATCTTGGCAACTTCATGGTCAAAGTTAAGAGAAAAAAAAAGGCTATTGTCTGCTACTCCTTTGAGCCTTCCCTTTCAGTTCTGGGTTCCAGCTTGAGAGAACTGTCTCACTTTCAGGATGTTGGCACAGAATATGACCTCACTATTCAGGAGTGATCCTATTCTCTTTCACAGCATAGAGAGTTTATACTTAACTTTCTATGAGTACGATTGCCATATAATACAATGCCACAGCCACAACTACCATATAGTAATAACTGCACAATCCAATTATCATATTACTATTCCCTCTCTCCCTCCACTTATAAACATGCAATAATTTCCTGATTGCTTTTGTCCCCTTGCAAATTTCTTTTATTCCTGGTTTCCTGATAGGTTCTGTTAACTTAGTTAGAAACTTATTTTCTAGCATGGAAGTAAAGTTTCTAACACTTTTTGCCATACAGATGAGTGACACATATGCAGAGACACATATTCACACAGTAGAGACAAAGCACACATGTTTTTAGTCTTCTTGGGACAGAAGAGAAGAAAGAGAAGGAATCTAACCAAAGAAGAGAATTAAGGGCTGAGATGTCTTGTATTCTATGCAAGTTTTGATGTATATTAATGTCAAAGAGGAGTGGGTAGAGGAGTGGGTAAAGTCTTACTGGCCCTCAAGAAGGATTACAACTTCTGTCATCTGGTCTCAGAGCTTACGAAGCACTGACTGACTGAATAGTGTCCAGTTGCCTGAGGCTGTCCTGTCTCAGCAGTTATCAAAACCTCCATATTCTGCACCCTGTTGGTTGTAGAGCTAATCATTTTGAGATTAGTCAGGCATTTGGGATCTGAGTTTCCCAGGAAGCCAGAGGACTGACTATTTAGAAGCTAAACTGCAAAAGCAAGAGTAACCTACTAGACCTTTTAAAAATTACAGTAAAAAACTACTCAAAACAGAGTATTGATTCCTAATTCAAACCAAATACCTTTTCAAATTTCATCTGCCAAATTTCTATCTATAGCCTGTGATAGTTTTGAGACCAAAAAATAATAGCTCAGTACATAGTAATGTTTTCTTGAAGGGTCCTCAAGTGAGGAGATCGGCCTGGGCACCTTAATGAGACATGAACATGCATATATTTCCAGTATGTCTTTGCTAACTTGATGAATGAAAACCAATCATAACACTCAACCTGACACCCTATTTTTCACTATTGAACATGGAAAAACTATGTAGTCGAGCTTAGTTTATTCACTCATAGAATGTCATGTTGTATTACAGTCATTTATGTACATGGCAGCCCACTTAGTGGGCTTAGTCCCAAGCCTTTTCACAGGACCGGTTATATAGGCTATTATGGTCCATTTGGCCTCTTGACTATTATGGTCTACTGAATAAATTTAAACAGCTTCTACCCAGAACCTTCATAGTCCCTATACCAAATCTCTTCATATTTTCTTCTGCTAAGTTCCTTTTTTCATTCAGTGACTATTTTCTTTGGTTTCTTCCCATAATCTTATCAAAATCATAAATTGTTAAACATATCTACAGCTGTCTCCATTTCACTGAAATTATATGTATTCACTAGAATCTAAAAATAAAAAAATAATGAAATCATTTTTTTTTGACTTGAGTGAATATCATTTTCCTCATCATAGGGTCTTTAATATAGAAGCTTACATTTTTTGTGATGTCAAATCACTATAATGTTCTTGTTATTCTTTTCTATCAATCTCACCTCCACTTGAAAGGATATTACCAATCATAAAATTAAAATAGAATCGGTAGTAGGGATAGTATAATGAACAGAATAAACTGAATGAATTAGGAATATAGTTTTGCTGCTAATATGTATTATTATACTTATATTTATTAACTGAAGGGATATTACCTTTTTTTTTTTTGGAATACATCAGTTTTATTTTCAAAGAGGACCAAGCTGTGACCTTGACAACCATTCAAAGCACTATCCCTCCCCTCCAGACCTGAACATACTGTGATCAAGGAGCAAGGTAGGGTTTATATAATGGGCAGGAAATAAATAGATGATTGAATTATTGCCATTCAGCAACTAGTTACTGAGCGAGCACTCCAGTATCTTCTGTGAGGATAAAGAAATGAATCGAAATAGATATCTTCTCCTCACAAACTTACAGTTTTGCAGAAGAAATAAGAGAGATTCATAAAAATTAGAATATACATTAGCAAGTGATACACATGTCCTGTTTTCTGAGAACCACATGTTACTCTTTTTACTTCTCCTTTCTGAAAATTTTCTTTTAGCAAAAATTACATTTCTGGTTTTGGAAGTTTGGGGACTCTTCCAGGCTAAAAGTAAGATGCTAATATATGCCTCCCCTAAAACTCATCCCACCCTCTACGTTCTGGAATATTGTCAATCTTCTCTGTGTCTATGAGAGATATTATCATTTTTTGGAAGAATATGCCTATAGAATCATCATGTAGCTATAGAAAAAAAATCTTTGGTACTCTCTTCACATTATCACTTTCTAAAATATGGCTTTAAATTAATTTTACCTGGGTCTACTTTCTTCTCTCTCTCACTATAGCTCATCCCCTTACACCTAACCTCTCATTTGTTTTCCTCATCTCTAAAGTAGGAATGCATGTAATAATACCTATGTTTCAAGGACAATGTGAAGATTAAACTAAGCAAAGTGAAAAAAATCTGTGAACTGTACAATGATATACAAATATATTTCTGTTATTTCCATTGTAGGAGTGTTTAGGTATTATAAGTTACACAAGGGACAAGTTTTATTTGGCAGCTGTCTTTAACTCCAAATAAATTTATTTGTCATGTATTTATTGAGGGATTTACAGCCTCTAGAGAATTTTCTCTGTGAGAGTGTTTCTTTTGAATTTTCTTTTGTTCTTTTCCCCCCATCTGGCTAGTTGAATTCTCCATAGACAAATAATGACCTTGGCTGGGTAGTTAAGATACAACTAAAGTTTCCAGTGATTTCTATAGTACAGATTCAGCACTTATGGAAATTCAATTTTAAAATGGAAAATATCCCTTAACTAGAGAATTATCTCCTTAAAGTTTCCTCTTTAGAAATGATGGCTGTCCTGAGGTCTGACATGCATTACTGCCTTTTCTTCCTGTATGTTTTTCTATGTTTTAGGTCTATTTTCTCAGCTTAATGAGATTGCAAGCTCCCCTAGTGTCATTTTTGTTTCTGGTACAAGATGCTTTGATTTTGTTTCATGACAATGAAATAATAGCAATGATAATGAGGGTCTTAGTTTAAATGTTGTCAAGTGGTGCAGTTGAGAATTTAAATGATAGAAATGATATTTGTATCATTGTGAAATTAATTATATGCAGGGAGATCTATTTTAGAAATAACCTTCCATAGTAGAAAGGCACTTTTGGACAGTACTCTTCCAATTTGTTTGAAAATCATTTAAGAACCCTAGAAAATATACTTTCTTAGAATAAAGCTTTTTTTGTTGTTTTTGTTTCATTTCATGTGGTCTATTAAATAACCTTTGTCACATTTAAGTTGTGCACTTTCTTTAAAACTATTAAAAATATATGTATAGGCCTATGACATGAAGTGGACATGGATATTTGAAGTAGGAAAATGCCGTAGTTATTTAATTTAAACAAATGGCAGAGAATTTTATAGTGCTTGCTGTAAAGTAACAAACCATATCTAGTCATATCCAGAGACCACTATTTAAAAGGTATCATCATACCATGATGATCCCTTCTGTGCTTGCACTGTTTTGCCACAAAATCCTGAAGAAAGGTTTTTAAGTTTCATGGCAGACAGTAGATAGTGATTATATTCAAGAATAAGAAGTATTTGAAATTGATACTGATATACACACTGATACACACACAAATTTGTAGTGAGTAAAACTGAGTGTGAGATCTCCAGTTGTACCTTGTTACTTTGTAGGTTTTCAGAACAACTGCTCTCAGATGTTCACATTTAAACTGAAAAGTAACAAGATTGATTAGTCATTCAGTTGTTCATGCTGGGCTAGAAAATTTATTTTAGGAACTTAGTTCTGAAATAAAGTTGGGCAAGAAATGCCTTTTAGAAATTTATAGGAAAATATTTTGACAGCTTTCCTTTGAGAAATGACAATATCTATTATCAAGCAGTAAACTTGTTAATGACAGGAGTGAAATACTGTGCCTAACCAGATCATTATTTATAATTGCTTATAGCATTTTTACTTTGAGCATACTCACATATAAAGTTATTTTTCCCCAGTCACGTTCTGATTTAAAAGGAAATTTGTTTGCAGGTTTAACCTTTGATTACTCCTTTGTCATTGAAATCTAAGACAAATGTATTTCTGGTACATGGGAAAAATCAAGACTCTCATATTGCAGTGCTTTGGGCATGAAATGTTCGTAAATTCATCAACTTAAAAATCTGCATGAAGCGATATAAGTCTGGTGGCTATCCGAAACATTAAAAATCCTACCATTCTTTGATGTGTCAAAAAAAAAAAAAAAGGAAATTTGCATCTCACAATGTGGAAAGAAAACCCCACATACTTTTGAGCCCCATTGACCAAAATCTCAACATATATTTTATTACATTTTCATGAAAATAACTATATTAAGCTGCAGTTTTTCATGTATCTTTTTACCATGCTTTATTCACCAATATTTTTATAAATTTTGTGTAAAATATTGTATGGCATCATACATATATGGAATACACACTATTCATGATGTTCTTTTAAGGAACTCAGTACCATTAGAAAGACAGCTATTTTCAATAACCATATAGTAGCTAATTATTGTTGTGCATTTAGAAGAGCACAGCAAAAGAGGAAATGGAAACAGGGAATAGAGACAAATCTTTGAAGAGTTTTGTTGTAACATTCATAAGCTATTGAATAATAATAAAAAAGTGAATAAATATAAAAGTAAGCTAATTTATGGGAAAAGATCACAATGGAGATGGAATAAAATTAAAGTGTACAGTTAGACTTTCAACAAATGATGCTGGAAAAATTGGACATCCATATGAAAAAAATGATCCTTGACCCATACCACATACCACATTAAAATTTATCATGAAATACCAGGTACCATAGACCTAGATGTAAAACTTTGAAACTATATACATTGTAGAAGAAAAATATGAGAAAAATCTTTGTGTATTTGACTAAGGTAAAGATGTATTAGATACTATACCAAAAGTATGATACATAAAAGAAAAAAAAATCAGTCCTCATCAAAGGTAAAAAACCTACTCATAAGATACTGTTAGTAAAAAGATAAGCCCCAGATTAGGACACAGTATTTGTACAACTTAAATCTGATAAGGGGCTTCTATACAGAATATATAGACAACTCTGAAGCAATAATAAGAAAATGAACAAAGAAAAACCCGTAATGAAAATGGGAAAGGATTTGAATAGACATTTCACCAAAACAATACACAAATGGTTAATAAGCACAGACAAAAAATTCTTAACACAATTAGTCATGAGGGAAATGCAAATTAAAAGCCTAATTGTATATCCCTACACAACAATTAGATAAAATAAAATAAAAATATTGGACAATACACAGTGCTGGTGAAGATGCAGAGTAAGTGGAACTCTCATCTCACATACTGTTGGTGTAAATAAAAAATTGCACAGCTGGGGCTTCCCTGGTGGCGCAGTGGTTGAGAGTCCGCCTGCCGATGCAGGGGACACGGGTTTGTGCCCTGGTCCGGGAAGATCTCACATGCCGCGGAGCGGCTGGGCCCGTGAGCCATGGCCGCTGGGCCTGCGCGTCCGGAGCCTGTGCTCCGGAACGGGAGAGGCCACAAAAGTGAGAGGCCCGCATACCGAAAAAAAAAAAAAGACACATATTTGGGCTTCCCTGGTGGCCCAGTGGTTTAGAGTTTGCCTGCCGATGCAGGAGACACGGGTTTGTGCCCCGGTCCGGGAAGATCCCACATGCCGCAGAGCGGCTGGGCCCGTGGGCCATGGCGGCTGAGCCTGCATGTCCGGAGCCTATGCTCCACAACTGGAGAGGCCACGGCGGTGAGAGGCCCACGTACCGCAAAAAAAAAAAAAAACCCAAAAAAACCAAACAAACGAAAACAAAAAAGAAATTGCACAGCCACTTTAGAAAATGGTTTGCCAGTTTTGTATAAAGTATACAAAAACTGTATAAAGTTAAGCATATATTACCATAAACACCAGCCATCCCATTCCTAAGTATTTAACCAAGAGAAATGAAAAGTTATGATCATCCAAAAACGTGTACATGAATGTTTATGGCAGTTTTATTCATAACCATCAAAAATTGGAAACAACTCAAGTTCCTTCCACTGGTGAATGGATAAACAGTGGCATATCCATACAATGGAATATCACTCAGCAAAATAACTAAATAAATAAAATAAAAATAAACTGATTCTTAAAAACATAGATAAATCTCGAATTATGTATGTGAAAGAAGCCTGACTCATAATGCCACATAATATATGACTCCACTTATATGACATTCTAGCAAAAATATGTGAATAGAAAACAAATCAGTGTTTGCCAGGGGTTATGGGTGGGAAAGTGTTGACTATAAACGGGTACAATGGAATTTTGGGGGATGATGGAAATGTTTTATTTTTTCATTGTAGAGGTGATTAGCTGATTGTATGCATTGGCCACAACTCATAGAGCTGTATGTTTGAAAGGGTGAACTCTACTGTATACCTCAATAAACCTGACTCCCTCTCCTCCAAAAGAAAACCTACTTGGTTACCATTGGTGGATCCAGGGATATAGCTGGTTATCTTGATAACTGGTGAACCATATCGCTTGGAAACAAAATAGTTGTTGCTATGAAAGTTTCTCTTCATAGATTTATTCCAGTTAATGGATATAAAAAGAATGAAAGAATAATACCATTTTGCAAATGTTAGCAGATCTAATCATCAGTGGCTTCTAACATTGCATAAAGAGATACACCAAATATAATCACTTCCTGAAAGAAGAATACACATCCTCTATGAAGTCATCTTGCAAACAAAACAAAAAAACAACTGAAATCAAATTAAGCCTTTATATGCAAATACCCAATTTATGGGAAATATGGAGGAGAGAAAAACATGTTAAACTACACCTTGCAGACATAATAAGCAAAATCCAGACTGTGGAAACCTTAGAGTTCTTCAAAAGCACATTGTAGGGAAAGAAAAAAAGGATAAAAGGAAAACTGTAGATTAAAAGAGACATAGAGACATAAGGGACAGATTAACCAATTTCAGTGTGAGAACCTTATTTGAATCCTGAATCAGACATACAAATTATAAAAAAAATTAAAAAAAAAAGATGTTTAAGAGACAATGGGAAATTTGATGACCACAAGATATTATGGCTAATTTTTTTAAGTGATAATGATGTCACATATTTTTTTAAGTTTTATTATTTGGAGATAAACACTTGATTACTCACAAATAAAATTATATGATTGATTTTCTGGATTTGCTTCAAAACAATCAGGAAATGGGGAAAATGGGTCCAGGATACAGAATAAATAAGATTGACTATGAGCATATAGTGTTGAGGTTGAGTGATGATGGTTGCAAGGGTTCCTTTATATAATCCTATCTCCTGTTGTATATATTTAAAATTTTCTGCTTTAAAACTTAAAAAAAAAAAAAAAGGAAAAGAAAAGGAGGAATGCAGGAAGAGAAGAGAGGAGAAAAGTTTGGAAAAAGATAATAATACTGCTGCTGATGCCACAATAGTATAACACTTTATAGGTTACAGAAAATTTCACATTCAGTATTCCAGACAAAAAGGTGACCTGACTCTCAGGTTCTTTCCTAATCACTTTCTGCCAGGCACAGGATACCTGCATAGCTGGAGACCTAGTATGACAAACATAAAAGATACTCAATAAACATTCATCAAAAAATGAAAAAAAGGTACAGGAAGGGAGATTAAATTTAGGTAAAAGTGAGAGATATCTTTTTTCTGAGACAGACAAAAAGTGAATGAATATATAAAAAGTGAATGAATATATATGAATATATAAAAACATATAAAGTTAGGGAATATTTTTGAGGCAGTTGTGAGGAGTAGCTCCTTCTTTAGCACGGTGTGGAGATGGTGATTGTCTGTACATGAGCTGGAGGTTGTGTGAGTCATAGGAAAAGAATGAGGACCTTGAACAGAGTGGGAATATTTGTTGTGGACAACAGCCTGTAGATTCACCGGGAATATCCCAGGAGGAAATAGATATTCATTAGTGTCAAGGCTCTTTACAGTTATTATGTTTATCTTACTCATAGAAGGGTTTACCTCCTGGGACAGATTTTACCAATCTGCACTTTTATTACATCTCATTTTACTTCATGTGACAACTAGTGGCATGCTCTCTTTTCACCCATCCTTCTTTCAGATGTCAACAAACATCCAATTTCATTTTTCTTTCTAATAAAACTTTGGATGGATCTCTTGCCAAGGATATAGTTGTTAAATCATTACCAAATACTGTTAAAAAGCTGTGGAAAAATAGAGCAGTATACTCATGGTAGATGGCAAGAGATGGATGCAAGAACAATTATCATTGGAGTTTAGGTTTGCTCCATGAGCATCAACCCAGATTAAAAAAAAAAAAAAGATTAATTCATTAGGGAGAAAACAAGTAACTAAAATAAACCAAAACAAAGCCTTAAGAAGACAATAGAGTATAGCAATTTCTAGTATTTCAACATGGGATGGCTCATGGTTTATCCTGAAGGGCTACAAGGCTACTCAGTGGTAAAGGTTACAGCACAGATTTTGGAGCTGGGCAGACAAGCTCCTACTGCTACATTTTCCAGCAGTACGACTTTGGGCAAGTAATTTAAATTCTTTGAAACCCTGGTTACATATCCAAACTTGAAAGCTAATGCAGGTTGATGGGGGGCAAGAAAAGGTTTTAGAGCTAGGAAATACTCTGATATGTTCAATACGCACAGAAGCAAAATGGCTCCTATCAGTTGCAAGGGAAATGGAACTATTTCACAACAGCAAAGGCATCAGCACAATGATATATGATCAATATTCGAGTGTCAGTCAGACAACTGTGTCAATTTGGATTAGATGTTTCTTGGATCCTGTTTCCATTTTCAAATGACAAAATATTAGATAAAAAAATGTATGGATTATGACTTCAACTATAAATTTCCTCATCTATAAATGGGGATTAATGTGAGGATTAAAGATGGACCTTACCTTGTATACCATGAATGCATACTATTTTAATCCTTAATCGATACTATTATAAATATTATGATATACCTGCTGCACTGCTGCCTGCTTTCATCCAGGCCAGTAGGTTCCTATGCCCATAAGGCATTACAAGGGCACCAAAAAGAGCTTGAACAGCGTTTTTCCTGAGGAAATTTCTCTATCACTTTCTGTTGCACTCAGTTCCTTTCACATGAGACGAGGCATTCAAGAGCTAAATGACTAGTAATAGATCTTGACTAGTAATAGATCTTGCCCTAAGAGCAAATTTTGATGAGGAAAGAGCAATCGCAAAGAATGAGGATACTGCGCCCTTGAAGGAGTGGTAACCCTCCGCCTTGCCCAGCACACTCCCGCGAGAAGGAGACGCGGTAAAGAAAGGGGAGACTATTAAGGGAAACTTATTGCCTAATCAGTAGTGACGTCATTGTGTTTCAAAGATCTGGGGAAGAGCCATTAGCTGACTGGAATTAGTTTAGCTGCTGTTTCGGCAGACCAAACCAGGAGCTGACCTGATGTTTTTGTCTTTTGTGCCCTTTCCACAATGTAGGCACTCTGCCCTGGCTTTGCTGAGGCATTGTGCAGAAATATTAGCAGCTAGTTTTCAAAGGATATCTTAAAACTTGCAGCCCAACTTATGAAAGAGAACAGAAGTAAAAAAGAAAAAAAATCTACCCAGGTTTGCCCACATTTAAACTCTGAGAGTTGTACTAACTTTGAAACAGATTTGAGTCCACATACAACCAAAATGTCAATCAGAAAATATTTCACCAACTTGTGGATTCTGATTCTAAGACAGGCTAAAGCAGATTTGGTACCACCCTTTGTGATCCCCGTTTCATGAATATTGATTAGGTGACTGCTTAAATTCCTTTCTGTCTAACAACAATTACACATATAGTAAAAGTGATAATCACTGTGGGAAGATATAGAATTTCCATTCCACTTAAAAGAAAGGGCAGCATTGTAAAAAAAAAAATGGTGCTAATTAGTTGGATATAATTACAAATTCATCAGTTAAAATGTTCACTACCAGCAGAAAATGCAATTCGCCATACGTGTTGGAAATATGCAAGAAAGGATTTTCCTGTGTTATTTTCTGCAGTTGGAGTGTGGCCTTAGATTATTTGTGGGTTTCCAAGTATTTGAATTATGCAAGCTGGTTGACTGAGTGGCCTCAAGCATTCAGGAGACAAGCTTTTTCATCTCATAATAAAAAATGAGTTTCTTTGCAAATGTATATCAAAATCTGCAGTTTCAATTTTCAGCAATTTTAGGGAGTGTAAGAAAAATTTTCAGTTAAATTTATATGCTCAGAGGTGCTTAACATGGAGATTGCCTGAGGACAAAAAAAAAAAAAAAATAGAAAAACATGAAGATAGAAATCTTGAAAATGGTCTTCAAATTAAAAAATAATCTAAGAGTAATGTCAGATGAACATAGTTTTGGGTATTCATTTATCTTGTTATTTTAAGCATGTGTCTTTAAGTCTACAATTAGTAAATGTCTAATGTAGAAAATAATTGATGAGCAGAACAATAGACATTTAAAATATTCTAAGAACATTTAGTACTTCTCAATGAAGCCCTGTTCTATAGGTAGCCTATGAAAAAATAGAATAGGGTATGAAGATTGGAAATGTATTTCCTCATCTCTTACTGTTATTTTTACAAAGCCTATATTTAAAATATTTACCCAATATTTCTTGCTCTGAAATAGCATTTCTTGTCAGAGTTTTATAATTCTGAGTTAATGTTCTTAAACTCCTAGGATGTCTTGCTATGAAACATTCCTTAGGTAATCAAACCAAGGCTTTAGAGACCTCATTCAGGTTAAAACATTTTTTTTTCTCTAAATCTAAAACCATTTCTTTGATTTTGGGTTGCACACTTGATCCAATTACAGCTATCGCTTTAAGTTCACCTTTACCTTTTATCTGTGGGTTAAGAACTACATAAATGATGCTCAGTTAATTGTGTTGTTAGAACACATATATTGCCCATGATTACAATAATAATTAACACAATGTTTAAACTTCTGAATAAAAATGTGCATTCATTTTCAAGTCCAAAGAAACTGTTTCAAAATCCCTCAGGTTTTCATCCATTTTATCAAAGGGCAATATTTGTTCTGAGAATTGAATTCTCCAAAATGTTTTGGACTGTTTTCTTTAACTCTCAGTAAAAACCCTGCCCTCTGCTTTATACCTTACTTTTAATCAGGGCTGAATCAAAGATTTGACAGTATAGTATTTTGTCTAAAAATCATAGAATTTTCCCTGAGCACAACTTCAGTTTTATATTATTTACAGCTCTTTAGGTTGAATGTGACAGAAAATCCAACCCAAACTGCTTTCAGCAAAAATTTAGTTTTTTGGCTTATGTAACTGTTAAGTCCCAAGGGTGGTGTTGCATTCAAGGGAGCCTGAGTAGGGCTCAAAATCTTCCAAGAGAACCTAGATTTCCTTTGTTGCTTCTCTACTCACCTCTGTAAGTGAGCTTTCCTATGCTACCAGTGTGAGCTCATGGTCACACCAACTCTAGCCTATATCTGCTTCACTCAAGTCCTGTAGAAAAGAATGTCAGCTTTTATTTCATGAATTTCAGCTAAAATCTCCTTGGTCTTAGGGTTTTTGACTCACTCATATGGACATCCTTGAAACAATTGCTTTGGCCAGAAGAACATAAAATATAGATGGGTTTAGCTTAACAAGGCATATTTCTGGGGTTATGGTTGAGGTCAACTTCTTGAAAGTCTTGGACTAAAAATATGGGAAAAACCAGAAGTGTGAATACATGCTCAGTTGCCAAAAGAATATATATTCATGAAGGCTGTATCTTATACATTTTTATGAGCTGTATTTAATTATATTACTTTCAATATGTTCTACACTTCTGGTTTTGGTTTATCTATAATGCAAAGGTTGTTTATAAAGAGTTTTAAAATATCCAAGTGGTGGGGTATATTAGTCTGCTCAGGGTACCATAACACGATGCTGCAGACTGGGTGGCTTACACAACAGAAATTAATTTTCTTACAGTTCTGGAGACTGGAAGTCAAAGGTCAAGGTGCCAGCAGGGTTGGTATCTGGTGAATGCTCTCCCCTTGGGTTGTAGGTGGCTGCTGTCTCTCTGTGTGCTCACGTGGCCTTTCTTTGGTGTGTGTGGTGTGTGTGGAGAGAGAGATATGTGGTTTCTCTGGTGTCTCTTCTTATAAGGATAGGATCAGGGCCCCACCCTGACCTTGTTTAACCTTAAGTCCTTCCTTAGAGGCCCCATCTCCATATATAGCCACGCTGGGGGTTAGGGCTTCCACATATGAATTTTGGAGGGACATAAAGCATTTGATCCATAACATCGAGTTTTTATTTATGTTATTATTAATTTCTAATTTTTTCAGGTTAAATATAGCATGGTGGTTAAAAAGACAACTCCTGAAGCTAAGCTATTTTGATGTACCACTTGCTAGTTGTGCATTTTACTTGAGCCTTTCACTTCGTATCTCTGTGCTTCTGTTCCCTTATCATAAAATATTGATAATAACAGTGCCTACCTCATTGGGTTTTAGAGGATTCAAGTGCACTTAAAATTGTTCCTGGCACATAGAAAATGCTTAAAAATGTTACTTTTCCTTTTCATTCTCCTCCTTTTCTTTCCTCTTCCTTCCTATTTTACCTCCTTCTCCTTCTTCATCTTCCTTGGGATGCTCTGTTTCTCCTTTTTAGAATTTGTTGAGTTTTCCTTTGTAGTGCAACATTTGGTAATGTTTGCAAATGATTGATGGACCATTCAAAGAAATGCGTACTCTTCTGTCAATGATAGTTTTAATAAATATAAATCAACAACCTTATTAATTATATTTGTTTCTGGTAGATCTTGCTTTATACATTTTGATTCTATATTGTTTGGAACCTGAAAGATTATGGCAGTTTAAGAAAATTTTTAAAAAGGTTAACAGCATTTAATGAGATATTCAGGAAGGAGGAAAAATCTTGTCAAGTCTCCTGTAAGCATGCTGATAACCAGATCTGATTCACACAGTAATGCAATTACTAGAGAAAAGATAATAGAAAGTTATTATCTATGAAATGATTTTAAGAGCATATACCTGTGGTGGTAGGCCTAGTAATGGCTCTCCTTAATATCTGGAATCTGTGAATAAGTTATATTACATGAGAAAAGAGACTTGCATGTGTAATTAAGGCTATAGATAGGGCAATTATCCTGGCCTATCTGGGTGGGGCCAGTCTAATTATTATTAGAGCCCTTAAAAGCAGAAAACTTTCTTTGGCTGGATTCAGAGAGTTGCAGCAGGAGGCAGAAATTATGCAACATAAACAAAAGTTGGATTTCAAGTGTGAGAAGAATATGATGCATCATTGTGAGTTCTGAAATATAGGGGCTGTGTATGAGGACTGGAGAATTGCCTCTAGGAGCTAAGGGGCACTCCTCCCAGACAGAAAGCAAAGAAATTGGGACCTTAGTCCTACAACCACAAGGAATTATACTTGACCGACCCTCTGAGTGAGCTTGGAAAGGATTCTTCCCCAGAGCCTATAGTAAGAAACATGTCCATGTGACACCTTGATTTTAGCCCTGTAAGACCCTTAGACTTCTGACCTGTAGAAAACGTAAGATAATATATTTGTGTTTGAAGCTGCTAAATTTTTTTTTTTTTTGCGTTACGCGAGCCTCTCACTGTTGTGGCCTCTCCTGTTGCGGAGCACAGGCTCCGGACACGCAGGCTCAGTGGCCATGGCTCACGGGCCTAGCCGCTCCGCGGCATGTGGTATCTTCCTGGACCAGGGCACAAACCCGTGTCCCCTGCATCGGCAGGTGGACTCTCAACCACTGCGCCACCAGGGAAGCCCTGAAGCTGCTAAATTTGAAGTAATCTGTTATGGCAGTAATGGAAAACTAACATGCCTGGTTTGTCTATGCTGCTTAAATTTTTTATGGGAGCATGATTGACAGGAGAATTGGATATAAAATGGAGAAATTCCATAAGCAAATTTTATTCCCCTATGTAAACAATATATCCACACACATTTCCCCCCCACCCCCCAAAAAAAGAAAACGTCACAGATTGTAACTTTTAAACCAGAGTGTATGATAATGAGGAAGAAGAAGGACTTTAATTGGGTGCTAAGTCTGACAACATCAGACTTCTCCAAGGGAAGAATGTTTGCCTGTGCCTTGTGCTTGCTGTATCTTTTCATTTATTAGTAAAATTGTTACTGAGATTCATGTGAATCTGATTTGACAATTAAACCATTTATGCTCCCATACAGCTACATCCTCCTTTTTCACAGCAGCTCTTTTCATTGTAAATCTCTATTTGTATCATATAATAGTATATTCCATAAGTTGAAATTGATTTCATATTAATATTTATTTTTAATTAACTTTTATTGGGTTACAGTTGCTTTATATATTAATATTTAAACTTCAGTTTTTATTCCTATTGATTTTATTATTGTTTTTTTTAGATATATCTTTAGCCATCCTTTTGTTTTTGATATTTCTAAGTCACTATTTTCAGATGTCTCACATGTGGCATATAGTTGCTTTATTTTCAATGCAAAAGTATGCTTTTCTATTAATATGTGTTTTTACTATTTGCATTTACTAGTATAATAAATGTTTTGCCTAATATGTTTGTTTTCTGTTTTAATATTTCCTTGCTATCACTTTGCTTTGAATCTGTAGTTGTCTTATTGTTTTATTTTTTGTTTCCCTCTCCTTAAGATAATTTTGAGGTTTACAGTTTTTTAAAACATGAATCTTTGTAATTTTAAGTAAAATAGGCAAGGCATTGTGCATTTTCCTAATTCTACAATTGAAACAGTGATTATTGATTCTGCAGGAAAAGATGAAAGAACTTTCTCATGACATAATATTACAAAGAATATTGGCATAAAAATTACTTTACTAGAGATGTAATTTGAGTAGAATCTCTTGACTTTCATATTTGTCATTAATGTCAGTTGACTGCAAGTTATTTTTCTAAAAAAAAAAGCAAGTGAGAACAGTTTGAAAGGTAATCATATGACATGAAGTTTTCCATTGCCAATATATTGACATACTACCTCTTATCATTAAGGAAGGAGGAATAACAATGTGGTAATATGTAAGTTGGCTCCTTTTCAGTACATCAAATGAGAGACATATTTTGAATTTACTTTGGCATTAAGGAAATGTTTCCTACATTAACACACTAGATTGACTTCCCTGATTCTTGGTTTCTCTAGGATCAATCTCTCAGGTGATAAGAGTTATCAGAAAATATGAAAAGTCTGGGCTAACATTATCTACAGTTTCAATGCCAAAACGTTGTCTTTCAGGATGTAGTTCATATCATTTTTTTATAGCCTCCACCTGCTCAGCTTACGGATGCCAAAGGAAGGCACTATAATTTACTAAAAGTAACTTTTCAGAGAAAGTCTAAATAAAATTCCAAAACACAGATGCTGTTTAGAAATCTTCAATGTTTTCTCATTGCCTGTAAGATAAAATATAAAATCCTTAATATATTTAAAAAATACTTCTTAAGAAGATATTTCAATCACATTCCCAGTTATTCCCACTTATTTATTTTAAAATTCCACCACATCAAACTACTCACCCTTCCTTGTCATACATTTTCACACCCCTCTGCTTTTATCCATGCTATTTCCTCTGTGTAGAATGCCCTTTTCTTTATCTCTTCATGTGAATTCCTATAAATCCTTTAAGAGCCAACCCTATGAAATCTTGGCTCACCCAAAATTAATTCATTTTTTCCTTTATGCATTCATATCACCTTTCTTACACTTTTCTTTTATGCACATACGTATTCTGTGTCTCCCTCATTGCAATATAGGGCAAAAGTTATGTGTTCTTCATTTTGTCTCCATCACAACAACAGAAAGCCTGTCCCTGATATATATTACTTATTTAAATGGAATACATGAGTGTGTTTATTGTGTTAGCACTCTTCACTCTGCTCTGTGCACCAGGAGCCTGAACTTTTTTGACTGTATCAATTGCCTCCATTGCTTTCTGACATCTACCTTGATTCTCTGATTAATGAATGAAGAAGACTGAGAGAGAATTAGACTTCCCTCACCTTTTTGTTCCATTCAGGTCCTTAATGAGGTTGGGAAGAAATAATACTAATTTGGGACAGATGGCACAATAACACCACCACCAACAACCACTGTGCTTACAACGTTATCTAATTTCATCCTTTTATATAAGACTTTAAGGTGTTTTTATCCTAGTTTTATAGTTGAGAAAATTGGGGCTCAGTGTCAGTAAAAACTGGATAGTGTAGTAACCTGTGGTACAAGCTGGCTATGTCCCTTACTAGCTTTGAAAATTTGTATGCCACTTAAGCTCTAAAGGATGCAATATGCTCATCTGTGTCAAGAATTTAAGTGACTTCGAAGTGTCATTTCAACTTTAACATGTCCATATTCTAATTGTAACTATATCCATGCTGAGCTGTTTCCCTTTACTGTGGTTGAATTTATAATGATGGGCATGTTCATCATAAGTACAATATCATTACATATGCCATTAATCTTCATTATCTATTATACTACACCTAAGGGGTAACAATAAAGGTTTTATTTTATGATACCTTGCTCAACTAAAACACTTGTGAGATGTTAATTTTATACCATGAATATTTTTTTTTGTGAAGGAAAATCAAAGAAACAACTCTAAAAGACTTAACAAGTTTAATGGAATTCCTTTCACAAAGCAAAGTCACCAAAGCAATAAAGAAATGGTGTCAAGTCAATAGAAAAAAAAATCATCTTATTTTTATGAGAGTGAGCAAATGATTCTGCTAAGTCATGGAAGAATAGGCATCAACTGTTCTGACAGGTCAGTTATGGTGCTGACCACCCAGAATTTCTAATAATTTTTAATTGCAAATGTAGAAAATGTTGCAACAATCTATTCTTTAACAATATTTTTAGAAATTTTTATTAAACATATTGCATCAGGTATTATTTCACTTTTATACTATATATATAATATATATGTTTATTGAATCTGTTTTATTTTGCTCAGATACTGCAACCTCTGCAGCTTCAAACATTATATTATTTAATACATTGCTTCTGTTTTATTTTACTCAAAACCTGCAACTTCTATAGCTTCAAACATATTATTCAGTACATTAAAATAGAAACCATAGACCTCCCTTCTATGATCAAATATGTATATATTTATAAAATTTCAACCTTCTTAAGTATTATTTTCTCTAAATTAGGTTTTATTTAATTCATGTATTTAAATTATCAACAGGTGTCTTGTATTTCATTTCAATATTTTTTAAAGTATTATAGCATGTTGGTTGTTTCCTTATATGCTTTTGTTAGGGAAGCACAAGGAAGGGAACGAGTATTTTGAGTCCTGTTATGTGTCATATATTGTGCTAATTTACCCCTTATGCATCTAGATAATCAGATTCTTGAATTGTTTAATTAGTATTAACATAGGAAACATTTCACTTTGATATCTGATTAAATTAGTATTACCAAGACTGAAATTATGTATATAAAATAAAACACTAGCATATAGACTATGTGCCAATTCAATTCAAATCAACAAACACTCACTGAGTAACTTCTAATATGTTGAATCCCACATTGTTATAATTTGAGATTCCAGGATATGGCTAGAAAGGACCATCACAAAATTTTGTAATATATTTATTTAAGAACCTCACATTTCCAGCCTAGATGTCAGTTTTCTTCCTCTAATAGGAAGCTGAAATCACCTCCTTTACAAAGCTCTGCAAAGCTCAAACTCATCTTTGGAGTAACCATTCATTTAGCCCTTCCTGACTTCAAACAAAAGGTAGATGTCCCTGTCTAAGCCAAACCTCTCTTAAAAGTCCTCTCTTATCTTTGCTGCTTAATGTAATTCTGAGGCTGGACCATAACAGTCACTTCTCTAAAAGCTGGGTTGTTTCCATGTACACCTGGGAATCAGAGTGTTCACTCATCTTTGAAGTCCTCAAGAGGCATTCTCTTTCATTTACATTGTCCCAAAAGATACCTTTCTAAGTTATATGATCATTCTTTTTGCTTAAAATCCTTGGATGCTTCCACATTGCCTAATGATAGAATGCAGACTCCTCAGCATGTTGTGTGCTGTTTTCTGGTCTTACCTCTGTCAAAGCAACAGTTACACCAGACAAAGTTAAACAGACAAGGAAGACTTTATTTAAGATTACTACAATAAAGGAGAAAGGCCAGAACTCAGTCTGAGCTCAACTCCACTGAACCAAAGGGCTGCAGTTTTCAAGGGCTGGATTTGGAGGAGTTATAGGCCGTCTGTTGCTAATTGACTTTACCCAAAGGAAGAGTAAACTTTCTTGTATCTTCAAGATGGGAGATATTTTTACAACTTGGAGCAAGATACCTGTCAATACTAAGCTCCTACCTACCCTCCCATAGAAAGAGGGAGATAGGGGTGCTGTCTTTCTTGATGATTGCATTTCAAAGGGACAGCTCCAGGTCCCTGAGAAAGACAGTTCTGAGTTGAAAAACTGGCAGGAAGCTTTTATAAAAATTTACATCTCAAAGGAGCAGAGAGTAAATTTACAATTATAATTTTCTAAGGTAAAATCTCTAAGAAAAGGGAGGTCAAGGGTCTAGAGTCTGGAAGAAGATGGTCTCTAGTTTCTTCAAGTTGAAGGAAATGTTAAGGCTGTCTTCATTACCTCTAAATCCCCACTTTGCATTTCTTAAGCTCATCTGGTTACCATTCTCTGAATATGTTACATGCTCTCTTATTTTATTTTATTTTATTTTATTTTAATCTATCTATCCATCTAATTTTAATGTCAGGGTTGTACAAAATGCTTTTCTTTGAGTGGTAGAATTCTCTTCAAAAA
The DNA here is from genome assembly GCF_949987515.2 of Delphinus delphis. NCBI lineage: Eukaryota > Metazoa > Chordata > Mammalia > Artiodactyla > Delphinidae > Delphinus > Delphinus delphis. Next base: position 44,170,044 of record NC_082690.1, on the reverse strand, counting down.
CTTTCATTGCTCTAAAGGTATAGTATACAGCCTTCAACATGGCCTAGAAGTGTTCCCTATCTGATCCTGACTAGGGTTTCAGCTCATCTTATATAACTCTCCTCCAATACTCTGCTCTAGAACAAGGTTTTTTGTTGTTGTGGATGGTTGAGTGTGTTCTTCTTTTTACCAGATGATCTTTGTACCTACACTGATCTTTCTTGATTTCATCCTTCACTTTGTCTAATTAATTCCACCAAACTTAAGCAGGGTAAATTTGGGTTCTGTCTTATATGTTTTTACAGATCCTCATTCTTTGTTTTTCATAAAATATACTTCAGTTGGTAATTATATATACATTCTTTAATGTACATTTGAATCATTTCTGTCTCCTGTAATGGGTTATAATGGATCAGGGACTGAATATGTTGATAAAAATGATATTCCTATTGCCTAGCCCAGTGCCTGGAACATAGGAGTTCTCAGAAAAAAAAAAATAAGTAAATAAATAAATGAAAGAGTAGATAAATAAATGAGTGTGAATTTTCAAGAGTCAAGTTGAACATTATTTCTTGGTTAAATCTTTTCTCCCCCTTTAGAGGCAGTAAAGTGTTCATCTGTTTTTCTATTGATCATTGTTAATAAATACAAAATAGTATTCATTGTATTGATTGTGTATAAGCCAGTCTCCCCCTTCACTAGCTTATGAATGCCTTAAGAGTAGAAGCTTTTTGACTTAAATTTGTATGTTTCTCAGCTCTTAGAGAAATTCCTGATAAGTAGTTCAAGTAGAAAAAAAAGCCTTCAATGAATTAATAAGCATTTATTAAGCACTTACAGTACCCAATATTAGGACAGTGTGATATCTGTTGACCTGGTATTTATAAGCACTGTGGAAATTTGAAATTATTTTAAATTAGTATTTAAAATGTATGTTTCATCAGTACATACTGAAAATCTTTGAAAGAATACTCTTACTGATATAAAAATACTCAATTACTGCTTAATGCCTCCTTAGTTATATTAGAAAGAGAAATTTAGAGAATATTTATGACTGAGTGACTACATATATGTAATAAACAAAATGTCTAGCCAAATAGAGAAAGGCTGTAATTGAATTTAAATCTGTATAATCTTTATTCCTTGTCATAATCATAGATTCAGTGTTGATTATTAGCAATTTAGTTATAGATGGTTAGAGATAATACAGAAAAAGAGAGACTGTTCATTGGTATGCTAAATTTCCCAAGAGTGTAAGCTTTATCTCAATGCTAATGATGACCCCAAATCTTCTAAGATATGCCTGTGTTTGCTGAGACCATAAAACTATCTTTGTGATGGAAAATTGAATTCTGTCACTTAAACTATTTTATAAATAGATCAGTTTTAAGATAATCTGTCTGCAAATGAGCTCCTTGTCATTTTTTAACTTAAATATATCTCTGTATCTCTCTATGTATCTCTCTAATATAATTTTATTCATTGGGGAGATAATATTTTTATTGGCTCTTCCCCACTGTTTAAAGAAATAAAAATGTATCACCTATGGTAGATCTGAATGAAAATACAATACCAAATTTAATTTTATCAAAACATGTTGAGAAGACAAAATTTAACATAAAAATAATCAATGAACTAAAAAATACTATATTTATTTAAAATATAGATAAGTTTAATAGTAGTTAAGAGAAAAGAAATACCACTACAGAGCATAAATTTTAGAAAGATTTCTTTAAATGTTTGAGGTATATCTTGAAGCATCGGAGAAACATCTGAATTGCAAGTAAACATTTTATATTAGGTTGGACAACCCCCCCGCCACAAAACTACAAGTTAAAATATACTGTGATATGATGCTGGAAAACTACACCGGGTGCAGCAGGGAGCCTCCAGTTACTATGCTGTGAGCAAAACATAGGAAGATTAAGATATAAACAGTGGCACAGCTTTAACTAAATATTGTTTTAAGGCACAAACTCAAGATTCATCATCTGTATAGTGAAGATTATTCTGTACTCACTGGTCTTTTCAACCACTGCTACCAGAATTAATAATGGTATCATTCAGGCAAGAGGTTTTTCTTATCTGTTCCTTAATTTTTGCTTTTCTCTTTTCTGCTTTTCTGTCCATTTTTTGTCCTTTATTTTTTAAATGTGTTTCATTCTTCTTAATTACAAAAGTTAAATAGACATAGTGTAGAAAATTTGGAAAGTCCAGAAATTTGTAGCAGAGAAGTTAAAAATGACATAGTTATGTATTAAGGTGACCTTCATAGTTGTTTTGGTGTGTTTCCTTATAAACTTTGTGTTTAAGCTAAGCATATTTACATAGTTTCTGAAAAAGAGGAAGATAAGTGTTGTTCCTGATAATATAGCTATCCTTTGATAGTTAGCAGAGCATTAAAATTAATAAACATACACATGTGTATGAGCACACATACATACACACCCAGCCACACATGAATTACATTTCCTCCCATCTCCCTCTCAGCTGCAGGTGATGGGACATGAGAATGCCAAGTTTCCATATCTGTTCTTTTCCCCCCAGTACTGAGATGTGTTGTCTCTGAATGTGTGCAGAAAGAAAGAAAATCTTTGGTGAGAAATGGGGCAGTTGCTGCTTAAGAAAGCAGTATTCCTATAGAGCGTTTCTGGTTGATTTAGAAACACATTTTTTTAGTTAGGGGAAGAGAACTGGGTTGAGTAAAACCAAAGCTTACCTCTTTCTTGATTGGCGTTCTAGGTCAGAAGTTGAAGTATATAAAAAGAGGCCAGTAAAACTTGCCCCTAGTAGACATTATCCACTGACATTGATGAATTAATGACTGCTAGCCTAAGTTTTCAGTGCTAATGTGTTTCATTGTTTCATATTTCTAATTATTTAGTGTGATACAGAGACATGGTACATTAGAGATTACTGCATTTATATTGTCTTAACCTAGTTGTACTGTTGTTTTTCCTTTTTTTGTTTGTTTTTTTTTTGCAGTACACAGGCCTCTCACTGTTGTGGTCTCTCTCGTTGTGGAGCACAGGCTCCGGATGCACAGGCTCAGTGGCCATGGCTCACAGGCCTAGCCGCTCTGCGGCATGTGGGATATTCCCGGACCGGGGCACGAACCCGTGTCCCGTGCATCGGCGGGCTGACTCTCAACCACTGCGCCACCAGGGAAGCCTTGTTTTTCCTTTTAAAGAAGAACTAGTTTAATGATTTTTTTTATGAGAAATCCTTTTTCACTTTAGATAATGGAAGGTTTTTTAAAGCCTCATCAATCATAATTTTGAAAAGACTCCTCAAATATTATTTTAGTTAACTAGAAGATCAGAATTCAGGAAGATGGTCTCATAATAAGTTTTCAGGTGTCTAGTCTCTACTCATAAACATCTTTAGAAAATTAATTGCCTTTTTTTCAGCTTAGCATATAACCTTACTGGCCTCCCATAAGATTAGATGTTCAAAATAGGTGAATTTTATAATTATCTCTCAAACATTTTTTATTTCTCTTCAGTACAGAACAGTTTCTGCTTCTTGAGAAGTTAAAGGACAGATGACACTCTGGAGTAAAAATTGACAAATTCTATCAACAGCAACTTATTTTTGCTCTGCTTATGAAGTTTAGGTTATATTCTCTCACTTTCATCATTCCATTACACCAAGTACTTAAGTTTTGGTCCACTTTCCATAATATTCTTTTTGGAAGTTTAGTGAGCTTATTTAGATGTTTATGAGTTCCTTTAAGGGTGTACTAGAGAGTTTTTGCTTTTTATGGTTTGCATTCTACATTTCTCTACCTGGCTCTGTGGCTAAGAGTTTGAGCAATATGGGTTCTGTGTCTTTTTGATTCCAATTGGTGTTAGCCAATGGGGGACCTGGCAGGAGATTAGATGAAGGGGAAAAAAGTGAAATCAACATACTTATTTTCCTAGCTCCATCACTTCTAGGTCAACTCAAGCTAGTTGTTTCATCTACATTGAAGGATAAAGCTTTTATCAAGTGCATATTCTATATAAGTGTACTGGGTTTAATAGTGTCCACCTCAAATTTATGTCATTCCCAGAACCTCAGATGTGACCTAATTTGGATTTAAGGTCCTTGTAGATGTAATTAGTTAAGATGGTGTCATATTGGAGTAGAGTGGGCCTTAAATCCAATATAACTAGTGTGTTTATTAGAAGGGGAGAAGAGACACAGAGTCAGAAAGACATACAGGGAAGATGAACATGTGAAGATGGAGACAGATTGGAGGGACGCCTCTACTAGCTAAGAAACACCAGGTGTTGCCAATAACCTCCACAAGCTAGGAAGAGGCAAAGATAGATCGTCTCTAGAGCCTTCAGAGAGAACTTGGCCGTAATGATAACTTGATTTCAGACTTCTAGCCTTCCTATCTGTGAAAGAATATACTTCTGTTTTTGTTTTGTTTTGTTTTGTTTTTGCGGTACATGGGCCTCTCACTGTTGTGGCCTCTCTCATTGTGGAGCACAGGCTCTGGATGCGCAGGCTCAGCGGCCATGGCTCACGGGCCCAGCTGCGCCACGGCATGTGGGATCTTCCCAGACCATGGCACAAACCCGTGTCCCCTGCATCAGCAGGCGGACTCTCAACCACTGCGCCACCAGGGAAGCCCTATACTTCTGTTTTTTTATAGCACTCAGTTTCTGGTAATTTCTTATTGCAACCCTAGAAAACTAATACAACCACTATCTTCACCAGAAGTCAAGTAATTTCTTTCTTCCCTTGTCTCTTTGGGCCCAAGAACTGTAACACTATACTTCAAATTAATGTCCTATCCTTTGTGGTTTCCTGACATTGCTACTGTTGTAAATTTACAAGGAAACCTTTCTCAAATTATCTTGTGTACCAAGATCTTAAGTGTACCATCTGCTTCTTAACAAAATCCTAATTATTAAGTAATTAGTCCCACGAGTGGCCAGAAAAAATAATCCATTGAATACATATTTGGAGATTATTTTGGTTCATATTTTCAAGCAATACTTTTCTTGCTAGAGAGAATGAAGCTTCACCTAATCCTTACCTCTGGTGGCAGTATGGGATGAAGTACAGATGGAGAACAAGCTTTGGGAGATCACCTGGCAACAAATCATTGTGGCAACATTGGTGATTATAAAAATTGTCTAATCACAATTACTTTTTGGGTTAGCCCTAGAGATCATATATCAGTAGAAACAGAAGTTAAAAACTATTAACATGTAATTAAGAATATGTATTGAAAATCAGAATGCCTCAATGGCAGCTTTAAAAGAACCTGTCATCTCTCATATGAGGACAAAATCCAGAAGATGATTGGAAGGAATACAGACTTGAAATACCAGTTATGTACTTAATTCCAGCATCTCTCTTACACTAATATATGGGTACTGCTGAAGGAGCAGCAGGAACTTGAGACTTGGAATTGTTATGTGTGTACATTCATGGATGAAACTAAGAACTTCGAAACTCAGTGTTTTCTTGAATGTCTTTTGTCATTGCAGACAACATCTTCTCCCATCGAAGGAATAGTCTTATATATTTAAAAACATTTTAATGGATGTACAACATGTGGAAGCAAGCATTTATCCTCAAGACCCAACCCACTACCTCAATATTATCCCTAGGCCCATCCTTGACAGGGGTGCATTCACTTAGGATTTGTATTTAATTGGCAGCTTCAGCACTTGGGACTAACATTAATAGTTAATTTGGTTGGATAATTGAAGCCTAGTTGCAATGGTGGCCTTTAGTTAATGAGGCCTTTGTGCCAGAAGTTTCTTGTCATACTGTAGAGAAAGGTATCTGAAAGCTACAGGAAATGAATATGTTGGAATGAAACTGTTATAAGGAACCTGCTCAGCTACTCCTGGACTACACTTTCTGTCAGTAAGAGAGGTCATATCTTCATTAGAATTAAAAAATATTTTGGCTAAAATATATGTATATATTGGCTAGGGAGTACCAATCTCTGGTGGTTCTCCTCTGTAGGTAAGAAATAAAATGGGAAAGATGGTGATAAAAGGTGCTAATGGAGCTGAATTCCATGAATTTAACAGGAAAAAATGGAATCTCAGAATGACAGAGCTTGATGGCATTGCTTGAATACCACAATTGAAGTAGAAGCAATTAATAAAATAAGCTACAACAATTCCAAGGGAACCAGACTATTTCGACACATAGAGACTTGTGACAATTTATTTTATTTTAATCCAGGATCCTGAAAATAAAATAAATGGGCAATAGGTATGGTTCAGCTTGACAGATACAGGTGGAAATTCTAGATCTTCTGGTCAGAAATCCTAATATAGCTAATATTGTGGGGATTAAGGTACTCTCTTCTTGTGTCCAGGCTTAAGCCAGTTCACACATCTAGCACTACTTACAGAAGGAGACTGAGTCCCTTTATGGAAAACCCTACAATAGTAATATGATTAGGTCTTTAATCTTCATCTTGACTTTTCCAAAAGGATATACAATACCAAGTTAACTGCACACTGGAAAAAGAAAACCTCCAGACGTTCCTGGAGTTGCTTTTATTGACTTAGATCATGTACTTATCCTCAAAGTCCCCAAATGCCATAAGCCATGAGTTAGTGTAGTCAAGTAACATTTGAAGAGTTGACCTAAGTCAATTTAAAAGGGCTTTAGTGGGACCATGGATGTATCCTGTGGTTATTTGCCCAGTCCCAGAAAGTACAGCAGGGAAAAAATGTACTTAGTTACTGTAGGATCTTCGTACTTCTCATTAAACCGTGTAATGAGGATGGAAAAATTATAATTATGGTGATAAAGGTATGAAAATCTTCTATATGAATGTCCTCTCAGGATGTTAAACTAACAGTAATATTATATCCCTTGGAAAAATTGCTAAAACTATTGCCATTAACTTGAGAAATGTGGTGATTCTTACCACATCCACATTGACTAGCCTGTTTGGCCATTTAAAAAGTCAAAGTTATGGAAAATAATGGTAGAAAATTAAATAAAAAGCACATATCCAGTTATTGGTATCAATTATATCTGTGATTCTGGATGTGGTAATTTCACCGGAGAAAATCAATAGAGTCCCTGACACATGGTACGTAGATAATGATTTAGAGTATACATTTATTTTTGCAATTCCCACAACAACAAAAAATTAGAAATAAATTGAATTTATATAGTAAAGCCAAACATATAGCTTTAGACTCTTTAACCAGAACTGTCATCCTGGTTTCTATCCTGCTCCATCCTACCTTGTTATCCCAGGGAATAACTTGCCGATCCATTTAAGAAATGAAACAGAAACCACAAACATTCAAAATGAACTATGACTCATGGAAAGATAAACTTTACCAAAGCATGATATGAAATACAAGCTATCTAAGCTCAATTTTAAAAAAACACTTTGTTTTAACACCAAGTAATTCAGATCAAGAGGCTTCAAAAAAATAATGTAACATAATATCATAACAAGAGTGAGTCCATATGGTTTCATGTATTTCAAATATCGAGTACACAATGCTCCATAAATTATTATAGTTTAAAAATTCTGGCCAATCAGTGCCCTAAAGCTAAAGGCAAAATTGACAGATATGTTGATTGCAGCCTTGTGAGAGCTCAAGCAGGTGATCTATGTCTATGCCTGGAACCCTAAACCAAGGAAATTATGAGGTAATAAATACGTGTTGCTCTAAGTTCCTAGGTTTGTGATAAATTGGTATGCAGCAATAGAAAACTGATAACAGATTTTGGTACCAGAAGTGAGATGCTGTGATAACAAAGATCTAAACAGGAGTGACTTTGGAGCCAAGCAATAGACTGAGGCTGGAAGAATTTTGAGGAACATGATAGAAAGCCTAAATTGCTTTGAACAGAGTTTTAGTAGAAATTTAGACTGCAGCTGAGGGTTCAGAAAGAAGTGAGAAACAGGTTATTGGAAACTCAAGGAATGGGGGATCATTGTTATGTAGCAGCAGAAAACTTAGCAAAATTTTCTCCTGAAGTTATGTGAAAATCAGAACGTTTAAGTGGAATTTGGTTATAAAACTAAGGAGATTTCCAAGAAATTTGTTGAAGGTGAAATTTGATTCCTTCTTAGTGCTTATAGTAAATTGAGAAAGGAGAGAGATATTGAGGGAAGACTATTAAACAAAAAGAAAATAGGAGTTAACAGTTTTGCAAATTCTCAGTCTCTCCATACGGAAAAAGATCCTAACATTAAAGGATTCACTATCAGGAAAGAATACTCTAGAGAAAAGGCTGAAATTTTAACTGCATAACATGTTGTTAAAACCTCAGCAAGATAAAAAGTTCAGAGTATTCAGTCACATAAAGGGTTCTCACAAGATTAAGGGTATGTCTCACAAATCCTCTCAAAGTATAGGACCTCTAGGAAGCCTAAGGACATTTTTCCTCATTAGAAAAAATGTTACCTAAAAAAAAGTCTGTAAGTGTGGCATTTGTCTAGTGAGGTGAACTCCAGTGAAATCTATGGGAGACCTACAAAGTTTCTGAGAAATTTACTTCAGCAAAAACTACCAGCTTGGACTGAAGAGGGCAGAAAGTGTACAAAGTAAAAAGAGACTGTTGAAGTCCCAAAATTCTACTGGAAACAATCAGGCTGATAAGATTCCTTCACAAACACATGCTATCTTTAATTAAAAAGGAAGTATGACACAAAGGACACACCAAGAGCCCAAACTGTAGAACTGAAAAGCAGAGTGCATTATTCCCAGGCTTTGAAAACTAATCAAGGAACTACGGGTGGACTTTGCATGGCTGGATGTGGGAAATGCCAGAAATGTACCAGTGATTCTTTTTTACTTTTACTTTTCTCCATTTTTGAACCAAAAAGACTACAGCTATTATACTATGCCTGTCCCACTATTGTATGTTGGGTGTGTTTGAGCAAGACAGCTTTTTCCTTAGGTTCAAAGGTGCATAGGTGGAGAGGAATTGTATCCTCAGAGCTGTACTTAATAGGTTATACCCAGAAGCCTCGTGTGTACATGGACCAGATACATAACCAGTGAGATTATGCACTTTGAGCAAATGCTGAAGCCGGGGTTAGACTGTAGGAACTTTGGGAGGGGGTAAATGTATTTTGCATGTGGGAGGGTTATGAATCACTGCAGGCTGGATGGTAGACTATGGCAGATAGCTTCTATAGTAACCCTCAAGAACTCCAACCTCTTGATGTTCACATTTTTGTTTTTCTAGTTCTGAGATGTAGGGGGGCATTTACAAAGACTGGGGAGAAGCATCCACATGTTAAGAACTTCCCCAGCTCCAGCTGTCTTCCAAGAAAGAAATGAAGACCTCAGATTACAGTCACATGGAGCTGAATTTTGTAAACCACCTGAAAGAGCCTGTAAATGGGTTCTCCTCAAAAGCTTCCAGGTGAGAACCCAGGCTGGTCAACATCTTCATTTTGACTTTGTGGGACCCAGAGCAGAGAAACTAGCTGACCCATCAGACTTTTGACCTACAGAAAAATGAGATGATAAATCTGTGCTTTTTAAGCCACTAAGTTTGTGATAATTTTTTTATGGCAGCAATAGAAAACCAAAAGAGTATATGAATGAGAAGAAAGAGGAGGGAGGGCAGGTATAAAAGACATAAATCCTGTTCATAAAATAAGATGAAATCAATGTATAGTATAGTGATAAATCAATAAATGCTACAAACTTTTTTATCTAGATATGTGGAAATAAATATCAGGAAAATATAATAAAATATAAACATATTTTAAAATAATATAAAGTATTAAAAGTGATTGTCTCAAGAGATCAGAACTACAGTGATAGGAATGTCTAAGACTGCTATTCATTGTAAGACTTTTAATATTATTTGACTTTCAAATGGATATGTGTAAATCACATTAATAACTTTTTGGAACTATGTTAATAGGGGCTATCTCTCAGTGTTTCAGATAATTTTTTTATTTTAGAATAGTTTTGTATATCTTCAGGTTTTTAAAAATGGATAATTATTACTTTTATAATCAGGAAAAACGTTTAAAAATTTCTAATGCTCATTTTGTTCAGAGGCACATTTTAAAGTGATATAACAATATTTATTTCTCTATGAGTGTGCTATAAATTGCATACATATATTTTCATATATTTTCTTAGCCAGGATATCTGATGATATTATCTAGTACCTAACACAGGTAGCATGGTAATTTCTCAATAAATATTCATTGAATAAATATTAATGACTATCAATATCATTTGAAGCACTCTCATATACAATTAAAACTTGTACTGAATTGTATTTTTTGAAGTACTTCTTTAAGTTGCTTTTCATATTTTGCCTACTAATCTTTTACTGTTGGCATGGTTAATTTGTTAGTATGAACCTCTTCATTTAGATGAGGGAAGATAAAACCAGAAAGGTGAAACAACCTTACTGAGATCACACTAGAGGTAATCAGTTGAAAAATTGAGATACAAACCCAAACTATCTGACTGCTATACTAGAGGTCTTTGTGGTATATCATCTGAAATATCCTTTTATTCAGAATTTGTGTCATTACTACATTGCCTTTTACTTTTTTCAAGGAAATATATTATAAAAAATTGGAAATTTGGTCAATTCTTACGTGATGGTGCTAGTATTTCCACATACCCCTTATCATAAATTATATAATCAACTCAGCAAAATTAATAACCATGGCAATCTCTCCTTACTTCTGCAAATATTTCAATCCTGGATCCATTGATAATGGTGATTTTTTTATAGCAGGCTGTGAACTGGCAAACCATCAAGAGTACTAAAGTCAGACTTCTTTCTTGGTTGTTTTTTATTTCATTTCTTCATTCTATTTTATGAGATTGGTTTATGTTATTTGATTTCTCATTAAATTTTATATTTGTGGGTTTATTTTATGATTTCCCTGAGGTGCCAAGACGCCCTTGCTGCAAGTGATAGGAAAAAGATGGATAACTTTGAGGAAACAGTTTATCTGATAAAAAATTGTGTGTATGTGATTTTCTATCAAGAACATTCTGTTATATTTATTGTTTTAGGACTAATCTAAGGATCACTATGTTCTAAATTCTGTCTGGCTCTTTTTAAACCATTCTTTATGTCACCTATGTACCAAAAATACAATTAAGATTTTATAAATGCTTTTCATTTCAAATTTTACTATTTATGACTAGGACTTATATGAGCAAACCATAACTGCAAAACTAGGGTGGAAACTAGTTGGATCTCTTGGAACATTGTTACTCGTTTAATAAAACAATAATAATAATATTAACCCTCTATTCTTCATAAGGCTGTTATGAGAGTCAAGTTAGAAAATTAATGAAAGTGTATGGAAATGGGAAAATATTGCTATTGTAATTGTTTTCTCTTTTGTACTGGAACACAGTGTACCTGGTGGTGATCATTATTTGCATGTGAAGTTATTCCACAGTGTTCAGCTGATCCTTTCTGGCTTTTCTTTTACACAGTGCCCATGGAAGATATTTGGTTTTGCTTTATAATGATAAGCATGATAGTTCACAAGGCTACTGTAGTTTGTGACTCAATATTTTAAAAACACCAGGAGAATTGAAAAGAGGTATACCAGTGATTCAGTGGTTCACTATTGTACAGTGAACACTGGTAGAGACATTGAGTTATAGCAGAGAGTCTATGTATCTTGTAGGATCTATAGATGAATACATAAAATGTTGTGGACTTACACTATTTTTAAAATTTATGTAGGTGCTATGTGAACAATAAGATAAAAATTAATATAAAATTATTTCTTTACTTCTAGTAGCTTTTGTATTATATTTTCTCAAAATAAGTAAAATGTAAATATATAATGATGGATGATAAAATCATTTTATATTAGAATGTGGTCTTTCTGCTTGTAAGAGAAATTCTTAACCTGGAATCTACAAAATTCTGTAAAATGTGTGTTACATATGTGTGTGTTTGTTATGGATTCTGTGGAGAATCCATATCTTTAATTCAGTTCTTTAAAATATGAAGTCCACTGTTCTGTAAATTTGGAATGACTAAACTACCCAATACCTGCTTTCTTTTCTCAGGATGTGAGATGGGAAAACGTATGACATTAGTTAAAAATGACATATGGGACTTTCAGCCCCATAACACTGAGAAAGTCATTCTTCCAATTCTCCCCATACTGAATTTAGGATAGAATGTTGTTAAAAGGCAGTAAAGATTCAGGGAAATGGGAAAAATAAAAAGAAAAGTAAGGTTAGATATAAAGATCAAACATAAGAAAACTAAATTAGCACTGTCAAAAGATTGGTAATCACAGTGTAGTGAAAGCTATGGGGAAATGATAAGCCTGTATTTTAATCTCAGCTCTCATAGAGACCCTTTCTTTGGGATTTTAATATTCCAGAATCTTTTGGTTGAAAGTGACAGAAACTCAGCTTTACTTAGCTTAAGCCAAAGGGGGTATTTTTTTTTTTTTAGATCACTGATATATTTTGTATGATTCTAAATCTTTTAAGTTTCTTGACATCTATTTTAAAGCTCAGTATATAATTTATTTGGTAAATGTTCAAAGTGCACCTGAAAAAAAGATCTTTCTACATTTATTGAGGGGATGATTGTATTAAATATCAAGTAAGTCAATTTGGTTGAAAATGTTGCTCAAGTATTCTATATCTTTAGTGATATTCTACTTGTTTTATCAATTATTATAAGAAGAGTATTGAAATTTCTGATTGGGCTTGTGGATTTTTAAATTTTTCTTTTTATTTATATTAATTTTTACTTCACGTATCTTGAAGCTTTGTTATATAATTGTGGATTTTTCTATTTCTTCTTGCAGTCTTGTCATTCTTTGATCCATGCATTTTGAAGTTCTGTTATTAGGTGTGTAATAATGTAACAATAGTAGGAGACTTATACTGCACTTTCAATATTAGATAAATCATCCAGACAGAAAATTAATAAGGAAACATAGAATCTGAATAACACTATAAACCAAACATATGTAGACATTTATTCTAACAGCACCAGAATATACATTCTTCTCAAATGCAAACAAACAGAACATTCTCCAGGATTGATCATATGTAGGGCCACAAGCTAATCTTAACAAATTTAAGAAGATTTACATCATATCAAGTATCTTTTCTTACTATAATGATATGAAACTGAAAATAAATAACAGGATGAAAATGAAGAAAAATCACAAATACATGACAGGTAAACAATACACTTTGGAACAACCAATGGGTCAAAGAATAAAGCAAAAATCATTTTGAGAAAAATGAAAATGGAAACACAACATACTAAAACTTATGGGATGCAGCAAAAGCATTTCTAAGAAGATTATGGTGATAAACACCTACATTAAGAAAAATGAAAAATTTCAAACAACCTAACTCTACACCTCAAGAACTAGAAAAAGAAGAAAAATAGAAGCCCAAAGTTAGCAGAAGAAAGGACATAACAATAAAAGAGTACAACTAAATGAAATAGAGACAAGAAAAGGTATAGGAAAAAAATCAATGAAACTAAGACATGATTTTTGAACAGATGAACAGAATTGACAAACTTTTAACTAGACTAAACAAGAAAAAAATAAAGGACTGAAATAAACAAAATTATAAATTAGAGAAATTAAGCAAACATGGGAGAAAAATTCATAACAATGAATTTAACAATGATTTCTTACATATGACATCAAAAGCACAAGGAACAAAATATAACATTTTTTTGTGATGAAAAGACTTAACAAACTAGGAATAAAAATATACTTCCTGAATATGGTACAGAGTATCTTTGAAAATCTTACAACTAACAACATTCTGAATGGTATGACTTCACTATAAGACCAAGAGCAAGACTGGGATATCCTCTCACCATTTTATTGAACACTGTGTTGAAGATTCTATCCAAGGAAATTGGGTAAGAAAAAGAAATGAAAAGACATCACAAGTGAAAAGAAAAATGTAAATATCTCTATTTGAACATGATATGATCTTATATACAGGAAATCATAATCATAAAGAAACCAATAAACACTATTAGAGCTAATAAAAGAGTCCAGCAAGGTTTCAGTATACATACTCAGTATACAAATATCACTTATATCTCTCTATACTAGCAATGAACATTCCAAAGCAAAATTTAGAAAACAATTGCATTCACAAAATCTTCAAAGATCATAAAATTTTTAGGCATAAATTTAACGAAAGAAGTACAAGACTTGTACACTGAAAACAACAAAACATTGTTGAAAGTACTTGAAGATATAAGTACATGGAAAGACATCCTGTGTTCCTGGACTTAATATTGTTAAAAGACAATACTCCCCCAATTCATCTATTGATTCAATAGAATCCTTATCAACGTACAGTTACCTTTTTTTTTTTTGGCATAAATTGTTCAATTGATCCTAGATTCATATAGCAATGCCTTATTAACATATTTTGAAAAGAAGAACAAAGTTAGAGGACTCACATTTTCTGATTTTATAACTTACTCCAAAACTACAGTGATTAAGATACTGATATAAAGATAGAAGTATAGATCAATGGAATAGAATTGAGGGTACATAAGTAAACCTTTATTTTTATGGTAAATTTATTTTTTACAAGATGACAAGAAAATTGAATGGAGAAAGAAATGTCTTTTCCATAAATGGTCTTGGGACAACTAGATATGCATATGGAAAAAGATGAAGTGGATCCCTCTTTCCTTTATCCCAGATACAGAAATTAACTAAAAATGTGTAATAGGCATAAATTTAAGAGCCAAATTCTAAAACTAAGTCTTAGAAGAAAACATAGGAGTAGATCTCCATAATTTTGGATTAGGTAATGGTTTTCTAGGTATGGCATCCAAAGCACATGTGATGAAAAATAGATAAATTAGACTATGTCCAAATTAAAAATGTGCAAAAATGATACCATCAAGAAATTGACAATACAACCCAAGAATGAAAAAAATATATTTGCATATCATATATCTAATAAGGAACTAGTTTCAGAATGTATAGAATACTTCCAATCCAATAATAAAAAAGACAAATATCACAATTATAAAATTGGCATAAAATTTATCTATACATTTCTCCAAAGAAGATAATATAATGGCTAAAGACAACATGAAAAGATATTCAACATTATTAGACATTAGGGAAATTCAAATCTAAACCACAGTGAGATACCACTTCATACTCGCTGGGATGGCTGTAATAAAGATAGAGAACAACAAATGTTGCCAAGGATATAGGGAAATAGGAACTCTTATACATTGGTCATGGGAATGTAAAATAATGTAGCCACTTTGGAAACATTTTGGCATTTCCTCAAAATGTTAAAAATTGAGTTATGGTATGACCTAGTAATTCTACACTTAGGTATATATTTAAGAGAACTGACAACTCATATCTATACAAAATCTCACACACAGATATTTAACAGCAGCATTATTCATAACAGTGAAAAAATGGAAGCAAGCCAAATGTCCATCAACTGATGAATAAATAAATACAATGTGTTATATCAATTCAATGATATGTTATTTTGCAATAAAAAGTGAATTAATAATACATGCTGCAGCATGGATGAACCTTGAAACCATAATGCTAAGTTAATGCAGTCGGTCACAGAAGACCACATGTTTTATGATACCTTTTATATGAAGTGGGAAAAAAATATATATATATAAAACTTAGCAGCTACCTAGGGCTGGACTGGAGGGTTGAGGAGTGATAGATATGGGGTTTCTTTTGGGGGTGATAAAATGATCGAAACTTAGATTGTGATGATGTATGTACAACTCTGTAAATATGCAAAAACCATTTAATTGTACACTTTAAATGGGTGGATTTTATGGTATGTGAATTACGTTTCAGTAAAGATACTTTTAAAAAGCAGAGAGAAAGTCTGAAACAGTACTTTTCTGAGGCAATTTAATGAAAAGGGAAGCCTTGGCAAGCCATAATAAAAACAGATATTTATTTTTTTAAGTATTTATTTCACCTTCATTTTTGGAAGATATTTTTGATGAGTATGGAATCTTAGCTTGAAATTTTTTTCTTTCAGAGCTTCAAAGATGGCACTCCTCTTCTGGCTTTCAATGTCTCCACAAAGAAGTTTGCTGTCATTCTTATCTTTGTTATCCTGCATAATTTGTCTTTCTTCTTAGACAGTTTTTCATGTTAAATCAACTTGATTTAAACAATATGATTAAGAACTGCCTTTATTTTCTTTATTTTTTTTTATTATTGGGGCTTATTGAACTTTTGTGAGTTTATAGTTTCAACAAATTTTGAAAAGTTTAAGTATTTCTTAAAAGTTTTTTTTTCTATCCACTGTCCTTTCCATTTTTCTGGATACAAATTATACTTATTTTGTACTGCTGAAAGTGGACCCAAAGTTCACTGATGCTCTGTTTTATTTTCAGACTTTATTCCTTCTCTGTTTTATTTTAGATACTTTCTATTACTATGCCTTCAAATTCGCTATTCTTTTCTTCTCAATATTTGGTTTTCTTTTATTTCCATCAATAGTAGTTTTCAGTGCAGACATATTTTTCATCTAAAGAATCTGGAATTTGGGTTGTTTTATTTCTTCTGGGTCTCACCTTAACATGTTCAATATTTCATCTACATTCTTGGACATATGGGATGGTTATAATTTCTGTTTTAATGTTCTTTACAAACTATTTTATCTGTGTCATTTCTGGGTATATTTCTTTTGAATAATATTTTTCCTCATTATTAATTGTATTTTCCTGCTTTCTTGCATGCCTAGCTATGTTTTACTATATGCAATACATTATGAATTTTACCAGTTGAGTACTGGACTGTAAAAAAATTATTTAAATATACTTGAGTCTTTTTATGGCATATAATTAAGTTATATGGAAACAATTTTATCCTTTAAAGTTTTGAACTTATGCTTTGTTAAACGAAACCAAAGCAACCTTTAGTCTAGGAATAATTTTGCCTCACTTTGTGCCAATACCCTGGTAATGATGAATTAGTAGTATGCTTTTCACTGTGGCCAGTAGAAACATGGACTATTTATGGTCCTCTGTGAGCTCTAGGGATATTCTAGCTCTGATCTTCTTGGGTGTTTCTATTTTTGGTCTTGTACATGCATGCACTGATAAGTACTCAGCTGAAGATTTAAGGTATGCATGAGGAGTCTTTTGATCTCTGGAGTGCTCTATTTCTGCAGCTCTCTTCTTTTCGATGCTTCACTCTGTGAACTCTTGCCACATTGGCCTCCAAGCTCTATTCCCTCCACTCTGGCAGACCTCTGTGCTCTGTTCAGGCTCCCTCTGTCTGCACAGTGTTCTGGAATCACTTTTCAGGCAGTAAGTTGGAGCTATTATTGGGCCCATCTCATTTGTATCCCTCCTCTCAAAGATGTCTGTTCTGTGATGCCTAATGTGCAATATTTGTAAATTTATTTTACTTCTTCCCCAGGATCTTTACATTCACTGTTCCCTCTGCTTGTAGTGATGCTCTTCAAGTTATCAGCCTGGCTGATTCTCTCACCTCTGTTAGTCCTTTCATCAGATATCACCTTCTGAATGAAAATATTTCTTGTCACTCCAATTGAACAAGCAACCCCCCACACCCTCACCTCCATCAACATTTCAGTATTCTCAGTCCTTCTACTGTGATTTTTTTTCTTTTCCCTGTCATTTATCTAATACATGGTGGATCAACATTTACTCATCATTTTTGTATATTTCTTCTCTCTTCACTAGAATGTAAGTTCCATGATGGCAGTATCTATATCTTCAGAGCCTAGAATAGAGCCTGGCACATAGAGGTCATTCAGTTAATTACTGTTAATTAATCTTTTTATACAAAGAGAGAAGTTTTCTTTTTTTCCAGTGAATGAAGTAAATAGATCTTGAGTAGAGGCACCATAAAAATGTGCAACAAGGACCTACTGTATAACACAGAGAACTCTGCTCAGTATTATGTAACAACCTAAATGGGAAAAGAATTTGAAAAAGAATAGATACATGTATATGTATAACTGAAGCAATATGCTGTACACCTGAAACTATCATAACATTGTTAATCAGCTATACTCCAATATAAAATAAAAAGTTAAAAACATGTGGAATAAACATGGCTTTTCAGTCCCCAACTTCTGCTATTTACTAGCAGAGTAGGTTACCCAAGTTTTTTAATCTGTCAAATTATCAGTTTCTTTACTTGAAAAGTTGCTATAATAATACAATTTCTAAAAACTTGCATGGGGATTAAATGAGGCCACTTATAAAGTAGTGTTGGACATTTTAGTAAAGTTTTAATAATGTTGGTTCTCATTGTCCTTAGATATGGTGTGCCTGTGTGAGTGTGAAGGGGGGATAATTTACAAAATGATGTCAATTCATGTGATGGCATTTCCATTTTTTTTTTCTTCTTTCATTTGGACAGACTGAGCTGACAGTAAAGGAGAAATTTACCCAGCATCCAGTCTTTGGTACCCCAGAGAAGAAACCCTAGCTGAGCATTAAATAAAAAGCAGCATCCTCCAAGGTTTGCAGCTGTGTGTGAGATAATCATAAGCCTGGGAACATGCTGAGCCAGGAAGCTGAGAGCAAAGTGTTTCCAATTCCTGATAACTGCATTTGTCTTATAATGACTACAGTTGTCTAAGTGTCATTTCCCTTACAAGAAGGTACCTTGCTGAATGGAGCTGGGGAGGTAGAGCCAGCCCCAAAGACATGTGATCACCACTGTCCTGTAATTGTGCAGGCAGGTTAACTAGTTAGGCTGTTCCTTTGGTTCTGGCTATTTTGAAAATGAAAAGAAATGAAGGGTAACTATAGCCCTATTGCCAATTGCCTTGGAAAAGATACAGTCAATTTTCTCTTTTGTACTTAGCAGAAACACCAGTGGTATCATCTAGGGGTGGGGAAACTTTATTGTCTAGGTGTAATCAATGTAGTTTGAGGGCTTTGTGAAAGTTTACTTATCGCCTTTCAGTGAAAAATGATTCATTTTCTGTGCCAGTAACATCTACAGGCTATATAATCTTCATAACTAGGCTACTAAGTTCTTAAACTCTTCACCCACTTAACATGAAATTTAGAAAGATGTAAAATAGTCTCACCAAAATGTATATTTGGGAACTCTCTCCAATCCTTTCCCTCATTGTCAAATCCAAAATAATACTATGAGAGAAAAATTACACAGCAACTGTATGCAGCTATAGTGAATTATAAATTTTCCAAAGCAAATTCCTGGAAGTTGCTGCCAAAAGCTGTTGTGGAAAGATCTATAACTTGGCATCAAGTGGCCTGGACCTATGCTTTCAATTTAACTAAGTGAAACCACACATATCTATATAGGCAATACAAGGGTGGAAAAATATCTAAATTTTTTTCATTGCTTGCTTAGTTGTAATTGGATTTGTCTCTGCTTATTCCATGGGGTAATTTGGTTATCCCTTCTTGTAAAGAGAGGAAAATAAAGGAGAAAATAATATCTAGCAATAATAATGCTACCTCAGCTCTAGTAATGCATTTTTCAAGTGTTTATATAATGTCATTGTTTTAGTAGTGCCTAATCCCAATGACAGGCATCTTCAGGTATTCAACTCCATTAGCATTTGGTAGTCAATGTTAATTGATAAGTAGTCAATGTAAATGGGGACAGTGGATAAAGATCTCATCAGGGTAGACAATTGTTACTAAACTCTACTGTCATTGTATCTGACCTGTCCCTCAATTTTATGCTCTCACTTGTCACTTGTCACTTCCCCTGATGAATTTAAGTGATATATTGAGTCCTCAGGGATTTAACTGCTCCAAGTTTAATCTAGCATTTCTTGAAATACGCTACGTAGTACTTTCACAAATCTTCATGCTAAATGTTATAACTCTCACTCTACTCAGGATTGCTACTGGGTGGCAGAAGACAGATTAAGAACAAGAAGGGGTGGCTAAGGGGAACAAAAGAAGTAATGACTTGGGATTTATTGCACAACCATTAACTGATTACTTTCTGTGTATTTCAATGTACAATAAAAACATCACCCCATTTCTCTCCTCAAGACAATCCCAATTCAATAACCTATCAAGCTATCCAAGGAAAAATCAAGTTCTAAATCCTAATTTAGTCCTGTATTAGCCACTTGACCTTTGGCAAATAATTTTTTTAATTGAAGTATAGTTGATTTACAATATTATATTAGTTTCAGATGTGTAACAATGTGATTCAATATTTTTATAGGCTATATACTCCATTTAAAGTTATTAGGCAAATAATTGTTTAATTTAATTAAGCATTGGTTTCATAACCTGTAAAAAAGTCTTGCAGAGAAGTTAATTTTAAAAAAACAGTGTATGTAAAAGTACTTAGGATTTTTGTCTGACATATAGTAGATATACATGTATTATTTTTGCTTCTCTGAGGACAAAGTCAAGATTATATAATATATATGAAATCTCTTACCTATGGGAACTGGAAATAGGGTAAGGTAGATGAAGAGGCAAAGATCTGAATATCAATACATTCACTCCCATAATTTTTTTTAGGAAGGAGAAAAGGACATTGGGAATCTTTTCCTTACTGGACATGAAAGGCCCCAACACTAATAATAAACAATCAAGGCAGAATCCACAGGTATTTTAATCATCATATAACTGTGAGTCTTGGATATAGGAATTTGCTTTGATTAGCTTCAATAACTTAGGGAGAAATGTATTCCCATTCTTTAGGTTCTTTTTTGCAAGACAATATTTCTCATGCAGCTGGTTTAAGCTCATTCTTTAGAAAAACATACTCTTTTTTTTTTTGGTATTACTTTTTTATTAAAAACATATTCTCCTTAAATTGATGTAAATCAGCAAATGATTTGTTAAATTATTTGAAATAGCTTAAGCAAGTTCTTCCAGAAAGGGGAGTAGAGTCTATACGTGTAAGAGGGCTGTTACTCTAATTAAACAAGAGGTTTCATTCCACCAGAGAAATACTGTTGGTTTTATGATCACTGAGAATGAGAAAGTGGGAGGGGATCTCCCTCCATCTGTGACTCCTTCTCAATAATAGCTCAACCTACAAGGTCATCCCCACCTCTTTCCACAGCTAGCTGAACTTCTTATACAAAAGGAGCAAGGTACCAATTAATGATTACTCTTACAATTCAGATTTTTTTAAATTAAAGGGTTGTTGCTAGCCCATACAATTATGTAAGAGTATTTATTTTAATGACATTCTCTATTTTTGCCTCAGTTTTTAATAAGAAATCCTGCAGATTTGCCTCACATTTTTCTCCAGACCATCTTAGCTGGAAGATGAATGCTAATTGCCTTCCGTGAGCTAGAGCAATTTGATGGGAGGAGTTAAGTTTAGAAAACTTGGCTATGGCCTAAGAATGACTGACTCCTCCAACCTGCTCCTTTCTAGCTAGAAGCTTCTGAATGGAGGGCATTTAAAAATGCTTTTCTTAGCGCAAGTCCGTGTGTCCGATGCACAGTGAGGCCAAACAAACTGAAACGTCGGAGTTTGGAGCAGAGAGAGGTTTATTGCAGGGCCATGCAAGGAGATGGGTGGCTCATGCTCTAAAAATCCCTGAGCTCCCCGAAGGGTTTCTTCGGCAAAACATTTTTAAAAGCCAGGTGAGGGGGTTGGGTCGCAGGGTATGTGATCAGCTCATGCACAATTCTCTGGCTGTTTGTGAGGGAACAGGGCATTGTAACAGGGGTTAACATTATCTGTCCTTAAACTCCAGGAGGGCTGGGGCTGTGTGCTCATGGTCATCAAGTAGTTAACGTCTTCCATTTGGTGGGGGATTTTTATGTCTGTAAAACAACTCAGGAAATTTGCAACAAATACTGTTATCTAGGTACTTCAGAGAGGAGCTAAAGCAAAGGATATGGGGAAGGCCTGTCCTAGGAAGGCCCCTGCTTGGCTACACTTTCTAATTATAAAAATGATGATTCTGATGATTCATGACAAATACTTTTACATATTTTTGAAGATTCAGTCTCTGACCCGTTCTGCCCTGAGTTTATAGATATAGTTACAAATATGATGTAAGCAAAAATTTATAGAGCTCTAGTATGTGTTTTAATGGGTAGATATCTGAGGAGAAGGCAAAGAGAAAGAGCCACAAGTAACACAAAGAAGATATGCTCCCGAAACATGGAAATAATGCCTTTACCTGTCTTTCAGTGGGGTGAAAGAAGGCAAGGGGTAGCACTCTGATGAAGGCTTTCTAACAGGGGATTATTTGTATCCAGAGCCACAGATAACACTGAAATTAAGGTAACAACCAGAGCTAAGAGTTACATAGAGAAGGGAATACAGGCCAATTGCCAAACCAAGGGGAGAACTATGGATATATACACAGGCAACATAGCTTAATAGGGTGAGCAGTAGTGCTTTCCTGGCAATTTTTCAAGACAGGTATCTGACCACAGCAAATTTCATAGGCTATCAGCAGAGAGTTTATCAAGGGCCAGGACCAGGATGAGAGATTACCCTGTGAGCCAGTACAGGTATTCTCTTGGATATACTCGATAAGTATTCTTACCAATTCTTTGGTGAGGAGAAAGGGTCCACTGTATATCCTTTACATTTCATTGCATGTAAAAGTAATTCATGTCACCTGAATGTCATTAAGTCCTCCAATTATCTGTTGTCCATCTGGTCTTTAAAAACAAACTGTCCTGAGTTCTCATTCCTCTTCTTGTGGAAAGTATAGCCACCCCCCACTATCTTGCATGGATTACAGTACCTTGCAATCTCATGATCTAATTTCTTTTTCCACTGAATTCTCAATTTTACATTCTTTGGTTGTTTTCCTCTCTCTGCTTGTATATCCCTAAGCATAGAAAATCTCCCCTTTCCTCCAGAGCCCAGAGCCATTGATTAGACTAATTTGGATGAGGTGAACAGGTATAACTTAAAATTGAATTATCAAGCAACTCAATCCTTTGGCCTCTTGACCATACCTGCTACAGCCTCTTGTCCAACTCTGTCACAGGTAAATTTTTCACACCTACTTTCCTCACAGCCATGCCCAAGGCCATGTCTATTTGATCTTCCCTCCCTCTATCCCTTTTTTCCCTTAATCCTCCAAATGTCTGATATATGCCATTTACAATAATTTGTTGAGTTCTCTGCTAGTAGTCCCTTCCACACTTTGTAGGAGACAGGACAGGATAATAATCATTTTGTATAACTAAACAGCAATCCATCTAGGTGTTTTCTCTCCCCGCCCCCACCAAGCTTTATTGAAATATAATTGACATAATAACAGTGTGAGTTTAAGGTACAATGTGATAATTTGATGTATGTATACATTGAGAAATGATTACCACAAAAGGGTAGTTAATACATCCATCACATCACATAACTACTATTATTTTTTTGGTAGTGAGAACATTTAAGATCTACTCTCTTATCAGCTTTTGCATATATAATACAGAATTATTAATTATAGGTACTGTGGTGTACATTAGATCCCCAGAACTTATCACTGGAAATTTCTACCCTTTGACCAATATCTCTACATTTCCTCTAAACCCCAGCCCCAGAAAACCACCATTCTTCTCTCTGTTTCTATAAGTTCAGCTTTTTAAAAAAATTTCATGTATTAGTGAGATCATTTAATTGTGATATTTATTTGTATTTGTCTTTGTTTGATTTATTTCACTTAGCATAATACACTCAAGGTATATCCATGTTGTTGCAAATGGCAGGAGTTCCTTCTTTTTATGACTAAATGATATTCCATTGTATACATATACCACATCTTCTTTAGCCATTCATCCGTTGATGGAAACTAAGGTTGTCTCCATGTCTTGGCTATTGTGAATAGTACTGCAATGAACATGAGTGTGCAGATATCTCTTTGAGATAGTGATTTCATTTCCTTTGTTATACACCCAGAAGTGAGATTGCTGGATCACATGGTAGTTCTATTTTTAATTTTTTTTGGAACCTTCATACAGTTTTCCAAGTGGTTTACCAGATTATATTCTAACCAAAGGTGCACAAGTTTTCCGTTAACTATGCGTCCTCATCAACACTTGTCTCTTGTCTTTTTGAATGGGGCGATATCTCATTGTGGTTTTGATTTGCATTTCCTAGATGATTTACGATGTTGAGTGATGTTGAGAATGGGATACAAAAGAGGGACTTCTTATTTGGCCATCTGGCTGATGTCACTACCCATCTAGGTGTTTTCTTAATGAACAACAATTTACCCTGGCAATACTGCTCCTCCCCTAGAATCCAGCTCAGTAATAATTGTATTTTTCTTTTACTTACTATTTTTTTATTTGGCTACCTTGAGCGGCTTGCGGGATCTTAGGTCCCCAATGACCAGGGATGGAACCCGGGCCACAGCAGTGAAAGTGCTGGGTCCTAGAGTCCTAACCACTGGACCACCAGGGAACTCCTTGCATTTTTAGTAACTATTTTTCTTTCTGTTCTACTGTAAAATGTATGTATTAGAAAGCATATGTTGTTTTCATCACAGATATTGGGTTATAGATTCAATTCTCCTTCAAGTTAAAAGTTGTACGATAAAGGTAATTTGATTGGTTAGAACTTGATTAATTGCTAGTCAAGAATCTGGTACTCAGAATGAGAAAAATTCATAAGACTCTTGAGACTATAATTAGAACATATTACAAAGTTTGCCAAATCTCATATTTATTACTGTCATTGGGAGGGTTTTTTTAATTTTTTTTAATTTTTTTGGTGCTTGAGGATGGATTTTGTGCACAGAAAATAAAAATTGTAGCTACTTTAACATTTGAAATTAATATTTCCTTCATATTCAAATTTAAAAACCTATTAATCCATAAGCTTTTAGTTTTTACTCACAAGTATTATCATTATATTTAATAAACCTATCAAACATTAACAATTATCTTAGCCTTTATAATTAAATTTTCTTAAAATTTGAAGCTGCTTTTATAAATTAAACATAATCAATTTTCTCCTTAAGTACGTCAACTGCCTAACAAATAAAATCTTTCTAAGTACTTAAGTAGGTCTTATAAATCTAATAGGTTACACTTATTAAACTTATAAATGTGATAATTTTTATATTCAATACTATATCAAGTTTAGTCATCTTTAACCTTTCACATTTAAAGTCAAAACTTTCATTATTTACTAAAATATTTTCATTATAAACATAAAGTTAAGCTATTAGGTACTCTAATGTATTTATAATCTTATATATGTAAATACATAGACACACAAATTGTTCTTAAGTTTAACATAAGAACATTAAAACTATAGACCCCGTTACTTCTAAATTTTTACGATCCATTTAAAATTAAATATTTTGCCCCACCAAGGAAACATATTTGCCCTCCAAGGAAACATTAATTTCATTTCAAGCAATTCAGAGTTATTTTCCCAAGAAATTTGGGATTGCATACCCAATCTAGCTGAGGTTGCACATCAAGCAGAGATTTTGGAGGAGAACTGACATCTGGATTGTTCTTTTCAGGACAATAAGAGATACATAGAGTTCTCACTTATAATTCCTATGTATCAATTCCAAGTCCATACTCTCCAAATAATATGGTCTTTTAGACTAGATACCCTGGATTTATGTTAGCTAATAGACACTTCACAAATCCTACTTGAATCTCAAACCATCGTAGATTGCTTTACCTGTAGAATGGATTCAAGTAGTCTTTTTTTGAACTGCTTATTTCATTCTGAATTATTCCCACATAATTCCCATCTGGCAAGGCCATAAATCTTAGGGATATTAAAATTACTTCTGACTTCATTCTATATGTCTTGTGGTTTACTCTTGCATTATCGGCAGGGCACTAAACCATTCAAATGACAATAACAGGCCTGAAGTGTGGAGTTTTCATACTCTTTCTGAGGGAGTTATATATCTAGTCAGAGATACATGTTTACAGAATAAAATAATTGTCTTTATTGTATTTACTTGTAGGTATGTCTTAATTTTTTTTTTTTTTTGGCCGCGTTGGGTCTTCGTTGCTGCACGCGGGCTTTCTCTAGTTGCGGCGAGCGGGGGCTACTCTTTGTTGCAGTGCATGGGTTTCTCATTGCTGTGGCTTCTCTTGTTGCGGAGCATGGGCTCTAGGCACGCGGGCTTCAGTAGTTGCGGCGT
Organism: Delphinus delphis; assembly: GCF_949987515.2. Taxonomy (NCBI): domain Eukaryota; kingdom Metazoa; phylum Chordata; class Mammalia; order Artiodactyla; family Delphinidae; genus Delphinus; species Delphinus delphis. The sequence goes on along the minus strand of NC_082690.1, from coordinate 44,144,008 downwards.
GTGGGTTCCAGTGCACCTGGGTTTCAGTAGTTGCGGCACACGGGCTTGCAGGCTCATGGGCTCTAGAGCGCAGGTTCAGTAGTTGTGGTGCATGGGCTTAGTTGCTCCGCAGCATGTGGGATCTTTCCAGATCGACCTATGTCCCCTGCATTGGCAGGTGGGTTCTTAACCACTGCACCACCAGGAAAGTCCTGGTATGTCTTAATTTAGAATAACAATGTTTACAGTTTTCTGTGAATTAATATTTTTCACAAATCCTATAATTTTCTTGTGCATACTATAGTTGATTTATATTACACATATTAATTTATATAATTTACTATACATAAGAATTTACCATAGTATGTGCAACAAAATTTTTAATTGTTTGGTTTTATTTTAAAATTTTATCCACATTTGTTATACTTACTATGTAAATTTCCAAGAAGCAAAATTTCGTGAAAGGACTATCCTGAAAATAAAGCAATATTTTTAAAGTCATCTTCTTTTCCTTTTCCATATACATATTATACTTTATATGCTTATACTAATATAAAGTTTTATACATTTCTACATGTTGTATTGCATTTTGTTTTAAATATATGAAGGTATTGAGTGTAAACATCTAGAAATCTTATAATCTGTTTTGTCATGTTTTCCTTTTTTGATTCTAGGAGTTCCAAAAAGAGGAAGTGGCCTGGGCCATTTTGGATTTGGAAAAATTGAGAAAGGAGTAGAGGCTTCAAAGGTACTAGATTCCTTTAACTACAGGTAATCTTAACCTTTTTTTTCAGGTCATTGTGTATCTATTATATAACTATTAAAAACTGAAAAGCTTTTTCCTATTAACTCAGATATGATTTTTCTCATTTATATATACATTCATCAATTTAAGAAATATATGACAGACTTTATCAAAGAACCTGGAGATATAGAGGTAAAATATGGTGCCTCTCACCAAGGAGTTTGAAAAGTGATTATTTGTAGACAGACAATTAGATAAGATTACCCAAGACAAAATAGAATTTCGATATAGTATTATTGGGACACATAGGAAATACAGAGGAATGATACTTAGAAGAATCAGTGAATTCTTTTTAGCCATCCTTCATGTTAGTTGATAATATATATGGGGGATAGTGGAGTGCTCACTTATTAAATATGTCTAGAGTTCCTATGGGCTAGAAAGTGTTCAGACCTAAGGGATGCAGAAAAAAATCCTTGCCCTCAAGGAGATTTTATTCTAGAGGAGAGAAACAGACAAATGGCTAAATAAGTAAACTATAGGTTACATTATATTTGGTTAAGTGCTGAACAGGAAAATAAATCAGGGAAGGATGAAAAGCAGTGCTCACCCTAAGATAAGTTGCCTCACTGCACCTCATAATTATAGTCTGGGTAAGAGGGATGCCCTGGGCTTCTTTTCATGACCAGTGTTAACAGGGATTGGCAGCATAATGAGATTTTCCAAGCAGAAGCAAAGGTGGTAAGGGGATACATTTTGTGGAGGAGGGAATGATGGAAGTTCTGCTAGAAGAACACAGAGTTCTGGAGTGTCCTCTTCAGTGCTGCTATTACAGTATGGAAACTCAGAAAGAGAATTCTTTATTTGGAATATGTTCGGGACACTGAGTTTCCTCTTGACCATTGTCAATGGAGGCAAATGGGAGAGGCAATCTTATCTATATGTTTCAAATTATACTCAGTAGTATACTCAGATTTTCATTGACATTCCAATGATGCACACAACTCTGCTGGACTCCTCAATTGAGACCACATAAAATAATGGATTAATGAACAAATGTCTCTCCTTACTATTTTACTCAAAGTGAAAAATCACCTTTAGTACATGGAATTTTCACCTTTGGGTTACAGTTTTTCTCTGCTTATCCCTCATCCTGGCCATTCTACTGATTTGTCATGACATGACAAAGCTCTCTTCCTCGTGTTGAGCCTGCCATTTCTTCTGTTTCTTAAACTTTGTGGTAATTTTTTGCTATTTCAGAGAATAATTCTAATATGCCATTCTGAAAATCAGAGACCCTCATCATGATTGTCCATATAACTTCAATTCCCTCTTTTTTTTTTGTTTTTTGTTCATATGTGCCTTGAGTTAGCTGGTGTACAGCCCTGTTTTACTAATTATGTCATTTCCTGGCTTGAGTTTTTTCCAAAATTCATTATATATATATGACACTCTAAAAGATGCAACATGCCAAAAATTCTGGGGATTTTAAATGCACAATTATATATTAATAACTTGGAATGCTTATAAATAAATGTATTTAGTACCATTGAGCTAGAAGTTTTCTTAAATTATTTGACTTGGGGCCCACCACCTCGTTTCCCAGTACTTCTCACTAATAGTTTGTGGCAGTAGAAAACATTTAGAAAATCTTATGACCTGTAAGTAATTATATATGTTCCTTAGACACCTCTTTAGGGCTTATATGGTTTCTAGAGCTGAAAATTATAAACTTGGCACAGGAGAGTTAAACATTCTATGCACTTTCTAATTTAAAAAATAAAACTGTTGAAGTTGGCAATAGGTACATTCATATAAATATTTCATCATCTATTCATTTCTTGCTATAGTATATTTGGTTTTACTTAATAAGAGTCTCCAAATGTGTTTGGTTACCTAAATTAGTATTTTCTTTATTAGGAAGGCAGGGTCATGATCCACCTTAATATAGTGGTTCTCAGACTGTAGCATACATCAAAATCAGCTAAAGGTCTTGTTAAAATATAGAATTCTGGGCCCCACTCCCAGAGTATCTGGGATGGAGCCCAAGAAATTACATTTCTAACAAAGTCCCAAGTTTTGTTGATGCCACTGGTCAGAGACCACATATTGAGAATCTCTATCTTAATATAACAACATAGGAAATTATTCATCAGATGTTGGTGAAATTTGTAATATGTGTCCAGGAGTTATTGAGGAGAAAATTAAGTCAAGGACCATTTAGTATAATTTTTATCTTCCTAATTCTCAATTTCTCTGTCCTTTCCCTCTCAATATCTCAGAAGGATTTGATGATCTCTTATATCAAACAGTCAGAGTCCCACAGGAAAGAGAGGGCGCATTCAAAATAAGATAATTAAGGAAAGTTTCTTTGTTCAGGAACTAGTTACAAAGGTTTAGAATCAGCACTACAACCTGGAGCTTAGTGGTAGTCAAGCTACTAACATTTTAGGCATAAAGTAATGAAGCCAGGTAGGGGATATTGGGGCCTGGAGACACAGAGTTGCTTAGAAGATCAGTAACCTTCAATCAAGGAACACAGCAAGCTCAAGGTAGCTTTACAGTCAGGGATCTAATCCCTTCTGATTTTCCATAGGGATTCCTAATGGCAAAATCCAAAAACAAGTTATTGGATATGGGGAACTCATGGAGGTGGTTTTGCTCTAGCTCTTAGAGCAAAACTTGCTAGAAAAGAATGTATTTGCTGAATCAACAGCTCAGAACCACTTGCTTGAGGCTGTGTTAATTTTCTCACACCCAGTACACCTACACCCAGTATAGCAATTTCAATGGCATTATGACTTGGAAAAGTCTGTAATAATGTTTGTCATCTGCCATGATTCATCCAGTTTTGGTAGGAGCCAGACAGGTGGATTATCTGGTAATAAGATGGGGACTTCCCATATTTTTTATTTTAGGGTGACATTTATCACATTTTTTACCACAAGGATGCAGTACTGTTTGTCATTTGCTTCTTGGAGAGAAGGGGAATTTTCAGAGGTTCCACTTGGCTTCCATCCCTATGATAGCTCTTATGCTATATGTTGAGGAGCCAATATGAGAATTTTGCCAACTGCAAATGTATCAATTCAAATTATTTATTCAGTGATTAGGAAAATAAGCAGCAGGTGGATTTGTGAAACTTGTTGACTCACTATGAGCTGGATCTGAGCCAGGACTCCACTACCTGCCCTGCACATGTCCCTTTGCTAACATAGACTATGATGGTGCTCTTGGTTCCTGATTCCTGTGTCTAACAACCCTGGAGTTTGGGTATTCATCTATTCCTATAGTATGAATATCTGACTAAATGGCCAAATATCCCTTTTGGGAAGGTGTGGGGGAGACAGTACTGGATATAATTACATGTGCTTCCTTTTGAATAGCTGGCCTCTTTTTCAGTCAATAGGTTCCAAGTCTATGAACTGACTCACACCAAGAGATTGGGAAAAACGTAATTATTGGTGTGGTTGTCCTCAGCCTCCATATCATCCATCCTTGATTTCCTTTTATTATACACCTTAAGTAATATATTTTAGCTGCCCTTCTATCCTGCCCTAGGAACACTGTGCCATCTCTGTAGTTCTCTTTGGGTCTGAGACCCGTGACTGCCATCCAACCTTGTGCAGGTTTAACTCCCAGTTGGTTAAAGAAAAAAAAATTAAAAACACAAATAATTTGACTTTGCCAAAAGCTTCTCCTGTGGCTTTGCAAACTAAACTACTCTATGAAAGTAAGAGAGTACTTGAGGGACAGATTTTCACCTTCCAGTGCTTTCAATCAAAGATGCTCACAAATATGCCTAGGGAAAGTTCCCTTCGGAAATTCTCGTATGGAGCAAACCTTGATGTGGCATTAAATCTCTGGCACGAATTTAAGTGTACATAAATCTGTCCAAACATTTTCCGGGAATCGACTGGCTTGATTAGATGGCAAATTAAGTAAATTGACAGAGTTCATCTTTTAAAATTTGTTGTAGAAGCTGAACTTAGGTCTAAGAAGAAAATGAACTGTCTTCCCTCTTATGTGTTTCTAAATTTTTTTTAGACGATTGAAAAAATAATACAGGTAAAAATTTCTCCTTAGAGAGAAATTTTCTCTTTAAACACAAAATGATAGCAATAACCATAAAGAACACCATCTAATTCTAAACTGAATATGCCTCACAGTAGACAAAACCTAATGGGAAAAGGTCAGAGAGCATATTTTATTTAAGAGAGGAAAATGAGCCTACTTGGATGATCTCTGGATAAATTATCTGAAAGTTTTTGTCACAGCTTTGTAGTAAATAGTTCTGTTATCTTGAGTAAGTCCCTATTCATTCTGAGCCTCAGTTTCCTCATTTGAACAAGAAAGGGGAAAGATCAGATATTTTCTTTTTTGTTACTTTGTGGTGCTGCTCGCTAATGAGAGGCAATACGGCAGAGTACACACATGCTTGGACGGATACTGGAATCGAGAAATAAACAAAAGTGAAGCAAAAATAGATTTTATCTGGGCTCTACCACTGTTCAGTTGTATGTTAAGTAATAATTTAATTCATTTCTTGAAGCCTCTGTTTTATCACCTGGAAAATGGAAATGATAATAAATATAGGGATAAAATACAATAACGTGCTTGGCATGGTTCCTGAGACATAGAAAATGTTCTGTGAGAAGAAACTGCTATTTAGTATAATAGTTAGGAGTTCCAACTCTATAGCCCAACTTCCAGGTTCCTATCCTGGCTCTTCTAATTACCGTCTGTATGACTGTAGGCAAAAATTTAATGTGTATCTAACTCACTTTCCTTTTCTGCAAAATACTGTTTTCATGAGGTAATCACATAAAACATTAAGCATAGTCCCTGGCAACTAGTGACTATCAGTTGATGTTAGTTGCCATTATCATTAACTCAGACTTAGTGATCGTAATTCATTAGACCTTATGAAACTTTAACATTTGTATACATGATAGTAAGCAAACTTCTTGGTCATCCTGCCATATTTTAAACTATTCTAGGAAGCTAGAAATAATTACTGGTTAGATAAATTATTTAAAGCAAGTGGCAGGAAGAAGACCAAAAGCTGAGCCAATTATCTGAGTGAGTGCAATGGATTCCCTCTCTCCAGGCTGTGCAGCCATGAGGTCATGTGCTACCTGTGCTCTCAGCTCCCAGAACATTGTCCTCACTGAGATCCAGCTGGCCATCATTACCCAGTTACTGTCTTCCTGACCACACCTTCTTTTTGAATAGGTTGCTTGTCCATATTTTTTATTTTTGTTTTAGATACTATTAATCTTCAACTTGACAAAATGTCTTGGATCCTTGCTTAGAAACAGTTATAAAATAATGAGAGCAGTATATAAAAATGTTCCCCAGATGCTTTTCAGTGCTTTTCTTTTATTTGATATTCAACTCTACTTGCTTTTCTTTAAGATATCGATTATGAGTTTGAAGGGATTTTCATTGGCTAGTATGTCTCTCTGAAAAATGTTTTTTGGTGAGTCTATGCCCCACTTGCTACTGCTGCTGTTACTGCTGGGTGCAGTGCTTGGCAAAGGCCATGGTCTTCAGGAGAATTTGAAGCAAAAGTTTATGAAGTGATGGGACGATTCCTGGAAGGGAATTGGGAGAAACCAGGCTTTAGATTCAGCTCTGCTTAACTCCTTGTGAAGATCTCTTTCTAACACATTATCATCATTCCCTGTCTCAGGTAAAGTTTGTTTGTCTTTCCTCTATTACATTGTTTTGTTTTGTTTTCTGGGGTTTCCAGATGGGAACAGGCAGAGCTGTTATATCTGACAAACAAAATTTTGGGGATAATAAAGTAAAATATTTGCGGCATGGTTTTGGAAGAGTTAAAAGTGCCATATAGCCTGTTGTAATTTTTCTAACCAGAAGATTTATTATAAAATAAGGGCTAAAATGGAATCTTCACAATCAGTTTAAGCAAATATGAGTATTGCTTTGTTGCAGCAATGCAACTCCTTCAGGGCTAACATGCAGGAGAAACTACCAGAAAGAAGAAGGGTCCTGCCTTTGGCACCTGAGAGACCTGGGTTTAAATCAGTTTGTTACACAGAACATATGTAGCCTTCAGCAAATTTCTTAATCTCTTTAATGTTCAGTTTCTCATCTGTGAAATGGAGAAGTTAATTAGCAATCTCTTAGTATTGTATGGAGGATTAAATTAATTGATGCTTAACGCAGCCCTTGGCATACTGTGAATGTTCAAAATCGTAGTGTTATTAGAATTAAAATGATAGTGTTTTATTCATTGCTGTTGTAGGTAAGAGGATAAAAGCTAATTCAGTTTTCTTTCATTTCTATGGGAGCACGAACATACTGAATCACAGAATCATGAATCTCATGAGTGAAGGAACCCCAAGAGACTACTTAGTTCAATCTATACTTAGGCATAGAAGCCATTATTATTTCCAGTTTGGGTATGAAGCAACTGAGGCCTGAAGATAGTAAGATTTGGCCACATAACTGTAGGTAATAAAAGGGGGACTGGATCCCAAGTCACCTGCCTTTTAATAGAATGCTTCTTCCATTTCTTGATGTCCTTTTTATTATGTAAACGAGTATTATTTTGCGGATGGGAAATTTTGACAGCATGTAATGTTTAGATGTTGCAAAGTTACTGAAGCGTCTTTTTAAAATAAATATAGAGTTTCTAATGTGCCAGTCAAGTATCACTTCTTCCTAGTGTTTTTCTCTAAATGGAATAATACTGTCTCCCAAATTAGAGACGTGCCATTTGACCTGGCTATTTTAGCATCCTTAATCCTTGCAGATTTCAGCTGTTGCCTCTTCCCTTACTGAGTAGGAACCCTCTAAATAGTTTCAAATATCATTGGACTGATTTCCCTCCTCTTACTCAGGAACTTAAAGTACTGTAACACGGTATCAAAGATCCCTGGCTCTTTTTAAAGTGAATTTAAAACCAAAGCTTTAGCTATAAATGGTCTTAAAAATTGGGAATTTTATGTGAAGTAAGATTACTGATCCTTTTCCCACTCAAATTCTAGCTTGAAAAACACCCTCTGTATCATTTAGCTGAACTTGCATGATTGATTGAAGACAATAAGTTTATGGTGTTGCAATGAGTATTGAACAGCCACATGAAGAAATTTCTATATGCACTTTGAGATTTGTAAAATTGGATAGGATCTTTCTTTGAAAGGAGTTTTCCTCCACACGGTGATAATATTAATTGTGATTATATAATATTTCATCTACTGACAAGGGCCTTTTTGTGATGCTAGTAGATTGCATACTCTAATGCTATGCTCAGACAATAATAGAACTACTAGTTCAGTGAATAGCAACCTTTTGAGATTATTGTTATTAAAATTTTATTTTGAATTACTAGTTAGCCTTTTTATGGCAAATCAATAGCACAAAATGTTAAAAATTTTCTTGGCATGAAATCATGTTGAAAAAATTCTCTAATTCATTTGAGTCATCATTAAAATCTTTTCCTTCTACCTGCTGAGGAATAAATGCACTTAATTATTTGATTTGTTTTATATTTGAAACATACCCTTTCCTACTGTAAAACCCTTTGATCACTTTTACTTTCATGGAAAGGTTTCAGCGTAATTAAACATTTGTGATGATTATTATTTACTGCTGACTTAACTGGATTCTCTGATGTAATTACTCTGTGCATATGCTTGGTTTGATGGTCTATGTTTTGTCTGTCTACTTACCTTCCATAAAGATGAAAACATGTAGTCTAGTTAGCCATGGTATTAAAAAATGGCTTCTGTCCCTTTGCCAAGCTCTTTAACAATAAGTCATCAGAATTCCACTGAAAATTTTCTACAATACACTTTTGCCAGGAGACTGTGGCTTCCTATGGCTAAAATAAAGATATTGCACAGAAAATAAGGTTATCTTTTACAACTGAACTTTCTGATAAATAATTCACTGTTGCCCAAGATGTTCTGATTTTCCCTGCTTCTGATCCTTCATTTGATTATCTTTCAGGTAATTTTTCTTCTATTCTACCTCAAACACCCATTTTTATTTGGGGAAATTCTTCCATTGTGCAAAGTATTGTTGTAAGGTAGTTACTGATAGCAATACTACAGCAAACTGGAAGTGCTAGTATTGGGGTATTTATTTGAAAAGAATCATTATTTTACAAAGGGTTCAGAATTTTAAATTAATAAACTAAAAATTTAAGACGTATTAAAAACAAAAATGTAGTAACATTTTATAAAACAAGGAAAATACAAGTTAATAATGCTATATGTGATAACAAATATCTTTGTAATAACACTGTATACCTAGAAAACTGTAAATAAATTGAACAGATTTTAAACTATGAATGAAAAATATAATATAATGAATTGTAATGGGGTGGAGTGGGTGCTTGGCCGTTAGCGCAGGACTATTAGCGCTGTGGTTAGAGGTCCCACTCCTTCGACAGTCAGCGTAGCAGTGGTTCTCCCTGCAGAGAGTGCGGTGAGAGACGGATTTCGGGATCTTGGCCTTCTCCCCGGCGCGCTCCAGGCCCTCCACCCAGGCAGCTGGCAGGTGAGCTGGGAGGCCCAGGGACAGGCTGAGGGCTATGTCCTGCAGACCTCCAGAACCCTCACCATGGCTGCCCACTGGCCAGGCCCAGGCCTTGGAGCAGCAGCGAACCTCTCCCCCATCCCCACCTTTGAGACCTAATGGTGGTGGTGGTCTCCATGGGTCGAAGTCCACGGAGGCCTCAGCAACTGGAATATATGGACACTGCCATTAAGGTAACAGCTTCAAACAGCTTCAGTCTCTCTGTTCAAGTTAAAAAATTGGTACAGCTTAGATCAGTTATCTACCTCTAGGAGGTGGCCAGACATCAAGGTTAAGTTACAAGGACACCGCACATCATTACTTTAGGTCCACCTCTGTGGTTGCAGCTATCCTCAAAGAGGGGCAATTGTTTGATCTGGAAATGAACCTGATTGGCATTTGCTACAGCATGTACTCCTATTGATCCTATACAAATGATTCTCTCCAGTTTAAATGAAAAGCCTGACAGACGGCTTGGTTCTGGGTACTTTGCTCCCTCCGTGATGACGGCTGGGTAGGGTCTGAGGACCCGGCCCGGAAGGCACCGCCAGCTGAGATCTGCCTCTTAAGCTGGGCCTGGGCACTGGAGGGAGGACCGAGACTGGGTGCTGGACAGACACTCCCAGGCAGGGTAACCAGCCTGTGCAGGGATCCCCAGGGCCTGAACCTGGGAGGGCAAAAGTTGCACCTTGGGTGCTTGCCCTTTCTAGTCAGAACAGAGAGTAACACTTGTTCTGGTGGAGGTTTACAGGAACATCATGACCTGACTGTGACCTGACCTCAAGGACAAAGGATCTGCCACCAAGAAGTTTGTAACAATTAACCACGCAGTCCCTCCCTCACCTTTCCTATAAAAGGGCTTTGCTGAAAGCTTTTGGAGAGTTTGAGGTGTTTTAATTTTGTTTTTTTGAAAAAAAAAATTTATCCATTTATTTTTTTAACATCTTTATTGGAGTATAATTGCTTTACAATGGTGTGTTAGTTTCTGCTTTATAACAAAGTGGATCAGCTATACACATACATATAAGGCATGAGCCACCTGTCTCCTTGAGTGGCCCTGCAGTAAACCTTTCTCTGCTCCAAACTCTGACGTTTTGGTATTGTTTGGCTTCACTGTGCATCGGGCACACAGACTTGAGTTAGATAACAGTATGAAATTATATGAAAGATACAATCTTAAACAGCAAAGTATGTCAGTGTAGATTATTGCTGAATCTGTGGTACGTCTTTTGTAAAACAATTTTCAGCTACTAAGCAAGCTTTCTATTCTTCTTTGTCAGGAGAATGATGAAGAGATAGTTGTTAACTAACTCCAAATTTTTACTCTATTTAACAAGAAAATAAGTTCTATTTGTTTGATAACTTTAAGGGCACCATTTACCATTTTCTTATTCATAGCGAGCTATAGTTTCACATTAAAGAGACCATTTCTGGCTCATCTTTGTCTCCTTCAGTTTAATCATGGAAACATGGAGACTTCAGTGCAGAGGTACATGTATAATTTTCAGTATTGGTATTTTTATATTCCATTTGTTCAAAAATCTTTGAACTTGGATTAAGCATTATCCTTCTAGAGAAACAATAGTAATTTTCTGCCTCCGCCGAGAATTATGTAGGCAAAGAAGGCTGCCTTTCAAATGAGTAGTCTTTTGCTCCTAAATATTAATGTCAAGTATGTCTCTCTGGTTATGACTCAAAATGTGAATGACTCAAGTTTCATATTTTCAAAAATACTGAAAAGTTAGTTTAAACTAAAAAGAAAATTAGGTTTTTAATACACTTAAATAGTATAGTATGCCAGAATACAAATTACTGAAATTTGGTATCCAAATCACTAGAAGCAGTATTTATTCTCTCACTTATGATGTCACAGACAGGGGTTCTGTCTTTCACTCCTCCACTCCCCAGTCCCAGGATCTAGGCTGTTAGCCCATGACCGAGACTAGTTGAATGGATGTCTCTAGCTTATTGCTGCCTAGGATGTTGACTCTGGAAAGTGATGCAAGGATCAAAAGGCACTTACAACTTACATTGTTTTCATTGTTGTTGTTAATATGGCAATGGGTTAATGGCTATAGCATATGCTTAATATGATTTCTGGCTAGATGTTTTTTTCTGCCTAGCAAGATTCCTGCCAATTTTCTGAACCTGCCCTTTTTCTTTCCTATTTTCTGAGCCGGGTCTTTCAACTTTTTATTGATTCTCTAAGCTCTCAATAACTTTGCAATATATTTACTTTTTGCTTAAGGTTACATGGTCGGTTTATGTGGTTTTTAATCAAGATTCTTGGCTCATACTCTTCCATTTCTCAAATTCTTACTAATTCTTTAAGGTCCACATCAAAAGCCATATCTTCTTTGAATGCTTTCCTCATTTTCAAATTGAATGTGGATGCTCCTTGCCCTAAATTCTCCATGATTCAATTGTGCTTCTGTTTTACATCTTCAAATAATACTATGTTTTTACAAATGTTCATGTTTTTTGTTTGTTTGTTTGTTTTTTGCAATTGTATTTTAGCTCTCCTGCTAGATTATAAACTCCATCAGGGAGGATATTTTTTTTCTTTTACTCATTTTTGCCCCATGCATGTACACAAAATAGTACCTTTCTGTATAAGAGAAGAGGTAAATTATTCAGTGTTCATGGTTTCAAAAATTTGAGAAGCAGTTTAAGCTAACAAAAAATGTCATTTTGTTACATAGTTTACTGAAAGAATAAATGAACTCCACAATAATTTTAATGTTTTATCAAATTGTGCAGTGGGTACAGGGGTGTTTTATGTTTTACTCAACATTTTTGAGTGTTTGAAATATTTACTAATACAAAAAAGAAAGAATAGATGAACAGTAATTGCAGTTGTTAGCAAGTTTTGTATTTTATTTTTTGTTCATCATGTTGTTATTTTAGATAATAAAAATTTTTTAATTTTAATTGAAAAAAGTGTCAAAACCCACACAGTAGACAGAAGTTTTACTGTCTATTGAAGAGTCACCTCAAATCATTGCCCCCTACCCACACACACACTCTATTCCACTGGAGTCAGCCTACCGAGCTTACAAATTATAGGGATGCTTTTGGATCCAGTTGGTGGAACATGCTTCATGGGCCTGATTTTGCCATAAGGAAAGATGTTGCACAGACTTTCTTATAAGGAGGGTACAAAATCTACACGAGGAAGATGTTTTTGACTACATTTTACATGTAAAGAAACTGGGTCTCAGAGAGGAATGACTTAAAAGAATGGAATTTAGTTTTGAATTACTCCTGATTCCAAAGTTTAAACTTTTTCTACCATGCTTCCTGATGAACAAAGAGGTGAGAAATTAAATCTATTTAAATGAAAGAAATACAAGTTAAAATGAAAAGTAAAAAGTTAAAACTATAGCAGATGTGCAAGTTTAAAATAACAGTGCTAATTAGAGTTTTATTTTGTGCATGTGAAAATTGGTTTCCAATAAACACACATTCTCTCATCAAACCCTTCCACATCACTGGAATGAGCTTCTAATGATGTTTAAATGATGTATGCTGTGTTTGCAAAGACTCTAAGATCTTTAATTATACTCTCAAAAGAATATTTTGCTCAGAGATAATCCTTCTGCTGCCCAAGTCATCCTAAATGAAGCCAAAGTTTAGTAATGGAAATCATCTTATTATCACAAATAATATCTGTATCTTTATTAAAACTTCTTGAAGGGATGTTTATAGGAATTGGACATCCAATACTTTACTGAGTTAGTAGTAGTACCAAATGAGATTATTATCCCATATTTTCTTTGTTTATATTTTATAGCTTGGTGAAGAGTTTGTAATTTTAACACTGTTTCAGGTAAATATAACTGAGACTTTTGTCTTGTGCTCTATATACTAGATTTAATGGACTTTTGGATGGTTTATCATGTTTCTAAAAATACCTACATTTTCAAGAAGGAAGCATTATATAGACACATGTGCCCTACATGTTTTTTTGTGAACACTTTTACTTTTCTAGTCCTAGTTTTCTTTATTCTTCACAGTCCACAGTCTACTAGTCTGAGATTTATCGATGAAAAACAACATTTTTAGATAATGGTAGTACTGTTTAGCTACTTACCAGATCAGAAAGGCACTATTAGGGGCATTGAAAATATTCACATAGCTTCTGGAAGATAGATATCATGTCAATCTTTTTTTTTTTTTTTTTTTTGCTAATGGCACCTGATTAGTGGTATTACCTGATCTATAAGGTATCACTTGTGTGGGAGAATGAATTGTGATGAAAGAGAATATTGCTACTTTTGTTCAGCAGAGTTTTAAAAACTGTATCTCTTAATTTCCATTATTCAACTATTTATGCACTTAAGTATTTGGCACAATATTGATTCTGACTATAAACTTGTCGGTTCCTTCCTATACATTTTCTTTCCCGTCATCATCATCTATTCACAATATACTGGTACTACCAATGAGAAACCAAGGAGGTGCTGCATAAGTTTATAACCATTGTTGACTTAGAAAACAAAAACTTCCAAAAACAATGCCCTCTTTGTTAGTTGTGGGAGTAAAAAGTCGAGTTCATGAAAACAGTGTCAAGCAGAACTTTTCAGTTAAATATTACTTGTCAACCTGAAGTAGACTTTCAGAAGTATCTTCTATTTAAATGTATTCAGCTGTGGCAGAGTGGTGATGGCAATCTCATTGTTCCAAGCTTCTTGATCCTTGTATACAGTGGTGCACTGGAGTTGACTTGTATCAGTTTATGAGAGCCGATGGTTAAACTTTTAGGAATTTTGCAGGCTGGCTTTTAAACACAGTCATTATTAAAATCTAAATTATATAATTTTACAAGTGAAAATATTATATTAAAAATCAAGGTAATAAAGACTAAAAACTCATCACTTCCTAACTACTACATCTTAGTATTTTCAATGCTCTTGAATTTCTTTACATCTATTGTGTCTGTGTGGTGGGAATGCTAGGCAATTGTGTGTTTATCTCTGCTCATCTCTTCACAGCTCCGCATTTAGTGACCTCATGGTGGTGCCTGTAATCTCCGTGGTGGGGTGGTTTTCACCACAGTAATTAACAGACACTTTAAACAAGTGTGGGGAGGACCCCAGCTGGTTGTCACACATTTACCAGCACACTACTGTTTAGATCCTGTCTACTGCTTTGTGTTCTTGAACTCAGTATTCCCAGTGGTGGCTTCCTGATTCTCCATGGCTCTGACGGTGTCAGAGGTAGTAATTTCACTGGACCATAATTCTGTGGTGGTGTTGTGCTTCCAAGAATCTTTAGCATTGAGGTTCTCTGCTAGACTTTCCAAAGCATTTGTAAGCACTTATCCTTTTGTATTAAAGTTCCAGTTGCTTAAACCATCTAAAGTTGTGTGTGTTTCCTGAACTGAGCCTCAACTAACATTGCTTCCTTAATTTTCACTTTGTTCTTCCTTATTCGTTATTTGCTTTAGAGTCCTACTGCTGCTTTCTCACATGTGATCTGATAGGAATGAAGAGGGCTGAAAGATATAATTTACATAACTTGGAATCTTCAAAGCACAGTGTTAATATAACTGATAGTTCAGTTTGTCCTGAGATATCAAATTTCTTAACAAGACAACCCTCAGATTTGTATCCACTTCTTCCTCAATTAACAGTACAAAGACATGATGGAAGAAAGGTGGTAGATTGCAAGACAACTGTGAAGGACATCCTGTAATATTTTGAATTAAATTTGCTTTGCAGCTGGAGATGGATGTGGTAAAAGAGGGATTTAAAATAATTATAAGATGATATATATCAGAGCACAGTTATATACAGATGGTAATTATTTAGTCCTGATGAATCAGGAGAGAAAAAGTGATCAAGTCCTTTGGCATGGGAGCAGATATGGAAACCAGTGCATAAGCAGTACTATTGGCTTATATTTGGACATAGAACCCATGCCTTATTGAAAGTAAAACTGTAAATAATATAGAGATGCAGATCTGTATATAGATTTGGTAGTGGGAACATGAGAAAATTCTCTTTTGATTGCTTCTATTTCCTAAGTAAATGAGAAACAAAGACATTAACTGGGGTGAGATGATGGGAGGGATGTTGGTGGTTTGAAAAGAGAAAAAAAAGTGTGAAATATTGTTCAGGAGAGTTAGGGAGTGAACTGATAGCAGAAGTATAGTAGGATTTCCACACAGCACTAAGGGCCTACATGGTATCTGTAGTCCTATTGGCAAGGAACTGTGCATGGAATGGTCTCAGGTGAGCTTAGGGCCTATGTGGTATACTGAAGGAGCAGGGCAGAAAAGCAGGTGCAGGGCAGTCTTGGGGGAAGATGAAAAGGCTACCCTTATACAATACAATACAAAAATGAAGGGTTTTTGTTAGAGGGAAGCACAGAGTGCTGTAGGAACACAGAGAGGCATGCAACCCAGTCTAGTGAGAGGGTCAAAAAAGTGACTAGTTAGGGACTTCTAAAAGTAAGACCTGACTTCAATTGTGAGGAACAAGTAGGAGGAAATCAGGCAGAGAACAGTGGAAAGAGCCTTCTAGGCAGAGGAAACCATTAAAGCACATATTAACTGTACCTCTGATTTGCTTTGTAATATTTAATCTTTATTTTTTAAACAAATAGCAAATACTAGAACTGGAAATCGAAAAACTGACCATATAAAATGTTAACAGGAACACCCTTGGTTAAGAAAAATAAAGCCAATACATATATTAGATTATATCCAATCTTTATCCAAGTTATCTCCTGGAATAGCTTGGATGAGGCAAGGAGGTATACTGATCAGATACTTTTGGCCTCCTCCAGCTCCACAGTTTTTCTGAATTACGTTTGGTTCATGATCTGGCCAAATTTCTGTGCTGTGAGATTTTAGCATCTTAATATCATTACTCTCCAAATGTGTTTTACTGACAGATTAAAATATTCTTCAGAACAGCAAACAGTGTAAACTCTGCATGGGTAACAGGTCAGCTTCTTTCAAGAGAAACTGCATTGTAAGCCCTAATGAACAATGAGAAAATAATAAAGCCATGAAGCTGAATATACTGCCCCATAGAGTCACGAGATTAACTTTGTATATCCAGTAGAGATTATAACTTATTTCAATATATGTATTTACTATCCTTAGAATCTACTTTACTCAGTGAAGAAATATAGGCCGTGATGACATAGGATTGCACAGTTAGAAACTATATATGTCTTGATTAAGACACAGCATTAGCCATCTGAAAACAGGTACCTATATGAGTTTTACAAACACTCTCAAAGAAAAAAACCCTGAAACGATGAATATGTATAAACACATGTACATATATTCATGTATATGCATGTTTCCATGTGCACGTGTATGTACATGTATGATTTATATGCATAGATAGACATATATATGTATGTATATTATACATGTCTTTTTATAATTTTGGCCCTTGTATTTTTCCATTAGAGCAATAATACATGTTTTTGATTTAAGATTTCAAACAGCATAGAAGAGTATATGTAAAATTAAAAAGCTTTCTGCTCTCCCCTCAACTCCACCACTTCATTCTTTTTTTTTTTTTTTGCGGTACGCGGGCCTCTCACTGTTGTGGCCTCTCCCGTTGTGGAGCACAGGCTCCGGACGCGCAGGCTCAGCGGCCATGGCTTACGGGCCCAGCCGCTCTGCGGCATGTGGGATCTTCCCGGACCGGGGCACGAACCCGTGTCCCCTGCATCGGCAGGCGGACTTTCAACCACTGCACCACCAGGGAAGACCCCACCACTTCATTCTTGAAGACAAGCTTATGAAATGACTTTTAGTTCTAGTTTGGATCTACTGCTTTCTAGGACTGCTGCATAGTCGTCATCTTTGATTTTAACTATTTGCTCTCCTATTCGTTCTATCCGCCTTGGATTCAATATCCTATTAGCTCTATCCACCTTAGATATATTTATCTTCTTGTTTGAATATATTCTCAAGAAAACTTTTTGAAAGAAGTATTTATGAGATATAAAATATGAGTCTGTCTGGAATACTTTTTTTTTTGATTGACAGTTGGGTGGATTTGGATTACAAGCTAAAGATTATTTATCTCAGAACTTTGAAGGTGTTGCCCCATTATCATCAATCTTGGTGTTGGTGATAACCAATGCGATGCTAATCTGAGTTCTTATTCCTTTGGAAGCAACTTGTTTATTTTTTCCATTGTGAAAGCTTAAACAATTTCCCTTCAAATTCAGAAATTTGCTGAAATATTTTTAGGTTTAAGTCTTTTTATCCCATTCTATTTGATAGTCTGTTAATTCTTTATATATTAAAAAATAATTTCTTAAGATGACTGAAGTTATATTCTTCTGCAATTTTATCATTTTTATCCTACATTTTCTATGTTCTCTCATTCTAGAATTTTTATTTAGTGGATGTTGGAGTGCATGCCTTGATCCTTTGTATTCCTTAATTTCTCTCATTTTCTCCATATTCTGAGAGAGTACATAGTTATGTCATTCAAGATGAGCAATTTGACTTAAACTGTCTCTGTTCCATGTTTTAAAAGCCATTCTATGGACTTTTAAAAAAAAATTAGGACTAACGTTTGAAATTTCCAAGAAGCTTTACTTTTATATAATTACTTTTTTTCCCACTGCAGTGTCTGCTTTTATTGATGAAATATCCTCTTTTATTTTTCTAAGTGTAATCATTATAATTTTTAAAGTTTTCTTCTGTTCTTTAAAATGTCTGAGTTTTTGTTGTTGTTGTTGTTAATTGTTCCGTTTGTTCATCTTGATTTTTCTCTTACTGGTTTTGGTTTCCTCAAATATCTGATGATTCTTGGTTGTCTGTTCATATTTATGAACAAGGGACTCAGTTGATAAACAGAGAGATGACATGGGTTTCCTTTGTAGGTTTGTTGGTCTACTTCTCTGAAGTCCTTACCTCTGTGTGGGTCTTATAGAGTCTGTTTGACACATCAAATGGCAGCTTTCTGTCATGGTGACCTAGGGTAGTGGTTTAGAACATGAAACTCTGGAACCAGATTCTATATTCAAATCTCAGCTCTAATATTTACTAATTAAGTGAACTTAAGCAAGTTACTTAAAATTTCTGTGTCCCAGCTTCCTTATCTCTTAGATGATGATAACAATGTTACCTAATACATATGGCTGTTGTGAGAATGAAATGAATTCATTTAATTTATGTGAAGAATTAAGGAAAGTACTGATACATATTATTTGGGGACATAGAATGTCAAGAGTAGTCAGATAAGCTGGGGACTCTTTCAAATATAAAAATAAAAGGACTGGGCTTCCCTGGTGGCACAGTGGTTGAGAGTCTGCCTGCCGATGCAGGGGACACGGGTTCGTGTCCCGGTCCGGGAAGATCCCATATGCCGTGGAGCGGTTGGGCCCATGAACCATGGCCACTGAGCCTGCGCGTCCGGAGCCTGTGCTCCACAACGGGAGAGGCCACAACAATGAGAGGCCCGCGTACCGCAAATAAATAAATAAATATAAAAGGACTTATCAGGAGCAGAGCAATTGACGGCACTGCCTTACATTTTATCCTCCACTGTCCCCACCCTATGTTAAATCTGGAGTTACTTTGAGCTTTTTTGCTTCTCTCTTAGGCATAAAGATTCACATCAGCTTTCTTCCAGGCATACAATGTTGTGTTTTTACAGAAAGCAGTTTTATGGGTTTATCTTGGGAACAAATGCTGAACATATCCTCTGTTTGGGGATGCCTGTAGTAGAAGGTGTCACCTGATCAAGCTATTCTGTAGATAATCACCAATTACCCTGATTATGGCCAACATTCAACTTCTTTCTGTAGCTGCTGATTCTGAATTTGAGCTCTTTCAAGCCCACTAGGGGGATGAGTTCCTGCTTTTTTTTTGGTCATATGCTAGGCTTTGACACCCTCTGCTTTGACTTCTGTCAGTATAATCCTATCCAGTTATAGAGTGCTCTAAAGAATCAACTTCTCTGTTGTGCAAATAAAAGCTATTTTTGTTTTTAGGTTAGTTTATGATTATTCACATTTTTACAGCCTTAGTAATATTTCAGTTAAAAGGAGGAGTGAAAAATAAAAACATATGCTCAGTTTGATATTTTTAACCAGAATTCCTGCAAAAATTTTCTTCCCCAAAACAAAAATAACATTTTGATAATTATAAGACTTTTTCTAGTTTATATTAACACTCACCCCCAAAATAAATGTGCTTATTTTTTCCTTGTAATTTCCTTTTCCCTATAAAATATGTGATTTTAAGACTTATCTTTCTGCAGTCATTAGAATAAAGTGTGAGTAATTATGATGCCATCTTAAAACAATTTAAATTATGAAAATAATATCTAACTTAAATAAAAATGTCTGAATGTAACTGGAAAAGTTGTGATTGATGAAGTGAGATGTTATCTGTAATGCATTTCATTCTCTAAAGAAGATATTGTCATTGTAGAACGTTTATAAAGGAAGATATTAAGAGAAAAATAAACCATCTTGAATTGCAACCCCAGAGAGAGGAGCCATGATTTTTATATAAGATAAAATAAACAAATATTTGGTACTAATATAAATAAACAATTGAGTTGACCATTTAAGATCATGAAGATGCAGAGATGGAGTGAGAGTGAATGCAAGCAAAGTGAATTTTGCATTTCTGTTCTATATGCGTGGTTAGCAAATTGTGTTATAGCTGAATCTTACTAGTGGGTCAGTAGTATCAGAATACCATCTCCTTGTCACTTTGCCTCATGGTAAAAATGAGTCAAAGTGGTCTTTTCTAATTCTCTTGAAGTTTGTTCTCTCTTTAGGAATCAAAGGCAGATATGGCATGCATTTCCAGATATACTGGAAATTATCAAATATGATGTAGTAGGAGGACATGCACATACTTGCACACACATGTACACATAGACACACACTCATCCCCATTACCCCATACTTTGGCTGTAGTGAATAATAATACAGGAGTTAGCTTGACATATGACAAAGAAAGAGCTATGTAATACCCAGGAGACGTATTTTTCATGTGCCCCTCCGCCAATGTGTAGCAATACACATTACCACTTAAAAACAAAATCACCACTCCTATGAATAATTCAAATGAGATTAATTAATATTTTTTTAAGATGAGTTAATTGACCATTCCTGGTTGCAAAGGATTAATGCTAGTGGTGCTAGACAAGCATAACATAGATTTAGTCAGCTGGGGGAGCTTTTTCCAGTAACCCTGCCAGCATAGAGACTTGACCACTGAAGAGTGCCCCCTCCTCCAGCCATTTAAACAACAGACATTGACCTCAAAGACTAAATGGAGGTTGGATGCATAAAGAGAAACCAAAATGAATTCAACAAAAACACGTTCAGTTGTGCCAGGAGGTGGAATTTTCATGTCTCTATTCCATGGTTATGGTCAAGTGATATAAGTGAGCTTTATAAAAATAAACAAAATACCAATATCCCCACATTATTCAAATACGTGGTAAAACAATTCCAGATACTGGTAGTTATGGTGCTATTTCAGGATATTAAGGCATATACAAGAGCATAGGAAGCAAAATTTTATCAACTGAGCAAGGACATTAAGTAGACAAAGATTTCCGTATTGTGTATGTACAAATTAGATTTCAAAAACTCTGTAGTCTGTATGTATAGAATCCAAAATGAAATACAAACAGTGCTATTTTTTAGACAGTGCTTTCCCACCACCCAAGGCAAATTAGGTGTTTTTCAATCCTAGTAGTGTTTATTTTGCTCTAGTAAATTAAAGTTCTCATTCACTGATTCATGTGACATAAACAACCTTCTATGAGTCATGAGAAATGGAAAAGGGGGGTCAGATGAAGTAAGGGAGGAGAGTCCAAAGAAGTGTTTGACAATTTATCAGGATGTAGGTAAGGTACCTAATTTTACAAACACACACACACACACACACACACACACACACACACACACACACACTCTCACACACACTTAGACATCCTACCACTCAGTAAAAATTACATAACCTTTTCTTTATTCCTCTTTCCCTCCACCCTTCTTTCCTCCAAAATAAGATTATTATTCCTGGAAAAAAAATTTTTATTTAGGTCGACTAGTCCTTTGTATACTATATTCAAGGAACTGTACAGGGAAGCCTGGAAAAAATATTCTAAATATTCTAAAATATATGTTATTTTGTGTGCATATGTGTGTTTTAAGGTGTCCTATTTGTGAGTGCCTAAGGATCGTATGGAGGGTAAAGCAAGCACTGTGTCCTCCTGCTTCTGCTGACAAGTAGTAGTAACTTAACAAAGCAGATGTTTTGCTGATGTCTGAGAAATCTAAAAGAGATTGACATTTTGCTCTGGGAAAGAAGGAGACTGTGGATTATTTTTCTTATTTTGTGTCAGCACATCTTAGAGGAATCTACTTAGTATGGGGTTCATGCCTTTAATGGCTTGAAATAGAATATCTGTGGCTATCTATCATATTTTATCATACACAGTGCTATCAATCACAGGAGAGAATTACACGTAGTAAAGGTTTATTTGTGGATAGAGTGTGATAAAATCAGCATCCTTCATTCTGACATAATATTTCTTGGAGGTCATTAAACCTACCTGTGCAAGAGGTACATCCTTATATAGAATTGCACTAGAGTTATAATCTGGTTTCGCAGATAGTAATTTTTTTAAAAAGCAATAAGAATAGCTCATGTTTACTGAGAACTTACGTGTGTTAAGAATTGTGTAAAGTGTTTTAAATGCATCATCTCACTTAGTCCTCAAATCTACCCTATGGGTCAGGTATTATTATATTCCTCTTTCCTAATGATGAAACAGATTTAGACTGGTTAGTAATTTCCCTACATTCAGGCAGCCAGTAACCAACAGAGCCAGGGCTTGCCCTAGGATCATTTCCTCTTAGTGCCGACATTCTATCTAAATCCTTGCATAATGCTATTTCCCAGTAAATAAATGTTGGGCAGGTTATTTTACACGTCCCATAAAAGACACTCTATTTTTTTATAATTTTTCATAGATGAGTTCCCTGATCGGGGGATTTTACTGTCTCGGTAAGACACCGAAACATGTTGAAACATCACTACAGAGGGAAGACCTAAGAAGCTCCAAGAAAGTGATGGATTTTGAAGAGCAATCTGAGAAAGGACAGAGTGACTATGGATCAGTAACAGGAGATAAATCTGAATAAAAACTGTAGAGATAATAAAAACAGAGATCCCATATAAAGAGAGTGAGACGTAATTAAAAAGAAGCATCAGACAACCATTTCATGAAGCGCAATACTTCAAAGTGGTAACAAACCCAATGTTCATTCTATCAAAATACCTTGTCATATTTTCTTTTATGGCATCTCCATTACCTACGTTTATGTAGGGATTAAATATGTGTTTGTGTAAAGGGTTTACTATAGGTTTGTATAAAGAGTCTATATGTTTATATATAGTTAATATGCCTTTGTATGTTATGCCTGTAAATAACAACTGTATGTGTTGCTATATGCAGTCAATACTGGTGAATTAGGGTCAGGATATAGAATTATCTTTTGGTTATATGTAGGATATATTATATATGTAGGAGATTATATGTTTCAGAAACTATATGTTGATGGGATCATAGATGTGTTTGCTATAGCTATGTATATATGCGCATAGCATTAATGTATTTAAGATGTGTCCATCTCTTGTTCCAAGACTCTGTTGACAATTTAATCCTTTCTTTTGGCCCTAGTCCTTTCACACTGCATGTGTTTGCATGCAAAGTCTTTCACCTCCAACAAAGCTAGTAAATTATAATGCTAACGAGATCTTAGTGTCTTTGATATTGTCTGCTTTTACAGAGGAGGAGCTCAGAACAGCAGTAATTTGCTAACTCCCTGTGACTGGATCATAAACAGAGTATTTGGCAGGGATGAGTGGAATTGAGCAGGGGTGGGTGCTGCAGTGGAGAAAGCCCAGAGGGAAGAGCCCTACTATCATTACGGGCTTCAGGACGTGAGAAACTTGTCATTAAACTGTGTGCACACTGCATATTTGGACAGAAACTTTCTTATTTGAAACAGAATTTCCCTTTCTGCTTTTAGAGCACGAGTTCACGATTAATCTTCGTGTAATACTTTAACAAGGAATGCTGGGCAAATGGCTGCATTCTATCATGTAGGCAGAACAGGTATCAGCAGAATCCCAAGTATTGCAAGTGTCATCTGAGGAACCTGTGGTTTAAAGGAAATAACTTGAAATAACAAAGTCTAATATTCTGGAGTGTGAATCAGAAGGAAAATTCAACACTCTCAAATTACAGAATTAATCTTTGGATATTTGTCACTACAAAGGTTAAAGCAACAGACTTCTGTGTTCCTTTTATTACTAATTCTCAATACTTGAATGTCTGCCCTACTTTGTGATTGCTATATATTATTTTATATTATTCTGATTCCTTGGAGTAATCCTGAAGCTTAGTTATATTTTCCTCATTTTATGGGTAAGTTAACTGAGACTTAGAGTGATTGAGTAATTTGTCCAAGGTTGTAGCATTATTAAAGTAGTGTAAGTGGGATCCTAACCTAAATGTGTTAGATGCCAAAATCTGTAGTCTTTGTGTTACATTATTTCATTGATAGAAACAGCAGACTATTTATTAACTGGGCTAGTTGCCTGATTTTCCTAGTAAAATCTTCCTTGTGTATTTCTTCTGCCTGATACACTCCATGAGTGCACTTTTGATAAATGCTTTGCATTTTTGATTAAGCATTTACCACACTTTATAACTAAATAATCTGACCTTATTTAAACCATGCATGTAATGTTAAGAAGCCCAGCTCTCCTAGTTTGTATCATGTAAAGCTATAGTTTTCCAATATTTCAAAAACTAAAACTTGAGGGACAAATCAGTGATTTTCATATATTAAGAAAAATTCTGAAATAACTGATATTCCATAGACACGATTTATGTTTCATTATATGACCTTGGCATATTTTAACATCTCTCGTGTTATGTACTGGTCTGCTCACCAGCCCTAAGAGAGAAGGGACATACTGATAAAAGAAAAGAAAAGAAAAGAAAACAATTTGACCCTGAAACTCTGTGACCAAAATAAATATTGAGCATAAATTCACAAGTGAAACTATTTTCAAATGTCATCCTGACGGTGAAACTTTCCTCTAGTGAGATTTAACTGATACTATGTTCTGTTTTTCAAATTTGATTTTTTATTTCTCTTCATTTTACTTTTATTAAGACTCTCAGTTTCAGTGGGAGTTGAGACAGTCTGCTATGCTATCACTCTCCCTCTCCTTAAGACAGGTACCTTATTATGCAGATTGCTATGATCTTCGAAAAAAGAAAATGAAAACCAAGAAGAAGGTAGGGAAGGCATTAAGGGACTGTGAGAGTTCTGTGAACTAGGCAAATCGTGGCAGAAAAAGAATGAGTCAAATGCTCAGGGTTATTCTTGTAAGATTAGTTCTTTGGTTTCTGAAATGTGCATTTCTTATCCTGCAAATTGTATGAGTACAAAAGAATAGACACTTGTCTTTCAATGCGACAAGAATTTTGGAAAACATTACCCCTTGAGAACATTAAGCAAAATTATTAATATTAAAACAAACCTTTTTCTGAATCTAAGTTTATGCTGTTTTTTAATACTGAAATATCATTTCCATCCCCCTTTGAAATTCATCTTACCTTGTAAAATCCTGCTACTAGGCTACAGCCTGCAGTGTGAAGCTTCCTTAATTTCCATACCTACCCACCCCCAGTCTACTTCCGCCAGACAGAATTAAGTACAACCTTCTTTTTCCTTCTCACAGTATGCAACTAGCCCTTCCATTTACTACTATTTAACTCTGCCTGGTATTATAGTCAGTTGTGGATCTGTTTTCTGTGCTTAAAGTGTAGAGTCCTTGAAAGCATCTTTTTACCCAAGTCTACCCACCTATTAACCTTAAGTGCCTGTCATACAGTGGTGGCAGAGTTTTTAACTAGAAATTGAATAAATTATATTTTGCAGCTAATTCTCAGGTCATTTTTACAAAGCATAGAGTGAAGTACAGAACTGAGATTATTTAGCAAATCTGGGTGTTAAAAGTTCTATGTTCCCATATGTCCGAAGCCCCCCTACAAATTCATGCTGAGACCACTTCAAAAGGTGCCTGGGAAGATTTTATCAATACAGATCCATGGACTTCAAGCTCCACAGTAGCTTCTGGTGCCTGTACTTCCAATAAAATCCCCTGATGCTATTGATTCACAGCCAGGTTTGGCAACCATTGGCTACAGGTAAAGCAAAATAAAGTATTGAAAAAATATACAAGATGAATTCATTTATTTATTCAAATATTGTACATTGATCTTTAACTACACATAGAGAACAAAATAGTGTTTATCATTACCTCTTCCATTAAGATGCAAGCTTCATGAGAGCAGGAAACTTCTTTGTCTTGTTTACCTCTAGAATTCAATGCCCAGCACAGGGATAACACAGCCCCATCCTAATTTTTCTCTCTTGACAAGAATTATTTTTCCTAGTCAAGAGCTGATCATATAGTTTCCTGCTTGTGAGCCTAAAGCTCCTTTCTCTTACAGAGTAGCTTTCGAACCAAATTTTAATACACCTCAAAATAAGTTACGGGGCTTAAAATATATGTTATTTTATGGGTATTCTAACAAAGATTCCTTCCCACTAGATCTTGGCTGAGGACAAAAAGGGCAGCTCTGCAAGTAATTCTTAATCACAGCCAGCGTCGAAAATACTCACTTCAATTAAAAAAAGATAGTCAAAATACCTTGATATTGTTCTCAAGATACTTTAAAATGGGACCTCAATCATTACCCCATGTTCTTTCTCATAAGAAATTAAATTCTATGCATGAGTCTGACTAGACTACTTGCAATTTCCCAAACAAGAACTAACCTTCAATCTACCCAGGAATTATATATAATTCTTCATTTCCAGGGTATGCTTCTCCTCATCACCTTTATTCAATGAATACAGGTTGTAATATTGACTTAAGATCTAGCAGTAAAGGTACCCATGCTATAAATCCACTTGCTTTCTCGAGCATTAATTACTCCCTTCACTATGCTCCCCCAAAGAGTTTATGCTTCTTGTATCGTCCATTTCATGAGACCATAATGCTTTTGTTGGCTTCTCTTACTTAAATATTGTGAACTTGTTGAAGCACATCTATGTACATATTTACACATGATTCATCTTTATTTCACTATCTTTTTGAATACTAATGGGCACATGATAAATGCTCAACAAATATTTGTTAAATTTTGTTAAAAATGTTTTACAGGGCTTCCCTGGTGGCGCAGTGGTTGAGAGTCTGCCTGCCGATGCAGGGGACACAGGTTCGTGCCCCGGTTCGGGAAGATCCTACATGCCGCGGAGCAGCTAGGCCCGTGAGCCATGGCCGCTGAGCCTGCGCGTCCGGAGCCTGTGCTCTGCAATGGGAGAGGCCACAACAGTGAGAGGCCCGCGTACCGCAAAAAAAAAAAAAAAAAAAAAAAAAAAGTTTTACAATCTAGTACATGTGCATACTTAACAAGATATTTGATGTTATAAGTGCTAACATAAGTCTATAATAATAATTAGCAGTAAGTTTGTGAGTACCAAACAAATGGAACTTAATTATAATAGTGTGCATATTTTAAAAATAATAGTTTGGTAATTTTTTGCCCCTAATTTTCCAAATAATGGCTTTATGTCTCTAATTGATTTCTTCAGTTTCTTTTCATCAGTTAGCCAAGAGAGCAAGAACATCCATTTATATCTTCAGTCCTCTATTACCATGTGTTTGCATAAAAATCAATGAAATTATAAATGTGAGTCTACTTTTAAATGTTTTAGTTGGCATTTTATAAGTGTTTGTTAAATAAATTTCTGAATAAATTATTAACCTGGAACTATGTCTAAGCTGTAATAAATCAAGTGGTTGCAAAGAGAAAATATCAGGGAAATATTTTAAGCTTTAAAAACATTTAATGCAACATTTTACTATATTAGTGTTTTGCAAAAAAATGTGATTTAAGATGATGTATAACAGTCTAACCTATTTTTGGTCATTGTCAAAGGGGGAAGGAAATTCTTACAGCATAGCTTATTAAAAATAATGGAAATGCTACCTCAGCATAATAAAAGCTATATATGACAAACCCACAGCTAACATCATTCGCAATGGTGAAAAGCTGAAAGCATTCCCTTTAAGGTAGGAACAAGGCAAGGATGACCACTGTCGCCACTTTTATTTAATATAGTTTTGGAAGTCCTAGCCATGGCAATTGGAGAAGAAAAAGAAATAAAAGGAATGCAAATTGGAAAAGAAGAAGTAAAACTATCACTGTTTGCAGATGACATGATACTATACACAGAAAATCCTAAAGATGCTACCAGAAAACTACTAGAGCTCATCAGTAAATTTGGTTAAGTTGTAGAATACAAAATTAATACACAGAAATCTCTTGCATTCCTATACACTAACAACGAAAGATCAGAAAGCAAAATTAAGGAAACAATTATATTAACCACTGCATCAAAAAGAATAAAATACTTAGGAATAAACTACCTAAGGAGACAAAAGACCTCTGAAAGACCTCTGAAAACTGTAAGATGCTGATGAAAGAAATTGAAGAAGATACAAACAGATGGAAAGATATACCATGCTCTTGGATTGTAAGAATCAATATTGTTAAAATAACTATACTACCCAAGGCAATCTACAGATTCAACACAACCCCTATCAAATTACCAATGGCATTTTTCACAGAAATAGAATGAAAAAATTTTAAATTTGTATGCAGACACAAAAGACCCCAAATAGCCAAAGCAATCATGAGAAAGAAAAATGGAGCTGGAGAAATCAGGTTCCCTGACTTCAGACTATGCTACAAAGCTACAGTCATCAAAAATATATTAGTCTTGGCTATTTACAATAGCCAAGACGTGGAAGCAACCTAAATGTCCATCGACAGAGGAATGGATAAAGAAGATGTGGTATACATATACAATGGAATATTAATCATTAAAAAGAATGAAATAATGCCATCAGCAGCAACATGGATGGACCTTCAGATTATCATACTGAGTGAAGTAAGACAGAGAAACACAAATATCATATAATATCACTTATATGTGGAATCTAATTTTTAAAAAATGATACAAATGAACTTATTTACAAAACAGAAACAAACAGATATCGAAAACAAACTTATGGTTACCAAAGGGGAACTGTTGGGAGGAGGGGTAAATCAAGAGTTTAGGATTAACATACACACACTACTATATATAAGACAGATAACCAGCAAGAACCTACTGTATAGCACAGTGAACTCTACTCAATATTCTGTGATAACCTATATGAGAAAATAATTTGAAAAAGAATAAATATATGTATATCTGAATCAATTTGCAATAACCAGACTAACACAACATTGTAAATCAACTACAATCCAATAAAATTTAAAAAAGTAAAAGTAATGTGAATGGATTATACAAATTATTTAATATTAGAAATCTTTTGAGGTAATATACTTTTAAATGTTTTATAGCCAATGACAAGGGCTTTGTCTTGTATAACGATATCATTTATAATTCTAGTAAAATTGAATTTAAAATATACATCATTGCTATGTTTAGTTCCTTTGACTCATTATTTGAGGCAAATTTTATTTAATTTTTCATCATTTAAGATCACTACCTTTGAAAGCACTATTTCTGATAATTCCAAAGTCTATAAAATATTATAACCTAATATATCAACTTGAAGTAATGAAATTCCTAAAATCTATCCCACTCATTTTATAAAAGAAGAAATTGAGACCAAGGAGAATAATGACTCACCAAAGGTCATACAGAAAATTAGTGACAGAGCTGGGATTGGAATTTGGGATCCTAGTGATTCAAGCAGTGCTCTTTCATTAACCTATGCTGTCTTTTGTTTCTGTTTTCATTTTCATGGTAAAAGTCATTGTCCTGATTGTTGCTCAAGTCCCATTCATGATCAGTGTTTTGCTATTCCGTGACCTCAGCATTTTCTTGAAATTCACTGTGAAAGTATCAAATCTTCCTGATTTACGTTGTTTTTCTCACTTCAAAGTTTATGTTTGGGAAGGAGGTTTGTCTGGAAACAAATTGTAGCTTATGTTAACTCTAAGAGTATAGTTGTAAGGAGTTTTCACATTTTACATTATGCATAGCAAGTATTTTTTTACATATTTTGGAGCAGCAACTACTATATTACTTTTGGAATAAAAAATTTAAAAAGAGATAAACAACACCTGAAAAAGTTTATTCTTCTTGCAACTCTCCTCATTCTTGGTGGTTCCCTGGGCTAATTTTTATAATACATGAGATGGTTTGTTTCTTTTAGGAACTCATGGAAGAAATAGAATTTAGGAAGAATCCCTCTGCCTTTGTACTACATTTTGTTGTATGAAGTCACAAATACTCCATTAACTGTATAATCTTCCTCCTAAATATTCAACATCATTTTCTTTGTTGGGTCTTTCCACTCAACCTGTAAACATAATTTTTTTCTCATTCTAGACTGATTAAACAAAACCAAGCACCCATTCCATCTCATATCTAACTCTACCCCATATCTACTTTGATCTTACATCACTCTGGCTGTCACTCTGTTACTACCTTATATATTTTTATATTCTTAGAGAATGCAATAATGCCTAGCACATAGTGGGCAAGCAGGAAACAGTTTAGAAATACTCTGTTACTGAACTTTAGATTTTTTTAAAACTTTTTATTTTATTTTGGAGTATAGCCGATTAACAATGTTGTGATAGTTTCAGGTGCACAGCAAAGCGACTCAGCCATACGTATACATGTATCCATTCTCCCCCAAACTCTCCTCCCATCCAGGCTGCCACATAACATTGAGCAGAGTTCCCTATGCTATGTAGTAGGCCCTTTAGATTATTAGAACTTTAGATTATTTGATCTCTCTATGCTGCCCATTCTGCAAATTGACATGAACTTGCAAATAAAGGCAGTGATACAATTAACTAAAAAGTTTCCCATAAAATAAGCCAATTATTCAGATGAGTTCTCTAAATTTGAAAGAGTTTTATGTTTATTAAAATGAAAAAGAGCAATTTCAGTCTTCCTGTGAGGTATCTCATAGGACCATGCACCTTCCCTTATCAGAAATTATCAAGCTGAAATGTAAAATGTTTTATAAAACCCTTTGTTAATATCAGTTTCTCTAGGTAGAATGAGAGCTTTATGAGGACAAGAAAACTGTCCATATTGTTTAATGCTCGTTCTAGAATCTAGCAGTGCCCACTGATCCACTGAAAGCTCTCTGAGGACAAGGACTCTATCTGGCAAAAAGTAGGAACTCAACAATTACCTGTTGAATGAATGAATAAATGAACATACTGAGAAGGTTTCAGTAGCTCACAATAATTAAATTAAAATTTAAATTTAGAAGGGGATATTCAGTATATTTGTCAATTAGCTGATTAAACGTTGCACAGTTTAAAAACTTTCTGATGATTACCATGAAGTGAAAAGCATCTTACCCTTGAAATTGATTCATTTATGATTATACTAATGTATAAGTAATAAGCATTGCTGATCCATTAATAGATAATTTCAAATATCCAAAAGCTTCCATGTAGATGGCTTTTCAGGTGATTGTGTAAGCTTTTCCTTTCTTCATTTGTTAGGTTAAAAGCTCTAAAAGCTAAAGAGTGACAGACATTATTTCCCTATGCCTTAGTAAAACCTAGTATTTTATATTGGACTATAGAGCATACTCCACTCAGGGTGGAAAATAAATACTTTTCCTGTTTTTTTGCTTTTGAATTACACTTAGCCATGAAAATGGCAAGATTTACACTGAATCTATAATCTATAATTAGAACAAAGAATCTGACATCCTTTTTTTAGGACTAATGTTTGCATTTGTCATGTCAGTCTATCTCATTTCATATGGATCTGTGAGCTTGTAACAGTGAAAGTACACCTCCTTTTGCTTTAGGAAACATTTTTCTGCAATTTGGTCAGTATTTCTGTGATGTTCCATTAAACAGGAAAATGTATAGACTTATTTTATGTTTTGAAAGTTGTATTTCCCTCTTAATGCATAGGAATTGTCTCATATTTAGCTTTGGGGTTTTGGTGTTTTATTTTTACTTTTAAAATACTTACTAAAAAATTAACTTATTTTGAAGAGCATATTCATTTATGTACGTGTGGCTGAGCAATGTTCTTAATATTCAAGTATGATGACTTTTTAGTGATACTTATCTTTTTGGTATCTTTCTTAGACTTTGACCAAGAAAATCCAGTACACAAACAGCCATGATTTCGGCAACGTGCAAGTGAGAAGAATGTTCTTCACTGACATTTAGAACTATGATTTTCTGAGCCTTGAAATGTTTGCAAAAATCTTCAGAGTAATTGATCTATATCTTACTTTCAGTTTTTATTCCAGTTTCCTTCTTGTAATGTCGTATTATTGCACACTAGTATATCTTTTCTCGTAAAAGATCCAAAGTTTATTCATTATGGCAAAATTCTGATCTTTAAGCTGGGTAATTGGTGGCGTATTGGGAATGTGAGGGAAAGTGGTTAGCTTTAAGAACCTGGAGAGAAGATTTTAAAAATTTCTCTTGAAGTTAAATGATCTAAATAAATTTATAATAGGAGAAGAAAAAATTTATACTAGATTGCCTGGAATAGTGTCTTGAATTATAGTTTTATTGATGATGTTAACCAAGTTAAAGGACAAATTAATCAATGAAGGAGTGTAGCTAGCTTCGGAAAACATGTTATGGAGAAGGCAATTTCTTCTGATGTATGTGCCTCAGAGTCCAGCATAGGGAAACATAAAATATAAGCAATCCTGTACCTATCATCTTCCATAATAAGTTAATGCATTGTATCCTGCTTGGTGTATCACTCGTATGTGAATTCAGCTATTATAAGCACACCAAAAATAATTGATCATTTTTAAATATACTAATATATTTTAGATTCTAGATCTTCAAGACTTGGGCCACTCATTGTACTATCAAACTATCACATACTTCTGTTTAAAATTCAAGTAGAATTAAAACATCATGTCTCTCCTCTTGCTTTATACCCTTTTAAAATTTATCCAGACTGGCCTAGATTATTCAAATATATGCATAAATTATTGGCTGCATTATCCTTAGAGATAAAAGCTGCATTTTGTGGAAATATTTTATATCTAACTTACTCGAGGTGAGTATTTGCCCTGCATTACAAAGAAAAGTATCCAAGAACATACAGAAAGTGTGAATAGAATCAAATATATTGTGAAAACAAAGATCATGATGCAAAGTAAAGATAGAAAAACCATAAGAAATATGGCTTAGGCTCACCATGAGCTACACACGTTGGTGTTAAGTTAGAACAACTTTTTATTGAAAGTAACAAAATGGACTAAAGAATGTTTCTAAACTACCACCAATTTTCCTTACCTCTTTGGGTCTTGGCTTTCTCTGAATGATTACCTTCAATGTAAATACATGTTTATTGTGTTATTATTAAGAGAAGCTCTCCAGTTATTTCCTTAAAACTTTAGTTTCTTAAAAAAAAAAGGTGGTTTTAATCATAGGAGAATAACAAGTGTAAGGGTTACTGTGCAGACTTAAATAAGTATAATATTAAATAGAATTTATGAATGTTTTCCACTCACCAGACAACAGCAGAGAGCTATAATTTTTGATAGAAGGCAAATACATAAAGTGAGTTTCAAATTCAACCTAACTTTCTGCCTATGGGCACTTTTTAAACCATGGCACAAAACTGTGAACCCAGACAGACACCAGTAACTGGCATGGGTGAAAAGAAATTGGAGGTCAGGGCTACTGAGATAGGTAGAATTTGTGGGGGGATGGTTTTAGAGATGAGCGGGAGGCTCAGAGAAGTAACACCAAAATCTGCATTGAATTCCCTTGAGAATTTGTCAGAATATTAAGCTGCATATACTTAAAAGGAAATTTTTTTAGATCCAGAAAAAAATAGCTCCTGGGGAGCTTTGTGATAAACAGATATTCTGGATATTAGACAGTCCTTGGAAACACTGCCCTTCTTAATGGCAGAGTGAAGAGATTTCACTGAATAGAGTTGATAGATCAAAAAACCATGCCTTTGCAATAGGACTACTTTGTTAGATATGCTTTAACAAAACCTAAAAATAATCCTTAGAAAATCAAGCTGATATATCACCAAATTTTCCGCCAGAACAAATATTCAAATTCTTTAAAGGAAGACCAAAAATGTAAGCACTCAACAACGTAGCATTCACAGAGTTCAGAACACAATAAAAGTTACTAGACATGCAAAGAAGAAGGAAAAAGTGACCCATACATAAGAGAAAAAAAGCAGTTACTAGAATTTATTGCAGAAATGCCAAGAATGTTAGGACTATCAGGCAAGGGATTTAAAATGACTATTATAAATGTTTAAAGATTTAGATTAAAATATGACATAATGAATATACAGATGGGAAATCTCAGCAGGGATGTAGAAATTATAAAACAAAACAAAACAAAAAACACTTGGACGTACTAGAACTAAAATATTAAACTACTAAATAAAAATATTACTGAGTTGACTTAATAGAACATTTGATTCTGTAGGACTAGTCATCTTGAAGACAGATGTGCCAGGGAGTATATACAGGGAATATCTGTATCTTCCTCTCAATTTTGCTGTGTATCAAAACTGATTCAAAAAATAAAGTCTTAAAATATTAATAATGCAAAAGATGGTATAAATAATAAAATAATTGAGAAGAGTTGAAACAAATAATAAATAAAACCAATAGATTTCCACTTAAAAATGTCAAAGTAATCTCATTAAATATTTGAATGAACTAAACCCATAAAGTAAAAGACAGAGATTTTCAGATTTGATAATAAAAAATAAGACCTGACTACTTCTCAAAATATACATTTTATTTATAAAGATATGGATAGAACAAAAGTAAAAGATGATGTACCATAAAAACCCTTACTTTGAGAAATCTGAAGTGCCCATAGGATTATCAAAAAGATATTTTACAACATAGATTATTACCAGAGATAAAGAGGGCCTTTAATGATGATGAAGGGGCAATTTATCAAAATCCATAGCAACCCTTAAAATTATCCATTTAATAAAAGAACATTAATATACCTGAAAAGAAAACTGACAAAACCAAAGAAAGGAATGATTGAATCCCCAAATATAGTTGGAGATTTTAATATTCATCCTTCAATATGTTTAAAAATAAAAAAAACAAATTAAAGAAAATTAGTAAGAATAGAGAAGATTCAAACAAACTAACACATTTAATCAAATGAACATTTATGAAATCCTATAAAGGGAAACCTGAAAATAAACACTCCTTGCAAGTTAATATGGATCCTTCACCAAAAGAGATCATATATGAGGACATAAAATAAACCTATGTATTTCAAAGGCTTTTATTCATACATGACATACTTTCTGACCATAGCAGAAATAAATCAGTAGAAAATGACAAATAGATATATGAAAAAAAAACTACTTATTTTGAAACTAAGCTATACATTTATGAATAACTCATGAGCCAATAAAAAATAAGGCTTAATTAGAAAATATTTAAATATAATGGGAATTAAAATAAATGATAATTTTTTCTCTAAGAAGTTTTAACTGTGCTGAGAGGTGAATCTAAAGCCTTAAATCCTTATATTAGAAAAGAGGAATTTTGAAAAATCAGCACCTACACTTCCATCTTTAGAAACTAGAAGAGGAGAATATATTAACCCAAGTACCTAGAGTGAAGGGGGCAATAATGTTAAGTGTTAAAATGAAAGACATAAGGCATTAAAGACATAAAACAATAGAGAAAAATAATGAGTAAACAGAGTAAAACAAATACAAACTTTTTTTTAGAAAAAACTACTAAATTGATAAATTCCTACCTAAATAACTGAGAGAGAAAGAAAGAAAGAAAGAAAGAAAGAAAGAAATAAAGAAAGAAAGAAAGAAACCTCCAGATTATAAATCAAGAATAAATGAGGAGCCATCTCTCATTGAGAATTAAAGAGGGGTCATCATTACAGATCATATAGGTATTATAAATAATGAAGAAAAACTACAAATAAATTTAGACCAAAATTTTTTGAAAATTTAGATTATTAAAATAGTCATATTTCTTAAACACACACAAGACAACCTGAATCAAATGGTGGAGTAGGAAGATGCAGAACTCACCTCCCGCCATGAACATATCAAAATTACATCTACATGTGGAAAAATTCTCACTGAAAACTAACTGGAGACTGGCAGAAAAACTCCTGTATAACCAAGGCTGTAAGAAAGATACATGGGGAATCACGTAGGTAAGGAAAAGAAGAGATCAGGTCAGACCTGTGCTCTAGGGAGGGGACTTAGAAGAAAAGGGAGATTACAGGAGCAGAGACCCTCTTTGGGGAGCCAGCAGTTCAAGCCACATATTGGGTGCCCCAGGCCTGGGGTCCAACAATGGGAAGATAGGCCCCTTTGCTGGTTGGAGGACTGGTGGGACTAATAGGAGGGCTGTAGGAATCCTGGACTCTCCTCCTGAGGAGCCGGGGAACACTTGCTTGCTCCTAAAGCAGGAGGTAGATGGTAGATTGAAACCTCATGGCTGGCTGACTGCTTTCCTGTGATAACCCAAGCATGTAACCAAGCCTGAGCTGAAAAAACATTATAACACTGTTTGCCTTGTGCCTCAGCTCCACACTGGAGTGTGGGTGGCCATTACTGAGGTAAGAGCACAGCCAGGAAATGCTAGAGCATATAAAATCCTAAGCAGCTTCTAAGCAAGGAGGAGGTGGTCATTATTGGTGATTGCACAGGTGGCACATCAGAGGCAGACCAGACCTTTGACACTGGCCAGACCACCACATCCCTTTCCTCACCCTCACTAAATATCCATACCAGTCCCTCTTGCTCCAGCACTACTCTCCTCTGGGGTGAGGGTGCCAGTGCTGGAGGGGGAAGAGCACACACTTGAAGGGAACTGAGACAGCTCAGACCAGACCCTCAGAACTTCTGTTTCAGCAACTTGGGACCAGACCATGCTCCTGATAGGCCACTGAGCAGAGAAGAAGGCTTGCCTCACACCTGTCTCTAGCCCTAGACACTCCATCTCCAAACTTACCTCCTACTAAAGTGATACCTGCCAGCACACCTAAGGAAAGATGTGACTTGTGTTCACATAAAGATCAGCTCTCCCACAAAAGCTGCTGGGCACACACAGATTATATAGGGACTCTCTAATACAAGGACAGCCCTTCAAAACTTCCACAGAAGTTGTTTAACCTAATTTCATAGAGACAGAGGAAGATAAGCAAAATGAGAAGACAGAAGAATTTGTCTCAACTGAAAGAGAGCAAGAGAAAATGGCAGAATAGAAGGACGTGTGCTCACCCCTTCTTGTGAGAGCACTGGAATCACAGCTATCTGCAGAACAACCATCAACAGGAAGAAGCTGGAACCCACCAAAATAGATACTCGACCTCCAAAGACAAAGGAGAAACCACAAAGAGATGGTATGAGGGTCACAATCACGAAAAAAATCAAATCCCATAATCACTAGGTGGGCAACTGACAAAATGGAGAACAATTATACTACAGAACTTCTCCTACTGGAGTGAAGGTTCTGAGCCCCACATCAGGGGCTGGGGGTCTGGCAACAGGAAGAGGAATCCCCAGAGACTGGACTTTGAAGGCCAGCAGGATTTGATTGCAGGACTTCCACAGGACTGGGGGAAACAGAGACTCAACTCTAGGAGGGTGCACACAAAGTCTTATGCACACCAGGACCCAAGGGAAAGGAGCAGTGATGCCTCAGGAGACTGATCCAGACCTATTTGCTAGTGTTGGAGGGTCTCCTGCAGAGGCAGAAGGCAGCTGTGGCTCACTGTGGGGACAAAGACACAGGCAGCGCCAGTTTGGGGAAGTACTCATTGGCATGAGCCCTCCTGGAGGCCACAATTAGCCCAACCAAAACAGCCTGTAGGCTCCAGTGTTGGGTCACCTCAGGCCAAACAACCAACAGGAAGGAAATACAGCCCCACCCATCAGCAGACAAGCAGATTAAAGTTTGACTGAGCACAGCCCTGCCCACCAGAGCAAGACCCAGCTCTACCCACCACCAGTCCCTCCCATCAGGAAGCTTGCACAAACCTCTTAGATAGTCTCATCCACCAGAGAGCAAACAGCAGAAGCAAGAAAAATTACAGTCCTGCAGCCTGTGGAACAAAAACCACAATCACAGAAAGTTAGGCAAAATAAAAAGGCAGAGAATTATGTCCCAGATGAAGGAACAAGATAAAACCTCAGAAAAACAACTAAATGAAGTGGAGATAGGCAGCATTCTGGAAAAAGAATTCAGAATAATGGTAGTGAAGATGATCTCGTACTTCAGAAAAAGAATGGAGGCAAAGATTGAGAAGATGTAAGAAATGTTTAAAAAAGACCTGGAAGGACTAAAGAACAGACAAACAGAGATGAACAATACAATAACTGAAATGAAAAATACACTAGAAGGAATCAATACCAAAATAACTGAGGCAGAAGAACGGATAAGTGACCTGGGAGAAAGAATGGTGAAAATCACTGCTGTGGAACAGAATAATAAAAAAAGAAAAGAAAAGAAAAGAAATGAAGACAGGCTAAGAGACTTCTGGGACAACATTAAACACAGCTACATTTGCATTATAGGTGTCCCAGAAGAAGAGAGAGAGAAAGGACTTGAGAAAATATTTGAAGAAATAATAGCTGAATACTTCCCCAACATGGGAAAGGAAACAGCCAAACAAGTCCAGGAATCACAGAGTCACAGGTAGGATAAACCCAAGGAGAAATGTGCCAAAACACATAGTAATCAAACTGACAAAAATTAAAGACAAAGAAAAAATATTAAAAGCAACAAGAGAAAAATGACAAATAACATACAAAGGGAACTCCCATAAGATTATCAGCTGATTTCTCAGCAGAAACTCTGCAAGCCAGAAGGGAGTAGCACAATATATTTAAAGTGATGAAAGGGAAGAACTTACAGCCAAGAATACTCTACCCAGCAAGGCTCTCATTCAGATTTGATGGAGAAATCAAAATCTTTACAGGCAAGCAAAAGCTAAGAGAATTCAGAACCACCAAACCAGCTTTGCAACAAATGCTAAAGGAACTCCTCTAGGCAAGAAAGAGACTAGCAACTTAAAAAAAACTTGTACATATATAGACGGCTATATCAAAGCCTCATGGAAACTGCAAACCCCAAAACTACAATAGATAGACACACAAAAAAGAAAAAGCAACCCAAACATAACACTAAAGATGCTCATCAAACCACAAGAGAGGAGAACAAAAGAGGAAGGGAAGAAAAAAGACCTACAAAAACAAACCCAAAACAGTTAAGAAAATGGCAATAGGAACATACATATCAATAATTACCTTAAATGTAAATGGATTAAATACACCAACCAAAATACATAGACTGGCTGAATGGATACCAAAACAAGACCCATATATACGCTGTCTACAAGAGACCCACCTCCGACCTAGGGACACATACAGACTGAAAGTGAGGGAGGTGGAAGAAGGTACTCCATGCAAATGGAAATAAAAAGAGAGCTGGAGTAGCAATATTCATATCAGATAAAATAGACCTTAAAATAAAGACTGCTACAAGAGACAAGGAAGGCCACTATATAATGATCAAAGGATCAATCCAAGAAGAAAATATAAGAATTGTAAATATATATACACCCAACATAGGAGCCCCTCCTTATACAAGGCAAATACTAACAGCCAAAAAGGGAGAAATCAACTGTAACACAATAATAGTGGGGGATTTTAACACCCCACTTTCATCAGTGGACAGATCATCCAGACAGAAAATCAGTAAGGAATCACAGGCCTTAAATGACACATTAGACCAGATGGACTTAATTGATATTTATAGGGCATTGCATCCAAAACCAGCCGAATACACTTTCTTCTCAAGTGCACACGAACATTCTCCAGGATTGACCAAATGCTGGGCCATGAAGAAAGCCTCAGTTAATTTAAGAAAATTGAAATTATATCAAACATCTTTTCCAACCACAACACTATGAAATTAGAAATAAACTACAAGAAAAAAACCTCAAACACAAACAGGTGGAGGCTAAACAGTATACTACTAAACAACCAATAGATCATGGATGAAATAAAAAAGGAAATAAAAAAATACCTAGAGACAAATGAAAATGAAAGCACAATGATCCAAAACCTATGGGACACAGCAAAAGCTGTTTTAAGGGGAAAGTTTATAGCAATACAATCTTACCTCAGGAAATAAGAAAAACTTCAAATAAACAACCTAACCTTACACCTAAAACAACTAGAGGAAGAAGAACAAACAAAACCTAAAGTTAGCAGAAGGAAAGAAATCACAAAGATCAGAGCACAAATAAATGAAATAGAGATAAAGAAGACAGTAGCAAAGATCAATGAAACTAAAAGCTGGTTGTTTGCAATGATAAACAAAATTAATAAACCTTTAGCCAGACTCATCAAGAAAAAAAAGGGAGAGGACTCAAATCAATAAAATTAAAAATGAAAAAGGAGAAGTTACAACTGACACCACAGAAATACAAAGCATCCTAAGAGACTGCTACAAGCAACTCTATGCCAATAAAATGTACAATCTGGAAGAAATGGACAAATTCTTAGATAGGTAGTTTCCCAAGACTGAACCAGGAAGAAATAGAAAATATGAACAGACCAATCCAAGCACTGAAATTGAAATTGTGAATAAAAAACTCCCAACAAACAAAAATCCAGGATATGATGGCTGCACAGGCTAACTCTATTAAACATTTAGAGAAGAGCTAAGACCTATCCTTCTGAAACTGTTCAGAAAATTTGCAGAGGAAGGAAAACTCCCAAACTCATTCTATGAGGCTGCCATCACCCTGACACCAAAACCATACAAAGATACCACAGAAAAAAAATTACAGGCCAATATCACTGATGAACATAGACGCAAAAATCCTCAACCAAACACGAGCAATTCGACTCAATAATACATTAAAGGATCATACACCATGATCAAGTGGAATTTATCCCAGGAATGCAAGGAGTTTTCAATACATGCAAATCAATCAATGTGATACACCACATCAACAAATCGAAGAATAAAAATCATACAATCACCTTAATAGATGCAGAAAAAGATTTTGACAAAACTCAGTACCCATTTATGATAGAAACTCCCCAGAAACTGGGCATAGAGGAAACATGCCTCAACATAATAAAGGCCATATATTACAAACCTACAGCTAACATCATACTCAATGGTAAAAGCTGAAAACATTTCTTCTAAGATCAGGAACATGACAAGGATGTCCACTCTCACCACTTTCATTCAACATAGTTTTGGAAGTCCTAGCCATGGCAATCAGAGAAGAAATAGAAATAAAAGGAATCCAAATTGGAAAAGAAGATGTTAAACTGTCACTGTTTTCAGGTGACATGATACTATACATAGAAAATCCTAAACATGTTACCAGAAAACTACTAGATCTCAACAATGAATTTGGTAAAGTTGCAGGTTACAAAATTAATGCACATAAATCTGTTGCATTTCTATACACTAACAACAAAAGATCAGAAAGAGTAATTCAAGAAACAATCCCATTTTTCATTGCATCAAAGTAATAAAATACCTAGGAATAAACCTGCCTAAGGAGACAAAAGACCTGTACTCCGAAAACTGTAAGATGCTGATGAGAGAAATCAAAGATGACACAAACAGATGGAAAGATACACCATGCTCCTGGATTGGAAGAATCAATATTGTCAAAATGACTATATTACCTGAGGCAATCTACAGATTCAATGCAATCTGTGTCAAATTACCAATGACATTTTTCCCAGAACTAGAACAAAAAATCTGAAAATTTTATGGATATGCAAAAGACCCCAAATAGTCAAAGCAATCTTGAGAAAGAAAAATGGAGCTAGAGAAAGCAGGCTCCCTGACTTCTGACTATACTACAAAGCTTCAGTTATCAGAACAGTATGATACCGGCACAAAAATAGAAATATAGATCAATGGAACAGGATAGAAAGCCCAGAAATAAACCCATGCACCTGTGGTCAATCTACAACAAAAGTGGCAAGACTATACAATGGTGGAAGGACAGTTTCTTCAACAAATTGTGCTGGAAAACTGGACAGCTACATGTAAAAAAATGAACTTAGATCATTCTATAACACCATACACAAAAATAAGCTGAAAATGTATTAAAGACCTAAATGTGAGATTGGACACTATAAAACTCCTAGAGGAAAACCTAGACAGAACACTCTCTGACAAAAATCGCAGCAATATCTTTTTCAATCCATCTCACAGAGTAATGGAAATTAAAAAAAAAAGAAACCTAACAAATGGGACCTAATTAAACTCAAAAGCTTTTGCACAGCAAAAGAAACCATAAAAAAAAATGAAAAGACAACCCACAGATTGGGGGAAAATATTTGCAAATCATGTGACTGACAAGGGGTTAGTCTCTAAAATTTACAAACAGCTCATGTGGCTCAATATCATCAAAACAAATAAAACAATCAGAAAACTGGCAGAAGACCTAAATAGACATTTCTCCAAAGAAGACATACTGATGGCCAAGAAGCACATGGAAAGATGTTCAACATCACTAATTATTAGAGAAATTCAAATTAAAGCTACAATGAGATATCACCTTACACCAGTCAGAATGGCCATCATCAAAAAATCTAGAAACAATAAATGCTGGAGAGGGTGTGGAGAGAGGAGAACCCTCCTACAGTGTTGATGGGAATGTAAATTGGTGAAGCCATTATGGAGAACAGTATGGAGGTTCCTTAAAAAAACTAATGTTTTTGGAGTTACCGTATGATTCTGCAATCCCTCTCCAGGGCATATATCCAGATAAAAACATGGTCAAAGGATACATGCACCCCAATATTCCTTGCAGCACTATTTACAATAGCCAAGACATGGAAGCCACCCAAATGTTCATCCACAGATGAACAGATAAAGAAGATGTGGTGCATATATACAATGGAATCTTACTTAGCCTTTAAAAAGAATGAAATAATGACATTTGCAGCAACATGGATAGACCTAGAGACTGTCATACTGAGTGAAGTCAGACAGAGAAAGAGAAATACCATATGATATCACTTATATGCAAAATCTAAAAAGAAATGATACAAATGAACTTATTTACAAAACAGAAACAGACTCACAGACTTAGAGAATGAACTTATGGTTAACAGAGGGGAAGGATGGAAGGAAGGGATAGTTAGGGAGTCTGGGATTGACATGTACACATTGCTATATTTAAAATGGATAACCAACAAGGACCTACTGTACAGCACAGTGAAATCTGCTCAATGATATGTGGCAGCCTGCATGGGAGGGCAGTTTGCGGAGAATGGATACATGTATATGTATGGCTGAGTCGCTTTGCTGTGCACCTGAAACTATCACAACATTGTTAATCGGCAGTACTCCAATATAAAACAAAAAAAGTTTTTTTTTTATAAAGAAAGAGGGCAAGAGAAAACAACTAAAGAAAAATAAATTTGAAAAATTTACTAGAAAAAGAATTCAAAGAATTAGTAATAAGAATGCTAACTGAATTAGTGAAAAGAATAAAAGAAAGAACACAGTAAGTATTTTAACAAGGAATTAGAAAATATAAAAAAGAACCAGTCAGAACTGCAGAATATAATAACTGAAATGAAAAATACACTGTAAGGAATGAACAGCAGACTAGGTGATACAGAACTCATAAGTGATCTGGAAGATAGAATAATGGAAATCATCCAATCAGAACACCAAAAAGAAAAACAAACAAACAAACAAAAAACAGTTTGAAGGATCATTGGATAACATCCAATGTACTGACATTCCCATTATAGGAGTCCCAGAAGAAGAAGAGAGTAAAGAGGGTCAAAAGTGTATTTAATAAAATTGTGGCTAAAAACATCCCAAGCCTGAAGAAGGAAATAAATATCCAGGTACAGGAAGCACAGAGGGTCCCAAACAAGATGAACCAAAGCAGACACACACCAAGACACATCATAATTAAAACGGCAAAATTAAATATAGGGAATTCTAAAGGTAGCAAGAGAAAAATAGTCTTATACAAGGGAACCCTCACCTAAGACTATCACCTTATTTTTCTGCCGAAACTTTTCAGGCCAGAAGGGAGTGGAAGATATGCTTAAATTGCTGAAAGGAAAAAACCTGCAACCTAAGATACTCTACCCAGCAAGATGATCATTTGGAATTGAAGGAGAGATAAAGAACTTCTCAGACAAGCAAAAACTGAAAGCGTTCATCAATACGAAACTGATCCTAAAAGGAATGTTAAAAGGTCTTCTCTAAGTGGAAAAGAAAAGGCTAACAAGAAGTATCTATAGGAAGGAAAAAATACCATTAGTAAAGGCAAATATATAGTAAAGGATGGGGATCAACCACTTAAATAAGCTAGTTAGAAGGTAAAAAAAAAGTAAACTCAATGTAATTGCAATAATCAGTAAAGCGAGAAACATGCAGATATAAAATATGACATCAAAAACACAAAGTATGGGGGAAGGAAGTAAAAAAATGTAGATCTTTCAGATTGTGTTTGAGCTTAAAAGGCTACATATTTAAAACAAATAGATATGATTACATCAACATATATGAAATCCCATGATAACCCA
The DNA here is from genome assembly GCF_949987515.2 of Delphinus delphis. Lineage (NCBI taxonomy): Eukaryota > Metazoa > Chordata > Mammalia > Artiodactyla > Delphinidae > Delphinus > Delphinus delphis. Next base: position 44,100,015 of record NC_082690.1, on the reverse strand, counting down.
AAATCAAAAACCTACAATAGGTACACAAAAACAAGAGAGAAAGGAAAAACAAGCATACCACTAAAGAAAATCATCAAACTACAGTGGAACAAACTGAAGAAGAAAAGAACAAGCAAGACCTACAAAAACAGCTGGAAAACAAGTCATAAAATGACAATAAGGACATACTTATCAACAGTTACTTTAAATGTCAAAGGAATAAATGTTCCAAACAAATGACATAGAGTGGCTAATTGGATAAAACACCAAGATCCATCTATATGCTTCTTATAAGAGACTCACTTCAGAGGGAGTGGGAAGTGAGTCTTCTGGAGGAAATAATATCCTCCACTCTCAGAAATGAAGCATGCATAGGAATTAGCCAAGTACATTGGTTGTGGGTGGGAGATAGCGGGTATTACAGACCAACAGGTTGGTGGGAGCATGTGCAGAGGCACATGAGACACGTTTTTCACATGTATCTAATGTATTTCTAAAACTACCCAGTGAGGTAAGGAAAATAAGTGATAATAATATGGTACAGAGAATTTCATAGAACTCAAAGTGCCAGCTACGGCTGTTACCCCTTCTGATGAAAGCATCCTGGGGTGTTCCTCCTTTTTGAGTTTGGTGTGGTGTGATTGATTGGTCCTGTGATTAGTACTGAGATAAGAGGTACCCTAAGGGACATGGAAGAGGCTAACCAGCCAAATAGTGGTGTGGCACAGAAAACTTCCTTCTAGAAAGAGGACATTTTTAGAAGGAATATCAGAATTTGAAGGCACTATTTGAATGGTTCTTGGCTGGAAGTCTTGGGAATGACCATTTTTCAAGCCACAGTAACTTCCCCAAGAGATTTCTCAGGGAAATACACCCATAAGAAAACAATTTACTTGTTCATTAATTCATATAAAATATTTATTGAATTTTCACTATATATCAGACACTTTTAGACACTGGGGCTTTCTGAATGAGTCAGATAATCACAAATGGTAAGTAAGGTGTTTCATTTTTGTTAGGTAGGCTTAAGTCCATAACTCACATAGTGAAGCTCTCTCACAATTTGGTGAAAAAAACTTTACAAGTAATTAAGATTATTTGGTTGCATGAAACAGAACATTATTCTGCTTAACCTAAGGAGGAGCTGAAGGGGATTTATTGGCATAGCTTTAACAACTGATGGAAGAGATGAACACAACTCGGGAAGACCAGGAATTGGGGCAACTCCTGGGATCGCGTTAGCAGAACCTTTTGAATTACTTCTCAAGGAGGCTACTATCAGATACCTTAGTTTGAACTGTGTTCTACCTCTTTATATCTAAATTGAAAAATTCAATTTTCCAGGAGAAAAAGAATCTAATTGTCTCAGTTTGGGTGATATGTCCAACCCTGTGTTCAAAAGGACATGTCCCTAAGATTGACAATTGCCTCAGAACCACGCATAATTCCTAGAGAATATTACACTAAAAAAAGAAGTATGCAGAAGTAAGGGGAGGAAGGAGGAAAGCTAAATAGACAAAACAATGGGTGTTATTACAAAGTAGCTAGCCTTACAGAGTGTGGCTTTCCTACCTTCATCTCCTTCTGCTGCCAAGACACAAATGTCCGGTAGAACCTAGTACATGCATGAGAGAGTAGAAAGATACCAAGGAGATACCAAGCTGAATGGACCTGCTCAGGGATAGCGCTCAGGTTTGGATCACCAATCCAGCTGCATGGAAGGGTGAAGCAGAAGTTGTGAGAATTAAGTCATGCATTCATTTACTCTTTAAATATATTTACTGAGTGGATTGTCTTTGGCACTGAGGTTGCATCTGTGAACAGGATGAACAAGTTTCTTAATGTCAGGTAGCTCACATTACAGTGAGTAAAGAGAAGATTCTTGGGCCATCTCCAAGTTCATCAAGACTGGTACTTTTATTTATTTATTTATTTTTTACAAATAAAGGGTAAAGGAAGCAGAAGAGAATGGTTAAGCCTGATGTCTTCTGACTCTTTGTTTTGGCACTGGAGTGACATGGAAGACAAGAATAAGGAAGAGAGAATATTTTTCAAGCATAAGTTCCGTTAGCATTTATCTCACCTGACCGAATCAGCAAAGAGAGGGTAGAATGGATATTGATAATGATATTGGATATTGATAAACTTACCTAAACAGATCCCTTTGTTCGGGTGGGGGTGAGGTTATGAGTAAATTATACACAGAAGAGTGGGTCATTACTTCACACAGGTTGTATTGTGTATTCATTTTCTCTCTCCAAGAGTCTTATGTCTTAGAAAAACTGAATCCAGTGACTCTAAGGCTCTAAAACTGTTAAACTATTTCACTTCTTTACTTTTCCTTATGTAATGCAAGTGTCACCAGCTTCTCCAGTTTGCCTCTACCAAATGTGCCCCAAGCAATTTCTGAGTTTTTCAGATACTGCCTAAAGGTAATCCTAATCAAATAGCAAAGCATATTCTGCTCAGAAACTCATCTTGCCCCTACATGGCTACCTCTGCCACAACCATCAATGACTCTAGAGAAACTGTTTTTCATTTGGATACCACTGTCCTTTGTAGATCACCTCTGCTACTACCCACTCTAGCTTCAGGGAATACTAATGCCCCTATTTTCCCACAGAACTAATGAGACCACATTTTGCCTTGTGAAAAGACTTATTTGTGGTTTAGAAATGATAGAAATAAAGCCCAAAGACTTGTTTACAACTGCTATTCAAAGTCACTACGCTTAGAACTTGTAAGCTCAAACCTGACCTCAAAATCCTGCACCAAGGCTGGATTTTTATTTAGCTTCTGAAATATCATCACATGGCAGAAAACAAGTCACTACCATGAATGTTTCTGCACCTCCACTCCTCAGACTCCAGACCTATTTAGACCTAAAGAGACAGGACATCTTTCTTTCCTTCAGTCTAAGATCCAGCTCTTTTATGAATCTAGAATTCACTGCTTTCCAGAATGACGATGGTAGGAATCATTAAAGGGAAACATCCTCCCTCACAAGTATGGAATATGGCTTCACAAGTTCCAGAAACAATAGTTTGATAGCACTTCTGTCAACCTTGAACTTATTTAATTATAAATAACACCAAATAAAAGACCTTAGGGTATAAATTTCACAATGCTGAAGCTGGTCTCTAGGGTGACACTGGATAAGGTTAAAAGACTATGAAGTCAAACTACTTAGGTTTGAATCCTAGCTCTATGATTTGTATACTAGATGTGTGATAATGGAGACCTTACTTAACATCTCAGTTTGCTCATCTGTAAATTGGGATTAATGATAACTCCTATTTTACAGAGTTATTGTGAGAATTAAGATTGATGTATGAGGATTCCTTAAATTATATTTAGCATTGTAGTCTAGTAAGTGCTATTGTATAATGTGTTAGCTGCTGTTATTATTAGTATTAATTTTTTTCTCCTGCATGTATTGATGAGAAGTTTAGGGTTTATACATTTCCTGCTCCTTCTCTAGTCTAGTTTTGGCTTTTTTTTTTTTTTTTTCCGGTACACGGGCCTCTCACTGTTGTGGCCTCTCTCGTTGCGGAGCACAGGCTCCAGACACGCAGGGTCAGCAGCCATGGCTCACGGGCCCAGCCGCCCCGTGGGATGTGGGATCTTCCCAGACTGGGGCACGAACCCGTGTCCCCTGCAGCGGCAGGTGGACTCTCAACCACCACGCCACCAGGGAAGCCCTAGTTTTGGCTTTTGATCACTCCTGTGCAAAAGTTTGGACATAAATTCATATGTGTATTCCAGAAACAAATAATAACTTTCAAGCATAAGAAAACATAAGTCCATATTCTGAAAAATAAAAAGCAAATATTTTCTAATTGTGCTGAAGTATAATCCTTCTAATATACCTAAGTTACCTCATCAAACTGTACATTTACCCATGAGCACCAATATTGGGTGGCTGCACAAACTTACAATATTTTCTTGCCAGCCATAAGAAAGTATTTGTCACGTATTCATGAATAAGGGAGCTTGATAATTCACTATTTTTAAGAACCAAGAAAAGCTCTGTCCCAAATAAATTCCATTTTTCCCTCTAAAAGGCAGACATTGCTTTGCAAACATCTACTTGAACAGAATTATCCTCATCTCAAAGCTTTAGCTCTTTCTCTTGTTTTGAGATAACACCTGATACAGTTATACAATTGCCCTATCCCATCACCATCTATATATTTTCCAACTTTGCAACAGAAAAGACCTTCACACTTTTAACACCTCTCTTTGCACATAAGGAAACTTAGGCACAGAGTGGTTAAAAGGTCTCACAACTAGTATGCAATGGCATCATTGTTTGATGTCTTCTCATTCCAAATTCAGTGATCTTTCTTTACCCGACTCTCCATAGGAAGGCTTGGATTCTTTTTTAAATTATAACCCAGCTTTTTCTTATCTCAGTTCTACAGATGAGAAAACTGAGACTCACTGAGGTAGAGTAACTTGCCCAAATTCACATGGCTGGTAAGCATTCTAATGAAGGTTGTGTATTTCACAAACGTATATTCTCTCTCAACATCCCTAAATGTATTTGAAAGTTAGCCTAATTAGAAAATTATTTGATCTTGGAATGGATTTACTCTTCCCTACCATTAAATGGGTAAGGTGTATGATCTTGACCTCATGAGTGCAGCACTCTAATCAAATGACATGATCAATGATGTGTGATATCATGATGTGAAGGTGATATCAATTTATATTGAACCCAAATCAGTCACAGAAGATGCTTATTAATTGAGTGACCATATAATTTATCACCTAAATCAGGATGCTTTTGAGAGTAAAACTGGTGCTATTAATAAAGATACCAGGGCAGCAGAATTAACTAGGACTGTCCTGAGGCAACAAGAATGTTTGGTTAGCTTTCAAGTGACCTGAGAACATGACCATTGGCTTGCGTTAATGACCTTCCTTCATGTAAGAAAAACAGATGGTCATTCCAGGACAAATTAATGATAAGCATCTTACATTATGGAAGCAGACACCCCCTGGTAAGTTTCATCAAACAAGTTTTGTTTACAAAAAGAGCAGACTTCATATTTTAATCATAAGTGCTTCCATTCATCATTAATCCCCTGAAGAACAGAAAGCTCCTGAAATGTGTTTTAATAATAAATATGTTCATGGTGCTTCAGTCTCCTCACTGACCCATTTATCTGGTCAGTGGAATCATAATGCTTACCTTGTTAAGACTTCGAAAGATTCTTCTAGCCTGTCGCCAGCTATGTGCTTGCTAATTTCTCCTTGCTAGATGGCCTGCAGAGCAGAGCCCTGATTTCAAACACTATCTCCAAACAGAATGGCAGTGGGAGGCCAAAGGAATCTACCAAGAAAAGCATATCTGAAGGATGTTTTGAAAATGTATAATGGCCTGTCTTTATTTTGATGCTAATACCATATTAAACCCTACAGTGTTTCTGGAAAATAACAGTATGAAAATGACTTAAAGGAATTTTACTCTCCCTAGGACCTTTTCTTCCTGGTTAATGTATTTATTAATACTGAACGTTTAGGATTTATTAAACTGTTTTAAAATATTAAGCTGAAAAGATTGGTCTGTCAGTTAACTGAAAACTTGAGCAGCAGGCAACTTTTATTCTAGTGTTTATATCACTGTTTCTTTTATTCAAGTTTAGCCTTAGGCAAAATAATGGATTCAGCAGGACTTTTCTTTTATACACATGTAACCTTTTCCAGTTCCTGTTTCTCCCATTTTGTGTCTTCTAGGTCACTTTATTATTACCTATTACTCCAAGGTCCTGGTCTCTCTGCACTGTCTGGTGATACTTTCATTAGTTCTAATTAGTAATTTAATTAGAAAGTCAGGTACCTATTTCTTACTATCTAAGGTTCTCCTCTTCCTAAGGTTTCACACTTTTATTGTAGGCTCTTGAAGTTTCCCCTTTCCTACCAGTGAAATGAATCTGTGATAGTGAAGTTTTAGATGCTGTAATGGGTGATGCCAATAACCTCTGGAAAGCTCTGCTGGAAACTATCATATTATTCCATCCATAGAATTGATGCTTGCTTCTTAAACAGATTTGTGTAATTTGTGAGCACTGATGATTTGTAGATCAGAGGAGAGATTGCAGAAGGAACTGAGATAGCTTTCCACTGAGGGACAAATATGTACCACCTTTCCCCAAAATATTTATTAAAAGCAGATACAAGAGACACAAACCAGAGATAAGCCAATATACTGTGAGGCTTATTGAAGGGCAGAGGCTATGTTTTATACTTGCTTTCTATTTGTCTTTGCAGCTGACCCAATGGCAAGCACATCTAATTTACTCAGGTTTGTTTATTCATTGTGTGTCTTTATGTGTGTGGGCACGCACAAAGAAGAAAGAAAGGAAGAAAAACAGAAAAGCTGGGATTTGAACAAAAGGCTATGCTTTTTATCTTGAAATTTCCCTGTAAATTGACTCTTGTGGGTTGATTCTTTCTGCTTTTTCCCTCCTCTTTGCCACATCCTTTTATACTTATGAAAGAAACCATAATGAAAACTGGTCACTGAAAGAAGATGATATATTAAAAAAAATGTGTTCTTTTCACCTAGAGTTTTTGGATAGATAACCTAAAGATTAGAAAACCTAAAGAGTTTCTGTGTTGAGCATCAGCTTGAGTCATGAGATCTTGAGCTTTTGAGTATCACTTTTTCAGTGAAAGAAGTCTAAAACTTATAAAGAAGTGGGGGGATGATTTTCTGATATACAAACTTACCAATTTCATTAAGGATAAATGTAGTTGATTACTTATTGTTGGCTGAATGGTAAATACATGACAGATTGTTATCAAAGAATGTGATAGTCATTCTTTCTGTTAACTGATATTTATGATTTTACTCCTTGCAGTTATGACTTAGGATTATCTTTCTCCACCTCCTTGAAGATGTGGCCATATGACTCACTTTAGCCAATGAAATGGAGCTGAAATAATGCATCACTGTGATATAGGCATCTTTAGATTCATCATGTCTTTTCCCATTATCACAGTGTTAGATTACAAAAACAATGAGATGCCAGTTGGTGGAGAATCTATCAGCTCATGTTTCTGAATGAGGATGAGGAGGAACAAACTGTAATGAAAATGTATGCTGAATAAGAAAGGAGCTTTTGCCAGCTGCAGTCACTGAGATTTGAAAGACATTTGTTATTTAGCATAAATGAGTCTATTACAATGTAAAATATATATTAAATAGAAGCAGGAGTTGACACTACCTTTAATGGGAGCACAAAGTATCTTTATTTGAGTCCAAGAGGAAGAGAAGTTTTTGATATAATGGGATTTAGCAATTTAATTCCAATTTTCTTCAAGTGTCACTTGCATTATCTCCCTGTATGGCAATTAAAAAAGTAATGTCAATTTGCATTGCACCTTATATATTTACCATATTGACCTTATTTTAATTTACAAGAAGCATATATATTTTACTTGGTAGGTATTTCTTAAATAAACATTTTATTTGACAAGAGTTTTAAATTTATAGAAAACCTGCAGAAACTCTTTACATTAGTATTATTAATTTGTTATAATCAGTGAAACAATACTGATACATTATAATTCTTTTTTATTCAGATTTCCTTAGTTTTTACCTAAGGTCATTTTTCTTTTCTAGCATCCCATCCAGGATATCCCATTACACTTAGCTGTGATATCTCCTTAGGCTCTTCTTGAAGTCAGTTTCTCAGACTTTCCTTGTTTTAATGATCTTGACAGCTTTGGGGAATACTGGTTAGAATTTTTTTTTTTTTTTTTTTTTTTGCGGTACGCGGGCCTCTCACTGTTGTGTCCTCTCCTGTTGCGGAGCACAGGCTCCGGATGCGCAGGCCCAGTGGCCATGGCTCACGGGCGCAGCCGCTCCGCGGCATGTGGGATCTTCCCGGACCGGGGCACGAACCCGTGTCGCCTGTATCGGCAGGCGGACTCTCAACCACTGCGCCACCAGGGAAGCCCCTGGTTAGATATTTTATAGAATGTGTCTCAACTAGGATTTTCCTGATGGCCTGAGGTTTTTTTCTCATGACTAGACTGGGGTTATAAGTTTTGGAGTGGAAGACCACAAAAGTAAAGTGATATTGTTATCACATCATAACGTACATTCTACAACATGACATCACTACCGATATTGACTTTGGTCACCTAGCTAAGATGACGTTTGCCAGGTTTCTCTACTATAAAGTTATTTTTTTTCTTCACTTTTCACATTGTACTTTTAGGAAGAATGTCACTATGTACAGCCCACAGTCAATACTTCACCTGCTTAATGGTAGGGTATCTACATAGACTACTTGGAGTTTTTTGCATGGGAAATTTGTTTATTCTCTCCAAATTATTTGCTTATTAAATAATTTATTTATACCATTAAAATACATGAGGGTAATACTAGAGTAATAATTCAACATTACTATGTTTTACTGTGAAATCGTTCCAACTTTGGCCACTGGAAACTCTTTCAGTTCACTCTTATTTCCATTTACATACACCCATCATTGTGGGGTTTTTTTTGTTTGTTTGTTTTGTTTTTTAGTACTTTCTGGCATCTGCTAGATGATCCAGGCTCATATTATACATTTCTTGCCCTAGTCCTATAATCAGTTATTTCTCCAAGGAGCCCTGGTTCCTTTTATTGGAGAATGGTATTAGAAATTAAGATCTGAGTAGTAGATGTGCTTAGTGCTACTGGGTGTCATTGATTCTTAGTCATCTCTGTAGACAGAGCAAAGAAATTTATGTTTGTGTAGGAACTTCTATAAACCCATATATCTATACATATAACCAGCTTTATCTTTATTAAGCTAAAATAAATTTGAACTGATTTCTCCAACTCTAATCTATTATAAATGCATCATTCTAGACTTTTTAACCTTTTTTGTAAATTGGAGTATGATTGCTTTACAATGTTATGTTAGTTTCTGCTGTACAATGAAGTGAATCAGCTATATGTATACTTATTTCCCCTCCCTCTTGGCTGTCCTTCCCATTCCCCCCATCCAACCCATCTAAGTCATCACAGAGCACTGAGCTGTGCTTTATAGCCTGTTCCCACTAGCTATCTATTTTACACATGGCAGTGTATATATGTCAATCCTAATCTCCCAATTCATCCCACCTTCCCCTTCCCCCATGTGTCCACATGTCCATTCTCTACATTTATGTCTCTATTCCTGCCCTGCAAATAGGTTCATCTGTACCATTTTTCTAGATTCCACTTATATGCATTAATATACAATATTTGTTTTCCTCTTTCTGGCTTACCTCCCTCAGTATGATAGACTCTAGGTCCATCCATATCTCTGCAAATGACCCAATTTTGTTCCTTTTATGGCTGAGTAATATTCCATTGTATATATGTACCACATCTTCTTTATACATTCATCTGTCATTGGACATGTAGGTTGTTTCTATGTCTTGGCTATTGTAAATAGGGCTGCAATACACAAATGGGACCTAATTAAACTTAAAAGATTTTGCACAACAAAGAAAACCATAAACAAGATGAAAAGACAGCCCTCAGAATGGGAGAAAATATTTGCAAATGAAGCAATGGACAAAGGATTAATCTCCAAAATATACAAATAGCTTATGGAGCTCAACATCAAAAAAAAATTTAAAAATGGGTGGAAGACCTAAATAGACATTTCACCAAAGAGAACATACAGATGGCCAAGAGGCACATGAAAAGATGCTCAACATCACTAATTATTAGAGAGATGCAAATCAAAACTACAATGAGGTATCACCTCACAATGGTCAGAATGGCAATCATCAAAATATCTACAAACAGTAAATTCTGGAGAGGGTGTGGAGAAAAGGAAACCTTTTGCACTGTTGGTTAGAATGTAAATTGATACAGCCACTGTGGAGAACAGTATGGAGGTTCATTAGAAAACTAAAATAGAACTACCATATGACCCAGCAATCCCACTACTGGGCATATACCCTGAGAAAACCATAATTCAAAAGAACACATGTACCCCAATGTTCATTTCTTACTTTCTTTAATCTGTACTATCTCACACGAATAGTGAGAAACCTGAATCCCAACCTAATGGGTATTTTTTGTGTCTTATTATAGATATGAACACTGAAGATCAGAGAAGTGTTATGAATTATTGAAGAGCTAAAACTAATAAGTACCAACGTCCAACCCCAAATGCAGTCAACATTTTGAGTCCAAATTCAGTGCTCTGAAACTCTACCCTATATCATGTTCTGTAGGATTTGTGGATTGGGAGGTGCCTTGTTAACACCTCCGAATATTGTAAGTGAAAATCTTTTTCACTCTAAAAATATTTTATGGATTTATAAAAGACCATTTAAATATATGTAATGAGAGTATTTGATCACACAAAAATTATATACTGTGGGCTGTTACATTCTAGTCACTTTTTTAGACATTTGTGGTGCACTTGAAGAAAACACAAAAAAATTCACGCCCTCGTGGTCAGTTACACAGCATGCTCTAAGTTGGGATGTGCTGAAGAGCAAACGAGCCAAGATGGATTTACTATGAATTATATTATGTTGCTTTATGTTTAGAATTTTTGAGCTAGCTAAAAAAATGCTACCTGGTTAGTATAAATTTTTCTCTATTAGTTGCCAGTTTTGTAACAATATTCATAAAGTCAGATCAGGCCCTTGCTTAATTTTTTATGCATTGGGCATTTTTTTGATACCATGCCTTCAAAGGCTGACATATGCTGACATACACCTATCTGTATGAAAAACAGACAGTTTTATTTTCCCTAGAAAACTGTCAGAGTTCTGCTGTTTCTGTCTATCTGGATAGAGTGAAGTTTTCCTGTGATTATAATCTCCTTCTCATTCTAGTGGCATCCCTGTATAAATTTCAGGTTATTTTAAGTCGTCATATACACAGCCATCTGTCTGGCATGGCTTGAAAGCAATTCTGGCAATAGGCAAGGAGACTAACCTTTGGAAATCTCTTCAAGCTCTGGATTTATATTCAGAAAGAATGCTGTTCTAGTAGAATGTTCTTAAGGGGTAGTAAATCTCCTTTCTTAAAGTTTATCCAGACCAGTCGAGGAATTTAAGCATCAGCTCTGATTGAATGATACAGGAAGATGAAGGGACTATTCCATTAACCTCTACTTGTTCTCTTTTCAGTTAGTCTGTGAGCATGCTCAAGTGCAAATATCTTAGTTCTAACTTGCTTTCACATTCCCATAGCCAGGTTATTTCAGCAGTCTCCCTGCCAGTCTCCTGGTTTCTCATCACTACGTCAGGTTACATCCACATATCAGATTAGTCTTCCTAAAACATGACTTTCATCCTATCACATTTCCATGTTGAAAACCTCTATGGCTCTTCATTTCCAAAATCTTGACCTCATTTCACTTCAGAGTAGGATTTTTCTTCCCTTCCCATAAATTGTCATCAGATTCTTTGAAGCCATTTAAATGATCTCTTCACTGTCCCCAAACTTTCCATGTATGAATCTTTCTATGCTCTTCCCAAAAATGTTGTAAATTTGTTACAAGCCCTATGCCTTCTGACTCTTGATCTTTATATTGCCTTGTGAAGTGTTGAGAGCATGACAAATACTCAACATAGACCGTCCTCAATTAAAAAGCACTTGATATACAAATGATCTTTACATATTAGCAAATGCCATTCATTTCACCTTCACTGTCAATAACTTTAGCATTAATGATTCAAGAATATCTATCTATCTCTATATATATTTGTAAAGTTGTCTTTAAAAAGAAACACATAAAACAAGGTATCAATGGGTTGATGAAAATGTCAATGGAGGCTTGTAGGAACCAAACCCAGAATTTCTCCTAAGAGTGAAGATTCAGTATTTGCTAATTCAGTATTCACAGTGACTATCTAGAACATAATTAAGGAGAGTTAACTGCATAAATGTGTGTTTATACCTATATATGTGTGTGTATCTGTACATCTATACTTGTGTGTATGTAGTTAGTAAATACCGTTAAACAGAATTAAAAGTTTTTTTCTATTCATAGTTGGTTAAGAGATATTTTGTCTTTGTTTATTTTTGTTTTAATAATAAATGGCTGTTAATTTTCTCAAACTTTCTGCGTATATGGAGATAAAGATTTAATTTCTCCCTTTGCTATTAATGTGGTAAATCACTCTGGTTGAATTTCTAATGCTAAACCAATTTTGTTTTGCTGATATAGACTCAGTGTAGTTATGATAATATAGTCTATTTATATTGCGCTAGTGCTGACTGCAGATTATATGCATATACATATGTATATACATATATATGTATGAATGTGTGTGTGTATATATATATATATATATATATATATATATTTCCAGCGTGGGTTTGATTGAGTAGGTAGTTACAGTAGTGTTTAAGCTGGCTCACATGCATGAGGTCATCTGGGGCCCAGGATGGGATGGCTCTTTACAAAGCTGAAGTACAAACCAAGGAAGGCAGGCAGGTTGGGACCCTGTTTCCCTACTCCAGCCTCAGGCCAAGTTCTCACCAATGCTGATCTCTCTGGCATGATTAAGAACATTATCAGAGAAACATTTCACAGGCGCACATCTAGACACATACACTCTCTGTGTCATCATATGCATGCATTCCCCCACCCCCATTCCCCTCTTGACCCATTACAAAAAACCTTTTTACCTAGATTTCTTTTTTGCAGGAAAGCTAACTTAGAAACATGGGGAGATGGGAGGGAATATATGTATCTTCAGGGGTGATGCTGGCATGCATTCTTCGTTTCTTATAGTAACCTTGAAAAATTTCAGGACCAAGGCTATGGTAATTATCCACTGGGCGTATTAATCAGGATTGACTAGGCTATTCAATAACAAACAAATTCGTAATCTCAGTAGCTTAATACACACATCCACACACACAAGTTCTTTCTTGCAAAATCTGCTGATCTGGGACCCCTTGCCTATATAAAAAAAGTCAGTCAAATTGTAGAGCTATGTATGTCTTTATTACTTACTTCCTTTTATCTATTTGAGATTATTATACTTTTATTTTTCTAACATCTTACACTGGAGGCTTGCTTCATTAATTTTTAACCTTTATTCAGTCCTACTACATGCCTTTACCTTATGTTTTCCTTTAAGAACTGGCTTAACCGTATCCCATAGTTTTGATATACAGTATTTCCATTATTATTTATGTAAAATATTTTCTAGATTCCATTATGCTTTTACTTAGAAATGTACTTACTAATATCTGAGTATACCAGGATCTCTTATTTGTATTTGTGTTATTGATTTACAGCATAAGTACACTATTTTCAGAGAATATACTCTTAAGGGTTCCATCTAAGGAATTTTTCTGAGGGTTTCACTTTTTCTTAATCAATGCATTATCTTTAGTCTAAGAGCTGGGAGAGGCTGTGAACTCATACTAGATATCCTGGAACCATTGCAGACTCAAACTCTGAATCTGATTGTTAGGTCTATCAGCCCTTAGCTACAGAAGATGATTTACTTTGTCAGTCATAAAAAATTGACCACTTCCTTATATAAATCCTGAGGTCTCATGGCATTTGCAGCTGGTTTGTCTACATTGAAAAACTTAAGGATGACTTCAAGGGGCTAGCATGCAAGGAGCTATCAGTTATCAGAAGCCTCATTCCTAGAAGCTCTCATTGACTCTAGATCCATAAATGGAGTTAGATTCCATCAGACTCTAGGGAAGGAAGACTAAAAAGTCAAAATAGGGTGGGTATGTTTTTTATTTCTGTGAAGATATGTAAATTACATTAAGAAGAAACATGTTGTGCTATAATGTAATGTTAATTAAAATAAGAGGAAATATGCTGTTAATCATATTAAGAGGAAACATATTGTTCTCTCTCCTGCTTTTTATCCACAGAAGCATGCAGAAATGCAATTGTTTCTCTCATCTCTGTATTCCACTCCTCCCCCACTTCATTTTTCTACTATTATTTATTGCAAAACCCTGAAAAGAGTCATGTATACTCAGTCTCTAATTCTCCTCCTCCCTATTCTCCTTTTTTCTTAATTGAACTATAGTTGATTGACAATGTTGTCTTAGTTTCAGGTGAACAGCAAAGTGATTCAGTTATACATATACATATATATTCTTTTTCATATTTTTTCCCATTATGATTTATTATGATATTGAATATAGTTCCCTATGCTATACAGTAGGTCCTTGTTTATCTATTTTATATATAGTAGTGTGTATCTTTTAATCCCAAACTCTTAATTTATCCCTACCCCTCCTTTTCCCTTTGGTAACCAAAAGTTTTTCTTCAGTGTCTGTGAGTCTATTTCTATTTCATAAATAAGTTCATTTGTATGATTTTTTTACATTCCACATATAAGTGATTTCATATGATACTTGTCTTTCTCTGTCTGACTTACTTCACTTAGTATGATAATCTCTAGGTCCATCAATGTTGCTATATATATATATATATATATATATATATATATATATATATATACACACCACGTCTTCTTTATCCGTTCATCCATTGATGGACACTTAGGTTTCTTCCATGTCTTGGCTACTGTAAATAGTGCTGCAATGAACATTGGGTGTGTGTATCTTTTCGAAGTATGGTTTTCTCTGAATATGTGCCCAGGAGTGGGATTGCTGGATCATTTGGTAGCTCTATTTTTAAGTGTATATAGCCAGGCTTACACCCAGTTCCTGCCCACTATGTGAAATTGCCTTCACCAAGGAGTCCAATGACTGCTATGTGATTACTTAGTGTTAAAATCTAAATCTCAGTCTTTATCAGTTTTGAACTTTCAGCATTATTGGGAAAAATTTCTCTCTCCCATCTCCTTAAACACTTTTTTACTTGGTGTACTGGATTGAATAGTGCCCTCCAAAAATTCATGTCCACTTGAAAACTCAAAGGTGTGACCTTGTTTGGAAATTGGATCTCAGCAGATGTAATTAGTTAAAATGAGGTCATGCCAGATTAGAGTGGGCCTTTATATACTAACTGGTGTCCTTACAAGAAGAGGAAACAGACCCAGAGACACACACAGAGTGAAGATGGCCAGGTTAATATGTAGACAGAAGGCAGAAACTGGAGTAATGTAAGTTAAGGAAGCCAAGGATTGCTGGCAACCACCAGAAGCTGAAAGAAACATGCTAGGATTCTGCCCCAGACCCTCCAGAGCAAACATGGCCCTGTCAATACCTTGATTTCACACTTCTGACCTCCAGAACTGTGAGAGAATAAACTTTTGTTGTTTTAATCCTATTGGTTTGTGATACTTTGTTAGGGAAATCCCAGGAAACTAATATATTTGGCTTTTAGAACCTCATACATTCCTAGGTGCGTCAACATCCCACTGGCCTTTTCTTAGTCTCCTTGGCTGGTCCTTTCTCTGAGCTGTGATCTCTTAACATTGCTGTGCTCCAGGCCTGCTTCACGATCTCTTTTCTTAATCTACTTGCACTCACTTCCTTAGTGATTTCCCCCAGTCCCATGACTTTAAAAACCCTGTATTCACCGAAAACTCCTAACTGTACATTTCCTTCACGGATCACACTCTGATCTCAAGCCTCATATGTGATCAGCTGCCTATTTGACATTTCCACTTTTATTTCCAGATAATGAAATATATTCTAGCTAATTTTGCTTCCGTTCCAAATCAAACACTTCCACAAGTGCATCTGACTGGTAAAATACAAATTTATTGAATCATTTGTTCATTAATTCATCTGTCAAATATTTATTGGGTTCCAGTCATATGTTAGGTGTTCTTTTGTTTTCAGCAACTTCTGGGCCTCATTTTCTGGTATTCCCATCCATTGATTCTATGTACTTTCTTATATCTTCCTATCAAATTATTATTATTAAAGTTATTATTATTATTAGGTTAAATTAGCCATACCCTTGCACTTTTGGTGATGGGAATCCAGATACAAAATTCCTTGAAAGCTATTCAAATCTTACATAGAGTTCCTCCAAATGACCTTTCAGACACAATAAGATAGAGCTTAGTTTTATCCATAAATATGTAAAAAAGTAATTTTTCTAAAACTGTTATGAACAGGAATGATTTTGTTGATTTTTCTCTCTCAGTTTCTATAAGCCACTACTAAGAATAGAAAAGAATTTTATTTACGTAAGAGTGGACAATTATTTAAGGCCCAGGGCATGAAATATTAATAGTTCATAAATTTATTCTACTTCTGAGCGAGCATCTTTATTGATCATAAGCATTACAATAAGAGTTAGGGTATAAAAAATGCATGTAGTCAGAGAAATGGTATGCTTAGGACACTTAAATTATTGTAGACATTTTCAGCAATCATATGGCTTTGTATTAAACGGGAATGCAATGATAAAATATTGTGATGAAGAGTTTAATCCAGCAATGCTATAAGAAGTGTACACAAATAAAAAAGAAAACAAAATTGGTTGCAAAATATTTTAAGAATAACTGTGTAGATTAGAAATAGCATTTAACTATATAACCTTTATCATGTTTTTTTAAAAGAATATGCTGTACTGAAAAAAGGGTTCTAACTATTATTTCTACATACTGAAAGAAGCTTGGCGCCTTATTCTCTTATCCATATTTTGAGGACATACATTCTTTGTATTTTTTTTTTTTTGAAACGTATAAACACTGTTGAATTTGTGGCTGGCATGCTGACTTAGCTCTAGTTTTGTGGCAAGATCAAGTAATCTTGCTGTTTGTAGAACATGATTAAAGATTACATTTTATGATTTACATAACACTGAATAACCTCATTTTACTGACCTGTCATAATCAGCTCTACTTTTTCTTTCTGCTAGTAAAGAACTTGACAGTGTGTTTATAGTTCTGCTGTAATGTCACCAACCTAATCTAATTTAAAGAGAAAATGCAATAATTAATGTTTGTATGCACATATATAGTGATTATTGAATGGACTGTACACAACAGAGTAGAATCAGAAAGCCGTTTATTTCTTTTTGTGTTCCACTCTGTCTCTTTTAGTTGTAAGATCAATATCTCCATCAGATATTACAGTGTATACCGCAATTTAAACCAATATTTTAAACTTATTTTTTTCTTCTCTCCAGCTAATTCCCGGTCTAGGGGAAAGGAGGGTCTCTTGACTTGTTCTTTTATTATCCACATTCTACTTCCTCTTAGGTTTTCCCTTTTTGTCCCAAGTGTGGTATGGAGTTGTGAGGGGGAGGAAAAGATGGCCTGCTTCCTCAGCTGTTATTGATTTTGGCAGTTGAATGTCTTTGTCACTGTAGGCATCAAATTAGATCCTTGGTGATGTGTTTGGAAATCCTCCTGTAAGGAATAGCTCATGGCCTTGCTTCCTCACAAGCTTCATGAACAACTCTCCAGTTGTTCCTTGTTAATTCCTCATGCTCCTTGTTAATTCCTTTTTGCCAAGCAGTGCCCTATGGTTTCTTTCTGTTGGAAAGCCCATGCCTTGACCTTTGGGGCAACTTCAAGCCTGCTACAGTCCCACTTAGCCTACAGGAAAATATCCACAGAGGTGCAGCTTATCCATCTCCTGCTAGTGAGGTCTCTTCCACTCAAAAGCTGTTAGGGACACATGTCATATTCTTCCAAAAACTCACTCATGCTCAGTCAGTTTAGGTGCATAGTGCTGGCATACTAATATCTGCAGCTCAGCAAGTAGCCAGCAGAGACTGAAATGTCCATTTTCTCTCTGTAAATTTCAATAGCAATGATCTAATTTCTGGAAGCCTCTCTACTTAGCTAAGACTAGAAAGCAATATTACTTTTTTTCTCCTACAGGAATCGCTCTCTATTTTCTAGGAACAGTTTTAAGTGTATTGCATGTATGTTGGGATCTCAAAGAGACCCAGTAAAAATTGTCTTTATTCCCTGAATGAGCTATGAACCGATTGAAAAATATGGCACAAATGAAAGCCTAAATTAAACCTTTATTAATGACAGACCAAGACTGGATGATATGGCTTAATGTGAGGGAAGAAAGGGTCCTCCTAATACTTAACACTGAACCCTAGAACCAGATATATATACTAGCCTGGTCAAGGAGCTCAGTACTGGACCTCTCCACATGTGATGCTCTTCCCTGGAGGAGGAGAAGAGGATGTGTGCTTTCAGAGAGCATATACCTCTCCAGGAGGAACAAGGTAGGAACTGAGCTCAGTATCTTGAGTTCAGTAAAATGGTAGAGAGAGGCCAGGAGTGAGGCAGCAACTGAGTGTCCTCTTGGAAGGAATCATCAGAGGAGGGAAGAAGCATTCTCCTTAATGATGAATTAATTCCTTTGTGTCAAATGATGACAAGAAAAGCTAAAAAATTAATATTAATGCATAGTATAGTAAATGGTGTTATAGGAGTACACACAAGATACCATGTTAGTGCAGAGCATCTATTCTAAACTGGGAGTGAAGATAATAAGGATATAATAACATAATATTTAACTATACTATAATTATCTAAAAATTAAATAATTATTCTATGCCAGGCCTATTTTGTAGATGAATAAACTAAAGCTCAAGATAGGATAACTTTCCCAAGTCTCAAACATGTATGTGGTAGAATCAATACTCAAATTCAGATTGGTCTGATTCCAAAACCAATGCATTCAGGCTTTCTGAAATGATGCTTCTACTGAATTCTAAAGGACAAGTTGGAGTAGTTAACTAGATTGGGAAGGTGGGAAAGGAAACTACAATAAGATCAGTGTCTCTTTTAGCTTTTGTTGTGTAATAAACTACTCTAAAACTTACTGGTTTAAAACAGGAGTCATGAAACTAAGGCAATAATATTTACTTTTACTGGAACTATAAGTTTAAGTGAAGTTTTATTGGTACACAGTTATATCCATTCAATTGCCTGTTGTCTATGACTACTCTCTTGTTATAACTATAGAGTTGAATAGTTGAGAAAGAGATAAAGTAATTCCCAAAATCAAAAACATTTTCTATACAACCCTTTACAGAAAAGTTTCTCAATCCCTGTTTAAAACAACACATCTTTATTAATTCTCATAGTTCCTTGGGTTGACTGAGTGATTCTTCTGGTCTGACTTCTTCTGTTCTGACTCAGCTCATCTACGGCTGCATGGACAGCAGTAATCTTGTGCGTAGAGCTCAGCAGTGGACAGAATGGTTGTTCATGGAAAGACTTCAGCTTGGGTAGGCTAGTCTCTGCTCTGTGTTGTCGTGTAGTCTCATCCTCTAGTAAGTGTATCTGATTTTTGTTTTTGTTTTTTTCTGCACAGCAATCTGAGGGCTCCAAAGACTTGCAAGAGAGAGTAAGCTCCAAAGTACAAGAACATTTCAAGCCTTAACTCACATCCCATTTGCTAATGTCTGTTCACTTAAACAAGGCACAGTGTTGTATATATTTGCCTCATTTGCCTTGTTCTCTATTAAACTTAAAAGGTTCAGACTTAAGTAGACTTAACCACTTGATGGAAGTTGGTTCAAACTCACATTGCATAGGGACATGCAAAAATGGATGGTGTGAATTTATGTCCCTTTTTGCAGCTGACCACAGTGGGATTTTGGGAAACAGTATGAGGTATTCATAAATGGAGTTTGCTGTGACTGGGTTATGTGTTTGATGGCACAAAAATGTTAGATGATGTGTATAAAAATCATGAAAATGTTTCTAAAGTAAGATAGGTATGAAGAAGAACGAGAAATGAAATACTTCCTTGTAGAATAGGAAACTGACAAATTGCTTTATAGTTACCCACTGGCATTTGCAAACTAGTGTTCCAAGGAGTATTATCAACTTCATAGGGTGATTCATGAGAAAGTAGTCTTTCACTGGAGCTGAGGAACTTCACACCATTCCTGTGGTCACAATGGGCACTGAGGAAGGCTGTGGAGAAATGAGCCTTTGTGCTGAACTGGCTTTATGGGTGGGGTTATGTATGTTTTCCAGGTGGCAAGGAACAGGAATAAATTCATGTTTCATACAGGGGAAATAAGGAAGAAGAGTGAGGGCTCTGACCAGGGACCCTGAGACTGCATGGGAACAGCATGGCCTTTCAGGGCCCAACATTCCTCTTGTGGTCTGATGGCAGTTCTGGTGACTCAGTGGCAGCAACTCTACTAATTGGTGCCTTAAAATAAAGCCAGGTTATTTCCTTCTCAGGAAAATATGTTACATCCCTAACTTAGCGTGTCCTTTTCTGATTCTTTCCTATTCATTTGTTTTCCTATTCAGCTTTTGACATTTTCTTCCTCTTTTTCTCCCTCATGGCGTCTCCTTACCCATGTTTTCTGTTCCCTCGTAAATCATATCGCTTTTACTCTTAAAGACTCTCCATTTTTAAAAAATTACATTTTATGTATTCACTGGAAGTCTCACTTCAAACCCTTTAAGAAGGGTTGTGATTTAGTTAGCCAGACACAGTTCAGTTTAAGATACCTCTCTTCATCAGAGTTCTCACACTAGATCACTTCATAGCTGCTAATCTGCCTCTAGATTGCTGCCTTTGGGTCAGGTGATGTAATCCATAGTAAAAAACAAAACAAAACAACAAAAAACAGTGATCTCTTTGGAAAGAGTGCCCCAGAAAGATGTTGTCATAAATCAGTTTCCAACAGATATGTCACTTAAACATAGGTATAGGTGTGCTAGGATTGAAACCCTCAGGCTGGTGTGCACCTAGCCAGGGTCTGGGAATAATTAGATACCTTGGTTTCTTACTTCTGGCCCATTAACAGTTTCTCAGTTTGCCATAGTGAGTTAACAAATATTCTAAATGTGCCATATCTTGAAAAAGAATAGAAAACACTGAGTATACTGACTTTGTGGTTTTCCCTGTTTACCTGTTCAGTTGGTGTGTCCAACAGCTCTATATCTTTCAAAACCAGATTCTTCAATGGATAATTATCACATTATTGTCTCCTGACTTTTTGGAACATTCTTAATATTCAGCATTTTATTTAAAGCTATTTTTTTGTGTGTGTGTGTTCCTTAATTGTATCACTTACTTATATATTTCACTGCTGTATTTTGACCAAAATATGTGGTCTTTCCTCAAGGAAAATGCAAGCATTGAGAAAACAAGAACATTTATTCTACTTCCCTTTGTATCCCTCATGGCACTTAGTGTGGTATTAGGCACAGGGCAAATACTCACTAATTACTTTTTGAATAGAATTAAAAGCTTGAAAATAGGATGGGGAACTATAAGTTTTGCAGACAATATGAGAGTTTCAGTAAAGAAAACAGTATAGACTTGTTTTAATAATTTGACTAACTGTACTTTGTCAACAATTGTGTAAACTATGTTAAAAATGCATGAATGTCAAAACAAAACAAAATAAAAGATGATGCTCAAAGAATAAACTCTTCAGGCAAGAAATTCTTTCACAAGGCTAGGTCTCATCTTGATTTCCAGTTCATTATGGAATGGCTCCTCCCATGGTGACATGGGAGGTGTTGCATCTAATCACCATCAAGTTAGCATCAGCTCATTTACTGCCAATAATCTTGTTTTTCTCTACCACTATCAGTCAAATTTCTCTGGGGTCTGCTCATGCTTTAACAATTCATATTTCACAGTTGTGATTTTATGGGCATGAAATAAAATTCCCAGGTTCCTGGACCATGGATCTTGAAGTTTCAAGCAGAATATGCAAAATCACTCAGATCTGTGGTTAGGGCTACATTATTTTGCTTAAAAAAAACACATGCATGCAGCTGTTTTTTTTTTTTAAATTGGAGTATAGTTGACTCACAATATTATATTAATTTCAGATGCACAACATAGTAATTTGATATTTTTATAGGTTATTCTCTGTACAAAGTTATTATAAAATATTGACTATATTCCCTGGGCTGTACAATACATCCTTGTAGCTTATTTACTTTTTACCTAGTAGTCTGTACCTCTTAATCCCCTTCACCTATTTTGCCCCTCCCTCTAGACCTGTCCCCTCTGTTAATCACTAGGTTGTTTTATGTATCTGTGACTCTGTTTTTGTTTTGTTATATTTTTTCTTTTGTTTTATTTTTTAGATTCTACCTATAAGTAAAAACATACAATATTTATCTTTCTCTGACTTATTTTACTAAGCATAATACCCTCCAGGTCATCCATGTTGTGTCAAATGGAAAATTTTCATTCTTTTATATGGCTGAGCAATATTGCACACAACTTTTAAAGAATGAAGAAGACAAAGAAAGTATTTACCCCCAAGAGTCCTACTTTAAGTTAGGCAGATACTACAATTATATAGACATTCTTCTAAACTGAACAAATACTGGGTAGAAAAAAAGTTGGTGAAGAAGCAAAGAAAAAATCATTATGGGAAATGTTAGAATGCTTAATTCCTTTACTTCTCTATTCTTGCTTTTGTCTTGGCCTAGAAGCCCAATGAAAATCCCAAGGCAGAAATATTCTCTTCTCCAAGTTCCCAAATGACACGGCTGGTGTTATGATGGTTAACATTCCCCGATAAACATTCTTAACTTGGGCCCATAGGTGGTTTCCAAACAGCAGAGAAAACCCTGAAACTGTATTCATACTTTTGTTTGTGGAAGCAGTTATACAGTTACACTGAGAAAGAGTCCATAGATTACACTACAGTCTCTGAGCTAAGCATAGTAAGAACAACAATCAATAAAAGTGCTATCCAATTCAAAATATAATGTGAGTCACAAATGCAAGCCACACATATAATTTTATGTTTTCTAGTAGGCACACTATAGAAGTGAAAAAAAGCTGGTAAAATTAACACCAATAATGATTTTATTTAGTCCAAAATATAATTTTAATATATAATCAATATAAATTATTTTCAAGTTTTTTTATTTAAAAGTCTTCAAAATCTCATGTATATTTTACACTTATAGCACATTCATTTGTTACTAGTCAAATGAATATGCTGTAAGTGTAAAATATAACCAGTCCTTATTAGCTGTTATCTGGCTAGTAACTAGATACTACCTGGCTGGTGGCCACCATACTGGATAGTGCATCTCTATGGTCTCCCTTTTGTGCTATCTTTCCATATGACATGGTTTCATGGTTGTCAACCCACCCACAGGCTTTCATTTACTCCTGATATTATTCCCCACCCCCATCTCTCTCTGTCTCTCTCCAAACTTGGAGAAGTAACAATTGCTTCAAAGTGGCTGCATCCAAAAAGCACCCCTAAGACAGAGACCTGATGTTGTACATAGCAGCCTGGATGTTCAATAATAAGCTACTGTAACAAAAATGTTACAAGCTATTATTCTAAGCTACAATTGAGACTGAGTTTACTTCAGACTTTACCACTATTACTCCAGATTTTCTCCTTCGTTTTAAAAATGCATTGGAATTTCTACTTCTGATCAAGATAGAGTAATAGGGGATAGATTAATGCTACCACTTGAAACAACCAAAAACTAAATGCTTTGCAAGACACTGCATATTCATAAATAAAGGAAAGTAATCACTTAAAGATGAGAAACAAATGAGTTCTGCAACTTCTCTAGCTTAATGTCATGAGTTTGCAGGCAGTGACATGGGGAAGAAGCATCCAGGTGGAGTTCACTGACTCAAATTGAGTAAGCAGAGTCAAAAGTCCAGAAAGATAAAGGTGGCTAGAGTTATCAGGACAGAGAAAAGAGAGCTATAAAGACAGAGAACTCTAAAGATCTGCAGAGGGTTATCCTTTAGTATTCAGGTGAGTAAGTTCATGCATGTGAGGAAAAATACAAGGCCTGAGAAAGAACCACGTCAGACACTGTTACTAGCGGTAACAGTACCTAGGGCTTAAACATGTCTGTAACCAGTGTCTGTTCCAAACAGACTCCAAAACTTCATGACTCATGGAGTACTGAGAACACAGTAGTTCTTGCCTCAGAATGAGGAGGATATAACCTTAGACTAAATATTGCAGTACTGCTGCCTTATAAAGATTAAAATCAAGACTTCTGAGGATCAAACTCCTTACCCAGTGACTTTAGGGAGTCCCTTCAAAATATCTTGCATATTTATAAGAATTCAAAATATCTGTCCCCACCCCTCAAAAAAAGGTAAATTCTTAATGTCTGGTATCCAATCAAAAATTACTCAGCAAAGTTTACTAAATTAATATATTAGTTCTAATAGTTTTTTTATTTTCTCCTGAATCTTTAGGGCTTTCTACATACATAATCATGTCATTTGTAAACAGGGACAATTTTACTTCTTCATTCTCCATTGCATGTCTTTTATTATTTTTTTTTCTTGCTGTATTGCTCTGGCTAGGACTTCCAGTACTATGTTGAATAGAAGTGGTGAAGTGGTCTTCTTTGCCTTGTTCCTGATCCTAGAAGAAAATCTTTCAGGTTTTCACTATTGTATATGATGTTATCTGTGGGCTTTTCATAGATAGATACTTTCCTTTTATTCCTAGTTTGTTGAGAGTCTTTACCATGAAAAAGTGTTGAATTTTGTCAAATGCTTTTTCTGCACCTATTGAGACAGTCATGTAATTATTATGTTTTATGTTAATTTTATGCTTTATACTGTTAATGTGGTGTGTTATGTTAATTGATTTTCATATGTTGAACTACCTTCGCATCCCAGGAGTAAATCCTACGTGGTCATGGTATGACCTTGGTATGATCCTTTTAATGTGCTGTTGGATTCAGATTGT
The DNA here is from genome assembly GCF_949987515.2 of Delphinus delphis. NCBI lineage: Eukaryota > Metazoa > Chordata > Mammalia > Artiodactyla > Delphinidae > Delphinus > Delphinus delphis. Next base: position 44,075,446 of record NC_082690.1, on the reverse strand, counting down.
TAGGATTTCATTGAGGATTTTTGCACCAATAGTCATCAGAGAAACTGGCCTGTAGTTTTCTTTTCTTGTGGTGTCTGTCCAGCTTTGGTATCTGGAGAAATAGAGAAATGTGTATACAGGAAAATTGGAGGAAAATGAATATGATAAAAACATAATATTCTATGAGGATCTTCTCAAATGGGAGTCTTTGAGTGTGATTTTCAAGATGTAAATTAGTCTTTAAGTGCAACTAAATTATGCCAAATCCTCATGCATTATTTTATAATACAAAATTTCATTTGGAGGAAATTATATATTGTAAAAAATTTCATTTCATCCTAATTTGAAATTGATATTTTACTTGTATTATAACTCATAAAGATTAATTCAAACATACATGGAATGCATACTTATATTTTTATAAAGCTCATATTTGTTTTATTAACCTTTTTACAAGAAATTCATAGTACTAATCATCATACCTATTTTTTAAAGAATTTACTCATTTTTTGCTATGACATTTACTGATTGTAAAGACTATAAATCTCCTAATTCAAATCTTAACACAAAGCACTGCAACTTGTGACAAGTCACTTCACCAAAACAAGCCTCAGTTTCCTAAGTACATATGAGAGACAAGACTATCATCTCTAAGACTCCTTCTAGTACTTAAACTCATTTGATAATACTTTGAGACATGGCTTCACTTTAAAGTGATCTAGAAACTTCCTGATTTGTAATCTACAATAAAATTAAAACCTACCACAAACTACATCAAAATCTTTCACCAGGTTTCATACCTTCCAGGACCATCAGAGGTGGGGCAATTCTGAACGTGTCTCATGTAATTTATTTGTTTGTTATTTTTGGATATATTCATCAATGAATGCTATTTTGTAGGCCATGGATAAAGTGGTAAGCTTTCCACATTGCTCAAAGTACATTCCAATAATTTTGTTACAGTCCTCAAAATAAAGCACAATATTTCATTAAAATATACTTAGCAAGGAAACAGGCAAAAAAGGAAACAAAACCCACAATGAGGAGAACAATTAATCAGTAAAAAACATTCCAGAACTAACTCAGATGTTAGAATTAGAAAATGAGTATATTATCATAATTGTATTAGATACTGCAAAAAGGTTAACCAAAGACATAGGTATGAAAAAACAAAACACATTTCAGTGGTAAAGACTAAAATTTGTGAACTGGAAAATACACTAATAGAAATAATGGTAGGAACTTACATCACAGTAATAAAACATTAGGAAGTTTAGAGACATAGCAATAGAAATCACCCAAAATGAAATATGAAACAATGGAATTAAAAAAATAGAATTAAAGAAAGGAGCGTCAATGAGAGGTAGGACAACTTCAAGTGGCCTAATACGTGTGAAGTTGGAGTCCCAGAAGGAAAGGCTAGAGATGAGACAGGGGACACAAAATTATTTTTAGAATTAATGGAAACTTTTTTCTAAATTCAATGAAAACTATAAACTAACAGATCCAAGGAGTTCAATGAAACCTTATCAAAACAATTATGACAAGGACTTCCTTGGTGCCACAGTGGTGAAGAATCCGCCTGCCAATGCAGGGGATGTGGGTTCAATCCCTGATCCGGGAAGATCCCACATGCCACGGAGCAACTAAGCCCATGTGCCACAACTACTGAGCCTGCACTCTAGAGCCCACAAGCCACAACTACTGACACCTGCACACCTAGAGCCCGTGTTCTGCAACAAGAGAAGCCACCACATGGTGTGAAGCCTGCACACCTGTGACGGAGTAGGCCTCACTCGCTGCAAGTAGAGAAAGCCTGCACACAGCAACAAAGACCCAACGGAGCCATAAATTAATTAATTAATTAATTAAAAAAAAAGAAATATGACAAAAATGTCACCCGAACATATCATAATTGGAATGTTCAAAACAACAGATAAAATCTTAAAAGCAGCCAGAGAAAAATGATGTTACATACTTGACCATGAAATGTAACTTAGAAAATCTGAGAGCAGGAAAGCCTATTGTAGATACCCTCTTTATGTTTTTTTACTCTTTTCATTGTTACTTCTTCCTGATGTTCCAAGATCCCTTCTTTTGTTATATCTTTTCTGTTTAGAAAACTTCCTTTAGTCATTCTTAGGGTAGATATGTTGTGACAAAATCTCTCATTATTTCCTTTCATCTGAGAATGTCTTGATTTCCACTGAAGAATATTTTTTTCTGGATATAAATATTCTTCCACTGATTTTTATCTGGGATTAACAGCACTTGAAAAATGTCATGCTGTGTTATAGGTTTAACTTGATGTTCTTTCATGCCGCCTTAACTTGGACACTTAAGCCATTGGTTTTATATATTTCTTCCTTACTAATACAGGCATTTAGAACTATAAATGTCTCTCTGACACTGCCATGTTCCAGGAACTCTATTTCTGCCCTACTCCTTTGATTTTCATTATATTATTTCATTCTGAGTAGTAGTTCTTTCAAAATAAATCCTAATTTTCAACCCTGCATGTCATGAACAGAAATCTTACCCTTGAACCCTAACTAAGTTTTTGGAATCAACATTCTTTGCAAGATGTTTGAGACATCCATATTTGGAGAAGTTTATTTCTTTTTTTAATGATTCAGGTAGGACATTTTAAAGTGAGTCCCTTGGCAGCAAACAAGATATTTCTCTTAGTTTTCTCAACTACTATGTACATGTGAAGAAAGGGTTTCCTTTGCGTTAAAAAAACAAAACAAAACAAAACACAATAACAAAATGTAACCTTATTCGGGTAATTGAAAATGTATAAAAATTTTGATGGCTTAGAAGAGTATGTGAGATAGACTTATTTGTCATACAATATCACTTGTTAACTTTTATAAAGGGGCAATGCTAACTTTTCTGCTTGATATTCTGGTCCTCAGATACTATGAACTACTTTAATCCTTATTGGAAAACATTTATTTCATACAAATATTAAAATTTTCTAACTCTCTAGAAATTCATAAGCTGTATACATTTTCCCCAAGAGAAATGTTAGCAGAAACAAAGATGAAATATGTTTTTTTTGCAAAATATTTTGAAAATGAAGCATAAAGTTCGTCAGGTCTTATTTGCAGTTATTCTCAGTTTCCAAGTATACAATTCAGAAAACACACATTTTAAAATTGCACATAACATTTGAATAGCAATTTACAGTTTATAGATCACTTTCTTTAATTTATTGGCCATTGAGCTTCTATGCCATGAATAAGAAAATAATTAGAACTCTTAAATTCCTTTAAAGAACAATTTAGTCAACAGCAACAACCCTAATTTACAGTAGATGTAATAGAGTTTTCATCTAAAGAGGTTAAATGAAATAGTGACCTTATACAAAAAACAATCAAAACATAATACTTGTAATTATTGATAACTTCCTCTTGACACCCAAAGAGAACCATGTACCAAGAGGAACCTTTACTTTCACTACAACAAATGAGATTGTTCAAGCTCAAAATAATTATTCAACAGAAAGTCACTGCATAATATTAGTAATAAAAATAATGAAATAGTAAGAAATATAACAAAATATATAAAGGCAATAAAATATCTGAAACAAGATTGGAGAGAAGATAAAACATAATTGAAATGGATAATACTTGTTTTAAAATATATATTTCATTGGAGACACAGTTGAATCCAGTATAGATCTTCAGATGAAGCTTTAGAGGACATTAAATACAACACTGCCAATGTTTGCATTCTTAGAGCAAGCAGAATTTATCCTTATCATAACTAATTTTTTTCCATGACAATTTAGGCGGCTAGAAGTAAGGAATCCAATATCTTGACTATTCTAATGGATATTCAATTGTATATTCAATATTGTAATAATGTATAATATTAACTCCTATATTGAGGTTTAGATATTTTTTCCCTTTAATAGATTTTTAGAGCTGCAAATATAAGTTCAGAATCATTTCTTTTATTTTAAATCAAAATCTAAGTTTTAATTTGGGCCCAGATAATATAGTACAATACTCTGAAAATACCATTGTCTTGAGATGTATTTCATTTCCTTTTGTTATGCAACTTTTGTTTTTGCTTCTTCAAATTCATTCAAAAGTGATATCCTTTATGATACTTTTCCTAAAAAAGAATATCCTGCATCCAAACTACATAATTAGAATCAAATCAAGAATTTTCATAAAATTATAAGGGCTTAATTTATGAAGTTTAAACTATATCTTGTCTCTTATTTAGGACTACCAGATTTGCAAGACAACCCTGAAAAGTGTCCTAAATTTTCTAGGAAAATAAAGAATAAAACTGCTTTTGTGGTAGACAGAATTTGGACCCCCAAACATGACCAATACCAATCCCTGGAACCTGGGAATAAGTTACATTATAAGTAAAGGGGAATTAAGGTCCTAATCAGCCAGCCTTCAAAGGGAGAGATTATCCTGGATTATCTGGGTGAGCCCAATGGAATCACAAGTTTCCTTATAAATGTGTGAGGGGGACAGAAAAGAGAACCAGAGTGATGGCAGCATGAGGAGAACTTGGCCAACACTGCTAGCTTGAAGATGGAGAAATGAGGCTGCAAGCCAAGGAATGTGGGCAGCCTCTAGAAGGTGGCAAAAGCAAGGAAATGGATTCTTCCCTAGAACCTCCAGAAGATTGCAGCCCTGCCTGCTGATCTTAGCCCAGTAAGATTCATTTCTGACCTCTAGATTTGTAAGAGAATAAATCTATATTGTTCCAAGTCATTAAGTTCGTGGTGGTTTGTTATGCAGTCATAGGAAAATACTACAGGGTTTAAACTATGTTTTGTCTTTTATTAGGACAATCTGAATTGCAACCTGACTGATGCTCTACATTTTTAAAGTAAATTTTTAAAAAATTATGTAATAACTAGGAATTTAGTTCTAATTTAACAATTAATAGTAATTAAGTTTCAATGCTGCCATAAGCCTATAAAATATTTTAAAACATGAAGAAGATAAATATAACCAATAAATTACCAATATCTCTGGTCAATTGACTCTCAGAATAGTGTTTTGTTCTTTGCACAACCTGGAAACATAATAATACACAGAGAGAAAGAAATGGCAGTGCTGCAGTATTTCAAAAATATAACATGTTTTGCTTAGTTTTAAAGAAAATTTATATTTATTTTTAGTGGCGCTTTATCACTTTATATTTCTGATTTATTTAATGCCTGTTTTTGATAAATTGTTCTATAAGAATATGTTTTTTCCCTTAAATTATCTTTTACATAGAGGCTTCTTTGTCTTTATTTTTTGCAACTTTAAACACTCTATTCTGCTTAAATATTGGGCAGGCATTTCTTTTCATCTTATTTTTGCATGATATGAGTAGCTAGTGTATGCAGAATTTCAGTCTTCTCTGAAACAATGTAGGTGACTTCTCCATCCTTTCCTTTCCACATTAAGTGAGAACTCTTTCCTTTCCCCTTTGAGATATAATTTAAGTCCTGATTCACAACGCACTGTTTTTATGTAGCCTGAGAACACAGGTATATAAGGAGGAAGAAAATAAACACAAACTTGAGGCTGTGTTGAAGAGTCTATTTATGATCGAGTTCTCCTCTTCTGCAATTTTATTGATTGGGATGTTTCTCCTCTCTCTTCCCCTCCCCTCCCCTACCTTTCCCCTATCCCTCTCTCTCTGCTCTTCTACCTCTACCTATAATGACATGTATTCTAAGTAGAATTTTCTATTCCTTTCATCAGACATTACTCAATTTGTAGTTTACTCTGTCTTAAGTATTTCTCAGAAAACATTTCCAATCACCCAGGATGAAATGAAATGGGAACCTTAACTGCTACCCTTGGCCCTGTGTCAAAAATCTGTGGGAATTCTTATTACCCCTCCTACATTGGCCCCCTTCCTAACTTCTTTTTTTTCACAGACCTCTTGGTGTTCTCACCTGAGGAAATAGCACTGTCCTCCTAGGAAGATTTTTGGAAATTTTATGGAGGGGCATTTCTTATTTTCTCAGTGACTGGAATGCTACTCACATTTAGTAACCAAAGCCTAGGGACTCAAAACATTTTATAATGTTCTAGATAGCTTTGCATAGCAGAGAACTGTTCCAGCGAAAATGCTAATAGCAACCTAACTCAGAAACCCTGAAATTATTGTTTCTTTCTTCTTTTCTTTTCTTTTTTGTACTTAGTACTTATTTATTTTGAAGATAATTAGTGTGTGTTGGTATTATTTCAGCCTTTGCTCCTAGATTTTCCCTAGACTGGAAAAGTGCTGTCCCTGCTGAGATTTTGCATCAGTAGGAGTTTCTTTGAGGTTGAGGGTCTTTCTAAGAGACTTTTTGTGAGCTCACTATTCATGTCCTTGGCAAACTTATTTCCAACTTGGAGAGTTTTATTGAACATTTTTAGAATTGTATCTACACACGCTCTTTCTTTTGTAATACTTCTGTAAGGATGAGTAGGAAGTCTTGCTGAGCCTTTTAAATCTCTGACAAAGCTGCCATTTTATGCCCATCTCTTTGGAAAAAGTCTGCCTGAGATCTCCCCCCTACTTTCAACTATTGTTTTATGGAAAAGAATTTCTGTAATCCTGATTCCCTCTTCCTGCTTTACCTAGAATGGTGTTTCCCCATTGGACCGCGTGCAATGCTGGAAATGACCTGTATTCTGCACTTCCCAATATATCGGACAATAAACACATGCAGCTTTGAGTACTTGAAAGTGGCTAGTGTGATTGAGGACAGAACTTTAAATTTTAATTGAGTTTAATTAATTCATATTTAAAATCCACATGTGACTAATGGCTATAATATTGGACAGTAGAAACTTAAGATCAGAATTCTTCCCAACACAGCTTTTCAGGAAGTTACTGTAAATCAAGTAGTGTTTACACATGAGATAAAATCTAGCTGCTATGCTTGAACTAGACTGTATCTTTCTTAAGAGTGGAAGCATTTTTTTGTACCTTTTTAATCTGTATGTACTGCTTATAGCATATGACATCTTGCAAGAACCTCAGAGATAGTTTTTAAATGAATGAATCCATATGTGTAATAGGCAATTGAAATTTTAATACAGAAACTCATTAAAAGTTTTGTCAGACAACTGTATTTTATCTCGAAGGAGCATACTTTAACCTGCAGTTCTTGTCAGTTTTAAAGATTGTTGGATTCTTAAAGAAGACATACAGGTGGCCAAGAGACACATGAAAAGATACACAACATCACTAATTACTAGAGAAATGCAAATCCAAACTATGAGATACCACCTCACACTGGTCTGAATGGTCATTATTTAAAAGTCTATAAATAATAAATGCTGGAGAGCATGTGGAGAAAAGAGAACTCTTCTACATTGTTGGTGGGAATGTAAATGGGTGCAACCACTATGGAAAACAGTATGGAAGTTTCTCAAAAAAATAAAAATATAGTTACCATATGATTGTGCAATCCCACTCCTGGGCATAAATCCAGACAAAACTATAATTCGAAAGATACATGCACCCCTGTATTCATAGCAGCATTATTCACAATAGCCAAGATATGGAAACAACCTAAATGTCCATTGACAGATGAATGGATAAAATGTGGTACATATATACAATGGAATACTAATCATCCATAAAAAGAATGAAATATTGCCATTTGTAGCAACATGGATGCAACTAGAGATGATCATACTAAGTAAAATAAGCCAGAAAGAGAAAGACAAATACCATATAATATCACTTACATGTGGCATCTAAAATATGACACAAATGAATTTATCTATGAAACAGAAATAGACTCACAGACATAGAGAACAGACTAGTGGTTGCCAAAGGGGAGGGTGGTGGGGGTGGGATGGATTGGAAGTTTTGGATTAGAAGATACAAGCTATTATATATAGAATGGATAAACAACAAGGTCCTACTGTATAGCACAGGAGACTATATTCAATATCTTGTGATAAACCATAATGATAAAAGAACGTGTGTGTCTATCTATCTATCTCTCTATCTATATATGTACAACTGAATCACTTTGCTGTATGGCAGAAATTAGCACAACATTGTAAATCAACTATACTTTAATAAAATAAATTAAAAAATAAAATGACTGTTGGATTCTTTCTCCTTTTTTTCCCTTTGTCTGAATTTCTTCCTTTACCTGATTTCATATATGGAAGGAACCCATGTGACTTATTGAAGACATAAACCAATAGTTTTCAAAGTGTAGTCCCAGACTAGCAGCACCAGATTGACTCTAGAAATTGTTATACATTCAAATTCTCAAGCAAGACCCCAATACTACTAAATTACAAACTTTAAGAATGGGACACAAAAATTTTAACAAGTCCTCCAAGTGGTTCTCTAATACACACGATTGACCCAACTGTTACCCTGTAAAGAAAATGAAAAACTGAAGCAAATGCAAGCAAGTTAGGCAAGGTGTTTCATAAGAAATAATTTCTCAATTTTTCATTAATTTAGCAGATATTTACTGAAGAGTGACTATGCCCTAGGAGGCCCTGGGCTCAGCTTTTACTTAGTTCCTCACCTGTTTTGCTACTTCAGTGCAAATGTTCTTATTCTATTAGCATGGTTCTAGAGATAATGTATTGCTTAATTAATCTTCTATTATTCTCTTTCTAAAAGGGTGAAAACATGTCATTTGTCCAAGTTTCTCTTGCTTCTTTACATAATCATAATATGATCATATTTTGCACCTCAATTTGAATTGGTAGTAGAATTCTTATTCTTTGAAAACTTTATTAATAATGTAGACATTATACATTCAAGTTGTCACAGTGCCCACCTACTGGTTTATCTTGAGATCAAAATAAATTTTGCTTGAAGCTCTCCACACAATCAAACTTCTGTTTCTATATTTTATTCTCTCTCATTCTTAATCTCCCCTTTCTCTTTGTCTCTCTCCCCACCCAAGACAAGAAGATATTACATGAGTTTTCTTATTTTTATTCTTCTTACACCATGAAGCTCATGAAGCTCATGAAGCTCAAATAAAAATTATCTATTATTTTCTTTCATACCTAGGAATCCATTCTTTATTTTCCCTCATCATTTCAGTGAGATCCACATGGTTGATTTCCTCTCTTCTTTCTAACCATTTTGGGCCTAAAGACAATATCTTGCAAATTAAGAGATTTCAAGCAATGGAAGAGAGTGGTAAGAGTAGAAAAAAAAATTCCTATATTGATATAACTATATAAAAAATCTGTATACCTCTTGGCACACAGTTAACATTCAATAAATGTGAATCTCCTTCCTTTCCTTGACCTTAAACAGAAAGCATTTTGGAGAGCATATCAGAGGAATACATTTATATCCATGGAGAGTCATATATCCTCAATTCCTGCATTAGTAAAGATTTGTTCAATAGCAATTAGTCTCAGAAATAGGTAAGGCAATAGAAATACAGTTGATGAGTTGCTGTGGTTAAGTTAGAATATTTGGTACTTTACACACTGAACTTTATGTGATTGTAGACAGTGAGACTCAGACCTTGCCATAAAAGAGATGAAGGCGAGATTAATTTGGTACTGGACAAAGAATGCCAGAGTAGGAAAGAGGACTGAGCAAAACAGAGGAGCCTCCCTGTCAGCAGCCAATGTCCATATTATCAATCTAAAATGAAACACCATATTCAAGGGAACCAAATTAAGGACAAAGGTTCACAATAGCAGGATTTCTAGGGGGCAGTCTTTCTCAACAACAAGTAATTTAGTTGTAGATAGAAGATGCATCCCAGTGAAAACCAGGGACTCTAAACGTGAGATGATTTGGGGGTGAGGGGTTGTGGCATGAACCAGTCTTTTTTCCACTGGAAACTAGTCTGGAAACCAGGAATCAGGGACATAGGTAAAATGTTATTAAGGCAGACTTGTCCTCACAACGAGGGAAACTAAAACTCGTTGGGGCTCATATCTATCACACCAGTCATTTCAGTTTCTCTTTCATTCTAGATTCTTTTAACTAGTATAAAAATGACACTAATTCTACGACCAGGTATATTTTTATTAATGCAATGGCTTGGCAAGAATGAGTCTACTGGTAGCTTGTGAAAGAAGGACCAGATTGGGAGCAACATCAAGATTTATGGCTAAGAGATTCATAATACCCTGGAGCAGTGGTTCTCAGACTTTAGTGCACATCAGATCTACAGAGTTCTTAAAAACAGAAACTTCTGGACTCCAACCCTAGAATATCTTATTCAGTAGGTTTGGGGAATGACCTGGGAATCTGCATGTTTCATAAGTTCTCAACTAGTGTTAACAGATTTAGCAAATAAAAAATGCAGTTAATCTACAAACAATAAATGCTGGAGAGGATGTGGCGAAAAGGGAAGCCTCATACACTGTTGGTGGGAATGTAGATTGATACAGCCACTATGGAAAACAGTATGGAGGTTCCTTAAAAAACTAGAAATCAAATTACCATATGACCCAACAATCCCACTACTAGACATATACCCAGAGAAAACCATAATTCAAAAAGGCACATCCACCCCAATGTTCATTGCAGCACTATTTACAATAGCCAGGACATGGTAGTGACCTAAATGTCTGTCAACAGAAGAAGGGATAAAGAAGATGTGGTACATATATACAATGGAATATTACTCAGCCATAAGAAGGAATGAAATTGTAGAGATGTGGATGGACCTGGAGAGTGTCATACAGAGTGAAATAAGTCAGAAGAGAAAAGCAAATATTGTATAATAATGCATACACGTGGAATCTAAAAAAATGGTATAGATGATCTTATTTTCAAAGCTGAAATAGAGACACAGATGTAGAGAATAAATGTATGGATACCAAGGGGGAAATGGGTGGGGTGGGAGGAATTGGGAGACTGGGATTGAGACATATACATTATTGATACTATGTATAAAATAGACAAGGATGGGAACATACTGTATAGCACAGGGAACTCTACGTAATGCACTGTGGTAACCTAAATGGGAGGGAAGTCCAAAAGGGAGGGGATATCTGTATGTTTATGGCTGAATCATTTTGTTGTGCAGTGAAGGCTAACACAACATTGTAAAGCAACCATACTCCAATAAAAATTAATTAAAAATGCAGTTAAATTAAATATTTTATATTTCATGAATTTATACTAAAAAAGTTCACTATCTGAATTCAACTTTATGTATTGGGCATTTTATCTGGCAACACTATTCCCATGTCATATTGTTGCCACCACTCTTGGGATAATCAGTGCTTGTAGATTCTACAACCCACCACAGATTTAGTTTTATAAGTTATTTTAAAATAATACACACACATATACACATAACAGGATCTTAACGTGGAAGTTTTGGTTGAGGCATCAATGGAAATTAGTATTACATTTCAGAAGAGCACTGGAACATATGCAGTAAGTACAAAGGAAACTCTTGAAGCATAGTTCTTTACTACTTACTGCTCTTTAATCCTCAATCAGATGGAGTGTAAAAAAGAAGATTCAGTATTGAAAATCTGGCGACAAATTTATAAAATTTTTCTTTGGAAACAACTTTTTATGAATCCAACTAACCACTCTAAGAGGGAAAGACAAAACGTTATATTTCCAATCCAAAGGCATAATAAGAAGACTTTCAAGAAAAAGGATTCAAAGAGAAAAATGGGGTAAAGTTTTGGGTATGCCGAAGTGCAGTTGGCTTATTAAGTGTGTAATACAAGTAATGAATTGAAACTGTGACTTGAAGTGACCATAGTGTGTTTTATTCCATAAGATGAAGCTGACAAGTCATGGGGCTGCCAAAATTTTTATCTGGAGTCAATGAAAGAAATAGTTATCCTAAATAAATAAACTTAAGTGAGAGTGGAAGATAAAAATAAAGTTGATTTTGATGTGAAATCTCAAGCATTATTATTGCTCAATGCAGTGGTCCTATATAGTAACTAGGTCAGCCTTGTTTGTTTCTTTAACTCATATACATATAGACCTACACAACCTATGTATCCAGCTGATCTAGTTTATTCTTTAATGTGGATGAGGATATTCTCAAATAATTATTTTCTCTTGGTATTAAGAAACCTTGAGCTCAATAAACCTTTTTAAGCACTGTTAAGAAGAGAAAGCTTTCTAGCCTTGTCCATGCACTTGGAGCCTTTCAGATTTAGTTTCCCCACATGCCATTTTACTTCAGCACCTTCCTGCTTTGGTTATTGTATGATATTTAGCTTTATTGTTTAGAAGAGGTTTGGAGTTACAGAAAAATTTGTAGAGATAGTACAGAGTGTTTTCACATATTCAGCACCCAGTTTTTCCTATTGTCAACATCATATATTATTATGGCACATTTGTCACAATTAATGAACCAATATTTATATATTAACTAAAGTCCATACATTATTCAAATTTTCTTATTTTAAACCTAATGTCCTTTTTCTCTTTCAGGATCCCACCAGGATCCCACATTACCTTGTCATTATGGCTCCTTAGGCTACTCTTGGGTGTGTCAGTTTCTTAGGCTTACATTGTTTTCAATGACCTTGACAACTTTGTAGATTATGATTCAGATATTTAAAAAATATCTTTTACTTGGGACTTATCTGATGTTTACATAGGGGTTATTATGATTATGTAGGTTTGTGTGTTTGGGGGAGGATGACCACAAATGTAAAGTGCCATTTTAATCATATCATGTCAACGATACTTATATTAAATGTGAGTTATCACTGTTAATATTGATCTTCATCACCTGTCTGAGGTAGTGTCTGTCAGGTTTCTCTTCTGCAGAGTTACTCTTTTTCCTCTCCTTCCCTATTGTATGTTCTTGTCTTAGCCAGTAATTTGTATGTAGGGTTTCTGTTGAATACATATTAGGGGTTGTGGTGATTAGTGCTTCTTTTACAAACCTGATTGCACATGAAAGAAATGTAGCCTGGCATAGGTATTAAATGATTCATTAACCTAACTCCATCATGGCTTCAAAGGATCCTTTTAAAACCCTGGTGTTCTAAGGTTGGGATTTTACAAGGCGAGGAGCTTTTCTCTGCAGTGTGACAGAAGCATTCTCATATTCTGTGAAAATGTGCTCTAGACTATACCCTATGATGCAATCCACAACATTCAAACTGAGGACTTTAATAGTGGCTTTACTTATATAGTAGTTTGCTAAGAGGTTTTCTGTATTTAAAAGTAAAATTGATCTTCTGATATTAATTGCTACCCTGGGGGTGTTTAATAATTAGCATTGCTTTTAGCAACTCATGTCTCTGGCCTACTGTTCATATGCTCCTAATTCTTACCTCTAAATAATTTAAGCAGCATCCTGAATGCTGAGCTTTAAAGCGTATTAGCTGCTGTTATTGATAATCAGCAAACTTTAGGATGCTTCATATTACCAAAAATGCTCCCTCACACTTCTTTATTTTTGAAATTTTTCTAATATTTTTTCCTATGCAGTCTCACTCTGAAAACAGGCAGCAACCTTGTACCTTATTAGAGTTGCCAATATGATTCAGGGACAAAACACCAGCTGGTAACGAAGGTGAAACAGCAAAGTTTAATTGTTAGAAATGGATGAGTATTTAAAGCCTGACTACAAATCCAAAAGATAGAAGCCCACAGAATTAAGGCAGATCAATTTCTGAGTGGACTGAAGTACATCGCAAGATTGTTAATTGTCTAGAAACTTATTAAAGTGATTTTTACACTAATAGCACTTGTGTCAAATAATCTTATGAATTTAAGAATTAGAATGCTTATATTCTTTATAAAGGTAATTTAACCTTGAGAAGTCATTTCTAAGGATTGCCCACAAAGCAAGTGCTTACTGAGTTTGTCTGCCAATTTTCTCACCAGGTTCAGCAATTTTGGGTTTAGGCGTTATCTTCCGAGTAGAAAAACAAGCCATTTCACAATATCAGATTTAGCCTTTTTGCCAAAGGCCAAGATGTTTTATAATAATCCATAATTTCTTTTTCTTTTTTTTAAACATCTTTATTGGATTATAATTGCTTTACAATGCTGTGTTTGTTTCTGCTTTATAACAAAGTGAATCAGTTATATATATACATATATCCCCATATCCCCTCCATCTTGCATCTCCCACTCACCCTCCCTATCTCACCCCTCTAGGTGGTCACAAAGCACCGAGGTGATCTCCCTGTGCTATGCTGCTGCTTCCCACTAGCTATATATTTTACATTTGGTAGTGTATATATGTCAATGCTACTCTTTCACTTCATCAATTTACCCTTCCCCCTCCCTGTGTCCTCAAGTCCATTCTCTATGACTGCGTCTTTATTCCTGTCCTGCCCCTAGATTCATCAGAACCTTTTTTTTTTTTTGGATTCCATATATATGTGTTAGCATGCAGTATTTGTTTTTCTCCTGACTTATTTCACTCTGTATGACAGACTCTAGGTCCATCCACCTCACTATAAATAACTCAATTTCATTTCTTTTATGGATGAGTAATATTCCATTGTATATATGTGCCACATCTTCTTTATCCATTCATCTGTCAGTGGATGCTTAGGTTGCTTCCATGTCCTGGCTATTGCAAATAGTGCTGCAATGAATATTGTGGAACATGTCTCTTTTTGAATTATGGTTTTCTCAGGGTATATACCCAGTAGTGGGATTGCTGGGTCATATGGTAGTTCTATATTTAGTTTTTTAAGGAACTTCCATACTGTTCTCCATAGTGGCTATATCAATATACATTTACACCAACAGTGCAAGAGGGGTCCCTTTTCTCCACACCCTCTCCAGCATTTATTGTTTCTAGAATTTTTGATGATGGACATTCTGACTGGTGTGAGATGACACCTCATTTTGATTTTGATTTGAATTTCTCTAATGATTAGTGATGTTGAGCATCCTTTCATGTGTTTGTTGGCAAACTGTATATCTTCTTTGGAGAGATGTCTATTTAGGTCTTCTGCCCATTTTTGGATTGGGTGTTTTTTTTGTTTTTCTTTAATATTGAGCTGCATGAGCTATTTGTATATTTTGGAGATTAATCCTTTGTCTCTTGCTTCAATTGCAAATATTTTCTCCCATTCTGAGGGTTGTCTTTTTGTCTTATTTATGGTTTCCTTTGCTCTGCAAAGGCTTTTAACTTTCATTAGGTCCCATTTGTTTATTTTTGTTTTTATTTCCATTTCTCTAGGAGGTGGGTCAAAAAGGATCTTGCTGTGATTTATATCATAGAGTGCTCTACCTATGTTTTCCTCTAAGAGTCTGATAGTGTCTGGCCTTACATTTAGGTCTTTAATCCATTTTGAGTTTATTTTTGTGTATCGTGTTAGGGAGTGTTCTAATTTAATTCTTTTACATGTAGCTGTCCAGTTTTCCCAGCACCACTTACCGAAGAGGCTGTCTTTTCTCCATTGTATATCCTTGCCTCCTTTGTCAAAGATAAGGTGAACATATGTGAGTGGGTTTATCTCTGGGCTTTCTATCCTGTACCATTGATCTATATTTCTGTTTTTGTGCCAGTCCCATACTGTCTTGATTACTGTAGCTTTGCAGTACAGTCTGACATCAGGGAGCCTGATTCCTCTAGCTCCGTTTTTCTTTCTCAAGATTGCTTTGGCTATTCACAGTCTTTTTTGTTTCCACCCAAAGGTAAAATTTTTTGTTCTATTTCTGTGAAAAATGCTATTGGTAGCTTGATAGGGATTGCATTGAATCTGTAGATAGCTTTGGGTAGTAGAGTCATTTTCACAATGTTGATTCTTCCAATCCAAGAACATCGTATATTGCTCCATCCATTTGTATCATCTTTAATTTCTTCATCAGTGTCTTATAGATTTCTGCATACAGGTCTTTTGTCTCCTTAGGAAGGTTTTTTCCTAGGTATGTTATTCTTTTTGTTGCAGTGGTAAATGGGAGTGTTTCCTTAATTTCTCTTACAGATTTTTTTGTCATTAGTGTATAGGAATGGAAGAGATTTCTGTAAATTAATTTTGTATCCTGCAACTTTACCAAATTCATTGAATAGCTCTAGTAGTTTCCTGGTCCCATCTTTAGGATTCTCTATGTATAGTATCATGTCATCTGCAAACAGTGACAGCTTTACTTCTTCTTTTCTGATTTGGATTCCTTTTATTTCCTTTTCATCTTTGACTGCTGTAGCTAAAACTTCCAAAACTATGTTGAATAATAGTGGTGAGAGGGGGTAACCTTGTCTTGTTCCTGATCTTAGAGGAAATGGTTTTAGTTTTCCACCATTGAGAATGATGTTGGCTGTGGTTTTGTCATATATGACCTTTATTATGTTGAGGTAGGGGCCCTCAATGCCAACTTTCTGGAGAATTTTTTATCATAAATTGGTGTTGAATTTTGTCAAAAGCTTTTTCTGCATCTATTGAGATGACCATATGGTTTTTATCTTTCAGTTTATTAATATGGTGTATCACATTGATTAATTTGCATATATTGAAGAATCCTTGCATTCCTGTGATAAACTCCCTTGATCATGGTGTACAATAATTTTAATGTGCTGTTGGATTCTATTTGATAGTATTTTGTAGAGGATTTTTGGATCTATTTTCATCAGTGAAATTGGTCTGTAGTTTTATTTTTTTGTGACATCTTTGTCTGATTTTGGTATCAGGGTGATGGTGGCCACATAGAATGAGTTTGGGAGTGTTCCTCACTCTGCTATATTTTGGAAGAGTTTGAGAGGGATAGGGGTCAGCTCCTCCCTAAATGTTTGATAGAATTCACCTGTAAAGCCATCTGGTCCTTGGCTTTTGTTTGTTGGAAGATTTGTAATCACAGTTTCAGTTTCAGTGCTTGTGATTGGTCTGTTCATATTTTCTATTTCTTACTGGTTCAGTCTTGGAAGGTTGTACTTTTCTAAGAATTTGTCCATTTCTTCCAGGTTGTCTGTTTTACTGGCTATCGTTGCTTGTAATATTCTCTCATGATCCTTTGTATTTCTGCAATGTCAGTTGTTACTTCTTTTTTATTTCTTGTTCAATTGATTTGAGTCGTCTCCCTTTTTTTCTTGATGAGTCTGGCTAATGGCTTATCAATTTTGTTTATCTTCTCAAATAATCAGCTTTTAGTTTTATTGATCTTTGCTCTTGTTTCCTTCATTTCTTTTTCATTTATTTCAGATCTGATCTTTATGATTTCTTTCCTTCTGCTAACTTTGGGGTTTTTTTGTTCTTGTTTGTTTAATTGCTTTAGGTGTAAGTTTAGGTTGTCTATTTGAGATGTTTCTTGTTTCTTGAGGTAAGATTGTATTGCTATAAACTTCCTGCTTAGAACTGCTTTTGCTGCATCCCATATGTTTTGTGCTGTCGTGTTTTCATTGTCATTTGTTTCTGGGTATGTTTTGATTTCCTCTTTGATTTCTTCAGTGATCTCTTTGTTATTTAGTAGCATGTTGTTTAGCTTCCATATGTCTGTATTTTTTACAGATTTTTTTCCCTGTAATTGATATCTAGTCTCATAGCATATTGTGGTTGGAAAAGATACTTGATACAATTTCAATTTTCTTAAATTTACCATGGCTTGATTTGTGACCCAAGATATGATCTATTCTGGAGAATGTTCCATGAGCACTTGAGAAGAGAGTGTATTCCGTTGTTTTTGCATGGAATGTCCTATAAATATCAATTAAGTCCATCTTGTTTAAAGTATCATTTAAAGCTTGTTTTTCCTTTTTTATTTTCATTTTGGATGATCTGTCCATTGTTGAAAGTGTGGTGTTAAAGTCCCCTACTATGATTGTGTTACTGTTGATTTCCCCTTTTATGGCTGTTAGCATTTGCCTTATGTTTTGAGGTGCTCCTATGTTGGGTCCATAAATATTTACAATAGTTATATCTTCCTCTTGGATTGATCCCTTGATCATTATGTAGTGTCCTTCTTTGTCTCTTTTAATAGTTCTTTTTTAAAGTCTATTTTGTCTGTTATGAGAATTGCTACTCCAGATTTCTTTTGATTTCTGTTTGCAAGGAATATCTTTTTCATTCACTCACTTTCAGTCTATATGTGTCCCTAGGTCTGATGTAGGTCTCCTGTAGACAACATATCTGTGGGTCTTGTTTTTCTATCCATTCAGTCAGTCTGTGTCTTTTGTTTGGAGCATTTAATCCATTTACATTTAAGGTAGTTATCAATATGTATGTTCCTATTATCATTTTCTTAATTGTGTTGGGTTCGTTATTATAGGTCTTTTCCTTCTCTTGTGTTTCTTTCCTAGAGATGTTCCTTTAGCACTGTAAAGCTGGTTTTGTGGTGCTGAATTCTCTTAACTTTTACTTGTCTGTAAAGGTTTTAATTTCTCTGTCGAATCTGAATGACATCCTTGCTGAGTAGAATAATCGTGGTTGTAGGCTTTTTCCTGTCATCATTTTAAATATGTCCTGCCTCTTCTCTGGCTTGCAGAGTTTCTGCTTAAAGATCAGCTGTTTATCTTATGAGGTTTCCCTTGTATGTTATTTGTTGACTTTCCCTTGCTGCTTTTAGTATTTTTTCTTTGAATTTAATTTTTGATAGTTTGATTAATATGTGTCTTGGCATGTTTCTCCTTGGATTTATCCTGTATTGGATTCTCTGTGCTTCCTGGACTTGATTGACTATTTCTTTTCTCATGTTAGGGAAGTTTTCAATTATAATCTCTTCAAATATTTTCTGAGACCCTTTCTTTTTCTCTTCTTCTTCTGGAACCCCTATAAGTTGAATGTTGGTGCATTTAATTTTGTCCCAGAAGTCTCTGAGACTGTCCTCAATTCTGTTCATTCCATTTTCTTTCTTCTGCTCTGTGGCAGTTATTTCCACTCTTTTATCTTCCAGGTCACTTATCCTTTCTTCTACCTCAGTTATTCTGCTATTGATTCCTTCTAGAATATTTTTAATTTCCTTTATTATGTTGTTTATCATTGTTTGTTTGCTCTTTAGTTTTTCTTGGTCCTTGTCATATGTTTCTTATATTTTCTTATTTCTTTTTCTGAGATTTTGGATCATCTTTACTATCATTTCTCTGAATTCTTTTTCAGGTAGACTGCTTATTTCCTCTTCATTTGTTTGGTCTGGTTTGTTTTTATCTTGCTCCTTCATCTGTTGCATATTTCTCTGTTTTCTCATTTGTTTAACCTACTATGTTTGGGATCTCCTTTTCCCAGGCTGCAGGTTCGTATTTCCCATTGTTTTTGGTGCCTTCCCCTAGTGAGTAAAGTTTGTTCAGTGACTTGTGTAGGCTTCCTGGTTGAGAGGACTGGTGCCTGTGGTCTGGTATGTGGGGCTGTATCTTGTCCTTCTGTTGGGCAGGGCCACATCTGGTGGTGTGTTTTGGAGTGTCTGTGAAGTTTGTATGGCTTTAGGCAGGCTCTGTGCTAATGGGTGGAATTGTGTTCCTGTCTTGCTAGTTGTTTGGCATGGGGCTTCCAGCACTGGAGCTTGCTCGCTGTTGGGTGGAGATGGGTCTTAGTGTTGAAACGAAGATCTCTGGGAGAGTTCTCACCAATTGATATTATGTATGGCTGGGAGGTTTCTGGTGGTCCAATGTCCTGGACTCTGCCCTCTCACCTTGGAGGCTCAAGCCTGACACCCAGCTCAGCTGAGCACCAACACCCTGCCAGCCACACAGTTCAGGAGAAGAGGAAGAAAGAAAAAAAAGATAAAGAAAAACAAAATGAAACAAACAAAAAAAACAGAAATCCCCCCAAAAAACGGACAGACAGAACCCTAAGCCAAATGGTAAAAGCCAACCTATACAGACAAAATCACGCAAAGAAGCATACACATACACACCTACGAAAAGAGAAAAGGGAACAAAAAATACATATATATATAAAAGAAAACAAAAAAAGGAAGAGAGCAACCAAAGTAATAAACAAAATCCACCAATGATAATTAGTTCTAAATACTAAACTACGATAAACATAAAACCAGAGACAAATTAGACACAGAAAGCAAACCTCAAGTCTACAGTTGCTCCCAAAGTCCACTGCCTGAATTTTGGGAAGGTTTGTTGTCTATTCAGATATTCTTCAGATGCAGGTTTGTCAAGTTGATTGTGGGGATAATCTGCTGCTCCTGAAGATGCACAGAGTAATTTCCCTTTCTCTTCTTTGTTCACATGGTTCCAGAGGTTTAGCTTTGCTTTTGGCCCTGCCTCTGCCTATAGGCCACCCTCAGGAGTCTCTTCCATGCCCAGACAAGAGGGCGTTAAAGCAGTGGCTGATTAGGGCACTCTTGCTCACTCAGGCAGGGGTTGGGGGTGGGGGTGGGCAGGAGGGGGGGTATGGTATTCATAATTGGAATGCAAGGCAAGCCTGAGGCGGCAGAGGCCGGCATGATGTTGCAACAGCTTGAGGTGTGCTGTGTGTTCTCCCAGCGAAGTTGTCCCTGGATCATGGGACCCTGGAAGTGGCGGGCTGCACAGGGTCCCAGGAGACTGTGGACAGTTACCTGCACTTGCACACAGCATTCTTTTTTTTTTTTTTTTTTTTTTTTTTTTTTGCGGTACACAGGCCTCTCACTGCTACAGCCTCTCCCGCTGCGGAGCACAGGCTCTGGACGTGCAGGGCCAGTGGCCATGGCTCATGGGCCCAACCACTCCATGGCATGTGGGATCCTTCCAAACTGGGGCACGAACCCGTGTCCCCTGCATCAGCAGGTGGACTCTCAACCACTGCACCACCAGGGAAGCTCCCACACAGCATTCTTGGTGGCAGTGGCCACAGTGTTAGCAGTTCATGCCTGCTCCTGTGTTCTGAGCTGATAGCTGTGGCTCATGCCTGTCTCTGGAGCTCGCTTAGGGGGTGCTCTGCCTTTTGTGGGCACACTGGGAAGGAATGCCCTCTCCTTGCACACCCTGAAACAATGGTCTTTTGCCTCTCTGGCAGGTCCAGATTTTTTCCCAGATTCCCTCCTGGCTAGCTGTGGTGCACTAGCTCCCTTCAGGCTGTGTTCACGCAGCCAACTCCAGTCCTCTCCCTGGGATCTGACCTCCAACCCAAGACTCAGCTCCCAGCTTCCACCCACTCCTGCGGTGAGCAGACAAGCCTCTCAGGCTGATGAGTGCTGGTTGTCACTGATCTTCTGTGCGGGAAACTCTCCACTTTGCCCTCTGCAACCCTGTTGCTGCACTGTCCTCTGCGGCTTCAAAGCTTCCCCCTCCCGCCCACCCACTCACCCCCTATATCCGCCAGTGAAGGGTCTTCCTAGTGTGTGTAAACTTTTCCTGTTTCACAGCTCCCTCCCGGAGGTACAGGTCCCATCCCTATTTTTTTATTTTTGTTTTTTCTTTTTTCTTTTGCCTACACAGGTACATGGGGATTTTTTTGCCTTTTGGGAAGTCTGGGGTCTTCTGCTAGCATTCAGTAGGTGTTCTGTAAGAGCTGTTCCACATGTAGATGTATTTTTGATGTATTTATGGGGAGGAAGGTGATCTCCATGTCTTACTCCTCTGCGATCTTAAAGCCAAATCATGTCTAATTAAGAGTGAGAAGAGGGGGCTTCCCTGGTGGTGCAGTGGTTGAGAGTCCTCCTGCCGATACAGGAGACACGGGTTCGTGTCCCGGTCTGGGAGGATCCCACATGCCGCGGAGCAGCTGGGACCGTGAGCCATGTCCACTGAGCCTGCGTGTCTGGAGCCTGTGCTCTGCAACAGGCGAGGCCACTGCAATGAGAAGTCCTCGCACCGCAACGAAGAGTAGCCCCAGCTCACCGCAACTAGAGAAAGCCCGCCCACAGCAACGAAGACCCAACGCAGCCAAAAATAAAAATCAATAAAATAAATAAATTCATAAAAAAAGTGAGAAGAATGCTCAAATAGATAAAGCAGAATTTAAAATGTTACATGGATATAAAGATGCTCATTTCTTTCTTACACTACATTAAATCCTGAAATTTCTTTTTCCTTTGTATTATGAAAAAATGAAAAATAACAAAATGGGGGGAGCAAAATATGCTATAAATCATGATTCTAAAATATGAGCTAAATTATTATGAAACAAAATGTGAATCTTCACTAAATGAGTTTCCCCAACTAATGGGATTTTCTAATGGATTTCTAATAAGTAATTAGAATGATCAAAATTGCAATATATTGTTCATCCATTTTTAGTTACCTTATAGATGATGCTTTCCTGTCTGTAATTGCACATTTGCACATTACTGAAGACTACAATGGTTATCAACCTCCAAATATATACTTAATACTTTTCTGTACACATGTGTGTAATGTGTATAGGAGAGAGAAAGAGAGGCTCTTTTTGGTCATAAATATCCTGAAAATGTGTGTCTAATCTCTGAGTACTTAAGTTGAAATAAAGTATGACTCTAATTGTGCCCTTGATTATTTTTCATAGATTCTTTAATTGTCAAACACTGGATAGTATATTGATGTTAAATATTTTAAAATAATATTGATGATCCTAGAATTCTATTTTCTATAGATAAAAAATTCAACATACATAAACACTCAGCAAATATTTATCGACCCCTCCTATGTAGCAAGCACCACTCTAGATGTGGCAGAGTAATGGGGAGTATTCTAAAATAGTCTCTCTAGGAATATCCAATTATCGGGAGGTGACATTAGACAAGAAATTACAAGCATAGGTTAATTATAATTATAATAAATGTCCAGCATGTATGAAGGGATGAATGAAGAAAGTACAAATAGAGAGGATAAAACAGTTCGTTGTGAGACCTGTGACAGAGGGGTTAAATTTATCTAGACACCGAAGTGTGTCAATAGAGAAATGATCCTTGAGGAAGTAACATGTACATTGAGAAAGCAAAAATAAAAATAATTAGCCAGAAAAGGGGATAAATGGAATATGGTGGTAGTTTAGATCCAGACAGAAGAGATAGTTACCTGAACCAAGAAAATACACATATTGTAGGAATATAGTCAGAGGGATCATTCTAAAAGTTGTAATTTCTTCCAAAACTGTGGCAATCTCTACAACAACAAAGGACTGAATGAGACAAAGATAACTGTTTTTTTTTCAAGTGCGTACGCTGTGCTCTGTAATATGCGATTTGCTGCTAAAGTTTTAGTTCTCAAAAAGTCCTTAATAAGTTATTATGTAACATTATTCAGAGGGGGAATCGGAGACTTGAAAAATTTGTTTCCAGGATCACCCAGCTAGTAGGTGGCAGGATGGGCGTACAACACACCCCCAGATCTCTCTGATTCCAGTATTTATTTTCTTCCCCTCCTCACTCTTCTCCCTGCTGCCCCCTTCCTTCATTCTTTAACTCAGTACGACTATTTTCTTCTTTTTGTCTCGTGAATTTAATACTCCTGACCCTCTGGATTGCTGAGTCAATACTCCCTCCTTCCTGCTTGCAATTCACCTCCCCCTCATAATGAAGAAAGGATGGTATAAGAATTCTCCTGGCTGATTCCTTTTAACTGAAATGCTTTACAATTGTTTAATGTCATATGATTATGGAACAGCAGAACAAGCATTAAAATAGTTTAGTAAGTGAAGGCAGAGGACATTTCCAGAGCCCCGTCTGTCTGAGGTTATCTGATTTGTTCCAACCCAAAGAGATAGCTCCATATTAGATGATCTTAAGGATCAAGTATTTATCTCAATCTTTTGATTTGCCCCATAGTGACTTTAATTTCTTTAGGAGAAAAAAAATACATAAACAAATATCACAGATAAGGTGATATGCAATTGCTTGTGTATGTTTTTAGCTTACCAGCATGCTGGAGGATATGTTCTTTGGTTGAAAAAAAGAGAGGAATCTCCTTTATCTCAATGAGATTTCTCTACCAAAACATAATGTTATTGATGTAACTGCTACATGCCCATTAAAGTGAGTTTTATTGCAACATTTGTCAATCAAAATGAGTTCCACTAAGAATGATTGGATAATTATGTCTTTCTATGGGAAAAAAAATGTAAAAAAAATCGTCTCACATTTTTCACTGTATGATTTAGAAGCAATGGATATTCCATAGACTGAAAGATGACCAGCATATAATTAAGAATCCTAATTTCTTATAGCATTTATTTTTATTCCATTTGAAGTTACCCCTATTGCTTGTGGAATATAGGAATGCTTTATTTTTTATATTAGTTTTTAAAAAGAAGGAAGTTCTACCATCTGTGAAAACATGAGTGAACCTTGAGAATGTTGTACTAAGTGAAATAAGCTGGTCACAGAAGAATAAATACTGCATGGCTCCACTTACATGAGATATTTAAAATAGTCAAACTGGTAATATAGAACAGTGTTTGCCAAGGGCTGGAGGAAGGGGAAATGGGAAGTTGTTCTATGGGTATAAAGTTTCAGTAATCCAAGGTGAATAAATTCTAGAGCTCTGCTGTACAACAGAATGTCTACAGTTAGCAATATTGTATTGTACTTAAAATTTGTTATAAAGGTAGATCTTATGTTAAGTGTTATTATCACAATAAAAATATTTTATATGCTCAATTTGTTATTGAATTTTCTTTAATCAAAACTGTAAAAAAAAGTCAAATTATGTTGGTTTTGGAAACTAAGGAGAAAGAATGGAGAAGAGTTCTTCTTAAAATTTTCCTCATCCTCTCCTTGTAAAGAAAGTTCTGGGTTCAAGGTGGTTCTGGCAGAATATCCAAGGGTTTTGATTTAACAGTTTTAAGAATTTTTTTTTTACCAAAGTGGAAATAGAAAAACCTCTCTGTATAGTAGCTTAATTTTAATTTGTACATTTAAGACATGAAGTTCATTTTCTGAGTCAGTTTACTAGTCTATGATAATTAAATAATAAGAAACTTTAACTTTCTCAAAAACAAATATAAAATTTTAAAAGACAAGGAAATGTAGGATTCCAAACAGTGTAAACAGCAAATATTTTAAACCTTTTTCTCACTGGACTCACCTGAAAGGACTAATTATAAACATAATTTTCTTTCTGTTTTCTGATCAGGATGAAAATCAAATAACCGTATATGAAAATGTCCAATTGTTACTGCATCCAAGCTTGTACGACCTGCTGCATGACAGGCCAATCATTTGAGAGACAAGTTGTTAGGGCAAGGAATAGTGACTGTATTTGGAAAGCCAGCAGACTGAGAAGATAGTGGACTAGTGTCCCAAAAAACATCTTACCAAAGTTAGAATTCAGGCTTCTTTTATACTAAAAGGGGAGGGAGAGTGGTTGGTTTCTGAAAACTTCTTGATGGCACCGTCCTTTGTTCTTGCAGCTGTCCAGGTAGGTCTGGTCACAGTGTTTCTATAAACCTCCAACAAGACAAATGTTATCCTCTATTTGAAACTTTTTATCTCTAAATGAATGGAAAATCTTTATGACTTTAAAGGTCAGATCCTTGAGAATGGGCTATCCAGTATATTTCAGACTATAGGCAACATTTTTAGTGATTAACTTATAGCAAAAACAATAGACCACAAAGGTTAAAGCAAAAGAAACATATCCAATATGGAGTCAAATTTGTACTTCCCTATTACACTATCATGGTGCTAGTTTTCCATATGTATTGACAATACTGTAATCCTAAAATCAGAATATGTGATTAGATAATTTTTTTTACATTTATAAACTAATTTGTCTAAAAAGTCTTAAAAATTTATAGAAATGAAATCACTTTAGTTATGCATTTAGCAGAATGGTTTAATTGAAAATAATAAAATTGCAGGAAAGCAAGACTGTCCTGTAAAAGCCACTACCTTTGGTTGCCATTGCTTTTACTAAATGATCCCCTGAAGAATAACTTACAGCCCTTTGCTCAATTTTACTTTAATTTTGTTAGGCAGTGGGCCTTGTAACCCTTCCCTAGGGAGACACAGCTTAAATAGATTCTTGCCATTAGAAGTTTTTCTGTAATGTGATTCTTCCTGGCAAGTGGGCTCCCACTGTATTCTAAATCTTGGTCTCATTCACTGATGCCTAATAGTTAGAGATGTGATTTTCAGAAGAGATAATTCAGGTGTGGTTAGAGGGGAAAAAGAAATACTGCCAAATAGCACATTCAAGAGCAGTTCTTGTGAAATTTTTGGAGCAGGTAATTCCAGTCACCAGACATTTCAACAGAAGTGAGACCCTGATGCACTGAGCAATGTTTTGAAACCATGGAATACTTAAAACCTTTTCTTCAGCTGTGACAGTAGTTCCATTTTTATTGTTATTTATGTAATACTGCTGACATTCTCTATTTTTATCTTTGTATATTCCTTTCCTTTTCAAGTAGCTATCAATGGGTAACTTTTCTACTGGACTAATATCTGTTTATAAAACCAGCCAGCCAGTCTCTCTGTCTTTCACACTCTTCCTGGAAGCTTTTTTAATTTCTTTGAGGCTCTCCCATAAATTACAGTCATCCTTAGAACAGAAGCACAGATAAATAAAATGATTAAAAATTTAAACTAGTTTCCATTGGCCAAGCACTTTCTACAGGATAGGCATTTTTTATAATTGATCTTGAATATTTACTGCAATAAAAGGAGAAAGATATCAATCCTTTCAATTTTCTTAAGGAAACTGATTTTTGACAAGGTTAGCAAACATGCCCAGGAGTACACAGCCAGGACATGAGCAAGCTAAGATTGGACTCTAAAATCTGCATTGTTTCCATTAGTCACATAATCTCTTTTTAATAATAAATTGTTATTTGGTGGCAGCAGGAAACATAGATGGCAATCAGTTATTTAATCATAGTTCTTCATCAGAAACAAAGAATCATGAAATAACATTCTCTAAGAATGCAATATGAAGAAAATAAGCCACTGAAATTGTGTTAAGCCACCAGAATTTGGGGCCTTCTTTTCTAAGCCTCAGTTTCTCATCTGTAAGATAGAGATAAATGCCTCCCTCACAGGGCTGTTATAAAGTAGATAGGTGTACCTGCTTAGATCAGTGCTTGGCACACAAAAAATAATTCATATATTTGAGATGTGCTATAGTCTAGTGGTTAACAGTATAATACTGCTTGGGTATGAATCTTAACTCCACAACCTACTAGCTGAATGTATGTATGCAACTTACTTGACTTCTCTGTATCTCAGCTTTCTTATCTGTAAAGCAGATTGAATAGTGGCACCTATCTAATGGGGTGGTGATGAGAAAATGCGTTAGTAAATGTAAAGTTCACATAAGAGTTCCTAGCCCATATTGAGGGTTCAAAATGTTAATATTAATAAATAATCACTGTTATTAAGTCTAGAAGATTTGCGGCCATGGCTCACGGGCCCAGCCTCTCCGCGGCATGTGGGATCTTCCTGGACCAGGGCATGAACCCGTGTCCCCTGCATCGGCAGGTGGACTCTCAACCACTGCACCACCAGGGAAGCCCAAGTCTAGAAGGTTTTATCCTGCCCCTTCTCAGTGTTAAGCACCTCTTCTGCTTTTTTTTTTATCATTTTTTTATCTCTTTTTGTCATAAGGCTTGTATATTATGTAGTTGTCTGCTTGTTTTCTTTCCCTTGTCTTTGGCACCCTCCATTTCCTTTCAAATGCTAGTTTGTTTGTTTTTTCCCAGAGTATTCTGTTATATTTTTTTCATCTGTGCAGACTGGTTTTGAATTCTTCACTAACAGATCAAGGTAAAGAATTGGCCTCACTGGAAAGACAGATAGTCTTGTTCTTCAGACAGCATACATCCTTAAGTGCTGCTTATGGAGACTGGAATTGCTTTCTGGTCTCATTTCCTACTTTTCTTCTCAGGTGATTTGAAATAAGCATTTGCCAAATTCACAAAAACTAGATTCTCAGCATTTACCAAATTCACAAAAAACTCCACCACTGTGTAAACCTTCATATGGATTTGCTACTTTTCAATTAAAAATTAAAAAAAGGAGACAGGGATAGACTTGCTTTTTAAAATATCATTTATTTTATTTACTTTATTTTTAAGTTAAAGCACAAATTGACCTACAATATTACATTAGTTTCAGGTGTACCACATAGTCATTAGATATTTTTATACATTCCAAAATGCTCACCACATGTCTAGTTATCATCTGTCACCATACAAAGTCATTACAATATTATTAATTATATTCCCTATGCTATATATTACATCACTGTGACTTTAAAATTATCTTAAATTTAAAATTATCTTAATTAATTATCTTAAATATAAGTTTGTGCTTCCTGTTTCATCCTATTTCTCTAGATATCAAACTTCTTTATTTCCAAGCCATGTGAGTAAAATAAATTACATTTTAGAAACAGCTAGTCAACTACGCTAACAGAGAGGCAGCGTTTATTTTTTTCAGATGCACCATGTGAAAGCTAATTTGAAATGCTTATAGATTCAATAATACAACAGCAGCTGTTGTAAAAATGCATCTTAAAATCAAAGTCATTTGTGGCACTCTCATTTGAATGCTTAAAACAAGGTGTAGTTTGGGAGGCAAAAATCAAAAATGATTTGTTTTTGGTTACTTTATAAATAACATTTATTTAAGAGGGGATTTGATAAATAATTATTGTGCTTGTCACCTTGAATAAAGGCTGGGAGGCTTGAAGTAATTATATTTTGATGCATTTGAAAGAGTCTTATGTGAGATGTATCATACTGACTATGTTTGCTGCTAGATGTCACTATTGTTTCAGTGTTGTTCGCCTCTGGGATACTTTCTTGGACTATGATAAGAGAGACATATGTTTGGTTATACTTGTTGGTCAGCACATGATTCAGTAAAGGAAAAACTTTAAGTACCATCTTTATTAAGTAAATAATCATTTAATACTTAGAGCGCACATTAGAAATTTAATTTCACTGGAGATTTCTTAATGACACTTTTCATGGTGTTATCAACATGACAGAATATGCAATGGTAGCTACTGAGAAATCTAAGGTTTGACTGTATTCAAGACTCACTGTTAAGTAAGAATCTCTTGAAATATTAAGAACAAATGTCTTTTGCCTTTAAACCTTTTTTTGGGGGGGTTTAAAAATACTCCAATATGTTTATGTTTCTTTTATGTATTTGATTTACATTCACATATAAATAATATAATATGTTTTTCTCCCACACTATACTATTCCCTGGGGGACTTTCATAGGTTATTAAATATATTGTTCTGACATAAGTTAATGAAGACTTCTCCAGCTCCCTCCAGTTGGAAACCACCTATAATATTTCCACTCCTCAACAGCGTATAATGCGATTAGCACCTTAGGGGATTCAAAACAAAACATTAGTAAAGCACAATTTCTAGTATTTAGGAGAAGAAAGTGATCCTACAAATAGAGGTTACACATGTTTGAGCGCTGCCCATGACTTTAACCTAAAAGCATTTGATTGCATTGTCTCCTTAAACAGCTACTGCTTACTTATATGGTGATGAGAAGAGTCCTTTTGAGTTCAGAGCACTGACTTATAAACAATGCAGCACACCATTAAACCAAAGTAGAGTTATTTATTTTTCTTAGAAAAACAATTATGAACATTCATGGAAGGCTCCCTGGGTGAACAAAGGGTAACACTGCAAATATGGTTCAAAAAATATTGTAATTTAAAACAAAATGGGAATGATAACTCATAATTTTCTATATGAGATCAAGAGCCCTAAATTCTTTTAATCTATAGTGTGGAAACTGTCAGGATTTTCTTTGACCCACCACACAAAACACATTAAGTATCATTTATGTAAAATAATACAGAAATGGTATCTTCATAATTGGATGAGGTAATTTGGTACAGGAATAATCTAAACGACAGTTCAACATAATGTGATTTGATGTGTGGCTAGGGTTTCAGAGTGTGAGTAGCTTCATGGGAAACAACCCATGAATAAGGATGGTTATAACTTTTTTCTAATTTAAGCAATCATGAACTTGCAGGTGTGATTTTATTTTTCATGAATTTGTTTGCTCAGAGTAATTGAACGATAGAAGTAGAATTACTCTTGCATTTTAATTCTTATTTTAAGATGTAAACATTCAAAACGTATTTTCTAAGCCATTTTTGTTTTTAACAGCACAAATATGCAGATAAGAAACAAGCAAATTTATATTTACACCTATTTTAATAGTCATATATTAAAAATGTTATACAATGAAGAATTTGCTTCTTTGCTAAGACCTACTATGATGTGTTTATGGCACATGTCTAACAGATACAGAAATTAATGACTCTGTCTCAGCTTTTGCTGCTGCTCTGTGGAGTGAAAGAGCTAGAACTGGTCAGAGAGAGAGGCCTAATTTTCAAATCTGTTTAAGTTTTCTACAGAGAAGCAGGAAACCAAAACCACAGGTAGTGCAAAGCAGGTCCTCACAGGACCCCACCCATCTATAAATCCAACCCAATCATGACCTGAATTTGACATAGCAGTATTTCCATCGTTTTGTTCTAAGGAAAAGGTAGCAAAGCCTTGAATTTATGATAACATAAAAGCATAAGTTCATGAGACATGTTGCTTGGAGTCAGACTACTGGTCTAGCAGGTTCACAACTTCTACTCTGCTAGTGATTGCCAAAGACATTTTATGGAAGAACAAGACTGTTTTTCTTAGTATATTCCAAACACTTAAATTTTCTTAACAACCTCCTAAAAAAGACTTACTATATTTATGTATTATTTTCTCCTGAAAATAGAAGGATTTTGCCTTGGTTACATTCACTGCAAAAAGAATAAAAAGTAGATATTGAAAAATTATTCCTGAAGCTGCACTAAAATGCATTATTACCCCTACTTTTAAGCTATCATAAAATGAATCAGTATTCATTGAGATGATAACAAGTTACTTAAAACCAAAAAATGCTTTTGGAATTGAAAAAATTAAAATGATGAATACAAAAGCAACCATTTCATATTTTCAAAGTTTTTAAAGAATTATTTTTAGACATAATATTCTGTTTCTCTTAAACTAGCTTTCTTCTCCCTAACAATTGCTTTTTTTTCAGTTGGCACTTCCTCCCATTCTCTTTCACATTTAAATCATAAAATTATTTTTAATAAGAAAATTTATATAAAGATTCATGTTATTACGTTTGTTCATATAGTTGGGTCTAATGGTTAGCTATATCTTCTTTTATGAATAATATATCTTTGGTTGAACATATTTTCATAAAGGAAGAACTAGACTGATTAAGATTAGCTACTAATACATACATTCAATATGCTTCTTCTTTGTAGGAACCTATAATTATCTTCAGATTATTTTCTCCAGGCTGTTAATGTAATGATGTAATTTAGTGGTTAAGGTAAGGGCTCTGGAGTACAGCAGACCACTCTGGTTTTGATGCTACGTGAATTGGGCGAACTACTTAACACTTTTGAACATGTTCCACAATGTGGAAAAGAGTAGGACTGTTAGGGGACTGTATTCGTTGGCTTTATAAGACACAGAGATTAGGGAAGGTAATTGGGTAGAGAGGTAAGCTGTTGAATGCTGAGAGCAAAATTTGGCAGAGAATCATGGTTCAGAGAGAGAGAACAAAACTGAATAAACTTGAATACATGTCTAAACATAGTAACCAAGAAAAGGCCATCTATTTGGGCAAGTCATTGATTTTATCGATAATCCACATAGTATATAATGGGAATTCATGTCAGAAAAAACAAACAACAACAACAAAAAGAAACATTTTGCTGTGAAATTTCATGACTTTAGAGACGTTTTTGTCAAATAGACATGTCCTAATCATACAGCAAACAAACTATAATTACGTTGATCAGATTCTATTGTTGAGTCTTTTGATGCCAGCACAACTGAGAACGCTTTAATTAAATGGTAGAGATGTTTTGCATATATTTTAAGGAGGAATTCTATGTCAAAAATAAAACTACAAGGTAATACCCTGTCAATAGTGAATATTCCACTACTTGTAGTGTCCTGGATGTGACTCCTGATGCATCTGAACTTTTTACACACTAATACTGCATAGATGACTTCTTTTCTTAGATTCTCCCTCCAAGGATCACCACAGAAGTCACCCTTTCCAGAATCCCTTCTTCATACCTGTTCCCTTGTCATCAGACCAGATTGAGTGTCATCAGACCAGATTGAGTGTTCAGTATTAACCAGAATCTTTACATACAGACACTGGAAATATTCTAGATAGTTTCAGCAGAAAGGAATTTATGAAGTGTTATCAACTGTTCACAGTACTATTAGGAAGCAATCACTATATTTTCAGGAAGGATGAAGATAAGGACTCTCAGCTAAGCTGAGCAGCTAAGGAAGCTGCTGCCTCTACCATGATTTGCAGATCCAAGAAACTGGCCCTGTGGCCTTTGGCTCCAGTACAAGACACCTCTACATAACTGGGTGGCTGCCAAATTAGAAAGCCAAGTACTTTACTGAGAAACTGTTAGCACAAGAACTACACAGTTTCTGCTTATGTACATGACCAAAATATAAATTTTCTGCCCCTTGCTTCTGCCCCCCGAAAAAATTCAATACTTTTTCAGGTTTGTTTAAGAACATATGATTAGTGGGATCTAAATCATGTACAGAATCCCAGTTTCATGGTTGGGTAGAAAATTCAGGATTTTAAGTATTCCAACCTCACTGTCTTTTCTGTAAAGAATGGCATGTCCCAAAAGTGGTGGACAGAGAATCGGCCACATGCCCCTTCATTGTACTCACTAGTAATTTTTATATAGCACTTACTGCAGATGATAAGGGTTGTAATATTACTGTAGGGAGCCTACACTCTGTAATCCATTTAATCAGTTTTAATCAAGTTCTATCTCATAGTATTGTTATGACCTCAAATAAAATAAGTAGATGAAAATATTTTAGCATAGTGTAATCCACACATTAGAATTGCCAAAAAAAAGTATCATTAGGACTATTGCACTCTTACTTGTATATCTACCTATTCTAGACCATAGATTCTTTAAGGATAGTGTCTATATGCTTAATTTTATACTCTAATGCCTGGAGTATCTGGCATATATTAGAAGGCCAATAAATCTTGGTAGAAGGAAGACTGCAAGAGGGCAAATAAGTGCATCCTGTGGAGATATCTTAGAGATTAATAACATGGGAATACTAAGTAGCTGCACTGGCAATTATTGAAGAGCCTTGAATTTTAAGAAATTAGGACAGTTTGCATAGATAATGTAATCAAATTACTCATTATTATTTATTTGCAATTCAAGTAAAAAAAGCGATTGAGTATGCTTTTTAAAATATTAGCTATATATTAAAAATTGTAGCAGACTCTTCTGTTAATTCACCTATTACTTAATCAGCAATGTTAAGTCTTTAAGATAATTAATCATCAATACATGTATCTATATATTATGGAAATTATTTTCTTAAAATAAATTTAGCCTGCTAGGTGCTCTATTATTTATTATTTATGAACCAAATGGAACTGAGTTGGCTTGTAAAAGATAATAGTATCTGTGTTTTATTTAAGGGATTAGGTGGGAAAATTCTTCAGTTGATAGTATAAACCTGAAGTTTGAAAATCAAGAAACAGTGTTTTGTAAGATTTCCTTAGTCAACATTTTACATGTTTTTGAGTTACTACTTTTGTTCCTGATTTTATTTTTTTGTAAATGGTTTTGCTCCGATAGTTTAAATCATTCTAGCCTCTCGGAGTTGAAATGGATTTTACTATCTGCTGATGCCTTATTCTCAGAGTGGAAGTCCCATTTACATAATTCCTGTCACGTGTTGTCCAGTCTCTGCTGGACTATCTTCTTAAAACATTTAAGATAGGAAAATTATCATCTTACAGTACAACTTAATTTTGCAGAAAATTTTAAGTTTTTATAAAACTCTTTCTAAAAGACAATGGAAATATTTTATTTTGTCTCATGTGTCAGTCTCACTTAACTAAGAAATAAAGGCTTTGAAATATTTCACTGTCTACAAATAGTGTATCACTTTCATAATTTGAAAATAGCTTTCACTCCATTCAATATTTTCCTCTATTATGATAAATTCTACACCAAATATTCTTTGAAAAATTGTTCTGACGTTCTCCCTGGCTTAAAGCCCTCATTCTCTCATTCCAGGCAAGTAATTTCTTTTCCCAAGTAAGAAGTCCCGACTTCAGTACCTCTAAGTAGAAATTTTCCTTTAACTTTACCACAAATCTATAGCTTAGCTCCCAGCTGCACTACTGTTATGTGCCTAGGAATTATATGCCTCCTTTCAACATATCTTGTGACAACAACATATTGATTTTTTTTAATGGGGCAATCTCTTCCTCACTGGCACATTGGAAGCTTCCCCAGTAGGGCAAAGTGTTTTTGACTCTCCTTACCCTGCACTGGTCAGATTGTGGCAGTTATGGGGCATCAGAAATTGTCCTCTAGTCTTTTTCCCCTTGGTGCTTTGCTCCAAAATGAAACGATTATGGTTAGTATGAGGTAATATGGGGAGGATAAATTACTGGCTTTCTAGAGGCAACACTGAGAAAGAGGAACCTGGAAACTAGAAATTTGGGAGTGGGCCATGGAGAAGAGGCATCTTGAGAAGGAATTCTTTAAATCACTGTAAGAAGTTCTGGGATTGCCACAAAGCTGCACATGCTTGATATGAATTAGAAGGAGGCCAGGAAATGCTTTGAGGTGTAAACTACAGTGAAAACCATGGTCCATGTTTCAGAATGACACTTAGGAGGTACATAAGGAGTAAAAATCATAATAGCACTGCAAAGGCTCTATAGACTAAAATAATATTGGATTAATTACCCACAGAGTGTAAGTCAGAAATTGTGATCTGAACCTAACAGGGTTGACTACTTTCTAAAACAAAACAATTAATGTAATCCATCAAATCTTAACATTTTTTTCATGGATAAAGTCTCAAAACATAGTATTTAAAAAGAACAGGATGGAATACAAAATGACTACACATGCAAAGAGCCAGGAAAACCAAAGCAACATTCAAGGCGGGAAAAAAAAAATGCACACATGCTAATAATGACATGACTGAAAAGTTAGATTTTTCGGCAAAGATTTTAAAACAGCTGTTGCAACAATACTCTGAGAGGTGAGAGAAAGCATTCTTGAAATGAATGAAAAGAGATAATTTCTCTGAAAAGTAATAAAAGCTATAAAATGAAACAAGTAGAAAATCTACAGCTGAAAATACAATAATTGTAATAAAAAATTCACTGAAGAGATTTGATAGCAGAATGGAGATGACAGAGGAAAGAATCTTAAATTTAGATCAACAGAAATTTTCAACCTGAATCACAGAGAGAATAAAAAACTGAGGAAAAATGAATATAGTTTCAGGGACTTATTAGACAATATCAAAACATCTAACCTTAGTCTCATTGGAGTCCCAAAAAGAGAAAAAAAAGAAGTTGCTGCACAAAAATGTTTGAGCAAGTAATGACACAGAACCCCCTAAATTTGGTGAAAAACATAAATTTAATAATCTTACAAGCTCAATGAACTCAACAGGATAAATTCAAAGAAATCCACACCCAGACACATGAAAATCAGACTGCTGGAAATCAAAGATAAATTTATATATATATATATATATATATAAATTTTCTCCCCCCCAAAGAAAGCATCATATATCATATAAGTAAACAAAGATTCAAATTACCTCATATTTTCTACCAGAAATCATGGAGGCCAGAAGACAGCTGAACAATGTATTTAAAGCACCAATAACACCAATAGAAAAATGTCATTTCAATCCTATATCTAGCAAAATTGTCTTTTAGGAAGAAAGTAAAAAATAAATGTGTTGTCAGATGAACTTTTAACAGAAGGAAACCTGATCTCTCATAAATTAAAAAAGGAACAAAGGACAATTTAAACATTTGGTTATATAAAATAGACTATTTTTGCCTAAGTTTATTAAATTATATATGGCTATTGAAAGCTAAAATTACAATAACACTTTCTGACTTGAGTGTCAATGTAAGAAGATTATTATATACATGATAACTACATCAAAAGCAAGAGGGTAAAGGCCTATATTTAGTCACAAGGTTTATTTATTTTACTTGAAGTGCTAAACAATAATTCTAAGTAGTTTGGGTAAAGATTTGTATATATGTTATAGTCCCTAGAGACATTTTTTTTTTCTTAAAAGACAGCAGATTAAAATGAAATTCTAAAAACAATTCAAATAACTTAAGAAACAAAAAGTCAGGAAGAGAAGACACAGGATCAAAAACAAAATAGAATGGACAAAAAGAAAACTAATACAATCACAGACCTAAATACAACCTATAAATAATAACATTAAAGGTAAATAGTCTAAACACATCAAATAAAAAACAAAGACTTCTTTTGATTTTTAAGAATATCCTTCTATATGCAGTCTGTCAGAAATACACTTGAAGCATAGTGATATAAATAAAAGTATGGTAAAGAAAATACTATACCAACAGCAAGTGTTTAAAAACGTTTGATTGTCTTTATTAACATCAAACAAAGCAAAATTCAGAATAAAGAAAATTATCAGAAAAAATACATTAGAAAATGATAAAAGTTTAATTCATCAAGCATATATAATAATTTTAAATATATATGCACTTAGAATTCTAAAGTACATTAAGCAAAAGTTAATAGATGAAAAGATTTTGATAAATCTATAATTATACTTGGAAAGTTCAATACCCCTTTGTCAGTAATATATAAAATGAGCAGAAGGAAAATTAACAAGGATGACCTAGTTGAAATTTATAAAATATCCTATGCAATGAAACAAAATACACATTATTTTCCAGTGCACATGAAACATTCACCGAGACAGACCACATTGTGGATCATAAAACACACATTAATAAATATAAAAGAATTGGAATTATTCAAAGTGCATTCTTTAAACATAAAAAAATAAAATGAAAATCAATAACAAGATATCTGGAAAATACCTCTCTATTTGAAAATTAAACAGCACAAAAGTAGATATCTATGTGCCATGGTTGAAAGAGGTTATCTCAAAGGAAATTATAACATATTTTGAAAACAGAAATAGGACATATAAAAATTTATGAGATGCAGCTAATACATTAACTAGATGAAAATTTATAATGTTAAATGCTTAGAAATGAAAAAGCATTTCAAATCACTACTTTAAGATACCATCTAAGACACTTGAAGAAGACAATCAAGTACCAAAGCAAACAGAAAGAAGGAAATAACAAAGATAAGAGAAGACATCACTAAAATTAAGAACAGAAAAAAACAATAGAAAACTCATTAAGCCAAGTGCTGGTTTTCAAAAAGTACAATAAAACTAATACACCTCTTGACAGATTTGTCAATAAAAAAAGAAAGAAAACATACATTACTAACATGAAGAATAATATCAATATTGATGTTACCTATGTTAAAGGGATAATGAGGAAATGGCTTGCAAATCTATGCCCATTAATTTGACAACCTAGATGAAGTGGATGAATACATTGCAGAATACAAACTACCAAAACTCAATTAAAAAGAAATAGCCTGAATATTCCTATATCTTAAAAGAAATAAAGTTTGCAGTTAAATTTTTTCCAAAAAATGAAATTCCAAGACTAAATGAGTTCACTGAATAATTTTATTAAACATTTGAGGAATAATTAATATTAGTTCTACATCATCTCTTGCAGATAACAGAAGGAAAGTAAATACTTCCCATTCATTTTATGAGGCCAGCATTACTCTGATACCAAGACCCCAGACAAAGGAAATTCAAGGGCTTCCCTGGTGGCACAGTGGTTGAGAGTCCACCTGCCGATGCAGGGGACATGGGTTTGTGCCCCGGTCCAAGAAGATCCCACATGCCGCGGAGCGGCTGGGCCCGTGAGCCATGGTTGCTGAGCCTGCGTGTCCGGAGCCTGTGCTCCACAATGGGAACGGCCACAACAGTGAGAGACCTGCGTACCGCAAAAAAAAAAAAAAAAAAAAAAAAAAAAAAAAAAGAAAAGAAATTCAAGAAGATAAAACTATAGGTCACTATCCATCATCAACATCAATGTGAAAAATTTCAGCCACATATTAGGAAATTGAGTATCATAATATATAAAGAAAATGAAATCTCATAATCAAGTTGGTTTATCCCAGGAATTCAATGCCTAGTTAACTTTTGAAAACCAGTCACTATATTCCACTATTAACAGGCTGATCAAGAAAAATATATATAATCACATGAATATATGCTGAAAAAGTATTTGACAAAAATGAACATTCATTATAAAAATCTAAGAACATAGAAATAGAAGGGAATTTCCCCAATCTTATCAAGGGCATCCAAAAATCCTTCAGATATTATCATGCAGTGAATGACTAAACACCCTTTTCCCTTATAATTTAGATAGGGATGCCCACACTTACCACTCCCTCTTATTTTCTATAATTGCTAAGGGATGAATAATAAATGTAAGGGGTAAATATAAATAAACTGTCCTTATTTGTAGACATGTTTGTCTATGTAAAAAATCTCAATGAATATACTAAAAAGCTTTTAGAGGCAGTAAGTAAGCTTACCAAGGTTACACAATACAATACCAATACACAAAAATCAATCATACACCAATGATATTTTTCACAGAACTAGATAACTTTAAAATTCGTATGGAAATACAAAAGACTGAATAGTCAAATAGTCTGGAAAATATAGTCAAAATAGTCAAAATATAGTCAAAATAGTCAAAATAATCTGGAAAAAGAAAAACAGAGCTAGAGGTATCATGGCCCCAGATTTCAGACTATCCTACGAAGCTATAGTAATCAAAACAGTACTGACACAAAAACAGACACATAGATCAATGGAATAGAAGAGAAGGTCAAGAAACAAACCCACACAATTATGCCCAATTAATCAATTACAAAGGAGATGAGAACACACAATGGAAAAAAGACATTCTCTTCAATAAAAGGTGCTGGGAAACTTGGACAGCTAAATGAAAAAGAATGAAATTAGAACATTTTCTCATACCATCTACAAACATAAACTCAAAATGGATTACATACCTAAATGTAAGACTGGAAACCATAAAACTCCTAGAAGAAAAAAGTATACTCTTTGACATAAATATTAGAAATATTTTTTTGGATCTGTTTTCTAAGGCAAAAGTGAAAATAAACAGATGGGACCTAATTAAACTTAAAAACTTTTACACAGCAAAAGAAACCATTGAGAAAATGAAAAGACAACCTAATGAATGGGAGAAAAAAATTGCATATTATATGTCTGATAAGTAGTTAATATCTATAATATATAAATAGTTCATACAACTTAATATCAAAAACCCCAAACAACCTGATTAAAAAATTGGTAGAAGACCGGAATAGACAGATTTTCCAAAGAAGACATACAGATAGCCAATAGGCAAATGAAAAGTGCTCAACATCACTAATCATTGGAGAAATGTACACCAAAACCACAGTGAGATATCACCTCACACTTGTTAGAATGACTATCATCAAAAAGGCCACAAATAGCAAATGCTGGTGAGGCTGTGGAGAAAAGTAAACCCTCATATACTGTTATATGAACCCTCATATACTGAACCCTCATATACCCTCATATACTGTTGGTGGGAATGTAAATTGATTCAGCCATTGTGAAAAACAGTATGGAAATTCCTCAAAGAAAACCCTAAAAATAGAACTACCATATGATCCAGCAATTTCACTCCTGGGTATATATCTGAAAGAAAAAATAACACTAATTCAAAAAGATACATGTACCCCAGTGTTCATAGCAACATCGTTTATAATTGCCAAGATATGGAAGCAGCCTAAGTGTCCATCAACAGATGAGTAGATAAAGAAGATGTAGTATATACACACACATATACATAGTGGGATACTACTCATCCATAAAACAGAATGAGGACTTCCCTGGTGATGCAGTGGTTAAGAATCTGCCTGCCAATGCAGGGGACATGGGTTTGAGCTCTGGTTTGGGAGGATCCCACATGTCATGGAGCAACTAAGCCTGTGTGCCACAACTACTGAGCCTGCACTCTAGAACCCGTGAGCCACAACTACTGAGCCCATGTGCCACAACTACTGAAGCCAACACACCTAGAGCCCATGGTCTGCAACAAAAAAAGCCAACGCAAAGAGAAGCCTGTGCACTGCTATGAAGAGTAGGCCCCCACTTGTCACAACCAGAGAAAGCTGCATGCAGCAATGAAGACTGAACACAGCCAAGAATAAATAAATAAATAAAACAGAATAAAATGTTGCCTCTTGCAACAGCAAAGATGGACTTGGAAGGTATTATGCTTAGTGAAATAAGTATAATAAGATAGCAAAAGACAAACACTGTATGTTATCACTTATATGAGGTACTTCAAAAATAAAACAAACTAGTGAATATAACAAAAAATAAATAGACTCACAGATATAAAGAACAAACTAGTGGTTACCAGTGAGGAAAAGAAAGGAGGCATGGGGAAAATAGGCGTATGGAATTAAGAGGTACAAGCTACTATGTATAAAATAAATAAGCTAAAAGGATATGTTATGCACAGAGAATATAGTCAATATTTCAAAATAATTATGAATGGAGTACAATCATCACAAATTGTTAATGACTATGTTGTGTACCCGAAACATATAATACTGTAAATCAACTATACCTCAATAAAAAGAAAACAACCATACATTGGGAATGAACAATTAGAAACCAAAAATAGAAAAATATACATATTACAATATCCCCCCCCATCTGAATGAAATATTTAGGTATTAATCTAACAAAATATGTGCAAAATTTATATGCTGAAAACTACAAAACTCTGATGACAGAAATCAAAGAAAACCTAAATAAATGGAGAGTAGTGATATTCTGTTAACAGATTGAAAGATGTGATATCAATTCTCCCTAAATGGATCTGTGGATTTAATTCAATCCCAAATAAAATCCTAGCAGGATTCCTAGTAGATATAGATAAGCTGATTCCAAAATTTATGTGAAAAGCTCTAGGAACTTGAATATTCAAGAAAAATTAATCAGAATCAAATTGGAGAACCCACACTACCTGACATTAACATGTTATAATCTACAGTAATCTAGACAGCGTGGCATTGGCAAAAGGACAGACACACATACCAATCAAACAAAATACAGATTTATGAAATTGACCTTCAGATATGATCAGCTGATTTTTGACAAATGGGCAAAGACAATTCAATGTAGAATGGACAGTATTTTCAACAAATGATACTGGAACAATTGGACATCCATATAAAAAGAGAACTGTAATAACGTATTACATACAAAAATTAACTCAAACTGGTCCATAGACCTAAATGTAAATTGTAAAACACTGATGAAAGTGTAGGAAATAATCCTCATGATCTTGAGTCAAGAAAATAGAACTTAGATACAAAATCAAAAGCATGAACCATAGAAACAAACAAAAAAGATAAATTGAGCTCTATCAAAATTAAAAAAAAAATTCTCTCTGAAGGACATCATAAAGAAAGTGAGAAGGAAAGAAAGAGTGGCAGAAGATATTTATAAATTACAAATTTGACAGAAGTCTTGTATCGAGAACATAAACACAAAAATTAATATGAAGAAAGAACAGTAAAAATGGGCAAAATATTATAATGGACACTTCATTCATTAAAGAAAATATCTGGCTTTAAAATACTCACACGAAAACATGTTCAACATCTTTAGTCATTAGAGAAATTCAAATTAATACCACAATGAAATCATTACAGATTTATTCAAATGACTACTATAAAAAAATACTGACAAGGCTATATGGATGACAGACAATTGAAAATCTCTCACACTGATTTTCTGAGAGAATACAAATGCTACAGATACTTTAGAAAACAGTTTGAAAGTTAAACATATAATTGTTATATGTCCCAAAAAAGTGAATTTTATTGCATGTAAATTAAAAAAATAGTTAATAAACACAACTCCTGTAATGCTGCTTGATCTTTAGAGGTGTTATATTAGCATGTTTTCCTTAGGCATCCTGTAGCTTCACAAAAGCTTTCATAATCTAATATTTTTAATATGATTGTTATATACTAGATACATATGTTATCTAATTCAACTCCCTACAACAGCACTGTAAAGAATATATTATTCCAGTTTTACAAATGAACAAATACTTATTCTCAAACTACTAACTGGGGGTGCAAGAATTGAAAACCAATCCATTGAATTAAAATCCCAGTGTTATTTCCACTTATTTTTCTGACATGATGTATTAACAGTCTTTACAACCAAAGGCCATCCACCCATTTTTATCTTTACATCAAATTTAAAAAACACAATAGAAAATGGTAATGAGCATAAGAATTTGCATTTTCTTCACTCTTCTCTCTGACTTTTGATTCTATACTTAGTATCATTTGGAAACTTTTTAATAAATTTTCATCTTGTTTTTAAAACTCGTATTATTATGACTTTTTGGCAGAGACT
The DNA here is from genome assembly GCF_949987515.2 of Delphinus delphis. Classification (NCBI taxonomy): domain Eukaryota; kingdom Metazoa; phylum Chordata; class Mammalia; order Artiodactyla; family Delphinidae; genus Delphinus; species Delphinus delphis. Next base: position 44,033,250 of record NC_082690.1, on the reverse strand, counting down.
TACTTGACTACCAAATCATTGTTAATACATATTTTTTTCTATTATAATGGAATATTTCCTTTCTTAACTCAAGTTCTGGAAGGTTTTTTGTGTCTGTCATAAGTTTTCTCTCCAGATCTCTTGGCCTTGAACAATCTCTTAACAGGTAAATGTTTTCTCATTTATCTTTATTGCATTCACTATGGAATATACCACTTATGTCTTTTATTTATTATTTGTATTTATAAGCAGCATCTTTTATTTTATTTCTTGATAATGAAAGTTTTGGTAGAGAAAATTTTATTTTCTGTAGCATTCTAAGCATCCTATCTGTGACTATGCAGATATCATTAGCATGTAACTTAGCATATCTAGGTTTGGTGCTGCTATGCAAGATGCTGCTACCTTGACTTCCTACAAAATCTTCTCTTCTGGATAATTTCACTGAGGACTTTAATAGTCTAATTCCATTTGATATATATATTAAGTATGCACTATCTTACTAGGCAGAATAAAGCAATACTTAAGAATAAAAACTTGCATTTTAAAATAAGATCTTACTGTTAAGAAAAATAGTAACAAACATATTGCATAATGTGTACATGTATTATTTAAATTAAGGATATTCTGTTTTTCAAATAGAACTGTCAAGTACTCTCAAATATTATTAATATCATTGCTCATTATTTTTTCCCATCAAAATAAAAAAGTAAAATTTGTTTAGATGTTCTGAATTATGCATTTTTGATATAACAGCACTAACCTGTGCTTATGAGAATAAATCCTCTAATAATGAACTGATCCCTATAGCTCTTTCCACTGAGTAGGGACTCTGCGGGGATACTACTCAAACTTCTGTCCAACTCTGCAGAGGAAAGATCTCCAGTAAGCCTGAAGCACACTTTAGAAAGTACATAATCTAGGGTAGAATAAATTTACCTGTGCTGGCATATTAATTGTGCGTAAATCCTGTAAACTATTCATCTAGAGTCTCTGATTAATTCGAGAATCTTATAATATGGAAAAGACACTGCATAGATGTTAGTAAAGTTGGACATGGCATCGCATTTGAGACAGCATAATTAGAATGATTAGAACTGTGGTGGATCTTAGTGTCAACTCTGCCTCTGCTACATGTAACCTGGCTCACCGTTTGGACAAGTTACCTAACTTCTCAAAAGTTGTGTCTCAAAAGTTGTGTCCTTCTAAAATGTAGCCTATGATCTCATTTGTTTTGGAGCAGCTATAACATAACTAAAATGCAATTATCTATCAGGATTTCAGGCCCTGAGCAAAACCATGTGCATTTAATCTTAGCTCCAACTCTTATTAGTAGTGTAAACTTTGGCAAGTTACTGTTCATCCATTTGCCTCCATTTCTTAATCTGTAAAAAATACATGATGATAAACCTACCGTATAGGGTTGTGGAAGAGTACATAAGATAACTGATGTAAGTTACATAACACTGTGCCAGGCACATAGAAGTCATTCAAGAAATATGATGATAGAAAAGGTGATGATGATAATGTTGGTGTCATGCTGCATGAATGCCATGCTCTCTCCCCATGTAAGATATTGCTTTTGTACCTAGGCAAACAATGTTACATTTATTGCATAAATGCCACCTCCTTTGTTTTAGCTTATTATTCAATCTTATTGAGAAATTTGTGTGTCTTTTTTTTGTGCTTTGATTCTGCCCTATTTTTTCTCCCTTTTATTCTGAGCCATGTCAATGAAAGCCTCTTGGTGCTCCAGCCAGGAGTCAGTGCTGTGCCTCTGAGTTGGGAGAGCCAACATCAGGACACTGGCCCACAAGAAACCTCCCAGCTCCACATAATATCAAACGGCAAAAATCTACCAGAGATCTCCATCTCATCGCCAAGACCAGCTTCACTCAATGACCAGCAAGCTACAGTGCTGGACACCCTATACCAAACAACTAGCAAGACAGGAACACAGCCTCAGACATTAGCAGAGAGTTTGCCTAAAATCCCGATAAGGCCACAGACACCCCAAAACACACCAACAGACATGGACCTGCCCACAAGAAAGACAAGATCCAGCCTCATCCACCAGAACACAGACACTAGTCCCCTCCACCAGGAAGCCTACACAACCCACTGAACCAACCTTAGCCACTGTGGACAGACACCAAAAATAACGGAAATGGCAAAACTGCATCCTATGAAAAGGAGACCGCAAACACAATAAGTTAAGCAAAATGAGAAGACAGAAAAACACACAGCAGATGAAGGAGCAAGGTAAAAACCCACAAGACCTAATAGATGAAGAGGAAATAAGCAGTCTACCTGAAAAAGATTTCAGAATAATGATAGTAAAGATGATCCAAATCTTGGAAATAAAATAGACAAAATAAAAGAAACGTTTAACAAGGACCTAGAAGAATTAAAGAGCAAGTAAACAATGGTGAACAACACAATAAATGAAATTAAAAATTCTCTAGAAGGGATCAATAGCAGAATAACTGATGCAGAAGAACGGATAAGTAACCTGGAAGATAAAATAGTGGAAATAACTACTGCAGAGCAGAATAAAGAAAAAGGAATGAAAAGAACTGAGGACAGTCTCAGAGACCTCTGGGACAACATTAAATGCAGCAACATTTGAATTATAGGGGTCCCAGAAGAAGAAGAGGAAAAGAAAGGGACTGAGAAAATATTTGAAAAGATTATAGTGGAAAACTTCGCTAATATAGAAAAGGAAATAGTCAATCAAGTCCAGGAAGCACAGAGAGTCCCATACAGGATAAATGCAAGGAGAAACATGCCAAGACACATGTTAATCAAATGATCAAAAATTAAATACAAAGAAAACATATTAAAAGCAGCAAGGGAAAATCAACAAATAACATGCAAGGGAACTCCCATAATGCTAACAGCTGATCTTTCAGCAGAAACTCTGCAAGCCACAAGACAGAAGGGAGTGGCAGGACATATTTAAAGTGATTAAGCAGAAAAGCCTACAACCAAGATTACTCTACCCAGCAAGGATCTCATTCAGATTTGATGGAAAAATTAAAACCTTTACAGACAAGCAAAAGCTGAGAGAATTAGGCACCACCAAACCAGCTTTACAACAAATGCTAAAGGAACTTCTCTAGGCAAGAAACACGAGAGAAGGAAAAGACCTACAATAACAAACCCAAGACAATTAAGAAAATGGTAATAGGAACATACATATTGATAATTACCTTAAATGTAAATGGATTAAATACTCCCACCAAAAGACACAGACTCATTGAATGGATACAAAAACAAGACCCATATATATGCTGTCTACAAGAGACCCACTTCAGACCTAGGGACACATACATACTGAAAGTGAGGAGATGGAAAAAGATATTCCATGCAAATGGAAAACAAAAGAAAGTTGGAGTAGCAATTCTCATATCAGACAGAATAGACTTTAAAATACAGACTATTACAAGAGACAGAGAAGGACACTACATAATGATCAAGGGATCAACCCAAGAAGCAGATATAACAATTGTAAATATTTATGCACCCAACATAGGAGCACCTCAATACATAAGGCAAATACTAACAGCCATAAAAGGGGAAATTGACAGTAACAAAATCATAGTAGGGAACTTTAACACCCCACATTAACCAATGGACAGATTATCCAAAATGAAAATAAATAAGGAAACACAAGCTTTAAATGATACATTAAACAAGACAGACTTAATTGATATTTATAGGACATTCCATTCAAAAACAACAGAATACATATTCTTCTCAAGTGCTCATGGAACATTCTCCAGGATAGATCATATCTTGGGTCACAAATAAGCCTTGGTAAATTTAAGAAAATTGAAATCATATCAAGTGTCTTTTCCAACTACAATGTTATGAGACTAGATATCAATTACACAAAAATATCTGTAAAAAATAGAAACACATGGAGGTAAACCAATACACTACTTAATAACCAAGTGATCACTGAAGAAATCAAAGAGGAAATAAAAAAATACCTGGAAACAAATGACAATGGAGACACGAAGATCCAAAACATATGGGATGCAGCAAAAGCAGTTCTAAGAGGGAAGTTTATAACAACACAATCCTACCTTAAGAAACAGGAAACATCTCGAATAAACAACCTAACCTTGCACCTAAAGCAATTAGAGAAAGAAAAAAAACACCCAAAGTTAGCAGAAGAAAGAAATCATAAAGATCAGATCAGAAATAAATGAAAAAGAAATGAAGGAAATGATAGCAAAGATCAATAAAACTAAAAGCTCGTTCTCTGAGAAGATAAACAAAATTTATAAACAATTAGCCAGACTCATCAAGGAAAAAAGGGAGAAGACTCATATCAATAGAATAAGAAATGAAAAAGGAGAAGTAATAACTGAAACTGCAGAAATACAAAGGATCATGAGAGATTACTACAAGCAACTTGATGCCAATAAAATGGATAACCTGGAAGAAATGGACAAATTCTTAGAAATGCACAATTGCCGAGACTGAACCAGGAAGAAATGCAAAATATGAACAGACAAATCAGAAGCACTGAAATTGAAACTATGATTAAAGATCTTCCAACAAACAAAAACTCAGAACCAGATGGCTTCACAGGCGAATTCTATCAAATATTTAGAGAAGAGCTAACACTTATCCTTCTCAAACTCTTCCAAAATATAGCAGAGGGATGAACACTCCCAAACTCATTCTACGAGGCCACAATCACCGTGATACCAAAACCAGACAAAGATGTCACAAAGAAAGAAAACTACAGGCCAATATCACTGATGAATATAGATGCAAAAATCCTCAACAAAACAGTAGCCAACAGAATCGAATAGCACATTAAAAGGATCATACACCATGATCAAGTGGGGTTTATTCCAGGAATGCAAGGATTCTTCAATATATGCAAATCAATCAATGTGATGCACTGTATTAACAAGTTCAAGGAGAAAAACCATATGATCATCTCAATCAATGCAGAGAAAGCTTTTGACAAAATTCAACACCCATTTATGATAAAAACCTTCCAGAAAGTAGGCATAGAGGGAACTTTCCTCAGCATAATAAAGGCTATATATGACACACCCATAGCCAACATCGTCCTGAAAGGTGAAAAAGTGAAACCATTTCCACTAAGATCAGGAACAAGACAAGGTTTCCCACTCTCACCACTCTTATTCAACATAGTTTTGGAAGTTTTAGCCACAGTAATTAGAGAAGAAAAAGAAATAAAAGGAATACAAATAGGAAAAGAAGAAGTAAAGCTGTAACTGCTTGCAGCTGACATGATACTATACATGGAGAATCCTAAAGATGCTACCAGAAAACTACTAGAGCTAATCAATGTATTTGGTAAAGTAGCAGGATACAAAATTAATGCACAGAAATCTCTGGCATTCCTATACACTAATGATGCAAAATCTGAGGGTGAAATTAAGAATACCCTCCCATTTACCATTGCAACAAAAAGAATAAAATATCTAGGAATAAACCTACCTAAGGAGACAAAAGACCTGTATGCAGAAAATTATAAGACACTGCTGAAGAAATTAAAGATGATACAAATAGATATAGAGATATACCATGTTCTTGGATTGGAAGAATCAACATTGTGAAAATGACTCTACTACCCAAAGAAATCTACAGATTTAATGCAATCCCTATCAAACTACCAGTGGCTTTTTTCACAGAAATAGAAAAAAAAATTTTCACAATTTGTATGGAAACACAAGGGACCCTGAATAGCCAAAGCAATCTTGAGAACGAAAAATGGAGCTGGAGGAATCAGGCTCCCTGACTTCAGACTATACTACAAAGCTACATTAATCAAGACAGTATGTTACTGGCACAAAAACAGAAATCTCGATCAGTGGGATAGGATAGAACTTCCAGAGATAAACCCACACACATATGGTCACCTTATCTTTGATATGGAGTCAAGAATATACAGTAGAGAAAAGGCAGCCTCTTCAATAAGTGGTGTTAAGAAAACTGGACAGCTACATGGAAAAGTATGAAATTAGAACACTCCTTAACACCATACACAAAAATAAACTCAAAATGGATTAAAGACCTAAATGAAAGGCCAGACACTATCAAACTCTTAGAGGAAAACATAGGCAGAACACTCTATGAAATAAATCACAGCAAGATCCTTTTTGACCCACCTCCTAGAGAAATGGAAATAAAAATAAACAAATGGGACCTAATGAAACTTAAAAGCTTTTGCACAACAGAGGAAACCATAAACAGGACCAAAAGACAGCCCTCAGAATGGGAGAAAGTATTTGCAAGTGAAGCAACTGACAAAGGATTAATCTCCAAAATTTTCAAGCAGCTCATGCAGCTCAATATCAAAAAAAACAAGCAACCAAATCCAAAAATGGGCAGAAGACCTAAATAGACATTTCTCCAAAGAAGATATCAGATTGCCAACAAACACTTGAAAGAATGATCAACCTCATTAATCATTAGGGAATTGCAAATCAAAACTGCAATGAGATATCATCTCACACCAGTCAGAATGGCCATCATCAAAAAATCGAGGAAAATAAATGCTGGAGAGGGTGTGGAGAAAAGGGAACCCTCTTCCACTTTTGGTGGGAATGTAAATTCATACAGCCACTATCGAGAACAGTATGGAGGTTCCTTAAAAATCTAAAAATAGAACTACCATATGACTAAGCAATCCCAGTACTGGGCATATACCCTGAAAAAACCAGAATTCAAAAATAGTCATGTACCAAAATGTTCATTGCAGCTCTGTTTACAATAGCCAGGACATGGAAGCAAGCTAAGTGTCCATCAACGGATGAATGGATAAAGAAGATGTGGCACATGTATACAATGGAATATTGCTCCCTAAAAAGAAATGAAATTGAGCTATTTGTAGTGAGGTGGTTGGACCTAGAGTCTCTCATACAGAGTGAAGTATGTCAGAAAGAGAAAAATAAATACTGTATGCTAACACATATATATGCAATCTAAGAAAAAAAAATGGTCATGGAGATCCTAGGGGCAAAATGGGAATAAAGACACACACCTATTAGAGAATGGACTTGAGGATATGGGAGGGGAAGGGCAATCTGTGACAAAATGAGAGAGTGGCATGGACATATATACACTATGAAATGTAAAATAGTTAGCTAGTGGGAAGCAGCCGCAAAGCACAGGGAGATCAGCTCTGTTCATTGTGACCACCTAGAGGGGTGGGATTGGGAGTGTGGGAGGGAGGGAGATGCAAGATGGAAGAAATATGGGAACATATGTATATGTATAACTGATTCACTTTGTTATAAAGCAGAAACTAACACACCATTGTGGAGAAATTATGCTCCAATAAAGATGTTAAAAAAATAAAAATTATTGAGAATATATGAAATAACGGATGTTTAAAATTTGGGAAATTAAAGATTCTGTTGGTATAAATTGGGGTACTTGAAGTAATAAGATTTTGTGTTTAGAAAGTAGGATTCCATACATTAAGATTTTGAAAGTGGTATAATTATTGGTAACATCAAATTTTAAAATAACAATTTTCAACAAATTTTGTTGATACAAAATAAGAAATATAGAGTGTTCCAAAAATCTTGACTTGAAATTGCACTTTAGTCTTTAGAACCCTCAACATTTTACACTGAGACACACTTCCTAAACATACACACATATACATGAATTTAAAAGTTTCACAAAACAATATTAACCCTTAATACATTAAAAAATCATATTTTCTATTCTATTATGTTCATTTAAAAAAAAGTCAATAATGATGTTTTCAATTGATTCTGTGACTCACCAAAGGTCACAATATTCATTTTGAAAATAATTGTTTAAAGTGTGACTATGGAGGATTGTGAACAAGACAAACTGTAGATTTTTCAGTGAACAATGTAGGATTAGTAATGGAGGGAGAGAGAGATTGGCGTTAGAATCTTCAAGGAATGAATTGCATGGACTTAGCAGATGACTGAAGCAAGGAGGGGAAATGTATCACCAAGGAGTGGTCATTCATTTCAAAATGGTATATTACCAGATTACTAGAGACAGACTGATCCTTCTATTACTGTGTGTGTGTGTATATATATGTGTGTGTGTGTGTGTGTGTATTTCTTTTTATACATTCTATACTTACTGTGTGAATATAGGATTGTATGATTGTTCCCTAAAAGTGTAGCCATACTTTTATAGAAAAAACATGTGGAAATGCCTAAAGCAAAATGTCTTTGCAGGAGACAATCACCAGGGGAAAAGAAATGTTTCTGGAACTGGATTCTAGAATGGTTGGTTGTTTCTTATTTAGATAAGAATGTATGAATTTCTTGGTTTGTGCTATAAAAAGACACAGATCGATGTTTTATAAACAGGATGTTAAAATACCCTTATCCATAAAAGGGATGTACAAGAATGTGGAATGGTATTTCAAACACAATATAAATAATTTAAAATTTTAAACAAATTCTGCAGTCTGTAAGCACAATTGTGTCCATTATTAACATGTTTTTGAATTTATTTTTCTTTGGTTATTCCTTAGTATTCTACTGAATTAAAAAAATAATGACAACCCGTCTCAATTGTGCTAAATGAGATAAACTAAAATGGTTTTATTTTCACATTCTAGGTTCAGATTAGCAAACGGGGAGTAGCAATGTCTTTGAGGTCAGATTGGTGAATAATAATGGTACTAAAGTCAAGAAAACCCAACGGAGAGATGAAGAAATAGAAGGGCAGATTTGGAGCCATTTGCTCACCTGATTTCGAGTATTAATTTAGATGTTCTGTGCCATACTTTTATTAAGAAATATACCTTTTTTTACACTGATGAGCCTAAGAAACATAAAAGGTGAAATATGTTTTTAGAATAAACTCCATAGACAAATGAAAGAAACTGCCTACTTAGAAATCAGTGAAGTCAATTAATTAACATGTTTTTATTGAGGCCACTTTATGTGCCCAGAATTATGCAAGGTGCCCTTAGGAGACACGATTAAGAAAAAAGCTTTCTTACAATTAAAAACCCTTAAAGACTCTTCAAAATAAATGAATATTTTGTATAAGATAATGCAACGCATATTTTCCTAGTCCTGCTGATGACATCTCCCTTAAAGTAGCTTTATAATATGAATGCTTGTGGCAGTGACTTAAGAGTTAAAATTACTCAGGGGAGGCTTCTGTAGTAACCAATTACTACTCTATTTCAGTGAGTTAAAATAAATACTTTTCTCTCCTCACAGTAGTACCATTTATGAAGTAGAAAAACTTTAATTTGGAAGATTAATATCAAATAAAGAAGTTATTATATATATGTGTGAGGTATATGTATATACAACAAAGAAAGGAACATTGCCAAGTTAAAAGAAATGGAAGATAGGCAGGAATGGGATTTAAAGAAAACTAGAAAGAAAAGTCTTTGGATTGTTATCTACTGTAGGTCTATTTCTTTCATTGACACTTGGCATCTTCCCTTTGATGTGAATGAATGCAGCTGCAGCTCTCTGCCAACTATAATTTTGTTGGCAGTAATTCTAACCTAGCAGAGGGCACAAGATTGCTACTTATCCAGCAGAAACAAAGGCAGTGTGATTCTTAATTCCATGTTCATGCTACTTCGTTTTTACTATACTTGATAAATCATTCTTTCTGCTTTATTTTAAGCCCTAGGTATTTGAGCATGGCGTGACATGTTTTACTCTAAACTACCAACAAAGTACTCATAATAGAGAAATCAACCAAAAAGAATCATCATCATCATCATCATCATCATAAACTAAGAAACTGACATGTACTGGGTGGTAATTACTATTTGCCAGACAGGATGCAAAGCACTTTGCATGTATTACTCATATAATTCAGTAACTTACAAAATATCCATTACTCTTACCATTTTATGGATGAAGAAACTAGGATTAGTTAAATTAACAACGCTGCCAAAATCTGTATACTAGTACATTGCAGATTAAGTATTGGCTTTCTACCACTGTGTTAGGGAATAAACAATGTTTCAATGTTGTATTTCATATCTCTTCAAAAGAATTAAGAGAAGACTCATGAGGAGAATAAAAAGTACAGAAAATATTTATCTACTTACCCAAATATTTGAATCTCAGTAAGAAAAAATCATGGTGCAAATAAATACTTTAAAAATATGATAGATCACTGATAAACACTATTAATTTTTATTAATCCAGGTGATAGCATTTTAAAATATTAGGATGCTATAGAGATCAACATAAAAAGGGTATTAATTAGTAAATCATTAAATGATTTTTAAAAGTTCTTAAACAATGAAAGAAGACCTCTAGAGATCTTGTTTTGTTGTTCTTTTCTTTTTTAAAATTTCATTTTATTTATTTGTTTTTTATACAGCAGGTTCTTATTAGTTACCTATCTTACACAAATTAGTGTATATATGTCAATCCCAATCTCCCAATTCATCTCACCATCTCCCCCCACTTTCCTGCCTTGGTGTCCATACGTTTGTTCACTTTAAATATGATAAAATACCTAGCAATTGGAAGCATTAATCAAATTGTTTTTGAATACTAACATCATGTGTATATTTTACATCCAGTACTAAAAATGAACACCAAAAATTAAGATTACTATATTTCCGTAGGGAAATGGAAATGTGAATTTAAGCTCAGATGAGGAATTAACTCAAATTTTATAATGTTGTGGCAAAATTGCAGTTTGCTCTGCATAATTCTACATTAGCTTAGATTCTTTAGTTTTTTTCTTTCTTTCTTGTTTCTTTTCCAGCCAGATATATTTTCCTTTCATCCCCAGATGCAAATTTTGAGACTGTAACCTTTTTCTCATACATTTATGTGTTCTTCACCATCAATAACACAGTCTTAGGCTCAAAATAGGGATTCACTTGGACATATCCTAGATGAAATATTATGAAGAAGAGTCGTTTTGGTGATCACTTGATGGTACAAGAAAGCAAGAAAAATGTTATATGAGAGAGGTAAGAATGAATTTTCAGTAAGTGCATGAATAATGTTTTATTGGCTTTTCAAGCACTGTTCAACCTGTCTTGTTTAGTAATGCATTCAAGAAATTGTTATACATCCATGAGAGATTCAAGTTCAGGATCCATGTTCCACCTTACATATCTCTTTGTTAATATCTCTCTAAGAATACTCATAATGTATCTCATAATGCACTCATAATAATGTACTCATAACTTATCTCATAACATTTTAATCAGTTTGCCTGACTTCTGCCATAGACTGAGCCCCCAGAAAGCACTTTGAACCCTAAACACTTACTCCATGACTGGCATACAATAAGTGATAAAAAATTTTGGTTTTCAATTGATGATTGCACAGTATAAAATAATGAATTTGGTCTGTACTTTGATACTTTTTGGGCTCTTTTTCATTCAATATATAACCAAAGTTGCTGTTCTTGGTGATGATAGTCATTACCTGTGATACATAATATAAGGGCTGATAACATCAATTTACAATAATTTAAAAATAGAATTTATATTTTTTATTAGAATGAAGGTAAAATATTTTCATTACTAAAATTTGAAAATATAATGAAATCAAAGTAATTTAAAAATTTACAATAACTCTCAATAGGGAGGGGGTTGGCAGGGAGTATTACCCTGGGGTTGGTTCTGAGTATCAAACTATAGCTTGGTTGTAGGAAAGCTGTCAGGGGAGAGAAAAGAAAATGAGAGGAAAGTGGTTATGGTAACCACAATGACTGGGATGTACGGTACTTGTTTTCTAATCTCCTCACTGAAGTAGACATGCATTTTGAATATTGACTTGCCCATGAAGCTTCTGCCAGTATTGTATCCATGGATTTATGGAATGCCAAATTCATCGTCAAGATATTCTTTATAAAATTATTTCTGACCAAGGAACTAATTTCACAGTCTAAGAAATGTATCAATGGGATGATGGCTGAATTGCAAGCAAAATAACAGAGCCCTAAGATAAATAGTGTGACTGTTTTCCAGAGATAAATACAATGACTGCTTGCACTTTGAAAAGAGGTTGTGAACAAAAAATTGTTGCATCATGTTGCTTGGAATCTAAAGGTGCTATTGTTGATTTGTAGAAATTTAAATATGTGGATTCTAGAAACAACGATACAAATGAACTTATTTACAAAACAGAAACAGACTCACAGACCTAGAGAATGAACTAATGGTTACCAGGAGGGAAGGGTGGGAGGGTGGGATAGATTGGGAGTTTGGGATTGACATGTACACACTGCTATATCTAAAATAGATAACCAACAAGGACCTACTATATAGCAGCAGGGAACTCCACTCAGTATTCTGTAATGACCTAAATGGGAAAATAATTTGAAAAAGAACAGATACATGTATATGTATAACTGAATCACTTTTCTGTACACCTGAAACTAACACAACACTGTTAATCAACTATACTCCAATATAAGATAAAAATTAAAAACAATGGGTTGAAGGGTGTTTTAGTTTCTGAAGAGGTAAGCAGGTAGACCACCTGCTTATGAGTAAGCTATTATTTCTCATGTTAAAATTCACTCTTCTATACTCTGCTTTGTGATGCTGAGGCTGGGATTTTGCAAACCATACTTTTGTCATCTGGCTTCCTAAAAGCCTCTACCAATAGGATGCTGATTGAAGAATAAAAGCAATCAGCTGGAGGAGACATCAGGGACACTCCTCACCTAGTTTCCTTCCTGTTTCATTGTGGCTGGGTTTCCTGTTTTTATCTGCCTCGCCAGCAAAGCTACTTCTTCACTGTGGCAGCAGCAGTTTGTTTAGAAGCAGTGGAATTTGGTTCAAAGTTTTTTCCAACATTCAGAGCCATCAGCACAAGGTAGCTGGAACCTGTCCTCAGAGGCTTGGGTGCCAGCTCCTCCAACCCTTTCTCAAGCTAACAGATACCAGCCCTTGCCAAGCAGTGGTCACTTACAGAAAAACAACTTTCAGCTCCTCCTCCTGCCGGTGCTACTTCCTTGACACCTCAGTGTTCCTTTTTAATGCTCAGTTACATACCTAATAATTTTTCATGCCTAAGTAACAATTCCTTATATTGGATGATCTCGTTAAAAATAACTGGTGTGATTTGTTTTCTGATGGAGCCTGACGTTGGTTACAATTCAATCTTTGCGAGTCACAGTCTCCTCAAATTGTAAGAGGAGAATAATACAATCCAGCTCATAGGGTTATTGTTGAATTAAAATAAATAATGCAAGCAAACAACTTAACACAATCCTTGGCAAACATTAAGCAGTCTGTAAATGTCATTATTAAAAAAAAGATGTTGAGGTAGAAGGAGAAAAGACCTGAGGCTCTGAAGGTATAGGAATGAGAGCATTGAGATAGAAAGTAGAGGTAAAATGTGAAGGGTGGTGGCCTTAGAAGTTGAAGATGCAATGATCCTGGAAGGCTTTGGGTTTCTTGGGGCTTTAAAGAGGATGAATGGATCAACAACAGAAGAAACCTCAGGTATTTCAGAGATAAGGTGTTGGCAGAGAATACATTTGGAATATTTTAATACAAAATGAAACTCATTATCAAGAATGTTAGGGTCATGACCATAAGGTAAATCCAAATATTTTTCAAGCTTTGTTTTAGAATATAAGGAGTTCTCAAAACCTCTATCATAGACCTTATTGCTAACCTCTATTATTCATTTTTCTCCAGAAGTGAAATAAGATAATACTTTACTATTTTAAAGTCTATCATTAAAACTATTTTGTTTATATCATCATAGCATGGATTAAAACAGTGTGTTAAGTGATAAATATTTCATTTTTATTGGATAACTGGAACTCTTCTTGATACATAAACTGGGTTCTGGACACATTATCAAAAGATAAAGTCAAACTCATTGGAAATTCAGAGAGGATTTTTAAAAATAATAATTAATGGACTGGATGAAAGGGCTTATGGAGAAATAGTAAAAAACAAATGACAAAAGCATGGTTTAGAATTTATGAAAAATGTGTGAATCTCAAGTTTCTCACATAAAGAGAGTTTTCTGATATGTTTTTAATTTAATTTCTTCCATATGCATAAAGAAAAAGTCTTGTTATCTGAGCCAAAGGTCTCAGTGTACTGCAAAAGCACACACTGTTTTAGAAAATACAAACCACGTATAAGCAGAAGAAATGTCTAGTTCTGGAGGCGAGGAATTATGCTAGGAACATTGCTAAATGTGAAAATTTTTTAAAAAGAGGAGAAATTTTAATTTACAAATCAATTAGGCAAGTTCCCGTTCTTTAAAAGTGTCAGAAGGATCAGACCTGAAAATAGTATTTATTTACCAAGAACCTTAAAAGGTATTCAACTGACAAGGAAGATAATTGCTACAATTTCAAAGTCAATATAAACATCAGATCATATTCACATTAGAGAACAGTTCATTTCTTTTCTCTGTAAAATGTGGACAATAACAGAATCTACTACCTAAGATGATATAAGCAAACCTACTTTATAAACTGCTAAACTCTATGATAGATGAGTTAGCATGAGGAATGTCTGAGAGAGGTGGTAGGGCCACTGAAGACTAATTCTGATTAAGGCTAGGTAGGTGTTTTTCAAATTTGGGGACATTTGAATGGAATTTGAGAAAACTGAATACTTTGTGATGCCCTTTGAGAGAAAAGAAGATAAAGAAAATAAAAATTCATTGAGTAACTACCATGTACAAGACACTGTGTTGGTGCCTTACATAAGATTTCACTTAAACTTCAAAATAACCTGGTTCTTACATTATATCACTTACTTTAAACAGGTAAAAAACTGAGGCTTAGTATTATATTAACTAATATACACACTTCTGTATATTATTCCTATGAGTCACATAAGAAATTGAGGTCCAGAGAAATTAGACACATCCCAGTTTTCCCAGGTAGTGAGTGTAGATTTGTCCGATTCTAAACTCTATAATCTTTTCAGTAAATCTTGCAAAACTGGTCCCATATCGCCAAACATCTCTTTTGTCAGCATCACATCAAGTTTGAATGATTGCAACTAATTATCTTTCACGTTAAGCAATTAAAAGTTTCTTTCAAAACATAATCTTGATGAAAAAACAAATACTAAAAAATATTTTTTAAGCATTTCATAGATGTATTATGATGAACTAGGTGCTGAATATAAAAGGATATAAAACAGGAGGAGATCTTCTCCCTCAAGGAATTCAGCATCTAGGAATTTACTGTAAGGAAGGAAGTATCAGGAGGTGAAAAGATCAAATAGAATTTGGGCCCATATTAAAATGTGGGTGGAAAACCGAGAGGTTTGGCTTTAGACTACAGTACAATGCAGAGCTGCTGGTCATAGGAAAGGCATTTGAGGTAAAGGTCCTTTCTATCACTTTTAAAATTCATCATATAGATGACCATCTGTGCCCTATGTGTACTGCTAATCCTACCTATAAGTACCAATTATTGGTTCAGTTTTTAGTTCCTAGGCCTGAGGAAAAACTTTGAAATTAATCTTTCAAGTTCCACCTTCTCCTATACATTATTCTTGCTTGGTGCCTTTTAATACCCTTTTCCTTCTCAGTGGTCAAATCTTCAATCAGGAAAAAATCATAAGAAGTTCCTTTTTCCTCAAGCCTTGATATTTTACTTCTCCTGGAAATATTTTATTTTCAAAGACATAAAAAAACTTGGAGCTAAAGGAATCAGTTTCTCACTGTACAGTATAGACAGGCCAGTTCAGATGTGCTGGATCAAACCACGCTAAAATCAGGTGTGTAGGATCGGCTCTGTCTCTTTTTGTTTGTAGTCTCTGTTTCCTTTGTGTTGGGTTCTTCCTTTTTCAGGCTCTGATAGGAAAGATCCCTACTATGGACTGAAAGTTTGTGCTCCTCCCCACTCAAGTTCATGTATTGAAACCCTCACCTTAACTTTAGTGTGATATTAGGAGGTTGGGCCTTTGGGAGGTAATTAGGTTTAGATGAGGTCATGAAGGTGGAATTCTTATGATCAGATTGGTTTTTTATAAAACGAGACCAGAGAACTTGCATTCTTTCTCTCCATCATGAGAGAATCCAGGAAGAAAGTAGCCACGTGTAAGAGAGTTTTCACCAGGAAACAAATTGACTGGCACTTTGATCTTGGTCTTCCCACACTCCAGAACTAGGAGAAATACGTGTTTGTTGTTTAAGCCATCCAGTCTATAGCATTGTCATAGCAACTTGAACTAACTAAGACAATCCCCCAGTATTACCTGGTGCCTAAATTTTACTATATCAGACCGAAAGAGACCCTATCCCAGGACTCACGTTAATCTCTGCAAAGGGCCTCTCACTGGCCTCTCACTGGCCTTCCTTGGGTCATGTGCTGCCCATTTCTGTGGTGGCAGAGGCAGAGCCTCTAGAAAATTAAAAGAGATATTAAAAGTAGCATGCTCAAAACACTGTCTCACATTGATGTGTTCAGGAAATTTTCATTCTCATTATTAATAGTTTTACTTTAGATGAGACTATGCAGAACTACTGTGATTAGGAGAGGCAATTGAGGTAACATGAGATCCTTTCTATCACTTTCTACCACTTTGGGGTAACTGAGAGATAATCATAGGACTCTAGAGGAAGCAGAATCTACATTTGAACAGAACAGACATTATTCTGCAATATCCAATGATTAATGAATTCTACTCCTTTTTAAGAAATGAAGCACTCTTTTATGATAAAAATTATCATATGGATTTACTAGAAATATATTAAATGACAAAACTATTAGGAATTTAGTAAATATATCTGTAGCTCATTAGTCAAGTATACTTTTTAAAATAATAGAAAATATATAGCGTAAAGCAGACAATTTATTTAGAGTAAATATCTTAAGGTTTGCAGGCCATATGGTCTCTGTTTAAACTATTCAACTGGCATTGCAGTGTGAAAGCAGACTGAGATAATACATAAGTGAATGGGTGTGGTTATGTCCCAATTAAACATTATAAATTCAGGCAATAGACTAGATTTTTCCCATGGACTAAAGCGTGCTGACCTTCTACAGACAGGGATGTTTCATGTACATACAGAGTTCCAAATTGCTGGGAATACTTCCATAAAGAATCTTAGTATGGTATTTACTTTTGCTGTTCACAAATCATTCTATTTCTTCTAGACTTATGGTAAGTCATACTTCCCAGCTCCTTTTGAAATTAGGCATAGCCAATGTGAGTAAACAGGTCATGTGTCCCTTCTGGGTAGACACATTAAATGCCAGTGCATAATTTGCCACACCCTATTCTCACTGCCCCAGTGGCTTTAGAAGCATGTATTGAGAGTCTTTAAGTGTTATGATGAGCAGAGTCTTCCTGATGCCCTGCTTTGGGCACATAGATGAAAAATGTAATTTTATTTTCCTAAACTGCTAAGATTAAGGGTTTGTTTTCTTTTTGTAGTATAATGTAGTCTATCTTGAATGATATCTCTAGTTCCATTTACCCACAGGTTTGGCATCCCAGAGTTTCCCTCAGTAAAGGGAGTTTTTAAGCCATTTTTTTTAGAGAGGAAGAAAGGAATATATGTCCTCAAAAATTTTAATATATGTATTAAAGTTCTTGCATGCAAATGAAATAAAACCAATTTGAACTAGCTTATGGGAGAATTTTCAGAAGAATACTGGGATATCTCTTTTCAGTCATTTTCCTTCCTTCATTTACCCAACAAATATTGAGTGCCCATTATGCCAGGCACTGTTCTAAGCACTGTTGAACAAAGTGTTTAGTAGAATGTTAGATAGTAAAATATATAAATACAAATTTTTAAAAATGTATACTAAGCAGAAAATAAATATGGACAAAAGTAGAGAAATATATGGAAAGACTGAAGGAAGATTAACTATCAACTAAGGGAAAACTGGAGTGTGGATGATTACTGCCACCAGCAACTATATGCCTGCAGAATCACATGCTCTTTCTCCCTCCCTGTCTTTGTCTCTCTCTTCTTCCCTCCCTCCCAATCTCTCTCTTGATCTCATTTGTTCCTCTTTATATGTTACCTTCATAGTCTCTTATTATAGGTCAATGGCTATACTTGGCAGGAATCATGGCTTCCAAGAGTTGCCAAGTCTCACTTTATAGAGCTTATGCCACCAGACAAGAACAAATTTTTATTCTCAATTTCAGTTTCAAATATCCTGAAGAAGGGTTCTGTTCCACTTGGGTCAGCTGCTCGTCTTTGGTTGGACTGTCATTAGTAGCTGGGATAAAATAAAAACATACTAGTGCCCACCTTAAGCATGCGTATTGAGAGAGTCAGAGGTCAGTTTTCTACAGATGAAGGCCAGTGTCATAAGTATCCACTAACACACGTTAACACTTCTAATTTTATACTAATGTATTAAACTGAATATATATCTCATTACACAGTGAAGCTTTCGTATGTCTCAACTAATACTTTTATTTTCTTTGACATTAAAAAAAATTCCTCAAGGGATTTTTCCCCCCATATTTATGTCCTTGGTGGATACTACTTGACAATAGTAAAGATTCTGTTGTCCAAAGTGGGCAAAACAGGTGAGCATCCTCTTTACAGAATTTAATAAAGTATATTTCTATTTGGTTATGGCAATATTAGATTGTTTGAAGAAGCACACTTCTCAAATGCTTAAATCACACCTGGACAAGGAATAGTGTCTACCTTCAAAGTTGCCCTGCCTAAGCCGTAGAGTACATTTTTTTTCAAAAATTTTGAATTCTGTAAAATATTGTTAGGACTAAATAATATAAATGTCATACAAACTTGTGTATCAACATGTAAATGGACATAGTATGGACAAATCATAAAATAGAATACTACTTAACAATAAAAATGGACAAACTACTAATTCTGCAAAAAGACATATGATGCATCTAAAAGCATTATACTGAGTTTAACCAGACCCAAAGAGAATATATTATATGATTTTGCACATGAAAGTCTAGAAATGAGACAGAAGAAATTGGACTCGATAATTAGCAATTGACCTTAATTGTTTTTTTTAATTGGGGTATAGTTGTTTACAATGTTGTGTTAGTTTCTGCTGTACATCAAAGTGAATCAGCTATAGGTATATATATATATATCCCCTCTTTTTTGGACTACCTTCCCATTTAGGTCACCATAGAGCATTGAGTAGAGTCCTGTGCTATACAGCAGGTTCTCATTAGTTATCTATTTTATACATATTATTGTATATATGTCAATCACAATCTCCCAATCATCTCACCCTCCCTTTCCCCCCTTGGTGTCCATTCATTTGTTCTCTACATGTGTGTCTCTATTTCTACCTTGCAAACAGGTTCATATGTACCATTTTTCTAGATTCCTCATATATGTGTTAATATACAATACTCTCTTCTTTCTGACTTACTTCACTCTGTATGACAGTCTTTATGTCCATCCACATATCTACAAATGACCCAGTTTCATTCTTTTTTATTGCTGAGTAATATTCCATTGCATATATGTATCACATCTTCTTTATGCATTCATCTGTGGATGGACATTTAGGTTGCTTCCATTACCTGGTTATTGTACATAGAGCTGCAATGAACATTGTGGTACATGACTCTTTTTGAATTATGGTTTTCTCAGGGTATATGTTCAGTAGTACGCTTGCTGAGTCATATGGTAATTCTGTTTTAGTTTTTTTAAGGAACCTCCATACTGTTCTCCATAGTGGCTGTATCAATTTACTTTCCCACCAACAGTGCAAGAGGGTTCCATTTTCTCCACACCTTCTCCAGCATTTATTGTTTGTAGATTTTCTGATGATGGCCATTCTGACCAGTGTGAGGTGATACCTCATTGTAGTTTTGATTTGCATTTCTTTAATAATTAGTGATGTTGAGCATCTTTTCATGTGCCTCTTGGCCATCTGTATGTCTTCTTTGGAGAAATGTCTATGTAGGTCTTCTGCTCATTTTTTGATTTTTTTTTTTTAATATTGAGCTGCATGAGCTGTTTGTATATTTTGGAGATTGATCCCTTGTCTGTTGCTTCATTTGTAAATATTTTCTCCCATTCTGAGGGTTGTCTTTCTGTCTTGTTTATGGTTTCCTTTGCTGTGAAAAAGCTTTTAAATTTCATTAGGTCTCATTTGTTTATCTGTGTTTTTATTTTCATTACTGTAGGATGTGGGTCAAAAAAGATCTTGCTGTGCTTTATGTCAAAGAGTCTTTTTCCTATGTTTTCCTCTAAGAGTTTTATAGTGTCTGGTCTTACTTTTTTTTTTTACAACATGTGGTCTGATAAAGTATTTTTTATTTATTTATTTTTGCTGTGTTGGGTCTTCATTTCTTTGCGTAGGGCTTTCTCCAGTTGCGGTGAGCGGGGGCCACTCTTCATCGCAGTGCACAGGCCTCTCACTATCGCAGCCTCTCCCGTTCCAGAGCACAGGCTCCAGACGCGCAAGCTCAGTAGTTGTGGCTCATGCGCTTAGTTGCTCCGCGACATGTGGGATCCTCCCAGACCAGGGCTCGAACCCGTGTTTCCTGCATTGACAGGCAGATTCCTAACCACTGCGCCACCAGGGAAGCCCTGGTCTTACATTTTTATCTTTAATTTATTTTAAGTTTAGTTTTGTGTATGGTGTTAGGGAGTGTTCTAATTTCATTCTTTTATATGTAGCTGTCCAGTTTTCCCAGCATCACTTACTGAAGAAACTGCCTTTTCTCTATTGTATATTCTTGCAATATATAATCTTGTCATAGATTGGTTCCGTGGGTTTATCTCTGGGCTTTCTATCTCTTTCCATTGATCTATATTTCTGTTTTTGTGCTAGAGTACCTTTTAAACATTGGAAATTCAGTGTCTAATACTTCCTGGCACATACACAATATTCTATAAACAAGTCTTGTTGGAACTAATCATTCAAGAAAAAATGAATAGCAAATCTCACAAACTATAAAATGTTAATTGTATAATAAAGTATAATTATTGAGGAAAGCATTCTGAAAGTATTATTAATTTTTATTGCTAGGTCTTCTGATATTAGTGAAATGAAAGAAGTTAAGTGTAAAAAAATCAGTCTCAGAATTATCCTTAAATGTGTAAATGGAAGAAAAAGCTGGTGAGCAAACATTGTGTGAATGTGGTGCTTCCTGTAATACTGTGTATGCAAACCCTGTCAAATGCTATAGATATTTGGGGCATGCAAGGAAAAGCCTAGGGAAATACTCATTTGGGTAATTGTATCAAGCCCAAGAGCAGACATCTGTCTGTTCTTCAAATCAGCTAAGAAAGAAGGGCAGTTAGCACTATATATGGAAATGGAATTCTCAGTGGAGCTGGGTGAGTACCATCAATACTCATAATTAAAGGAGAGCACTTCAGACAGCTGCATGAAGTGTGACGCCGTTCCTCATGATCACAGAGGATTCAGGCAGGTGCCAAAGCTTCCTGTCCCTGAGGACAGGCAAACTCAGAAGCAAGCTGTTACTGAACATAAGATTGAGCTAGGTTCTGAATTTCTTAAAAGCTTGAGGATGCTCTTCAAAGGAAAAGACTGTTAGAGAAATTTTAGATAGTTGGGTCAAAAAAAAGACGTTTTCTACTTGTTCAAGTATATGTAGCTTCACTTATTAAACTGTAAACATCTTGGGAACAGCATTAAATGGTTCCATTAAGAAAGATAGGATGGAATGTTGGCGAGTCGGAAAGCTGGCAGACATACCAGCATCCAGGAAATGGAGGCCCTTAGGAAGAAGCAGACACTGTCTTTGCAATTTATGTTTCTCAGATGCTGATTAAGGAAAAACACTAAATAATAGAGGATTCTATTTTAGCTACTGCATTCTGTAAAATTGGGTGTTGGTATCTCTTAGCCTTCCCACATGCCTCATCTTCTCCCTTTTTCTCCTTGGCATATAAACTTGTCAAGTAAGTAACCTAATTTATTTGAGATGTCTCATACATGGTGGTCATTCTGAAATAAAATAATTCAGAAGATGGTAGAGGAATAGACCATCACAAAAATGCTTTCTAACTAAAATTCTTTATTGATGCTAATTTACAAGTGTGTTTGTCCCTTTTCAAAGGAATGCTATTTCTCTTTGTTCAATTCTATTTATTACCTATCTTATTATTATTATTTTTTAATGAACCATTCAATGAGAAGAGGAAGAGATGAGAGACTTTGGCTTACATTCCAACTTTCTTATGTTCTAGTTGTTTACATAAATGTGGAAAACTCAATTTACTTCTCTGAATATATTTTCCCATGTAGAGATACAAGGATTTGAATTATGGGTAAGGAGATCTATAATATATGTTTTGAATTTCATTAGGAGAATGATTTGTATGTAGATCAACAACAACAACAACAATAAAAAACACTTGAGTTTGGTAAAAGGGTAACGTAAATTCAAGATTTTGTTAGAGATAAAATCAAAATTCTACCAAAGCTAACCATGATAGTAACTGGGATAGGAATAGTTTCCTGCCATAAATAACTATACAAACAGACATAAAATGAAAAACAAGTTGTTTTATAAATTGGACAGTAGGACACAAATCTAATTCCTGAAGAAAGAGAAACAAATGATATGTGCATTACCATCAACCTAGCTCTCTGTCTGGAGGTAATTTCTTGTCATTGCCACAGGGAACTTGTGCCCAAACACAGCACATAGCCTTGCAGAGTAGAGAAGACATGGATTGGATCTGGAGTTGCTTAGCTGTTAGTTTCACTCTTTCAAGAAATCAGTCCATTGCATCTAACTTTTCAAATTGTGGGTATAGAGTTGTTCAGAGCAACCCTTTATTATCATTTTAATGTCCATGGGGTCTAGAGTGAGAACACTTTGTCATTTCTGATATTGCAATTTGTGTCTTTTGCCTTATCTTGGTTAGCCAGGCTAGAAATTTATCATATCAATTTTATCGACCCTTTCAAAGAACCAGCATATGGTTTCATTGCTTTAATAATTTAAATATTATTTTTCTATTTTCAATTTCCTTGATTTGTACTCTAATTTTTATTGCTATTTTTCTTCCTGCATACTTTAGTTTATTTGTTTCTGTTTTTGTTTTTTGCGATACACGGGCCTCTCACTGTTGTGGCCTCTCCCGTTGCGGAGTACAGGCTCTGGACGTGCAGGCTTAGCGGCCATGGCTCATGGGCCCAGCCGCTCGGCGGCATGTGGGATCTTCCCAGACCGGGGCACGAACCCATGTTCCCTGCATCAGCAGGCGGACTCTCAGCCACTGCTCCACCAGGGAAGCTCCATACTTTAGTTTAAATGCTCCCCTTTTCCTAGAGTCCTTAGACGGAAGCTTAGATTACTGGTTTTAAATTTATCTTCTCTTCTAATGTATACATTTAATATTGTATATTTTCCTCTAATGTGGCATTTGCCACATTCCATATATTTTTAAAAATTCTATTTTTTTTCATTTGGTTAAAATATTTTAAAAATTTCTTTTGAGACTTCTTTAACCAATGTTATTTAAAAATGTGTTGTTTAGTCTTCAAATATTTGGATATTTTTCAGATATTTCTCTATTAATGATTTCTAGTTTAATTCTATTGTGCTTTGAGATCATACTTTGTGTGATTTTGATTTTTTAATTTGTCAAGGTGTGTTTCATGGTACAGAATGTGTTCTATTTTGGTGAATGTTTCATTTGAGTTTGAGAAGAAAGTCTATGGACTTTCTTCTATGGAATATTCCATAAATATCAATTAGATCAAGTTGATTGTGCTGGTCAGGTCACAGGATCTTTACTTATTTTTAGTCTATTTTACCTATCAATTACTGAAAGACAGGTGTTTAATTCTCCAACTGTAATAGTAAATTTTCTTATTTCTTCTTGCAGTTCTACCAGCTCTTATCGCAAATATTTTCACTCTCTTGTTAGGTGCATGCATATTTAGGCTTTTTTTTTGTGTGTGTAGAAAATTGACCCCTTCATCATTATATATATAATGCCACTCTTTTTTCCTGTTCTGAAACTCCTCTGTACGAAATTAATATTGCTGCTTTAGTTTACTTTTGATTAATGTTAACACGTTATATTTTCCTCCTCACCTTTATTTTTAACCCGAATTTATATTTAAAGTGGGTTTTCGTACACGACACGTAGTTGGGGCTTGTTTTTATAATCCACTTTGTCAGTTTGTTTTTTAATTTGTGTGTTTAGACCACCCACATTTAAGTTGATTTTGATTATATTAACATCTACCATGTTTGGTCTTTATTTGTCACCTCTTTTTCTCCCTCTCTGTTTTTATTTTTTTTTTCAGTGAAACTGTCTCAAATGAGAGAATTATATTAGATATTATTTTACAGTTAGCTTTAAATATACATTGCCTTATTTCTTTCAATGAAATCTTGAACCATATCCTTATGTTTTTCCCCCTGATTTTTTTTTTAAATTGAAGTACTCTTGACTTAAAATGATATTTAGTCTCACACAACAAGGTGATCCAATATTTTTATAGATCATACTTCACTTAAAGTTATTATAAAATATTGACTATATTCCTTTGCAGTACAATATATGCTTATAGCTAATTTTATACATAGTAGTTAGTACTTATTAATCTAATACCCTTATCTTTGCCCCTCCCCCTTATTTCTGTCCACTGATAATTACTAGTTTGCTTTCTATATCTATAAGTTTGTTTCTTTTTTCTTATATTCATTCATTTGTTTCATATTCTGGATTCCACATATACGTGATAACATATGTTAAATATCTTTCTCTGTCTGACTTATTTCACTAAATATAATGCCCACCAGGTCCAACCATGCTTTTGCAAATGACAAAATTTCATTCATTTTTATGGCTGAGCAAATTCCATTTTTTATATATATATATATATATATATATATATATACACACACATATATATATATGTACACACACACATACTACACCTCCTTTATCCATACATCTGTTGATGGACACTTGATGTTTCCATATCTTGACTATTGAAAATAATGATGCTATGAACACTGAGGTACATATATAGTTTTGAATTAGATAATAAATTAATAAATGTTATTGTTTTCTTCAGATATATACCCAGGAATGAAATTGCTGGATCATATGGTAGTTCTATTTTTAGTTTTTGAGGAATCTCCCATACGTTTTCCAATAATGGCTGCACTAATTTACATTACCACCAACAGTATAGGAGGCCTCCTTTCCTCCGCTTCCTCACCAACATTTGTTATTTGTATTGTTTTTTACTATGGTAACTCTGACAGGTTTGAATTCACACCTCATTGCATTGGGTTTTGGTTTACATTTCCCTGATGATTAGCAATTTTCTGCACCTTTTCATGAGCCTATTGGCCACCTATATGTCTTTTTGAGAAAAATGCCTATTCAGGTCTTTGCCCAATTTTTTTTTTAACAACTTTATTGGAGTATGATTGCTTTACAATGGTGTGTTAGTTTCTGCTTTATAACAAAGTGAATCAGCTATACATATACATATATCCCCGTATCTCCTCCCTCTTGCATCTCCCTACCACCCTCCATATCCCACCTCTCTAGGTGCTCACAAAGGATGGAGCTGATCTCCCTGTGCTATGTGGCTGCTTCCTGCTAGCTATCTATTTTACATTTGGTAGTGTATATACGTCCATGCCACTCTCTCACTTCACCCCAGCTTACCCTTACCCCTCCCCGTGTCCTCAAGTCCATTCTCTACATCTGTGACTTTATTCCTCTTCTGCCCCTAGGTTCTTCAGAACATTTTTTTTAGATTCTATATATATGTGTTAGCATACAGTATTTGTTTTTCTCTTTCTGACTTACTTCACTCTGTACGACAGACTCTAGGTCCATCCACCTCACTACAAATAACTCAATTTCCTTTCTTTTTATGACTGAGTAATATTCCATTGTATATATGTTCCACATCATCTTTATCCATTCATCTGTCGACAGACACTTAGGTTGTTTCCATGTCCTGGGTATTGTAAATAGAGATGCAATGAACATTGTGGAACATGACACTTTTTGAATTATGGTTTTCTCAGGGTATATGCCCAGTAGTGGGATTGCTGGGTTGTATGGTAGTTCTATTTTTTGTTTTTCAAGGAACCTCCATACTGTTCTCCATAGTGGCTGTATCAATTTACTTTCCCACCAACAGAGCAAAAGGGTTCCCTTTTCTCCACACCCTCTCCAGCATTTATTGTTTCTAGATTTTTTGATGATGGCCATTCTGACTGGTGTGAGGTGATACCTCATTGTAGTTTTGATTTGCATTTCCCTAATGATTAATGATGTTGAGCATCCTTCCCTATGTTTGTTGGAAATCTGTATATCTTCTTTGGAGAAATGTCTATTTAGGTCTTCTGTCCATTTTTGGATTGGGTTGTTTGTTTTTTTGATATTTAGCTGCATGAGCTGCTTGAAAATTTTGGAGATTAATCTTTTGTCAGTTGCTTCATCTGCAAATATTTTGTCCCATTCTGGGGGTTGTCTCTTTATCTTGTTTATATTTTCTTTTGCTGTACAAAAGCTTTTAAGTTTCATTAGGTCCCATTTGTTTATTTTTGTGTTTATTTCCATGTCTCTAGGAGGTGGGTCAAAAAGGATCTTTCTGTGATTTATGCCATAGAGTGTCTGCCTATGCTTTCCTCTAAGAGTTGGATAGTGTCTGGACTTACATTTAGATCTTTAAGCCATTTTGAGTTTATTTTTGTGTATGGTGTTAAGGAGTGTCCTAATTTCATTCTTTTAAATGTAGCTGTCCAGTTTTCTTAACACCACTTATTGAAGAGGCTGTCTTTTTTCCACTGTATATTCTTGCCTCCTTTATCAAAAATCAGGTGACCATATGTGCATGGGTTTATCTCTGGGCTTTCTATCCTGTTCCATTGATCTATATTTCTGTTATTGTGCCAGTACCATACTGTCTTGATTAATGTAGCTTTGTAGTATAGTCTGAAGTCAGGGAGTCTGATTCTTCCAGCTCTGTTTTTCTTTCTCAAGATTGCTTTGGCTCTTCATGGTCTTTTTTGTTTCCATACAAATTGTGAAATTTTTTGTTCTAGTTCTGTGAAAATGCCAGTGGTAGTTTAATAGGGATTGCACTGAAACATTAGATTAGTTTGGGTAGTGTAGTCATTTTCACAATGTTGATTCTTCAAATAGAAGAACATCGTATATCTCTCCATCTCTTTATATCATCTTTAATTACTTTCAACAGTGTCTTATAGTTTTCTGCATACAGGGCTTCTGTCTCCTTAACTAGGTTTATTCCTAGGTATTTTATTCTTTTTGTTTCAATGGTAAATGTGTTTCCTTAGTTTCTCTTTCAGATTTTTCATCATTAATGTATAGGAATGCAAGAGATTTCTCTGCATTAATTTTGTATCCTGCTACTTTACCAAATTCATTGATTAGCTCTAGTAGTTTTCTGGTAACATCTTTAGGATTCTCTATGTATAGTATCATGTCATCTGCAAACATTGACAGTTTTACTTCTGTTCTGATTTGGATTTATTTTATTTCTTTTTCTTCTCTGATTGCTGTGGCTAAAACTTCCAAAACTATGTTGAATAATAGTGGTGAGAGTAGGCAACCTTGTCTTTTTCCTGATCTTAGTGGAAATGGTTTCAGTATTTCACCACTGAGAACGATGTTGGCTGTGTGTTTGTCATATATGGACTTTATTATGTTGAGGTAAGTTCCCTCTATGTCCACTTTCTGGAGAGTTTATATCATAAATGGGTGTTGGAGTCTGTAGTAAGATTTTTCTGCATCTGTTGAGATTATCATATGGTTTTTATCCTTGAGTTTGTTAATATAGTGTATCACATTGATTGATTTGTGTATATTGAAGAATCCTTGCATTCCTGGGATAAAACCCACTTGATCATGGTGTACCATCCTTTTAATGTGCTCTTGGATTTTGTTTGCTAGTATTTTGTTGAGGATTTTTGCATCTATATTCATCAGTGATATTTGCCTGTAATTTTCTTTTTTTCTGACATCTTTGTCTGCTTTTGGTATCAGGGTGATGGTGGCCTCATAGAATGAGTTTGGGAGTGTTCTTCCCTCTGCTATATTTTGGAAGAGTTTGAGAAGGATAGGTGTTTGCTCTTCTGTAAATGTTTGAAAGAATTCACCTGTGAAGCCATCTGGTCTTGGGCTTTCGTTTGTTGAAAGATTCGTAATCACGGTGTCAATTTCAGTGCTTGTGCTACATCTGTTTATATTTTGTATTTCTTCCTGGTTCAGTCTCAGAAGGTTGTGCTTTTTTAAGAATTTGTCCATTTCTTCCAGGTCGTCCATTTTATTGCCATATATTTGCTTGTAGTGGTCTCTCATTATCTCTGTGTTTCTGTAGTATTAGTTGTTACTTCTCCTTTTTCATTTCTCTTTTTGTTGATTTGAGTCTTCTCCCTTTTTTTCTTGATGAGTCTGTCTA
This sequence comes from Delphinus delphis, assembly GCF_949987515.2. Taxonomy (NCBI): domain Eukaryota; kingdom Metazoa; phylum Chordata; class Mammalia; order Artiodactyla; family Delphinidae; genus Delphinus; species Delphinus delphis. The sequence continues at coordinate 44,004,921 of NC_082690.1, read as the reverse complement.
ATGGTTGATCAATTTTGTTTACCTTCTCAAATAATGAGCTTTAAGTTTTATTGAGCTTTTCTATTGTTTCCTTCATTTCTTTTTCATATATTCCTGATCTGCTCTTCATTATTTATTTCTTTCTGTTAACTTTGTGTTTTTTAGGTTCTTTCTCTAATTGCTTATGTGCAAGTTTAGGTTGTTTATTTGAGATGTTTCTGTTTTTTGAGGTAGGATTGTATTGCTATGTACTTCTTTCTTAGAACTGCTTTTGCTGCATCCCATAGGTTTTGGACGGTCATGTTTTCACTGCCATTTGTTTCTAGGTATTTATTGATTTCCTTTTGATTTCTTCAGTGATCTCTTGGTTATTTAGTAGTACATTGTTTAGCTTCCATGTGTTTGTATTTTTTACAGGTTTTTTCCTGTAATTGATATCCAGTCTCTTAAGATTGTGGTCGGAAAAGATAGTTGATACAACTTTAATTTTCTTAAATTTACCAAGGCTTGATTTGTGACCCAAGGTATGATCTATCCTGGAGAATATTCCATGAGCACTTGAGAGGAAAGGGTATTCTGTTGTTTTTGGAAGGAATGTCCTATAAATATCAATTAAGTCCATCTAGTTTAATGTGTCATTTAAAGCTTGTGTCTCCTTATTTACTTTCATTTTGATTGATCTGTCCATTGGTGAAAGAAGTGGAGTGTTAAAGTACCCTACTATTATTGTGTTACGTTGATTTCTCCTTTTATGGCTGTTAGCATTTGCCTTATGTATTGAGGTTCTCCTATATTGGGTGCATAAATATTTACATTTGTTATGTCTTCTTCTTGGATTGATCCCTTGATCATTATGTAGTGTCCTTCTTTGTCTCTTGTAATAGTCTGTATTTTAAAGTCTTTTTTTTCTGATATCAGAATTGCTACTGCAGGTTTCTTTTGATTTCCATTTGCATGGAATATCTTTTTCCATCTCCTCACTTTCAGTCTGTATGTGTCCCTAGGTCTGAAGTGGGTCTCTTGTAGATAGCATATATATGGATCTTGTTTCTGTATCCATTCAGCCAGTCTATGTCTTTTGGTTGGAGCATTTAATTTACTAGCACTTAAGGTAATTATCAATATGTATGTTCCTATTACCATTTTCTTAATTGTTGTGGGTTTTTTATTGTAGGTCTTTTCCTTCTCTTGTGTTTCCTGCCTAGAGAAGTTCCTTTAGAATTTGTTGTAAAGCTGGTTTGGTGGTGTTGAATTCTCTTACATTTTGCTTGTCTGTAACATTTTTATTTCTCTGTCAAATCTGAATGAGATCTTTGTTGGGTAGAGTAATCTTGGTTGTAGGTTTTTCCCTTTCATCACTTTAAATATGTCCTTCTACTCCATTCTGGCTTGCAGATTTTCTATTGAAAGATCAGCTGTTAACCTTGTGGTGATTTCCTTGTATGTTATTTGTTGCTTTTCCCTTGCTGCTTTTAATAATTTTTCTTTGTGTTTAATTTTTGATAGTTTGACTAATATGTGTCTTGGTGTGTTTCTCTTTGGATTTATCCTGTATCAGACTCTCTGTGCTTCCTGGACTTGATTGACTATTTCCTTTCTCATATTAGGGAAGTTTTCAACTATAATCTCTTCAAATATTTTCTCAGTCCTTTTCTTTTTTTCTTCTTCTTCTGGGTCCTCTATAATTCGAATGTTGTTACATTTAATGTTGTCCCAGATGTCTCTGAGACTGTCCTAAATTTTTTTCATTCTTTATTCTGCTCTGTGGTAGTTATTTCCACTATTTTATCTTCCAGGTCACTTATCCATTCTTCTGCCTCATTATTCTGATATTGATTCCTTCTAGAGAATTCTTAATTTCATTTATTGTGTTGTTCATCATTGTTTGTTTTCTCTTTAGTTCTTCTAGTTTCTTGTTAAATGTTTCTTGTATTTCCTCCACTGTATTTCCAAAATTTTGGATCAACTTTTCTCTCATTACTCTGAATTCTTCTTTAGGTAGACTGCCTTTTTTCTCCCCATTTTTTTTGGCCTGGTGGGTTTTTAACTTGCTTCTTCATCTGCTGTGTATTTCTCTGTCTTCTCATTTTGCTTAACTTACTGTGTTTGTGTTCTCCTTTTTTCAGGCTGTAGGTTCATTGTTCTTTTTGTTTTGTTGTTTGTCCTCAGTGAGTAAGATTTGTTCAGGGGGTTGTGTAGGCTTACTGGTGGATGGTACTGGTGCTTCTGTTCTTGTGGATGAGGCTTGATTTTGTATTTCTGATGGGCAGGAACACGTTTGGTGGTGTGTTTTGGGGTGTCTATGAACTTAGCATGATTTTAGGCAGCCTCTCTGCTAATGTGTGGGGTTGTGTTCCTGTCTTGCTAGTTTTTTGGCATGGGGTGTCCAGCACTGGAGTTTACTCGTCACTTAGTGGAGTTGGGTGTTATTGTTGAGATGGAGATCTCTCAGAGAGCTCTTGCTGATTGATATTACCTGGGACTAGGAGGTCTCTGGTGGTCTAATATCCTGACCTTGGCTCTCCCACCTCAGAGGCTCAGGCCTGACACCTGGGTGGAGTACCAAGACCCTTTCTATCTTTTCCTCTACCTGCCACAGTCATAAAATCTTCTTTTAGACTCTTTTCCATGACCACCTTGTAGGGTTTATTGAGGTAAAATCCCAGAATTTGTAGGAGTCTCCTATGATTGTCACCCTGAGGAATTTTTCACTTTCAAAGTAGTCCACACTCAGCCTCCACCAACTTGTCAAAATCACCATTTAAGTGTACTTATTGGTTTGTGACTGTAGTGTTTTCTCCTCCAGTGAAATGGATCTCAGCTATGAGTCTCTGGATTTGTCTGTTTCTCCAGATTTTGGGGTGTTGGTTTGCCTTGAAAACTCAATTTTCTGATGGTTCCAAGAAAAGTCAGTGATTTTCTGTTTGTCATGCATGTCTTTTCATGTAAGAATGGGAGTGATGACTTCAAAGTCCTTTACAAGTTAGAGCCAAAACTACCAATCTATATGTTGACTTTAGTTTTCAGAATAAAACAAAAGTAGGCATTATTTTCACATTCACAATATAAAAGTATATTTTACCAACCATCATAAAAGCTCAAATGCCATTGGTATTGTGGGCAATATTTTCCTTTATTATGAGGTTCCTCATAGTTATCTATGCTCACTGATGAAAAGACTATGAGAGATTGTTGGATATAATAAAACTCAGCTTAGGATAATACCTTTCAAAAATACCTTAGGTATTTTGCACCCAGAGCTGAAATCATAATAGAGATTTTTCTTTTGGTACTACTATGGAAAAAGGCATTTTCTTTCCTGTTCTTTTATTTTTTATATGATTTGAAAAACATATCTGTCCAAGGACTTGTGTCTGGAATATATAAAGAACACTTATAACTCAATAATAAGACAAATATGCCAATTAAAAAATGGACACTCACTTAATAAGGTATAAAAATGAGAAATAAATGTATGAAAATTTACTCAACCATAGTAGTCATTAGCAAAATGAAAACTAAAACCACAAAGAGATACTACTATATTCCTGCTAGAGTGACAAAAGAAGCAAAAAAAAAAAAAAAACAAAAAACCCTGACTATATCAAGTGTTAATAAATATGTGGAGGAACTGGAATTTTCATAGACTTTGGTAGAAATGTAAAATGGTAAAGTCATTTTGGAAAAAAGCTTGAAATTCTTAAAAACTTAAACATATGTCCTCCATATGACCTGGCCATTCCACATCTAGGTATTTACTCAAAAGAAATGAGAAAATATATGCATATCAATATTTTTCATGAATATTCATAGAAACTTTCTTTAGAAACAACACAGATATCCACAAACAGATGAAAAGATATACAAATTGTGACATAACCATCAAAAGAAATATTACTCAGCCATAAAAAAGAACTGGCTATTGATACATGGCAACCACAACTTTGAATCTCATAACAAGCAACCTGAATGAAATAAGCCAGATGAGGAAGACAGTATGTTATATGATTTCATTCATATACAATTCTAGAACTTACAAATTAAACTAAAGATTAAAATCAGAGCAGTGGTTGCTTCTGGATAGGCAAGGGAAAGGAAGTAATGGAAGAAGTAAAAAGAGACATAAGGAAATTTTGGGTGTGATAGATGTATTCATATTATCTTGATTGTGGTATTTGTTTCATGGGTGAATACTTATCAAAGTGTATTCTTTGTATATGGGTAGTTTGATATATAAAAAGTATATATTAAAAAATCTGTAATAAATGATTAATTCAGTGCCTGATTTCAAGAATGGTCTATAAAGAGTACATAGTATGTACTATGACACAAATAAATACAAGGTACTTTGGGGCCACAGAGTAATACTTACTCTCTCTTGGGGTTGTCTTACACAAATCTAATCTAAAATATTAACACCATTAATAACACTATTGAGCTATTTCTTTGTTTTTGTTTCTATGTGTAGATTAGTTCAATTGTACATTTTCATTTCATACTCAACATTTTACAGCAACTAATTTATTTCACAAATAAGTGTTCTTTTCTAACATTTCCAAGTGGTAGGGAAGAAGCTTGAATGATTTATTTAAACACTAGAATATGACAGATTCCATTTTTAGCTGAAGTTTTCACTGCTAGCATACATTTAAAAAATGACCATCCCTACAAAATCTTTAAATATGCAGTGATTACATAAGTCTCTATTTCCAAAGCCATTGTAAAGGAGATATATTTCTGGAAGAGAGTGGAATATATTAAACACTGAAGTTGATAGCTAGTGTAGCTACTTGGAGGAAATACAATAGTAACACAAGTTAGGGTTTCTTCACCTACATTTGTTTGGACTGTTAGTTAATTCTTCTTCATTTTTTCCCACTTCTATAATGCACAATAATCACCACTAACAATGAAACTGCATTATAATTTAAAAGTTCTACTCTAAAAATATTTTACTGAATTTAATACCATCAATGGAAGAGGCTTGTTATGTAACACCGAATATCGTTCTCTTCTATGCTGTATTGTTTCTGAAAAGTGTGAAAACTTTGGAAACATGGCTGACTAGTGAATATTCTCTTAAAATTTAAAAAGTGTCCTCAAGAATATTAAATATATAATTAGACAATGTGTGCATTCTGAATTTATAACTGAGAGATATTGTCCCATTGAATATATGTTTTATTATTATTCAAAAATATCTTTTTACCAGTACTAGTTTTCTGAAATACTTTTGATCACTCACATTAGCTCTGATGTACATACATAATCTTTCTTTTGTATATCATAATGTTCTTAAACATTAGGTATGAGCAGAATATATTTTGAATGCAGTAGAATCCATACTGTGAAGGTATCTTAGTAAATCGCTTTGGAAGACACAGAATCCATAAGCAAAGCCTACATTAAAAACAGTAAAGTTCGGGGCTTCCCTGGTGGCGCAGTGGTTGAGAGTCCGCCTGTCAATGCAGGGAACACGGGTTCGTGCCCTGGTCCGGGAAGATCCCACATGCCGCGGAGCGGCTGGGCCCGTGAGCCATGGCCGCTGAGCCTGTGCGTCCGGAGCCTGTGCTCCGCAACGGGAGAGGCCACAACAGTGACAGGTCCGCGTACCACAAAACCAACCAACCAAACACACAAACAAAAAACAGTAAAGTTCACTGTTCCTGACCTTTAGGAGAAAGGGCATACATAAGGAGATTATGATAAAGTGCTTTTGTATTACACACACACACACACACACACACACATCTGGTTTAATGAAGATGATTCTTAGTGATGGACATCCCCAGAAAGTGTGCCAGCGTTGATTAGTGATGTCTATCTTGGTCACAGAAGAGAGATTTGGCAATATTTCTACAGACCACACCATATGGGGAGAAATTATACTGTAGTTACTGGTCACTGATAAAAGACTTTATCAAAGGAGACAGATATTTGTTTTTATTTCCCCAGAAAAGAGGCTTCAAAAATTCATAATGTTGAACTACTACTAAAAGTTGTATTAAAAGTTGTTATAGTTCTTATAAAATAGTTGTGACTTGCAATTTCCTTCTGTACTTAAACATATATTTTTAGTATTTTAGAATGCTTGCCAACTGAAAAAGGATTCTATTCTGTCATTCCTTTCAAAGGATCTAGAAGTAAGTGGTAAAACACCTTCAGTTTGGAAGTCAGGATTTACAAAACTTATTCTGAGTTATTTCTTCCTTTCCCTAGATAAATGTCTTCCACAGACTGTCGACTGGAGAAGATAAGAAACTGAAGGCTAAATTTCCTTCTCTGACACCAGGTTTGACTCTGAATGCAATATTGGTCTTGGAGCCTCAGTTAAGACTATAGCCATTGTTCAAAATGAATAGTTGATGTTAAATTATTGCATATTGAATCACAGAACAAAAATATACACATACATATGCCCACATACATATATAGGCTATTTTTTATTTGATTTTTGCCAAAATGTATTCTCAGTTTGGGAATGAGAGGTGAAGGAAATTCAAAGTATATTGTGTAAGGAGAGCATATGCTTAAACCAATGTCACTTGCCAGATGATACTGGGCAGGCAGCATGTTTGGGAGATTTCAGAGGATGCTTTGTTCTCACTCACTGGTGTTTATTAAAAGCATGGTGACCATATATTCTACTTTAATCCCTCAATGAGACAGTTGTTAAGTGTTCTAGAGAAATGGGAGTTGGGGTAACTCTATTATTGGGTCAATCCAAAGAACTATAGGCTAACACAGAAATAAATCTAGAATTTGAAATTTATTATAAATTTCACTCAGATCTAAATTCTGGTTGTGCCTTGTAAAACTAGGTGACTTTAGACAAATTTACTTAGTTTATCTGAACTTCTGCTTTTTTTCATTTGCAAAATGGTGATGATAGTCTTATCTCCAAGTATGATTATAAGGAGTAAATAAATGAGTTAAAGTATATAAGATTTTTAGCTGAGAATTGGTAACATGGCAAACATTTAATAAAACTTATTTTTGTCCGTTTTTTTCAAAGTAGTTCAGCTCAAATTATTATTACTTTGTGAAGCTTTACCTTCTGTTTTTTCTTTAGTAAGAATTAAAACTTCTTTCCTCTGGGTCCTTTAGGATACGTTGTTTATACCTCTGTGCTAGCCAAACATAAATTGTATTCTGCCTATTCTATCTTAGCTTGTGATTGATTCTGTAGGTGTCTATTTTGTCTAGAATTCTAGGCATTAAAATCATGTCCTATCTGTCCTTTTATCTCAGACAGGGTCTATCCCTGTGCCTTGGAAAGATTTAGGTTTTTGATGAATGTTGAACGTATTATATTGAGCTCATCATAACCCCATGGATTTAACAGCCTTTATTATTGGGTTTATTTTTCAAATTTGATATTGAATTTCTAGGAAATCATTGGTTTTCCCAAGGAAGTTATGTGTTATTTTGATGATTAATTCACTATTTATTTAAAATGTGGCAATCTGGGGAAAAATAAGAATTTCCAAAAGCAAGTGTGTATTTGAAGCTAAACATATTTGACCTTAATATAAAAATAAAAAGACTGAAGCAGAGATATGAGTGTACAAAGGGAAAACTCAGAATTGAAGCTAATTGGGCATGTGCTCCTGTAGTCATAAATACTAATAAGTGAGCATAGCTCAGCCTCTTAATTACTGAAGTTGACCATTAATTCTTCATAGGCTAGTGTGGGTCTAATATTTGGTACTGCTGCCAAGTGATGCTATGCTCAGCAAAATGATAGAATGATATTTTTCCCAATGGGGAAGAGCAGAGGGACTAATTCATTGATTTATTCACTCAACCAGGAAATAATTATTGAGAACTCACTCAGTGCCTAGTATACAAAGGGATATAAAACTGAATGAAACATAGCACTTACTCTCAAAGTCTAAAGGGAAGAGACAGGAATAAACAAGCAATTATAATACACTGTGCTGAGTGCCAGGATAGAGCTCCATATAGAGTGGACAGCTGGGAATGGTTTCTAACTCAGACATTTAGGGTGGGTCTGTGTTTAAGAACCATTAGACTTAAGGACAAGTATGAAGATGATGCATTTAAAAACAATTCTGGAAGAATGGCAAGTATTTTTTCCATTGCAATAATAAAATATAGAGTATTAAATGATGAAATCACTTCAAAACAATTCCAGTTAGTGGGGCTAGAATGTAGTTTTATGTGCACTGATTTTTAAATCTAAGATTTTTTATACCTTATATATCTTTTATATTGATTATTACATGTTTGCAATTTAAAGAGTACTTTTTAAAAGTCAGATTAGTCCATCAATTAGTGAATGGATAAACAAAATGTGGTATATCCATATGGCAGAATACTAATGAGCCATATAAAATAATTAAATACTAATACATGCAACATCATGGATGAAACTTGAAAACACTACACTAACTAAAAGAAGCCAGACACAGAAACCACATATTATAAGATATATTGTATGGGTGTCCTAGGGCTGCCATAATGAAGTACCACAAACTGGATGGCTTAAAACAACAAAAATGTTTTGTTTCACAGTTTTGGAGTCTAAAAGTCTGAGATCAAAATATTGAGAAGACGATGCTCCCTCTGAAATCTGTAAGGGAGATTCCTGTGCCTCTTGCAACTTCTGTTGATTTGCTGGCTATTCTTGGCATTCCCTGACTTGCAGCTGCAGCCCTTCAGTCTCTGTTTCTGTAGTATCATGGCATCCTCTCCTTGTATATCTGTGTCTCTTCTTTTCTTATAAGGACAGCAGTCATATTGGGTTAAGAGCCCAGTCTATTATAGTATGACTTCATCTTAACTAATTATATCAGCAACAAACCTATTTCCAAAGAGGTTTACATTTTGAGATAATAAAGGTTAGGACCTCAACATATATTTTGGGGGAAACAATTCAACATATAACATCCATTCATATGAATTATCCAGAATAAGCAAATTCATAGAAGCTAAAAATAGATTAGTGGTTGCCAGAGGCTTTTGGGGGAGGAGGGAATGGAAGTGACTGTTTAGTAGATATGGAGTTTTCTTCTGCAGTGAATAAACTGTTTTGGAGCTACATAGTTGCAATAGTTCACAATATTGTGAATGTACTAAATTCCACTGAATTGTATACTGTAAAATTGTAACAATGGTAATTGTATGCTCTCTGTGTTTTACCATAATAATGAATGAATGAATAAATGCTAGGTCAATTTATTCTTGTTTCCTTTGATCACACTCTAAACATATTCACCTTCCATTATTAGTGTTCCATCTATTTTAGCATTTCTTGTCCTACTACTTCCTTCCTACCACAAACCCTAGTGTCAGCTTATTGACTTCTTGCTGTAGTTCTCTTACTTTATTGGAGTATCCTGCACTCTACACATTTCTTTTCCTCACTTAAACCAAATTACTCTAAATACTTTATTTAAACTCCTATTCTTAAGTTTCAGTAGAAACTAACTCTCCTTGTGTGTCAATGATTGAAAAGAACAGTGTGGTTTTTCCTACTCCTACCAACAATTCTCCTTATCCTTCTACTGCTGTGGAAGGATAATATCCACACATAAAAAGTGGTCAGTGGCAAGAATTTCTTTTCCCTGCTATAAAAACATAGGACCATTTCTCTACACATCAACTTTAAGGTCTCCCCAGTGTTAAGCAAGGTTCACTTTGTTTTGCTCTGGGAACTCATTCACATTGGTGAGAACCAATCCCTGCTGGACAATGACTTTTGGCAGCAGGCAGCTGGGGAGTATATTAGGAAGGCAACAAGCAGGACAGAGTTTGTTTGCAAGTGGTGTGAAAAATGACTTTAATGAAATAACATATGCAACAAGAATGTTTGATCCTCCTTACTTCCAAGGACAGTTTCTACTAAACTCCTTGAGTTCATGTATTTTACTTTCTTTACTTCTAAGTCTTTAGCTGAACAAGCAAGTAAAGGACACTGTAAATTTGTAGTAGTGATAATAATAATAAATAACAATAGTTAATGTTAGGGAGTGACTTTATTTCCCTTCAGTCTGGTATTTCTACATGGAGGAATTTTGTCTACAGTTACACTCCAGCAAATTGGTGAGTGAAATTCATTGGTCCATGTTCCTGAGTTATTTTATTAAACTGTGGCAGTCCCTGAGGATTCATTCCCTTTATTCTTTTCCTATCTGCCCCAGACCAGAATGAGACAGCATTCTTGGGTAAGAGCTCTCTACACTCAAACATTCCTTGAATGTTCCTTCACAGTATACTCTTTTAGAGGACCTAGGGAAAGTGCTAGCAAGTCCTTTTGCCTTTAGGTCAAAGCTACATTCACATTTTAGCTTATTAGAAATAAAGCTGACATTTCCCCCCATCCTACTTATTTTGTGTAACTCGTTCCAAATTGAGAAGGTACAAAAGGGAATAAGGATATGCATTGACATTCTAATATTCTGGATAATATTGATGGCACATTTGTCATGTGCTAGTCATTGTACTAAGCTCTTTATATCATTTAATCCTCTCAACAACCCTATGCTTACACACTGGAGGCAAAGTGAGGATACTTTCTTTTTTCTTTTTTTCAACAATTCCCCTTCAATCTATGTTTATTTGGCTCCTTGTCTCTAACATGAATATTTATTAATATGACCCTACTTCATTTGGAGAAACTTATCACATCAATCTGAATTCTACTTCCCAGGCATGGAAAGGTTTAGGAATGTAGATTACTCAGGACACTTCCCAGCAAATTTTAGACTTCCTAGAAATACTTAGATGGTCACCAAGAATACCAACTCACACTTATCATCCTGTTAACTTTCCTGGGAAAAGATTAATGCTCACTGGAAGTGAAATCATTTGCCAGTCTTAATAATTCAAAATGATTCTTTGTCAAGCCACAGATATTCCAGAAACCTCTCTTGTTCTGCTTTCTGTGAGATGACTAGTTTTTATGTGACTTGATATTCTGTCTAGTGCCTACTACAGCATTTTTGCTAATAAGTAATTACATAAGTCTATATTCTTATATACTAGAGAAACTAGAATTGTCTGACTAAAGATTTTTTAAATGATTTTAGATAAAAATCAGGCATAACAAAATTTTCACCAGTACATAAATAACCAAACTCTTAAAACATATGGTTCAGAAGGAAGCATCATAGCAAATCCAAGTAAAGTGTCAATATCTAATACCATATGTCACGCTGATGTTAAGAACCTAGAGACGTGAAAATTAACATCTTCTTGCATCGAAACAAAGGATCAACTGTGGGGGAAAAAAATCAGAGAGATGCCCCTGATAATGAACCAAGGAAAACCACAGCCAAAAATCTGATGGGGGACTAGTCCGTCAATAATGTGTTTACCTTCAAAAGTCTCCCACTTTGCCCACCCCTCATGCAATTCACACTCAACTCCTAGGGAACCCAGCAGCAGCATTTGGCTCAAGATGAATACATCTGCATAGATTTCCTTGTGGGTGATTTTTATTAATTTCTCTGCCTTGTCTCCCCTCATAGTGAGCACTGACAAGTCACAACACCACTGTGGCTTTGACAAGCTGACAAGTTTAAATTGGAGTTTCCTTAAAAAAAAAAAAAAGAGTGGCAATGCCTTGAGAATAGGCTCAGAACACAGCAGAAAAGAGACAAAGGGAAGATGGGTTTGTTCCTCTAACTCGGGAGTTATGGGGCGGTGCTATAAGCATATATGCTTATTGTATAATTGTAACATGTGAAATCAGCTGTGTTTAAATAAACAACATATGCTACAAGGGAATGCAAAATCTCAAGAAGGAAGGTAATTCCTGCCAGCTGCATAGCATTAATGCTTGCTCTTTGGAATGGAACAAATACGCCCTTCTCCCTTTGCATCAAGATGCACAGAGAGAAGGGAAGTTGTTTCCAACAGTCATGATTGGCATTTTGGTGCTCATGGCTCAAGGTCATGCGATAGCCTGCCTGGGAGCCTCCTAGTCAGTCAGTAATTGCCAGGGTCTCCCCACACGCTTGTGTTATAGAGACAAATAGGGAAACTAAGCTAGTTGTCTTGTCAGAAGGAAAGGAAACATTTCTAAACTGTTTCTTTCCTTTTTTTCTCTTTCTTTCTTTCTTTCTTTCTTTCTTTCTTTCTTTCTTTCTTCCTTCTTTCTTTCTTTTTCTTTCCTTCTTCCTTCCTTCCCTCCCTCCCTCCTTTCTTTCTCTCCTTCTATTTTCTTTCTTTCTTCTTTCTCTATTTTCTTTCTTTCTTCTTTCTTTCTTTCTTTCTTTCTTTCTTTCTTTCTTTCTTTCTTTCTTTCTTTTCTTTCTTTCTCTCTTTCTTTCTTTCTTTCTTTCTTTACTTCTTATGGAGCCAAGCAACTCTGAACAGTAGAAGGAGTGCTGATTTTGCTCAGAGTCCTGTTTTCATTTTTAAATTAATTATTTAAGTACTAAAAGAGAAAAAGTAAAATTTAGAGGACACAAAACTTTTTTTTTGCAGGTTACTAATGCATATTTTTTTTTCTGTTGGGAGATTAGGAGAGGTTTTACTTTCATCATTGTGGAATGAGTCAGAACACAGACTTTGAGCTTTAAAATACTGATATAGATGGATGCATATGAGACGTCTCCTGTTTATTCAATCTGAACCATCCTCAGCCTCCTAACATATACATTTATTTCATGATGGATTTTTTTTATATGATATGTCTGAACCAAGTACTGAACTTTTTAATATTGCCAGAATTGGAACGGCAATTAGAAGGATTGGGAATTTGCCAGTTTAGAACAGTTATTTCTTCCAGAAAACGAAGAAGAACAAAGCATGAATTACATACTTTTTCCTCTAAATACATTAAGATGAACAAATTATGAATTAGCCAACTAATAATAATTCCAGAGAAATGAACTTAACTGTTTAAGATTTACATTAAGTAGCTCCTTGTCATACATATAAAAATAAGGACATGTAAGCTGGGTTCTCAGAGCATACTTTGAGATCCAAATTTGCTTTCATTTACTAATGGACAGTAATGGATATGTAAAAAGGACAGAGATTCTTAGTTAAATAATGTATTAGTCCTGCCAAATATATCATTTCCCTCATTACACAACTATAAGAGAGGCATCTTTATGAAAAGAACTCTGTACTTAATCTTTGCAGTTTATACTCATCTTTACAATACAAATCTATAATTTTCAATTCTTTTCATTATATTTTTTGTCTTAGAACAGAACTAGACTCATGAATCTTAAGATTTAGATTTTGTTCTATACATATATAGAACATATGAATTTTACTCTACAAATATAAATAAGTAAGAATAATCATATTATTTATTTTAATTCAACGGAATCTAAATTCCAAGTCCCATTCTTGGCTGATGAGAAAATTTACCCCAATTATGAACCACCATTCTCCTACCACAAATCACATGAACATCCTATGGACTTTGGTATATAAAGATGGGAGTAAAAGATTTGGCATACAACATTTGAGAAACTTTTCTAGTATCAGGTTTTGGTAAGATGTCCATTCATGAGTCTCCATAGTTTCCTGAAATCTTAGAGCTCTATTTTATTCTATGGGTTCAGAATACTTTTAAACCATAGTGCATCTCATTTATGGGCACAATCCCTTAAGACTTGCCACCTTTTCTTCACGTACTATAAGCAATTGTGTCATGTGTCCCAATCCCTTTCAAACCCAAGATCTTGCATTTGTTTTATCATCTTTTATAGTCTTGGTCCCATTGTAGGCACTTCTTTCTTCCTAAAAGCACTCATCTGTCTTGTTTCCTAAGAGTAACTGCTTGCCCCAGGAGCTCAGGTTTTCTGAAAACTAAATCCAGGAAAGGAAGTTCTCTGCAAACAACTTCTGCTTTCAACTTTGTAACAGTAATCTTTCCTGAGTAAGAAACAACAAAGAGTTCTAACTGCTCTCTTGGAATACAGGGTGGAAAAACATTTTAAGAGCAAAATAACATTTTAATATATTATCCTGCCACATATGTTTCTGTGTTTTCTGAAATTTGTATATTAAACATGTATTATTTTCTTAATTAGGAAATATACTTTTTTATAGAGTGCACTTCCTTTTGTGTTTTTTTCTAACTAGAAATGTTTAAACAAAGGATGCAATAAAAAAGAGTTTTTCAAAGGGAGAACTAATCAACTACATGGTCTTTAGAGTTTTTAAACCATGTATGATTTTTTTCCAATTCCACTAAGTTTTACTAGCATTATTTTCCTATATATTACTAAAAAAGAATGATTGTTTCTTATCTTATTTTGGAAAAGTTTGAGATGTTTAAACCTTATTGAATATATTCATTTTTTCTAAGTATCAATTTTGAAAACCAGACTTCTGAAACAAAACAGGCCAATCAACATTCTAACATGCAGGTATCTGGTAAAGGTAGGAATTAACTTAGGGTTCTAAAAAATGACTCTTGGGAAAGGGTGATATTTAAATGATGATATTTAATGACCAGTATGGCAAGAACACCAACCAATTGGAGCAGACATATACCATTATTCTTTCAGGGTTGGTTGAATAACAACCTTTATCCTGGGCTGCATCACCAAAGTTCTCTGGGTCAACTAAGATGATCACTAGATACTTCACTCCAGCCAAATTTGTATTAAATAATTAGGTTGAATAGACAATATTTTTCCAAATTCTTGATGGATTTGCTGTACCTCTTCTTGCAGCTGACAATTTAGCCAAATTTTTGAGCAATGAAATGGCAACAAGGAGAAAATCTTTTGATCCAGACTACAAGTCTCCAGATACAACTGATGCCCTTTCAAGGTCTCTAATTTGTGCCATGAATAAACTTGTTGACACAGATAAGTAGGAGTCCTCACAGTAAAGGAGCATCAGTATGAAAGGGAATTTGTCAGTGGTTTGAACCAAATTGATTCACCCATGAAGAAAACATACACAAACACTTAGAGAAACAGGTACTTGGTGTCTTTTCTGGCTGCTAGGTCACAGGCAACTTGAAGGCTAGTAGTTTCTTGACATCTGGCCCTATGTCTGTATTGTACTATGAATTTTGAGGTCTCTACATTAGATAAGTTAGAATAGAATATTAGCTGTATTTCTCTAGACTAGCAGTGTCCAACAGAACTTTCTCTGATGAAGAAAACATTCTGTATCTGTGTTGTTTAATATGGTAGCCTCTACCTACACGTGGCAACTCTACACTTGAATGTGGCTAGTGTGACTGAAGGACTGATTTTTGTTTCAATTTAATTTTAATTGATTTAATTTAATTTCAAATAACCGTATGTGACTGCCATACTCTACAACACAGTTCTAGGCTCATTAAATCTCTCCTGAGCAGAATTTCAATTAAATAAGCAGTTTATTTTTTGTAGTTAAGATTACATACTGATACAATCTGAAGTTCTAAGAAGACATTCAAAATATATTTTTTGATTAAATAAATGCTTTCCTGACAAGGATATGAACTCATAAACAGAGAAGTACTCCAGTTAATGGTGACCACTAATCATCAAATTATATTTGAAATCTGTATATTTCCTTACCTTTCATATAGGTAAAATCTGGATATTGACTACCATTTGCCTCTGAAACAAGTGAGATTTAACAGTGGAACTATGCATAGAATTCCACCAAGTCCAAGACAGAATCAGATGGGAAGAGGCAGCTAGATAATTTAGAAACTCAAGGGGGCTGTGGTAGGAACCTTTGTAAGATGTGTACTTAGCAAGGGTTTATGACGAGCATAGGTGGAGATGATGGCAAAGTAAATGCTGGGAAAACCAGGATTGAGATGCACAGAAAATGCAATACTATGACAAAAATAATATTAAGAACAGTAAACATTTGTTTGCAGTAATTACAGTGGCAGTGTCCTGTGCTAAGTACTGTCAACATTTCAGAACTAGCAGAAGTAAAAAACTGGATCACTGAAGTAGTAATTAGTAAAAGTTTATTGTACACACAAAAATCAGTTCATAAAGTAGGAGTTTTCAAATTCAAAGATTGATATGAAGCTCAGGGGTATGATGTTACAAAATGGCTTATCAAGTGAAAATAAGGAAGTCGTTTAACATTCACAATGATTGGTTATTACAGTGTGTGTTACTAGACAGCAGGGGATTGGTTAAAAGCGATTATCTTATTCTATTTTTAGGAAGATGATTTATGTTTCTTTTATGATTATGAGTCATTTATAAGAAGTGGCCCAGGTTAAGTTTCACTTGTTTCACAGAATAAGCTAAATTAAGTTTCACTTATGTGGTTTAAATGGTTTTGTCTCCTCAGGAAAATTTCAAGTTTGGTCTCCATTTTGTATTTAATTTAACAGTACCTGGGCTTCCCTGGTGGTGCAGTGGTTGAGAGTCCGCCTGCCGATGCAGGGGACACGGGTTCGTGCCCTGGTCCGGGAAGATCCCACATGCCGCGGAGAGGCTGGGCCCGTGAGCCATGGCCGCTGAGCCTGTGCGTCCGGAGAGGCCACAACAGTGAGAGGCCCGCGTACCGCAAAAACAAAAAAAAAAAAACAAGAATAACAGTACCTAACATGCATCATTATCTTTTACCTGACAACAACCCATTGAAGCAAGTACTAATAACATCCCCATTTTATAGGGATTAAGTATCTTATTCCATAACATGATAGTCAAGAAACAAATCAGATAGGTTGGAGTGGGGTTAAGGGGACTAGAGTAAGGAAAGGTGGGTGTGGAAGGAACTAGTGGACGGACACAGATTTGAAACCAGATTAGCAGGGCAATGAAATGTGAAAATATTGAAATAGAGAAATGAAATATTGGAGCTAGTCATAATTAGTGGAGTGTACCAGCAACTCCACCTTAAAAAAGCATCCAATTATACACATGGTTCTTTTGGCACCAGCCAATCCACTAGGAGGTACTCTGTGGACTTATAACAACCTCAAAACTTCCTATTATTCGAGGAAAGCAGATCAGACTTCCCAAGTCTGTATATAAAGTCTTATTGACAGCAGTCTTACTGCTTGTATCAGCTGCTCAATTTGATCAGAAAAATAGTGGAAGCTATGGCATTGACTTATTCATTTATAAATTGCACTGAGACACTCTAATATGTTAGCTTTTTAAAACTATCATGCATTTTAAGATTTAATGCCAGGTAGACTAATTCTGCTTCTCTTTCTAATAATTGTGTCTATCAGAAGCAATCATATATTCTATTAAGTTCAGATAAAAGAACTGGAAATAAATAGTATAGAGGGAAAGTAACAAGAGCAAGTCCTGATTGGCAGTTATATAATGTGCAGCAGTGATTATTAAACAGCTGTGGAGTTGACAGAGGGGGCAGGGGAGAGACTCCCCACACTGCCACCCTCCACACAGACACACACACACGCAAATGTTGATATACCTTTCCTTGGTCACTTGAGTTTAGAATGACCAGGGAATTTAGGTGACAATCACTAACAGGGTATATCATACTATCAGAAATCCCAAAAATTTGATTACATCCATCCCACAGTCTGGAGAAATATGTATTTTATAATATCTCCAAACACTGGCACATCAAAGCACACTGATTTCAGTGTTCATTTAAAAAACAAAAAATAAAAAACAAATCAAAAAACCTTCCAGCATAGATTCAGATCGACTGGAAATGGGTTACTTTGGGGGAGAACTCTGTGGGTGGCTTTAAGTTCTTATTTTTGCACGAGGAACACAGCTGTCACTTGTAACAGAATTATGGAGAAAAAAGTCGTGGTATAGTTGGCCATTTAGTTCGCAGCTGGGAGGCAGCTCTTCACAGTGTATTCCCTGGTGACTTGTCCAATCTAGTTTAAAATGACTAAAATGATGAAGCCAGAGCACTTTCACTGAGAAACTATTAAACAGCTTAACAGAATTCAATTGCTCCTCCAGTTTTACCAGATTTCATCATCTGGTACAAAGAAGTAAAAGCAAATTCTGAACATTTAGTTTTGAAATTTGTTTTTTAAAATGCATATAGCTCTTTGGTAATCAAAAAAGTCAACACAGAAATCATCAGTGTGGGAATTAACATGGGATATTTAAGTGCAGAAATCAAGAAAAATCACTGAAGACAGAAAATGCTTTGACGCTGATATATTTCTGTGGCTTAGTAGAGTCATAAGAAGAATATGCTGGCTGTTTAAAATCAGGCTTTATATCTGTTTAATATCAGGCTTCATAAACTAGACATAAAGTAGCAAAAGTAGCCCTAGATAAGATAAGTGGGTGAAAGTATTCTCCATTAGGCTTCATTCATTTCTTCTCCTTTACTCTCTCTTCTTCATGGAGCTGATGACTTCTGCCAAATCTTTGCTCCATTTATGCTATGCATTTAAAACTCAGCCCACACAAAATGTATTGCTTTCTTTTCTACAGCCCTTTCTTTCTGATTCTTCAAATATCACCTCTCCTTTCTTCCACTCCATTAGATATTTGCTTCTTATCAGGTGATCAATGAAAACTCTGACAAGCAAATTATGGTTTATGAAAAATAATAAGCTTCCACTATATATTTTCCACCCTTGGTGAGAACTGGTAATTTAACATGATCTTTATCATAAAAGAGAGTGGCAGCATGATGCCAATACAGCAGACACCATCAGGAAAATGTGTAATATTAAGAGAATTCATTTGAAAATAATAGGCTTAAATCCCAGCATATTTTGCCCATGAAATCAATAAATTCATTTTATAAATTCTGGTTAGGTGACCAGCTGGCCTATGTAAGCCTAATTAACTCATAATATGTTTTCTATCACCTCACTGTGTTCTGTTGTTGCTAAGAGAGAGCCCTAGTTTCAAATGAGAACATGTGACTATTAAAGTGAGCAAGAGGGCCATCTCCCCAGCTAAAGTGCCGGTTTCCAGAAGAGAACCTCCCTTTCCCAAGCAAAACTTCCAACCCAAACTCTCCACCTTCATGGTTACAATGTTAAGAAGGGCCGTGAGGGATGTTCCGTCTAAAATGAACTAAAAGAGGTTGAGACAGAAGGTGGTGAAAGGGTATTGTAGTTGAGAGAACAATGAAGCATCACTTCTAATGAACAGCAAAAACAAAGAATGACATTTCTGTGTACACTATGATTAAGAATTTTATCATATTCTTTCTGTCCACCAGGGGACTTTTAGAATTCTAAATTGGTCCTCACCTAGAATATTTTCATCATGGTCTGATGTTTAAAAGTTGCCCAATATATATTGAAATAAATTTCTAGGCCCAGGTGGAGCTGCTCCTGCCTGGGGTGCCACATCAGCAAACTGAAAACTAACTTTCATGTCCCTGAAAATGCTCCACTTGACCAGAAACTCAGCATATCTAGTCAGCCAATTCCCAAATGACAAGACAACTCTGGGTCTTCTCACCCCAAACAAGGTTGACTATGTGGCTCCAGCCAATCAGATATTTTCTATTTCCCTCTTCTTTGTTCTTTACTCTTTATCCTATAAAAGTTTCCTGCTTTCTACCCCCCTTTGCAGTTCTTCAAAAGGAGACTGTCCATTTCCTGAAGTGTTAAATAAATTTTATGTGTATGGCCTCATTTGTCTTCTTTACACATTTTTTTAACAAATATGTAATCATTTCTATACACTTTTGCTTTTACTAATAACATGGATAGATATCTATATGTGTATCTATATCTACTTTTTTTTTTTTTTGGCCACAATCAGTTTTATTTGGCTTACTCTGAACACAGGCAGCTTGATATAATTGGAAATAAAGTTATAAAATTTGGTGCATTTTCTAATGAAACATAGAAACTTTTAGTTTTTTTTAAGTGATAAAACATACTTTAGAAAGTTAAAATTACAGGCTTTTAAATAAATACATATTTACCTAAGAAAGACTTACCATTTTCTTATAGACATCTATATTTTGTCCTAATCTATATTTGCCTATATTTGTCATAATCTGTGTGTCACCAAGTGTAATTTTTGGTCAGTAATATTTGGAATCAGTTTTTATGGTTCATTTGCTTTTGATTAGCTTATTATGTAGCTAAAAGTGAGGAAATGTATAGAATAAAGAGAAAATTGAAAGTGGGGATTGTGAATAGCTTGGAGTGGCTCTTTTTCCTGTTTTCAGGATATTGTCAATAAAGAGACTTTTTTATTGTTAACGATTTTTAGATTACTGACACATTAGTTATGTAAAGAAATCCTAATTGGCCAACTACAAGGTGAATAATACAGTCCTCATGGAGGGAACAGCCTGAATGGAGACGGCTATGCTTCTGAGAGATATTGATACTTATCTATGGTAAACATTCTGCGGGAGCCCTTCATTTAACAAGATACAAGTTAGCATATATTAAATTAAAATACAAATTACTTTCTTAACTAATTGGTCAAGGTACTAATTCACTGAGCAAGGTTATTTCTAAATATTTAAGTTACTTAACAATTTTAAAGGAAGTACAAAATATACTGGTTAAAAATATTTAGCTTTTATTATTAAGACAGTAATTTACCTATGTTACTTTGTTATGTCTTGAGTAAACTTATTCAGCATTTTTATATTATGTTTAAACAATTTCATATATTCTCTCATAACATCTTATTAAGCAGATTATTATGTTAAATTAATGGGGTTTCCTGACCTGCTCATGGTCACAAGATTAGCATCACAGCAGGTACTACAAAACCAGCTTTGTCTGCCTCTATATTAGTTTCTTCCTTTTCTTCTCTTTTGAATTCTTCTTTTTCCTTTTATTTTCTTTTTATTACCCCAATTAATGACTACTAGATAATACCTTCATAAGCAATATTGCCAGGCTCTTAAAAAGAGAATAGTGCAGAAAGACATTCAATAATGTGAAGATCTGTTAGAATGAAGGGATTTTATGTAGCACAGCATTTCCTTGGGTGGCTATAGGTAAATGGACCACTTAATAGAGAGTCATTACTTATCTCCACATGCCCAGAGACTTGTAGCTTTTCCACTTTCTTTGCAAATGTTAAAAATAAAAATGTGCACATTACAAATGCACATTCCAACAATGCAGGCAGAGTAAAGTGGAGGTCTGCAATTGGCCCTTTCCCTACTTGGGTTTACCCAGTGACTGTCAGCAACAATATTTTCTACTGTCATATGCTATTATCCACATGTAGAATAAACCCAGAAAAATACATAAAAATTATTCTACTTCTGGATATCTATTTTATTTGAAAAATGAACCAACGAATGGAAGATCACATAGAATATTTAAAGAGGACAACAATGTCAATGCATAGCACGTACTGATTCAGCAAATCTTAAAAAAAAATAGATGATATCTTTATATCTTTCTACACTCTCTGTCTACAATGAGTTAGAAAAACTATACACAGAGAATTTAGGCAAGAAATATAAATTACTGAGATTGGTTCAAGATGGCGGACTAGAAGGACGTGCTCTCACTCCTTCTTGCAAGAACACCAGAATCACAACCAACTGATGAACAATCATCGACAAGAAGACACTGGAACTCACCAAAAAAGATATCCCACGTCCAAAGACAAAGGAGAAGCCACAAAGAGATGGTAGGAGGGGCGCAACCACAATAAAATCAAATCCAATAACTGCTGGGTGAGTGATGCACAAACTGGAGAACAGTTATACCAAAGAAGTCCACCCACTGGAGTAAAGGTTCTGAGCCCCATGTCAGGCTTTATAATCTGGGGGTCTGGCAATGGGAGGAGGAATTCCTAGAGAATCAGACTTTGAAGCCTAGTGGGATTTGATTGGAGAATTTTGACAGGACTGGGGGAAACAGAGACTGCACTCTTGGAGGGCACACACAAAGTAGTGTGCTTATCAGGACCCAGGGGAAGGAGCAGTGACCCCATAGGAGACTGAACCAGACCTACCTGCTAGTGTTGGGGGTCTCCTGCAGAGGTGGGGAATGGCTGTGTGTCACCGTGAGGACAAGGACACTGGCAGCAGAAGTTCTGGGAAGTAGTCCTTGGCATGAACCCTCCCAGAGTCTGCCATTAGCCCCACCAAAGAGCCTGGGTAGGCTCCAGTGTTGGGTGGCCTCAGGCCAAACAGCAGACAGGGAGGGAAACCAGCCCCACACATAAGCAGTCAAGTGGATTAAAGTTTTACTGAGTTCTGCCCAAAAAAGCAACAGCCACCTGTAGCCACCACCAGTTCCTCCCATCAGGAAACTTGTACAAGCCTCATCTACCAGAGGGCAGACAGCAGAAGCAAAAAGAACTACAATCCTGCAGCCTGTGGAAGAAAAACCACATTCACATAAAGATAGACAAGATGAAAAGGCAGAGGGCTGTGTACCAGATAAAGGAACAAGATAAAACCCCAGAACAACAACTAAATGAAGGGGAGATAGGTAAACTTCCAGAAAAAGAATTCAGAATAATGATAGTAAAGATGATACAGGACCTCGGAAAAACAATGGAGACAAAGATTGAGAAGATGCAAGAAACGTTTAACAAAGATCAAGAAGAATTAAAGAACAAACAGAGAAGAAAAACACAATAAATGAAATGAAAACTACACTAGAAGGAATCAATAGCAGAATAATTGAAGCAGAAGAACGGATAAGTGACCTGGAAGGCAGAATGGTGGAATTCATTGCTGTAGAACAGAATAAAGAAAAAAGAATGAAAAGAAATGAAGACAGCCTAAGAGACCACTGGGACAACATTAAACACAACAACATTCGCATTAAAGGGGTCCTAAAAGGAGAAGAGAGAGAGAAAGGACCCGAGAAAATATTTGAAGAGACTACAGTCGAAAACTTCCCTAATGTGGGAAAGGAAATAGCCACCCAAGTCCAGGAAGTGCAGCATGCAAATGGAAATCAAAAGAAAGCTGGAGTAGCAATTCTCATATAAGACAAAATGGACTTTAAAAGAAAAACTATTATAAGAGACAAACAAGGACACTACCTAATGATCAAGGGATCAATCCAAGAAGAAGATATAACAAATGAAAATATTTATGCACCCAACATAGGAGCACCCCAATACATAAGGCAAATACTAACAGCCATAAAAGGGGAAATCAACAGTAACACAATCATAGTAGGGAACTTTAACACCCTACTTTCACCAATGGACAGATCATCCAAAATGAAAATAAACAAGGAAACACAAGCTTTAAATGATACATTAAACGAGATGGACTTAGTTGATATATATAGGACATTCCATCCAAAAACAACAGAATACACATTTTTCTCAAGTGCTCATGGAACATTCTTCAGGTCACAAATCAAGTCTTGGTAAATTTAAGAAAATTGAAATCATATCAAGTATCTTTTCCGACCACAACACTATGAGACTAGATATCAAATACAGGAAAAAATATGTAAAAAATACAAACACATGGAGGCTAAAAAATACACTACTTAATAGCCAAGAGATCACTGAAGAAATCAAAGAGGATATCAAAAATACCTAGAAACAAATGACAATGAAAACACGATGACCCAAAACCTATGGGATACAGCAAAAGCAGGTCTAAGAGGGAAGTTAATAGCAATACAATCCTACCTTAAGAAACAAGAAACATCTCAAATAAATAACCTAACCTTACACCTAAAGCAATTAGAGAAAGAATAACAAAAACCCCACAAAGTTAGCAAAGGAAAGAAATCATAAAGATCAGATCAGAAATAAATGAAAAGGAAATGAAGGAAACGATAGCAAAGATCAATAAAACTAAAAGCTGGCTCTTCAAGAGATAAAAAGAATTGATAAAACATTAGCCAGACTCATCAGAAGAAAAGGGAGTAGACTCAAATCAATAAAATTAGAAATGAAAAAGTAGAAATAACAACTGACACTGCAGAAATACTAAGGATCACGAGAGATTACTACAAGCAACTAGATGCCAATAAAATGGACAACCTGGAAGAAATGGACAAATTCTTAGAAACACACAACTTTCTGAGACTGAACCAGGAAGAAATAGAAAATATGAACAGACAAATCACAAGCACTGAAATTGAAACTGTGATTAAAAATCTTCCAACAAACAAAAGCCCAGGACCAGATGGCTTCACAGATGAATTCTATCAAACATTTAGAGAAGAGCTACCACGTATCCTTCTCAAACTCTTTCAAAATATAGCAGAGGGAGGAACACTCCCAAACTCATTCTACGAGGCCACCATCACCCTGATACCAAAACCAGACAAAGATGTCACAAAGAAAGAAAACTACAGGCCAATATCACTGATGAACATAGATGCAAAAATCCTCAACAAAATACTAGCAAACAGAATCCAACAGCACATTAAAAGGATCATACACCATGATCAAGTGGGGTTTATTCCAGGAATGCAAGGATTCTTCAATATATGCAAATCAGGCAACATGATACACCATATTAACAAATTGAAGGAGAAAAACCATATGATCATCTCAATCGATGCAAAGAAAGCTTTCGATAAAATTCAATGCACATTTATTATAAAAACCCTGCAGAAGGTAGGCATAGAGGGAACTTTCCTCAACATAAAAAAAGCCATATATGACAAACCCACAGCCAACATCATCGTCAATGGTGAAAAACTAAAAGCATTTCCACTAAGATCAGGAACAAGACAAGGTTGCCCACTCTCACCGCTATTATTCATCATAGTTTTGGAAGTTATAGCCACAGCAATCAGAGAAGGAAAAGAAATAAAGGGAATACAAATGCAAAAAGAAGAAATAAAGCCATCACTGTTCGCAGATGAGATGATACTATACATAGAGAATCATAAAGATGCTACCAGAAAACTGCTAGAGCTAATCAATGAATTTGGTAAAGTTGCAGGATTCAAAATTGATGCACAGAAATCTCTAGCATTCCTATAAACTAATGATGAAAAATCTTAAAGTGAAATTAAGAAAACACTCCCATTTACCACTGCAAAAAGAAGAATAAAATATCTAGGAAAAAACCTACCTAAGGAGACAAAACACCTGTATGCAGAAAATGGTAAGACACTGATGAAAGAAATTAAAGATGACACAAATAGATGGAGAGATATACCACATTCTTTACTGGAAGAATCAACATTGTGAAAATGACTCTACTACCCAAAGCAATCTACATATTCAATGCAATCCCTATCAAACAACCACTGGCATTTTTTCACAGAAGTAGAACAAAAAAATTTCAAAATTTGTATGGAAACATAGAAGACCCCAAATAGCTAAAGCAATTTTGAGAAAGAAAAACAGAACTGGAAGAATCAGGCTCCCTGACTTCAGACTATACTACAAAACTAGAGTAATCAAGACAGTATGATACAGGCACAAAAACAGAAATATAGATGAACGGAACAGGATAGAATGCCCAGAGATAAACCCAGGCACATATGGTCACCTTATCTTTGATAAAGGAGGCAAGAATATACAGTGGAGAAAAGGCAGCCTCTTCAATAAGTGGTGCTGCTAAAACTGGACAGGTACATGTAAAAGTATGAAATTAGAACATTCCCTAACACCATACACAAAAATAATCTCAAAATGGATTAAAGACCTAAATTTAAGGTCAGAAAATATCAAACTCTTAGAGGAAAGCATAGGCAGAACAGTCTATGGCATAAATCACAGCAAGATCCTTTTTGACCCACCTCTTAGAGAAATCAAAATAAAAACAAAAGTAAACACATGGGACCTAATGAAACTTAAAAGCTTTTGCACAGCAATGTAAACCATAAACAAGAAGAAAAGACAACCCTCAGAATGGGAGAATATATTTGCAAATGAAGCAACTGACAAAGGTTTAATCTCCATAATTTACAAGCAGCTCATGCAGCTCAATATCAAAAAACAAACAACACAATCCAAAAATGGACAGAAGACCTAAATAGACATTTCTCCAAAGAAGATATACAGATTACCAACAAACACATGAAAGAATGCTCAACATCACTAATCATTAGAGAAATGCAAATCCAAACTACAATGAGATATCATCTCACACCAGACAGAATGGCCATCGTCAAAAAATCTGTAAACCATAAATGCTGGAGAGGGTGTGGAGAAAAGGGAACCCTCTTGCACTGTTGGTGGGAATGTAAATTGATGTAGCCACTACAGTATGGAGGTTCCTTATAAAACTAAAAATAGAACTACCATATGACCCAGCAATCCTACTATTTGGCATATACCCTGAGAAAACCATAATTCAAAAAGAGTCATGTACCAAACTGTTCTTTGCAGCTCTATTTACAATAGCCAGGACATGGAAGCAACCTAAGTGTCCATCAACAGATGAATGGATAAAGAAGTTGTGGCACACATATACAATGGAATATTACTCAGCCAATAAAGTAAACGAAATTGAGTTATTTGTAATGAGGTGGATGGACCTAGAGTCTGTCATACAGAGTGATGTAAGTCAGAAAAAGTAAAACAAATACCGTATGCTAACACATACATATGGAATCTAAGAAAAAAAGAAAAGGTCATGAATAAATCAAATGTAAAATAGATAGCTAGTGGAAAGCAGCCACATGGCACAGGGAGATCAGCTCGGTGCTTTGTGTCCACCTAGAGGGGTGGGGTAGGGTGGGTGGGAGGGAGACGTAAGAGGGAGTGGATATGGGGATATACGTATATGTATAACTGATTCACTTTGTTATAAACCAGAAACTAACACACCATTGTAAAGCAATTATACTCCAGTAAAGATGTTTTAAAAAAGGTTTTTTTTGAAGAAAAGTACTACAACAAAAAGAAATATAAATTACTGTGAGAATTTTGAATTGTAGACATCAAATACTAACAAATTTGTGTTAACTGAAAACATTATTATAGTTTATGTGGACTGTAAATATTACTGAATTTACATAAGCATATTTTAAACTACTGTGGCTCTAGCCATCCCTTTGCCAATTTCTTAGACAGTAGAGTCTTTTCTTGGGATTGATGTCCCTAAATCTTCTTGTTAATTAAAGATTTTCCTGCCTATATCCTTGACTCAATCTATATTATCCTATTGACACAGAAGCATACTGGAATAGAAACCAGTTCCTTCAGGTCTGATTCTCTTCTACCTCTTTTTCGGTGGGGCACAAGGCACTCTTCTGTTGGTACCAGCACCACCACCATGCCCTCATGTAAAGTGCTATGGTAGCTCCTCTTTTGAAACAAGGGGAAGAAGGCTTTTTTTTTTTCTCTCTGGTATTCTCAGACATGGACAGCCTGCTGCCAGTCAGCCTGATCCCTAAATTATGAACTGGTGTAGTTCTTTCTGTGTAAACACAACATCAACCATAACAAAATGGTATAAAATGGTATTAAATTTCCTCTATCTACATTTACTTCCGAGGTGATATACTGTCCCATGGATTTAAATAGACTTTATATACTGATAGCTTTCAAATTTATAAGCCCAGCCTCGTTCTTTCTCTGAACTCCAGACATAAAAATACAACAGTCAGTCAACATCTCCACCTGCATATCCAATAATCCCATCAATATCAATGTTTCCGAAACAGACTTCTGAAATTTCCTCACCGATTATTCTATATCTCGATAAATGGCACCTCTGTTTTTCCCCAGTTTCTCAAGCAAACCTTTTAGAGTTTCTGGACTGCTATCTTTCTCTCACTTACCAAATCCATTCTTTCAACACATCCTATTCATATGGCTTTAAAATTTATCCAGAACCTGATCACTTCTCACCTTATCTCTTTCACTGTTATCACCCCAGCCCAAACTACATTCTCTCTTACCTGGATTGTTGTCACAGCCTTCTTACCGGTCTTACTACTTCTATATGTGTCTCTTGTCTATGTAATTGCACAAGGTGGTCTTTTTGAACTTTAAGTGGGATAATGTTCCTTTTCTCTTCAAAACTGTAATGACTCCCCTGATATTCAAGGTGCTTTGCTAAGGCTTCTAAGGCCCACATGATCTGACCGTCGTAACATCTCCCCATTACCTCTTTAACTTCAACATCTGGCATTTTCCTCCCTTCCTCCTCTGTGGCAGCCATCTCTGCACAGCTTGCTCTTGTATCCCCTTCATATATATGATTAAATAGCTGGTCAATTAGGGAAATCTTCCAAGATCATATATAAAATAGTGTTACATACTCCACCTCTCTTAATTCCCTTTAATCTGCCTTATTTTTATTTACCACAAAATCTAGAGTCCATCTTCTTGGATTTCTAACTCTGCCATTTAATAACTATCAGCTTAGCCAAGTTATTCCACGCCTCATTTCCCGCATCTGTGGAGTGAAAATACTAATAATATCTATCTTCTAGATAGACTAAAAAGAGTAATATTTTTAAAGAACGTTAACAACTGGCATATAGTAAGTATTGTATGAATGTTTACAATGACTATTATTTTTCTTACTATTACCATTATTATTATACAGAGCACTTACTATCAAGTAACATAGTGTATGTTTCTTTGTTAATGTATTCCCCTATTGGAATGTAAGTCCATGGTAATTCTTTGTTTTGCTCATTGAATATCTATTTCCCACTGCTTGTAATTGTGCTTGGCACATGGTGAGTACTCAATATTTGGATGACTAAATGAAAGAAGGTGACTATATTGGGATGCATTTCAGCTTTATTTGTAGGCTAGTTCCTGAATTAGTGTTATCCTTTATAAGAGTGAGCTTTCTGGGTTTCCCTGGTGACGCAGTGGTTGAGAGTCTGCCTGCCGATGCAGGGGACACAGGTTCGTGCCCCGGTTCGGGAAGATCCTACATGCCGCGGAGCGGCTGGGCCCGTGAGCCATGGCCGCTGAGCCTGCGCGTCCGGAGCCTGTGCTCCGTAACGGGAGAGGCCACAACAGTGAGATGCCCGCATACCACAAAAAAAGAGTAAGCTTTCTGCTGGAATATAATAAGGACCAAGAAAAACAGTATGTTGTATTTATATTGGCTTTTATTCTTCACCAAGAAAATGTCTGCAAAGTGCACTGGAAGCAAATCTTTCTAACCCTTCAGACTTTTATGGTCACCATACAGAAAGTTCTAATATAGAATATTTTGGATATGTTATTGTAAATTTATTGTAGATACTTTACTGTGAATAATATTCTCCAAGGGCCAATGTTACCTTGAAAGTTTTAGAGCAGAGGTGAGTTTATTGTGATAACTTTAACTTAGATTTCCCTTATAGTGATTCCCTGAATTATGGGCTAGCTTGAGAATGCAGAAGGATTTCCATCTTAAACATACACTTACTAGTGTTCAAAGTATTTATCATAGTCTTTTCTTCATCTTTTACAAAAAAAAGGGAAGAGAAGGTATATCTAAATCAGAAAGGCCAGAAATACAGCACAAATAATTGATAATGTAGCTCTCTATATATCTTGCATCCAATTTATACTTCCCTGATGTACCCCTGTGCCCTACTCCTAACCAACCATTTCTGGTGCCCATCCAGAGTGATCTATTTATTTTTCTATCTTAACACAAAG
The DNA here is from genome assembly GCF_949987515.2 of Delphinus delphis. Classification (NCBI taxonomy): domain Eukaryota; kingdom Metazoa; phylum Chordata; class Mammalia; order Artiodactyla; family Delphinidae; genus Delphinus; species Delphinus delphis. The sequence goes on along the minus strand of NC_082690.1, from coordinate 43,975,576 downwards.
GACTATCTTAATTCATTCATCTATATTGTCAGCAGACTATAAAATTATGTAAGTTTTCTGAATAATTGAATATGTAAAGTTCAATCAGTTTTCCACTATCATTGCCACCTCTCCCATTGCCTCAGACATTTATAATTATACTCCATCTTCTTATCCTGTTACACTGACCAATTTTCTTTTTCACAGAAGCTAATGGTTTTAAACAATAATCAAAACCTCTTGCCGACTTGGGCAAAATATTAATACTGATGTAGGTGGAGTCCACTGCAAATACTGAGATGTCTAGGTCCCAGGAGGACCAGAGACTCAAAACCATTGGTGCACCCTGTTTGTGATTAGGCACATCCACAATGTCGTAGATTCAAGTAGATAATGCCACCAAGGTGAGCAACTATCGCATTTTACCTGGTTTTCTCTATCTCTCTGAAATTTGTTTTTCCCTTAACTTAATCACTGTGAAAAGCAGGGTGAAATAATTAAATTTCAATTAGATTCTCTCTCACCCAACTCTCTGCACCTTTATCTCAAAAGGCAAGGAACTGGTTTTAGGGTGCTCAGTGTCCTGTTTTGAAAACATGATAATGATGCCCTATGGAGCTATATACCATCCAGTAAAATACACTAGTACTTACCTTATGAATTCACAAAGACAGCCTAGAAATCAAATTACTGCTCATTGTGTTTTTTCTTTCTCAGAGGAAACTTCAAATATTTGCACTTATATCTTCAAAAGAGCTTAGAACCTTATTTATAGCTGTGTAAATTAGAATTAAAGTTATATGAATAGCTTTAATTTCCTAAAATGATATTGAATATTCAAAGACGTATGTGAGTCTCAAGTGCCCTTAGTCTCCCTGGAGACAGCCTGCAATTTGCTTCTTTCGAGTAGGAAATATGTTTTACTTGATCTCTGAAGAAGCCACACACAGCTAGAAAAATGGAACTTCTCTTTAAATCAGAAACATTCCAATATGTCTGAACAATAAATAGCAAATCCTATTTTCTTCTGAGTACTTGTTCAGATCTATGCCAATCATGTTACCTGTTATGAAGTCAAAAGTCACTTTCTAAATGCCCTAAATCATTTTGCTTTCTCTATGGAAAAGATAAATTAGGAAGGACCTTCTGGGACCACTTAGAAAGCACTTTTTGATGTGGACCACACAAATTGGAATTTTTTATGAGGTAGGCATGGATTAATGCATAGAAACTTTCATTAATTTTCAGATACTTAAAATTTTGAACATTATCCTCTTAAATTTCATCTGATACAAACATAAATGCAGCATATTTCAACAAAAATAGCATTGTCATTTATTGACACTTTGCAATGAGCAGACACTACAGGGCATCCTATAATTTTCCCAGTTTACAGGTGAGAAAATTGAGCTTCATGAAGTTTATGTAATTTGCACAAGGCTAGACTATATAGTAAATTGTTGAGCCTGGCTTTGAACACATCCAATTCCAGAGTCGTTTTCACACACTACATTACAGTACCTCTCTATATAGAATACAGTCCCGAAGCAATCCAGTATCTCATTATGAAACTGAAGTTATTGTTATTGGAAAAGCATCTTGATATCAAGACTATGATCATTATCTTAATGCTGTGATTTATCTTTTAAAGATATATACTTCAAAAATGAGTTTTAAATGAAAAGTAAGGTGTTAAAACTCTTAGACAACATATCAATAAAATTCTGAAATTAAATGTGCTCTAAATTTTTAAGGAAAGTAAAATTTATACATAATTTAATTTAACCTTACTTTGAGATAATTGTAGATTCACATGTGAAATTTTGTGTACCCTTCACTCATGTTTCCCCCAATGGTAACATCTTCCAAAACTTCCAAAGCACAACCAAGATCATTACAAGAATAGCTGCTGTTAAAAAAGGAAAGAAAAAAGAAAATAAAAGAAAAAGAAAAAAAAACTTAGTGGCTTAACAGAAACCTATTATCTTGTGGAGGCCAGAAGTTTGAAATTGGTCTCACAGGACTAAAACCAAGGTGTCAACAAGGGCTGGAGTTTTTACTGGAGTCTCCAGGGGAGAATCCATTTTCTTGACTTTTCCAGCTTGTAGAGGTTGACTGTATTCCTTGTCTCTCGGCCTCCTTACATCTTCACAGTCAACAGAGTCCTTTGGAATCTTTCTCTTATCACATAATTCAGACACTGATTGTTCCACATTTAAAAGACCCTTGTGATTACATTGGACCCACCCAGACAGTACAGAATAATTTCTTTATCTTAAGGCCAGCTGACCAGCAATCTTGATTTCATCTGAAAGTTAATTGTTCCTTACCAAGTAGCATACTATATTCACAGCTTTCAGAGAGTAAGACATGGATCTCTTTGGGTGAAGAGGGACATTAGTCTGTCTTCCAGACTTGTGTTGCCTTTTTATAGCCATACCCACTACCCTATTCCCTCTACGCTCTCTTCCTCCATTCTTTTTTTTAATTTTTATTTTTAAAACTTTTTTCAGGTTCTTTTTTTTTGATGATTTTTTACTGTGGTGAAAGTCACATAATATAAAACTTACTATTTTAACCATATATAACTATACAGTTCAGTATCTCTAAGTACATTCGTATTGTTATGCAACTCTCACCATCATCCATCTCCTGAATATTTCACCTTCCCAAACTGAAACTCTGTCCCCATTAAATACTAACTCCTCATTCCCCCTCCCCACGCCCCCACTCCCCTGGCCCCTGGCATCTACCAATGTACTTTCTGACTCTATGAATTTGACTATTCTAGGTACCTTGTATAAGTGGAATCAAACAGTATTTGCACCTAATGTATATTGGAATGCATATTTAAGGTTAACTTAGTATGTGTCCTGCAAACAGATTGTACCTTCCTTTTTATTTCCCCCCTCTGCTATACAATAGATGCTCACCAGCCATCTACTTCATACATAGTAGTGTACAATACCAACCTTCGAATCCATCCCACCCCTGCCCTTGGTGTCCATATGTTTGTTCTCTACATCTGTGTCTCTATTTCTGCTTTGCAAATAGGTTCATCTGTACCATTTTTCTAAATTCCACACATATATGTTAATATACAATATTTGCTTTTCTCTTTCTGACTTACTTCACTCTGTATGACAGCCCCTGGGTCCATCCGTGTCTCTGCAAATGGCACAATTTCATTCCTTCTTATGGCTGAGTAATATTCCATTGTATATACGTACCACATGCACCCCGATGTTCATTGCAGCACTATTTACAATATCCAAGACATGGAAGCAACTTAAATGTCCATCAACAGAGGAATGGATAAAGAAGATCTTCCTCCATTCTTAACCCATGGTAAACACTAATCTCTTTCTCATTTCTATAGTTTTTTCATTTCAGGAATGTTATATAAATGTAATCAGGTAACCTTCGGGATTGGCTCTTTTACTCAGCATAATTCTCTGGATATATGTCCAAGTTGTTTCTTATACCAGTAGTCCAATCCTTTTTATTGCTAAGTTGTATTTTATGATACAGATATACCACAGTTTTTTAACTATTCATTTGCTGAAGTACATCTGTTGTTTCCCATTTTTGGCTAGTTCAAATAAAACTGCTATGAATATCAATGAGAGGTTTTTGTGTGAACTTTTAATTTCTCTGAGACAAATGCCAAAGGAGTGCAATTACCAGATCATATGGCAGACGCATGTGTAGTGTTTTAAGAAACTGTCAAACTGTTTCCAGAATTATAATCCCCAAAGCAACATATGCATGATCCAGTTTCTCTACATCTTTGCTAACATTTGGTGCTGTCACTATTTTTATTTTAGTTATTTTGATATGTGCACAGTGATATCTCATTGTGGTTTTAATATGTCCCCTAATGGCTTAAGATGTTGAACATCTTTTCTTGTGCTTATTTGTCATCTGTATATCTTCTTTGGTGAAATGTCTGTTCATATCTTTGCTAATTTTCTAATTGGATTATTATTATTTTTACTGTTGAGATTTAAGAGTTCTTTATATATTCTAGATATTAGTCCTTTGTCAGATATGTGGTTTGCAAAATTTTTTCCCCAGTCTGCATCTTACCTTGCCATCATCTTAACAGGGCCTTTTGCAGAGAACAAGTTTTTCTTTCTTGATTTTGATGAATCCTAGTTTGTCATTTTTTTTTTCAATGTATGGATGATGCTATTGATGTCATCTAGAACTCTTTACCTAGATCTAAATCCTGGAGATTTTCTCCTGTATTTTTTTCCCTAAATGTTGTCTAGCTTTACAGTTTACATTTAAATCTGTGATTCATTTAGAGTTAAATTTTGTATAAGGTGTGAAGTTTAGGTTAATGTCCACCCCCCCCCCATTGGATATCCACTTGCTTCACCAACGTTGGTTGAAAAGCCCATCCCTTTATCAAAAATCTGTTGGGCATACTGTTGTGGCTCTCTATCTGGGTTCTCTATTCTGTTCCAATGGTTTAGGTCTCTATCCCTCCACCAATCACACACAGTCTTAATTTGTCAAATTTATGTGTATAAAATTGATCATAATATTCACTTATTTTTCGATGTCTGCAGAATCTGCAGTATATCCTCTGTTTCATTTCTGATGTTGTAAGTTTGTGTCTCTTTTCTTTGTCGGTCCTGGTGATTTTTCAATTTCATTGATCTTTCCAAAGGACTAGCTATTTCACTGATTTTCTATTATGATTCACTCTTGGTTTTTTGTTGTGTTTTTATTTTTCCTCTAGGTTCTACATAAAGCCATAACTAGACAATAAAAATCATAATTAGATAACATTTTGTCAGCCCGTTTACATTGCAGAGAACCTAACGTAACATCCCTTCCAGGGATGGCCTGGATCCAGTGACTGATCATATAGAGACAGACAACACAACTCAACTTAGGCAAACTCAAAAAGGGCCATTCTAGCTCTTGTGCTTCCTGTGAGGTTAGCCAAGGCTACCATTGGGTTTACATTGAAGTTTAAATTTTGATATGCCCAATCCTGCTTTCTTCTTCCCCTTCTAGAGCTCTTGTCCCCAAGGGCTTTCCATAATAAATATCTTTTGTGATAAACTCCATGTGAAAGTCTCTTCTTGATGAACCCAACATGCCAGACAGTTTAATAATTGTTGTCTTTTAATAGAGTGATTAGTCCACTTCTCACTTTTTAGTATGATATATTTTGATTTATTTTTACCATTTTACTTTGTGCTTTCAGTTTATCTGCTTTCTCACTTTTGTGTTGTTCTATTTTGCATTCTTTTGGATGACAATGTTTTCTCCTTTCTTCTTTTTAATTGAGAGATAGGAGGTCTTGTTCTATTATTTTCCCTTTGATAGTCTGACATTTACATTCTTTTCCCATTTGTTTGGTAATTATTCTAAATGTTTCATTTCAGATATTATACTTGAAAATTCTAAAGTTATTCAAATTTATTTCTCTTCTATAAAGTATTCTGAGGAAATAAAGGCAATATCACTTTGATCTCTACATAATCAAATATTATCCAGTATTATAGCTTTCTCAATTTCAATCTCAGAAAAAAGCATTGCTATGTTTTCATAAGGCAATATTTGTTTATATTTACACCCATATTTACCAGGTTTTTTGGTTCAATGTTTCTTTAGCTTCTGAGAACATCCATCTTTGGTCCTCATGCCTTTGACTGAATAAAACTACTAGAAATGACCTTAGTAAAAACTGATTGATAATAAACTCTCAGCCTTTACTGGTTTGAAAATGTTTGTACTTCATCAATCTTCTTGAAATCTAGGTATACAATATTAGGCTGACACTTATGTTCTTTTAGCACCATGAAAATACTGTTTCCCTCTATTTTGTTTACATTGTTACCTTTGGAAAGTCAGTTTGTTAATTTATCTTTTTATCTTACTGATTTTAAGTTGTTACCATTGGCTTTGATATGCTGTAGTCTGATTTAGACACATGAATGTATTTCTTGTTACTCATGTACTTAGGATTCATTGGGCTTCTTTATTCTAATGATTAATGTGTTATGATTTCGAGAAAATTGCCATCCTTTATCCCTTTTTTCAGAATTAGTTTTATTAAGATTTTATTATTTGAGTGGTTTTAATTTTTCAACAGAATTAAAAAGGGAATACACAAATTTCCTGTATACCCCCTACCCTAACCACATACATATGCACTGCCTCTCCCATTACCAACATCTTCTACCAGAGCAGTACATTTGTTAAAATTGGTAAACCTACACTGACACATCATAATTCCCTAAAGTCCATAGTTTACATTATGTTTCTCTCTTTATGTGATGAGTATGATGATTTGGACAAATATAATGACATGTATCTAACATTATGACATCATACAGAGTATTTTTACTGTCCTAAAAATCCTCTCTGCTCTGTCTGCTCATCTCTCCCTGCCTACCTTTGGTAACCACTGATCTTTTCACTGTCTCAGTAGTTTTGTCTTTTCTAAAATGTCATATGGTTGGAATCAAATAGTATGCAGCTTTTTCAAAATGGCTTCTGTTACTTAGAAATATGCACATGAGGCTCTTTCCTGTATTTTCATGGCTTAATTGCTCATTTCTTTTTATTGCTAAATAATATTCCATTGTTGGGATGTACCATAATTTACTTTTCCATTCACTGACTAAAAAATGTCTTAGTTGCTTCCAAGTTTTGGCAATTATGAATAAATCTGCAATAAATATCTGTGTGCAGGTTTTTGTGTAGGACATGTTTTCAACTCTTTGGGTAAAAATCAAGGAGAGTGATTGCTGGATTGTATGGTAAGAATATGTTTAGTTGTGTAATAAACCACCAAACTATCTTCCAAAGTGGCTGAACCATTTTGTATTACCACTGGCAATGAATGAGGGTTTCTGATGATCAACTTCTTTGTTAGTATTTGTTATTTTCAGTGTCCCAGATACTGGCCTTTCTAATAAGTGTGTAGTGGTATCTTATAGCTGCTTTATTTGTATCTCTCTGATGACATATGGTTGGGAATATCTTTTCATATGCTTATTTACCATCTGTATATCTTTTTCGGTGAGTTGTCCAATTGGCCAATTTTCCAATGTTTTTAATCAAGTTGTTTGTTTTCTTATTATTGAGTTTTATGAGTTATTTGTATACCTTGGAAAACAGTCCTTTATCATATGTGACTCTTGCAAAGATTTTCTTCCAGTCTATGGCTTGTCTTCTCATTCTCTTGACATTGTCTTTTGTAGATCAGATTTAAAAAAAAATAATGAAGTCCAGCTCAAAAATTATTTCTTTCATGGATAATGACTTTGGTACTGTATATAAAATATTGTTGCCATATTCGATGTCATTTAAGTTTCTTCCTATGTTATCTTTAGAATTTTTATAGTTTTCATTCTATCTTTAAGTCTGTGATCCAGTTTTAGTTAATTTTTGTGAAGGGTATAAAGTCTGTGTCTAGATTTTTTTTTTTTTTTTTTGGTATGTGAGTGTCCAGTTTTTCCAGTATTGTTTGTTGAAAAGATTATCTTTGCTCCATTGTATGGCCTTTGCTTCTCTGTCAAAAATGAATTGACTATTTATTTATGTAGGTCTATTTTGGGACTGTCTCTTTTGGTCCATTGATATGTCTATTTGTTTATTGATATCAGACTGTCTCGAGTACTATAGCTTTATAGTAAGACTTGAAGTCAGGTACTGTCAGTTTTCCAACTTTGTTCTTCTCCTTTAACATCACTAGCTATTTTGAGTCTTTCGCCTCTCCATATAAACTTTAGAATCAGTATGACAATATCCACAAAAAAGCTTTCTGGAATATTGATTGGGCTTGTAGTGAATATATAGATTATTTTGGAAAGAATTGATATATTGACAAAATTGAATCTTCCTATCCAAGAAAATGGAATATCTCTCCATTTATTTAGTTCTTCTTTCATTTTATCTGAGACTTGTATTTTTTTCTCATGTAGATCTTATAGATATTTTGTTAGATTTACACCTAATTAATTAATTTTTGGTATGCTAATATACATATTGTATTTTTAATTTCAAATTTCTCTTGTTCATTATTAGCATGTAAGAAAGTGATTAAATTTTATATATTAACTTTGTCTCCTTTAACTTTGCTATAGTCATTAATGACAGTTCACCCTTCACAATGCATGGGTTAGGGTCACAGACCCTCAGCACAATAAAAAAAATGTGCTTATAACTTTACAGTCTGACCTCTGTATCTGTGTTTCTGCATCAGTAGATTCAACCAACCACAGATCATGTAGTACTGTAGTGTGTATTACTGAAAAAAAAAGCATATAAGTGGACCTGTGCTCTTGGTGTGTGTTTTTTTAATTTGAGGTATAATTGACATAACATTAGTTTCAGCTATACAACATAATTTGATATGTGTACATATTATAAAATTATTACCACAGTTAGGTTAACATCCATCATCACATAGTTACAATTTTTTTTTTGCCTTTTGTAGTTCTGGGCATTTTATATGATTCATTTTCTCTCATTATATTGGTTATACTTTACTGTTTTATTACTTTTACTTTGTCTTTTTTAGTGGTTTCCTCCTTTATCTTTTAAAATATTATCTCACCATCTTTCTCTTCTTTATTTCTGGAATCTCCAATTAGATATATAACGGGACTTTGTACTCTCTACTCATGTCTCTTATTTGCTCTTTCATATTAAAACAGAGTTTTTAAGGTACTTTATCTCTCTGTGATAAATTCCTTGTAATTTTTAGGCTCTATTTTTTGAATAAATACTTCACACTTCAGTGAAATCTATTTTAAAGCTGTCTGTGTCATTTAAAGTTTTGATTTCTATACTTTTTTTATCTCTATAAATTCTCTGGGAAATTATTTTCAAATTTACTCAGTCAGTTTAGTATTGTCATATACCATAGTTATATTTTCAATAACCTTTAATTATCTAGACAGATTACATATACCAATTTTTGTTCTATGCCTGATAATTTAAATATTTGGAATATTTTCAATTCATATTTTGTGTTGGTTGTTTCTGGTGTTTTTCACTTTTAGTGGCTTTTTTTTCCGCTTTGGTAGCTTTTAATTGTGAGCTCATATTACTTTGATGTAATTATTCGACGGTGTCTATTTTTTATTTATTTTTGTTTGCTTTTGGCAGGGTACTGGGGATACCACTTTAAAATAATCTTTGTTTTTTTTAACTTTTACAAGTATTGCAAATTTCAGATGAAAACTCAATGACAAGCTTGATATTATCTTCTGTGAGAGCTTACTTCTTCCCATTGATAGAATCAAGGTTGATACAATCTAGTATCCTACTGCTCCCTTCAGCAGCAGCTTTATGTGTGGATCTTCTATTAAACTCCCCATTTGAGGCTTATCCTCCTTTTATCACTGTCCTGTATTGGCAATAAGGCTAAAACTACAGGTACCTGTGGTTGGCAATTTCTCCCTCTTGAAAGCTACCTTAAATGCTGGCTTACATTTCAGGATTCCTGCTTTCCCTTCATTTGAGGTGTCTGTGGATACCATACATTTTTGCCAATGAAGAAATGTATTAAAAAGTTTGTGTATGTACTTTAAAAAATTATCATTTTCTTGGGGTTTCAGTGGCAGTGTAGTAGGGAATATTAAAAATGGAAGTATATATGGTAATTAGTGTTTGTTTTTAGCTCTTAAGCCCAAGGGAAGTATTTTTAGATAAATGTCAATATTTATTCCAGGATAATGGAGTTTAAGATGGCAAACTGGTATATTATTCTCCACCCACTTCCACTCTAGGACCCAAGCTATAATATATAATATAATAATATATAATGACCCAAGTCATTATATCAAAGGTTCTGATAAATACTATAATGGTGAAACATAGTTTTTGCCTTAACATTATTTGACCAGAAACTCTTCAAAAACTTCACCTGTAAGATCTTACCAAATATCCATTGGATATATATTTTGAAGTTATATACTGAGTTATATGCAGTAGAGACAGAGAATGGCATTATAACAAACAGAAGAAAAGAATTCCAATGTTTCCACTTCAATTGCAATTCAGCAGATATAATTATGTTGTGAACTTAGAAAAGCTGAGCTTTTTGACCATGGAGCAAAGACCAGCTCTCTTTTATGAAAGCTATTTAGAAAAGGAAGCTCTTATAAATATATTCTATCTGCTAATTGTACATCTTTTCTCTGATGAGGAAACAAAGTTTCTGTGGCTCACCAAAGGAGATAAAACTATTCTCTCTCTCGAAGAGTTCTTTATCTGATTTCTCTGAATTCCAAAATGTTTTAATTTATATAGGTCACATAGTAGGTTTTACAGAGTTGAACTTCTGTACTTTAGTGGGAAATTCAAAGAATACATCAAAGCAGTTACATACTTTTCATGATTTAGAATACTTTACTTCAATCAGATATACAGACATGGATAAGAGAAGGCAAAAAAAGAGAAATATCTAAATATAAATATAAAAAGAGAAAAATCTAAATATCTAAATATCTAAAATATTTTCTAATCAGAGAAAAACTCAAACAATTGACCTTGCTGTTAATGGCTTAATATATCATAATTGAAAATGCCCCAATTATCTTTTATTATCTGATTTTGATTATAATGAGCATTAAATTGAGCTTTATTAATTTGCATAAAAAATATCATATCCCCTTAAAATACAAAAAAGAAAAGAGGAATGGAAACCTAATAAAAAATTGAGGGTTAAAAAGAGCCTTCAAGATATCCAAATGTTAATTAATATTCTATATACCTCATTTCCCTTTTATTTGCCTGAGCTGATGTATGTTTGGACATTTGGGGATCTATCCATGTATCTAACTACTTTTGTAGTAAACATAATTTTAAAATTACATTTTACAGAAAGGCTAAACAACAACAAAAACATTGTTTCTTCTTGTCTCTATTGTACAAAGGAAAATTATATTAAAGTAATAGTATCCTTGACCTGCTGATAGCTATTTTTTCTCTGTTTTTAACTTCTTTTGATGAATTAAATAAAAAGTTTTTCAATAAAGTTAAAACAAAGGTAACCTTCAGGAGTTTTATAATTTCAGGCCTTATGTTTAAGTCTTTAATTCATTTTGAGTTGATTTTTGTATATGATACTATAAGGTAGGAGTCCAATTTCATTTTTTTTTGCAAGTGGATATTCAGTTTTCCCAACACCATTTGTTGAAGAAACAATCCTTTCCCTGCTGTGTATTCTTGGCTGTTCAACAGGTATAAAATTTTAGTTATGCTGAATGAGTAAGTCCTAGAGATCTGCTGTACAGCATAGTGCCTGCAGTTAACAATGCAGTATTGTGCACTTCCAAAGTTGTTAAGAAGGTGATTCTCATGTTAAGTGTTCTTACCACAAACAAAACAAAGCAAAAACAAAGGGACACAAGAAAACATTGGGAGGGGTTGGATATGTCTATTACCTTGATTATGGTATGGTATCATGGGAGTTTGCATATGTCTAAACTCATCAAATTGTAGCCATTAAATATATGAATTTTTTTCTATATCCATTATATCTCAATAAAGCTATTTAAAAAAAAAAGATTACCTTATTTTTCAGCTACTTTCAAAGAGGATTTTCTCCTTGAATAATCCTTTGTGATCTGATTGATGAATAAGATCTTTTGGTTAACCTGGTAACTTTAAATTCATAAATTTATACAGAAATATCCACCATTATAAAAAGCAGAAAATCAAGAAAGTTTATTATCAACTAGTTTTGGACTTTTAAGAACAAAATAGCATTGCTGAGATTTTTCTTAAAAATAGCCAGTTGCCTCTGGAGATTCCCAAAAATCTAGTTTGAGAAATAAAAACTAAAATTTGCAGGTTTGTTTAATGTTAGAATGAGACATAAAAATTACTTAGCCAAGCCCCCAAATTACAAGATATTCTAACCCAGCCCATATATAGCAGTTATGCTATTCTGAATTCTTGAGAACAAAACAGGAGACAATATAAATATTACCACATTCCCATAATAAAATCCCAATTGAGATCAGTAATTTTATTCTATGTCTACTCAGTATTCATAAAAATTTGTAGACGATTTCATGGTCATTATGAAATTGATGAACATATTTGGTGTGACTCCCTTACTACAGGACCTCGAAAGCAAGTCCAAGGGAAGAACAGAACTCTGATGAATTTTCCCCACATGGGTAAATCTGGGTAGATCTCAGACAGAAAGTAACTTACCCAAATTGTTATTAACATGTCTCTTAAGGAAATTCAAATCCTCTCACCCAACATATTGTTCACAAAATCATGCAGCCACTAGTTGAGGCTTTATGACTTACTCTTTGGGGAGTAAATACTTCTCCTTAAAAGGTACAAGTAAGGAAGATCATTAAGAAAGATTCACAAGTAGCAGAAATCAGCACAAACAAACAAACAACAAAAGCTTACCTTTTTATGCCTATTTTTACCTTTCTATCGCAAACATTTATTTTCCCCAGAAGTTAAATTACTTAGATTTTACTATTTCCACACTTGTCCTGCATTGAAATTGTCTATTTGGTGTTTCTTTTTCTTGAGAGATAGTAAATCCCTTGAAAACAATGATTCTATCTTATTAGTTATGTCCTCACCTCCTCTATAGTGCCTGGTCACAAAGGTGATCATTAATGATTTAATTTACTTAAATTCTTGTAAACATTGATAGAGAAATTATAATCTGTAAGATATTTTTTCTACACATAAAAGGTATAAAAATAAAGGTGAAAAAAGACATTGTGGATCCTCAAGATACTTAAAATATAGGAGATTTCTCTGCCTCTACTAACATAGAGTTTGCATCTCTATTAATAGCATTTTCACATGAAACTTCTTACTTACTTTAGTTGTTTACATCTGTTATTATAGTCTATTCACAAGAAATGGATTCTCACCTAACATAGCTAAAGAAGAGGGTACTGACTTTGAACACCTTAGCCACATCTCAAGTGTACTCAAGGTAGGCAGGGGAAAAATGCTGGGGGCTGCATAGAGATGGGTTCTGCACTCAACACCACTCCTGGATCTTTAGACAAACTTGTTTCTAGAATTTAACTCCAGTGTTCTCTTATTAACATAGTTTAACTCTAACTCTCATGTTTAATTATCTTATGTCATGCTACCAACTAACTCCCTCATCTTCCTTCTTGGATTTTACACTTCTGATAATTTGCCTTACATGACTTTGGACTATTAAGGACTAACCATATGACTATATTCTATTTCTATATTCTGTTTCAACAGCTTGAGATAGAGAAAAAAATCTTTCTTATTTAGGAGACAGTATCTAAGTTAGAGCAAAAAAGAATATCTAATAGCCCAAGATATCTGTTAGAACCCACTTCTTCCTTCTTCTTCTCTCAAACTTTCTTTGATGCTGACTCCTTGCTTCCCATGAGATCACACTCCTCCAGCCCTAGGTAGAGAAGAATAACTCCTTTAGATCACTGCTTTACCTTGTATGCATTCACTTTCATACTGCAAGGCTGTAAGCTCCTTAAAGACAGAGATGACTTCATTTTTTAATTTCTGCGTTAAGTGAAATTGAGATGATAAAAGTGCTTGATAAATGTTTGTGAAGAAAGTGATGGATACCATAACTAAAATCTCAGAAGTAGGGAGTAGTAGAAACCAAGGACTCCTTCAGGGATAATGTAGTGTTTAAGGTGAACCTAATAAGATAAGTAAGCAGCCACTTTTTATGGTATCCACTTAGTTGGTGAAACTTCATGTCTTTGACAAGCCAAATTCTCACTTCCAAATCTTTCAAGAAGGAAGAAAGTACCAGCCTTTATGCTCAGTTATCCCGTTCAAACTCCAGCAGCCGTGGGTTAAGCTCATCTAGGAAATTATGAAGTTATTCTCTGGTGACAGAATGAAGAGTCTATACAAACTGGAGTAAAAGAACACTCAGAAAAGGAATGCATTGCTCAACTTTTCTTCTTTCAAATATTTAAGACATCAGCTTGGTTTTCTTCGAGGGGTCTTCATTTCTCTTCCTATGAGGTAGGAAGGGAGACCATACAGAGCACTTTTCCCTAGGCTAAAAGCTCATTACCTCAAATTTCTAGTCTGTTTTAAAAGCAGGGTGGGGTGAGGTGGGTGTCAAAGGAGTAGTCAGATCCATCTCTGTGAGTCCTGTAGGGACACATCTTTCTGTGCCTTTGTGGGAACACTTATGGACTCATGCTGTTCTCTTTGGGCTTTGGTAGAAATTCTGACACCAGATGGGCATGCCATTGCATTGTTTGTTTCATGAGAATCCTTCTTTGCAGTTAATGCTGAACTCAAGTATCATCCATTTTGTAAATGCTTCAAATAGCATCTATTTCAGGAAAGAAACTGTCATGAAACACAAAACTGTGTAAACAAAAAGACAGTGTAAACACACAGTTTATAAGACACTGTAAAATCAAATAACAGTCTGTACGATCCACACAGAGGCAGAATTAAAGTTAAGGGATGGAATCATCTTTATGGGCTGCTGTAATGAAGGAACACTTCTAGAGAAGGCAGGGTATGAGCAATTGGATATCCTTCCTCCTCTTTTTCCTCATTGACAGAATTCTACTTTTGTGGAATTTTGTGGAATTAGATGATGTATTGATTGATTAATAAACCGAAAAAGGTATATTTTTGAAAAAAAATATTTTTCTGAATACTGAATATGCATCTTATTTTGGTATCTAGTACCAAGTGTCTATTTTCCAAAACAAACAAAAAAATAAAACAAAGAGACTTGGATTAATTAGAGGGGCTGAGGCATTTTAAAATCTGGAAACAAAAATGTATTTTATCATATAGAGTTAAAACTTTGAAGCTAAATACTAAGAATAATATCTGAGATTTTAGTCAAAATATGTAATACATTGCCACAGGGCATCAGTAAAACTCCAGCCTGAACCCTAAGATTGATATTCCCAGTAGCAAGACAGTCATGCCTTGCTATTCCTGGAATAGACTGAATGACCCAAGTTGCTTTTTTTTTTTTTTTTTTTTTTTTTTTTTTTGGTACGCGGGCCTCTCACTGTTGTGGCCTCTCCTGTTGTGGAGCACAGGCTCCAGACGCGCAGGCTCAGTGGCCATGGCTCATGGGCCCGGCTGCTCCGCGGCATGTGGGATTTTCCCAGACTGGGGCACGAACTCGCGTCCCCTGCATCGGCAGGCGGACTCTCAACCACTGCGCCACCAGGGAAGCCCCAAAGTTGCTCTTATATTAATGATATTTCCTGTTACACACTTAGTAAAACTATAATCAGTATAGAAACACTTCTGAATTATTAACCTAAAAGGTGAAAGTGAAATGATGGCGGTTAAGAAAAAAGAAAATTGTTTCAAATTCTCAGAAAAATATATGGTTATTAAAGAAAAAAGAAATAGAAAATATAGAACATAATATGACTTTAATTTTACTGGATTTTGTTATTGACTTCAGATATTTTAGAAAAGAGACAAAATCAGAAATAATATATAGGTTTGAATAGAGAGATTGTCCCCTCCAGGTTTTAGTAGGAGAACAACACCAAGTCGGAGAGTAGGTGGAGTATTTTCTAGTGCTTTATCATTTCTTCTGGGAGGTTTACAGCAAAGTTCACCCTGTTCTGAAGAAAATATAAGTGGGTCATTTGCCTGGTACAGAGATTGGCACTTCAACTCTGGCTTTTCCTTTCCTATAGGCAACCAGGAAATAAAAATGTGATGCTGAAATCTTTGGCAAACATTCTCACAACTTCCTAATATCCATCAGCTCCTACTGATGATTCAAATCTATATATCCAGAGTATACTTAGTGTGACTAGATCTCTACCCTAAAAAAAAAAATTGTACTATTTTGCAATTATAAACACAGAGTCTAGGAGATAGCACAAAACACTTTTTTGCTGTTCCCATTTAATAATCTCAGAAGGGAATTCATGAATTCTATTATCTTCTATCTCCTTTTACCCTATTTTTCATAATCCTTTCTTTCATTACTTCCACCCTGTCCTAGAATCCTTCCTCCAGCCTGGGGTAGCAACACAGACTTAATGTTTCTGTGTCTCATCCCCATATCTATTCTGTAAACAGATCCATATTTTTCTTAGAAGGCATTTTAGTTCCATTAGCACTGTCAGGGTAAAATATCTATCAGAAAAAGCCAAGCAAACATAACAGAGGAAAAAAAAATTCTTTTGCTGATATTGAACAACTTTCAACACATTATTTTCTTTGTATTATTATGCCTTCAAACTATCTTTCTCTGTTCTCTGCTTTTTCCGGTTTTGTCTCATCAGGAAGAATGCATAAGGAAAGTAGGAGGTAAGGGGAAAAGAAAATCTAGCAATTGCACGAGATATGTTAGTTAGTGATCAACATTGTAAAGGGCCAGCGGCTAGATACAAATCTTAACACACAAGTCTTGAACTAGAGTGAAGAAAGCACCATGAGAGAATGGACCAGAGAGCCTAAGGTGCTGTGGTGTTCAGGATGATGAAGGGAGAAAGAATTAAGGAAGGAAATCTGTTTGCCCTGGAAAGTTGAAGTGGGACCTTTGGAAGTGTGAGCTACTTCTACTCACTGTAGCCTAGGATTGGATTAAACCTGGAAGATGAATTTTTTAGACAAAGGATTAGGATACCTGAGGACAATTGGCAGGGAACAGCCTCAGAAAGCAGGGCCAGTGTCACTGTAGAAAACCCTACTGGCAGGACCAAAAGAAAACCATTGACCTTTCATGGTATATACACTATATCATGAAGTCTACTCAAAAGTTAGAATACTTAATTCAAGGAAAGAGATACCTCCCACAATTATCTTTAGGTGAAGTGAACAAATCCATTAATGACAATTTTCAATTGGACCAAAATATTTTCACTGTTGCAATCAAGTCCATGATCCTACTGCATGTAAAACGTATGTGTGCTAAAGAAGATGAATTTGGTTTTTTTTTTGGTTTTTTTTGCTTGTATTTTTACATCTTTATCGGAGTATAATTTCTTTACAATGGTGTGCTAGTTTCTGCTTTATAATAAAGTGAATCAGTTATACATATACATATGTTCCCACATCTTTTCCCTCTTGCATCTCCCTCCCTCCCACCCTCCCTATCCCACCCTTCTACGTGGTCACAAAGCACAGAGCTGATCTCCCTGTGCTATGCATCTACTTCCCACTAACTATCTATTTTACGTTTGGTAGTGTGTATAAGTCCATGCCACTCTCTCGTTTTGTCACAGCTTACCAATCCCCCTCCCCATATCCTCAAGTCCATTCTCTAGTAGATCTGTGCCTTTATTTCTGTCTTACCCCTAGGTTCTTCATGACATTTTTTTCCTTAAATTCCATATATATGTGTTAGCATACAGTATTTATTTTTCTCTTTCTGACATACTTCACTCTGTATGAGAGACTCTAGGTCCATCCACCTCACTACAAATAGCTCAATTTCATTTCTTTTTATGGCTAAGTAATATTCCATTGTATATTTCTGCCATATCTTCTATATCCATTCATGCGATGATGGACACTTAGGTTGTTTCCATCTCCTGTCTATTGTAAATAGAGCTGCAATGAACATTTTGGTACATGACTCTTTATGAATTATGGTTTTCTCAGGGTATATGCCCAGTAGTGGGATTGCTGGGTTATATGGTAGTTCTATTTGTAGTTTTTTAAGGAACCTCCATACTGTTCTCCATAGTGGCTGTACCAATTCACATTCCCACCAGCAGTGCAAGAGTGTTCCCTTGTCTCCACACCCTCTCCAGCATTTATTGTTACTAGATTTTTTGATGATGGCCATTCTGACTGGTGTGAGATGATATCTCATTGTAGTTTTAATTTGCATTTCTCTAATGATTAATGATGTTGACCATTCTTTCATGTGTTTGTTGGCAGTCTGTATATCTTCTTTGGAGAAATGTCTATTTAGGTCTTCTGGCCATTTTTGGATTGGGTTGTTTGTTTGTTTGTTACTGAGCTGCATGAGCTGCTTGTAAATTTTGGAAATTAATCCTTTGTCAGTTGCTTCATTTGCAACTATTTTCTCCCATTCTGAGGGTTGTCTTTTGGTCTTATTTATGGTTTCCTTTGTTGTGCAAAAGCTTTGAAGTTTCATTAGGTCCAATTTGTTCATTTTTGTTTTTATTTCCATTTCTCTAGAAGGTGGGTCAAAAAGGATATTGCTGTGTGATTTATGTCATGGAGTGCTCTGCCTATGTTTTCCTCTAAGAGTTTGATAGTTTCTGGCCTTACATTTAGGTCTTTAATCCTTTTTGAGTTTATTTTTGTGTATGGTGTTAGGGAGTGATCTAATCTCATACTTCTACATGTACCTGTCCAGTTTTCCCATCACCACTTATTGGAGAGGCTGTCCTTTCTCCACTGTACATTCCTGCCTCCTTTATCAAAGATAAGGTGACCATATGTGCGTGGGTTTATCTCTGGGCTTTCTATCCTGTTCCATTGATCTATCTTTCTGTTTTTGTGCCAGTACCATACTGTCTTGATTACTGTAGCTTTGTAGTATAGTCTGAAGTCAGGGAGCCTGATTCCTCCAGCTCCATTTTTCGTTCTCAAGATTGCTTTGGCTATTCGGGATCTTCTATGTTTCCATACAAATTGTGAAATTTTTTGTTCTAGTTCTGTGAAAAATGCCAGTGGTTGTTTCATAGGGATTGCATTGAATCTGTAGATTGCTTTGTGTAGTAGAGTCATTTTCACAATGTTGATTCTTCTAATCCAAGAACATAGTATATCTCTCCATCTATTTGTATCATCTTTAATTTCTTTCATCAGTGTCTTATAATTTCCTGCATAAGGTCTTTTGTCTCCTTAGGTAAGTTTATTCCTAGATATTTTATTCTTTTTGTTGCAATGTAAATGGGAGTGTTTTCTTGATTTCACTTTCACATTTTGCATCATTAGTGTATAGGAATGCCAGCCATTTCTGTACTTTAATTTTGTATCCTGCTACTTTACCAAATTCATTGATTAGCTCCAGTAGTTTTCTGGTAGCATCTTTAGGATTCTCTATGTATAGTATCATGTCATCTGCAAACAGTGACAGCTTTTCTTATTTTCCGATTTGGATTCCTTTTATTTTCTTTTCTTCTCTGATTGCTGTGGCTAAAACTTCCAAAACTATGTTGAATAATAGTGGTGAGAGTGGGCAACCTTGTCTTGTTCCTGATCTTAGTGGAAATGCTTTCAGTTTTTCACCATTGAGGACGATGTTGGCTGTGGTTTTGTCATATATGGACTTTATTATGTTAAGGAAAGTTCCCTCTATGCCTACTTTCTCCAGGGTTTTTATCATAAATGGGTGTTGAATTTTGTCGAAAGCTTTCTCTGCATCTATTGAGATGATCATATGGTTTTTCTCCTTCAATTTGTTAATATGGTGTATCATGTTGTTAGATTTGCATATATTGAAGAATCCTTGCATTCCTGGAATAAACCCCATTTGACCATTGTGTATGATCCTGTTAATGTGCTGTTGGATTCTCTTGGCTAGTATTTTGTTGGGGACTTTTGCATCTATATTCATCAGTGATATTGGCCTGTAGTTTTCTTTCTTTGTGACATCCTTTTCTGGTTTGGTATTAGGGTGATGATGGCTATGTAGAATGAGTTTGGGAGTATTCCTCCCTCCGGTATATTTTGGAAGAGTTTGAGAAGGATAGATGTTAGCTCTTCTCTAAATATTTGATAGAATTCACCTGTGAAGCCATCTGGTCCTGGGCTTTTGTTTGTTGGAAAATTTTTAATCACAGTTTCAACTTCAGTGCTTGCGATTGGCCTATTTAGATTTTCTATTTCTTCCTGAATCAGTCTTGGCAGGTTGTGCTTTTCTAAGAATTGGTCCATTTCTTCCAGGTTGTCCATTTTATTGGTATAGAATTTCTTGTAGTAATCTCTCATGATTTTTTGTATTTCTGCAGTTTCAGTTGTTATTTCTCCTTTTTCATTTCTAATTCTATAGATTTGAGTCTTCTCCCTTTTTTGCTTGATGAGTCTGGTTAATGGTTTATCAATTTTGTTTAACCTCTCAAAGAACCAGCTTTTAGTTTTATTGATCTTTGCTATTGTTTCCTTCATTTCTTTTTCATTTATTTCTGATCTGATTTTTATGATTTCTTTCCTTCTGCTAACTTTGTTTTTTTTTTAAATTCTTCTTTCTCTAATTGCTTTAGGTGCAAGGTTAGGTTATTTTTTCAAGATGTTTTCTGTTTCTTAAGGTAGGATTGTATTGCTATAAACTTCCCTCTTAGACCTGTTTTTGCTGCATCCCATAGGTTTTGTGTTGTTGTGTCTCCATTGTCATTTGTTTCTAGGTATATTTTGATTTCCTCTTTTTTTTTTCTTCAGTGATCACTTCGTTATTAAGTAATGTATTCTTTAGCCTCCAAGTGTTTATATTTTTTTACAGATCTTTTCCTGTAGTTAATATCTATTATCATAGTGTTGTGGTCCGAAAAGATACTTGATCCAATTTCAATTTTCTTAAATTTACCAAGGCTTATTTGTGATCCAAGATATGATCTATCCTGGAGAATGTTCCATGAGTACTTGAGAAAAATGTGTATTTTGTTGTTTTTGGATGGAATGCCCTATAAATATCAATTAAGTCCATCTTGTTTAATGTATCATTTAAAGCTTGTGTTTCCTTATTTATTTTCATTTTGGATGATCTGTCCATTGGTGAAAGTGGGACGTTAAAGTGCCCTACTATGAATGTGTTACTGACAATTTCCCCTTTTATGGGTGTTAGTGTTTGCGTTTTGTATTGAGGTGCACTTATGTTGGGTTCATAAATATTTACAATTGTTATATCTTCTTCTTGTATCGGTCCCTTAATCATTAGGTAGTGTCCTTCTTTGTCTCTTCTAATAGTCTTTATTTTAAAGTTTATTTTGTCTGATATGAGAATTGCTACTCCATCTTTCTTTTGGTTTCCATTTGCATGGAATATCTTTTTTGATCCCCTTACTTTCAGTCTGTATGTGTCTCTAGGTCTGAAGTGGGTCTCTTGCAGACAGCATATTTATGGGTCTGGTTTTTGTATCTATTCAGCCAGTCCTTGTCTTTTAGTGGGAGCATTTAATCCCTTTACATTTAAGGTAATTATCGATATGTATGTTCCTATTCCCATTTTCTTAATTGTTTTGGGTTTGTTATTGTAGGTCTTTTCCTTCTCTTGTGTTTCTTGCCTAGAGAAAGTCCTTTAGCGTTTGTTGTAAAGCTGGTTTGGTGGTGCTGAACTCTCAGCTTTTGCTTGTCTGTAAAGGTTTTAATTTCTCCATCAAATCTGAATGAGCTCCTTGCTGGGTAGAGTAATCTTGGTTGTAGGTTTTTTTCCTTCATCACTTTAAATATGTCCTGCCAGTCCTTTCTGGCTTGTAGAGTTTCTCCTGAAAGATCAGTTGTTAATCTTAAGCGGATTCCCTTGTGTGTTATTTGTTGTTTTTCCCTTGCTGCTTTTAATATGTTTTCTTTGTATTTAATTTTTGACAGTTTGATTAATATGTGTATTGGCATATTTCTCCTTGGATTTATCCTGTATGAGACTCTCTGTGCTTCCTGGACTTGATTAACTATTTTCTTTCCCATATTAGGGAAGTTTTCAACTATAATCTCTTCAAATATTTTCTCAGTCCCTTTCTTTTTCTCTTCTTCTTCTGGAACCCCTATAATTTGAATGTTGGTGCGTTTAATGTTGTCCCAGAGGTCTCTGAGACTGTCCTCAGTTCTTTTCATTCTTTTTTCTTTATTCTGCTCTGCATTGATTATTTCCACTATTTTATCTTCCAGGTCACTTATCCGTTCTTCTGCCTCAGTTATTCTGCTATTGATCCCATCTAGAGTACTTTTAATTTCATTTATTGTTTGTTCATCATTGTTTGTTTCATCTTTAGTTCTTCTAATTCTGTTAAATGTTTCTTGTATTTTGTCTATTCTATTTCCAAGATTTTTGGTCATCTTTACTATCATTATCCTGAATTCTTTTTCAGGTAGATTGCCTATTTCCTCTTCGTTTGTTAGGTCTGGTGGGTTTTTAACTTGCTCCTTCAGCTGCTGTGTGTTTTTCTGTCTTCTCATTTTGCTTATCTTACTGTGTTTCGGGTCTCCTTTTTGCAGGCTGCAGGTTCGTAGTTCCCGTTGTTTTTGGTGTCTGTCTACAGTGGCTAAGGTTGTTTCAGTGGGTTGCGTAGGCTTCCTGGTGGAGGGGACTAGTGCCTGTGTTCTGGTGGATGAGGCTGGATCTTGTCTTTCTGGTGGGCAGGTCCACATCTTGTGGTGTGTTTTGAGGTGTCTGTGGAGTTATTATGATTTTAGGCAGCCTCTCTGCTAATGGGTGGGGTTGTGTCCCTGTCTTGCTAGTTGTTTGGCATAGGGTGTCCAGCACTGTAGCTTGCTGGTCGTTGGGCGAAGCTGGGTGCCGGTGTTGAGATGAAGATCTCTGGGAGATTTTCAACGTTTGATATTATGTGTATCTGGGAGGTCTCTTGTGGACCAGTGTCCTGAAGTTGGTTCTCCCACCTCAGAGGCACAGCACTGACTCCTGGCTGCAGAACCAAGTGCCTTTCATCTTCATGGCTCAGAATAAAAGGGAGAAAAAGTAGAAAGAAAGAAAGAAAGAAAGAAAGAAAGAAAGAAAGAAAGAAAGAAAGAAAGAAAGAAAGAAAGAAAGAAAGAAAGAAAGAAAGAAAGAAAAAGAAAGAAAGAAAGAAAGAAAGAAAGAAAGAAAGAAAGAAAGAAAAAGAAAGAAAGAAAGAAAGGAGGGAGGAAGGGAGGGAGGGAGGGAGGGAAGGAAGGAAGGAAGGAAGGAGCAAGGGAGGGAGGGAGGGAAGGAAGGCAGAAAGAAAGAGGATAAAATAAAATAAAGTAAGATAAAATAAAATAAAGTTATTAAAATAAAAAATAATTATTACGGAAAAAAACTTTTTAAAAAGAAAAACAAAAACAGATGGATAGTACCCTGGGACAAATGGTGACAGCAAAGCTATACAGACAAAATATCACACAGAAGCATACACATACACACTCACAAAAAGAGGAAAAGTGGAAAAAATAATAAATCTTGCTCTCAAAGTCCACCTCCTCAATTTGGGATGATCCGTTGTGTATTCATGTATTCCACAGATGCAGGGTACATCAAGTTGACTGTGGAGCTTTAATCCACTGCTTCTGAGGCTGCTGGGAGAGATTTCCCTTTCTCTTCTTTATTCTCACAGCTCCCAGGGGCTCAGCTTTGGATTTGGCCCCGCCTCTGCATGTAGGTCGCCGGAGGGCATGTGTTCTTCCCTCAGAGAGGACAGGGTTAAAGGAGCAGCTGCTTCGGGGACTCTGGCTCACGCAGGCCGAGGGAAGGGAGGGGTGTGGATGCGGGGCGAGCCTTCAGCGGCAGAGGCCAGAGGGACGTCGTACCAGCCTGAGGCATGCCATGCGTTCTCCCAGGGAAGTTGTCCCTGGATTCCGGGACCCTGGCAGTGGTGGGCTGCACAGGCTCCCTGGAAGGGTGGTGTGGATAGTGACCCGTGCTCACACACAGGCTTCTTGGTGGTAGCAGCAGCATCCTTAGCATCTCATGCCCGTCTCTGGGGCCCGCCCTGTTAGCCTTGGCTCGCGCCCATCTCTGGAGCTCCTTTAAGCAGTGCTCTTAATCCCCTCTCCTCACGCACCAGGAAACAAAGAGGGAAGAAAAAGTCTCTTGCCTCTTCGGCTGGTCCAGACTTTTCCCCAGACTCCCTCCCAGCTAGCCGTGGTGCACTAACCCCGTGCAGGTTGTGTTCATGCTGCCAACCGCAGTCCTCTCCCAGTGCTCAGACCAGAGCTCGAGCCTCAACTCCCAGCCCCGCCTGCCCTGGCGGGTGAGCAGAAAAGCCTTTCGGGCTGGTGAGTGCTGGTCGGCACTGATCCTCTGTGCGGGAATCTCTCCGCTTTGCTTTCCGCACCCCTGTTGCTGTGCTCTCCTCCACGACTCCGAAGCTTTCCCCCTCTGCCACGCACAGTCGCTGCCCACGAAGGGGCTTCCTAGTGTGTGGAAACCTTTCCTCCTTCACAGCTCCCCCACACTGGTGCAGGTTTCGTCCTTATTCTTTTGTCTCTGTTTATTCTTTTTTCTTTTGCCCTACCCAGGTTCGTGGGGAGTTTCTTGCCTTTTGGGAGGTCTGAGGTCTTCTGCCAGCGTTCAGTAGGTGTTCTGTAGGAGTTGTTCCACGTGTATGTGTATTTCTCGTGTATCTGTGGGGAGGAAGGTGATCTCCACGTCTTACTCTTCCGCCATCTTCCCAATTCCCCCAAGAGGATGAATTTGAATGTCAGAGGGATTTAGGTTTGAATCTTCACTACTTCCTTGCTACATCTCATTAGACAATCTGAATATTTCTCAATTTTCTCATCTTTGAAATGGAGATGCACAGAATTAATTAGAGAATTAATCAAATGTATGCAAAATGATAGGACAGTGCTTAGACTGATATATTTACATGTGACAGATTTTATTTTAAAACATACTTAATATAATGATGAGTTTTAGTCAATAGAGCTAATATGATTTGATGATGGAAGAGAAATGCAGATATTTTCCTTTTGTGGAAGATACTAAATTGTAGGTTTTGCCACTCTGTTTTCATTCACTCTGACATTACAAATGGATAACTGTAACGAATGTCTTTACAACGTGTGTGAAATTTCCTGCCTGATTAAGATGTAAGAAGAGATTCTGATGGATGAGTATGACATGGTTTGTTCTTGTTTGGACTGTCACAAATTAGAATTGGGCAGTTATTCTTATCTAGATCAAGGCTTTCAGTTTCAATGTGGCATAACATCTAAGTGTGGACACAGCAGTGTGGAAAAGCTGTTGCCTCCCACTAATCAACACAACATTTCTCTGCAATTATAGAGCAGTGATTCATTGGCTATCCTGTGCACAGCCCTAGTTTTCTCACACTGATGTGGTGGATGGGATGAGAAGAGGTACTAGTCACATAACTTGCTTGGATCGGAGGAGAAAAAGGCAATGGCTTGCTCATCTGAGGCATGGAAATGAACCCTGGACCAGGAATCAGGAAGACAATGGTGTTAACTCTCATCATTTTTGTGGACAAAATCAAGGGGCTTAAATTCTAACCTTCATTTCTCTTAACTTTAAATTGTGTGTGCATGTATGTGTGTTTGTGTGTGTGGGTATGGATGAAGAGGGAGAGAAGAAAGGGGGAGAGAATTTTCCCCATGTATTTGAAAGAATTGTAATTAGTTATTAACTGAGCCATTTGCTAAGAAAAACTAGTGTCATAAATGTCAATAGGAGCATATATTGGTGATAGTGGAATGAGAGGTTTTAGGACTGATGTTTCTGGACATGTGGTCCTTTGGGAATAGCTAGTGTCAAGTGCCTTACAAATATGAAAGGTTATTTTAGTATCATTTGCCCTACTTCTGACAAACCCATTCTCAGAATACACAGATTACTCACAAGAGATAGGTTTGTGAGTAATCACTGTGAACATCTTGCTACAGGAGTCTCAGGAAGGGCCACATGTCCAGAAACATCAGTCCCATAACCTGAAGTTCCACTCTTATGTATATATGTTCCTCATGACATTTAATTCACGTGAAGTGCTATGGAAACTGAAAATGCTGTATAAATTATTTTTATCATATAACAGCAGGAAGAAGTACTCCTTTTGTTATCAGTAACTTCAGGTGATTGGTTAACCTTTGAACTGGAGTTAGATTTGAATATTTATCTGGTAAGGAAGTTGCCAGGCAGGAAAAAGGGGTGCTTGGAAATGGGAAGGGCTTTTGAAGGAGAAGGGGGTGGAAATAAACATGAATATTCCTGGATTCTCATTTTTGCTGCTGTTTAATTTTGAAACTAAGTTTGTATTTATTCATTCATTCAATATTAATAATAATCAATAATACTCTAATATGTTCAAGGCACTGTGCTCAGTTCTAGAGACACAGTGTGAATCAACATGTAAATTGTCTGACTGGGGCTAACAGCCTTGTTGGGAGACAAGTGCATAATGGAGCTAAGAAGAAGGTAGCAGAGGAACACATAGGAAAGGTCTTGGGGAAATCAGGGAAGGCTTCCTAAAAAACGTGACATGCGAGTTGAAATCTGAAAATGAGATAAAAATTAGTTTGCTGAAAAGGAGGAGAGGGAATAGTATCCTTGGATCAAGAAACATGGAGTGTGAAGGGAACTGAAATTTCAGTGGAAACTCCTTTAACTCCAATCACTTAATATTATTGTTAATATTCTCCCAATTTTATGCTGAAATCTCATAGCAAGCAAACTATTCTTTACTATACCAAGCCATTTGCTTCCACTGACTTAATTAACTAAACAAATACATATTTCACAAGAGTCAAATAAGAAAGCTTCTAGAGAAAATCGGTACCTCCACAGGGTAGAGAATGTGTGTGTTTGGCATTGGGAGATGATGTGCAGGAATAAGAAAATATGTAGTATTTAGTGTATGAAGTGAAAGATAGATGTGATGTGGAGACGTAAGTGGGGCCCATGCCATAAAATATGATTTGATGCAGGCTATGGTAAGAAGTTTGGATTTCATCCTGAAAAAAACTGGATAAGCATGTGAAGGTTTTAAGCAAAAGACTGATGTAATCATAGTAGTGTTTTAGAAACATCACTCTGGTTTTGGCTGCAGTATTTAAATATTTTTGATCTTGTACCTCTAATAGTAAATTATTTTGTCCATTCCCCCTCAATATAGTATATGTGGGTATGTGTGAGTGGATATATACACACATACCATTCTACAGATATATACATTATAAAACTTTTAAAGAGTGAATTAACAATGAAATAAAGTTTAACTAAATAATAACTTCTTTTATTTTTTAACATCTTTATTGGAGTATAATTGCTTTGCAATGGTGTGTTAGTTTCTGCTTTACAACAAAATGAATCAGTTATATATATATACATATGTTCCCATATCTCTTCCCTCTTGCATCTCCCTCCCTCCCACCCTCCCTATCCCACCCCTTCAGGCGGTCACAAAGCACCGAGCTGATCTCCCTGTGCTATGCGGCTGGTTCCCACTAGCTATCTACCTTATGTTTGGTAGTGTATATATGTCCATGTCTCTCTCTCACTTTGTCACAGCTTACCCTCCCCCATCCCCATATCCTCAAGTCCATTCTCTAGTAGATCTGTGTCTTTATTCCTGTTTTACCCCTAGGTTCTTCATGACATTTTCTTTTTCTTAAATTCCATTAGTACACTCACAAAGTGTAAGAAAAATATCCATACTGTTTCTTCCTGTGGTTGCTTCTGCTTACTTCACTAATACAACATAGGCTCTGAGGAAAGAAACTTTAAGCCATCTGTCTATCTTGTGTGACATTTTTACCTAAAGCTAGGCAATAAAATCCTGTAATAATTTAATGGAACACATAGACACTGTGTTAGTTGTAACGCAATGTAAGGGAAATAAGAATGAAGGTGCAGTGTCTCGGGGACCCCTTTATGTTGCTGAAGGCCTATCCTCCCGGGAAGATACCTGCTTGATGCAGGTGACATGTGAAAACCTGAGAAACCAAATGAGAGGATAGATGTCTGTGTGAACACCAAGTAGTAGCAAAGGTAGTATTTTTCTCATAGGTTTGTAAAAAATTAAGTCAAGAGGCTTTCTAATATTTTCTTCCTTATACTTATGGATTGCTTGGGGGTTTACTCTTGAGGGCATCCATTTATTTAAGGGGACAATAGTGTATAAAATAGATCATATTTTGTAAGTCACAAGTGGGAAGACCATTCAGGATTGTATTGGCATAATCCTGGTAAGAAATGATGATATTCAGGACTAAACTTTGGCAATAGGGATTGAAAAAATATAGATATAGAGGGAAGATTTTTAATAGATAGAATCTATTAGGTTTTTTTTTCTTTATCTTGTAATAACTTTTAATGGAGTATAATCTGTAAAAATACAGAATCACTATGCTTTACACCTGAACTAATATAATATTGTAAATCAACTGTACTCCAATTTAAAAAAAGAGAAAATGTCATATATCCATACAACAGAGTAATATTTGGCTATAAAAAGGAATGAAGGAACGTAGCACTGAAATGCTACAACATAGATAAGCGTTGAAACCATTGTGCTAAAAGAAAGTGGGCAGTCACAGGAGATCATAAATTATATCATTCTGTTCAAATAAAATTGAGATACAGTTCACATACTATACAGTGGACCAATTTAAGGTACACGATTTCATGGATTTTAGTATATTCACAGGTATGTGCAACCATAACCACAATTTTAGAACATTTTTTTCACTTCAAAAAGAAACCCTGTACCCCTTAACTGTCACTCTCCATTTGCTCCATGCATTTGTAAGCAACCACTAATTTACTATGTCTCTATAAATTTCTCTGTTCTCAACATCTCAATAAAACTGTTAACATTTTTTTAAAATTAAAATAAATGTATACAATTACAAGTGATTAAAAATACTTTTGAAAATTCCAAGGACTCTTCCCTGTGGGAGCCCACATCTCTCAGTAAGTCCAACAGAGCCAGCCTTCCCCATGGTTACAAGAGATCTATTTCTTCAGGTGAGTTTGAAATGGATTAGATGGGTCATGTTAGAAAAATATGCACACACACACACACACACAAAGAAAGAAAGAAAAACACGAAAACAAAAACAAAAAACATTTCAACACCAAGTAAAAATCACTATCTCTCTGTAAGGTTTATAAACCTTGCTACCAATTGAAGAAAGGATGTACTCTAATTTCCCATATATGCTCAGTAGGTCTGTAAACACTGAGTAGATTAGCAGGGAGAATGGCCCAGATCATTTAAGTGTGTATTTGTGTGTTTGCATGTGTGTGTGCATGAACACACAGGCATCTTTCCCTCCTTCAACTAGCAAATTGTTGAATTTCCATATATTAAATATGTGGTTGATGAAATTACATTGTTTTTGGAAATCATTTATTCATTTAGTCAAAAGGTGGTTTTTTTTCAAGTCCCCTGACAAACCTCTTAATATGCATTCTTCACAGGTACTCAGCAGCTATAGTTTGTTAGTTGTTTTTTTAACATCTTTATTGGAGTATAATTGCTTCACAATGGTGTCTTGGTTTCTGCTTTACAACAAAGGGAATCAGGTATACATATACATATGTTCCCATATCTCTTCCCTCTTGCGTCTCCCTCCCTCCCACCCTCCCTATTCCACCCCTCTAGGTGATCACAAAGCATCGAGTTGATCTCCCTGTGCTATCCGGCTGCTTCCCACTAGCTATCTATTTTACATTTTGTAGTGTATATATGTCCATGCCTCTCTCTCACTTTGTCACAGCTTATCCTTTCCCCTCTCCTTATCCTCAAGTCCATTCTCTAGTAGGTCTGTGTCTTTATTCCCTTCTTGCCCCTAGGTTCTTCATGATCTGTTTTTTTTTTCTTTCTTTCTTAGATTCCATATATATGTTCTACCATATGGTATTTGTTTTTCTCTTTCTGACTTACTTCACTCTGTATGACAGACTCTAGGTCTATCCACCTCACTACAAATAACTCAATTTCGTTTCTTTATATGGCTGAGTAATACTCCATTATATATATGTGCCACATCTTTTTTATCCATTCATCTGTTGATGGACACCTAGGTTGCTTCCATGTCCTGGCTATTGTAAACAGAGCTGCAATGAACATTTTGGTACATGACTCTTTTTGAATTATGGTTTTCTCAGGGTATATGCCCAGTAGTGGGAATGCTGAGTCATATGGTGGTTCTCCTTTTAGATTCTTAAGGAATTGCCATACTGTTCTCCATAGTGGCTGTATCAATCTACCTTCCCACCAACAGAGCAAGAGGGTTTCCTTTTCTCCACACCCTCTCCAGCATTTATTGTTTCTAGATTTTTTGATGATGGCCACTCTGACTGGTGTGAGATGATATCTCATTGCAGTTTTGATTTGCATTTCTCTAATGATTAATGATGTTGAGCATTCTTTCATGTGTTTGTTGGCAATCTGTATACCTTCTTTGGAGAAATGTCTATTTAGATCTTCTGCCCATTTTTGGATTGGGTTGTTTGTGTTTTTGATATTGAGCTGCATGAGATGCTTGAAAATTTTGGAGATTAATCCTTTGTCAGTTGCTTCATTCTCAAATATTTTCTCCCATTCTGAGGGTTGTCTTTTCATCTTGTTTATGGTTACCTTTGCTGTGCCAAAGCTTTGAAGTTTCATTAGGTCCCATTTGTTTATTTTTGTTTTTATTTCCATTTCTCTAGGAGGTGGGTCAAAAAGGATCCTGCTGTGATTTATGTCATAGAGTGTTCTGCCTATGTTTTCCTCTAAGAGTTTGATAGTGTCTGGCGTTACATTTAGGTCTTTAATCCATTTTAAGTTTATTTTTGTGTATGCTGTTAGGGAGTGTTTTAATTTCATACTTTGACATGTACCTGTCCAGTTTTAGAAGCACCACTTACTCAAGAGGCTGTCTTTTCTCCACTGTATATTTTTGCCTCCTTTATCAAAGATAAGGTGACCATACATGTGAGGGTTTATCTCTGGGCATTCTATCCTTTTCCGTTGATCTATATTTCTGTTTATGTGCCGATAGCATACTGTATTAATTACTGTAGCTCTGTAGTATATTCTGAAGACAGGGAGCCTGATTCCTCCAGCTCCGTTTTTCTTTCTCAAGAATGTTTTGTCTATTTGGGGTCTTTTGTGTTTCCATACAAATTGTGAAATTTTTTGTTCTAGTTCTGTAAAAAATGCCAGTGGTAGTTTGATAGGGATTGCATTGAATCTGTAGATTGCTTTGGATAGCAGAGTCATTTTCACAATGTTGATTCTTCCAATCCAAAAACATGGTATATCTCTCCATCTATTTAATCTTTAATTTCTTTCATCAGTCTTATGATTTTATGCATACTTTTTTTTTATCATGTTAGGTAGGTTTATTACTAGATATTTTATTTTTTTGTTGCAGTGATAAATGGGAGTGTTTTCTTAATTTCACCTTCAGATTTTTCATTAGTGTATAGGAATACTAGAGAATTTTGTGCATCAATTTTGTATCCTGCTACTTTACCAAATTCACTGATTAGCTCTAGTAGTTTTCTGGTAGCATCTTTAGGATTCTCTATATATAGTATCATGTCATCTGCAAACACTGGCAGGTTTATTTCTTCTTTTCCTATTGGGATTCCTTTTACTTCTTTTTCTTCTCTGATTGCTGTGGCTAAAACTTCCAAAACTATGTTGAATAATAGTGGTGAGAGTGGGCAACCTTGTCTTGTTCCTGATCTTAGTGGAAGTGGTTTCAGTTTTCACCATTGAGGACGATGTTGGCTGTGGGTTTGTCATATATGGCCTTTATTCTGTTGAGGAGAGTTCCCTCTATGCCTACGTTCTGCAGGGTTTTTATCATAAATGGGTGTTGAATTTTGTCAAACACTTTCTCTTCATCGATTGAGATGATCATATGTTTTTTCTCCTTCAATTTGTTAATATGGTGTATCATATTGATTGATTTGTGTTTATTGAAGAATCCTTGCATTCCTGGGATAAACCCCATTTGTTCATGGTGTATAATCCTTTTATGGTGATGTTAGGTTCTGTTTGCTAGTATTTTGTTGAGGATTTTTGCATCTATGCTCATCAGTCGTATTGGCCTGTAGTTTTCTTTCTTTGTGACATCTTTTTCTGGTTTTGGTATCACGGTGATGGTGGCCTCGTAGAATGAGTTTGGGAGTGTTCCTCTCTCTGCTATATTTTGGAAGAGTTTGAGAAGGGTAGGTGTTAGCTCTTCTCTAAATGTTTGACAGAATTCCCTTGTGAAGCCATGTGGTCCTGGGCTTTTGTTTGTTGGAAGATTTTTAATCAGTTTCAATTTCAGTGCTTGGATTTGTCTGTTCATATTTTCTATTTCTTCCTGGTTCAGTATCGGAAGGTTGTACATTTCTAAGAATTTGTCCATTTCTTCCAGGTTGTCCATTTTATTGGCATCTAGTTGCTTGTAGTAATCTCTCATAATCCTTTGTATTTCTGCAATGTCAGTTGTTACTTCTCCTTTTTCATTTCAAATTCTATTGATTTGAGTCTTCTCCCTTTTTTTTTTTTGATGAGTCTGGCTAATGTTTTATCAATTTTGTTTATCTTCTTGAAGAACCAGCTTTTAGTTTTATTGATCTTTGCTATCATTTCCTTCATTTCCTTTTCATTTGTTTCTGATCTGAACTTTATGATTTCTTTCCTTCTGCTAACTTTGGGATTATTTTATTCTTCTTTCTCTAATTGCTTTAGGTGTAAGATTAAGTTTTTTATTAGAAATGTTTCTTGTTTCTTAAGGTAGGATTTTATTGCTATAAACTTCCCTCTTAGAACTGCTTTTGCTGCATCCCATAGGTTTTGGTTCATCGTGTTTTCAATGTCATTTGTTTCTAGGTATTTTTTATTTCCTCTTTGATTTCTTCCCTGTCCTCTTGGTTATTAAATAGTCCATGTGTTTGAGACTAGAACGCTAGTCTCATAGATTTGTGGTCCAAAAAGATACTTGATATGATTTCAATGTTCTTAAATTTACCAAGGCTAGATTTGTGACTGAAGATATGATCTATCCTGGAGAATATACCGTGAGCACCTGAAAAAAATGTGTATTCTGTTTTTTTTTGGATGGAATGTCCTATAAATATCAATTAAGTCCACAGTGTTTAATGTTTCATTTAAAGCTTGTGTTTCCTTATTTATTTCACTTTGGATGATGTGTCCATTGGTGAAAGTGGGGTGTTAAAGTCCCCGACTATGACTGTGTTACTGTCGATTTCCCCTTTTTTTTTTTTAAAGAATAGGTTTGGTTTTTTGTTTGTTTTTTTGGCAGTACACGGGCCTCTCACTGTTGTGGCCTCTCCCGTCGTGGAGCACAGGCTCCGGACGCACAGGCTCATTGACCATGGCTCACGAGCCCAGCCACCCCACTTCATGTGAGATCTTCCCGGACTGGGGCATGAACCCATTCCCCCTGCATCTGCAGGTGGACTCCCAACCACTGCACCATCAGGGAAGCCCTCGATTTCCCCTTTTATGGATGTTAGCATTTGCTTTTTATATTGAGGTGCTCCTATATTGGGTGCATAAATATTTGCAATTGTTATGTCTTCTTCTTGGATCTATCCCTTAATCATTAGGTAGTGTCCTTCTTTGTCTCTTGTAATAGTCTTTATTTTAAAGTCTGTTTTTTCTGATATGAGGATTGCTACTCCAGCTTTCTTTTGATTTCCCTTTGCATGGAATATCTTTTTCTATCCCCTCACTTTCAGTCTGTATGTGTCCCTAGGTCTAAAGTGGGTCTCTTGTAGACAGCATATATAGGGGTGTTATTTTTGTATCCATTCAGCCACTTTACGTCTTTTGGTTGGAGCATTTAATCCATTTACATTTAAGGTAATTATTGATATGTATTTTCCTATTACCATTTTCTTAATTGTTTTGGGTTTTTTATTTTAGGTCTTTTCCTTCACTTGTGTTTTGTAACTAGAGAAAGTCCTTTAGCATTTGTTGTAAAGCTGGTTTGGTGGTGCTGAATTCTCTTAGCTTTTGCTTGTCTGTAAAGATTTTAATTTCTCCATCAAATCTGAATGAGATCCTTGCTGGGTAGAGTAATCTTGGTTGTAATTTTTTCTCCTTCATCACTTTAAATATGTCCTGCCACTCCCTTCTGGCTTGCAGAGTTTTGCTGAAGGATCAGCTGTTAACCTTATGGGGATTCCCTTGTGTGTTATTTGTTGTTTTTTCCTAGCTGCTTTAATATTTTTTCTTTGTATTTAATTTTTGATACTTTGATTAATATGTGTCTTGGCATGTTTCTCCTTGGATTTATCCTGTATGGGGCTCTCTGTGCTTCCTGGACTTGATTAACTCTTTCCTTTCTCATATTCGGGAAGTTTTCCACTATAATCTCTTCAAATACTTTCTCAGTCCCTTTCTTTTTCTCTTCTTCTTCTGGGACCCCTATAATTCGAATGTTGGTGTGTTTAAAATTGTCCCATAGGTTTCTGAGACTGTCCTCAGTTCTTTTCATTCTTTTTTCTGCTCTGCAGTAATTATTTCCACTATTTTATCTCCCAGGTCACTTATCCTTTCTTCTGCCTCAGTTATTCTGCTATTGATCCCTTCTAGAGAATTTTTAATTTCATTTATTGTGTTGTTCATCGTTGTTTGTTTGCTCTTTAGTTCTTCTAGGTCCTTGTTAAACATTTCTTGTATTTTCTTTATTGTATTTACAAGATTTTGGATCATCTTTACCATCACTTTTCTAATTACTTTATCAGGTAGACTGCCTATTTCCTCTTCATTTGTTAGGTCTGGTGGGTTTTGGCCTTGCTCCTTCATCTGCTGTGTGTTTTTCTGTCTTCTCATTTGTTTAACTTATTGTGTTTGCGGTCTCCTTTTCACAGGCTGCAGGTCTGTAGTTCCTGTTGTTTTTAGTGTCTGTCTACAGTGGCTAAAGTTGTTTCAGTGGGTTGTGTAGGCTCCCTGATGGAGGGGACTAGTGCCTGTGTTCTGGTGGATAAGGCTGGATCTTGTCTTTCTGGTGGGCAGGACCATGTCTTGTAGTGTGTTTTGGTGTGTCTGTGGCCTTATTATGTTTTTAGCCAGCTTATCTGCTAATGAATGCTGTTGTTTTCCTGTCTTGCTAATTGTTTGGCATAGGGTGTCTAGCACTGTAGCTTGCTGGTCGTTGAGTGAAACTGGGTCTTGGCGTTGAGATGGAGATCACTGGGAAATGTTCGTCCTTTGATATTACGTGGAGCTGGGAGGTCTCTTCTGGGCCAGTGTCCTGAAGTTGTTTCTCCCACCTCAGAGGCACAGCCCTGACACCTGGCTGGAGCACCAAGAGCCTTTCATCCACATGGCTCAGAATAAAAGGGATAAAAAATAGAAAAAGAAAGAATGAAGGAAGATAAAATAAAATAAAGTTATTTAAATAAAAATATTTATAAGAAAAAAATTTAAAAAGTAAAACTAAACAAACATAAACAAAAACTGGACGGAAAGTACCCTAGGACAAATGGTAAAAGCAAAGCTATACAGACAAAAATCACACACAGAAGCATACACATACACACTCACAAAAAGAAAAAAAGGGGGAAAAATTATATATATATATGTATATATATATCTCTGCTCCCAAAGTCCACCTCCTCAATTTGGGATGATTCATTGTCTATTCAGGTATTCCACAGATGCAGGGTACATCAATTTGATTGTGGAGATTTAACCCCCTGCTCCTGAGGCTGCTAGGAGAGATTTCCCTTTCTCTTCTTTGTTCGCACAGCTTCTGGGTTTCAGCTTTGGATTTGGACTCGCCTATGTCTATGTGTCGCCTGAGGGCTTCTGTTCTTCGCTCAGACAGGGTGGATTTAAAGGAGCAGCTGATTCGGGGGCTCTGGCTCTCTCAGGCAGTGGGGAGGGAGGGGTACAGATGCGGGGCGAGCCTGTGGCCGCAGAGGCCGGCGTGACGTTGCACCAGACTGAGGTGCGCCGTGCATTCTCCCGGGGAAGTTGTCCCTGGATCCCGGGACCTGGCAGTAGTGGGCTGCACAGGATCCTGGGGGGGACGGTGTGGAGAGTGACCTGTGCTTGCACACAGGCTTCTTGGTGGCAGCAGCAGCAGCCTTAGCGTCTCACGCCCATCTCTGGTGTCCACGCTGATAGCCGCGGCTTGGCCTGTCTCTGGAGCTCCTTTAAGTGGCGCTCTTAATCCCCTCTCCTCGCGCACCAGGAAACAGAAAAGAAAAATGTCTCCTGCTTCTTCAGCAGGTCCAGACCTTTTCCTGGACTCCCTCCCTGCTAGCCGTTGCGCACTAGCCCCCTTCAGGCTGTGTTCACGCAGCCAACCCCAGTCCTCTCCCTGGGGTCTGACCTCCGAAGCCCGAGTCTCAGATCTCAGGCCCTGTCTGTCCCGATGGGTGAGCAGACAAGCCTCTCAGGCCGGTGAGTGCTGGTCAACACTGATCCTCTGTGTGGGAATTTCTGCTTTGCCCTCTGCACCCCTGTTGCTGTGCTCTCCTCCGTGGCTCCGAAGCTTCCCCCCTCTGCCACCCGCAGTCTCTGCCTGGGGGGGGGCTTCCTAGTGTGTGGAAACCTTTACTCCTTCACAGCTCCCTCCCACTGGTGCAGGTCCCGTCCCTATTCTTTTGTCTCTGTTGTTTCTTTTTTCTTTTGTCCTACCCAGGCACGTGGGGAGTTTCTTGCCTTTTGGGAGGTCCGAGGTCTTCTGTCAGCGTTCAGTAGGTGTTCTATAAGAGTTGTTCCTCATGTAGATGTATTTCTGATGTATTTGTGGAGAGGAGGGTGATCTCTGCTTCTTATTCTTCCACCATCTTGAAGCTCCTCTCCACAATCTATTAGGTTTTGTGTTTGTTGAAGTGGGAAATCTTCAGGCAGAAGTCTGAGGGTCAGACGAGGTTCAACAATCAAGGCACTGAACAGAATCTGCCATGGTCAGCTTGTGTCAAAGTTGTGAAATAGGGGTTTGCTTCTGTTAGAGCTCCATCCATATGCCTAATATTTAAAATTCTTCTTTGAATAATTTTTGTGGTCTCTC
The DNA here is from genome assembly GCF_949987515.2 of Delphinus delphis. Classification (NCBI taxonomy): domain Eukaryota; kingdom Metazoa; phylum Chordata; class Mammalia; order Artiodactyla; family Delphinidae; genus Delphinus; species Delphinus delphis. The sequence goes on along the minus strand of NC_082690.1, from coordinate 43,938,997 downwards.
CTTTCCTGATATTCTTTGTACTTAAGTAGCCTAGTGCTTCCTCCAGTGGGGCTTATCTTGGACAGTCCAGCCCAACTAAGACATTTCTCTGAGCAAGCAAAATATCACAAGTCTCAGTTCTCAACACAAAAAGCCATGACACTGTTTGTTCTTGTGCTACAGACACAAGTCTTTGATCTCTTGCAAAATATTCATTTTTTATTGATATATTCTAATAACTCAGCATGTCCATCCTTCTCATGGCATACATGCTCATTATAGCAGGTATCACATGAAGACAATGCCATAACCCAGATGAACATTTCTGGATAAGAATGTCAGGCTAGCAGGGAAAGGTTAGGCTTTGAGTGTGTGTGTGTGTGTGTGTGTGTGTGTGTGTGTGTGAGAGAGAGAGAGAGAGAGAGAGAGAGAAAGAGAGAAAGATGTATGTGTACATGTGTGGCTTCAAAGGCAGCAGCCAAATCTGTAAAAGTATTGAAAAGGTTTGTGATATATTTGAAGTGAAAATTAAAAAGCTCATTCCTCCAACTCATTCTACTTGATATTTTTTTTGATAGAATGAACAGTATTGTAAAGTAAAATCTGAAATCATCAATGTCACAAAAGGGAAAATGTCTATTTTATTTACATAATTTTCTATTCAAAGCAAAAATAGTTAATAAATACTTAAATTTCATGTTTTGGGGACAAATTAGTTATACTGAGGTCCATGATGCATGAAACAATCAAAATGTTCAAAATAAAGCTCAATTTGATATACAAAGTAAATGACTAATGATGAAGAATTTGTGCACTTGCTATATTATTTCATTCTGAAATAGTTTAGCTATAATAAGTAAATCAAAGAGTAAAAGATTATTTTAATATTAAAATTAATTATATATGTGTATTATTAGTCTAAAATTAATCTAGAACACCTAATCCTCACCATTAAACTGGCAGTAATTCCTAGGCCTGCTTTGACACTAACTTATAGTTTGACGTAGTGAAGTCACATATTTTCCACATTTCTTTAGTTACTTTTAAAGTTATTTTACCTCACTGGTTAATTTTTTTAATTTATTAAAATCTAATAATTTTGCATTCTTTTGCTCTCTGGCCAACTATGTTTTATTAGTAGAGAAATTAAAAATGTTCAGCTCAAAGAGCTGGGGTTTCACTTGCCACTAACTCTTCAAAGGTTTTTATTGACATAAGCATCCCATATGGAACTTATTCCAGTCTAGACTCCTCCCTACTACATCTGCTTATGTGCTTAAATCAGAATTAATGATCTTGTTGTTAGTTACTTTTCTCCTATTTCATTTTTCATCAATATTTTAATCTAAGTTTAATAGCATGAAATATTGGGGCATATTTTGGAGGAAACATGTTTCTAAATGGGTTTAGATAAAAAGATATTAATGGCACATTATTCATGGTTGTTTTTTTTTTCTGTGCATGGCATTCAAAAACAAATCTGTGAAAATGTTTTTCCATGTGAAATACAATGCCATTAAAAAAATCATATTCCTGAAACCAGAAGATTGAGTTGGGTGAAGTCACTCTCTCCTCACAGTGCTATATTCACAGATAAACCTCAGTCAACTTATATATTAAGTTATAAATAAGGTATTGCAACATATTGTATTCCCAAGTGATGTTAATATACTATATTTATCTTTCTGTGTCTGACTTACTTCATTCTGTATGACAGTCTCTAGATCCATCCATGTCTCTACAAATGACCCAATTTCATTCCTTTTCATGGCTGAGTAATATTCCATTGTAAATATGTACCACATCTTCTTTATCCATTCCTCTGTTGATGGACATTTAGGTTGCTTCTATGACCTGGCTATTGTAAATAGTTCTTCTGTGAACTTTGGGGTGCATGTGTAGTGCTGAGAAAACTGGACAACTACATGTAAAAGAATGAAATTAGAACACTCCCTAACACCATACACAAAAATAAACTCAAAATGGATTAAAGACCTAAATGTAAGGCCAGACACTATAAAACTCTTAGAGGAAAACATAGGCAGAACACTATCTGACATAAATCACAGCAAGATCTTTTTTGACCCACATCCTAGAGTAATGAGAATAACAACAAAAAAAAAAACAAATGGGACCTAATTAAATTTAAAGAGCAAAGGAAACTATAAACAAGATGAAAAGAAAACCCTCAGAATGGGAGAAAATATTTGCAAATGAAGCAACTGACAAAAGATTAATCTCCAAAATATACAAACAGCTCATGCAGCTCAATATCAAAAAACAAACAACCAACCCAATCAAAAATGGGTGGAAAACCTAAATAGACATTTCTCCAAAGAAGACATATAGATGGCCAACAAATACATGAAAAGATGCTCAACATCACTAGTTATTAGAGAAATGCAAATCAGAACTACAATGAGGTATCACCTCACACCGGTCAGAACTGCCATCATCAAAATATCTACAAAAAGTAAATGCTGGAGTGGGTGTGGAGAAAAGGGAACCCTCATGCATTGTTGGTGGGAATGTAAATTGATACAGTCACTGTGGAGAACAATATGGATATTTCTTAAAAATCTAAAAAAAGAACTACCATATGACCCAGCAATCCCACTACTGGGCATATACCCAGAGAAAACCATAATTCAAAGAGATTTGTTTTTGGAATAGGGCAGATCTAGTGTTCAGTCCCAACTGTAGTGTTAACTATGTAATTTGATTCAAGCTACTTCTCAGAGCCCCTATTTTCTTTTATGCAAAATGAGGACAATAATTTTTACCTCTTAGAATTAAGATGAAGGTGTAACATCATAATATATGTGTGAATACAAGAGTTTGGAATGTGGTAGACACACATACTTGTTTATTTCCTCCATTTTCCATTTAAAGGGGTAGATCTGCATTCTCTCCAGTTTTTTATCTCAATGCTTTACATCATCATGAAATAAATATCACACTGGAATATATATCATATCAGAAGACTGAAAATATCATCTCAGCTTCACCAGTTTCCAACATGGGACATATCAGGCATAAAGTGCTTTTCATCTGGAAAGTTGTATTATAAACATAGCACCCAAAAAGCTTCTGTTTGTACTTGGGAAACAAAAATATAGGATAGGATAATAATAATTGTTGAATTAAGCTGAGTTTGTTAAATAAAAGTGATACAATGCACAGTTCACAAATATCAGTAAACAATAAATAAAATAACCGCATGTAGGCTACTTTGAACCAATTCAACAAAGTTCCTTTAGCACGTACTATGAATAAGGTGCTATAATAGATGATACAAAGATGAACTCAACATTTTTATCTTCTAGGAGCTTAAAAACTGCTAAGAAACAGAAGAATTGTGCATGGCTAAATATTACATGGTTAAATGTGAAAGCTCAGGAAAATGGGCCACTGTGCCAGACTGATTAGTATCCCTGTCTGTTCAATCTGTCAGTAGAATTTACCAAATGCCTGCTTTGTGCAAGCAATAGTACAAGGACATTGTCTCCGTTATCACCAGGGCCAGGCTTAGGCTGCTTCTGGACTTAAAACTGCTTCTTTTTGGCTGTGTTGGACTTTTCTTAAGTCACACAAGGAGGACTTTCACCTGTGTCTATTTAGATTTTTATGTATGTGTGTTGCTCTCTGAAGCTCTCATTTAATTTTTCAAAAGAAAATACCAAAGGAAGTGATAGGTTAAATCTACCCTCAAAGAGCCAACCAGTTGTGAGTAAATTGAATTTCACATGCTGTTAGTTTGTGCTACTCCATGTTCTAAAATGAGTTGGAAAAAGTATTAACATGACCAATTGAAGCCTGTGGAACTATGTTATGACCATGTAGATGATGACACTTACCCTATCCATCTCAAATAACAAGTTAGTAATGAGCCTTTTTTTGTAATTTAAGCCCTCAGAGAGCCTCTTGTGAGTGCCCATCCCTCCACAGAGTTTGCAGTAGCAGACCAAGCACTGGTGATCATGATAATTTGTGACAAAGCTATGACAGAGGCAAAGAAAGGGGATTGTTATAGGTGCTTACTGATTTCCAGGTACTTTTATATGTATTACTTCACTTAATTCTCATGACAACTATGTGAATTAAGAATTATTATCAATATTTCTTAGTAATACAATTTAGAAAAAGAGAGATTAAATGACACCATCAAGACCACATTGCTAGGTGCAAACAGAATCAATTTCCCATCTTCACTACAGCAAAGTTTCCAAAAATTGCCTGATTAAAAAAATCCTCATGGGTACAATTTAAAATTCTCAGGCTTCTTCTTTGGAAATTCTGATTTGATATTTCTGGAGTAAGGCCAGGAAGCTCAGATTTTAACAAAATTCATTGTAGGTTTTTTTTCAAACACCAGGCAAGTTTGGGAAATATTGCATCATGTCATGATGTGGAGTTGACCTCAGACATCCCTTTTTATGAGGCTTTTATTTACTCTGTGGCCCCTTACTCTTCACCCCTTTTGGAGTAGTCCCTTAGGACTCTCATGTCAAAATCTACTGCCTGGGAAATGGTTTTATATCAGTCATTGGCACCTGAGTATGAATTTAATTTATAGTGTTTCCTCTCCTGAGGAGTCTGCATTTTTAGCTTTAGCTCAGGATGTAGGAGGAAAGGTTTTGCCTTATGGTTAAAGAATGAAATATTCATAAAACTGGCAGGTGAGGAATGTGGGAGGAATGAATAAGGAGCTATTTTAGGACACTTGAAATCATAGCAGAGGAAAGGCAACCTTCTAGCCCTATGTTTAAAACTGTTCTGAGTTAAATTGAGGATGTGAAGAATGATTATATGAATATAACATTTTTTGTAGGAACTCGGGTGTTCACTTGGAATTTATACTTTAAAATGATTGTGACTAAAAATGTAATGGAAAAGAAGAAAGTCATGATGCTGTCAGGAGAAAGCACAGAGATTTCCCCATGAATACACTGCTTACACATTAACTGCCAGAAGCAAACATATTTCTGGTATAGTGCAAAACTCACCAGTTGAAATGATAAATGGGTCTTTTGGTTTACGGTGAAGCATTTATCAGCTGAAGTGTTTTCATTTGCCAGTGTAATAAGGGACATTATCCCTTGGGTTTTGTAAATCAATAAGTTACTTATCTTTCCTGCAACCTATGTAGTAATGCTAGATATAAAAACAAAACAGAGATAGGATAAAATTTGCTTTGATGTAGTATGCAAATACTGTAGCGATAAGCTGAAAAAATGTAGGAAGTTGGAAAGTTCACATTCAGGCCTAGTAATAAACCATAAGTGCCATAGCAGACCAGAAAGACAGATATTTTGTTACTGCAGATACCATAGTTCATGTTATAAAGTAACATATTCTGTAGCTCTTTTTTCTTGTTATATTATACTACTAGTGATACATGGAAAATGGAAAGCCATAACACCCAGCACGCAGTATACTGGAAAATACAGTTATGTGTTGTTGATGTATGCTGATACTGTGGTCATAAAAATCCAATTAATTATTTATTTCTAAGGTTAATAATATGGTTGATATATAAATAAGTAAAATTTCTATTTAACAGAATGACAGTTATTTGGAGGCTGATTTCCTAAAGTCTTCAGTGAGACTGCCTGCATTATAATTCTGGATTCACATACGAATTAATGTCCTACAGATAATTATTTAAACTTCGTGTGTCTTATTTTCCAATTCTGTAAAATAAGAACAAAAAGGTACACATTTCATATTTGCTGTGTTTATTAAATGAGATATGGAGAATATAGTTAACTAGTTAGTTCATTTGTTGGTTAGTTACTTGGAGTCCCAAAGGAAATATATCAGGCACATTCAAATGAAATAATTGAGATTATTATCAAGAGGATTAGTAACAAAGATGTGGGTGGAGTTTGGAGGAATCACAAGGAATAGTACAGGACTCTGAGCAAATAGCAGCAGTGCTGTCATTACCCTAAGGCTCAAAGAGACAAGAAGAGGAAGGAGCCTCTGGAACCTTGAAGGAGAGTTATGCTTATTAGAGAGGAGCAGTGGCCTTTTGCCAAGGGACAGTCAGCCTATGAACTGTGAGATAGTTTTGGAAAGGAAACTGATGGTTACTGAGGACCTGTTGTGTTCCAAAAAGATAAGATGTATTCTGGTTGCTTAGGTCAGTGTTTCTCCAGTTTTGAGATCCCAGGATCCTTTCAAGCTCTTAGAAATTATTAAGAACTTCAAAGAACTTTTATGTATGCAAAGTTATATCTCTTGATATTTATGATCTTGGAAATTAAAACATAATTTTTTAAAAACATAATTTTTTAAAGTTATATCTCTTGATATTTATGATCTCGGAAATTAAAACATAATTTTTTTAAATGTATTAATTTATTTAAAGATAATAATAAACTGAGGGATTAGCATACATTTTCTGTAAAGGGACAGATAGTAAATACTTTTGGCTTTATGGACCGTAAAGTCTTTCTTGTAATGACTCAACTCTGCTATTGTACTGCCAAAGCAGCCATAGACAATATGTAATGAGTATGACTCTATTCCAAAGAAAACTTTACAAAAAAAGCAGGCAGGCTAGATGTAGCCTTAAGACTGGATTTGGTCCAGGAACTATAATTTTCCAACTCCTGATAAAGCCACTAACATAAACCTATTAACATGTTAAACCTGTTAATATAATTGGCATATGTTTTATGATAAACATTTTTCAATATTGTGGGAAAAGAAACATTGTTTCTCATTTTTGTTAATCTAATGTCTTCTTTAATAAAAGAGTTGGATTCTCATATCTGCTTTTGCATTAATTTTATTACAATGTTGTTTTGGTTGAAATACATAAAGAAGATTCAGCGTTATCTGAATATATAGTTAGAAATGTGAAGAATATTAATAACCTTGAGATAATTGTGAATATTCTTCTTTGATAATACATCAAAACTCAACTAGTAGTTATTTTTAAATAGTTGCAATGTGGAATCTAATACAACATCAATATTCATTGAATATTTTTTATGTTAAGACTACTTGTTATTCTTTTATGTTAAATTATTTAGTAACATCATGCATTGGTCATTTAAAAAATATTGTTCACTGTAGTGATGCAGAGCTTCCAAATGTGACACATTTCATTATACAATATTTTGAAAATCACATTTATGGATCTCACCATTTATCTCATCAGAAAAATCTTTATTGAGAAGGTGTCAAGCTCACAGTTTTCCAATATTCTAATTTTTGCTTGAAAACTCTAATTTTGTCACTGACAACAAATACTGTCCATGGTTTTTCCTGAAGTGACAGTCTCACTTTGTTTTTTTCAAGACAATATCTGCCAAAAGCCTAATTTTGAATAACCGTGGTTTGTTAAGTCAGTTCTTCTTCCAAGTAAAAATATTCCATGAATAAAGCATTCAGTTTGTACATCATACAGTTGCTTAACTGCTGTTCCTCAAGACAGTCTTCAAATTTGGGTATCCAAGAAACATTTTTAATTGTAGTTATCATTTTATCACACAGAATATATATTTTTTAATATACTTAAGGACAGAAACTTAAAACTGTATTAATTTTTATTGCTTCATCAAAAACATAGTGATGAAAACTAGTACAGTTGGGTGTTATTGCCTTGATTTGTGATAAGGCAACAGCAGTTTTACTCACCATTGTTTTTCGTACCATCAGTGCAAATATCAACACAGTAAAAGGGTAAATAATATTTTAGCATTATTATAAAAATACTTTTGGCCTCACATTCTCCTTAAAGGTGTCCTGGGTAACCCCAAGTGTCCATATACCATACTCTAAGAACCATTGTCCTACATTTTACAAATGAGATGCCAGAAAAAGTAAAAAATTAGTTTGGTGTCAAAAATTCAAATAATTTGTTTATGGCAGAATCAACACAAGACTATATCTCTTAACTGTAACTGAGAGGTCTGCCCAGAGCACTCAGTTATCTCATTAGTATACTAAGAAGTCTTATAAATACTTGTCTTCCTTACCTAGGAAGGTTGTTGTAAGGTAAAAAAGGGAAGGGACTTAGAAAATTTTATATCCCTACTCATTTTCAAGGTTCTAATAATAAATCTCTGTCCTAATACTTCTACTCACTGCTTTTTTTTCTTCTGAAACATGAGTTTACCACTCTGGGAACAGATGTAGGACTCTATTAGGTATGGCTATAGAAGGACAAAGCAGTAAAACAATTCAGTTAATCCAGAAAATCAGGTGGTTTGTTGTCAATTGACAAAGATGCATAGTTAATTTATGTTTTTACTCTGCAATTCTTTATCTTCTTATGATTAGGCACTGTTCTTCCAACTACCAAATGCAATAATGAATTTGCAAGATGCATTGCTTTTGCTTTTCAAAGGTGTTTTAGAAGTGTTAAGTAACATTTCAGAATTAAAGAAAAATGTTTCCATGAAATGATTAAACTTAAAAATGGAAGATATTATGTCAATTAAAACAAGCCATGTTTCATGCTTAGATTTAGGCAGGAATTAATATAAAAGTAAATATTCCATCAAGATTTCAACTTAACTAAAGCCATTATTTTTATACCATAATTACAGCCATCCCTCTGTATCTGCAGGGGATCAGTTCCTGGACACCCACCCGCCACCACCATGAATGCCATAACCTATGTATACCCTCCTGTATACTTTAAATCATCTCTAGACTACTTATAATACCTAATACAATGTAAATAATATGTAAATAGTTGTTGGGGTCAAGCAAATTCAAGTTTTGCTTTTTGGAACTTTCTGGAATTTTTTTGGATATTTTTGATCCACAGTTGGTTGAAGCCACAGATGCAGAATCCATGGGTATGGAGGGTCAACTCTGTTTCATTGAACCAAGAAACAGAATTAAAAGCCAACAATTCATTGTACCTTTACTTATGAAAAATAATTCTCTCTGCCTTTTCTATACCTCTAAATATGATTTATTAATATTTTCATGTCATAACCTGTACATTTCATAATCATCTTAGTTTTTACATGTTAATTTTAAGTTAAAATTATTTATCACCAAAACTATTTATTTACTCGGACTCCAGTCCGTTGTTAGTGGAGTTGGTTAGATTTTGTTTTATGATCTTGGAGTGATTGGACTGTGATAATGCTGTTAATCCCACACTCTGAGTTGATAATACAGCTGATCATTGAATAATGTAGGATTTAGAGACCTATCCCTTGTGCAGCTGAAAACTCATGTATCACTTTACAGTTGGCCTTCTATATCTGCAGTTCCACATCCACAAATTCAAGCTTCTGAGGATCATGTAGTACTGTAGTATGTATTTATTGAAAAAAAATCCTTGTATACGTGGATCTGTGCCATTGAAAGGGTAAGTGTTGTTCAAGTGTCAAGTGTACAGTGATCTGCCTCTCATACCCAATTTTGTGAAGGTTTCTGTCTTTTCAAACACAATATGGATTCCCTATATCCTCTCTAATGTTGGACATGGCCTTATCTTTTTTGGCGCATCAAACTCAATTCTTGGGTTGGTTTTCTTCCCGGCTCCAACCTTGTCAAATTGCACTTTATAACAGGAAGTGAAAATGGTGAATAATGGGTTAATACCATAATATTCAGTGCTATTTAAGCTGTCAATTTTTTGCTAAGATAATTTAATTGGTGCACAGAAACCTCTGCATCAGTTCTCTTGGAGCCATTGTCCAGCAGTAACCAACAGCAGGAAGAGACGGAGTGCAATTAGAAGCTAAGTGTGAACTTGGTATCCCTGAAGTTACAAGCCAGGGAAGTAAAGTTCTGTTTCCAAGTACAGTTGCTAACTTTTGGTCAAAGCCAATAATGTCATGAACAATGCTCAAACAATGGTCAAAAAACAATGGTTTCCAAAGATGATAGTTAAATAACAGTCATAGTCAAAGATTAAGAAGCCAGGAAGATTTTGATTGTGAATAGTTACTTTTATATGTCAACTTTCCTGGACCATGGCATGCCCAGATATTTGATTAAATACTATTTTGTCTTTGTAAGAATGTTTTTCGACGAGATTAACATTGGAATTGGCAGAAAAATTGCCCTCCCTAACGTGGGTGGCTCTCTTCCAATCAACTGAAGGCCTGAATAGAACAAAAAAGGCTCAGTAGAAGGGAACTTTACTGGCCTGACTACTTGAGCTAGGACATCAGTCTTTTCTTGCCGTCGGACTGGAGCTCACACCGTTGACTTTCCTGGTTCTCAGGCCTTCAGACTCTGGAACTTATACCATTTGCTCTTCTGAGTCTGCACTTTGTTATATATACTGTGAATATATAACAAGAATAAGGGTTAAGTTAGGGAACTGGATGGGCTGAGAGCTGTTTTTATTGTGTACTCCTAAATTTTTATATATTTCTATTTTTTATATACAGAATAAAAAAGATATCATCAGAAGTTGTTAATAAGAATTGAGGAGGGTCATAAACAAAAAGCTATAATAAATAATTTGTCAAATATTTAACACTAATCAGGTTATTTTAATCAAAATTTATGCCATTCCCTAAGTATAGTGTATTTGTAAAGAAAATTTGTCTGGAGTGATTGAATGTCAGGTAGAGTGTGCTTATACATCTCAAAATTGTTATTTAATTTGAGCTTATTAATGGGACATACTCTTTTATTTATGTTACCAGCACAGTTGGTGATGATATTTTTTCCTTTCTTTGAGTATACGTTACTGAAACCCTTGGGATTCATATGTGGTCATTTGGCCAGAGCTAGAGGCAATCCAAAATTCATTTACATAGGTCAAGAAAAAATTATTGCTGGTTTCCAAAATAAGCATCATAGTGTGATGACTAAAATTTGTTGCTGTTGAGACTTGATACATATTTATATCATATCACATATATATTCTGATTACTTGGGGTCCTCTACAATATCAACAGGAGTTTTAGTTGCAATGGATTTGAGGAATTCACTCAGTACAAGAAGCCAAGGTAGATCCCAGGCATTGGAATGAGGAGAGCACCTATAAGTTTAAATTCTGTGAGTCTTCTATAAAGTGGCCTGTATTTAAGACCAATTTAGTGAATCTATTATTTTACTTTCTTATATTTTCTTATGAAAAGTTTCAGTGTTTTGAATAGTAAATTGGTCTATTTTTCAAAATAAGGAGGCATTACTATTACTTTAACTTTACTTTTATAAGTATAAAAGTAGCATCCCATCATAAATATTCCAACATAAGGAAAGGACATAAAAAAACTGCACATATATCTACCATTACAAACATTTATTGATATCATTTGAGTGTTTTCTCCTAAATGCTTCCCTCAGACATTTTCTTTATGTAGTTGTAACACAGCACATTATGATAACAGTTCATACATCCCCTTGGTTATAATATCATAAACACATATTATGTATTTATGATACATGGTCTTACTGTCAGTTTTAATAGATACATAACATTCCTTGGGATAGAGATATCATAATTTAAAATTTTGATTTTATGTATTCAAATAGAGAAAAAGTTTTGTGGGAAATGGAAAAAGGAGCATAGACATTATGAAACAAGTTAGCATATTAATTTATTTCATCTGATTTCTGTTACAGAAGGGGTACAACAAAATAAGTGAGACACATATAAATGACCAACATTGGGCACATGAAAAATTCTCTTTGTGTGAAATATAGCTGTAAGGATTAATGGGAGCCAATTCTAATCTCCCAATTATAACTTGTGAACTCAATTTGACAGAATTGAGAATTTCAGAATACAGTGAAAAAAATAATGAGGACCATATATCTATTTGCTCAATAAACTGTACTGAGTACCAACTAAATTTAAAATATAATATTGAACTGTCACAGAGAACATTTCCCACAGAGGGGAAATAAAGAAGATCAGACAGATGTTGCCCATAGAGATACATACACAAGAAAGACATGTACATCCACACTCCACACTCACACACATGGAAAGTCTAATTAAAAATGAAGTAACTATGGGCTTCCCTGGTGGCGCAGTGGTTGAGAGTCTGCTTGCCGATGCAGGGGACATGGGTTCGTGCCCCGGTCCAGGAAGATCCCACATGCTGCGGAGCAGCCTGTGAGCCATGGCCACTGAACCTACACGTCCGGAGCCTGTGCTCCGCAATGGGAGAGGCCACAACAGTGAGAGGCCCGCGTACCACAAAAAAAAAAAAAAAATGAAGTAACTAGTATACTATGTATGACCTAAATCATAATATTGGCTTTCAGGAGAAGAAAAAATTCCCAATGTGTAGTATCTAGGCAAATGTGAGGGGGTTATAAAGAATGACATTTTAACTAAACCTTTGAGGTCTTGAAAAATTTGGATACTGGAGGTATAAGATAGAGGGAAAGTAAGTTCAGACAGAAGAAAAATAATAAAGAATGAATAAAGGTAGGAAAGAAGAAAAATCATAGGAGATATAGGCAGTATATAAGTTCACAGAGGTTTTAAAAAAGGCAGTACTGCTTTATTAATGAGTATAATAAAATGATGGTTATAAGAACCTCTTTGATGAAGAAAATGAATGAATGAATGTCTGAATGAATAAATGAAAGAAAATTTAACTTGGGGGAGAAAAAATGGAGATGTTTAGGAATTACAAGAAAGCAATTTAAGAAGTGAGAAAGGTGATATCACCAAAGCAATGAGTATTGACAATAACTCCCTGATTCCTTCAACAGACTGTAAACTGTTTCATAGCAGAAACTGTCTTTTTCAATGTTACATCTTCTGTTTAGTAAAGTGTCTGACATATAATAAATTTTTAGTAAATACTTCTTGAATGAGAATGATATTCAATAAACAATTTATGAAAAACTTCTCAGATATCCACCAATTAGAAGTAAGAACCAACAGAAACATATAATGAAGGACCACTTGTTGGAGAAAAAGATAATTAGGATAAAGCAGTGTCATATGATGATTTTAGAAAAAAAACAGTAGAATACAGTGTATAAGATTACAGAAAGAGACCCAAGTTAAGATCCTTGTATTTATCTGGAAGGTTATCTTTAGTTATGTATAAAACTATATAGTTTCCACAGGAAGATGATTACTACAAGCATCAGTAGGATCAATTGATATTAACAATATATTGTAAGTAAGCAATTTCATGTGAGAAAATATGATATAAGTAATGTAAACATATTCATTTTACCATAATGGAATTTCATGTGGGAACTAGAGGACTGAGTGATAATACCTGTAGATTATGGACAAGGGAAGGGCTGCCCTTGACTATCATCCTCTGAGCCATTTTGCTGCTCGTGACATGAGACAGACATTTGCTGTGGTTGTCATCAAAACAGTGGACAAGAAGGCAGCTGGAGCTAGCAAGGTCACCAAGTCTGCCCAGAAAGCTCAGAAGGCTAAATGAATATTATCCCCAATACCTGCCACCCGAGTCTTAATCAGTGGTGGAAGAACGGTCTCAGAACTGTTTGTCTCAGTTGGCCATTTAAATTTAATAGTAAAAGACTGGTTAATGACAACAATACATGGTGAAACCTTCAGAAGGAAAGGAGAATGTTTTGTGGACCATTTGTTTTGTGTGTGGCAGTTTTAAGTTATAAGTTATTAGTTTTTAAAATCAGTACTTTTTAATGGGAACAACTTGACTCAAAATCTGTCACAGAATTTGAGACCAATTAGAAAAGTTTAATGAGAGACCCACCGGTTATGATACCGGTGACAGCGTGTTTTATAAGATTTAAAGATTCCTTTGACGGGACATAACGCAATGACAATACCTGACAAAAGGCAGAACTTTTTCTTACTTACAGCTCCAAAGGAAAGAGGGCTACCAACTTGGGCAAAACAGCAGGAGGTTGTACCCAAGGACCCAATAACAGCAAGATGGAACCATAGTGGGCAGCTTATGTGTAGCAAGTGGGGTGAGGTTAGCTAGGGTTTTCAGGCTCTTTGTGGATTGGCTAATTTGAATAATTTATCTGGCTCCTGATCATAGGGGTTCTCCCTAGTTGTCTGATACCTGACTCTGGGAAGTTTAGTGCTAGTACATAGTCACCTTGAATGTCAGGTAAATGGTTGGGGTGTAGAATTAATCAGCTACTCAAGAAGAATACTTGAAAAGCCTCTCACCAGAGCTTCAAAACTGAGTCAAGCCACTGAGCACTATCTGTGAGTCTTCATATAGTCTTATCTCACAGTATTTCTTTTTCCACACAAATTAGATGATTGTGTTCATTGAGCAACACTCTGCCTGTTGGGAAGATATCTCCTAACCCTGTCTTTCAAAGCCATCCATGAGTAAGCCTGAAGGGCAACCACAGTACTTTCAGCTTCCACTCATATATTGAGCTGAGCTTCCATGATCCACACCTAGCTTTTTGCCTCTTCTGTAAGCTGCTCATAAAGGAACCCTCATCCAAAATGGCCAAATGTGTGAACTGCAGAAGAGGCACAGGTACAACTGTGATGGAAAACATGGGAATTCAAGCTACCTAGTCATGAAACTTGTGTTCTCAGGCTATGTTTGCCTGTAATCCTAGATGTACTTCTTCCATCTTCTGAAGGATACTGGTGGAATTGCTCTAATTTATGACTTAGTGGGGCTGAAAGAATCATTTCACGATGGGCAATCTGGTTGCATAACCTCTTGATGACTAATGACCTGGCACTCCATCTCCATCAGAGCCTGATTAATGCTAAAATGTATTTTCTGTATGGTGTGAAATGATCTGTTACAGATTGCCTTCTCCTGCTCCAGAATCCTATGAGTTTATGTTGTGATTCTTCTATTGGTGCTTGTCATAAATTCCACATGATGTTTTCCCCATAACAAATACCTTTAATACTCTACAGTGGGCCAAGCCATACGGTCCACAAGGCAGAGTGTCCTGCATCACAGTCTGAGTATTCTTCAGAGCCATATTCATACTTAAACCAGGTAGTCTTTTATATCACTCAGTAAATGGGTTTTGGCAAGATTCCAAAGGGTAGAATCTGGCACCTCAAGAATGTGAGGAGGTCTACTAAACATTGTACTTTATTTTAAGAGGATGCTCCATAAAGCCCCAGACCAGTGGACCCTAAAAACATTTCCTGATATGACAGGTCTCTGATTCTTTTTAATACTTATCAACACAAGCCCCAACCCTAAAGTGCATGTCTTATCAAGTTTTCTGTTGTACTTGCCACACTTTCTGTAAAGCATTTCCAGCTTTTTGTGGGTCTGATACCCTGGATGCCACTCTCTCCTTGCCATTTATTTTTATAATTACACTAACTTTGCTTCTGTCATTTAAGTCCCACCACTTGGTTTCTATTATTTTGACATTCCATGATTCCCATGCTATCAGGGGATTACCATTCCTGAAGTAGCATCTCCTGTCATCAGCTCTGGCCTCCAGAGAAGGGTCACCAGTCAGTTTCTCAAGAAACTAATGGCCCTGTCACCAGTACACTCCTATCAATTTGGTAAATAGAGTGTCTTCTGTATCCTTCCATAGAACACAATCATTTGCCCTATGTAGTTAGTTTATTTATTTTTACAGTAGGTTCTTTTTGGTTATCAATTTTAAATATAGCAGTGTGTATATGTCAATCCCACACTCCCAATCTATCCCTCCCCCCACCACACTTCCCCCTGGTAACCATATGTTAATTCTCTAAGTGTGTGAGTCTATTTCTGTTTTGTAAATAAGTTCATTTGTATCATTTTTCTTCAGATTCCCCATATAAGCAATATCATATATTTGTCTTTCTCTCTCTGACTTACTTCACTTAGTATGATAATCTCCAAGTCCATCTATGTTGCTGCAAATGACATTATTTAAATCTTTTTAATGGCTGAATAATATTCCATTGTACATATATACCACATCTTTTTTATCCACTCATCTGTCAATGGACCTTCAAGTTGCTTCTATGCCTTGGCTATTGTAAATAGTGCTTCAATGAACATCGGGGTGCATGTATCCTTTCGAACCATGTTTTTCTCTGGATATATACTCAGGAGTAGGATGGCTGGATCACATGGTGGCTCTAATTTTAGTGTTTTAAGGAAACTTCATACTGTTCTCTGTACTGGCTGTACCAATTTACATTCCCACCAACAGTTCAGGAGGGTTCCCTTTTCTCCACACTCCCTCCAGCATTTATTGTTTGTAGATTTTTTGATGATGGCCATTCTGACTGGTGTTAGGTGATATCTCATTGTAGTTTCGACTTGCATTTCTTTAATAATTAGTGATGTTGAGCACCTTTTCATGTGCCTCTTGGCCATCTGTATGTCTTCTTTGGAGAAATGTCTATGTAGGTCTGCTGCCCATTTTTTGATTGGGTTGTTTGGGTTTTGGATATTGAGCCACATGAGCTGTTTGTAAATTTTGGAAACTAATCCCTTGTCGGCTGCATCATTTGCAAATATTTTCTCCCATTCTGTGGGTTGTCATTTCATTTTTTTTTTTTTTGGCAGTACGCGGGCCTCTCACTGTTGTGGCCTCTCCCGTTGTGGAGCACAGGCTCCAGACGCACAGGCTCAGCGGTCATGGCTCACGGGCCCAGCCGCTCCACGGCATGTGGGATCTTCCCAGACCCGGGCACGAACCTGTGTCCCCTGCATCGGCAGGCAGACTCTCAACCACTGTGCCACCAGGGAAGCCCTGTCATTTCATTTTGTTTGTGGTTTCCTTTGCTGTGCAAAAGCTTTTGAGTTTAATTAGGTCCCATTTGTTTATTTTTATTTCCATTACTCTTGGAGACGGATTGAAAAAGATATTGCTGCAATTTATGTCAAAGAATGCTCTGCCTATGTTTTCCTCTAAGGGTTTTATAGTATCCAGTCTTACATTTAAGTCTTTAATCCTATTTGAGTTTATTTTTTTGTATGGTGTTAAAGAATGTTCTAGTTTCATTTTTTACGTGTAGCTCTCCAATTTTCCCAGCAGCATTTATTGAAGAGACTGTCTTTTCTCCGTTGTATATTCTGGATCCTTCCATGAACACAATCATTTTCTGTATGTAGTTTGATATGTATGGTATGCCCTTCTCTCTGAGTCTTCTGATCACTTCTTTTCCTGTCTGCCATGTCAGTTCTAGAATTCTTATTCCACTTTGTGTGAGTCTTTGCTTTCTCTAAACCTCTAAGACCATACCAGCAATGTGTTAGTGCCATCTTTCACGGTCCTTTCCAGAATGTTAACTTATGTGTCACTCGAGAGTGCTCCCATATCAGTATACTCTCCTTTATCCAACTTTGTGTTATGGTCCATCTCCCTGGCTTCTGAGCCCCTAAGAACTAGTCTCTTAGTCACTGCATAGTTGGTTAGTCCCATCTAGTTAGTCTCTGTGCTTGACTGTACATATTGCCAAAATCATGCAGCTCCCTCATGATAAAGTCCCTTTCCTCTCTTAACCAAGCACTTCCCCAATAAATTTATACTATGGCTAAGCTTGGTGTTGTGCTCTAGTTTTGTGAGGTTTTTTTGTTTGTTTGTTTGTCTTTTTTAGTTTTTGGTGGCCAGGAGAAGAGACCATAAACGGGACACATAATACCTGACTCCGTGATGTACCAGAGCTGGTTTGCTCCAGCTAATGAGAAACAATTGTTAAACATTCCAGGAATTTTGTGAGCCAATTGTTAAAATGTTGGTAGCTTGAAATCAATCATAGTGTGAGTATTTACATTGTGCAAATCAGCAAATGCTACAAATCAGGGCTTTGCTCATTTGTTTGTTTGATTTTGATTGTTAGAATCAAATCTAGAATACCACTGAGAGTAATCATCTTTAGGTAGCAAGAAGTGAGTGACTTGGACAGTCCCAGAAGATTTGAGAGAATCTGAGGATTTATGATTTTTTAGTGCATTCAACCAGATGTCCCCATCCAATGTTTCAGAGCCCCATTACTTCCCTGTCAGGTTTCTGACCTTGGTGTAGCTACTTTTTGGAGGTTGACAGTTCAACCTCTCCTGTAACTCTTCTACTATTATAACTAAGTCCTGGGCCTGTTCCAAAGCTTTTTTGTCCTTTGGCTAAAGGAGATAAAAAATTATCCTTATTTGTTGCCAAGGCATCTCTCCTGCCAAGTAAGACCAAGAGTTTTAAATTGATGACTGATCATCACCCTAGGCCTTTCATTGTCTTTCTCTAATGTATCAATTGCCCCAGCAACAGCTATATAGTCTTTATGATTACTTCTTTTCAGTATTTCTCAATTTCTTGAGATATTACACCTGCTTTTGCATTTCCTTTCATTACTGTCCCATCCAAGTTTACCATCATTAAAAGTTTTAAAATTCATTTTCCTAATTACCATCCAGTTTCACAACATTATTTTAGAGTTGGCCTCTTAACAATGACTTTGGGCACCAAATGGTATGATTTTCCAGGGAAACAAACATTGAGATTCTGAGATTTGCATGTAGCAGGTTTATTGGGGATTTATCAAGGAGTTATCTCTGGAATAACCATGTGAGGGGGTGAGGAAAGTAGGATTTGGGAGAGGGAAAAGTTGAACTACAGGCATTTGAAACAGTGACTACCACTAATCCTATGGGGAGCTCTGGAACAGGGATGTTCCTATAGAACTTCCCTCCATCAAGCAAGGGCCTGGGTGTTTGTATTACCCCATCAATCAGTTTATGAATGAGGATGGCTTTCCCAGGAAGGGACTCAGAAGTGATGCATCGCAGCCAACATCCTTGGCAGCTGAAAAACTGAGTTCCTCAGTCCCAAAGTAGTAGTCAGGTGGTTTTCCTTAACATCCACCAGAAAACAAATAATCAAAACAACATTAATTTAAGAATCTTGTTTCAAAACACTTGTGTCTTTCATATTTATTTATAAGAAGTGTTTTGGGACTTCAAACCAATGAGGTTTTAAAAACAACATTTCCCTTTTAGAATTCAAAAAATCTTCACTTCATTAGTTTAAAAAGATAAAGAAAATGGAAGTCATAGAAATGGTAACCCAGGGTATAATAGGGATCTTACAAAATGTCCAATCTTTTGAATAAAGTGAAAATGCCAGAAGATGCTTACTGTAAATCCAAATAGAACCACATAGTATAGAATGAAGTATTGATATTTGGTGTGTATTAACTATAAAGAGAGATGGGATTCTTAGCTCATAATTCTTAGCTCATAATGGCCAATATATTTCCCCTACATAAATAGGTCAGATTAGCCAAGGAAATAAGAAATCTGAATAAACTTTTCAAGAGGCTAACATAATCTTTCTGCTATAATTTTAACAGTCATGTATCTCTGAAACAGCATTCATTTCTTATATCAACATTTTCAAAAATCATGAGTCATACTCCATTAAAAAGAGGCTTGCCATTTTTTTTTTGATCTCCAAAATACCAAATTCAAATTTATTAATTTTACTGGGATGAATAACTCCTTAGAAATTGTAAGCACTTCTCTCCTCAAATCCAGTACCATTTCCTATTTTGCCATTTACTTATGCCTAGGATTAAATGAGTATTTAATCAAAAAGAGTAGTTGTTGCTGTTTGATACATGAGTAGCAAAAATATAATCCATGTATTTCTTACTGTGTAATTTTTATGTGAGGGAGAAATATTTATTTATTGAAAACACTGTTTAGTTTTACATAAAGTATGTTCTAAATAATCAAAATATGATGAAATTATTTAGAAAGATGTGTTTTTTTTAAGAAAATTCACTTTTAACAGAAGTTTAACAAATCTGTAGATTAGAGACTGTTCTTAATTTGTTAATGAGGAAAGGACATGAGAGACAAACATATAACTGTAAATAATGTAACTAAGAAAATGTTTTTTCTTCCCCTCCCTCCTCCCTCCCTCCATTTCTTTCCTTCTTTCTTTCTTCCTCTCTTTCTTTCTTTTTCCTTTTCTTTCTTTCTTTCTCAAACAGACTTCAATCCTCTTTCAAGGACAGAGAATAACTTCTTTTATAAATACATATATATGTTAATATATTTTTACAGTTACATCTATAATACAACTAAATGTGTGTATATATATATATATATAGAGAGAGAGAGAGAGAGAGAGAGAGAGAGAGAGAGAGAGTTGGACCTATACTCCAATGGTTTGCATTAATTAACTAGGGTAAGTTCACTAATAATTTACCCATTCTCAATAAATATTACCTTATTGGATTAAGTCATTATACAACTTGAGGTTCACCAGAAGAACAAAAAATAAAGTGTAGTTTTTAAAACTTTTTCTAAATATGATGTAAGAACAGGGAAATAAAGTTGGAAACCAGAACAATATAAGGAATTGAGGTGTGAGTCTATTAGAACAAAATTTAGTAAACAATGCCTAAGGTATTTTGGTGCTGAGCCTGAAAGTTCCTAACTTGCCTGGTTGAGACTATAGATAAGCATGGAAAATTGCACTGCCTGAAAATGCATTATGTTAGTAAATAAGAAGGTTGGATCTCCATCTAAGACAGATGTGACAGGTTTAAGAACTAGACAGTTGCAGGAAAATGTGTAGGTGTGTTTTAGGAGGTGATACATGTTCCTGATTTTACAGAATCTCTATTTCCTCTGTAAAATATGAAGCAATGCCATTTGAGCATTTGAGAGAGATGGTGGCAGGAAGCTGCAGAGGACTTGAAGAAAACTGAATATTTGGAATAACTGTTGAGAAGAATGGAGAAGAAAGTCTTCCTTGTAAAATAATAATAACTAAAGTTATGAATTATTATACTTAAAATAAAAATAATCAGTAAAATTGAGGGTATATCCAAGATTGAACACCATAAATGTATACTGTAAGCTATTCTTCCTGATATCTTTTTTTCCTTCAAGAGTGCTGAGTAACCCAAGTTTAACTCAGAGGATACTGTTTTGTCATATCGATGCAGTGGTGATGAATTTCTGAACAAGCAAAGAGACTGAAGTTAAAGGTAACAAATCAATTGAGGCTATGTTAGCTCAGTTTAGAAAAGGTCTAAATAAGGTAAGGAATTTGTGACATTCATATGGAGAGAATAAGACAGAGTAAGAACTTCAAATGACCTATAAACGTTTAAAAAATTAATTTTTTCACTTTAGTTTTAGTATGAAGTGATGAAATATGCAATTAGCTCATGGTATGTATGTATTCTAATGACCTATTAACCTAAATATTCAATCAACCAGATCATTGTACTCCCTGACCGGTCTAGTTTAACAGGAGTTTGATTTATGCCTCTGCTCAGATACATAGTTTAGAAACCATTCAAATCCAGATCAAATCCTAAGTTTCTTTCCATAATATGAGTCACTGGAACTCTTGAGATTTATAATACTTTATACATACAAGAGGACAATTAGTGAGAAGTCAAAGTAATTGAAAGATGATCTACATTGAAATAACAAATACAATTACTGCTGAATTCTGTTTGAATTTATTCCATTAATTATCAGAGTCACTATGCCTCCTCTTTCAAATATTTTCTAATTCAAGTTTATTACTCTCATAAAGGTGAGTTTGATGAGATCTTATCAGGTTATAGATAGGCCAATCTTTCATGAGAATGACTGGTTTTATATATTGTTCCATCTCATGTTACTCTCTTCTCTATAATAATAATACTAACATTTATTAAGTAGTTGGTATGTGCCAGATACAGTGCCAAGCATGTAGTAAGTATTTTATCTAATTTAAACATCACATAAGAATTATTATTAAATATTTTTACATGAAGAAATTAAAGTCTAGGAGAGATTAAATAAATTGCCATGAATCATGTAGCTGATAATCACTTCCCTTATCTAAACAGTTCTGTCTGATTCTAGAATCCAAGATTTAAAAATTCTGCAATTCCACCCACATCTCACTCCTTCCACATATGCTTCACTGTCTCCACTGGCACTTGCCCTGTAAGCCAAACTATAGATTCTAAACCATAAATTTCAGAGACTGATTCTCCCAAAATTATGCAGGACAATGCTCCATATATATAGTCTGCTAGACTGGTGACATTTTGCATCCATTTCCTGTTTATCACCTTCATCCTTCCCTTCTAGATTTGGCATGCAGAACTCTAAGTCCTTTTAAAAGACTGAGCCAATCCCACCACTATTCCAGAGAGGACATTTTGAATTTTTTTTTGTCCTTTAGAACCTAATCTGTTTTACCAGTTTCTCCAATCAAGTCCACTTCATTTCCTTAAGTCCAGAAACTAAGGATAAACTAAAAAAATAATAACAAATTTAATCTAAAATTTCAGTGGTTTAATGTAACAGATTTGTTTTGTACTCACCCTATGTGTCTGGTGATGGTTTGACAATTACCCTATATGTCCAGTGATGGTCTGATCCACATGGTCACTCAAGTACTCAGGCTGATAGGATTTTACCATCTCCATGTCAAGAAATAGAGGCTAGCAAGTTATAACAGAATTGTTTTTTACTCTCTCGTCCTAGAAATAAAATACACAGAATGCAGTATTTATGAGAATTATAGTCTTTGTGATATATGTGTATAGTGTTTGTGATATATGTATATATTTATAAATCAGATAGATTAATCTCATTTCATATACAAAGGATTTTATGAAAATTACAAAACTAGGAAATCTAGTAAATGGTGGAGCCAACACTGAAGCCCAACTCTTCTCTCTTCTCTTATCGTCTCTTTCCAATACATCACATTGTGTCAGCAGGTTAAGACTTGCAAATATACTCTTAACGTGTCAACTTTCTGGTTTTCATTACAATTATAAAGATCTTTAAGGAATATCGTTGGTTACAGTGAAGATATTCATTCAAAAAACAAAATTGGGGCTTCCCTGGTGGCGCAGTGGTTGAGAGTCCGCCTGCCGATGCAGGGGACACGGGTTCGTGCCCCAGTCCGGGAGGATCCCACATGCTGCAGAGCGGCTAAGCCCGTGAGCCATGGCCACTGGGCCTGTGCATCCGGAGCCTGTGCTCCACAACGGGAGAGGCTACAACAGTGAGAGGCCCGCATACTGCAAAAAAATAAAAGAAAAAGAAAAAGAAATTACTTCTGCTTTCTAATCATGCTCTTCCCATTTGATTTGTTCCAATATTTATCACATTATAGTTATCTCCATGGTGATAAACTGTGATATTACAAACACTAACGAAATCAGGCTGCAGGGAAAAGATGATTATGGAACAAAGGGCTCCTTGTGTATACATAAATAACCTTGTAATCATAGATTATGAGAACATTTAAAGGAAAATGAAAGCACACTATAAAGGGGAGTCTAATAATCATACACGACATAAAAAGAAGGGGAAATTGATAATTTAATTTTCCAAAGGTCCTAGGTATAATAAACTGAACAATCAGCTCTCACTGTAGAAAATCACCATCTTTCAGGCTATTGGCAGTGCTTCAGAGATAAAAGCAGTATCATTTTTATAAGCTAGGAAAAATGATATACTCCTGAGACCCTCCAAAAAATGTACCAAAAATTATAAATAAAAAAGATTATTTTAGCTTTCCTCTCTTAAACACCACAAGATTTACTTTGTAACACTGCTTTATTTGATGGTGTAAAGAAAATTCATGAGCATATTTGTGCACACTGCAGGATGTGTCATTATTGGGAAACATGCCCCTTTCTTTATAAAGTTTACTGTATTTCTGTTACTTGCAGCAGAATCCCATATGCAAAAAAATTAAAATGTATTGTACCATATGTTAACAGATGAATGTTCTATATTCCTTATTTCCTTTCGGAGAGTATTGTGAGTGACCTTGCCAAAGAGGTAATTTGGACAAACTTCCTGATCCCATTAAAAGAGAAGACTTGTTTAATCATCTGGTGCCACTTTCCATTCCAGTACGTTAAAAAACCTGAAAATTATGTATTTATTCATCTATTAAATGAATATTTGCTGAGTTTTTGACGTGCAAAAGCACAAGTCTGGTTTTTATCTTTTATTATTTTTTCCAGACATAAACCCTTACATTTATTGTCAATCGATTTTTTAAAATACAGCTTTATTGGAGTATAATTGCTTCACTATACTGTGTTAGTTTCTGTTGTACACCAAGGTGAGTCAATCATATGCATGCATATGCTCCCATATCCCCTCCTTCTTCAGCCTCCCTCGCATCCTCCCTATCCCACCCTTCTAGGTCATCACAAAGCACCGAGCTGATCTCCCTGCTGCTTCCCACTAGCTAACTATTTTACATTCAGTAGTGAATATATGTCAATGCTACTCTCACTTATCCCCAGCTTCCCCCTCCCACCCCGTGGCCTCAAGTCCATTCTCTATGTCTACATCTTTATTCCTGACCTGCAACTATATTCATCAGTATTTTTTTTTTTTAGATTCCATATATATGCATTAGAATAAGGTATTTGTTTTTCTCTTTCTGACTTAACTTCAGTCTGTATGACAGTCTCTAGGTTCATCCACCTCACTACAAATATCTCAATTTCGTTTCTTTTTATGGCTGAGTAATATTCCATTATATATATGTGCCACATTTTCTTTATCCATTCATCTGTCAATGGACATTTAGGTTTGTTTCATGTCCTGGCTATTGTAATAGAACTGCAATGAACATTGTGGTACATAACTCTTTTTGAATTATGGTTTTCTCAGGGTGCATCCCCAGTAGTGGGATTGCTGGGTCATATGGTAGTTCTATTTTTAGTTTTTAAGGAACCTCCATACTGTTCTCCATAGTGGTTGTATCAATTTACATTCCCATCAACAGTGCAGGAGGGTTTTCTTTTCACCACAACCCTTCTACCATTTATTGTTTCTAGATTTTTTGATAATGGCCCTTGTGACTGGCGTGAGGTGATACGTCATTGTAGTTTTGATTTGCATTTCTCTAATAATTAGTGATGTTGAGTATCTTTTCATGTGCCTCTTGGCCACCAGTATCCCTTCCTTGGTGAAATGTCTCCTTAGGTCTTCTGCCCATTTTTTAATTGGATTGTTTGCTTTTTTGATATTGAGCTCCATGAGCTGTTTGTATATTTTGGAGATCAATCCTTTGTCTGTTGTTTCATTTGAAAATATTTTCTCCCATTCTGAAGGTTGTCTTTTTGTTTTGTTTACAGTTTCCTTTGCTGTGCAAAAGCTTTTAAGTTTAATTAACTCCCATTTGTTTATTATTGTTTTTTATTTCCATTACTCTAGCAGGTGGGTCAAAAAAGATCTTGGTGTGTTTTATGTCAAAGAGTGTTTTTCCTCTAGAGTTTTGTAGTGTCTCATCTTACATTTAGATCTTTAATCCATTTTGAGCTTATTTTTGTGTATAGTGTTAGGTAGTGTTCTAATTTCATTCTTTTATATGTAGTTGTCCAGTTTTCCCAACACCATTAATCAAAGAGGCTGTCTTTTCTCCATTTTATATTCTTGCCTCCTTTATTGTAAATTAGGTGACCATAGGTGTGTGGGTTTCTCTGGGCATTCTACCTTGTACCATTGACCTATATTTTTGTTTTGATGTCAGTCATACTGTCATACTCTATTGATTACTTTAGCTTTGTGCTATAGTTTGAAGTCAGGGAGCCTGATTTCTCCAACTCCATTTTTCTTTCTTAAGATTGCCTTGGCTATTCGGGATCTTTTGTGTTTCAATACGAATTGTAAAATTTTTTGTTCTAATTCTGTGAAGAAAGGATTTTTGCATCTATGTTCACAGTGATATTGGTCTATAATTTTCTCTATCTGTGATATCTTTTCCTGGTTTTGGTTTCAGGGTGATGGTGGCTTCATAGAATGAATTTGGGAGAGTTTCTCCTTCTGCAAGTTTTTGGAAGAGTTTGAGAAGGATCAGTGTTAGCTCTTCTCTAGATGTTTGATAGAATTTGCCTGTGAAGCCATCTGTTCCTGGACTTTTGTTTGTTGGAAGATTTTTAATTATGGTTTCAATTTCATTGCTTGTGATACATCTGTTTATATTTTATAGTTCTTCCTGGTTCAGTCTTGGAAAATTGTAACTTTCCAAGAATTTGTCCATTTCTTTGTGGTTGTCCATTTTATTGGCATATAGTTGTTTGTAGTAGTCTCTTATAATCCTTTGTATTTCTGCAGTGTCAGTTGTTACTTCTCCGTTTTCATTTCTAATTTTATTGATTTTGCGTCCTCTCCCTTTTTTTCTTGATGAGTCTGGCTAAGAGTTTATCAATTTTGTTTATCTTCTCAAAGAATCAGCTTTTAGTTTATTGATCTTTGCTATTGTTTTTTTCATTTCTATTTCATTTATTTCTGCTCTGATTTTTATGATTTCTTTCCTTCTACTGACTTTGGGTCTTCTTTGTTCTTCTTTCTCTAGTTGTTTTAAGTGTAGTGTTAGATTGCTTATTTGAGATTTTTCTTGTTTCTTGAGAATGAGATGAGATTGAATTGCTATAAACTTCCCTCTAAGAACTGCTTTTGCTGCATCCCATAGTTATTGGATCGTTGTGTTTTCATTGTCATTTGTTTCTGTGTATTTTTTTATTTCTTCTTTGATTTCTTCATTGATCTCTTGGTTATTTCATAGCACACGGTTTAGCCTCCATATATTTGTGTCTTTTACAGTTTTTTTCCTGGAATTGATTTCCAATCTTATAACATTGTGGTCAGAAAAGATGCTTGATATGATTTCAATTTTCTTAAATTTTCCAAGCCTTGATTTGTGACCCAAGATGTGATCTATCCTGGAGAATATTCTGTGTGCACCTGAGAAGAAAGTGTAATCTCTTGTTCTGGATGGAATCTCCTATAAATATTAATTAAATCTATCTGGTCTATTGTGACATTTAAAGCTTGTGTTTCCTTATTTATTTTCTGTTTGGTTGATCTGTCCATTGGTGTAGGTGGCATGTTAAAGTCCCCTACTATTATTGTGTTACTGTCAATTTCTCCTTTCATGATTGTTAGCATTTGCCTTGTATATTGAGCTGTCCGATGTTGGGTGCATAAAGATTTATAATTGTTATATCTACTTCTTGGATTGATCCTTTGATCATTATGTAATGTCCCTCCTTATCTCTTGTAACAGCCTTTATTTTAAAATCTATTTTTTGGATACGAGTACTGCTACTCCAGCTTTCTTTTGGTTTCCATTTGCATGGAATATCTTTTTCCATCCCTTCACCTTCAGTCTGTATGTGTCCCTAGGTCTGAAGTGGATCTCTTGTAGATAGCGTATAGATGGGTCTTCTTTTTGTAGCCATTCAGCCAGTCTGTGTATTTTGGTTGGGGCATTTAATCCATTTACATTTAAGGTAATTATCGATATGTATGTTCTTATTACCATTTTCTTAATTATTTTGGGTTTGCTTTTGTGGGTCTTTTCCTTCTCTCATGTTTCCTGCCTAGAGAAGTTTCTTTAGCATTTGTTGTAAAGCTGGTTTTGTGGTGCTGAATTCTCTCTGCTTTTGTTTGTCTGAAAATCTTTTGATTTCTCTGTCAAATCTGAATAAGATCCTTGCTGGATAGAATAATCTTGGTTGTAGGTTTTGCTCTTTCATCACTTTAAGTATATCCTGCCACTTCCTTCTGATCTGCAGAGTTTCTGCTGAATAATCAGCTGATAACCTTATGGGGATTCCTTTGTATGTTATTTTTGTCTTTCCCTTGTTGCTTTTAATATTTTTTCTTTGAATTTAATTTTTGTTAGTTTGATTAATATGCATCTTTATGTGTTTTTCCTAGGGTTTATCCTGTATGGGAGTCTTTGTGCTTCCTGGACTTGGGTGACTATTTCCTTTCCCACGTTAGATAAGTGTTTGACTATAATCTCTTCAAATATTTTCTCAGACCCTTTCTTTTCCTCTTCTTCTTCTGGGACCACTATAATTCGATTGTTAGTGTGTTTAGTGTTGTCCCAGAGGTCTCTGAGATTGTCTTCATTTCTTTTTATTCTTTTTTCTTTATTTTGCTCCTTGGCAGTTATTTCCATCATTTTTTCTTTCAGCTCACTTATTGATTCTTCTGCCTCTGTTATTGATTCCTTCTAGTGTATTTTTCATTTCAGTTATTATGTTGTTCATCTCTGTTTGTTTCTTCTTCAGTTCTTCTAGATCTTTGTTAAACATTTCTTGTATTTTCTCAATTTGTGCCTCTGTTATATTTCAAGATTCTGGATCATCCTTACTATCGTTACTATGAATTCTTTTTCAGATAGATTGACTATTTCCTGTTCATTTATTTGGTCTTGTAAGTTTTTATCTTGCTCCTTCATCTGTGACATATTTTTTTGCTGTCTCATTTTTTTTTTTAATGAGTGGGATTATGTTCCTGACTTACTGGTTGTTTGGCCTGAGGTTTCTAACACTGAAATTTGTAGGCTGTTGTGTATATCTGGGTGTTGGTGCTGATATGAGGACCACCGTGTGACCTCACCTCACCCTGATATTCACTGGGGTCTGAGTTTCTCTCTTAGTCCAGTGGTTCTGACAAGGAACTCCCACCGCAGGAGCTTTGGCCTGTTCTCTGGCTGGTGAACCAAGATCCCACAAGCCACATGGGTGGTAAAAACAATAAAATAAAAGAGAGTACTATAACACAGTAAAAAATAATATTAGACTTGGAAACTAACAGATATGTTAGAAAGAATATGAAAATATAAATATAAATATAGATGAATCAACAACCGGAAAGTACAACAATACCACAATAGTAAAAAAGAGGAGGAGGGAAAAGAGAAAATAAAAATGTGGGAAAAGGCCTTGGATGTGGAGGGTGGGGCATAAGCAAGGGCAAGTTTTGGGTGGTGGGCAGGGCCTATGCTTAGGACCCACAGGGCTGGAAAAGGCCTTGGGGGCTGTGAGGGTGGGGCTTAGGCTCAAGGAACAGAAGGGGCTCAGGCATGTCCCCCACCCCTGGTCTCAAAGGGCAGGGGACATCACCTGGGAGCCCAGCAGGCTTCCTGGGCTTGAGTGGCCAGGGCAAACGTCCTCCTCTCCTCTCCTGCTATTGTGTCCCAGAGGGGCCCTCCCACTTGCCTCTCCTATTCTCCCCTCGGCCTCCTTCTTATGCCCCCAGGACCAATGCATTCCCAGAGCAGGGGGCCTTGGAGGGCAGGGGACCAGCCTTGGAGCTCAGCAGGCTCCCTGGCCCAAGTGGGCAGGACAAATGCCCTCCATTCCTCTCCTGCTCCTCCTGGATGGCTCCTCCTGCCTGCTTCTCCTGATCTTCCTGGCCTCCCTCCTATGCCCTCAAGGACCCATGTAGCCTGGAGGGGGCTTTGGAGGGCAAGGGACTTGCCTGGGAGCTCAGCAGCCTCCCCATGCCCTATTGGGTAGGTCGATTGCCCTGCACACCTCTGCTTCTCCTCCTGGATGGTTCCTCCCACCCGCCTCTCCTGAACTCCCCTCAGCCTCCTGCCTATGCCCCAGGATCAATGCAGCCAGTGGGAGGGGTTCCTTTGAGGGCAGGGGACCAGCCTGGGAGCTCAGCAGGCTCCCTGGGACCAAGTGGGTGGGACAAAAACCCTCTTTCCTCTCCCACTCCTCCCAGATGGCTCCTCCCGCCTACCTCTCCTGATCACCCCAACCTCAGGGATGCAGATCCTGTCTGACCACACTTCTCCTCCCCCTCTGTCCCCCCATGTCCTACCGGTTCACTTGGGGGTTCTTCCTGTCTGCGTGGGCATCAGGGTCCCCAACCAGTGGCCAGCAGGCACCCTAGCTGTGGGGAAATGCTAACTCAGTGTCCCCCACACCACCATCTTTTTCAATCAAGTCTGGTTTTTATAGCCCATAGTTTTAGAAGAGTCAATAACTTTTTATTTATTTATTTAAAATGTTAAATACTTATACAATTTTAAGGGTTACTTTTTATTTACAGTATTACAAATATTGTCTATGTTCCCCACCTTGTACAATATATCTTTGAGCCTATCTTGCAACAACAGTTTGCACTTCCCACTCCCCACCACTACGTTGCCTGCCAGTAGCCCCCACTGGTAACCACTGGTTTGTTCTCTGTATCTATGATTCTGCCTCTGCTTTGCTACATTCACTAGCTTGTTGAATTTTTTAGATTCTACATATAAGTTATATCATACTGTATTTGTCTTTCTCTGACTTATTTCATTAGCATAATGCCCTACAAGTCCATCCATGTTGCTGCAAATGCCAAAATTTCATTCTTTTTTATAGCTGAGTTTTATTCCATTGTACATGTATACCGCTTCTTCTTTATCCAGTCACCCGTTGATGAACACTTAGGTTGCTTCCGTATCTTGGCAATTGTAAATAATGCTGTTATGAACATTGGGGTGTATGTATCTTTTCAAATTAATGTTTTTGTTTTTTTGAGATATATACCCAAGAGTGGAATTCCTGGGTCATATGGTAGCTGTATTTTTAGTTTTTTGAGAAATCTCCATGCTGTTTTCCACAGTGGCTACACCAATTTACATTCCCATGAACAGTGTACAATGTGACAGTCCCCCTTCACATCTTCCAGCCCACCACTACTGCTCAGCCCACCACTATCACTCACACGTCCTTGTGCAACCTCCAGTGAAGTGGGGACACAGACAGGCCAAGTCAGTACCCACAAGAGCCAGGGAGGATACCACAAAGAGGGGGCACCTGGCCCCAGGAGAGGGACACTTGTGTCTCCTTTACCATCTAGACCTCCCCAAGAGAGATGCTCACTGAAGCACCACCACAGTGGGGACTGAAGGGGCTCACTGGGAACAGTAAACAATGCCACCTGTTCAGCCTTGGGCACCTGAGGCATGCCCTGGAGTGCTCCAGGGGCATCGCAGAGAGCCTGTGAGACATGCTGTCACACTGGCCCGTGGGCACAGCACCAGGTGCCCCACCCCCATCCCCACCTTGGGGAGGGCCGCTTGTAAGGCACAGGCTGAAAAGGTGAAGTGAGTGTCTGCTGTCTCAGAGGACCCTGGTCCTGCTGACACCTTGAGGCGGGGGTGGGAGACCAAGTGTCAGGCCAGGTTCCACACCCCTGCCTTCCACACACCACCAATGGTGGGGAGGAGAGGCGAGGGGCCGCCAACAGAAGGAGAAGAGCAGTCCCACTGCTGTGAATGTCAGTTCCTCATCTCGCAAGGCTTAGGTCCCACCTGGGAGAGCATGACATCACCACATCAATGGATCCAGGTACGGTCATTGTTTTCATTCTTCCAATCTAAGAACATGGTAGATCTTTCCATCTTTTTGTGTTTTCTTCAATTTCTTTCATCAGTTTCTTATAGTTTTTGGAGTATAGGTCTTTTGCCTCCTTACAAATATATTTTCACATATTATATTTTCTCTCTGTAAATACATGCTCACACAAGAATATGAAATCACACCCCAGAACCACATTTTAGAGTCATTAGATACTCTGAAATGATACTAGATCAGAAGATAAATTATAGCAAATCATTTCCAAATTATGGGAAATTTCAAAACAGTAAAAAAGTGAGTCCAGAATATTATTGTCCATGATCTATCTTATCAATTAATAATGTCAAAGAAAAAACTATTATCTATTCTCGGTACTATTTCGTGTGTATGTGTGTGTGTATACACTAAAGAGAGAGAATAAATCAATTTTAGAATAAAGGCCAGTCCTTTAATGGAATAAATTTATTTTTATGAAACATCAAAAACCAACACTAGTCTATACACTGACATCTGTAAAACAGTGATATAAAAGTTGGAATCTCAGGTCTTTTAGTTAAACAAACTTTTTTCTTCCAGTCTTATTGAGATATAATTGATATATGGCACTGTATAAGTTCAAGCTATGCAGCATAGTGATATGATTTACATACATCATAAAGTGATTATCACAATGAATTTAGTAAACATCTATCATCTAATATAGGTCAAGAAATAAAAAATAATAATAATGCAATTTTTTTACATCAGTTTTGTTTTTGACATCATGTTTTACGTCTGTTTGTTTTGTGTATCCCTTAACTGCTCATTTTGGATATAGATGATTTTACTACTTTTGTGTTTTAACCTTCTGACTAGCTTTATATGTGGCTGGTTTACTACTTTCACTGTATATTTGCCTTTACCAATGAGCTTTTCCCTTTTTTATTTTCATGTTTCTCGTTGTGGCCTTCTCTTTTTCACTTAGAGATGCCCTTTAAAATTTCCTGTAAAGCTGGTTTGGTGACACTGAACTCTTTTAGCTTTTGCTTGTCTGCAAAATTTTTGATCTCTCCATGATACCTAAATGAAAGTCTTGTTGGGTTGAATATTCTAACTTGTAGTTTTTCCCCCTTCATCACTTTAAATATATCATACCTCTTCTTTCTGGCCATCAGTTTAAATATATCATACCACTCCTTCCTCTGAGCTGAAAAGTCAGCTTGTAGCATTCTGGGGGAGTTTCCTTTTTTTTTTTTTTTTTTTGCGGTACGCGGGTCTCCCACTGCCACAGCCTCTCCTGCCACGGAGCACAGGCTCCGGACGTGCAGGCCCAGAGGCCACGTCCATGGGCCCAGCCGCTCCGTGGCATGCGGGGTCCACCCCAGACGGGGCATGAACCCACGCCCCCCACATCAGCAGGCGGACTCTCAACCACTGCGTCACCAGGGAAACCCTCCCCCGTGGCTTTTAATATTCTCTCTTTATCTTTAATTTTTGCCATTTTAATTATATGTGTCTTGGTGTGATCCTCTTTGGATTGATCCTGTCTGGGACTCTGCTTCCTGGACCTGGGTGTCTATTTCCTTATCCAGGTTAGGGAAGTTTTCAGCTATGATGCCTTCAAGTATGTTATCTGCACCCCTCTCGTTCTCTTCTCCTTCTGGGACCCCTATAATAAGAATGTTAGTACACTTGATGTTGTCTCAGAGATCTCTTAAACTGTCCTCATTTATTTTATTCTTTTATTTTTCTGTTCAGCTTCCATGATTTCCACTACTCTGTCTTCCAGCTCACTGATCTCTTCCTCTGTATCATCCAATCTACTGTTGATTCCTTCTAGTGTATTTTTCATTTCAGTTATTGTATTCTTCAGCTGTGTTTGGTTCTTCTTTATACTTTCTCTTTGTTAAAACCTTCTGACCTCTAGCTCTGTTCATTTACTTTTCTCCTGAGATCTTTTTTTTTTTTTTTTTTTGCGTTACGCGGGCCTCTTACTGTTGTGGCCTCTCCCGTTGCGGAGCACAGGCTCCGACGCGCAGACTCAGTGGCCATGGCTCACGGGCCCAGCCGCTCCAGGGCATGAACCCGTGTCCCCTGCATCGGCAGGCAGACTCTCAACCACTGTGCCACCAGGGAAGTCCTCTCCTGAGATCTTTGATTGTCTTTATGATCATTACCTTGAACTCTTTATTGGGTAGATTGCTTTTCTCCACTTAGTTCATCTTCTGGTGTTTTATCTTATTCCTTCCTTTGGAACATGTTCTTTTGTTGCCTCATTTTGCCTAATTTGCTGTTTTTATTTCTATGTATCAGGCAAGTTGGTTACAGTTCACAGCCTTGGAGAAGTTATCTTTTGTAAGAGACATCCTGTGTGTCCCAACAGCACACTCCCCTCTGGCCACCAGAGCTATATGCTATAGGGATGCCCCCTATATGTGTTGCCTGGGTCCCTCTGTTGTGGTCGACTGACTACTGTGGGTGGTCTGGTAAGCATGGCTGGCCCCTGGTCTGGTTGGTTGCAAGGCCCTAGGGGGTCTTGGGGCTAGTGCTGGCCCACTGGTGTACAGAGCTGGGCTCTGGAGTGGGTAATTGTGGGGCTGTGGTTCCCAGACCTAGTGTTGTTCTGCTGGTTGGTGGGGTCAGTTCCTTACATGGCTGACTATGGGTTCTGGCACATCCCAAAGCTGGTGCTGGCCCACTGGTGAGAGGGGCTGCAACCCAGGGTGGCTGGCTGAGGGGTTCAAGGTGTCTTAGAACTGGTTTTGGCCTGCTGGTGGGTGGGGCCTGGGTCCAGGGGGTCCTGGAGCTAGTACTGACTCACTGATGGGAGGTTCCAGGTCTTGGGGTCTCTGGCTGCAGAGCACTGGGGTTCCTGAAGCTGGTGTCAGCCTGCTGGTTGGTGGGGCTGGATTCCAGGGCTAAGGGACTCAAGGTGTCCTAGAGATGGTATTAGCCTGCTGGAGGGCAGGGCCATATATAACATATATGTAAATTTCTTAGTTTTGATAAATACAATATCAGTGTGTAATATGTTAATATGAGAGGAAGCTTGATGAATTGGGTATGAGAATTCTCTGTATTAACTTTGGACGTGTTCTAAAAATCTAAAATTATTTCAAAACAAAATGCTGTATATGGGCCGTGTGTGTGTGTGTGTGTGTGTGTGTGTGTGTGTGTGTGTAGCCTGAACATTGAATAGTTGTAATGAAGATCTACTATTTATAAATTAGACACACAAACAACCACAGAGGTGACTGAGGCTCAACCAAATTATTTTAAAGCAATACCAAGCTAGCAACCATTGCTGTGGCAGCATGTCACATCTCAGGTAGAATGAAAGGATTTATAAAACCTATGCTTGCTTTTCTATTCCTTCCTTATTTTCTGGAATCATTCAAAATAAATTTTTCCTTATAGCTTGTGTGTATTCTAATATTCTTTTTCTTGACTGAATCCTTCCCATAGGTATTTAGAAACTCCTAAATGCCTCCCCTCTTAAGTATACAATCAAACAAATCAATCCCATTTTTATTTCAAATCTCCTATCTACTTCCATACATTTCCTCCTCTTCATCAGTACACTTAGAGAAGGAATTTTCCATATTTAATACCTCAATTTATCCACTTCTCATTTACTTTAAAAACCCATTCAAACCTGGTCCCACTGTTTCCCCAAAGTGGCTCTCAATACAGTCACCAATGATCTCCATATTGTTCAATCCAACAGACATATTTTAGTACTTGCTTTACACAGGTCTTCCTTATTTAAAGAGATACTTTTCTGTTGGCCTCTAAAGTAATATGTTCTCTTGACTTTCCATCTCTGTTGCAGATTTATGAGTGTTGGCATTACTCAACCCTCAATCTTAGAATGAAAAGTATAGAATACTTTTCGTTCTATACATAAATAATTCACAATCTAGTGTCTTTAACTCAAAGCTTTCTATGAGTCCCTGACCTATATTTTTAAGTATCTTCTTAACTTTGATGGTTCACGTGTACCTCAAACTCCATACTGTCATCTCAGCATTTATTACCTACTATTATTTTAGGTCTTCTTATTTCAGTCAGTGAAAGACACCTTCATTCATCCAAATAGTAAACCAGAGGCCTAAAACTCTTCTTTAAGACTTCTCTTTACCTTTACTCGATATATTAAAACTATCTCCAATTCCTATTGATTTTATTCTCGTCTTAAAATTCAATTTCTAATCTCTGTCTTTTTAACACCAAATCCCCTAGTCCAAGTTGCCAATAATCCTTGCCTAGGGTTCAGCAAGAAAATATTAGCTAGTCTTCTTCCATCCATTCTAACTTCCTTTCCAATATGTTTGCCATAATGCTGTTAGAGTATTCTGTTCAAACAGAAAATTATTTATATCACACTCTTTTTTAAAATTATTTTGTATTATTTTAAGAAAAATGAAAATCTATAACTTTAGTTTGTGAAATGAAGCCTACCTCCTTTCCAGCAACAGCATATACTACATTCCACCTTACTTTCTCCAAATTAACCTTCTTTGACTTTCCTTAAATCTGTCATGTTTCTTCTCTGTTTCACATCTTTGGAAATTTATGCCATGGGTGATTGTGATCATAGAAGAGCACGAATAAAAGCATGGTGTCAAAGAACAGAGATGTATGTGTGAATCTCTGATTTATTTATTTGTCCCCCTATTTAAAGGAACTTCCCTATCACTTTTAAGCTTTACTTTCTTCATCATTAAAATGGAGTTGGTAGTAATATTTGCCTTATAGACTTCCCAAGTGCATTAAATAAAATGAAATAGAGTAACTAGCTAAATTCCAACATGTAAATCATTGCCTTTGTGTCTTTTGACAAGTCACTTATCATCTTTAGACATTATTCTCCACATCAGAAAAAGAGTATGTTGGACTGTATATGTTATATAGTGCATGTATAATGTTGATATTAACTGTTTAGTAATGTTGAAAATATGGGATTAATGATAGGAAATAATCATTTTCCTTTTTGATTTATGGTTTTGGGTAAAAAGTTATTTTTGAATAATACAATTAACCAAATATTATAAATATTCTGTATCTAAATACTAAATATTCTTTATATTATGAATACTGAAAATTCAAAATTTCTGCACTTTAGTTTTATCAGTGTTCCATAAACTTAATATGCATGTGAATCACCTGGGGGTCTTTTAAAGGTACAAAAGCTGATTCAGTTAGGTCTGGAATGATTTCCAAAATTATGCATTTCTAATAAGCTCCCAGGTGATATAGATATATAAGAATGGATGGATAGAGGACACTATCATCAGCATAAATCAACCTATCAATGCTAATTTGAGCACTCCATATTTTTAAGTTGTACTATGAACTATGAAAGAAAGAAAT
Organism: Delphinus delphis; assembly: GCF_949987515.2. Taxonomy (NCBI): domain Eukaryota; kingdom Metazoa; phylum Chordata; class Mammalia; order Artiodactyla; family Delphinidae; genus Delphinus; species Delphinus delphis. The sequence continues at coordinate 43,902,660 of NC_082690.1, read as the reverse complement.
ATGTATATGTCTTCCCATCATGGCAATTGAAAAGTGAGGTTAGCTTTTCAATAGAGGAATAATGGAAGCTCTACTAAACCAATTTAAATGGTGCTGGCTGATCCAAAACAAATGGGAAGTTAGAGCATGTTGTATGCATTATAGATGTATAATAAATAATTAAAATAAGAACTCAATGGATGAGCAGATTGTTACTTGCAGAAATAATTGGGTATGATTAGGAAAAATAAAAGATTTGAATCAGGATTTGAAGGTTAAATAGACATTAGATTCTTGGCACAAAGAAGAAGGAGCTTTTAGGATGGAAAAGTGACATTGATCAAAGTCGCACAAACAGGAGTATGTACCACAGAAATTGTACACATACAGTGACAAGTGAAGTTCATTTGGACTTATAGGACTTGGAAAAGTTAGACTCTGAGCAGCAGCATTTGACATGCTGGTAAGTCTGAGTTTGTTATGTGCAATTTGTCAGTAATAAGATTTTAAGTACCCAATATTCATGTTGTATAAATTATAGTAAGGTCAGTATTCAATATTATTTGTATAATAACAATATTCAGTTACATCTTAATGTTATTCCTTGAATGCCAGAGAAAAATGAAGCAACAGCTGACATTTCATGGTACTGCCTATTGGATGTAAATCACATAGGTGAATGTCATCTCTTATGTACATCACAGCAGTATAAAAGTTGAGAATCTCTGTGCCAAAGACTAGTGCCTGACACATAGTATGTACTCAAGAAAGTACTTGCTCTTTGACCAAAAGGATACCTGATCAATTGGCAGGGGTGTTACTTGATTACAGAATCCCTTGTGCTTAAACAGATTATTTAGTGGTAACAATTTTTATCGGAAGAAAGCTAAACATAATATTGCCTTATTGTGTCAAAGACAGTAGAAAGAACCATAAATATTTATTAAAAATTCAGTTTTACTATTATCTGCATTTAACAATCAGAAGACTGAGATAACTAAGCAGATAAATTGATAATTTCAGAGGAAGGATCCTTGTTTGAAGTCCCTATATGTCTAACATAAAGGAGCCAGACATTTTATCAATAACTTCTCAAATACTGGAGGTCATAAATCATTTGAGAGATGATAATGTACAACAGTTTATTTAAAGAAATACTACTATTTAGAAGGGCTTCAGATTCCATGAATGTAATCTTTCAATGACTTTTCCTGATTTGAAATACAGGGATTTATATTCTCTCATGCTTTTACTCAGCTGTTGTCCCAAGTACCAATGTAATGCTGTTCAAATTAAATTAGTGTTCCAATATTGCAAACTTTAAGTTCTAATGCCACTTTTAAACTAACAATGTAATTATATACATTACCTTCTGGTATTTATTATTAATAGGAAGATAATAAAGTGGGTGATTACGCATTTGCTAGTTACTCTTGTAATCACTGGACCAGCCTCCTAAGGAAGCCAGGTTCAATAATATGTCACCAAAATGATAAAATCTTAATGAATCATTTACTAGCTGTGGAATTGTGAGGCACAGAGGAGAGTTATTTTGTTGATCATAAGAAAGGACATTGAGTCTAGAAAAAGATGTAATAATTTGGGTCACATTTATTAGGACAAATTAATACATATATCCTAATGCTAAGGTTTTCTAGTTTGTCAATTTCAGATGCTCTGAAACATAGGTAAATTATTTTTTCCTTTATCCTGAGATACATTATGTAAGAGTTATTTAAGTAAAACACTTGCAAGCCTCCTAGTACCTTTGGATCTGCATAAATAAGTTCTTCTTATCAATTCAAAAGTCATCTTATCTTACAATTCTCTAGTTTCAAAGTTATGCTTAGTTTTCTGTCTTTTGTTGCCATGTAGATGGACAACCACAGGTAACATACACTTCTCTTTTTATCTTCTCTAATTCATATAGGCTAGAAATATATATATATATATATATATATATATATATATATATATATATATATATATTTATCAAGATGGTTGACATAGTGTAGACACTGTTGTAACCTCTACAACTCAAGCAAACTGAGTTACTGAAAGATGAACTCCCAGATGGCATGAGGTATATAGCTTGTGTTCTTGTGGCACATAGTTATGTGGTAGAACAGTAGGAGAACCCCTGAGACACAACTAGTCTTTCATGTAGTCAGCCAACCCTGCAATGAGGTTTATAAAACCAACCTTAGATGCAAGCTGGAGATTTTAATGGATTCTGACTAGAGGAGGGTAAAAATAATCTCAATCAGTTGGGCTGCCATGTTGTTTGAGAAATATTTCTAGGTCCCAGGGAAGATTATCATAGAAAGAATTTGAAGAGTGCCATGATAGCAGATTTTAAGTATTTCATCTGAGAGACTTAACTTGTAAGAAAGAATAATGAAATTAGGACAACTGAATGGGTATTGATGAGGGTCATTATTTAGCTCAAGGAATAACTGTCTAAGAAATAAAGCCATCGAAAATGCATTCAATGGTCCAGCAATTCCACTCCTGGGTATATATCTGAAGAAAATGAAAACTTAATTTGAAAAGATACATGAACCCCAAGGTTCATTGCAGCACTTATTTACAATAGCCAAGATATGGAAACAACCTAAGTATCCATAAACAGATGAATGGCTAAAGAAGATGTGGTATATCTAGATACAATGGAATATTACTCAGCCATAAAAAAGAATGAAAATTTGTCATTTGCAACAACATGGATGGACCTGAAAAGTATTATGCTTAGTGAAATAAGTCAGAGAAAGACAATACTGTATGTTATCATTTATACATGGAATCTAAAAAATAAAACAAATGAATATAACAAAACAGAAACAAATTCACAGATATAGAGAACAAACTAGTGGTTACCAGTGGGCAGAGGGAAGAGGGGAGGGGCAAGATAGGGGTAAGGGATTAAGAGTTATAAGCTATTATGTGTAAAATAAATAAGCTACAATGATATATGATAATGCATGGGGAATATAACCAATATTTTATAATGACTATAAATGGAGTATAACCTTTAAAAATTGTGAATCACTATATTGTACATCTGAAACATATAATATTTTAAATCAACTACGCCTCAATTAAAATATGCAAAAAAATAATTGTCTTAGGAGAAAACAAATGGGGTAGGTTCATTGACATTGTTCTTGGCAATTATTTTTTGGACTTGACACAAAAAACAAACATAACAAAAGCAAAAATTAAAAAGTGGGACAACATCAAATTAAAAAGCTTCTGCACAGCAAAGGAAACCACTAACAAAATGGAAAGGGAATGCACAGAATGGGAGAAAATATTTGCAAAGCATATATCTGAAAAGGAGTTGCCAAAGTTAGAGTAGCATCAATATATATACACTATCAAATGTAAAATTGATAGCTAGTGGGAGGCAGCAGCATAGCACAGGGAGATCAGCTTGGTGCTTTGTGATCACCTAGAGGGGTGAGATAGGGAGGGTAGGAGGGAGATGCAAGAAGTAGGGGATATGGGATATATGTACTCATAGGACTGATTCACTTGGTTGTACAACAGAGACTAACATCATTGTGAAGCAATTATATTTCAGTAAAGATGTATAAAAAATAATATCCAAAATATATACAAAACTTATATAACACAACAGCAATAAAAAATAATAACAATAAACAATCTGATTTAAAAATGGGCAGAGGGGCCTAATAGAATTTTTTTTCCAGTGAAGGCATCCAAATGGCCAACAAGTACGTGAAAGTGTGCTCAACATTGCTAATCATCAGAGAAATGCAAATCAAAACTACAACAACTTATCTCATACTGATTAAAATGTTATCATCAAAAAGACAAGAGATAACAAGGGTTGTCAAGGATATGGAGAAAAGGGATTGTGCACTGTTGATGGGCATGTAAGTTGATAGAGTAATAATGGGAAATAGAATGGTTGTTCCTCAAAATATTACAAATAGAATTACCATATAATCCAGCAATTCCACTTCTGGATATTTATCCAAAGGAAGGAAAATCACTGTCTGAAAGAGATATCTTCTGCAGCCCCATGTTCATTTCAGCATTATTCACAATAGCCAAAACATAGAAACAACCTAAATGTCCATCAGTGGGATGAGTGGACAAAAATAATTTGGTATGTAGATACAATGGAATATTATTCAGCAATAAAAAGGAAATCCTCCCATTTGCAACAACATGGATGGTCCCTGAGGGTTTTTCTAAGTTAAATAAGTCAGAGACACAAATACTGCATGATCTAATTTCTATGTGGAATCTAAAAAAAACCAAACTCATAGAAAGAGAAAACAGATTGGTGGTTGCCAGAACTGGGGGTGGGGGAGGGTTGGGGAAAATAGGTGAAGGTGATCAAAAGGTACAAACTTCCATTTTTAAGATAAATAATTTCTGGGGATACAATGTACAGCATGGTGACTACAGTTAAGAATGTTGTATTGTGTATTTGAAAGTTGCTAAGAGGTTAAATCTTAAAAGTTATCATCACAAGAAAAACGATTTTTACTATGAGTGGTGCTGGATGTTAACTCATTGTGATAATCATTTGTAAATATTACATATATAATATATATGCATCACATAATTATATTTTACACCTTAAACTAACAGTGTTATATGTCAATTATATTTCAATAAAACTAGGAAAAAGAGAAAGAGATTCAGTGTTAAAAAAATTAACAGTCTACTATGTGAGGTAGTGGGCTTCCCTCCTTTTTTTTTTTTAAGCGTGAACGATTACCTATTAGAGATGTAATAAGTGAGATTTCTGAATTTTTTATATTAAATATCTTATATTTCTATATGATTATTATGGTTATTACATTATTTAATTCATGCAAATCACATAGAATAATCTCTGCCATATAGTAAGTGCTTAACAACTGCTAGTTATCATGTTTATTATCAGTAATGTCTTTATTATGTCTTATTATCTTATGTTGCCCTACTTTTTACATTGTATCTTCTGTCCAATTGAATTGTGTGTCTTAAATAACAACATTTGACACGTTCTTTCCTGTTGTAAAGACCAATTAGTCTCTAACCTTTAAGATATTCCCAACATCTGCCCAGTTAAGGTGGAGAGTATCAATCTCAGTTCACAAATATGTTAATATGTATGTCTGAAATTGGAAAGGCATTCAAGAAAAATTAGAGATTTGGCAACACTGAGAAGAACACTATCCTAAAAGTTAACCTCTTTTAATTTGAAGTGTTTCATATTGGTAAGGAAGTCATCAAGTTAAGTATTTGTCCTTAGCTGATCTTTTCATTAACTGAAGGTATAAAACTAGGGTTTGAAACCTTATCATTTTCACCAAGATTTTGTAATGACTGGATTGCTCATATAGAATTATTGTAAAAAGTTTTGCCTATTGATGGAGGGATCTTTAGAAATATTAGACCATGACATATCTCTGTAATAGAGACTGCTATATGTTCCCCATGTCCATTCTCTACTTCTTCTTGTAGGGGTAGAACTTTTGCTAAATGTATACTATATAGTTGTCCAATCAGATTACATTTTCCAGCCTTCTTTGCAGTTAGAAATGACTATGTGACTAAGCTTTTGCCAATAGGATGTGAGCAGAAATGATGTATGAAACTCCTGAGTCTCTTTTATATCAGGAAGCTGCTTACTCTACTTTTTTCATCTGGAGAAATGTGGGCCAGAATGAAAGCCAGTATTGACTATACAGGTAAGAGGAACATGCTAATGAATGCAGAGCAAGACAAAAGGAACATAAGCGCTTAGATGACCTTGTGGAACAGAGAATCCCTTTTACTGATGTCCTCAACCCTGGCTTCTGACAAGTTTTCCTTTATCTTCTCCCTGCATGTGCTTCACTGCTTCACCACATGCATGTCTTTTGCTCAGGCTTCCTGTTGTTACCCTAGTTATTTGAGAGAGAAATTTCTATCTTGTTTGACCCACAATATTTGTTGTCCCCTATTTCTTAAGAAGCTTAGCCTATACCACAACTAATACATTCTCTAATGTATTTTAAATGAGGCTGGGATGATTACTCTTTCTTTCTTTTACAGATTGTCTGATTAGTTGTTGTGAATTTTTCTCAAAATAAATGTGAATCTTTTCAAGGCCCTTTGCTCACAAATAAGATATATGCTGAAAAAAGTCTCTCAGTCTCATGGAACTAAATCTGTCCTCGTGGATAGATTTAAAATTTACTTTAAAAGTTTCAAATTTAATAAATCTGACTTATAGTTAAATAAATAAATAAACAAATAAATAAAAATGAAGAGGTTTTCAATTGAATACTGCCTACTTAACCATAGATGTCTATAGAAAGGTCAGCTATGGAGTTGAGGCATGAAATCTGTCTGAGTAGATCAAGAAATCCAGGAAATGAAAGAGTTGTCACTTAGAGAATATTTTGTAATTTAAAAGTGGTTACTCTTTGCCTGAGGGAATATAGGGGAAGATTTTATATATACTTTTTTTGACTATATGTGTACACTCATATAGGTTTAGATATTTTGATTTGGAACTCATTTTTTTAAAAGAACCCTGTTTCTAAAATGAGTTGAATACAGTGGGGTTGCAGAACAGTTTAACATCCACAGGAAAATTCTATGTAGATTTTTTTTTTGATAAATAAAAATTGTCCTGCTCTCTGTCATTGTCTTACTTCTCCCAGTAGAAATTCCATGAAAGCTCAAGTAACAGTCATGTTGTAGAGATAACATGTGTCTATATCAGGAAGGATAGGAATGAAAATCATAGAAAATCCTAGTAGTTGGGTCTACATGCTAAACATAAAATGCAGATCCATTACTTCATTCCTTCATTGATAGTTTGAGCTGGAAGCAATCTCAGCTCTATTTCCTTGACTCATAAATAAGAAATTAGAGGCCAGAATAGTTAGACAAAGTAACAAGATTAATCAAGGTCACAAAGTTAATTGAGGTTAGAGTCAAGATTAGAACATTGGTTTCCTGGTTTCCAGTCTTAGGTTCTTCTCACTAAGCCATATCATCCTTAGGGCTCTGTTTAAAAATAATCTGGTTGAAAATATGGTGAAAGGAAAGAGGCAAGTCTCTCCAGGTAGCTCAACCAAATGCACAATTCCTGAAGGTTCACTCACATAAAGCATACCTGGCTAGAGCACCAGTATCTTGTTATAGCAGCGCATATTAAATCAAAGAAATTGGAGTCTGAACATGCCTGGGAGGGGCTGCAAAGTGTAACACTCTGGGGAGTGGGATTCAGGCCATATTTTGAACTGCTTGAAAGAGAGGGGAAGATTTAAGCCCAAATGGGGCTTAAATGAAGAATAAATCTGTTAGCAGAGCAATTACTCATGTACTCTGTAAACTGCCTCCTTTAAGGATTAGCAGATAAATCTAGGCCTAGGCATTAGAGTTTTCTTGGCACATCTTCCTCCTGCTCCATGTCAATAACAATGTATTTACCCAATTACCAGATAATCCCACATAAATTGATCAATTGATAGCTTCCCGGTCCTTTCAAAGCACTGCTTTGTTTTCTTTGGCCTCAAACACCTAAAAATATTTCTAGGGGTCAGGAGAGTACAAATTGCAAATTTATTATTCTTGGAGTTGCAGGATGACCTTAACCCTGTGTTTCTGAACCCTGCATGGTGCCTTGGAAAAGTGATTTCCATTAAAGTAAATAGGAGTCCTAGGGCAAAAGGCTGAAGGGAGCTTTGAGAATTAACTCCTTCACATACTTAGCCCACACTGAGAAGAGGAATTTTTAATGACAAATGGTACTTGCCATTTTTAAGTCACTTCACTCTGAAAAGGCTGAGTTTTTTTTTCTTTTCTTTTCTTTTTTGTTTTATTTTTTCCCTTGCCTTTGCAACTAAACAAAAGCACGTACAAATTGGTAAAAGTGATAACTGCTATGGAGAAAATAATTTTTCCTTCATATAGTAGACATATAAACACTAGATGGGTTTAACTTAAACAAGAATAGCATAGATTCTCAACTTCTCATTTGAAATCTTTAGAACTAACAAAAAAGGACTGCTCAGAGTCCAATTTCCTTCATAGTTCTAGGAGGAGTTAAGAGATTTACCAAGTAAAAACATAGAATATCCAGTTAAATTAGAATTTCTGATAAACAATGGATAATTTTTTTAGTTTTATTGTGTAGTAAATATTTCATGAGACATATTATATGAAAAATGTCTCCATTGTTTATAATATTTTGGGCATTCTGTAGTCTGGTATTTTGTCTGGCAATAGAATAATGAGAGACCCTAACATTTCAGTTATTGATGGTGTAGTGGTTGCCAAACAACAAGAGGAAGGCAGCTGCTGAGGCACAACATAATTTAGGACTGACTGGGTTCAGAACATGCTACCGCCAAAAAATATGGCACCTTGGTGGATTGGATATTTGAAGCTGAAAGATTTTGAGGAAATGGCAGAAGCAGGAGGGTCTCTGACCTTCCCCTTTCCTTCTCCTTCGAATCAGGTCATAAGACCCTCCTATGAGGGGTGACCTCCCTATACCTTTATCATGAAAGCAGCTCTCTTATGCCTTTCCTGTTTGCCATTTCCTGTTCCCCTCTAACCTTAAAATAATCTAATTATAGGAATGAGATCACTAGGCAATTTAACCTAACTCCTGACTTATGCTCCACTGAATGCACACAGTGCCTTGCCTAGCCTGTTGAGTTTTTCCTAGATTAAAAGAAGAATGAAGAATTAAGTAGTTAAAGAATGACTAGCTCTCTACCTCCAGCAGCCTTCACAGCAATCATCCAGTCAGACCTCGTGGGCAAGACAGCATCTGAAGAAAAAGCATGAAGAGTCAGCCAGTCTGCACACAATGGAAAAGGACACAGAACACTACCTCCTGCCTTGATAATTCACAGAGATTCTTTCCCCCCTTTTTCCCTTTAAAACCTGTCATGGCTGAGCAGAATCTTTGGAGTTGGTTTGGGACATCAGTCTGACTTCTCCCCAGGCTGCTGGTGCCCTGAATAAAGTGACCTTTCCTTTCTACCAACACTTGCCTCTCAAGTATTGGCTTCTGAGTAGAGAGCAGCTGAACTTAAGTTCATTAACAATCAGGAGGAAAGAACATACTTATAACAGGCCTTGCTGTTTCCCCAGTTTACCACACTCAGCTCATAGTCTTTGTCTTATTACATCTTTCCATGACTGTCCATTCTACATCAAACTTAGCACAATAGCACTCAGGTTTAATTGTTTCTTTGGGTCTTTATTTCCTCATGAAGCCTTCCTTGTCATGTAAAATTTATATCAAATGAATTTGTATTCTTTTCCCCTGTTAATTTGTCTTTAACAGTTTAATTTTCAGACCCAGTCAGGGGCCATAAGAGGGTCAAGGAAACATTTTTTTCTTCCTCTTCAGGACACATTCTGCCATATATCACTTTCACTAATAATTAACAGAACAAAGGATTTCAGCAAGGTTTATGATGGAAAAAAAATTTTTCTTCATCAACACCACTTTTACAGTTTGCTTCCTGCTTTCATTTTCAGCTGCATCTCTCAGCCTTCTCTCATCTCATATTCCTCCCAGACTAGTTTCCTTTTCCTGCCCCAAGAATGCACTTGGCTATTACCCATAGTCCCCAATGTATTTTGATCACATTGTTCTCCCATCTGGTACACAGTTTTCCCATCTGTATCTTCTCTATCATTTAATATCAGTCACCATTTAAATCCTATTGCCTTTATGAAATCTCCCTTGTTATGCAATGGCCCTCCTCCCCATCTTGAAGCATCTGAGAATATTCTAGATCCTTTATTTGGCACTAGGCACTAACATTTCAGTGTGGTTCTTTAAGTTATTAATTCTCTCTTTCTCTCTCTCTCTCTCTCTCTCTCACACACACACACACACACACACATGCATACACATACACACATACAATCCTCTTGGCTTTTTAGTTAAAGGGTGATGAAGGTAGATGGATGAAGGTAGATGGATTTATTTAGCTGTATTTATCTTCCAATGATAATAAATGTACCAATTATGTATCTGATCTGTGTTAATTGTTTCAATATTCAGTCAATCTTCTAACTTGAAATCATTCTCTCTTTGAATTAATGTTCATTCAATAATATTTATCGGGCACCTATTGTGTGCCAGATGTTTCCTAAGCTTTCAGATCACTAAAATCTAAATCACATAAGAGCAGAGATTGTGTTTGTATTGTATGGCTAAATCTTTAGAAACTGGAAAATGCCTGGCACAAAATAGGTGCTCAATGGATTTTGATTGAAGCAATAAAATAGGACCTACTATCTGTTTGTTGTCTTAAATTCAACCTTTCTTTCTTCCTGAAAATTTATCTCTCTTTCTCTGTCTCTTTTAAACAATTACATCAGTGTCTGTAATTGTTACAGTGCCTTCAATCTTTTTTTTTTTGGCCTTCGATCTTTAACTTACTGATTACTATGCAGGTTGCTGCTAGGATTATAACCCCCAGTCAGTTCTAATAGCTTTAATTCTCAGCTTATGCACCTTCTATGATGTCCTGTTACATAAAAGATAAGGACCACATTCTTGAATGACATGTTCAACCCTTCACAACCTGGACTAACCTTAGTTTCCAGATTTAGCTATTTATTCTCTACCTCACTCTTATGATTCAGCCAAATCCACCTAATTCCCCTTTGATGAGGCTGTTAAGAGCTAGAGTTTTCTGGGGTCAGATGTTTAGTAAAAGGAGGGTTGTGGGTCACTAAACAATCTCACTTTTAAACTCACTAGCCATTTTCTATATAATTCTTTGCATATGTTTTTACAGATAGTAAGATTTTCTCCAGATAGAAAATTTTCTTGTTTTTCTTTGTTTGAATATCCCTAGGCTTCTGTTCCAAGTCTTCTTATGCATAACTGTCTATGTGATTTCTGTCCACCTGCCTGATTTAAAAACAGAAGTTCCATTCTGTGCTATTATAATACTTTGCTTTGTCTGTATGTCTGCCAGGGTGAGCATGTTAAGTTGTAACTTGACTAGTTTCTGAGCTCCTTGAAAGCAGAGACCTTGTCTTGACCATCTCTATGCATATCAGATACCTAACTTGTGTTAAATAGAACATGAATCATTTGATATGGTAATTACACTTGTGTAGGGTGTTTCACTTTTCTTGACTGTCATTGTATGAATATATCCCCACCCTCATTCTGGTCCTCCTTTTGCTGCCCTTCTTTTACATTTGACTGAACCTCAGAGTGACTGGTGAGTACAGATGGTACTCAACCTACAATGGTTTCACTTATGATTTTTTGACTTTATGGTGGTGTGAAAACAATATGCATTCAGTAGAAACCATATTTTAGATTTTGAATTTTGATCTCTCCCTGGGCTAGTGATATGCTACATGATACTCTCATGATGCTGGGCAGCTTCCAGTCAGTCACAAAATCACAAGGGTAAACAACAAATATACTTAAACCATTTTGTACTCATACAACCATTCTGTTTCTCACTTTCAGTAAAGTATTCAATAAATTACTTGAGATATTCAATGCTTTATTATAAAATAGGCTTTGTGTTAGATAATTTTGCCCAACTGTAAGCTAATGTAAGTGTTCTGAGTACGTTTAAGGTAGGCTAGGCTTAACTATGGTGTTTGGTAGGTTAGGTGTATTAAATGTATTTTTTACTTAGGACATTTTCAATCTATGATGGGTTCTTTGGGGGTGTAATGCCATCATAGGTAAAGGAAGATTTGTAGTCCCTCCTACAAGTATGCAAAGGCAAGAGAGATAGCTAGCACCCTCATACAGATTTCTGTAGGTAGGATACCATTTCAGTGATCTCTAGATCTGCCAGTGTTGTGACTTTAGGATTACAAATATCAATCCAAAACCTCCTTGTAAACTCGTGAGGTACCTCACAGAAGCCCCATTTAGCACTTACAAACTCCAGGAGAGGAGGAATTTTTATCTCTTTTGTTTATCTTTCTATCCCCAGCACCTGTTATTGTGCTAGCAGTATAATATTCACTAAGTAAATACTGTTGATTAAAAACCACTTGTCTGAAGCCATGCAGTTGGTAAATGTCAGAATTATAACTGAAAATCAGAACAGTTTGGTTCCAAAAATCATTTTTTTAATAGTTTGCTACCTCTTAGATGACAATTATTTAATATAAACTCAAGCTCTAGAGCTCAAAGTCTAGAGACTTTGACACCTACTCCATCTAATCTATTTATTCAGACTTGATCTTCTGGTGCTAAGTTCCTTGTCATTCTTTCTTATGAAAATAGTTAACATTTATTGATCTAACATTATTAATAGGCACCATGGTAGGCATTTTACATTTATAAACATAATTAATCAACACAAAATCTTATTAACACAATTTCAAAAATGGTGAAATGTGATACAGTGTGGTTAAGTAGTATGTGCAAGGTCAAATATTAGTAGCTTATTTTGGAGCCTGTCTAGTTTCACATACTAGATCCTTGATCTCTATGTGCCAGAAGAGTCGTATTAATCAGTCTAAAACTGGGTATCAGCAAAGGAAGAACTATTAGCTGAGTGTAGCACACCAGCTTCTGAAAGTGTACCAGTGTCATCAGAGTAACATGTGAACTCACCCCTGCCATGCTGGTATAAAGAACGATGTGAAATGGTGTCTGCCACAGCCTCCTTATGTCACTAACAGCAACAGTTCACAAACCCCTCCACTTGACCATCTGTGAAAGCAAGCAGAGAAATAGCATAACCACAGGACCTGAAATCACTTGCCTCGGTATTAGAAATATAAAAATGCATATTGAAGTGCAATTAATGGTTAAAATATTAAAAACATATGCGTTTCAAAAATCATTTATTGCTTTTTAAAATAAGGAATATTTTATTTTTAATTGAATTAAAGTGACTTTTTTTAACCACTTAGTTGTTGCAGAGACAGCTGGAGCATAGCTGTTAGGGGAAAAAAGAGTGAAGTCAGAAAAGCTTTAAATTAGGTAAATTGACTTGGCAGATTTTTATTATGCTATTGGGGAATATGGAAATTATATATAGTATTAAAAATACACTCAAACATACAAACATGAAATAGTGCAAATACAAGAATAGGAAGTTTGTATATCTCTCTGTATTTATAAATACAAATAGAATACTCTTTAATGTGTAGTATTCCTAATCCAATGCATATCCCTAAACTATCCTTTTTGCTTAAAATTGATTATGGTATGTTGAGGATTTCTTGTCTTCAGGAGTGAAGTAAGCTGAAACCTATTAACTCAGAAAAAAGGAGCCATTTAATTAGGAGGATTGAAATGGTTCCTGTTTTCCTCTCATGTTCTATCTATGCCTCAATCTAAACCAAAGTCATTCTCTTCCTTTCAATCCATTAAAGTCTTCAAAGTTTTCTTCCAGATAAGCTATCTGTATTTGTGTTTACTCCTTCTTTTGTCGATTTCTTTTTTATTTATTTTTAGGCATTTTTATGCATTAAACAACATTTTTTTTTCATTCTCTATTTTTTTTAATTTTTAAAATTTTTTTACATCTTTATTGGAGTATAATTGCTTTACAATGGTGTGTTAGTTTCTGCTTTATAAGAAAGTGAATCAGTTATACATATACATATGTTCCCATATCTCTTCCGTCTTGCATCTCCCTCCCTCCAACCCTCCCTATCCCACACCTCCAGGCGGTCACAAAGCACCGAGCTGATCTCCCTGTGCTATGAGGTTGCTTCCCACTAGCTATCTATTTTACGTTTGGTAGTGTATATATGTCCATGCCACTCTCTCATTTTGTCACAGCCTACCCTTACCTCTCCCCATATCCTCAAGTCCATTCTCTAGTAGGTCTGTGCCTTTATTCCTGTCTTACCCCTAGGTTCTTCTTAACATTTTTTTTCTTAAATTCCATATATATGTGTTAGCATACGGTATTTGTCTTTCTCTTTCTGACTTACTTCACTCTGTATGACAGACTCTAAGTCTATCCACCTCATTACAAATAGCTCAATTTCATTTCTTTTTATGACTGAGTAATATTCCATTGTATATATGTGCCACATCTTCTTTATCCATTCATCTGATGATGGACACTTAGGTTGTTTCCATCTCCTGGCTATTGTAAATAGAGCTGCAATGAACATTTTGGTACATGACTCTTTTTGTATTATGGTTTTCTCAGGGTATATGCCCAGTAGTGGGATTGCTGGGTCATATGGTAGTTCTATTTGTAGTTTTTTATGGAACCTCCATACAGTTCTCCATAGTGGCTGTACCAATTCACATTGCCACCAATAGTGCAAGAGTGTTCCCTTTTCTCCACACCCTCTCCAGTGTTTATTGTTTTTGATTTTTTTGATCATGGCCATTCTGACTGGTGTGAGATGATATCTCATTGTGGTTTTGATTTGCATTTCTCTAATGATTAATGTTGTTGACCATTCTTTCATGTGTTTGTTGGCAGTCTGTATATCTTCTTTGGAGAAATGTCTATTTAGGTCTTCTGCCCATTTTTGGATTGGATTGCTTGCTTTTTTGTTATTGAGCTGCATGAGCTGCTTGTAAATTGTGGAGATTAATCCTTTGTCAGTTACTTCATTGACAAATACTTTCTCCCATTCTAAGGGCTGTCTTTTGGTCTTGTTTATGATTTCCTTTGCTGTGCAAAAGCTTTGAAGTTTCATTAGGTCCCATTTGTTTATTTTTGTTTTTATTTCCATTTCTCTGGGAGCTGGGTCAAAAAGAATAAAATATCTAGGAGTAAACCTACCTAAGGAGACAAAAGACCTGTATGCAGAAAATTATAAGACACTGATGAAAGAAATTAAAGATGATACAAATAGATGGAGAGATATACCATGCCTTGGATTGGAAGAATCAACATTGTGAAAATGACTCTACTACCCAAAGCAATCTACAGATTCAATGCAATCCCTATCAAACTACCACTGGCATTTTTCATAGAAGTAGAACAAAAAAAATTCACAATTTGTATGGAAACACAAAAGACCCCGAATAGCAACAGCAATCTTGAGAACAAAAAATGGAGCAGGAGGAATCAGGCTCCCTGACTTCAGACTATACTACAAAGCTACAGTAATCAAGACAGTATGGTACTGGCACAAAAACAGAAAGATGGATCAATGGAACAGGATAGAAAGCCCAGAGATAAACCTACGCACATATGGTCACCTTATCTTTGATAAAGGAGGCAGGAATGTACAGTGGAGAAAGGACAGCCTCTTCAATAAGTGGTGCTGGGAAAAGTGGACAGGTACATGTAAAAGTAAACAACATTTTTATTTACCACTATATATAAAGTGTGTGTGTGTATGTTTGTATGTATGTGTGCATCATGTAAAGTATAATATGAGTGTAAATATCTAAGATATAAGTATTTTCCAGAGTGTTTTAGTTGTTTTAGTATGGTGATTTCTGTTTTCAGGATGTATTTGATATTTATGTAATTTATCAATCTTTCCTCCAGATATTGTGTAACATTTAGAAAGGTCTTCCCAATTTCAGAGTAGTAAAATGCATTTAATTATGTCATCTTGTACTTTTATATATTTTTTCCATTTAAACTTTTTGATTCACAGTGGAATTTATACTGTTGAAATTGTGAGAAATGGATTCAACCTTATTTTTTTCTATATGACTATCCAATTGTTTGAATGCCATTTGTTGATTAATTCACATTATTTTCACTGACTTAAAATATCTTCTAAAAAACTAAATATCCTCATATACTTGGGTTTGTCCTAGACTTTCTCTTCAGTTCCATTTACTACTAATTCATGAGTTTTATTCCTTATCACTTTAACCCTTTATTACTTCTTTAAATATTTGCATTTGGTTGCAGTATGGTGTTTTAAGACAGTTTCATCATCCCACTGAACATTTTCAATAAGGATCCATGGCTTGCAGGGATTTTCCAGCAGTTTTGCTCCTTTGTTTATAGTTTATTTTTGTGGACATGAGTCAAGTTTATATGACTAAGTATCTGTATAATGCAAGAACATTGAAGCTCAGTAAATATATATTTTTGTTAAAAAGCCACACTTTTATTTCTTATAACTTTGTAATACATTTCAGTATCTTATAAGAATAATTCTCCATCATACTTTTTACCCCTGGCTATTTTTGTTTATTTTTCTTCATGAACTTGCAAACCAGTTTATTTAATTATGAAGAGAATCTTTTTATATTTTTATTGTTGCCAGAATTTGACTCCCTTCTGGACCACAAAACTCTGCAGGTCCCTTTACTTTTCTCTTCAAGGAGAGTCATGTCTTTTTACCAGGATTGCTGAACAGTGGCAAACACTACCCTGTTTTTTGTTTTTATTTTAAATTTTTTTATTGAAGTAAAGTTGATTTATAATATTATATTTGTTTAAGGTGTACAAGAAAATTGTATAGGTTACACTGCATTTAAAGTTATTATAAAATATTTGTGGTATTCCCTGCATTGTACAATATATCCTTGTAGCTTTTTAATTTTATACATAATAGTTTGTATCTCTCAATGCCCTACCCCTATTGCACCCCTCCCCCTTTCTCTCTTCCCACTGGTAACCACTAGTTTATTCCTTGTATTTGTGAGTCTGTTTCTGTTTTGTTATATTCATTCATTTTATTTTTTAGATTCCACATGTAAGTGATAACATACAGTATTGTCTTTCTGTGTATGACTTATTTCACTAAGCACAATATGTTTCAGGTCCATCCATCCATGTTGTTGCAAATAGCATAATTACATTATTTTTCAAGACTGAGTAATATTCTATTACATTTGTCACATCGTCTTTATCCATTCATCTGTTTATAGACACTTAGTTTGCTTCCATATCTTGACAATTGTAAATAATGCTGCTATGAATATTGGGGTGCATATGTTTTTTTGAATTATAGTTTTCATTTTCTTGGGATGTATACCCAGGACTGGAATTCCTGGATCATATGATAGTTCTATTTTCAGTTATATAGCTGCTAAATCCAAGGGTTAGTGAGTTTTTACTGAATAAAATACTTTTGACTCTTGCATCTATAGCTGCTTTTTTTTTTCTATTCTTTTAAATTAATACTTCACACCAAAGGTCACTGGTAATTTAACCATGGTCTACAAATGACTGACATACTTAGCTGATTATTCAGGAATTACTTGGCTGTCACTGTGTCTTTGTCTAGTAAATTTTGTCAGGAAGTGAATGCAATTGCTTATCTGAAATACCTATACAGTCTGAGAACTTCATTATGTAGGCTGTTATAGACATTCTTTCCTAGCAAAAATCATAAGATCTATGAAATTAAAATTTTTCTATTTTCAGAAGAAAGCATGTGTGGCCTCCTGCTTTAAAATTTTCCCATATAAAATTCTAAATCATTAGCCTAAATATACCCTTCTCATTTGACAGCATGGCCTCAAGGTTAAATAATGTTAAATTAATAAATTCTCTGAACAGTGGTCAGCTCTGAGTAAGCATTTTCTGATTTGGAATTTAACAACTATTATTTGCTTTAATATTAAACTATAGCATACTAAACTCAAATAACATTTTTATTACTATTGTACCACTCAATGTCAATTTAGCACAGCTCATAAAAGCTCAATAGAAGTGATGAGAATAGATATTTAACCACTGACCTTCACCAATGGAATCTACCTAAGCAGTTCTTTTCAGCTTGGGGAAAACTCAGGCTCATTCATTTCAAGTTAGGGTTTTCTTTCTTTTTTGTAAGCCCTGTCACTCTCACTGTCACCATCCTGTACCCTCTTGAATAGTTTACCTACTATCTCTGGTTTGTTTTCTCAATGGTAAAATTTGTAATGAAAAGAATGATATTTCATTAATTTATTCAACCATATTTATTGAGTGCCTACTATGTGCTAGAAAATGTTCTAGTTCTTGGAAATACATTGAAGAAGAAATATTCTTCCCTCATGGAGCTTTAAGAAAGCTGTCGGTAGAAACAGACCACAGGTCAACATATAAGTAAAATATATTGTTTATTGGGTAGTGAAAGTGCTGTGAAGGTAAACAGGATTAGATAATAAGAATAGGGAGAATTGAGGCAGTGAGATTAGCCATTACACAGGATAATTAAGAAAGGCTTCACAGACAAGATGATATTTGAACAGAGATTCAATGGAAGTTAGAAAGTGAATCTTGAGTGTATCAGGAGAAAGGGACAGTCTCTGCAAAGAACAGCAAGTTCAAGTGTCCTGAGGTAAGAATTTGCTTAGTATTTTTGATGGACAGAACAGAATTAAGCAGAATAAAAATTGTAGGAGGTAAGATCACAGAAATACTGGGGATGGGAACAGATTATGAGGACCATCGAGGCCATGGTCATTAGGACTTTTGCTCTGAGTAAAAGGAGAAGCCACTGGGGGTTTTTGAATATAGAATTGACATGATCAGATTTTTGTTTTAAAAGAATCAATTTGGTTTGGGGTTGAAAATTAACTAATAGTGAGGGCAAGGGTTGAAGTAGGGAGACATCTTAGAAGATTGTTGTCACAAAGTGTGAGATGATTTGCATCTGGGTTGTATTGGTGTCATTGAGAAGTAGATTTAGGACCTAAATATTTTGATGTTAGGATAAACAGAATTTGTTTGTAAATTGAATATGGGCTATGAGCTTGGAGTTAAGAAGGACTCCAAGATTTTTGGCCTGAGTAGATAGAAAAATGGAATTGACATTTATTTAGATGTAGACAAATGTGGGAAGAGAAAGACAGTTTTGGAGGGAGACGTATTTCAGGAGCTTGGTGTCAAGGAATGTTAATTTTGAGACGTCATTTAAACATACAGTTAGAGATGCCATGTATGCAATTGAGCATACAAGTCAGGATTTGTTGGATTTGGGGGTAAACTATATATTTTGGTGTATTATTATCACAGAATTGGTATTAAAGGTCACAGGACTTGATATGATGACTTAGATGATGGGTGAGGGTAAATAAGAGACATTACTTACTACTTGATTTAAAATATTTGGAGCCAATTTCTGTCTTAACTGATAATTTCCTTTTCTGTCGTTAGTACTTTTCTATACTCCAAATGATCTTAAACGGAGGATAGAGTACCCTATGAAATGAGTTCAAATATTCAGAGGAAATAGCTGATTAATAAAAATCACAATATTTATCTAATATGTAATCTTACTAGGAACAGAATGATTGGGAAGAAGGAAGCCCAAGTGTTCATTGTATTCCACAAATGGTGTGGCTGGCTTGAATCTACTATCATTGAGAGATTTAATATCATTATGGACACCAAAATATTTTTAGGACTGTAGGAACCCCAACATCAATGATAAAGCAGATGAGCAAACTTATATAGTAGAAATAGCAAAGAGAATGGAACAGAGGAAACCAGTTTGTGTCTTGGTCAAATTATTAGCTGTGTTACTTTATTTTTATTTATTTATTTTTTAACATCTTTATTAGAGTATAATTGCTTTACAATGGTGTGTTAGTTTCTGCTTTATAACAAAGTGAATCAGTTATACATATACATATGTTCCCATATCTCTTCCCTCTTGCGTCTCCCTCCCTCTCACCCTCCCTATCCCACCCCTCTACTGGTCACAAAGCACTGAGTTGATCTCCCTGTGCTATACGGTTGCTTTCCACTAGCTATCTATTTTACGTTTGGTAGTGTATATATGTCCATGCCACTCTCTCATTTTGCCACAGCCTACCTTTCCCCCTCCCTATATCTTCAAGTCCATTCTCTAGTAAGTCGGTGCCTTTATTCCTGTCTTACCCGTAGGTTCTTCATGACATTTTTTCCCCTTAGATTCCATATATATGTGTTAGCATATGGTATTTGTCTTTCTCTTTCTGACTTACTTCACTCTGTATGACAGACTCTAGGTCCATCTACCTCATTACAAATAGCTCAATTTCATTTCTTTTATGGCTGAGTAATATTCCATTGTATATATGTGCCACATCTTCTTTATCCATTCATCTGATGATAGACACTTAGGTTGTTTCCATCTCCTGGCTATTGTAAATAGAGCTGCAATGAATATTTTGGTACATGACTTTTTTGAATTATGGTTTTCTCAGGGTATATGCCCAGTAGTGGGATTGCTGGGTCATATGATAGTTCTATTTGTAGTTTTTTAAGGAACCTCCATACTTTTCTCCATAGTGGCTGTACCAATTCACATTCCCACCAGCAGTGCAAGAGTGTTCCCTTTTCTTCACACCCTCTCCAGCTGTGTTACTTTAGACTAGTCATTGAGGTTTCCTGGGTTGGGGATCAATGTGTACATTAAAATGTATACAGTAATTTTTCCCTTGACTACCTCAGAGAACCATTTTTGAGAATCAAATAGAGCATCTGTGACAGAGTTTTGTGAATTATTAGAGCCCTTAATAGATATGAGATTTCTTGATTGATTTTAAGATCAGTAAAGTTTGGTTATCTTGGTATGAAGCAAATAGACATTAGGAAATAAAAAAGTTGAAGCTCCTGAATATTAGCAAATCACGAGTTTTTTTTTTCTTTTTCTTTTTCTATACACAGCTCAAGATTAGGAAATCAACATGGTCAGTGTGTTTGAGAGGGTGCAGATCATGAGGGGTTCATTTGACAGGGCAAACAATACTGAGTTGTTGAAAATAAAAGGAGAAATAGGACTATTGATTTGAGACAGAAGTAACATTGAACACTTCACACATTGTGATTGCTTACCAGAAACTGTGGGGAGTAAGAGAATTTGGGATAGATATACAGTCAGTTTTGTGTTTTCCATACTACACCATTCTGATTTCCTGCAACATTTTTTCCATAGCTATTTGTGCATGGATGTTTCCTATGTGCTTTCTGATATGGTTTTCTTAACATAATTTCTCAGTCACAGTAGCAAATGTAGGTACAGGATTCAAAGTAAAAACTCCTGGAGCATAGTCTAGCAAGTAATAAAAGTAATAATAATAGTTCTTAATTGTCCAATGCCTGCAAAAGTTTAGGTTTGTAGCCAAAATTTCTATTCCTTACATTAACCTTATAAGATAGGTAATGCTATTTCTTTTATAGATGAAAATACTGAGATTCAAAATAAATAAGTAGTTTTACCACAATGACAATCCTAACCAGGATAAAAATCTAGTTCACTTAGACTCCAGAGCTTCTTTATATCCTATGAAAAATAATATTTCTCAATTATGCCATTTAAGTAATTCCTACTTCAATACCACTTTTCTTGTGGGTTTGACATCTTGTATATTCAGTGGCTGTAGAATAAGCTGAAATAGTCAATCACATAAAATTAACCATATAAATTGAATAGAAGAAAGAGTCTTAAGAAAGAGTCAAATAGGTATTTCCTTTGAATTCTTTTAGTTGTTGGAAGTGTTGTTTTCAGAATCCTGATTTCAAATCTGGATTAATAGAAAGCAGAGTCTTTGTTTATTAGCAATATCTTTCATAAAATAGAGAAGAAGAAATAAAGTGTGCCAAGTAACTTCTAACATGTGTTTCACTTCAGCCTTAAAACAATCCATGATCCTCAAGAGTGAATCTGACTTCCCTAAATTTTACAGTTATGAGAAAACAAACCAACCCAGCTTAAGGGACAGTCTACAAAATAACTGGCTAGGACTTTTCAAAAATACCAAGATAAAGAAATACTAGAAACTAGACTAAAAGAGAATAAAAAGCCATCACAACTAAATGCAATACCTGATTAGATTCTGGACTGGGAAAATATATTTGCAAAGAGCATCATAGAAATAATTGACAAATGTTGAATATAGTATCTGGAATAAATACTAATAATATTGTTTTAATTTCTTAAAAAAATTTATTGGAGTATAGTTGATTTACAATGTTGTGTTAGTTTCAGGTGTACAGTAAATTGAATCAGTTATACATATACAAATATTCACTCTTTTTTAGATTATTTTTCCATATAGACCTTTACAAAGTATTGAGTAGAGTTCCCTGTGCTATACAGTAGGTCCTTTTTAATTATCTATTTTATTAATATATATAGTAGTGTGTATATGTCATTCCCAATCTTTCAGTTTATTCCTCCCTCCATTACACCCTGGTAACTATAAGTTTGTTTTCTACATCTGTAACTCTAGATTTATGAATTTTAATCATTGTATAATATGGAAGAAAATGTCCTGTTCTTAGTAAATACACAATAAATTACTTAAGGGTAAAGTGGTGTAATATTCCAACTTACTCTTGAATGGCTCAAATAAAAGTTATAAATATATATGTGTGTGCATATGTATGTGTGTGCATGTATAAAAAAAGAGAGAGAATGATAAAACAAAAATAGACAGAATATAATCAATTGGTGAATCTAGGTAAAAGGTTTAAATGTGTGTTATTTGTTTTGTTCTTACAACTTGCCTAATGTTTTAAAATACGTAAATATAAAAAATTGCAAAAGGTTTATATTTTATATAATATAAATATATATATATATATTAATAAAAACAGCCACCACTTAAACCCACTCATCAATATAAGCGATGTAGAACAGTCAACCATTATGTCTATTCTATAATACAAAATAAACTGTATAGAATCACCTATTAACTATTCTTGTCCAAAATGTTTAACCTGAAACTAATGAAGTCTTCAGAATTAATTCCAACTTACAGAAAGTACAGAAGATAGAGGAACAAATGAAATGACACCATGAGAAAGCAGTCACCAAGATTCAGAAGTTGGAACTTTCTGTAGGAAAATACTGACCTAGTTTTCAACAAATCATTGTCATGAAAACTGTGGGTCTCTTTTAGATTAGTTGTGACTCAAGAAGCACAACAAAAGGCAAATCAGTTGTGATAATCTAAGGGAATTTGGAGAAGTATGAGTAGGAAGTTTTAATTAAATTATAATAACTAATATTCATTATAATTTGCATGATAATGAAAGTGTGTTTATGTAAGAAAAATTTTCAATTTTCATTACTTTTTAGGAAAATATAATAAAATATTTAAAGGTAATTATGAAGTCTAAAAGTTAATTTAAAATATTTCAGAAAAATAGACCAAAATATGGAAATATTAATAAATTTAAGACAGATGAAGAGTATATAAATGTTAATTAAACCCTTCTTTTAGTATAACTGAACACTTTATCAAATATTTGCTATAACAAATAGAATTGAATTAAATAGACTTGTAAGTCATTGACCAAAACAGACTGGTAAACATCAACTTTAGTTGGCAGAGAAGTCAGAAGGAAGATATTGAGGTGTTATAACTGCAGACCAATGAGCATGGTACACAATAATTACAGATCAGACATGAATATCTATTGTGAAAATATAGGTATCAGGCTGATCTTGGTCAGAGACAGAGTTATAATTGTAATAAGCTCTCAAAATAAAGGAAGCCACAGTTGATGTGGATCCTAGTTGAGAAATTTGCAACTTTCCCCATCCCTGGATTTTGATAGTTAGCAAGCAGGTCAACTTGGAAAAGAGAGATGGCAGCTTTTCCAATAGTGCAATTTGCATGCCTACTACATCACAGAAAAATAATTCTTAAAGTAAATTAAGAATGCCATTAAGAATCACAGCAACCCTTTTGTTGGCAGGAAGAAAAGTGAAGAAAAATACAATGAGGCCAGAAAAGCCTGCTGTAAGTTGGAAAGAAAGAAGAAAATAGAATTGAGTTCATGTTAGCCAAAAAGTTGGAATAATAAAAGGGCATTATTTTCTATTTTATTTTTAAAGATGTCTTAATGGAATAAAAAGACATATGCTGATTCATATTTCTAGATATAGTTGAGATGTTACTACATGTAAAAGAGATAACATCCAATTCTAAAGATGTTTTAAAATGGATCCCTGAAAACATAAAAATGAATATATTAGAGATACAGAATGAGGATGATGTGGAAACTATGACAACTATTAGCCAATAAAAATATCAATTCAGAAGGAAGACTTAAGTTTGAGGAAATTGTGAAGTTGAATTTTAGGTTACCAAGAAATGAAGGTGAAATCTTGGTTTTGCTTTTGGAAATTCCTGCTATCATTGCAGCAAGAAGGTAATTCTCAGGATGCTAAAGAGTTTTAAGAATAACAAATGACAAATTAAATGCTAGTGATGATATATTTATTCATTCAAGCATCTATTAGTAATATTTTGTAGATATACTGCTAAGGCTATAAATATAAAGACAAAAAGTATTTTTGTAAAGTTAGGATCAAAAAAAAGATACACATAAATAATAAAATTAGAGAATTTCTATTTAATGTAATTCATTCATTTCCAGTGCTTTTGGGAAGATAGTATCATTAAAGATAATGTAAGCATTGTAGACTTGGAGTATTTGAAGATCCAAAAGAAAGTTGGATACTAATATATACAGCAAAAATATAGGAGATGAGCTCAGAAAGTAGGTAGGAGCTTATCTGTAGATTACTATAGTCAATGATAAGGGATTTGATTTTATTCTAAGTCATTAGCTAAAGAAAGTCACTGACAATTTTGAAGCAGACGAGTGATGTAATTGATTTTATCACTCTGTGTGCTATAAGAAAACATAGTCTAGGGAGAGCAAGAGTTGCACTGGGGAGAGCAGGATACAGACAAATGCAGTACAGTAAAACATTCTGTAAAAGGACTTTACCTAGGAAATATAGAAATGGTTTCTCAAAGTAAATATCAATGGATTGGCTTGAAGAGTATTTCTGGGAGATACAAAGATTCTTAGTCTTATTTGTTTTTGTTTTGTGTTCTGAAAATAAATTTAGAGACAAATTTTTTAAGAGAACTTTTAGGTTTACAATAATATCGAGAGTAAGGTACAAAGATTTCCTGTATACACCCTGCTCCCACACATGCGTAGAACTTTCCCATTATCAACATCATTCACCAGAGTCGTACTTTTTTTAAACCAAGTATAAACCTACAATAACACATCATAATCACTCAAAGTCCATAGTTTACTTTAGGATTCACTCTTGGTGTTGTACAATATATGGATTTGCACAAATAAATAATGATATATATCTGTCATTATAATATTATATAGATTATATAGAGTATTTTCAATGCCCTAAGAAATCCTCTGTGTTCTACTTATTGCTCCCTCAACCTCCCTCCTCCACAACCCCCAGCAGTTGCTATAATTTCTACTGTCTCCATTTTCCAGAATGTCATGTAGTTGAAATCTTACAGTACGTAGCATTTTCATACTGGCTTCTTTCACTTAGTAACATGTGTTTTTTCCTCCATGTCTTATTAGTGATGAATAATATTCCATGTTTTGATATACCATCATTTATTTATCCATCGCCTACAAGGACTTCTTAGTTCCTTCCAAATTTTGGCAATCATGAATAAAACTGCTATAAACCTCTATGTACAGGTTTTTGTGTGGACATAAGTTTTCAACTCCTTTGGGAAGATACCAAGGAGTACAACTGATGGATTGCATTATGAGTATGTTTAGTTTCATAAAAAAACTGACAAACAGTCTTCCAAAGTGGCTGAACCATTTTTCACTCCCACCAGAAATGAATGAGAGTTCCTGTTGCTCCACATCTTGAGCAGCATTTGGTGTTGTCAGTATTCTGGCAACATTCTGTTAGGTGTGTATTGGTAACTTGTTCTTTTCCTTGATGTGGCACATCTTTTCACATCTTTATTTGTCCTCTGTGTAACTTCTTTTTAACAGTTTTATTAAAGCACAATTGACACACATTAAGCCACACATATTTAATGTACAGAATTTGATAACTTTGATATATATTTACACCAGTGAAATTATGGCCACAGTCAGGGTAATGACCACATAACTCCTCCCAAAAGTTTCCTTGTGGCACTTTATAATCACATCCTTCCACTATCACTATTCCCAAACAACCACTTATCTGCTTTCTGGTATTAAGTATTAGTTTGCATTTTCTAGAATATTTATAAATTGAATCATACCATATGTGCTCTATGTATCTACTGTTTTAACTCAGCATATTTTAAGATTCATTAATATGGTAACATATCAGTATTTCAATTTTTTTCATTGCTGAATAGTATTACATTGTTTGGCCATACCACTTTTTGTCTATCTGTTTACTTGTTAATAGACATTTGGGTTGTTTCTTAGTTCTGCTATTACAAAAAAGCTGCTTTGAGTATTCATATGTAAATCTTTTAAAGGACATATCATATTTTAATGCTCTTTAAATTGAATTATTTTTACAGTTTAATTCCTAATTGTTGCTAATATTTAGAAATAAAGTTGAATTATTTATATTGTTCTAGAAACCTACCACCTTGCTAAATTCACTTTTTTGTTCTAGTAAGTTCTTTTGGAGAGTAAGTAAGTTCTTTTGGAGAGTTTTGTTCTAGTAAGTTCTTTTGGAGAGTTTATTGAATTTTCTATGTAGAATATAATGACATCTGTGAATAAAAACAAATTTTACTTCTTTCCACTCTGCATGTGTTTTATTTTTTTCTCTTGCCTGATTGCACTGGCTAAAAACTCTAACACAATGTTGAATAAAGGTGATGAATACAGGCTTCCTTTCTTGTTCCCAGTCCTAGTAATATTCAGTCTCTTGGCACTAAGTGTGGTGTGAGATGGAGCTTTTTTATAGATGTCCTTTATCATGGTCAGGAAGTTCCCTTCTATTGTAGTTTGTTGAGAGTTTTTATAAAGCAAAAATCATGTATTTTATTAAATGCTGTTTGTCTGTGTTTATTAAAAGGATCATTTTTCTTTTAAGTTTTGTATTATTAGTAAATTTTTATTGATTGTTTTTTCTAGTGTTAAATCCATCTTCCTTGGATAGACCTCACTTGACCATAATATACTGTGCTTTTTATGTATCGTTGAATTTGGTTTGCATTTTTTAGGACTTTGCATATATATTTGTGAGTGGTATTGATTCGTAGTTTTCTTTTCTTGAAACGTCTTTGTCTGTTTTTGCTATCAGAGTATTGTTATTGATTAACATACAGTCCAATATTTGATTAAAGAAGAAAAACATTATGTACATTGCCCTGTGAGAATCACTTTTCATAATATATCTCATTTCATTTTTTTGCAACATCCTTTACGCAGTCAAAAGATCACATCTAGTAAAAGGTAAACTGCATTTTAATTTTGTGCCAGCTATCAATGTATTAGCTCTCAGCTCCAAATCTTTTCATTACCTGCTTTGTAGTAATGGACTGGGACCTTTGAGCATTTTGCCTTTGCAGCAAGTACAGTGTCAGCTGAGGTGCTGGAAAAGCTATTGTAAGAAAAAGAGTCTTCTCTGCTATCAGAGACACTCTGCTCCAACCATACAAACAGGCTACACAGTCCCTTTGCAAGCTTGGACCGCTGATACCCCACCACTAACCACCTTATTGAAATCATCTGGAGGTGGACACTGTGCACTCCAGACCTAGTGCCATGCTGCCAATGAGTAAGCTTCTGACACATCAATCTTTCTGTGCCTGTCTCTCAGCCTCCATCTGCCTGCAACCCAGAGGCTATTTCTTAGGGCTCTCACAATGTGGACACTGTATATCCCAGGCTAGACACTACTGGCATGTATGCTCTCAATGTGCCATCTCACTCTGCATGCTGTCTTGCCAACCTTGGTTTGCCTACACTCCAGATGGGTGTTTCCTCCTTGCCTAGTGACTGTTGACTAGTTTTGGCATGGGCACACAGTGAACCACTCCACCATCAAGTAAGGTGTAACTACAACTTCTCAAATGAGGTGTGATTTATAGCCTTGTAGGAGGATCCCCACCCATATTGCCCTTCATTGGTTACTCCTCCTCAGTCCTAAGATATTTTTTGAGGTTTTTAAAAAAATCTCTTTATAGTTACTCTACTGAGATAGTTAATATTTATTTGTATTAAATTATCCCTATTCAAATTACTCTGAAGTTTATATCTCTGGATTGTTTACAGTTTACACAAATGTACATTTTTTTCTTCCACAAATCCATGTTAACTTCCATTGTCTGTAAACAAATACCTCTACTGTCAAGGATTCACTACCTCACCAAGGGCTATAAAATTTAAAATTGTGTTTCTCATGAAACAACTTAATATGCTCATAATATCTAGAGGCTAAGTTGTTAACATAGTCTTACATCAAAAAATGAACATTGTCTTGTTAGTCAAACCAACACACAAGAAATAATTAAGGATAGAAAGTAGTTATTTACTGCAAACTATGCTTTATACAAAGCTAACTTTCGGAGAAGGTTAAGGAGAGGCACTTCTTGTTTATGCAGCTTGTTCCACTTGTACCTCACTTGTACTTCTTGGAGACTTTCACCTTTTCTCAGATAGAGGAGCATCTTCCTAGAGGAATGCTGATTCTTCATTATTCCCTCATAAACGTTTCTCCCTCTTTCATGCATTGGGTCCCCCCAAATAGTAGGATTTCAATTCACCTTTACCATTTGGCCAGGTTGCAGACATTCAGTCCTGTTTCTCTTCCTGATAAAAACTAAAAGGAACTTCAGATTTCTGCTGAAGAAAGAGTATCATGATGCTGAAGGAAAATAACCCCGACTTTTTGGCATCTGGGTATAAATAAATAACGCTTGAATGTTGTTATGTTACAAGGGGTTGTATATATTTTCCTTGTTATAAATAATATTTACAATGACTCTCTCTTTAAAAATCTCTTGGTTGATGATAAGACAGAAAATTTTGGGCATCGCATGCAGAGTCAGCTTCTTCCCTCTCCAAGGAGAAGAAAGCAGCTGGGATTTTTCATCTGCTTGATCTGTAGTGAGCCAGGGAGATAGTCTGTGACTACAGCCAGCCCTAACTGTCATCTTTGTTGTCACTGGTTTAAGAAAACTAGTGTATACCAAGTCCTATTCATGCTCTGAGACAGTCAAGACAAGAGCCAGTTTTCTGGGAAGCCCCTGAAAAATTTGGAACATAGGATGTGTGGTCCAACTTTTTGTATCCCCAGAGAGAAACTGGGATCTGGGGAATTTCCTGCTGATCATATGTAATGCTGCACTGGGGGTAGGATTCTAGTGAGATGGTACTTTGAATTTCTCTGCTGGCTTCTATGTGGCTGATTTTACACTTCCCTAGAGAACAGGAGCCTCTCAACTAGTTTCCTGATTTCTCTCAAAAGGAATCTGATCATATTTTATTTTTGAAACAATGTTTGTTTGTAGTATTAGACGGTTTTATTTTTTTTTGCAATCATCACCTAAGATTTTTAGAAACTTACAAGGAAGAAGATAATCTATTGTGTTTATTCATATTATTGCTATTTCTAATGTTTTTCTCTTTCCTTTTGTGTCAAGATTACTTCTTTATCATTTTGTCTCTCCTTCAATGACTTCATTTTTCCAGCCTTAAAGGTTAGGTCTGATAGTGAAAAATTCATTTAATATTATCTTGCCTGAGAATGTCTTTATTCCCCTTTCTTTCCTGATAGATAGTTTTACCAGGTACAGAATTCACAAGTGCCATGTTTTTTTCTTTCATTTCTTGAAATATGCTGATCTTCTTCCTTCTGGCCTCCATGGTTTAAGATTAAAAAAATCTGTTTTCATTTGTATTATTGTGCCTTGTATGTAAGTTGTTTCTCTCTAGATGTTTTTAAGGTTTGTAAATTGTCTTTAGTGTCAGAAGTTTAATTATAAGTTTTGACATGGATTTGTTTGTTTGACCTATTTGGTGTTCTCTCAGCTTCTGGTATTTGTGTATCTCTTTTGTCAAATTTGGGAAATGTCTAAATAACATTTCTTTGAATACTCTTTTGGGCCCACTCTCTTTTTCATCTTCTGGGACTCCAATGATATGAGACTCTGTTTATTTGTATATTTATTTTCAGTGTACATTTTGTCTGTACTTCAGATGAGATCAACTGTATTGATTTGCTTCAAGTTTATTGATTATATACACCATCATCTCCACTCTAGAGTCCTTACAGTGAGGTTCTTCTTTTTTCCTTTCTGTTATTGTATTTTTCAATTATATAATTTCTTTGGTTTATTTTTAGAACTTCTACTTATTTGCTGAGATTTTCTTTCTGTTGTTTTTCTTTCAAGTGAATTGGTAATTGCTTGTTGCATCATTTGATGGTTGTTTAAACATCCTTGTCTGGTAATTCCAATATCTGGTTTATCTTGGTGTTGATTATTTTTCTTATTCATATTGTAATTTTCTTGATTTTTTTCTTTGTATGATGGGTAACTTTCAATTGTAAGTTGACAAAATGGTCATTTTGTCTATTGTGTTGGAGACTTTGGGTATTATTTAGTTTTTTATTTCAGCAGGTAAACACTTTATTTAGGTTTAGCATACATGTCTGTATAATTTTCTAGGTTTTTATTCCAATGGCAGTTTAAGTTTCTGAACCATTGTAGTATTATTTTTTTCCACTTGGTTTATATGATGCCATTTAGTTCTCAGTTGTTCATTCTGTTGCTTCTTTAGGGAATAGAATGAGCTTCCACCAGCCAGAACTCTCATTCCTGTGGGAGAATTTCTGCAATATAATTATTCTCCAGTTTGTGGGTTGTCCACCCAGGGGGTATGGAATTTGATTATATTGCAAGTGTGCCTCTCCTACTGTCTTGTTGTGGCTTCTTCTTTGTCTTTGGATGTAGCCTGTATCTTTTTTGGTAGGTTCCAGTCTTTATTATCAATGGTTGTTCAGTAATTAATTGTTATTTTGGTGTTCTCCTAAGAGGAGGTAAGCTCAAGGTCCTTCTACTTCACCATCTTCCATACAAGATCTTTAAACATTTGACCACATATAGGCTTGAATACCAGATAGTTCTGTAGGTCAGAAGGTGAACATGGGTCTCACTGGGCCAAACTCAAGTTGTCAGCCTGGCTGTGTTCCCTTCTGGTAGCTCTAGGGAAGAATGGGTTTCCTTGTTATTTTCTAGTTTTTGGAGGCCTCCTGCCTTCCTTGTCTCATTGCCTTATTCTTCCATTTCCAAAGGTCATAAATAGAAATATACAGGCCAAATAGAAATATAGGTCAATGGAACAGGTAGAAGGGCCAGGAATAAACCCACACATCTACATTCAATTAATCTATGACAAAGGAAGTAAGAGTATACAATGGAGAAAAAACAGTCTTTTCAATAAGTGGTGTTGGGAAAACTGGACAGCTACATGTAAAAGAATAAAATTAGAACATTTTCTAATACCATACATAAAAATAAACTCCAAATGGACTAAAGACCTAAATGTAAAGCTGGATACTCTAAAACTCCTAGAGGGAAACATAAGCAGCACACTCTGACATAAATAGCAGCAATATCTTTTTGGATCCATCTTCTAGAGTAATGGTAATAAAACAAAAATAAATAATTGGGACCTAATTAAGCTTAAAAGCTTTTGCACAGCAAAGGAAACCATAAACAAAATGAAAAAAACAACATTCAGAATGAGAGAAAAGATTTGCAAACAATGCGATTAACAAGGGATTAATCTCCAAATATACAAATAGCTCACACAACTCAATATCAAAAAAACAACAACAACCCAATCAACAAAATGGGCAGAAGACCTAAATAGACATTTCTGTAAAGAAGACATAGAGATGGACAAAATGCATATGGAAAGATGCTCAACATCTCTAATTATTAGAGAAATGAAAATCAAAACTACAGTGAGTTATCACCAGTCAGAATGTCCATCATCAAAAAGTCTACAAATGCTGGAAAGGGTGAGGAGAAAAAGGAAACCTCTAAACTGTTGGTGAATGTAAATTGGTACAGCCACTATGAACAGTATGCACGAGCCTCAAAAAACTAAAAATAGAGTTACCATATGATCCTGCAATCCCATTCCTGAGCATATATCTGGAGAAAACCATAATTTTAAAAGATACATGCACCCCAATGTTTATTGCGACACTATTTATATTATAATAGCTGAGACATGGGAGCAACCTAAATGTCCACTGATAGAGGAATGGATAAAGAAGATGTCGTATATTTGCACAATGGAATATTACTCAGCCATAAAAAGAATGAAATAATGCCATTTGCAGCAACATGGATGGACCTAGAGATTAGCATACTAAGTGAAGTAAGCCGGACAGAGAAAGAAAAAATCACATGATATTGCTTACATATGGAATGTAAAAAAAAAGATACAAATAAACTTACATACTAAATAGCAATAGACACACATATAGAAAACAAACTTATGGTTACCAAAAGGGAAAGGAGGGGAGAGGAATAAATTAGGAATTTGTGATTAACATATACACATTACTATATATAAAATAGATAACCAACAAGGACCTACTATATAGTACAGGGAACTATACTCAATATTTTGTAATAACCTGTAAGGGAAAAGAATCTGAAAAAAGAATAGATATATATGTGCCTATAACTGAATCACTTTGCTGTACACCTGAAACTAACGCAACATTGTAAATCAACTATACTTCAATTAAAAAAAGATCACTGATCACAGATCAATAAACAAATATAACAATAATGAAAAAAGTTAAATATTAGGAGAATTAACAAAATGTGACACAGAGAAATGAAGTAAGCAAACACTATTGGAAAAATTGTACCTATAGGCTTGTTTGGCACAGAATAACAGAAAACAATTTGTAAAAAATAAAGTATATACAAAGCACAATAAAATGAAGTATACTTTTATAGACCTTTCAAACCAAGTGAGTAGTAGAGATAAAGAGAACAGTTAAGAATTTCAGATACAAATTTAGATTTGAGAATGTGGAGAAAAGAAACAGTGTGAGCAAGGCATTACTATTTGTAACTTTTTTAATGTTAGAATAAACAACATTGTTAGTGGTATGACTTTAATCTATATTTCTTTAGTGATTGATAGTAAACATTAGCTTATTTAAAACATTTTAAAATCACATTAGTAAAATACAATTTGAAATTGTTTTAGTCAAAAGTTATTTTTTAAATCCTTTTTTAAATTATATTTCTTGGAAATGCAACCAGTTTAAAATTACCACTATAGTTTATGATTTTAATGATCGAACACACAAGTGTAGTTGGTTAAATACTGCATCACTTTTCTACTGGAATAATCACAATCACTTATTCTATTAGTTCTATGTTTGGTAATTGTGTTGAAGTGTTGATGTAAAATGCTAGGAAATCAGGTTGTGAAACCCTATTTGTATAGCTCTTAGAACTCTTTCAGAAGTAACAACATAACTCGTTTTTGATTATGTTATACTGTGATTACAGGTGGAGAGGTCTTTTTGTATACTAATTTTGCTTGTGTTTCAGGGATAGAATTCTGAGATCTTCCTGTTGGTAAATATAGACTACATATCTGAATGCTTTGCTTTGTGGTTTCCCTCTGAAGATGGTTTTGGTGTTAATCCCCAGACAAAGGATTTCATCATAATATCCATGATGTAAGCTTTTGTTATTGCAGTGTATCAAGACAATAATACAGAGATGTGATATACATATAAGGATATCAGAAAACTAAGCAGAGAGTTCATCAGAGAATGAACTGACAGTGAAAAAGGAATCTCTGGTCGAGACAGAAAAAATGATGAAGCAGCAATGACCAGCAGGAGGATTCTGATTCTGCCCTGCCCTGCCCTTAGTTCCTAGAGAAGGTCACATTACCTCCACTTTCTTGTAATTTAAGGGCATATTGTGAATTAGGCTAGAAAGTCACATGCTACTGCCTGTGACTAGTCCTATGAGGAATATATTTTACCCACAAAAACACCATGAAATTAATATAATTTGTGAAAGATTACATAGATTTCTACAGGTGTCTCTGAGAAGGCAAGGTAGAAAATAAGATTACTGTTGATTAATGTATAGCTTTGGAAAAATCAATAGTCCAAGCTTGTTTTTTCAGTCCCTTTGACTCCTGTTTCTGAAGACTTTCTCTCTAATATAATCTGCATTTTGAATATATTGTGGTATTGAGGGGGAGTCAAGGACTGCTTAATTAGGAAGGAGATATGACTAGACATTTATCAAAACCCACACACAGGATTTTTCAGCAGTAGTTTTATTAACAAGGTAGGCCAGGCAATTCTTTGTTAAGGGGATTATGCACTGTAGGATGTTTAGCAACATCCCTGCCCTTTATCCACTGACTACTAGTAGCCACTTTCCCAGCCCCAGCTAATTGTGACAACAAAACTGTCCTAACCACATTTTCGAAATGTACTCTTGGAGGCAAAATTTCCCCTGGGTGAAAACTACTGGATAAAATAATTATAGCAGTTTGATTTTACTTGTCAGTGATTGATTTAGGAATAATGAAACACATCTAAGTCATAATCAAGTTGCTACAAGATGCAAAATCAAGGAGGTAAAGAGGAATATAGTTTTGAGTCAAACAGAATCAGATTCAAATTATTATTCTGTGAATTTTATCAAGTTGCTTAGTTTTACAGAGGCTCAGATTTCTCAGTTGTAAGTGGAAATAATAGTATCTATGTCAGAGAATTACTGTGAGGATTAGATAAAATGAATGTAAGCTCCTTAACAGATTACCTAGAATATTGTAAGTATTCTACTGTTAAATACTAATAGATGTAATGATGAAAACATGACCAAAGTATGGGAATTCTAGTATGAAATACTAGAAATACTCTTTAAAATTTTGATGGGAAAATATAGACTGCATCAAAATATAAATGTATTGAAATCTCATGAATAAATTTTATTCATATTATATTTCATATTAAATTGTCAAATTCTAATAATTGTATTCATTTAAAAATTCTAATAATTTATTAGATTTTACAAGTAATATTGAATTTCTAACAAACTGAAATAATTAAATATAATGTTAATAGAAATATATTGGGAAGGGCTGTTTAAAGACTTTTATTTTTAAAATATGAGATTCAGGAAATTGTGGGCAGAATTTTTTTATATTATCATGGACTGGGATCAATAACATAAGAAATCAGCTTTATAAAGTTTTTCAATTCCACTAAAAATCAATGACAGTGTATTGCACAGGTGTACTCGTCAAATACAAGAGATATAGCAAGACTTAATGCCTTATAGTTGTACTTTATACCTTTGCATAAATGTGATTGTATTTTATACCACTGAGTAGAAGAAAAAAATCCATTGAAGGTCATAGATCCATTAGAAGGGAAAAAAATCAGCTGAGGAAGATACTCATATGGAAATAAATTAACATGTTAAATATTTGGCAGGTTCTGTACTTCTAGCTCCTCATATGTGTAAAAAAGGAAGAATTTAGTAATACAAATGAACAGTTCCTAGATTTTTACACTCTTCTATTTTTCAAGTTCAGAAAATAAAAGAATCTATTTTGTTAATATATTTATTCTTTCATCTAAAAGGTAAGAGTTTTAAAGAAAGGAAAGAGGGTTGAAATAATAAAGAATGAGAGCAACACAAATAAAACAGATGAAACTGACAGGAAGGAAAAGCAAAGACACACAGAAAGAGTGAAAAGAAGGCAGATAGGAAAAACAATCAGTAAGATGTTTTTCCATTGATTTACACTGTCATTTGTAAATATTGCTGCTTGTGATTCATAAGATTATGTTGTGCTTTCATAACTATATTTACAATTGAAACATCTATGTCTTGTCACTTGATTCAGCTGCTAGATAGAATTAAGTAGCACTTTATTCTGGCATAAATGGTGAATATAGCTATGTCTGGAATTCACAAATAGGTCTTTCCTCATTGGGACTTACATACATTCTTATTCCAGCAACACTTTCTTGCACAAAAACTGTGGCAGAGACAGAGAAGTGGTTAGGAGTTGTTTGCCTACAAATTCTTTTTTTACATTTTCTTTGTTCTTTTCTTATGACATCTTTGTAAGTGTAAATGTTTGATAGTATAATCAAAACAAAAGGGCCTAGAAGCCACATAGAAAAGCAATGAAGATTGTTAAGTGTTCTGGTAGAACTTGGGTTATTATCATCTGTACAGGGAATGGTTACTAGGTAATGAAGTGCTTAATCTAAAATTGCCAGAATCATTTAAGAGTCACTAACTCACATGGTAAATTTGAGATACTGAAACTATCCTAATTTTCTTTTAGCATCAGTTTAAAATTTTTATGAAAATAAATAATACATATTTAGTTAAATTTGGAGGCAACAGTTATATCAATGGACTCTACAGCTAAACAAATCACCTAGACTTGCACTCATAACTGGCAATACTTAAACCAATTCTGGTTATTATTATTAGACAGAAAATGAAAATCAAAGCCTGAGTCCTTGGTTCACAGGGCATTGTATTTTTGACTTTTTGGTAACTTGTTTTTCCAAATGTTATTCTTCTTTAAAAATGTACATAGGCTTGGATCTTTAGGAAATTATCTCAGATTTTTCATTGAAATATTTGGTTTACTTTTTGTTTTTATTTTTTTATTGAGGTATAGTTGATTTACAACATTATATTAGTTTCAAGTGTACAACATAGTGATTCAAAATTTTTATAGATTATACACCATTTAAAGATATTATAAAACATTAGCTATATTCCCTGTGTAGTACAATAGATCTTTGTAGCTTATTTATTTTATCCATAATAGCTTGTAACTCTTAATCCCCTACCCCTAACTTTCCTCTCCCTCTTCCTTCTATGCATTGGTAACCACTAGTTTGTTCTCTGTATCTGTGAGTCTGTTTCTGTTTTGTTACGTTCAATTAGTTGTTTTACTTTTTAGATTCCAATATAAGTGATATCATACAGTATTTGATTTATTTCACTAAGTATGACACCCTCCAGGTTCATCCATGTTGCTGTAAAAGGTATAATTCAATTCTTTTTTATAGATGAGTAATATTCCATTATATATATATATATATATATATATATATATATATATTTAGATAGCTTCTATATCTTGGCTATTGTAAATAATGCTGCTGTGAATATTGGGATGTATGCATCCTTTCAAATCAGTGGTTTGATTTTCTTGGAATATATATCCCAGAGTGGAATTGCTGGATTATATAATATTCTAGTTTAGTTTATTTAGTTTAGTCTATTTTAGTTTTTTGAGGAACCTCTCCATACTGTTTTAAATAGTGGCTGTACTAATTTACATTCCCACCAACAGTGTACAAGGGTTATCTTTTCTTCACATCCTCACCATCATTTGAATTTGCTGTCTTTTTGGTGATAGTCATTCGGACAGGTGTGAGGTGATATCTCACTGTGATTTTGACTTGTATTTCTCTGATGATTAGCAATGTTGAGCATCTTTTAATGCTTGTTGGTAATCTGTATGTTTTCTTTGGAAAACTGTCTATTCAGATACCCTGACCAGTTTTTATTTGGGTTGTTTGTTTATTTATTTATTTATTTTATTTTAGTTGTATGAGTTCTTTGTGTATTTTGGATATTAACCCTTTATGAGATCTTTTTGGATATCATTTGCAAATAACTTCTCCAATTCAGTAAGTGACCTTTACATATCATGACTGCTTCCTTCACTGTGCAAAAGGATTTTAGTTTGGGGTATCCAACTTGTTGCTCTAGTTTCCCATGCCTGAGGAGACATATCCAAAATATTACTAACACCGATGTCAAAGAGTTTACTACCTATCTTCTCTTCTAGGAGTTTTATGTTTTCTAATCTTAGACATATGTTCTTGATCCATTTTGAGTTTATTTTTTATATGGTGTGAGAAAATGTTCTAATTACATTATTTTAATTATAGCTCTCCAGTTTTCCCAACCTCAGTTATTGAAGAGACAAGATTTTCCACATTTTATATTCTTGCCTCTTTTGTCATAGATTAATTCACCATAAGTGTGAAGATTTACTTCTGGGCTCTCTATTCTGTTCCATTGGCCTATGTATCTGTTTTTTTTTTTTTTCCCTCCCAGTATCATACTATTTTCATGACTGTATCTTTGTATTATAGTCTGAAGTCAGGGAGTGTGATACCTCCAGTTCTATTCTTCTTTCCCAAGATTGCTTTGGCTATTCTGGGTGTTTTGTGTTTCCATAAAAATTGTAACTTATTTATTCTAGTTCCATTAAAAATGCCATTGGTATTTTGAAAGGGATTGCATTGAATCTGTAGATTGCCAAGGGTACTGTGGTCATTTCAACAATATTAATTTTTGAAGCTAGATTTATTCTTTTTGATTGGATGGTAAATGGGATTGATTTCTTAATTTATCTTACTGATAGTTTTTTGTTAGTGTGTAGAAATGCAACAGATTTCTGTATATTAATTTTGTATTCTACAACTTTGTCAAATTCATAAATGAGCTTTAGTAGATTTTTGGTGGTGTCATTAAGATTTTTTATGTATAGTGTCATGTCATCTGCAAACAATGACAGTTTTCCTTCTTCCTTTACAATTTGGATCCCTTTTATTTCTTTTTCTTGTTGATTGCTATGGCTAGGACTTCTAACGCTATGTTGAATAACATTGACAAAAGTGGGCATCCTTATCTTGTTTCTTATCTTAGAGAAAATGCTTTCAGCTTTTCACCATTGAGTGTGATATCATCTGTGGACTTATATGACCTTTATTATGTTGAGGTGTGTTCCCTCTACACCCACTTTGTTGACAGTTTATATCATAAATTGATGTTGAATTTTGTAAAAGCTTTTTATACATCTATTGAGATGATCATATGATTTTTATTCTTCAGTTTGTTAATGTGGTGTATCATATTGATTGATTTATGGATATTGAACCTTCCTTGCATCTCTGGGATAAACTCCACTTGATCATGGTTTATGATTCTTTTAGTGTACTGTTGAATTCGATTTGCTAATTTTTTTTGAGGATTTTTGCATCTATGCTCTGAAGTGATATCAGCCAGTTATTTATTTATTTATTATTTTTATTTTTTATTTTGTGATTACTTTGTCTGGTTTTGGTATCAGGGTGATTCTGGCATGACAGAGTGATTTCAGAAGTGTCCTTTCCTCTGTAATTTTTGGAATAGTTTGAGAAGGGTAGGTGTTAACTCTTCTCTAAATTTGTTATAGTTCACCTGTGAAGCCATCTGATCTTGGACTTTTGTTTGTTGGGAGTTTTTAATTACATTACTGCTTCAAGTTCATTACTGGTAATTGATCCATTTATATTTTCTATTTCTTCTTAGTCCAATCTTGGAAATTATACATTTCTAGGAATTAGTTCTGTTAGGTGTAATGCTAGATTGTTTATTTGAGATTTTTCTTGTTTCCTGAGGTAGGCTTGTATCTCTATAATCTGCCCTCTTAGAACTGTTTTTGCTGAATCCCATATATTTTGGATCATTGTGTTTTCATTTTCATTTGTCTCCAGGTATTTTTTATTTCTTCTTTGATTTTTCTTCAGTGATCCACTAGTTATTTAGTAGCATATTGTTCATCTTCCACATGTTTGTAGTTTTTACAGTTTTTTTTTTCTTGTAGTTGATTTCTAGTCTCATAGTATTGTGGTTGGAAAAGATGCTTGATATGATTTCACTTTTCTTAAATTTACTGAGACTTGTTTTGTGGTCTAGTCTGTGATCTATCCTGGAGAATGTTTCATGTGCCCTTGAAAAGAATGTGTATTCTGCTGCTTTTGGATGGAATGTTCTATATATGTATCTATTAAGTCCATTTGGTATAATGTGTCATTTCAGACCAGTGTTTTCTTATTAATTTTCTGTCTCAATGATCTGTTCACTAATATAAATGGAGTGTTAAATTTCCCTACTATTGTGTTACTGTCAATTTATTTCTTTATGTCTGTTAATATTTGCTATATATTTAGGTGCTCCTGTATTGGGAGCATATATATTTACAATAGTTGTATCTTCTTCTTGGATTAACCCCTTGATCATTATGTAATGTCCTAGTACTGGTGCCAACAGGCTGGTGGGTGGGACCAGGTCCCAGTGTTAATAAGCTAAAAGGGACATTCCAAAATGGCACTTGCCAGTACCTGTCTCCACATGGTAGAAGGAGCTCCCAAAATGGCTGCCATAAGTGTCTATGTTCCCAGGGTGAGCTCTAGTTGCTTCCTGCCTCTGGAAGATTCTCTAAGATCAGCAGCTGTGCCTGACCTAAGTTCCTTTCAAATTATCGCTTCTTCCTTGGGTCTTGGAACTTATGAGATTTTGTGTGTGCACTTTAAGGGTGGAGTCTCTATTTCCCACAACACTCTGGCTCTTCTGAAATTTAAGACCCACTGGCCTTTAAAACCAAACATTCTGGGAGCTCATCTTCCTTAGGCAGGACCCCCAGGCTGCTGAGCTTGATGTGGGACTCTGACCTGTTGGTTCTTGGGGATAACATCTGCAGTTGTAATTATCTTCTCATTTGTTGGTGTCCCACCTGGGGATATGGGCCTTGAGTATACAGAAACTCTGTCCCTCTTACCTGTATCCTTGTGGTTCATTCTTTATATCTTCAGTTGTGGAAGACCTTTTCTGCTAGGTTCTGGTCTTTCTCATCAATAGTTGCTCTGTAAATAATTGTAATTTTGGTATGCCCCTGAGAGGAGGTGGGTTTAAGGCCTTCCTACTTTACTATCTTGGCCAAGCTCTCTACATGAAATACTATATTTTAAAAAGAAAGATTAGTAAAACCAATGTATGGATAAAAATACCTCAGTTTTACAACCATTTTAGGTCATAATTAGGGACTATTATTTTTAAAAAGAATAAGATATACTTCAATGACTATAGTTTATTTATGGTTTAATGACATCCATTGTTATATAGAAACATAATCCAGAGTGAGTTTTGCAGTTCTTCTATGTTACATAAGTTTTCAGCTAAAGGTGCAATTTCTATTCATTTCTACTCTTTTATTAAACTGGTGAGAGTTTCTAGAGATATTTCATCTCTAACAGATGCTAGAAAATTGTTCACATGGAAACATAATACTTCTTATATTAATATCCTAAAATTCATTAGCATTTGCTTCAGGTAAATTTCACTGACTGAAACTAGTGAAGGATGTATGATTTACATGCATGTCTTGATTTTTTTTGAAAGACAGACTTTCCTCTTCAGACAGGACTAAAATGTTGGTTCAGCAGGAGCAAAATGAGTGATTTTTCTAAAGGAATAGAGTGAGCAGAAGAAGAATAAATAGGAGAAAGAAAAACAAAGAAGGCAGGAAGTAAGTGGAAGAAAATAAAAAAGATTGAAGATGGGGAAGAAGGGGTGAGTAAAGAAGAAAAGGAAAGAGAAAATTTAGAAAGGGAAGAGAGAGAAAAGGGAAAGGAGGAGTGAGAAAGGAAAGAAGAAAGGGAAAATGGTAACAGTAGAAGAAAAGGAAAGGAAAAACCATGAGGAAGAAGAAGGCAAGGCCACTGAAGCGGATATAGTTTTGTTGGTTGAGGGTTGTAAGTTGGAGAATTATGTTTTTAGACTGCCTTGAATCATCACTCTGGAATCTTGATCAAATTAATTTTCTCTTTAACTAGGAAAGTAGATACATGGGAAGAAAAGCAAGGGATAGCTTTTCAAGCCAACAATCCCAAGATTACCAACCAGTTCCCTTTGTGTTTGTGAGTTACTTCTATATTGAACTAAATGTATTTATTCCTCGTGAATATGCATTCATTACTCTTCACTGTTTTTTACTTTGCTAGATTTTTTTCAAATTTCCTTAGCTAGAAGGAGAAAAAATTTACTATCTCAGACATCAGTTTCATACACAGTAGACTGCTGGTTAGGTGTGGGAGATTCTA
The DNA here is from genome assembly GCF_949987515.2 of Delphinus delphis. Taxonomy (NCBI): domain Eukaryota; kingdom Metazoa; phylum Chordata; class Mammalia; order Artiodactyla; family Delphinidae; genus Delphinus; species Delphinus delphis. The sequence continues at coordinate 43,861,092 of NC_082690.1, read as the reverse complement.
TCCAGATATTGGAAATAGTGTCACCCAGTAAAGAGAACTTTGGAAGGCTAGAGAAAGCTTCAAATACAAACATATGAGCTGTTCCTATGTGGTCTGCCTGGGTATTCAAATATCAAGCCACTTCCTTACTCTTCTCTTAATTCAGCTTATTGAAGTTTTGATTGTATTTAATGATATTATAGGCATAGATATAAGGATGCGCAAAACATAACCCACCATCTCTCCCCAACTTGAATTATCCCATACTAAGTATACGTGAAACAACAGAATATAGATGAATTAAGTAGTCTTTTATTAATATCTGAGTTAGTATTCCAGTGTAAAGCAGATTGAGTTGAAGAGATAAAAATGGAGGCCTAAGTTGAGCCTGCTAATTCCTCTTGCATCTAAATCTTGGAATTTGTACACTCTCTGGTCAGCAGCATGAGGAAGAAAGTGGAAAACCCGGTGGGTTTTGGTGGAGAAATTTGGATAAGCAAGACCTGGAATATTTCATACACTCAGACACAAGGAACTGTGGAAGGATGATAGGCCCTCTGAGTCCAAAAGAGAGCACAGGCCCGATATACTTATTCAGATGCCTAAAGCAGAATAAAATAAACATTTATAAGAACAGAAGATAGGTTTCTGCTCCTAAGGCATAAGAACTTCATCCACTAGTAATAATTGCTCAATGAAGCATTAATAAAACAGCTAGGACCTAGAAATGGGGTAGTCAAAAACTAACTTAGCATGGAGAAATATAACTAATAATTCCCCCATTCCTACATTCCAGTGAAGTTGGGACTTCTGAGATAGTTCTTTCTGGTATAACTTATGTATAGAGGTGGAGTATTGTAGTAGTATTGAGCTGGAATCCATCTGAGGTGAAATTTGAAGTGGCTCTGGCCACTGACTTTTGGTTATTGTGACCCAAAGACATCAAATTGAACTGATATTTTTTTTTAATTTACTAGTCTATTGATAAGCTAAATATAAATTTGCTATTCCAGGGTGGTAAGGAATTTTTCCAAGTTGTTATAACTAATTGCTACTATTTCTAGAATATTATGTGACACAGAGTTATAGTAAACACTTAATATAATCCTCATAAGTGATGAGAAAATATAAGACATATAAAAGACTTGGAGACCAGCCCCTTTTTTCATTACTAAGAACACTATCAACACAAATATAACAGCAGTTTGGGGTTTGTTTGTTTTTTAGTTTTTTGTTTTTAAGATTTATTTATTTTTTTATGCATTCAAGCAGATCTGTGTCACCTCAAGTTTTTCAGAGACCTGCCCAGAGGATTTTAATTATACATGAGAAACTACTTCAAAGTGTGGAGGTATTCTGACCCATTTCATCATCTCTCTGAGGGCAGCCATTATTTCAATTATGATATCCAAACAAATTCCATTACCTCATGTGAGAGATTATAATGGGCAAGTCCCTCTCTGTTTTTTAATAGCAACAATAGATGGCAAGTTGTTCAACAATTTTTGAACAGTGATTTAAACAAATGTTTTTCTAGCTATACATGTTATATTCATTACAGTAATATGGATTTTATTTTTCTGAGAAAGATTACCACAGATTTTAGGGGAACTTACCACAGAGTAGCATAAATAGTCACAATTTCCCCAAGAGAAGGAAATATCATTAAATGTATGTGTATATACAGAAGGTTTCAGGCCTGTAAAGGAAAATTTGGCCAGTCTTTCTCTGAATGTGAGGTTAAATAATTTGCAGAACACAGCAGTACAACTATTTACATCCAGGACTCTATTCCTAAAGTCAGTACTCCTGAATTCTGCAAGTACTACTGTATTGCCATGTATAAAGTTTTACTAATTACATTTGTGCAGAATTTATGTATGCTTTGTCAGCATACATTGTTTATATTATAGCTAAGTTTATTTGCATTCAAACCAAATTCTGAGGTCGTTCACACTCAAAATGTTACCTATGCATTATTTGGGGTTTATTTTGAAAATATATTTATTCTAAAGGGTAACATTAGGATCAGCATCTTTATTCTCTTCTGTATCCCTGAATAAATCAACACAAATGAACACTTTAGAATTCAGGGAAATATATTTCAGAAATTATATTGAGTCTACTATTTTTTTCCCTCAATTGTTAGGGAATTTTCTGTTTACATTTATGCACAAAACTCAAAATTCCATCTACCTGTGGGGTTTCCTCATATGTGTTTGTATATGGAGCACAGGAGACTTTAAATATCTGCAAAATATGAGAAAATTCTTCCTTTTTCTTAAACTTAAGCTTCCAACCCAGTTAGAGAGGGAATATGACAGAAAGCAAAGAGTAGCATGATTCCAAGTTTAAAAAAATTAGAAGACAAAAACAATTGTGGATTACCTCAGAGAAAAGGAAGAAAAACCAAAGATGAAAAGTTTAGGTAATTGAAAGAGAGAAAATAGCAGAAAAAAAAACCCCAAAACAATAAACAAAATATATTCTTAAATGAATATAAAGACAGAATGAGTGCATATATTTGCATATTTGTGTTTGCATCTGACTGTTTCCTCTGGAAAGAGTAACAAAGATTACATATGTTTTCCAAGACCACTGTTCTCCATTAAAACACTGATGTGTAATGATCCAAAAATACTAATTTCTGTAATGTAATTTTTAAGACTTTATTATTTCAGGGCACTTTTAGTTTTTCAACAGAATTGAGAGGGGAATGCAGAGGTGCATAGCCTCCCCCGTATCAACATCATTCACCAGAATGGTACATTTTTTATCAAGGATGAACCCACATTGACACATCAAAATACCCCAAAGTCCATAGTTTATCTTAGGATTCACTCTAGGATATTGTACAGTTTATGGATTTAGACAAATGTATAATGATATATATCCATTATTATAATATCATACAGAGTATTTCAACTGTCCTAAAAATCCTCTGTGCTCTGCCTATTCATCTCTCCTTTCCTACTCCTGGCAGCAATTGATCTTTTTACCATCTCAATTGTTGTGCCTTTTCCTAGGTGTCATATAGTTGGAATCATACAGTATGCATCCTTTTCAGATTGGCTTCTTTCACTTAGGAATATGCATTTAGATGTCTCTTCATGGATTGACAGCTCACTTCTTTTTAGTACTGAAAAATGTCTGGATGTATTGTAGTTTATTTATCCATTCATTTACTGATGGACACCTTGGTTGCTTCTAAGTTTTGGCAATCATGAATAAAGCTGTAATAAACAGCCTTGTGTAGAGTTTTGAACAGACATTAAGTTTTTTAACTCCTTTGGATGAATACTAACGACTACAACTGCTGGATCATATGGTAAGAATATGTTTGGTTTTGTGAAAATATGCCAAGATGCCACCCAAAGTAACTGAACCATTTTGCACTCCCATCAGCAATAGACAAGTGTTCCTATTGTTCCACATATTTGCTGGCATTTGGTACTGCCAACGTACCAGATTTTGGCCATTCTAATAGGTAGGAAGTACTACCTCATTACTTCTCTAATATGATTTTAATGTGTGCTTCATCTCAAGTTCTTCTGAAAAGTTCCTGCTAAAGTTGTATATAACCAGTTTCATTCAAACTATCTTTCCATTGGCCTTATGTTAATTATGCCTCCTTAATAAGGGGTTAAACTTAACAGATACAATTGAGAATATGAAAATAGAATAAGAAAATTCTGGATGTCTTGGTCACAATAGAGCCTTGAAAAAATAGATACCCGATCTATGAAATTTAACCCAATTAATAATTAATAAAAAATGACTATAACATGATTGTGTGGTATGAAAAGAGATCACCTCCTGGACTTTCCATATTGTTATCAGGATTTAATGATTCATGGCCATGAGTGATATTGTTGAAATGATTAAGTAGTAAATGCTCTTTGCAATGTGGCTTTGCATTTCCTCTATCAAGGATGGAATTTTTTCTTTACCCACTTGGATCTGGCCTTCTTAGTGATTTTATTGAGTAAAAGAATGTGGCAGAATGGAAGATGTGAGCTCAACCCTGAGCCTACACCTCAAGAGACTGTGTGTGCTATACTTTCTTGCTTGGACCCATGTGACCACCAAGTCCAGATTAGCCTGCTGGAGGATGAGAAATCATGTGGTACAGAACCAGTTGATGCCAGCTGAAGCTGTCTTAGATCAGTGAATTCCCAGTCAACCAACCAGTTGACCGTACCCATGAGCAAGAATAGTATAGATGAACCTGAAACAGACCAATAGAACTATCCAACTGACCTACAATCCTGTGAGCTAAAGTTAAATAAATGATTATTGTTTTATCATTGATTTTGGGGGGTGGTTTTTATGAAGAAATAGTAATCAATATAGCATGATAAAATGCTTAACTTATGATTCAAAGTTGGGGACAATTCTTTCCTCACTACCATCACACAAAAGATAACAGCTGTATTCCATTGCACATTGAAGGTATTGGTGTAGATGAGATTTGCTGCTGGTGTTCACTATCTCTAGAATACTCACTGGTTCAGCAAGTGTTCCTCTTCACGCTTTGCTAGAGATACAACATTGAAATATTCAATAAAAATATCTAACTTAGATAAGTACTAAGAAGAAAAATAAAGCAGAATGGAGTAGGGAAGAATCAAGGACTGCAATTTTGGACATGGCCATTACATTAGAGAAGGCCTCATGAAGGAGGTGATGTTTGATAAACACCCACAAGACGAGAGAGTAAAGCATTAGGATATCTGAGGGAAAGGCATCCCATATAGATGCAAGGTCTGTGTAAGGTCTCAGGTAGAAAGATGTTTGGTGTGTTGACTCAACTGAGGGAAAGCCAGTGAGGCTGGATCAGTGTGAATGATGGGGAGAGTAATATGGGATCAAATCAGAAAAATTATTTAGAACAGATGATAAGCAAGTTTTTCAGGTCATTCTAAATCTTTAGCTTTTACTCTGTTAAATGAAGAGCCACTGGAGAATTTTTACCAGAGGAATGTCAAGAAATGGCTTTCACTTAAATAGCATCATCTTGGCTTCTGAACTGAGTATACTTAAGAGAGGTGGGATCAGAAGCAGGAAGATGTCTGTATCAGCAATCCAAGTGAGAAATGATGGTGGACCAAGGGAGCAGCAGTAAAAAAAAAAGACCAGAATATCATTATATTTTGCAGATAGTGCTGAAGGATGTATTGATACAATAAATTCAATGTGAGATACAAGGGAAGAAAGGTTTTTGGCCTGAATAAGAACTTACTGGTATATTATTCTCAGATGACATGAACTTATAATACAAACAAACCAATGCCAAATCTCAAGAGTAGCTTTGATTTTGTCTACTCTAGGTAGAGCAGTTATTCTGTTGTTTAATATTGCAGGTGGTTTTCAGAATATGTTTTTAAACGTAACTGAATAGTAAAGGATTTATAAAGGGGGAAGATGAATCTCCATCTTTCCCCCTCCCTCATTCAGTCTGATCATTTGAGCTACTTTACATTTGTAGCCTGCATATAATGTACTGATTAAATCACATTTTGTGTAGCTGGGTGAATATATTATTAAACAAATTACCCTTTTCCAGAACAATGACTGTGCATCTGTAGCAAATGGTTGAACATTTTAATAAGGAGAGTGTAATTATATTGTGGTTATTGCTTTTTGCAGGATTATTGGCCTTAGTTTGGAGGTTAATATCTTCTAATGAAGATATTTATTGAAAAGGAAGGGTTTTCAAATTATAGTCAGTACTCATGACTCACTGAAAATATCCCTGCTTAAGAAATAAGGGAGCACAGGGGTGGAACTTTTAAAGATATTATTGAACTTAAAAGCAATAAATCACCAACTGGTCTTGTTTTTTTTGTTTGTTTGTTTGCTTGTTTTTTCAGGAATCACTTCTTGGTGCTATCTATCTATGTCTATCTATCTACCTACCTACCTACCAATCTACTTATTTTGCATTGAAAGCAAAACAATGCAAAACAAATAAAACAAAAATTATCTGCCTTACTGTTATATGGAAAGAAAATGCTCCAGCAAGTGGAAGATTCACTTGGAATTATTTAACATTTGCTTTTCAACCAGTTGTATGCACTCAGTTCTTATCCAAGAAGAGGGCTCCAGATGAGACTTCTAATTAAGAAAAATTCAAAGGGACTTTTTTTCTGATAACTGAAAAAAATAATTTGACCACCCAAAATCTATGGCCTCACTATAACTTATAATGAGTATAAAACAAGTGTGTCAGTATCAAAGACATTAAGTTGTGTTTCAAAGATAATTTGAAGATAAAAATAAGGAATTGCATACTGGCAAGATGCTTGGGGTTTGCCTGTGTCTACATGCTTATGTTTAATGACAGTTCTTCAGTAATTCACTCAACCAAATTTGAGAAAATTGCAGTTATAACAATGAATTATGTTTTCTGGTTTATAGGGAGAAAGGTAGAAAGTCACACATTAGATCTGCATCTGAATTACTGGTCAACGATACTGTCAAGTGAAAAAATAGTGAAAACAATGACAGTTTTGTTATTCAATTACCAAAATACTTTAATTAAAACTAGAATAATTAAACTAGTTTGCTCAACTTCCTTTCTCTTAGAGTGTGAAACAAGTTTTGACATCTTAGGATGGATATAGAGCAGTGACTGGTTCTCTACTAGGATTGCACTTCACAATTCACTGAGTTGCTCTCAAACTACATCCATCTTCAGGTACCATTCCAGAATAAGTAAATGGAATCTATAAGTGATTCTATATGGGAAAGGGCATTAATAACATTAAAGTTCCACAAGGTGATTCCAATATGCAGCTATGGTTGAGTAATAATGGTGTAGTACATAGGAAATTTCTGTTCAGAACAGTCCCATGTATTCCAACAGTTGGAAAAACACTCAGTCTGGGCGGTTTCCCTTTTATAATTTACAGGGGAAGTTTGAATCTCAGTCATGATGACATAATTGTAGATTTATTTAATTAGAAAAGCTTTCCTTTAACATGTGGCAGAGTTCAACAGACTTAAGAAAAATTCATCTTGACTGGAGTTAAATTTGGGAGGTGTGATGGTTAATTTCATGGGTCAACTTGACTAGACCACACGGTGTCCAGATATTTGGTCAAGCATTATTCTGGGTGTTTCTGTAAGGATGTTTCTGGATGACATAGCATTTATATCAGTAGATTGAGTAAAGCAGATTTCCCTCCTTAACGTGAGTGGGCCTCATCCAACCTGTTAAAGGACTGAGTAGAACAGAAAGTCTGACTGTTTCCTGACTAGGAGAAAATTCCTCCTGCCTGACAGCTTTCAGTCTGGGACAGAATTTTTCCTGCCTTGGGACTTTAACTGAAACACGAGCTTTCCCTGGTCTCAAGTCTGCTGACCTTCAAACTGAAACTACTCTATTGACTCCTGGTTCTCAGTCCTTTGGACTCAGACTGGCACTGAACCAACAGCTTTTGTCCAGCTTGCTGACTCACCCTGAAGATCTTGGGACTTGCTAGCCTCCATAAATCTGTGAGCAAATCCTTCATAGCAAATATCTTTCTATATGTGTGTGTGCACACACACATATGCATATATTATGACTATATTCATATGACTATATTCAGAAGTGGAAGGGAAAAAGGAAGTAAAAAGCACCTATGGCCAGAACAAGGTCTATATAATACATATACAGATATATAGATATAGCTATGCATACATCATATATGTCTATATCTATATACATGTATCTATCTCTATATCTATCTATGTATCCACTGAGAGATTGAAGATTATTTTTATTTCAGTTTCTCCTCTCCCACTTCCCTACTAATATAAAATGTGTTAACAGTCATCAGCCTTATATCTCAGTATTTAAGTTACAGAATGTCAGGTATATCTAGATGTCAAGTTCACAAGTGATGAGCTGAGTCAGATTCTTCTATTATCAACTTTATTTTATTGGGAACTACATTTCCCAGAATTTTCCTTACTCTATGACTTCAAGTTAAAATTGACACATGTGGTTGTGTGAGGTTTGGCAGTTATAAACAAAGCAGAACCTTTATGTTCTGAAGGTTGTGGGTAAGAGGCATTGAGATTTAAAGGAAAAGTTTCCAGATGATTTCAGTTTTCCCTTGCTCCTGCCCTCTCCCCATCCAGCTCTCTGTTGTGAATTCCAGCCCTGCCTATCAACAGTGATGTCACTACCACACACTTTGCTGAAAACTCATATGTAGTAACCATATAAAGCCAACAGCCTGACATAAATATCAATCTCCCTTCATAGTCTCACTCTAACAGCCAGATGCACTATTCTTCCAAATTTCCTTGTAAGCTCATACTAATTTGTTTGTGTCAGAGTTGGTTAATGATTTTTCTCCAATCCTTCAAGAATTTCTTTCATGTATTTATTTCCCTAGTTCTTCCTTTAATTGTTTGATTTCTAATTTCTATGATAAATTTCTTATTCCATAATATTCATGTTAGTACTAATTGAATACTAATTTATACATGGAGAGAATAAATAGACTTAAAGTCCAAAATCTGAAGAAATGAAGACTAAGAACATTAAAAAAAATAAAAGAATCTTGAACTTAAGAAAAAACACTGTAGAATTAATCAAACAAACATGAATGAAAATCTTCAACTGACTTTAATTAAAGTATAAAAATATAACACAGAAAATATGGGTAAAGCTAAGTATATGAGCTTGACAATGTTTCAAAATGGGGTTTACATTTCATTCCATCTAATTCAAATGTGGTTTTCAGACTTAAAGAATATAGTTTCCAGGAAAAGTTTTCAATTATCATTTAACAAGTCACAAGGACACAAACAATTCTGAAAGAATTTGTTCCATTTCTTCTACAATCTCTGTTTAATCTTGAATATATTGCTTTAAAAATATTACTGTTGAACTCTTGTTAATATGTATTAAATGTGTTGGGGTATTAAATTAAATTGGGGTATTAAATGTGTTGTCAAGGGAATATATGAACTGATACATGAAATGTTTTAATATGTATATATAACTATTAAGATCTTCAAGAACATTGGATCAATCTTTTATTAACACTGAGACCCTTTGTTAGATGTAGCTCAATGTTTTTGGCTAGGCTGAGCAGCACAATCTTTTTTCTTTTCCCCACTTGTTACTCTTTGGTCCAGAGTTCTCCTGTCAGTTTTCAAGTTTTATCATGGGCTGTCCACTTGGTAGTATAAAGAAGAGTTCTCCAACATCATGAAAAACAGAAAGATATTATTGCAATAGAAAGATTTCCAAGTTTGAAGATCAATAAGACACAATTACCTTCTTTTTTAGGAACTTAGATTATGCCAGGAAGGACATACAAAGATGGGTAACTGAAACAAATGCTCTAAAATACCTAGATGAAACTTTGCATATTATTTTTATAATTTTATAATGACTCTAGGATTAGAAAAAATAAAAATAAAAAACACCAACAGCTACTTAGCTCAACAGCTCTTTAGTGGTCTATATGAACCAAATTTGCAGTGTGGCTGGATTTTTTGTTTCTATCCAGATATTCTCAAGTCTCAGCTAAAGAACTCAGAAATAATCTCCAAGTCTCATGGTGATTACTATTTCTTAAAGTATACTTGCCTTTCTGCTTCTTTTACCTTACTGGACCAGAAGAGTTAAGCTGATATGAGGAAACTTCTCATTTCAACTTGAACTCCTCTGTATTAATTATGTATTGAAACTTTTGTTCAACATCAGGGAGCTGCTTCAATAATTAAGTAATTGTTTAACAGCAGTGAACTACACTAGAAAAAAGAAACTGAGACTTTTCAAAGAACCAAGTAGTAAATAGGATTTTTTTAACATCTTTATTGGAGTATAATTGCTTTACAATGGTGTGTTAGTTTCTGCTGTATAAAGTAAATAGGATTTTAATTGTTGCTGTAAGGGAAAATAACATGTTTAATGGAAATTGTATTCACCATATTGAAGCATAAATGCACAAAATGGCTTTTTCAGTTATCAGCTGTCTTAGTTTTTAGTTCTGCTTTGGAATACAACCAGTCTCAGAAGAAAAATATCAGTCTCAGAAGAAAAATACTAAGTTATCATGAGCATTGTCCGTAAAATATTTTTTACTCGTATTCAAAGCACACATTATAATATGCACTTGAATGTCTCCTAACAACACACTAGTGTGCAGTATAGATTTTTAATAAAGAATGCCAAAATGGTCTTATCAAAGAAAATTTGCATCCAGAGATATCTGTGTAAAAGTAGTTTTCTTTGTTAAGCTCCAATGAACCCATTTAAGAGATTCAAGTTGAAGGCAAAAAGTCTTTGTTTAAATTTAAGTATAGTTGATTTACAAGGTTGTGTTAGTTTCTGGTATAGAGAAAAGTGATTCAGTTATACATATATACACATATTTTTTTTCCATTATGGTTTATTATAGGGTATTGAATATAGTTCCCTGTGGTATACAGTAAGACCTTGTTGTTTATTTTATGTATAGTAGTTTGTATCTGCTAATCTCAAACTCTTAATTTATCCCTCACCCATCCCCCTTTCCTTTTGGTAACCATAAGTTTGTTTTCTATGTCTGTGAGTCTGTGAAGGCAAACACTTTTTGTATAGTAGCTCCCTTTCCCAATAAATGCTTCCCAATATACTACTATCTTACTAATGAGCATGAATAATATATAATAATAAAATTTAATAATAATAATAGTAAATATAATAATAATAATAAAATAGGAGTAAAATACACTCTTATGACTTGTTGATTTTTCAACTAAAAAATATACTGACCTAGCCACTGGAAATAAAAGTATGCATAAGTTAAGTTCTTTGTCTTCAAGGAGATGGAGAAGCAAGTGGTAAGTTCCAAAGTGAAGGTACTAAAGTTCTAAAACATAGCAACTTATTCTCCATGAAGAAGCTGGGGAAATTTCCCAGAAAGTATTTATCAATGCCATAGGCACAGTGAAGAGGAAGTATACCATTTCAGGAAGAGAAAATGTGCAAAAATATTTGTGAGAGAGATTGTTAATTGTCTTCCAGTATCTCTTCCCACTCTTTCTTGTAATAATTTTCTCCAATATTTTTATCTAGCTGGATGTGGCCAGGTGACATGTTTATGATATTAGGAAGTAAGCAGAAGTCATGGTTGTATCTTCCAGATAATATCATTAATTAATTAAGTTGCTTATCCTTTGCTTTTTCTCTTTTCTCTTTATTAAAATACAGGTAAAATGAAGTTGCATCAGTTATAATAGTGAAGATGAGGGCTCTATCCTAGGAAATTGTAGAGCACCCCAATAGAAGGGACCTGGTCCTTGTCCACTCTGGATTGTCTGCCTAAATTTGGACTGTTAATGGGAGAAAAATAAAACGATACCTCACCAGAGCTGCTGTATTTACTGTTCTTCCTGTAATAGTAGCTTAGTCTGTGCTCTAATCAACATGTTATAAAAGCATGACATACCATAGCATGCTTGTGTTATATTCAGAAAGGCTGGAAACTCAGGTATAAAGAGATCAGAGATATAGACTGAATCTGGAAAGAAACGACATGATTAGATTTTTATTGGCACTGTATGTATTGTATTATAGATACAATCATGAGTCATCAGATTCTTAAGCAGGCTGATAATATGATCAGTTTAGTGTTCATGTATAGTATTTAGGTCTTTATATTTACCTAATTTGTGGTAACAGCATCTAATTTTCCTTTGGAGGAATTTCTTCTACCTCTTGTATGCAGACTCCATGGGATGGTAAGTCAAGATGAGCTAGTAGTCATCTGATAGGTATGTGACCTAATTTAGGCAGTTAGATTCTATCTGCCAGAACTTTTAATCTGATTGGACTAGTACAAGGATGGAATCATATTTATTCACTAAACATGTGTTTGTTAATTAATTAAGCCTCTACTCTGTGCCGGGCACTGTTATAGATATTGAAATCAGTATACAAAAGAGATTAAAAAAACTTACAAATATATATCCACATGTATGGAATCTTTCTAGTAATACTATCCACATCTATTTGATTATTTCCTGTTCATGTACACTAGCATTATCCTTGTTCCTGTATTTTCTTAGACATGTTTTCCAAACTTCCTGTCAATTCTGTGAGCTAATGTTAACCTAAACTTCCCTGTTTCTTCAAGAGTCAGTGTCTATTGTTTGCAATCAATAACAGCTAGTATATATTTGAGTCAAAAATAATACTTTGAATCAGTTCAGTATAATGAACATTATTACTTATCTATTGGGTAGTAGTCACTGTGCCATGTTCTGGGGGAAAATAAATAAGGCATTATACTTCCTGTGATAACTTGAATTACTGGACCAAATCTCACCTCATCCTACATCCACACCCTTACTCTAACCTTATTATTGTTAGTATACTGTCTTGTCCCTTAACTTTGTATTTGGACTTATGACTTTCTTCAGCTATCTGTGTGTGGACAGTCATATTAGAGAGAGGGCCATAGCATATGTAATTAGTTATGATATGGTCATACTGGAGTAGGTTGGGTCCCTAAACAAATATAACATATGTTCTTATCAGAAGATGATTATGTGGAGAGAGGCATTCAAGGAGAACACTATGTGATGACAAAAGCAGAGACTGGAGTGATGCAGCTGCAAACCAAAGAATGTCAAGGATTGACGGCCTCTACCAGAAGCTAGGAAGAGGAGCTACCAAAAAAGATATTCTACATCCAAAGACATAAAGAAGAAACCCACAAAGCAGTAGGAGGGGGACACTCGCAATATAATCACAAAAGAAGATCTCAAATCAATAGCATAAACTTATACCTTAAGAAACTAAAAGGAAAATTATAAACTAAACCCAAAGCAAGTGGTAGAAATTAAATGATAAATATAAAGGGGGAGAAGCCAGTCTTTTTTATCAATGGTTGTTCAGCAGTTAGTTGTGATTTTAGTGTGCTCATGAGAGGAGGTGAGCTCAAGGACTTCTACTCTACCATCTTGTCTCCAATCCTGAGATCTTCTTTTTTTTTATTAATGTTTTTTGAATTTTGTTTTATTTATTTTTTTATACAGCAGGTTCTTATTAGTTATCTATTTTATACATGTTAGTGTGAGATCTTCTTCTTCTTTTTTTTTTTTGAGGGGGTTACACGGGCCTCTCACTGTTGTGGCCTCTCCCATTGCAGAGCACAGGCTCCGGACGCGCAGGCTCAGCAGCTATGGCTCACGGGACCAGCCGCTCCACAGCATGTGGGATCTTCCCGGACCGGGACATGAACCCGTGTTGCCTGCATTAGCAGGTGAACTCTCAACCACTGTGCCATCAGGGAAGCCCTGTGTGTTCTTTTTATTTTTAATTTTTTAATTGAAGTATAGTTGATTTGCAATGTTGTGCCAGTCTCTGCTGTACAGCAAAGTGACTCAGTTATGCACTTATAGATATTCTTTTTTTTATATTCTTTTCCATTACGGTTTATCACAGGATATTGATTATAGTTCCCTGTACTATACAGTGGGACCTTTTAGTTTATCCATCCTATATATAATAATTTATATCTGCTAATCCCAAACTCCCAGTCCTTCCCTTCCCCACACCCCTCCCCTTGGCAACAAGTCTGTTCTCTATGTCTGTGAGTCTGTTTCTGTTTTGTAGATAGGTTCATTTGTGCCATATCTTAGATTCCACATATAAGTGATATCATATAGTATTTGTCTTTCTCTTTCTTACCTAACTTAGCATGATAATCTCTAGTTACATCCATGTTGCTGCAAATGGTACTTCAGTTTCTTTTATGGCTGAGTAGTATTCCATTGTATATATGTATCCCATCTTCTGTTTTTTTTTTTTTTTTTAACATCTTTATTGGAGTATAATTGCTTTACAATGTTGTGTTAGTTTATGTTGTATAACAAAGTGAACCAACTATACGTATACACATATACCCATATCCCCTCCTTCTTGCATCTCCCTCCCACACTCCCTATCTGACCCCTCTAGTTGGTCACAAAGGACTAGGCTGATCTCCCTGTGTTAAGCGGCGCTTCCCACTAGCTAGCTATTTTACATCTGGTAGTATATATATGTCCATGCCACTCTCTCACTTTGTCCCAGCTTACCCTTCGCCTTCCCCTTGTCCTGAAGTCCATTCTCTACCAGTGTTTCTTTATTCCTGTCCTGCCCCTAAGTTCAACAGACTTTTTTCTTTTTTTAGATTCCATATACATGTGTTAGCATATGGAATTTGTTTTCCTCTTTCTGACTTACTTCACTCTGTATGACAGACTCTGGTTCCATCCACCTCACTACAAATAACTCAATTTTTTTCCTTTTTATGGCTGAGCAATATTCCATTGCTTTATCCATTCATCTGTCAATGGACGCTTAGGTTGCTTTCATGTCCTAGCTATTGTAAACAGTGCTGCAATGAACATTGTGGTACATGACACTTTTTGAATTATGGTTTTCTCAGGGTATAGGTTCAGTAGTAGGATTGCTGTGTCATATGATAGACCTATTTTTAGTTTTTTAAGAAACCTCCATACTGTTCTCCCTAGTGGCTGTATCAATTACATTCTCACCAACAGTGCAAGAGGGTTCCCTTTTCTCCACACCCTCTCTAGCATTATTGATTGTAGAGTTTTTGATAATGGCCATTTTGACTGGTGTGAGGTGATACTCATTGTAGTTTTGATTTGCATTTCTCGAATGATTAGTGATGTTGAGCATCCTTTCCTGTGTGGCAATCTGTATATCTTCTTTGGAGAAATGTCTATTTAGGTCTTTTGTCCATTTTTGGATTAGGTTGTTGTTTTTCAAATTTTGAGCTGCATGAGCTGCTTGTATATTTTGGAGCTTAATCCTTTGTCCATTGCTTCATTTACATATTTTCTCCCATTCTGAGGGTTGTTTTTTTGTCTTGTTTATGGTTTCCTTTGTTGTGCAAAAAATTTTAAGTTTCATTAGGTTCCATTTGTTTAGTTTTGTTTTTATTTTCATTTCTCTAGGAGGTGGGTCAAAAAGGATCTTGCTGTGTTTTATGTCATAGAGTGTTCTGCCTATGTTTTCCTCTAAGAGTCTTAGCCCAGTCTTATATTTAAGTCTTGAATCCATTTGGAGTTTATTTTTGTGTGTGGTGGTAGGGAGTGGTCTAATTTAATTCTTTTACAAGTAACTTTTAGTTTTCCCAGCACCACTTATTGAAGAGGCTATCTTTTCTCCATTGTATATTCTTCCCTCCTTCATCAAAGATAAGGTGACCAAATGTGTGTATGTTTATCTCTGGGTCTTCTATCCTGTTCTGTTGATCTGTATTTCTGCTTCTGTGCCAGTACCATACTGTCTTGATTACTGTAGCTTTGTAGTATAGTCTGAAGTCAGGGAGACTCATTCCTATAGCTCGGCTTATCTTTCTCAATATTGCTTTGGTTATTTGGGATTTTTTGTGTTTCCATACAAATTGTGAATTTTTCTGTTCTAGTTCTCTAAAAAATGTCATTGGTAGTTTGATAGGGCTTGCATTGAATCTGTCAATTGCTTTGTGTAGTAGAGTCATTTTCACAATGTTGATTCTTCCAATCCAAGAACATGGTGTATCTCTCCATCTGTTGTATCATCTTTAATTTCTTTCAACAGTGTTTTATAGTTATCTGCATACAGGACTTTTGTCTCCTTAACTAGGTTTATTCATAGGTATTTTATTCTTTTGGTTGCAATAGAAAATGGGAGTTTTTCCTTCATTTCTCTTTCAGATTTTTCATCATTATTGTATAGAAATGTAAGAGATTTCTGTGCATTAATTTTCTATCCTGATACTTTACCAAATTCATCGATTAGGTCTAGTAGTTTTCTAGTAGCATTTTCAGCATTCTCTATGTAGAGTATCATGTCATCTGCAAATAGTGACAGTTTTACTTCTTTTCTGTTTTGGATTCCATTTATTTCTTTTTCGTCTCTGATTGTTGTGGCTAAAACTTCCATAACTATGTTGAATAATAGTTGTGAGAATGGGCAACCTTGTCTTGTTCCTGATCTTATTGGAAATGGTTTCAGTTTTTCACCATTGAAAACGATGTTGGTTGTGGATTTGTCATATAAGACCTCTATTAGGTTGAAGTAAATTCCCTCTATGCCTACTTTCTGGAGGGTTTTTTATCATAAATGGGTATTGAATTTTGTTGAAAGCCTTTTCTGCCTCTATTGAGGTGATCATATGGTTTTACGCTTCAGTTTGTTAATATGGTGTATCACATTGATAGATTTGTATATACTGAAGAATCCTTGCATTCCTGGAATAAACTCCACTTGATCATGGTGTATGATCCTTTTAATGTGATATTTGATTTGGTTTGCTAGTATTTTTGCATCTATATTCATCAGTGATATTGGTCTGTAGTTTTCTTTTTTGGTGATATCTTTGTCTGGTTTTGGTATCAGGGAGATGATGGCCTTGTAAAATGCGTTTGGGAGTGTTCGTCCTTCTGCTATATTTTGGAAGAGTTTAAGAAAGACAGGTATTACCCCTTCTCTAAATGTTTCATAGAATTCACCTGTGAAGCCATCTGATCCTGGGCTTAAGTTTGTTGGAAGATTTTTAATCACAGTTTCAATTTCAGTGTTTGTCTGTTGGTCTATTGGTCTGTCACTGATCTGTTCATATTTTCTATTTATTCCTGGTTCAATATCAGAAGGTTGTGCTTCTTTAAGATTTGTCAATTTCGTCCAGGTTGTCCATTTTATTGGCATATATTTACTTGTAGTAGTTTCTCATCATCATTTGTATTTCTGCAGTGTCAATTGTTACTTCTTTTTCATTTCTAATTCTGTTGATTTTAGTCTTTTCCCTTTTTATCTTGATGAGTCTGGCTAATGGTTTATCAATTTTGTTTATCTTCTCAAAGAACCAGCTTTTAGTTTTATTGATCTTTGTTATCGTTTCCTTCATTTCTTTTTCATTTATTTCTGATCTGATCTTTATGATTTCTTTCCTTCTGCTAACTTTGGTTTTTCTTGTTCTTCTTTCTCTAATTGCTTTAGATGTAAGTTTAGGTTGTTTATTTGAGATTTTGCTTGTTTCTTGATGTAGGATTTTATCCCTGTAAACGTCCCTCTTAGAACTGCTTTTGCTGCATCCCATAGGTTTTGGGTCATGGTGTTTTAATTGTCATTTGTTTCTAGGTATTTTTTGATTTCCACTTTGATTTCTTCAGTGATCTATTGGTTGTTTAGTAGTGTACTGTTTAGCCTCTATGTGTTTGTATTTTTTACATTTTTTTCCTGTATTTGATATCTAGTCTCATAGTGTTGTGGTTGGAAAAGATACTTGATATGATTTCAAGTTTCTTAAATTTACCACAGCTTGATTTGTGACCCAAGGTATGATCTATCCTAGAGAATGTTCCATGAGCACTTGAGAAGAAAGTATATTCTCTTGTTTTTGGATGGAATGTCCTATAAATATCAATTAAGCCCATTTTGCTTAATGTGTCATTGAAAGTTTTTTTTTCCTTATTTATTTACATTTTGCATGGTCTGTCCATTGGTGAAAGTGGGGTGTTAAAGTCCCCTACTATTATTGTTTTACTGTTGATTTCCCCTTTTATGGCTGTTAGCATTTGCCTTATGCATTGAGGTGCTCCTATGTTGGGTGCATAAATATTTACAATTGTTATATCTTCTTCTTGGATTGATCCCTTGATCATTATGTAGTGTCTTTCTTTGTCTCTTGTAATAGTCTTTATTTTAAAACCTATTTTGTCTGATATGAGAATTGCTATTCCAGCTTTCTTTTGGTTTCCATTTGCAATGAATATCTTTTTCCGTCCCCACACTTTCAGTCTGTATGTGTCCCTAGGTCTGAAGTGGGTCTCTTGTAGAGAGCATAGTTATGAGTCTTGTTTTTGTATTTCTCTAGCCAGTCTATGTCTTTTGATTGGAACATTTAATCTATTTACATTTATGGTAATTATTGACACGTATGTTCCTATTACCTTTTTCTTAATTGTTTTGAGTTTGTTACTGTAGGTCTTTTTCTTCTCTTGTGTTTCCTGCCTGGAGAAGTTCCTTTGTCATTTGTTGTAAAGCTGGTTTGGTGGTGCTGAATTCTCTTAGCTTATGCTTGTCTGTAAATCTTTTAAATTCTCCGTCGAATCTGAATGAGATCCTTGTTGGGTAGTGTAATCTTAGTTGTAAGTTTTTCCCTTCCATCACTTAAATATGTTTTGCCTGTCCTTCTGGCTTACAGATTTTCTGCTGCAAGATCATCTGTTAATCTTATGGAGATTCCCTTGTATGTTATTTGTTACTTTTAATATTTTTTCTTTGTATTTAATTTTTGATAGTTTGATTTATATGTGTCTTGGCGTGTTTCTCCTTGGATTTATACTGTATGGGACTCTCTGTCCTTCCTGAACTTGATTGACTATTTCCTTCCCCATATTAGGGAAGTTTTCAACTATAATCTTTTCAAATTTTTCTCAGTCCCTTTCTTTTTCTCTTCTTCTTTTGGGACGTCTGTAATTTGGATGTTTGTGCCTTTAATGTTGTCCCAGAGGTCTCTAAGACTGTCCTCAATTCTTTTCATTCTTTTTTCTTTATTCTGCTCTGTGATAGTTATTTCCACTATTTTATCTTCCAGGTCACTTATCTGTTTTTCTGCCTGCAGTTATTCTGTTATTGATTCCTTCTAGAGAATTTTTTATTTCAGTTATTGTGTTGTTCATCACTGTTTGTTTGTTCTTTATTTCTTCCAGGTCCTTGTTAAACTTTCCTTGTGTTTTCTCCATTCTATTTCCAGGATTTTGGATCATCTTTACTATCATTCCTCTGAATCCTTAATCAGGTAGACTGCTTATTTCCTTTTCATTTGTTTGGTCTGTTGGGTTTTTATCTTGCTCCTTCATCTGCTGCCTATTTCTCTGTCTTCTCATTTTGCTTAACTTACTGTGTTTTATATCTCTTTTTCACAGGCTTCAGGTTTGTAGTTCCCATTGTTTTTGGTGTCTGCCCCCAGTGGGTAAGGTTGGTTCAGTGGGTCATGTAGGCTTCCAGGTGGAGGGGCTGGTGCCTGTATTCTGGTGGATGAGGCTGGATCTTGTCTTTCTGGTGGGCAGGACTGTGTCTGGTGCTGTGTTTGCGGGTGTCTGTGAACTTATTTTGATTTTAGGCAACCTCTCTGCTAATGGTTGTGTTTTTTTCCTGTCTTGCTAGTTTTTTGGCATGGTGTGTCCAGTACTGGTGCTTGCTTTTCTTTGCTTGGAGCTGGGTCTTAGCATTGAGATGGAGATCTCTGGGTGAGCTCTTGTCAATTGATATTACATGGGACCAGGAGTTTTCTGGTGTTTCACATCTTTATCCATTTTTCTGTCAATGGACATTTAGGTTGTTTCCATTTTTTGGCTATTGTGAATAGTGTTTCTATGAACATAGGAGTGTATGTTATCTTTTTGAATTATAGTTTTGTCTGGGTATATGCCCAGGAGTGAGATTGCTAGATCATATGGTAATTCTATTTTTAGTTTTCCGAGGAACCTCCACACTGTTCTCCATAGCAGCTGCACCAACTTACTTTCCCACCAACAGTGTAGGAGTGTTCCCTTTCCCCCACACCCTTTCCAGCATTGTAATATATAATGGAAAAAAGTCTCTTCAGCAAGTGGTGCTGGGAAAGTTGGAGAGCTGAATGTAAATCAATGAAGTTAGAACACACCCTCACACTATGCACAAAAGTAAACTCAAAATGGCTTAAAGACTTAAACATAAGACATGAAAGTATGAAACTCTTAGAAGAGAGCATAGGCAAAACATTCTTTGACATAAATTGTACGGATGTTTTCTTAGGTCCGTCTCCCAAGGCAATAAAAATAAAAACAAAAATAACCAAATGAGACTTAATCCAACTTACAAGCTTTTGCACAACAAAGGAAACAATAAAAAAATAATAAAACAACATATGGAATGGGAGAAAATATTTGCAAATGATGCAAAATACAAGGGCTTAATCTCCAAACAGCCCATACAGCTCAACAACAAAATATAAACAAACACTCCAATCTATTTGTATTCTTAAAGCTGAAATGAGTCTCTTGTAGGTAGCATATACCTACATGTTGAGTCTTTTTTAATTTTAATCCATTTAGCCACTTAAGTCTTTTGATTGGATAATTTAGTGCATTTACATTTAAAGCAATTACTTATAGGTATGGAATTATTATTGGTTTTTAGTTACTGTATTCTGGTTATCTTATAATTTCTTTGTTCCTTTCTTCCTCTCTTTTTCTTTGTGATTTGATGATTTCCTGTAGTGGTATTTTGACTCCTTTATCTTTTGTGTATCTATTATAGAGTTTTGCTTTTTGGTTACCATAAGGTTTACATAAAGTATACTATAACAGCCTAGTTAGGTTAATAATAACTTTATTTCAAATGAATACAAAAACTCTCCTCCCAACATTTTGTTTTTATTATCACAATTTGTGTGTGTGTTTATTTTTTACATTGTGTAACCATTAACATATTATAGTTGTAGTTTTGAAAATACTTCTGTTTTTTAACTTTCATACTAGAAAACTAGAGTTATAAGTGATTCACCCAAGAACATTACAATAATTTATTCTGAATTTAACTATATATTTACTTTATCAAAGAGTTTTATATTTTTATATGTTTTCCTGTCACTAACCAGCAGCCTTTTGTTTCAGCTAGAATAACTTCCTTTAACATTTCTTTAAGGCCAGTTTAGTGGTGGTGAACTCCTTCAGCTTTTTGCTGTTGTTGTTTAGAAAACTCTTTATCTCTCCTTCAAATCTGTTTGACAACGTTGCTGAGTAGAATATTCTTGTTTGGAGCCACGCTATTTTCAACTCTAACTTAACCTTTACCTCCTGCTTGTGCTGAGCTTAAAAATTAGCCAAGGTTAAATGTTACTGTCTCCTCAGGTCTTTGCTGAGCATGTTTCCTGCCCTGCATATGCACATGGGCTTTCTAGTTGACCCAGTATATGCTGAAACATTTCAAAACCCTTATTCCTCCAAATTCTCACTATCAATATTTTCTTCCCAGGCTGTGTGTCCATTATGTGCCTCAACTGTTATTTTTTTTTCCCTACATGGCAAGGGCTTTTCATTTGTTTCTCAAAGTTTTCATAGCCTCCCCTGTCTGATAGAATTCCCAGGTAGGCAAAAAAAAGGGAATTCCCTTGCATTAGTGCTTTAGAAAATCTGTCAGGTCAAAGAAAACGATATTTCATGGAAACAAGGTCTGCTCTATCCATTTTAAAAATCAGATACCTGCATCTGGAATTTTTGTTGCCATCCTCAAGACCTTGGCAGTGCTAGGGAAATGGATGGAATCAAGGTCAATTAAAATGCCACAACGAATTTCTACCATGTTCAAACTGTCTTTAAGGGTTTGCTTATTTCCTCTAAACTTTTGACTATCTCTCTGAGTTCTGCTAAGATTAATTCTGACAGTTTTTACTAGAGCTTTCAGTGTTTCTGGGGAAGAACAGACCAACCTGCCCAGAGTTCCCTACTCTGCCATTTTCACTGACATTACCTACACCTGCATTTCTTAACATGACTAATTTTGTACTACCAAGTAGAGAATATATGATTCAAGTTCTTAGATTTTCTAGTATAATAGAGGTAATGTCCATTATACAGAAATGTGTTCATGTACATATAATAAGCTATAATCAGTAATGATGAAGATTAGTGGGAAGGGAACATTAAAATCAGTCAATTGAAGTGACTTTTTCAATATTGCTCTGTTGTTTTTTGACTGAGAAAGGGACAGAGCTCATGTATTCTGTCTTTCAGCTCAGCACAATCCTATACACAGATCTTCATAGTAGAGAAGATTGCTGTTGAATATTCACTAGTACATATTTTGTAACTTCCAGTTCAGTTACTTGTTGGTGACATAAAACTTAAATCAATAAAAAAATACATATCATTAATCTTCAAAGCCAGCAACATTGGTCTTCATAACAGTGATTTTAAAATCCCTTTTAATATGTGACACAGAGAGTCACTTTCTCTCCCTAAATGTTCTTAAATGCATGCTCTCCTTCCAGTGCTTCTAAATTTGGATCTTATATTTTAGCTTTTAACGTCAATTCAAAGTGAGACCAAATGTAAAAAGCAATACGTATATGTGTGTGTAAGGGGAAGGAAAAACATAAAAGCTATAGGTATCTAATGGAGCAGCTGCTTAAGAAATCTTTGTGCAAACTTAAGTTAATTTACTGCTTAATGAAATATTAGAAAATACTTCATATGAGTTTGGTGAGTGAGGGATAGTTAAGCCCTTGCAATGGAGAAGGTACAAAAGCAGCAAGTACAACCTGAGAATCCTGTATGGTACCTGATATCTATGGACAATAGTCAAGTGTTTTGTAAGAAAGGAATGCTCAAGAGCTAGCAAATTCTGTATTTAAATCTACAAATGTTCACAACTCTTCTGTTTTTTTTTTAATTTTTCTGTATTTTATTAGCTGTTTTCTTTGCAATTTTAATGAGAATTGTGGCTTCTGTCTCTCTCATATCCAAGTCTGATGTCATTGTGCCCAGTAATATTCAGTCAGTTTCATCCAGAGGCCAGAATTTTAAGTGTAAGTGTCTTTCCTGTGCTTTGCCTTATAAAGTTCCTGGGTGATTTCTGCAGGCAAGCTTTTCAATCTGACTCAGTGCCCACCATTTTACTCTAATATAGGTTTTCAGCTGGAGACTATTTCGTGTTGGTGAGATGGTGATATATTCTTAAAAGTTTGTAAAAGGTCTACATGTGAACAAAAGCTTTCCCCACACTTTAATTGCTTATAGCATACTTGAAATTTTATCTAAATGAAAAAATTAATCTCAAACATCAAGTTTTGTTGTTTCACAGCTTTGCTCAAGCTTGGAGTCATTAAGAAATATATTCAGAATTAACAATAAATTGTTTGAAATAAAGGCAACCATTATGAACACTTCTGCCTTGCCTGATAGTGGCTTGGGGTATAAATGCCTAAGAATTATTATTCTTAGAAGAAATATAATACTTTATTAATAAAATATGAGTCAAAAGTTTCATTTAAAGTCTTCTAGTTATTTTATTTTCTGGGAGAAAAAAACACGCCATTTTGTCATTTTTTAAAATAAGGAAATATATGTATGTGTTAAGTGATTTATCCCAGGTCTGACTGAAAGACTCAAGATTAGCTTCTATTTTTTGCTTATGTCTATTTCTTGCCCAATCCTCACGTGGTACTCCATGGCATAGATAGAAGAGGTGTGGCCAGATGTCCACCACATGGGTTTCTATGATGCATGTACCTTTCACTGATTAACATACCATATTCTCTTGAGTATTATCTTTATGGCCTTTTAGGAAGAGTATTGATAAGATATTGAAAACTAAAGGTCACAATCTTTCATAATTCTCAAGATTTCAATATGACATTCCTTTGTTTGAAAATTTAAAACAAGATATTTTGACATTACTTCATACTATGAGAGAAATTATAAATGCTGATTGATAGTAAGATTTTTTAAGTTTCCCACAAAGAAACCTAAAAAAGGGTAGACTATTTAAGATCTAGCATGTCCGATAAAAAGAAGGAGAATATAAGGAGAATTGTAAAGATTGTTTAATTCTCGTACAGATATCTCTGCAGATAAAGACTTTGCAAATACATGAATTATCCTGTGTTCCAGTTTCTAATTCACATACCATTGCTTTTTCCTATTATGTCTATGTTATGCTTTGTCAACTGAAAAAAATGCACAACCTCAAAGTTGAGAATTATCTTTTATTTGGGACATTACTAAAGACTATTGCCTGTGAACCAGCCTCTCATAGAGCTCTGAGGAACTGTTCCAGAGAGATCAGGGAAGAGTCAGGATATAGAGCAGTTCTTGCTGAAAAACAATAGCAACATATAGTTGAACATCAAAAGATTACTGCTAAGCCCCCCCAAAAAAAACCCAGACATCTCAAATTTTAATGCATTTTTATGTACAGGAAGATGCGAGAATCTGGGCTCATTGAAATTATTCCTTTGATATACATCTTAACTACAAAGGGCCAGTATCTTGTTTCTCTGCATCCTGTATTCCCCTAAGGGTTCACTGTTAGAGGTGGCTACAGTGGCTGATGGCTTGATGGTGGGCAACATTCATGTTTACTAAAATGGCAGGTAACATTTTTTTTTTGGTCCACAGATTTTATTTCAGGTTTCAGAAGTAGATTAACAAACAAAATCCTCTTGACTTCACAAGTATTTGGAATTTCACCATATTTTATTTCACCTTTGGAACTTCACTTTCTACTGATAGCACCTGTGCTTCAAGCATGAAGAAGAAATAAACTTACTTACATTTTCTTTTAAATTAAAATTTAAACAGAAGTCAATTTTATGAATATGATTGTTATCATCCCCTGGAAAATGCATTAGTTGTTTTTGAGCTGTTACTATCATTATCAATGTTTTGAACAGAAACTTTAAATACAAAATAATGAAATTGTCAATGCCATTCTACTTCTTTTATTTTAAATCACTGATGCAAATTATCAATGAGTATTTATTGATAATTCCAATCTTATTGTTAAACTCAGTATTATGTTCATGACCTAATTATCTATATATCCATATGGCCATGCCGCTCGGTGTCCCAGGCCTGTACTGTTTCTCACTGACATGTTCCCTCAAGTCATAATTAAGCTCTCTCCTGTTTCTACCTTCAATATGTAGTAAATTTAATTCTTATAAATAAACCATTATGTCAGAAATATCAGTTTACTACTGGAATTTCCCCAGGTTTCTTATTCTCTATGGTGTTAATCTCTTTTAGTTAGCACTCCGAAACTGTAGCACAGTGGTAGGAGCAGGCAACAGGGAGGCTGAGCAGGGAATCCATGTTCTTTGCTCCCCATTTCATCTTAGTGGTGTACAACATCCTCAGGATATTTTTGTTGTCACAGTGAGGAGGGCAACATTGTCAAGGGCAAGGAGGTAATACACAAAAATACTAGTATCCCTATAATACTCTTGGAATATCCCACTTATCAAAACAGCATCCTGCATTCCCCATGGCACTTTGATATTTATTAATGCACAAAGCGTCTCATAGAAATATAGTCTTAAAACATGTCTCTATATAATCTTTAAATACACAGTTTTTTCTTAATTTTTATATTCATTAAATTTTCCAAGTATATAATACCATATAACTAGATGAAATATTATATTTTATTTTGTTTTGAATTTTAAAATGAGTTGTTCACCTTTAGAAAAATCATAGCATGAATAGCAATGCCAGTTTTGTGTATTTGAGTCACCAATACAACTATCAATTTGAATTTATGGCTTATTCATTAATATTCATTCTATCTATAGGAACAAGCATATGACCATTTCCTTACATTTTCTAAAGTCAGTATATCAAAGCATTTACATATTGAATAACAACTGCAATCATAATTTTTATTACTTTTGTCGATTACTGTTAGGACATTATATTGATTTTTAAGTAATATGAATAAGTGTTTAATTGTCTCTGTGAATTACATTAGGATACTAAAGGGGACTTTATTCATAAAGTTATTGAAAAAACAGACTGGGCCTCTTAGAATTAATAATCACAGTTCTATAATATATGAAGTGACTATGGAAAAATAAAGGGCTAAAACAAGAATTGCCCCCATGATCTGGGACTGAATTCAAGTCAGAATACAGAATAGAAGAATGTCCAAAACAAATAAGAGCAAAGAGACCAAATGTCATCCTGACTCATTGGAGTCAGGTCACAAAAGTGGTTTTAAGTTTCTGTTTTGTTAATTCAAAGACATTAGTTCTAAGAATGGGAAAATAAGAGACTAAAGATTAAAACAGTCAGAGACTGAATGAGCTTCTACTGAGTGGGAGAGAGGATGCAATTCAGGGTGAGGACAAGGAAAGGGAAAAATGTTGTCTGGAAAATTAATGATCAGTATAGAGGTTGGCCCTGCTAAGCTCTTGATTTGGCCTTTTTATAAAGGAACATGTGTAACAAGATTACTCTGCTCTGGTGCCCCCATCTGTTTCTTTTCCCATTCTCTCTTGTACTTTGTTTCTGTGAGCTCTTATTTCTTGTCTTCCTCTCTGAATGTTTAGACCCCTGCATGGCCTTTTTTAGTTCCTTTTATTCTCACCTGAAGGTGTAATTCCTGAGGTGCCTTTTATGTCAGCTTCTTGTATCTACCTGTTCCTGATGTATTGCTCTCTCCAAATTATGTTTTTGAGTATGGGGATCAGCGAAGACCAAAATTTCCATGTGTCTCTGGAACTCTCACCTAGCTCAAACTTTAATTTCAAATACTGTCAATGATTCCTGACCTAATTCTTTATTCTTGATCACTGGTCTAGATTCAGTACAATCACACATAGATGGAGATTAAAATAGGCCTTTTGAAAGATAATTCATTCTTTTAAGTTGTTTAGGTACCTTTTGCTGATGGCTGTCTTCATGAAACAAAGAAATTGTTACACTTTTGATTCTTGTAATAACATTCAAAGCCCATGAAAAAGTTTTACCAGAATATATTATCTAAGCATCCAGTGCCATTTGACATGAAGTGAGATATTACAAGGACTGGAAAACTTTAAAGGACTAGATAGTAAATATTTTACATTTGGGGCCAAATAGCCTTCATCAAAGCTACTGAATAGTGTCAGTGTAGTGCAAAAGCAGCCCTATACAAGGCATAAACAAATGAATATGGCTGGTTTCCAATAAAACTTTATTTACAAAAAGAGGTGGTAGGTTGCATTTGGCCCCTAGGCAATAGTTTGCTAACCCTGGACTATCAAACTGGTAGCTTTTAATAGCTCAGTGAATTAATTTGAACTTAAATGTGTTTTATAATTTTTCCCTTCTGCACAGTCTGCCCAGGAAGATTCCAGTGTAAACTACACCTTTGCCCAGCAAATGAAATCAACTTGAATTCATATGAGATAGTTGCAATATATAGTATTATATTATGCTTACTGTGTAAAGTATGTAAAAATTGTTAAACCTTGCCAAAATTCTGTGCTCAGAAATGGTGAATGATAAAGTTTAAAACTGAGAGGGAGTTGATATTTATTGCTATAAGGGGACATACTATCCTTTTTCTTACCCTCATTTGTTAACCATTTAAAATATTTTAGAGTAGTTAAATTGTACAACCAAAGTGCACTTTTCCAAACAGTGGGAGATAATTTAAAAAACATCAATGCTCCTTACAATTAAAGGAATGAAAACATCAAAACTACACAGTTTATTAAAATAAAATATTGAAAGGGTGTTTACCTAACTACTAGTATAACCTAGTATACTAGGTTATACCTAGTATAACCATTATCCATTCTTGGTCTGGTCAAGAAATATTTGTGTGTGTGTGTGTGTGTGTGTGTGTGTGTGTGTTTCTCAACACAAATGGCTCCCTAAGTCTTTTACCCTTTGTCAAAATTTCCACATAGCAGATTGAAGTTATTGTCGCCAAAATCAATATCAGAACCTGAAAAATGTACTTATACTGAATGTAATTCCCATTTAACGTTCCTCTTTTGGATGATTTCAACTTTAGAACTTTTGCCCAAAGTATCTCAGGTTAAAATTATTTAAGAAATTTAAAATCAGTCAGAAAAAAGAAGGAACTCCTGCCATTTGTGACAACATTGGTGGGACTTGAGAGAATTATGCTTACTGAAATAAGACATAGAAAGATAAATATTGCATGATTTCACTTATATGTGGAATGTAAAAAAAAAAAAAACAAACTCATAGAAGCAGAGATCAGATTGGTGGTTGCCAGAGGTGGGGAGGTGGAGAGTGGAGGAGGTCAAACGTTATAAATTTCTAGTTACATGATAAATAAGTCCTAATGATGTAATGTACAACATGGTGACTATAGTTAACAATACTGTATTGTGTATTTAGAACTTGTGAAGAAAGTAGATCTTAAACATTCTCACCACAAGGAAAAAAGAATTTGTAACTATGTGAGGTGATGGATGTTAACTAAACTTATTATGGTAATCATTTCACAATATATACAAATATCAAATCATTATGTTGTACACCTTAAACTTTTATACTATTATATGTCAATAACAGCCCAGTAAAAGTGAAAAAAATAAAATTAAAAGAATATTTGCAGGCTTCTTAATATAGTGTTTAGGAGACAGCATTCTGGGAAAAAAACTACCCAGGTCCAAATTCTTAATCGTTTGGTCAGGTGTCTAATGTTATGTTCTGAAGTATCTTTGAATTTATTTCCTTAGAAAGAAAAACTGTCACTTTTCAAGAATGATTTAGAAATTTTCCATTTTGCTCTTTACTGACTGTATCTTACCTATCAAATTCTTACTTCTTTCATTCATCTAAAAAGTATTTAATGAGAGCTTTCTACATGCAAGGACTTGTTTATACAAAAGTAAACAGATATGACTTTAGTTTTTATGGAGTTTCTAGGCTGATAAACAATCCAGAGTAAACAAGTAGATGTAGAAATAAATGTTTATTTAAAATGTAACCAATTATATGTGCAAAGATAACAGGATCCTGAACAGTACAGCATGAATTGCACACCTCCGAGAATTATGCCCCTTTCCGTATACATACATATTTTGATTCAAAGGTGTCATTTACATAGAATCCTAGGGAGTCAGTATCCCTGGAGTTGGCAATAAGCTGTCCCTGGTGGTGTGATGGAGAATAACAGTGTGATGAAAGATAGGGAGAAAAGACAAAAGTATAAAAGCAGAAATGTATCGTGCATATAGTAGTTAGGAAAGACTTTTCTGGGAAGTTAACATTTAAGATAAACAGAGAAGGAAAAGGAGTAGCCATACTACAGCAGAGAAAGAATTTTCCAAACTAAGAATAGAACAAAAAATGAGGCCATATGTTGGAAAGAACAGTGGTGGGGTTTTTTTGAGAATAATAATAAAAAAAATAGAGTCAACGGGATAGGAGGTAATCTGTGGCATGTGGTGAGGTAGTAAGAATCCTAGGGGACTTAAAGTCACAGTGAGGATTTTCAATTTAATTCTTGGTGAAAAGGGAAATGACTGAAGAGAGAGTGATATGGTCTGGCATATTTTCAGAGGAAGTTCTGGATATTTCATATTCAGTCAAAAGTGCTGAAATTATATCAAGAAAGAAAGTACATCATTGAACCAGGAGAGTAATAATAGATAGAAAGAAAAATAGACAGATTTGAGATATATTTTAGAGGAAGAATTAACAGGATTTTGCTTTCATTTATTCAACATCATCCTTATTGATTACATGAAACACAATAGGTCCTTAGGAGGGAAGCTAGATTGGCTATAACTAAACATTTCCAAAAATATCTAATCAGACTTGTCTAATAATGTTGAATAATTTGGAGTGAACTGGAATTTTCATTGTCATTCAGGTAGACTTACCCCATTACTAAAAAAAAAAAAAAAAAAATGAGGTGATGGAAAAATCAAAGCACAAATAAAGTCCTCTTTTAGTTCAGAACTGCTTCAAGTCAGAATGAAGAAATTTCTGAAGGAATTTCAACTATTCATTTTAATAATATTCCCTCATTTACTTTCTGTTTCACAAATTTTCTAGGGTGGAAAACACATCACTAAAATAGCTTTAAGAGTTAAACTAGACATTTCCTAATCTTCTATGCCAATTGAATTTCATTAAATATTTATACATTGGGTAGGCAATGTTTAGAATGATAAATAAATGCTAAGCCTCTGCTTTGCATCCTAAGGTCTTCTCACAGATGATGGTAATAAAAGTAAAAATGACCATTTTCTCTTAACATTGTATTATATATCCTCAGTAATAATAATTTTATGTTTTGTCTAATACTACAACCCATTATAAAGTCAAATATTATAGCAAATATCAGGATACATATATTTTTTTGTTTAATCTTAATATTTTATTAATAAATTTAATATATGTTAATTTAACTTCAATTTTTTTTTAATTTTAGGCTTTGAATGCATTTATTTATTTAGAAGTAATTTATTTTTATTTATTTTAACATAAATTTTTTCTAAAAGATATAGGCAGACAGCCCTTGCTTTCAAGTTCCTTTTAGAGAATCAGCCTTATTTCCTGTTAAGGAAAGTTGATTGTACTCTCATAAGAAATAATATAAATCATTGTTCAAATATTTGTATTAGTTTATCATAAAAACATTATCACACTTGTTTATGTCCTAAAAGTTATAGTGTTAGAATCTGTTGGAAATAATACTAGCATTAAGATTTTAAAACCTAATTCAGCATAAAAGTTACACACATCATTGAAATGCTTTAGAGTATAGCTGTCTCAGTGTTTACTTTTTTTAGAGAGAAACCTGATATTTCTATCATGTGACACCTTCACCATCAAGGCCATAACTGAGGCTCACAAGTCTTTTGTCAATTAGATCTAAATCCTGAATTCGGACCTATAGTCTTGAAATTTTCCTGAAATAAAGAGTGTTACAGGAAACTCAAATATTACCTATAATGTCATTTCTTAAGAAACAGAACCAGAAAATCCAGCATAATTTTTAATAAAGTAACGTTTGACAGCTTCATCTCATAAACATCCATTGAAATTTCATATGTGTTCACTTTTAAATTGAATCCTACACAAAGGACATCAATAGAAGTGTAATTTTTTTTCAGGAATTAAATGAAAGTCCAGAGTATGGCTAAATGTGTGACTAACTGCTGTTAAGAAAATATTCTTATATAATTATTTTTCCAGATTGCCCATTGCCTCCTGGCATGAATTCCTCAATTTATTTTTGAGACTCCTGTTCCAATATGTTTGGTATAATTATCTTACTTATCACCAGGCTTTCTTTTCAAAGTTCTTTAGCCAACAATCAATCAAGTTACACCTCTTTCTCTGAGTCCAAGGAGAGGATGTCGAATGTAACACAGTTCAGAGAAATAAATAGTTGCTTCCTTTAGAGTATAGTTTGTGAAGCACCAAATTTCTAGTGAAGACATTTATTTTAAATGTAACAATTATTTTAAGATTTTGATTCCAGAAATGAAATAGAGAGGTAGGAAGGAGAATTTATTCTACTGTGTAGATTAAAATAGTGAAAACAAAACCAAAAATATTTCTTCTTGATGAACATGCTTTACAATCCACTTTTTCTCTCAGCTCTGTGGAATAAAAGCATAGTATAATCCTAATCCCTGATCAGTTAGTTGTTCAGAAATTAGCCTTTTATACATATATAGGAAGAAATGTCCTCCACAGAATTAAACTGCACACAGCTAAGGAGATGAACATTACAGAGGAAAAAAGGATGGCTAATTAGCAGACATGTTCCTCATATGACAGCATAAGAACTTTACTACTAAAATTAAAAAAAAAAACTCTTTGAAGGCAGGAACTGTTACTTTCGTCTTCTTATTCTCATCATCACCCAGCTTAGTACTCATCCAGTATAGTAAATGCAAAATAGATATTTACTGAGTGAAAGTTAATCACTCATTCATCAAAAAATGCATATACTGCTTCATACTCCCCAGATATAAAACAGATAAGATCATTGTCCTCAGGCATGCTGAGTCTTTCTGTTCTTCCATTTATAGATAATTGTCCAATAATTCTTCTGTGTGCTGTATTAAGTTTTCTAGAACAATTTTAAAGCATTGCTGTGACACATTACTTTGTAAAATAGCAGAGCTTGGGATACCAACATATTTTATGTCAAAGATGGAGATACTTTGCAAAACACAACTGAGAAGTAGGCATAGAAAATATTCCTTTGCTTACTACAGTTAGGAAGTAAAACTTCCCTAGACCTCTGACCACAAGTATCCTAATATGCATATATGATAAGAAACACTGATTCTTAAATCTTACTATACATCAGAGCCATCCAGGGAGCTTAATAAACAAATATTATCATATCCCCAAATCACTCAGAGTAGGGACCTGGAAACAGATGTTTCAATGTTTCTCAGATAGTAAAAGAAGTAGCAATTGTGAAGCATGCTTATAAAATAGAACTATCTCTAGTATAAAAAAACAATCAAACTTAAAATGATACTTGAAATCTGTTTTAGAGATTTAATATGATATTCCTGAGTTTGTGTTATTGTGATTCATTCATTTACACATGTATATCTCTTTAATTCAATATCCTTATTATTTAGCATGGTTCTCACTACATAGTAGTAACTCAAGAGACTTTTGCTAAATGACTAAATAAATTGAAAGGATTCTAATAACAGAATAGTCTTATACCCCTTCATATCCTCTAGTTTCTAACATAGTTTCTTGAAAGAAAATAGTCCTTCAATGTACATGAATTTAAAAACTGTTACTCAGAGAGAAAGAAAGAGAGAGATTAATTCACAGGCATGTGCTCACAGACACACACACAGAGTCAAAGATAGTGACACAGCAGGGCATCCACACAAAGAAATTAATTCAGAGCCTGATTCTTGTGATGATGGAATAGCTTTAATTGAACTAATCCTGCCATATATAACAATTCTAAAACCTGGGGAAATATCAAAACAACTGTGTAAAGGAACAAGGGAGTAACCAAATGTAATGTTACTGAGTCAGCGCTTGTACTGCTAATAGCAAGACAGGCAAATAAATCGAGAGACAAGGTGTTGGAACAAGGAATAGCAACTTTATTTGGAAAGCCAACAGACCTAGATGATGGTGGACTAGTGTCCCAAAGAACCATCCTACCTGAGTTAGAATTCAGGCTATTTCTATATAAAATGGGAGGAGGTGTGGCTGGTTGTTGCAAACTTGGTGCTGGCCAGACCTCAGAGGGGATGTGATAATTCTTTGTTCTTGAAGCTATATACATAGGTCTGGTCACGATATTCCTATAAATTTTCAATAAGGCAAATGTTATTTTCTGTTCTGCAATTTTTTACCTCTATATGAATGAAAAGTGTTATGGCTTTAGAGGTCAAGCCTGGAAGCAGAGCCTTGAGAAAGATGTATTATATATATTTTAGGCTATAGGCAAAATTCTTTTACTGATAGATGAGACAAAGGTGCAAAGACAGCATGACTAAGTACAGGTAACAGAGCACGAAGGTTAGAGCTAAAGGAAGAGATCCAATATGGAATCAGGTTTGTTCTTTTCTGTTACAATAGGAAGAAACTGGAGGGGATTTGACCCTCAAAAGAAGAGAACTACATTGGATGAGATCCATCTGTATGTGACTTTCCCCTGAGGGCAATACCAGTCTACACATGAGGCAGCTAGAACTCAAACAGATAGGTGCAGTGTTTTGGGACTTAGAAGTCAGGGGACAGAGATGGTAGAAACCAGAGAAACTGGGTATTACAGGGAAAATACATGAAAAGAGGAAGCACCAAGAGAGGAACCCCTAAATAAACTCCTTTTAAATCTTTGACTGACACTTAATTAGGCATATGAGGGTAAAGATAGTAAAGGTATAAGAAGAAGTTAACAATTAGCTGAAAGAAGTGAGTAGAGATTATAGGTGCTATTCACTTCAGGGGTAAAAGAGTGTAGAGTTCAAGTACTACACAATTAGCATAACTTTAAAGCATACAGAGACTTTCTATTGGAATGCAAGAAAGGCCAAATTTAGAAGTAGATTCTAGTAAAGTATTAGGAGTAAAGTAAAAAACAATATATTCATCCTAAAAATAAAAGCAAAACCAGAATAGACCAACCCTAACAAAACATTCAACCAAATTATAAAAGGTTGAAAGTGGCATGTCAGTAATTTACTTAATAGAACAAAAAATCTAACACCCTTCAGTGGAAGATAAGAAAATTCTGTCTTTACAATGTATCATATGTTATTTTCATAACACAAGAGATAACACTAGGCATGTTAAAAATAGGAAAATGTGACCTCCCCCTGTCAAAAGAAAATTAATTCAATGGAAATAGATGCACTAACAATGCAGATGTTGGAATTAGTAGGCAAATACTTTGAAATAACTATGATAAATATATTTTTTAATTTTTTTATCAAAGTATAGTTGATTTACAGTGTTTCAGGTATACAGCAAAGTGACTCAGTTATATAAATATGTATCTATTTTTCTCAGATTATTTTCCATTGTAGGTTATTATAAGATATTGAATATAGTTCCCTGTACTATACAGTAGGTCCTTGTTGTTTATCAATATTTAGACAGTAGCGTGTCTCTGTTAATCCCAAATTCTAAATTTATCCCTCCCTTCCTCTTTTCCCTTTCATAACCATAACTTTTTTCTATATCTGTGAACCTGTTTCTGTTTTGTAAATAGATTCATTTGTAACATTATTTTAGATTCTGCATATAAGTGATATCATAGATATTTGTTTTTGTCTGACTTACTTGACTTAGTATGATAATCTCTAGGTCCAACCATGTTGTTGCAAATGGCATTATTTCATTAATTTTTATGGCTGAGTAATATTCCATTGTATATATGTACCACATCTTTACCCATTCACCTGTCAATGGACATTTAGATTGCTTCCATGTCTTGGCTATTGTAAATAGTTCATGGGCTGCATGTATCCTTTTGAGTTAGAGTTTTCTTTGAATATATGCCGAGTAGGATTGCTAGATCATTTGGTAATTCTATATTTAGTTTTCCAAGGAACCTCCATACTGTTCTCCATAGTGATTGTACCAATTTACATTCCCACCAACAGTGTAGCAGGGTTCCCTTTCTCCACACCCTCTCCAGCATTTATTATTTGTAGACATTTTATTGATGGCCATTCTGACTGGTGTGAGGTGATTGTATTTGATCATTGTATTTGATAAATATTTTTAAAAATCCATAAGAATATATAAATATATCAAAGTGGAGATTTTCAGAGAATATTTGGAAACTGTAAAAATGAACAATATGGAAATCTTGTTTAGATGTAGAAGTAGAAATGAAAAGTGCAACAGCTGAAAAAATAATAGGTTAAACATGATAGATGAGAGTGTTAGTGAGCTTGAAGACAAGTAAATATTAATCTAGATGGGAAAAATAAATGAGTTTCATTGACTGATGAGACAAGCTTAAATGATTTAATAAGTATATAATTGGAATATCAGTAGAAAATAGTGCAAGAAGTGCTTGAAGAAATATTGGCTTAAAAAATTCCAAATTGATTAAAAAGAGGAACCTACATATTCAAGAAGCCAAGCAAATGTCAAGCAAATACAAAGCAAATTTTACCTAGGAATATTACAGCTAAACTTCAGAAAGCCACTAACAGAATAATATTAAAAGTGAGAGGGGAACCTTACATATTAAGTATAATGAAACACTAATACCATAAGGTAAATTTCCATCAGAATAAATAATGGAAGCCAGAAGAAAATTGCATAACAATTTTAAAATATTGAATTTTTCCATGCATAATTTTATATCCTGTGAAATTATCCTTCAAAATAAAGACAAAATAGGAACATATTTTGGAAAAATTGAAAGCTTAGAATTTGTTACAAACTTATATTACCAAAAACAAAAAAGAAACAAAACCAAAACAAAAAACTAAAGGGCATTCTTCAGGCTGAAGGAAAATGACACCATTTGGAAATAATATTCTATGGAAAGAAAGAAATAGCACTTGAAGTGTTAAATATATAGATAAATATAAATTATTTTCTCTTTATTCTTAACTAATTTAAAATTAATTTAAAAATATATAATTAAATATAAGTAAATGTGGAATATATAAAATATGTAGATGAATAGTACATGACAGTAATAATGCAAAGAATGGGTGGGGAGAGATATGTATATATACCAGTATAAATTTGTTACATTATATGAGAAATGATATAATGTGAAGTCAAGATAATCTCTGATAAATTAGGAATCCATTTTGTAATC
Source organism: Delphinus delphis (assembly GCF_949987515.2). NCBI lineage: Eukaryota > Metazoa > Chordata > Mammalia > Artiodactyla > Delphinidae > Delphinus > Delphinus delphis. The sequence continues at coordinate 43,825,310 of NC_082690.1, read as the reverse complement.
TCCAAAGCAACTAACTAAAAATGTAAAGAGATAGAGATATAAAGTCAAAGGAGAAGTTAGAATAGAATAGTAAATGTTATTTGCTTTACTCAGAAGATAAAAAGGGGAAAAGAAGAAACAAAGACAGAAATAACAAATAGAAAATAATAAAACAATGACCTAAATCCAATCATATCAATAATTAAATCACATGTAAATCAGACCAAACATTCTGATTAAAAGTCAGACTGAAGAAAATAGGAAGGCTTGATTAAGTGTTGCCTATTAGAGATGCAAGTAAAATCTAAAGACATGAACCTCTTGATAGTGAAAGGATGGAATACAATATATGATGCAAAACATCATCATAGGAAAGCTGAAATGATTACACTAATACAAAGTACATTCCAAAATAGAGTATTATCAGAGATAAAGAAGTTGATTGTATAGAAATACAGAAGTTAATTCATCAAGTAACACAACAATCCTAAATGGATGTGCAGTTAATAACAGAGCTTCAACGTGTGAAGTAAAAATTTATAAGCACAAGTGTAGAAATAGATATCCACTATCAAAACTGCAGATTTAATCAATCCTCTCTTACTGACTGATTAAAACATGTATATGTAAAGAGAAAATCACTGATATAGAAGATATGAACAATCCTTAAGTAACTTGACTAAATTGATATTTAAAGGCAATCAAATATAAAAAACTCCAGAATATACTTTCTTTCAAAGTGACCATGGGATATTCACCAAGGTAACCATATACTTTTCCATAAAACAATGCTAAGTTAATTTTTAAATCTTGAAGTCATATAAAATATCTTTTCTGGCCAAACCAGATGTAAATTAGAACTAAATAACTAAACTATAATGAGAAAATACCAAAATAATTGGAAATTTAAACCAAACATTTGTAAATAATCTATGAGTTAAAGAATAAATTACAAGAGAAATTGAAAATTAATTTGACCTAAATGATAATGAAAGCACAACATAACATTTGTGGAGTGCAGATAAAACACTGTTTAGAGGGAAATTTATAGGATTATATGTTTATAGTTAGAGGGAGGAAAGGTTTAAAATCAACTGTCAAAACTTCCATCTTAAGAAACTAAAAAAATGACTTGTAAATTAAATGGAAAATAAGTAGAAAGAAAAGATTAATAAATAAAAGAGTGGAAATCAATGGGCTACAATACAAATAATAGAACAAATCAATAAGGCCAAAAGTTTACTCCTTAAAAATTGTTATAATTGATAAAGCATTAACAAGTCTAATCAAATAAGAATGAAAGAGAGAATGAGTGAAAGAGGGAAGGAATGCAGTGCAAATGTGAGTAATATTTCTAAGGATATCACTATGGATCCTAGAGACATTAAAAAGATAATAAGGAAATATTATGAGCATCTTTATGCCAATAATTTTGACAAATTAAATAAAATAAAAATGTTCTTGAAAGACACAACCTCCAAATGTAACACAAGAAGAAATAAAAATCTAAGTAGGTATGTATTTATTAAAGAGATAAATTTGTAATAGAAGCAATTCAAAAAGATAAAATTTATCTTACTTTTATCATGTTAAAAAATTTTAGTTTGGACATAAAAATCACTAAGTATTAAAGAAGAGAATGTATTAATTGGAATTTATCAAGGTTAAAACATTCTGCTTTTCCAAAGTCCACATAAAATCATGAAAAGATAGGAATATATTGGGAGAAAATATAATAAATGACTTATCTAGAATTTATAGAGAACTACAAAAAAATAAAAATGCTTAAAAATCACTTCACTAAAGAATATATTAAAATGTCTAATGAGCACAAGAAAATGTGCTCATTGTCATTTTCATTAGTGAAATAAATATTAACTAATCTTCAAATACCACTTTACTACAAATTGAATGGCAAACAAACAAACAAAACCTGACAATACCAAGTATTGTTGAGAATACAGAGCAATTAGAATTTTCATACTGTGCAAAAGCTTTGAAGTTTAATTAGGTCCCATTTGTTTATTTTTGTTTTTATTTCCATTACTCTAGGAGGTGGATCAAAAAGGATCTTGCTGTGATTTATGTCAAGAGTGTTCTGCCTATGTATTCCTCTAAGAGTTTTAGAGTATCTGGACTTACATTTAGGTCTTTAATCCATTTTGAGATTATTTTGGTGTTAGGAAATGCTCTAATTTCATTCTTTTACCTGTTGCTGTTCAGTTTTCCCAGCATCCCTTATTGAAGAGATTGTTTTTTCTCCATTGTATATTCTTGCCTCCTTTATCAAAGATAAGGTGACCATATGTGAGTGGTTTTATCTCTGGGCTTTCTATCCTGTTCCATTGATCTATATTTCTGTTTTTGTGCCAGTACCATACTGTCTTGATTACTGTAGCTTTTTGGTATAGTCAAGACAAGGAGCCTCCATTTTTCTTTCACAATATTGATTTGGCTATTGGGGTCTTTCATATTTCCATCAAATTGTAATTTTTTTTATTCTTGAAACTTCAAAGCTTTTGCTCAGTAAAGAAAACCATAAACAATACGAAAAGACAACCCTCAGAATGGGAGAAAAAATTTGCATATGAAGCAACTGACAAAGGATTCATCACCAAAATATACAAGAAGCTTATGCAGCTCAATATCAAAAAAAACAAACAACCCAATCCAAAACTGGGTAAAAGACCTAAATAGACATTTCTTCAAAGAAGACATAGAGATTGTCAACAAACACATGAAAGGATGGTCAACATCACTAATCATTAGAGAAATACAAATCAAAACCACAATGAGGTATCACCTCACACCAATCAGAATGGTCATTATCAAAAAATCTACAAACAATAAATGCTAGAGAGGGTGTGGAGGAAAGGGAACCCTCCTGCACTGTTGGTGGGAATGTAAATTGATACAGCCACTATGGAGAACAGTATGGAAGTTCCTTAGAAAACTAAAAATAGACCTACCATATGACCCAGCAATCCCACTACTGGGCATATACCCTGAGAAAACCATAATTCAAAAAGAGACACGTACCACAATGTTCACTGCAGCACTATTTACAATAGCCAGGACATGGAAGCAATCTAAGTGTCCATCAACAGATGAATGGATAAAGAAGATGTGGCATGTATATACAATGGAATATTACTCACCCATAAAAATAAATGAAATTGAGTTATTTGTAGTGAGGTAAGTGGACCTAGAGTCTGTCATACAGAGTGAAGTAAGTCAGAAAGAGAAAAACAAATACCGTATGCATATCACACATATATATGGAATCTAAGAAAAAAAAAAAAGGTTGTGAAGACCCTAGTGGAAAGATGGGAATAAAGACACAGACCTACTAGAGAATGTACTTGAGGATATGGGGAGGGGGAAGGGTAAGCTGGGACGAAGTAAGAGAGTAGCATTTACATATATACGCTACAAAATGTAAAAGAGATATCTAGTGGGAAACAGCTGCATAGCACAGGGAGATCAGCTCAGTGCTTTTTGACCATCTAGAGGTGTGGGATAGGGAGGGTGGGAGGGAGATGCAAGAGGGACGTGATATGGAGATATATGTATACATATAGCTGATTCACTTTGTTATACAGCAGAAACTAACACATTATTGTAAAGCAATTATACTCAATAAAGATGTTTAAAAAAAAGAATTTTCATATATTTTCTGTGATCCTCCTCAACTGAATTCATTCAACAAAAGTTTCAACCTCCTTAAAACCCATTACCACTAAAAAAAAAAAAAATTGACCATGGAACTCTTTTCTTGAATATATCTTAATACCTCACAGCACAGTGTTATTTTGGGGAACTGTTTGGGAAATCCTGTGCTAAATACAAGATCCTGTAGAACATGAAATGAGAAAGAACACTGGAACCAAATTGTGAATCATTGGCTGTCATGCTCGAATTTGAAACTTATGATTTTGCCACTGACAGAGGCATAACATTATAAGATCTGTTTCAGATAATTCTGGCAGGTATATGTAGGATGGATTAGAAGGCTGTATAATCTGGGCAGAATTCAGATTTGGAACCAGTTCTGAATACCTACAAAAACTATGTTTTTCCCAATAGATCACATTGTCTTATGAGATTTACAAAATTGTTTTATAGTTAAAAAGTAATATCTACATTTAGCTTATTAGTATTTAAACGATCATCTAATTATGTAAGAAGCACCAAACTTTTAGCCTTATCATATGAGAATAATTATATTAACTCCCAAAATAAAATGCCTCTTACATCCCTATTTTGACTATAATTATAGATATATGAAACCGCAGTCACCTAGCTCTGTCCCTTCATTTTACAAATGGGAGTCCAAGCCAAAGATAAAGGAAGTGATTTATTCAAGATTATACACTGAGGTAGTAATCAGGTGGTAGAAAAATCTTGATTCCCCCAACTGCAGCACTTGGCTTTTTCTGTTAGAGGTTCTCCTTACTATGTTTGGGCAATTGAATGAGTCCATTACAAACTCCAGATGCCTAAATCCCACTACCTATTACCACTATAGTTTCCCACTCACTGGGACTTTATCCACAAATCCTTACCTGATCTCCTGCCCTTATAAACTGTTCTTTTTTTTTTTCTTGCTACAATTTATTTAATTAATTTTTTATTGGAGTATAGTTGATTTACAATGTTGTGTTAGTTTCTGTTGTACAGCAAAGTGAGTCAGTTATATATATATATACATATATCCACTTTTTAATTTCAATTTCCATATAGGTCATTATAGAGTATTGAATGGAGTTCCCTGTGCTATTCAGTAGGCTTTTATTAGTTATCTATTCTATATATAGTAGTGTGTATATGTCAATCCCCATCTCCCAATTTATCCCTCACCCTCTTCCCCCCTGGTAATCACAAGTTTGTTTTCTACAACTGTGACTCAACTTCTGTTTTGTAAGTAGGTTTGTTAAGCAATACCATATGATATGTGTCTTTCTCTGTATGACTTACTTCACTCGGTATGACAATCTCTAGGTCCATTCATGTTGCTGCAAATGGTATTATTTCATTCTTTTGTTATGGCTGTGTAATATTCCATTGTATATATGTACAATATCTTCTTTATCCATACTTCCAGCGATGGACATTTAGGTTGCTTTCATGTCCTGGCTATTGTAAATAGTGCTGCAATGAATATTGGGGTGGATATATCTTTTTGAATTAAAATTCTTAGAGGAAAACATAGGTAGAACACTACCTGATTAAATTGCAACAAGATCTTTTTTGAGCCACCTCCTAAAGGAAATAAAACAAAAATAAAAAATTGGACCTAATTAAACTTAAAAGCTTTTGCACAACAAAGGAAACCGTCAAGAAAATGAAAAGAAAACCCACAGAATGGAAGAAAATACTTTCAAATGAAGTGACCAACAAGGGATTAATCTCCAAAATATACAAACAGCTCATGCAGCTCAATAATCAAAAAGCAAACAACCCAATCAAAAAATGGGCAGAAGACCTAAATAGACATTTCTCCAAAGAATACATACAGATGGCCAAGAGGCACATAAAAGAAGCTCAGCATCACTAGTTATTAGAGAAATGCAAGTCAAAACTACAATGAAGTATCACCTCACACCGGTCAGAATGGCCATCATCAAAAGTATCTACAAACAATAAATGCTGAAAAGGGTGTGGAGACAAGAAACCTTCCTACCCTGTTGGTGGGAATGTAAACTGGTACAGCCACTGTGGAGAACAGTATGGAGGTTCCTTAAAAAACTAAAAATAGAGCTACCATATGATCCAGCAATCCCACTCCTGGGCATATATCCAGAGAAAATCGTAATTCTAAAGGACACATGCACCCATGACCACTTTTAAAATGGAGGAAAAAATGGGGGGAGAGGGCAAGGAGGGAGGTTGTCAAGTAATTGGTTACTATAGCTGTATTAGAAAAATCTGTTCAGAATCAACAATATGTAGAGAGATAATGAAATATTTGGAATTAGAAAGCTTGGGTTGAAATAAAAACATCTTTTATATACAAGCTTTATAATCTTGAACTAGTTATTTGAAATGTTTGCCCCTAGGTGTGTCAATCAATAAAATGTGCATAATAAAGCTTTTTGAAAAAGTTGTGTACAGGTTTAACTTTAAAAAAATTATTAATATGGTGTCTATAATATAGTAGAAACTCAAAGTTCTAAGGTAGAGTTTATTTTGGTTATATTTTCCTTAGGTTTGATAGCTGTACTTGCTACCTGACAGGATAGAAGATGATCATATAAATCTAATTAAGAAACATGACACATAAAATCAGTGGTAGCAACAATAACAACCAATACTTATTGAACACATTCTATGAACTATATATGTTAAACATCTTACAATTTTTAATCTTTGGAACAATCCTCTGAAGTAAGCATTATTGCTTTCCTTTTGTAGGAGAAAACTGAGGCACAGAGAGGAGTTTAATTGCTAGAGTTTAATCACTCTAGCTAACAGCTCTATAATACATGCTAATAAGTACATTATGATGATCTTACTAAGGTAAGGCTTTTTATATTTAACTAGCCCACACTAAAAATATACATAACAATTGTTTGTCATTTGATTGGTTTCAAAGATTCAGAGAATGTTAGAATTGGAGAAGATAACAATAATATTATCATCCAATGGTTCCCAAACTCCAAAAACTAGGGCTGTTCCATGGCAATAGAAGTAAAATGAGGAAAATATGTTTTTCCCCAAAACTAAATATATTCTGTTTAAAGATATCTGCTATTAATAAAAAGTATATATTAAATTAATAGATTCTCTTTTATCAAATAAGGTAGATTTATATGGCAAAATAAAATTAAACCAAATTACCAGTATCACCCCTTCTCCTTTTTTAAGTTTTACTAAACCACAAAATCCAGAAGTTTGATATCACTATGATGGCCAAGTTTATGTGTTAACTTGGCTAGGCTATAATCCCCAGTTATTCAATCAAACACTAATCTAGGTGCTGCTACAAAAGATATTTTTAGATGAGATTAATGTCAGTAATCAGATGACTTAAAGTGAAAGACATTATCCTAGATAATCAAGCTCTGCCCAATTCAATCAGCTGCAAAGTCTTGAGAACAGAACTGAAGCTTCCCTGAAGAAAAGGGAATTCTGCTTATGGACTGCAGCTTCAGTTTCTGCCCAGGAATTCCAGCCTGCCCTTCTCAGTGACCTGTGTTTCAGATTTTGGACCTGCCTAGTCAACATCCACAATCATCTAAGATAATTTATTGCAACAAGTCTCATCTACAGTAAGTTCCCTATATACGAACCTTCAAGCTGTGAACTTTCAAAGACGCGAACGTGTGTTCGCATGTCCAATCATGTTAGTTCACGTGTCTGATGTATATTGTCACGTGTGTGCATCCTCTACAACTGGTTGTGTTTTGGGTACTTTACTGTACAGTACTGTACAGAATATAGTAGTATAGTATCTATTTCAAGCTAGATTTTCAAGAGGACAACTTCATTGAACTCCTTGCTGTGCAACATGAGGAGCTTCCTAATGAAGACCTGATGGAATTGGAGGCCAAGAGAAAGGACAAAGAGAGACAGAAGAAATACCTAAATAACAGAAGAGATTCACAACACAGGAAGTGGCAAGGTGATTTTCTTTATTTGAGGAGGCACTGTTAGTTTTTGAGGCACAGGACCCGAATGTAGAATGGTACACATAGGTTGCAGCAGCCATTCAGAATTCAAGCCAGTGGTATTGTGTCATCTATGATGAGAAAAAAAAGGGCTACTGCCCAGACGTCACTGGATCATTTTTTCAAGAGGATAGATAGAATTGAATCCAGCAAGGAACCAGAACCTGTGCCATTAACATCAGGTGTGAGTGAAATTGCAGCTTGCCCTCCATCTCCTATTGCTGGTGATACTTCAGCTCTACCATCTCCCACCCCTTCTCCCTTGTCCAGTCAGTAACTCTTCTTGCCTGTTCACTGGATGCCAGCCCCTGTATTCCAGCTGTTGTACTGCACTACTGTACTTTTCAAGGTACTGTAAGATTTAAAATGTTTTCTTTATTTTTTGAGTTTGGTTGTTTTTTTATGTATTATTTGTGTGAAAAGTATTATAAACCAATTACAGTACAGTACTATATAGCCAATTGTGTTAGTTGGGTACCTAGGCTAACTTTGTTGGTCTTATGAACAAATTAGACTTACAAACCCAGCGTTCTTGGAAGGGAACTCATTCATAGATAGGGGACTTATTCTAGTCATATAGATAACACAAAACCTTGAGAATATAGGGTACTTATTTTAAAGTACAGTGCTGTGGATGGAAAGAGCTTTATGACCAGTAGAGTTTAAATGTTCTGGATGTTAACGGCTTTAATTGCTATAAGCACTTTCTGGCATGATTCTCACCATCTAATAACAATCAGGAACAGTTGCAATAAATCTGTCTATGGGTAAGAAGAAGAAATATGTATTAAACTAAGCACCACAACTGAACCATTAACATAAAGATTTAGGTTTGTAGACAACCAGTATAGTAAAAAGTAAAGGTTATATTTAAAAATTTAGTGAGATCAGGAGTGATGAAGAAAGAAGAGAGAAATTGATTATTCTGATAATGATGGAAATAAACACCCAATCTTAGAGATCCATAAAGGAAGAGGAAATAAATTTATAAGTGTGAAGAAGATAATGAACATAAGCAGCTATAAGAAACAATCCTAAATTCTTAAAGGTTTAACACAATAGAGATTAATTTTTTTTCTCATCTCACAGTCCAAGTAGTTTTTATGCATGTGGCCTTCTACGTGGTGACTGAGGGGAGCAGACTGCTTTTGTCAAGAGCTTCTGGCATGCCCTAGGCCCTTTCCTAAGCCCATTGTCTCAGCTGTCCAATGAATAATCAAGGAGAAATCATATCCAGAGAATATCATAGAATATTACATAATATAATCTTGGAAGTGGTATCCATCTTTTCAATCCATATCCTATTGCTACAGCTAATTATGTGATCTGATGTAGAATTTCTCTTTATCACATTAAGAAACTAAAACTACTTTGTTAGTATGAGAAAATTGACTTGAAATAAGATACGGAAATATGATGAAGAGCAGAATGAATCATGTGTGTGGAGGCAAAATTAGAAGAAAGCATATTTTAAATTGGCTAAATATGAAATTTAAAAGCAGGTGAAAAGAAGATAGACGATAGAAAGAAGCATGGAAGGTAACATTGATATTGAACATATAAGCTGAATATATGGTGTTGTGTCAGAATTATGAGAGTTCTGTAATTGCCTATAAACACTGACTTCTGAAAAATCTAAAGCTAAAGCTCAAAAGTAATAATTTTGTTATAAATTTATAGAGAATCACAAATGTGATAATGAAGCTTATGCTACATTTTAAAAGCATGTTTATTTTAAGCTTTTATTTTTTTAAATCACAAACTCCTGTGAAAAACTAGCGAAAACTATGGAACCTCTACTTAGCAAACTGAAAATGCACACTTATTCACAAAAATCTCCACTCAGTTTCTGTGAAACCCCAAGTATTTCAAATTCCCAGAATATGATTTTCCATGTTAGAATACGGAAACAAAACAAACTAAAAACCTTACCTGAGGTGCATGTCAATGTCAAAAAAAAGCACTAAACACTATATGCTGGGAGAATTTGAAATTGCATCAAAATATTTTCAATCACAATTTAGGTTAGGGAATAGCTCCCAGGACAAAATTATCACATTTTTAGAGAATCTGGTATCCTTGGAACTGAGGAAACAATCTGTCTCTTTTTCAAATTAATATTAATTCTTCTACTGATTAAAAATTATATTTTACAGACACCTCACCAAAGAAGACCTGCAGATGTCAAATAAGCATATGAAAAGATGCTCTACACAATATATCATCAGGGAAATACAAATTAAAACAATGAGATACCGCTGCACACTTATGAGAATACCCAAAATCCAGAACACTGGCAACACCGACTGCAACGAGGATGAGCAAAACAGAAACAAAAAACCTCTCATTCATTGAAAGAAAGTTTGATTGTTTCTTTCAAAAACTAAATATAACGCATAGCACATGGAGATCAGCTTGGTGTTTTGTGACCACCTAGAAGGGTGGGAAAGGGAGGGTGGGAGGGAGACACAAGCGGGAGGAGATATGGGGATATATGTATATGTATAGCTGATTCACTTTGTTATAAATCAGAAAATAACACACCATTGTAAAGCAATTATACTCCAATAAAGATGTTAAAAAACCCCACAACAACAAATAAAAACAAACAAACAAAAATAACAACAAAAACTAAACTATATGATCCAGCAACTGTGCTCCTTGGTATTTACCCAAAAAAGTAAATTTATATCCACATAAAACTTATGCCCACACAAAAACCTGCATATGAATGTTTATAGCAGTTTTGTTCATAATTGCCACAACTTGGAAGCAACCAATATGTCCTTCAGTAGGTAAATGGCTAAATAAATTCTGATACATTCAGACAATGGAATATTGTTCACCACTAGAAAGATATGTGCTATCAAGCCATGAAAAGATATGGAGGAATCATAAATGCATATTATTAACTGAAAGCAGCCAATATGAAAAAGCTACATACTATATGATTCTAACTATATGAAATTCAGGAAAATGCAAAAGTAGGAGACAGTAAAAAGATCAGTGGTTGTCAGTGCTTGGTTGGTGGGAGGAGAGGGATGAATAGGCGGAGCACAGAGGATTTTTAGCGCAGTTGAAATACTCTGTATGTTACCATAATGGTGGGTATATGTCATTATATATTTAACCACTTAGAATGTACAAACACCAAGAGTGAATTCTAATGTAAAATATGGACTTTGAGTGATTATGATGTATCAGTGTAGGTTCATCCATTGTAACAAATGTACCAATCTAGTGGGAGATGTTGATAATAAGGAGGCTGTGCTTGTGTGGGGCAGAGGGCCTATGGGAAATCTCTGTACATTCCTCTCAATTTTTCTGTGAATCTAAAGCCTTTTTTAAAAAAAAAAGCCTTTTAAAAATAATGTTTAAAAAATCCCCAGAAGCTATCTTCCTTATAATAGCCTCAAAAAATTCTACCCAGGATAGTATAAATTTAGTAACCTTAAAGATGAACCACCTCCTCTCCCGAGATTTCCTTACATACAGCTTCCTTTGTTGTTATTTTCCCCACAGATATCTCTTTTATTGGTCTTAATAATAAGAACATATGATTGCAGGTGAATTTGGAGGAGCATAAGAATAAGTGATTACGTCTTATGTTCTGCATCTAAAATGTGCCTGGTTCACTTGCATCCTCAAAGAACATTCTAGTTTTATAGCAGGTGGAGTGATATAGGCTGAGACAGAATTTTTCAGTTCTTTGTACTCAAGGATATCATTAGAAAGAGAAATGTCACTTGGGATTGTTGGCGAATGAGATGATGCATTAAAATCATTTAGCACTGTGCCTGGCCTATACTAATTGTTCAAGAAATGTAAGCTACTCTTCAAATATTATTAGCTATCAACATTCTACATAAGAAAAAAATATAAGAATTATTACTATTTTTTGTTAATGAGTATACATAATTATGTTAGTTTTCTATTTTTATTTTGTATTGGCTGCCAGCTTTCCTTGGCATCTGGCTGTGACACTCCAATATCTATCTCCATCTTCACATCACCTTGTCCTCTGTGTGTTTTATACCTCTCTGCTTACCTCTTATAAGAACACTTTTGATGACCTTGAGAGCCCATCCAGATAATCCAAGATGATTTCTCCATTACAGGATCCTTAACTTAAACACATCTACAAAGACCCTTTTTCCAAGTAAGGTAATATTTATAGGTTCCAGGTGTTGTACATTGTTTACTTGAGATTTTTCTTGTTTCTTGAGGTAGGCCTGTATGACTATAAACATCCCTCTTGGAATACCTTTTGCTGTATCCCATAGATTTTTTTTTCCATTTTCTTAAGATATTTTATTTTTTTCAATTTATTCATTGACCCATTGGTTGTTCAGTATCATGTAGTTTAAACCCCACATATTTGTGACATTTCCAATTTTTTCTCTTGTAATTGATTTCTAGTTTCATATTCTTGTGGTAAAAATAATTCTTGATACAATTTCAATCTTCTTAAATTTATTGAGCTTGTTTTCTGGCCTAACATAGGCTCTATCCTAGAGAATGTTCCATATGCAGTTCAGAAGAATGTGTATTCTGCCTTTGGATGGAATGTTCTATATATATTAATTTTATCTGATCTAATCTTCATTTAAGGCTGATGTTTTCTTATTGATTTTCTGTCTGGATAATTTAACAATTGATGTATGTGGGGTATTAAAATCCCTTACTATTATTGTATTGCTGTCAACGTCTCCCTTTAGGCCTGTTAACATTTGCTTTATATGTTATGTGCTCCTATGTTGAGTGCATAAATATTTACAAATGTTATATCTTCATGCTGATTGATCTCTTTATCATTATCTAATTCCCACTTTGTCTTTTATTACAGTCTTTGTTTTAAAGTCTATTTTGTCTAAGTATAGCCAGCTCAGCTTTCTTTTTATTTCCATTTGCATGAAACATCTTTTTTCATCTCTTTACTTTCAGTCTGTGTTTGTCCTTATATTGAAGTGAGTCTCTTATAGGCAGCTATAGATGGGTTACATTTTGTTTTATCCATTCAGCAACTTTGTCTTTTGATTGGAGCTTTTAGTCCATTTTCTTTTAAGGTCATTATTGATAACTATGTACTTATTGCCATTTTGTTAATTGTTTTCTGGCTGCTTTGTATTTACTCTCTGTTTCTTCTTCTCTTGCTTTCCTTCCTTGTGGTTTGATGGCTTTCTATAGTGATATACTTCAGATCCGTTATCATTATCTTTTGTGTATCTACTGTAGTTTTTTGCTTTGTTGTTACCAAGAGGCTCACCTATGACAGTCTATTCTAAGTTAATAGAAAATTAAGCTTAAACATGTTCTAAAGCTGTACATTTTTGTTCCACCCCCAATTTTATGCTTCTAATGTCATATTTTCCATCTTTTTATTTTCTGCAACTCTTAACTTATTATTGCAGATATAGTTATTTTTACTACTTTTGTCTTTTAACCTTCATACTAGCTTTATGAGTGATTAATCTACTACCTTTACTGTATATTTACCTTTACCATTGATATTTTTACTTTCATGTATTTTCTTGCTACTAATTAGTGCCCTTTCTTTTTACCATAAAGAAGTCCCTTTAACATTTCTTATAAGGACAATTTAGTGGTGATGGACTCTTAGTTTTTGTTTGTCTGGAAAGCTCTTTATGTCTCCTTCAATTCTGAATTATAACCTTGTCAGGAAGAGTATACTTGTTTGGAAGTTGTTTTTGTTGTTTTGTTTTGTTTTGCTTAGTTTTTGCACTTTGAATATATCATGTCACTGCTTCTTGGCTGGCAAAGTTTCTGCTGATAAGTCTTCTGAAAGTCTTATGGGGGTTCCCTTGAATGTAACACATTGTTTTTCTCTTGATGCTTTTAAGATTCCCTCTTTAGCTTTAACTTTTGATATTTTAATTATAATGTGTCTTGGTGTGAGTCTTTTGGGTTCATCTTATTTAGAAATCTCTGGGCTTCCTGGATCTGGATATCTCTTTCTTTCTCAAGGTTAGGTAAGTTTTCCTTTTCTCTTTCTCTTCTCCTCTGAGACCACTTATAATATGAATGTCATTTTGTTCAATGTTGTCCCAAAAGTCCCTTAAGCTATCTTCACTTTTTAAAATACTTTCTTTTTGCTTCTCTGTTTGGATTGTACCACCATCCTGTATTACAGATCACTGATGGTTTTTTCTGCATCATGTAGTCTGCTGTTGAACCATTCTTGCATATTTTTTAGTTCATCTGTTGTGTTCTTCATTGTATGCTGCAAGATGACCATTACTTTGAACTCTTTATCAGATAATTACTTATTTCTGTTTTATTAAGGTTTTTTTCTAGGGTTTTATCTTTTTTGTTTGGAACATATTCCTCTGTCTCCTCATTTTGCTTGGCTCTTTGTGTTTGGTTCTATGCATTAGGCAAAACAACTATCTCTCCTACTTTTGAAGGAGTGACTTTGTGTAAGAGATGAACCTTACTGTTTAAACTTACCAAGCTGTTGGTTATCTCTTGAACTTTTGTGATTGTCTAAGAAGACTGATTCTTTCTTGAGAGGTCTCGGTTTTGAAGGTTCCAAGAAATATTCTCTGATTGTTTCACACCTGCTATTTTTAATTCTTGTTTTATTAAAAAAATCAAATTTGCATGGATCTTTTATAATGCAACTTGGCAATATTTAAAAATAAAATAAAATTTTTATAATTTTTGTTATAGTAAATGTTCTCAAGGAAAAAAAAATATCCAAAACAAGGAAAAAGCTTGAGCACTATATAATGGCAGTTGCATAAATGACTAAGAGTCCATTATACGTCATCAACTGTGTTCAGGATTTGTTCTCATGTAATTAGTATATGAGGTAGCTGAGGAGACAAGCTGTGATATATACATTTTGCAGATGAAGAAGTAGAGGCTCCAAAGGTTAGGTAGTTTTTGTGATGGTAGTCTAGTGTATTTATACTATGATTGTCACTATTAAATCCACATATTAGATCATTATAGGGTTAAAAACAAACCAGGAATGAAAGAAAGAGAGAGACAGAGAAAAGAGAAAGAGAAGAAAGACAAAATAGAGGAAAGGAAGGAAGGAAAGTGGGAAGGAAGGAAGGGAGGAAAAGAAGAAAGAAGAAAGAAAGGGAAACAAGGAAATACTTTGGGAAAAGATAACCACTTCCAAGAATTACACAATCTGTATAATGCATAGACACAATAGAGGGAAAAAAATGATAATATTTTTTGGATTTATACTATTGGGGGTATTATTATCCCCTTTACAGTGTTCCAAAATGTTACTGTCTCTTTATAATAATAATTAAAAGAAGGGAAAAGATCCTACATATCCCCTTTATTTCCAAGTTAGCTAACACAGATAGCTTTTTTTAAAAAAAGTCCTTTCTTTTACAAAAAAAAAGCTTCCTTTTAACCCTCCTTTGTACTTTACCCCATCTCTACTGTGATTCTTCTAGATGGTCTCAAGGGCAGCTGGAGCAAGAGTGGTTTCTAGACAGTACAATAAGTTCAACTGAGCCTGGCATATTCAGGGCTTTTTTTTTTTTCCTTTTTTCTTAACACCTGGATGCCAATTTTTTACTCACTTCCCTAATATGCCTTACATAATAGCTGGTCTAGGAAAGAAAAACTACTGCTGTTACTCATTTGTGTGTTCTGGCAATGTACAGTGGTTTGTGGTTCTCATAATCAGAAGGCATGCTGAGCTGCCACATAAGTGAGGGGGATCAACGAGGTTGGGAGGTCTGATGCTTACAGTTATAACATATGGTTTGGCTTCAAAAGCAAGGATAATGATGCTCTAAGATTAGGGCTGTGTGTGCCACACACAACAGAGAATGGGGTGCTTCAGTTCATTATAATTGAACAAAGTGTGGTTTATAACCTAAATTACGTTGATAATTATACCTCTTTTCTTTACCTCACTAGCTCCCCGATTTTGGCTCCACTAAAATTCAATCTTAGCTCCATAATGACACAAATCCCAGCATATTCTAGTTACTGATTCTTTGCCAACCACCCCCTTCCCCGAGACTTGCCTCCAGGAACACCTTGAGAACAGAGACTTTTTTATTACATATTTTTAGCTCTCAGAAACTAAAGCAGTCTGCTGCATAATACAGTCTCTCTCTCTCTCTTGCTTTAAAGTAATTTAAATGTGATTTCCTGGATTGTTTTTAATTTTGCTGGGGTCAATAGAGGAAGATAGCCAAAATAATGTTATAAACAGATGTAGCTTAATGCAAGTAATCACTGTATCTTAAAACTAGCTACCCCATAGAAATGAGACTGCACAAAATTGAAAAGATTAGAGATTTTTCCCCCAATTTCTACAGGTTGTAAAAGCCCTTTTAAAATTACTTATTTTCTAATATTTTATTTAATTTGTTAAAATAACTTCACAATATTAACCTCTACTCCCCACCAAACAATGGCCAATTATAGAAGAAGAAACAAAAGCACTCTTCAGGGGAAAAAGAATTCCTAGTTTCCACAACTGAATTCTTTCTTCCTACTAGGGTTTATTAAATTTTGTAAAGATCAACACATGTTAATTTCTTTGTATTTCAATTTTTATATCTTTTTCCTTTCCCAAACATTATCTTAGCAAATATATAAAATGCATATATGTGTATTATGCAAATATATATTATGCATATAGATAATATATATATATATATGTATATATATATGTGTATATATATGTATATATGTGAGGTATGTTAATTATTTTTAGACTGCTGGTATATCAGGTATGTTTCCTCTGCCCCATATGTTTGCCAAGTTAGGCCATACATAGTGGTCTGCCAAGGAAAAATCTTTTCCCCATAATAATGTTTTATTTAAAGGACAAAATATTCGTGGATAAAGCAAGTCAGTAGATACCACTCAAAATTGTTAACTCACAAAAATCAGTTCTAAGTAGGGAAAATGTAGTGGCTTCATGCTATGTAGTTTTCTTATAAGAATATTTTCAATCACCTGTCTCATTTCTACATTCAAAAACATATTGAGCAGTATGCACTGAGAAATACATTAGATATTAGAGCTATAGAGATAAAAGACACATACTTCCTCTCAAGGAAGTCACTGCCCAGTAAGAAAGATAGACTAAGGAACAGAAGATCACATGCTAAGTGCTGTAATGCAAGTCAAGTATTTAACATGTTGTTGGAGGACACATCTGGAAAGTCTTCCAAGACTAAGGGACAAATGAGTTAAATCTTAAAGGATTTACTTAGACATAAATGAGGTATGGACTATTCTAAAGACAGGAAGCAGAATGGGCAGCTAGAAAGGCCCATGAGAACAGAGCACATTTGAAGAAAATCAAGTGAGGATTCTACAGAGATAAGCAGGAACAAGATCAAGAAGGACTTTGCTTTAAAACATGCTTTTATCCTGTAGGCAAAAGATTTATCAAGGGCTATGTAATGAAGTGACATGATAGTATATATTTTATAGTGATTATAATAAAATAAAGCAAGAAATAATGAGACATAATGACAACCTGGTCTAAGGTAGCAGAAACCCTAAAACTGTGTGTGGCATACAGTTGTTGAATACATAGTTATTCTGTGAGTGAATGGTTGAAAGATGAGGATAGAGAAGGGGAAGTATTAAAAAGAAATACAGAAATTAGAAATAGATTTGATATACCTTAAGGAGCCTATGGATATGGGGGCTGATTTCCAAGTTTCTTATATGCATTCCTATGTTTATAGAAGTGCACTTAATGCAACTTAGTTTAGCAAGCTAGTGGAAAGAACAGAAATGAAGATATAGATTATTTTAGTATCACGCTTGTTGAATTTGAGATGTCTTTGTTACATATAGGAAGCTGACTTTATGGATCTCAAAAGAAAGGACTGAATTGAAATGCTGACTTAGGAGACATCTGCATTTAGGAGGCAGATGTTTGAAATCCTGGGTGTGGATAATGTTGTCCAAGGTGAGATGTTAATATAACCAAAGAAAAGGGCTGAGTATAAAACCCTTAGTTAAAACACTTAAAATGGATGGAGAATGATATATCTATAAGAATTCCCCATTTCTCATTAGAAAAAGCAACCACAGAACTACACGCAAAATGAAGAGAGAATAGTGTTGAGAAAACAAGAGGAGAAGAGAATCCCAGAAGGAAGGAAATTATGTAAAATGTCACATGCCTAAAAAGTTCCATTCAGATTAATTCAACAAATCCCTATCATGAAGTACTGACAAAGCATACGAATCCTTTACTCATAGGACTACTGGGAAGAAAGCAGGAATCGATGTGTGTACAGAGAAACAGGAATGACAGTGTTGTTAAAAGGGCAGAGAATTTAGTTTTCTATTTTCTGTTTGAGGTAAGAGATAAAATCCCTGTGTTAAGATGGAGGGAGACAGAAGTTAGGTAGGGGCTTGGGTAGAGTTAGAAATTGTAGTGTTTTTATGTCCATTAGGAGATGGATCCAAAAAGATATTGCTGTGATCTGTGTCAAAGAGTGCCCTGCCTATGTTTTCCTCTAGGAGTTTTATAGTATCTGGTCATACATTTAGGTCTTTAATCCATTTTTAGTTTATTTTTGTATATGGTATTAGAGGATGTTCTAATTTCATTCCTTTACATATAGTTATCCAGTTTTTCCACCACCACTTATTGAAAAGACTTTCATTTCACCATTGTATATTCTTGCCTCCTTTGTCATAGATTAATTGACCATAGGTGTGTGGGTTTATTTCTGCACTTCCTATCCTATTCCATTGATCTATATTTCTGTTTTTGTGCCAGTACCATACTGTTTTGATGACTGTAGCTTTGTAGTATAGTTTGAAGTCTAGGAGCCTGATTTGTTCAGCTCTGTTTTCCTTTCTCAATATTGCTTTGCCTATTTGGGGTCTTTTCTGTTTCCATACAAATTTTAAGATTTTTTTTTTTGTTCTAGTTCTGTGAAAAATGCCATTGGTAATTTGATAGGGATTGCATTGAATCTGTAGATTGCCTTGGGTAGTATAGTTATTTTGATACTGTTGATTCTTCCAATCCAAGAACATGTATCTTTCCATCTGTTTGTGTCATCTTCAATTTCTTTCATCAGCACCTTATAGTTTTCAGGGTAAAGGTCTTGTGTCTCCTTAGGTAGGTTTAATCCCAAATAGTATATTCTTTTTGATGTAATGGTAAATGGGATTGTTTCCTTAATTTCTCTTTCTGATTTTTCATAAAGTTAAAAGCTTTTGTATGGCAAAGGAAACCATAAACAAAATGAAAAGGCAACCTACAGAATGGGAAAAATGTTTGCAAATGATGTAACTGACAAGGGATTAAACTCCAAAATATACAAACAGTTCATACAGCTCAATATCAAAAAAAACAAACAACCCAACCAAAAAATAGGCAGAAGATCTAAATAGACATTTCTCCAAAGAAGACATACAGATGGCCAAAAGTCACATGCAAAGATACACAACATTGCTAATTATTAGAGAAATGCAAATCAAAACTACAATAAGGTATCACCTCACACCAGTCAGAATGGCCACCATCAAAATGTCTACAAATAATAAATGCTGTAGAGGGTGTGGAGAAAAGGGAACCCTCCTACAACGTTGGTGGGAATGTAAATTGATACAGCCACTATGGAGAGTAGTATGGAGGTTCCTTAAAAAACTAAAAATAGAGGTACTATATGATCCAGCAGTCCCATTCCTGGGCATATATCTGGAAAAGATGAAAACTCTAATTCAGAAAGTTACATGCACCCCAATGTTCATTGTAGCACTATTTACAATAGCCAACACATGGAAGCAACCTAAATGTCCATCAATAGAGGAATGGATAAAGAAGATATGGTGTATATATATATATATATATATATATATATATATATATAATGGAATACTACTCAGCCATAAAAAAAGAATGAAATAATTCCATTTGCAGCAACATGGATGGATTTAGACATTATCATATTAAGTAAAGTAAGTCAGATAGACAAAAATGAATATCATATGATATTACTCATATGTGGAATCTAACATAATGATACAAATGAATCTTTTACAAAACAGAAGAAAACTCACAGACATAGGAAACAAACTTATGGTTACCAAAGGGGAAAGGTGGAGAGAAGGAATAAATTAGGTATACACACTACTATATATAAAATACATAACCAACGAAGACCTACTGTATAGCATAGGGCACTGTACAAAGTATTTTGTAATAACCTATATGGGAAAAAAATCTGAATCTGAAAAAAATTTATATATATATATATATATATATATATATATATGTACTGAATCACTTTGCTGTACACCTGAAAATAACACAATATTGCAAAGCATCTATACTTCAATAAAAAATAAGTAAATAAATTGAATATAGTCAAGCAAAAAAACAGAAAAAAAATGTAGAGTGAGATGACCAGGCACCCATAAAGGATGATTGGGTTAGTCCTAAAGATTCAGACTCTCTTGGAGACAAACTAGAGTGGAGCGATACAAGGTGACTACTCAAAAGAATCACAATACTTGAATAACAAGTGGCTCTTTTCTGTAAGTACTGATTTTACAAAATGATTTGTGAATATTTGGGTCTGTCCCAGAAATATTGTACAAACTTGCTTTTCTAGGCTGAAATCCACTGATCACAATTCAAATAGGTAGCTCAGGGAGATAAGGACCTTTTTTCATATGAACATATCATATATTTTTGCTTAGAAAACAACATTCCTTGGAATTATTGAGTTAATACTAAGTAAGTTCATCATTTGGTTACTTCTCCCTTTTCCAAGAGATCATGGTGCAACTTGTTCATAATTCTCACAGTAACTCTCTGCATGACCTACTATATTCCTGTGAAATTAAATATTTACTAAATGATTGAATATTTGCCATTACAAATTGGCTGTGAAGTAAAACAATCAGCATTGTCTAGGAGCCAAAAAAATAAAAACTCGTTTAAGTAAAAATTAGTTCATATTATCTTAGCTGCTCTCATAAATTGGCACTGCCTATTGAGACGAGTATGAATGAAAATTTAGAGACTGATGAATGTAAGTGTGTGTAAAAAATTGTCAATAAATATGCATGTAAGTCTTTATAATCTGGAAGACATCCATGAAGAAAAAGTCTAGTTATTTATTTGCCATTTTCTCCCAATCCAGAAACTGGAACGATCAAAATTTTGCCATCCAAGTTTAAAGTTTTATGGAACATTCTAACTAGCTCCATATGCACTCTGATGACTTGAATAAGAGTGATATTGGGTATAATTAGAAAGATTTTAGAACTACTGTAAGTGTGTCAAGATAAATATGTCTTTTTATTTGCATTGCAAAATAGTGTGGAAAAATCCAAATTATGGTTAAACAAAATCTCTTGCTCCAGTAGTAGAATGAGGTTTGTAGACCTTAAACTCTCAAAGACTTGTATATTCTTTATACTAATCTGTCTTTCCCAATCAACTAGAACCCCTATAAACACTTGAATGCTGGAGATTTGTGATATTTAATTGTCATGAGGCAATCAGGTAATGGCTTTAGAGCAAGTTATACATTATTAGCTCAAATTTGGAAATAACACATATAACAAAAAAAGTATAAAAACCTATAGATGAAACTTTAATGTATTTGATAACTGATGAACTATTTTCAAAGAGAGATTCTCATGCAATCTCCTTTTATTATAGACTGGAAAGGAGAATGCTTGAAGTAAACAATGAAGGGAGAAAAGCTTACCTTTGCTTTTTGTTTCTCTCACTTTTATATTTTTCCATATATGCTGTAGAACTCTTTAGGACATTACATTTAAAAGGAAATTCAAGATTCTGTGGAAGTTTCTTTAAGTGATTTTTTATTATAAAAGGTGAAATTTAGATTTGTCATATTTTTGTTTGTACCTCTCTATCTGTACACACACACACACACACACACACACACACACACATATGCAAACATATACAGAGAAAGAATATATATGTCTGTTTAAAATATTTAATTCCTTATAGTCTGTAGTGTATCTAGCATCACCAGAGAAGGTAAGACTAAATTCCAGATTATTTTTTTATAAAATATAAATTATGAGCAGAAAGAAGTACATTTAATTTAGTATAGTAAAGTGTATCCTGTCTTCATTAAAATTAAAGACTATTCACTCTAGAGTCTGGTTTTAAACACAGGATACAGGTTATATGTGAGTTAATAAGCACTAGACAATTAGGTGAAAACATTTTTAGTTTATTATTAACAAACAGACACACAATCATATTTTTATCTTGTAAAAGGGATGGTCTATGTGATGTAGTAGAATCTCAGTCTGATACAGGGCAGATCCAAAGATGGGCTTACAAGATTTGAGTAGGGAATGCAGAAATGCCTGGAGTCTAGCCACAGTGAGAGCATTTACCTTCCCTAGACTTGAAGTGTCAAGTGAGGGAAAAATAGCTGGGTTTGTGGTCTTAACCCTGGGAAAGGGATACACAATAAGTAGTGTGACATTTAATAGAGGAATATATCCACTGCTAATTTGAAGCTCAAAAGACATGTAGTCAAGGGAAAAATATCCCATGTTCATTCTTCCTTCCTCTAATCTCCTGTCTTTACCTTACATTGGTTTAGTCCAACCAGAGACTGGATAGCAAGTTAGCAGTAATATAATTCATAAAGATGAGCTTTTAGGCCATAGAACATAATTAAATATGGCTAGTTGATCTCAAGAGGCAAATGAGACTATCCAGCTCTGGAATGGACTGAGATAATTTCTATTTTTTTTTTTATTAGTTTTACCTCCCTTTCCAAACCAATGCCTAGCCATCTTCAGTGGTCAATATATATTTGTTGAATATATGACTGTCCAGAAACATATTTTTTCCCATAAAATAAGCCATAATTGTTTTGTGTGCATGGAAGAAGCCTCCAGTTATTAAATGGGCTATGTTCAAACTAATGTCAATTTCTAGGTGTTTATAATCCATTTTTTTCAGTGTTACCTTAAAACAACCTGCTGTGCTATTCATTTCATTGCATTAGGGATAGCATCATCATACCTTTATTATTTTTTACTTTTTTTTTTAAGTTCTCTATTTGTCTATTTTCTGAAGGCTAACATTTTTTTAGTACTCTTCTCCTTTGCTTTGGAAAGGTTCAGATTTTCTTGATTTGGCAGAAAATTAATTGTCACCTGGATTTCTTATAATTGGATTTACAACTTTATTCTTTATTATCTTAAATCTATTCATTTTATGAATGCTTACTTTTTTATACACATAGTTTACATTCTATAATGTTACTCAAACTTAGGACTCTCTCATAAATGTATGAACATCATTTTATAAATAAATAAATGCTTAGTAGGTGATATAGGTACAATCACTGAAGTGTTTCTATTATGTATTTGTCTATAGTTGATTGAAACAAAAATATATTGAATGCCCAATAATGTGTTATGAGAGTTATCTGCTGTTTTTATGAAAACGATGATATGAAAGCAAGAGACTAACAGATACTATAAGTGGTTAATTTGCACATTTCTTAACACACCAAAGATACTGAAGCAATATGAGAAATGATTCTTAATGAAAATTCCAGATAATGTTTCCATACTTAGCAGTCTGAACTCTGGAATCAATTTAATTTTCTGGATGAATTAAAAATGTATTGAATATTTGCCAAGTCCTATGGAATAGAATAATTTAATGGAATGTTTGTGCTCTAATGGAGGATTGTTCTGTGTGTCTCTAGTGGTCTCTGGAAGGGCTTCAATGAGTGTGGGAAATCTATTGAAATTTTGCACAAACATGTTTTGAATAATTTATGAACATATTTACATATCCTTAAAGCGTTCCATGTTACAATTAATGTTAGATATTTCTTTCACAGGTACAAATATACAGACCAAACTGTATATTTCGAATAAGAGGAAACTGAGGTTTCTGTATTAGCAAAATTTCAATAACTAACATCTGGCACAGACAAGACAGGAAATTGATTCTCCTGTTTTCCTTCTGAATGCTCTTTATTAACTTTGTAACTCTGGTCTAGGTTCATTAAAAAACAAATGAAACAATATGACCATCCATTCAATTAATTAATTAACTCACTCATTGACTTAGTAAAAAAAAGTCTCAGTGTTTACTAGTACACAACTCTGAGTTAAATAACCATACAATCTAGTGAATAAAACAAGCAGTCTTTGATCTCAGTCTACAATCTTGTAAGACAGTACATAATAAACAAGTAAATAAAAGAGTATACATAATTTTAAAGTTTTGATAAAATCAATAGAAAAATTCACAAATACTAATATTTGAGATAAAAAAGGCAATACATTTTGAGACATTTATATAGAGACATTTAAGCTCAGACATGAAGTATGACAAGGAACAACCAGGCTAAAAGTGAGAGAAGAGTTTTCTAAACATAAGTAAAAATGTAAGAAGAATCTATGAGAGGATAAAGTTTTTCTAGATGTTTTTAAGCAAATGAATTGAAGCTAGGCTTGCTCTAGTACAGTGAGTTTGCTAGAAAAGGGGGGGAGTGAAATAACTTATGGCTGAAAACATAGGCAAATGCACAATTATGGGGGGCTTTAGAGGGCATTGGACAAGTGCTTGATATTTTCTGGAACACTACCACATTCTTTACAAGCACAGTACATGTATTTATCACAGCAACCTTTTTGAAGTAGATGTTAACTACTTTGGTTTTAGAGGTTAGTAAACAGAAGCTTGTCCAAGATCACACATTTAGTAACTGTCAGAGTTAGGATTCAAAACCAGGTCTTTGAGTCAAATGATGCCTCTGTTCTTGGGCCCTACCATGTGCTAAAGTACAGTGGCCTTATTTATTTATTTTTGCCTAGTAAATCAAACTTAGATGGTACAAGAGAAGCCATTTATTTATCTTTCCATTTAATGCATGAATATCCTGTGCCCTACATAGTCAAGGAGTGGGTTTCTAAAATAGGTATCAGAGGATAATTATACATACATATATTGGGAAAAGATGTATTATGATGTGATTGGGGATCAATAATTATTTTTCTATATCTCACTTTTTCATTGATTTTGTCTTTTCTCTGCCTATGGAGATGTATTGGCCTTTTGAATATTCACTAATAACATCATCTTGGGTAAAATTTACCATATCTCAGTGACCTGAAAAAGTTCAGTTGTTCCCCATATAGTATGTATTTTCAAGCAGCAGTTAATTTTTTAGATAGAGTTAGCCAAATATGTATTAAAATACTTCAAAGTCATGATAAGAACATAAATTTGTATTTGCAGTTACTTTAATGACAGAACATTTCTTGTTAGATTCATTCTTTTTTGTCCTCATTGGTGAAATCTGATAGAAATAAAATAGAAGATATAGAAAATATTAAAATATTTTAGCATCAGGATCAGCCAAACAAAGGACCACACTTTATAGTTGAGAAAGCTAACCATGTGTTTTTAATGGTTAATGGAACTTTTAATTCAGTGCAAAAGGCAAATGGATAAAATGTAGAATTGTATCAAAGATTTAACTATTTTTCCCTGTGTGATATAGAATAATTATTTAAAAGATAGTTGTATCTATTTATCCATGTCGTGAGATTCTCCTGCTAGATGGTCTGTGGAACTTGAAATTATAATGAAGAGTGTGACATCTCCAACAGAAATGCCTAAATTACACAGAATAATAGAGAAACAAACACAAGATTTGCAGGAGAAAGACCAGTTTTGATGACAATTCTGCTTCTAAATTTTTGTGTGATTTTGGGCATACTCTCTGTCTGTGGGCTATAATTTGTCCATCTATGAAATGAGTGAGTTTGTCTCATATATATACTGTATTGATATTCCTGTAACTCATAAATTTTCATATTTGCAATTGTGATCTTCTTCAGAAGATTCTTCACTTGTTTTTGTGGGTTAAATTTGTGGGCACTTTCAAGGTAGAAAACCCTTACACAGAGTCACTGTAGAATGGTATTAATTATGGACATCAATTTGGAGACCATATACACCAAGATTCTAATCCTATCATGGCATTAAATATATCTGAGAAAGCTCACCAGCTATGAACTTCCTTATTCTTCTTTTAGGGAGGTCACTCTGCAGAGCTTTTCCAGATACTTGCAACATGTTTTTAATTAAGCCCAGCAAGGGCTTCTGGATCCTCATCGTCTATTTAGGTACTTATCACTGTATTGTAAATATGGATTGAAGAGATGTGACAGCCTAGAAAATCTGTATAGACTTAGATCCACCTATATTCCCAGTAAACTCTCCTAGACTAACACCACAAAGTCTGCTTTACTTGAGACATTCAGATACAACTTGCAATAATCTCCAACAAGATAGTCAGGTGAGCCTGAGATGCCTGTATTAGACTCTTTCCTTTCACTTCGATTACCATATTCTGGTTGGATAACAATATCTTCTGAAGAGTTTATATATAACCCACCACTCAATTATGAAATCACTTAGAATATCTTGTCTCATAACAAACCCATTATGGATTAACACTCTCAACTCTGCTCTACTCTAGACATTTGGATAGGATCTGGAGGGCTGAATTGTAAAAAAAATCTTCAAAAAAATGACAGTTGGGTGTATACGAAATGCCTGCCTTCTTCTCAGAAGTGGGTAATGCTGTGACAGGTGTATTGATGCAGCTATTTTGAATAATATGGAGAAAATTTTGCCTATAAGGAGGTAGGATTGGATGATTACTGCTAAATGTATTGATGCCCTGTGGAAGAAAAATGATGAATCAAATGTTGATAATGGCTAAGTAAAAACTAGAGAGCTTCAGTTGTATCTTAAAAAGAATACCTCATTACCTATAGTGAAAGGATGGATAGAATTGAATGGAAGACTAAAAACCTAATTGTTAGTTAAGAGTCACAGAACTGCAAAGACAGACATTTGAATACTCAGTCAAGATGAGTCTATTATACAATGATGATGACCATAGTGGGGAAAATCTACGATCCTGAAAACTCAGAAAAGGACATATGAATGGAAACCTTTAAGGATGTTGACCTTCTGACCACCTACACTCACCTAGACCTTTTGTTCTTCCCTTGGAAGGGTCAGGTAAATTATTGTCTTGGGATATGTTACAGAAGCCTCTCCCTTATAAGGCAATACATGCCACACCCAGAGCCATTCCCCCATCACCTTTCTTAGCTGCCAGGCCAAAAATAACTGTTAAACCCCAGTGTAATTCAGCTGTGGTTGTATTAGTTTTGATAATTGAGGAAAGAGGCTCTATTTATGTAAATAATTTCTAAAAGGAATTTACATGAACCAGGGGGTGTACTTCTAGGACTGGATTTTAAGTGTCCTAAACAATGGGGCCAGATTGTAAGACTAGATAAATAATTTATTGTATAAGGGATACTTTCTTCATATATGAGAATTAACACACTGGCAGTGATCTGAGATGATGGGTTAAATCCCCTGCTGGAGTGGCTCTTAGAAGCTTGGAAAAAATCAGTGTAGTAGAAATATCTAAGTTGAGCCAATACATGATAGAGGAAGAAATTAAGAGGTTAAGGGAAGTGGGCATTTTGGAAGATAAACATGATGTAAAGCTAGAAGATCCACTGGTGGCTTATTTTCTGCTAGAAGGCTTGGGATACATACCATTGACCAAGGCCATCAGGAGTACAATGGGGAAAGTGACACTGATATCACTAAGAAATTCTGTGATGGCTCTCCTCTGCAAACCAAGGATGACTGTAAGAGAGTCCCTTAGTCTCTCATTAACATACATGGAGATAATGGATTTCTAAAGTAATAGAGGCCAGGTAGTCACACTATAGCCACCAGAAACTGGAATCTGCAATTACTACAACAACTAACAACATCAAAAGAGTAGCCAAGAGGGTTTGACCTTTAGGGAGCTGAGATAGTTAATATAGTTTGGTATCTATAAATGTAAAATAGATAAATAGCACTTTTGTTGGTTGTCTAACAATCTATTACAAAATAAACCCTAAACAAAACAAAACAAACAAAAACTTCAGGAATGGAGGAATAGATACTCATTCAAAAAAAAAAGTTGTGATCCCTTCAGTTCCAAGACCTGAACTGATTTTCGGATCTGGAATCCACTGATTAAAAACATAGCTGGGTTCCTAGGAGGAAGAGCTCTGTAGTACAAAGGAAGGTGAATACTTACTGTCATGAATGTTTAATTTAGTCAAATGCTTTTTCTGCATCTATTGAGATGATCAAATGATGTTTAGCCTTCATTTTGTTAATGTGTTATATCACATTAATTGATTGGCAGATATTGAACCATCCTTGCATCCCTGAAATAAATCCCACCTGATTATGGTGTATAATCTTTTTTATATTGTTGAATTAAGTTTGCTAATATTTTGTTGAGGATATTTTATCTATATTCATTAAAGAAATTGACCTTTAATTTCCTTTTTCTTTTTTTCTTTTTAAGTAATGTCTTTGGTGTTTGTGTTAGGGTTATGATGACATTGTAGAATGAATTTGGGAGTGTTCCCTACTCTTCAATTTTTTGGAATATTTTGAGAAGTATAGGCATTAACTCTTCCTTATAGGTTTGGTAAAATTCCCTTGTGAAGCTATCTGGTCCTGGACTTCTGTTTGCTTGGAGCTTTTTTTTTTTTTTTTTTTTTTTAATACAAGTTCAATTTCAGTACTAGTGATCAGTCTGTTCATACTATTTCATTCTGATTCAGTCTTGGAAGATTATATGTTTCTGGCAATTTGTCCATTTCTTTTAGGTTGTCCAATTTGCTAGCATATCACTGTTCACAGTTTTCTCTTATAATTTTTTTGAATCTCTGTGATATTGGTTGCCATTTCTTCTCTTTTATTTCTTATTTTAGTTGGGTCCTCTCTCTTTTTCTTGATGAGCCTGGCTAAAGGCTTATCAATTTTATTTGTCTTTTCAAAGACCAGCTCTTGATTTCATTAATCTTTTCTATTTTTTTGTCTTTTCTAATTCCTTTTTGTCTTTTTCTAATTCCTTTTCATGTTAGTAGTGTTGCTTATTTGAGATTTTTCTTGTTTCTTAAGGTAGGCCTATATTGCTATAAACTTTCCTCTTAAAACTGCTTTTCCCATAGATTTTGGAAAGTTGTGTTTTTATTTTCATTTGTATTGATATATTTTTTTAATTTCCTCTTAGATTTCTTCATTGTCCCATTAATTCTTTTTAGTAGTGTGTTGTTTAGTCTGCACATTTGTGTTTTTCACATTTTTCTCCTATAATTATTTCTAGTTTCAAACCATAGTCACTGGAAATAAATGCTTGATATAATTTCTATCTTCTTAAATTTGTTTAGACACATTTTGTAGACAAGTGTATGATCTATCCTGGAGAACATTCCATGGGCACTTGAGAAGTTTGTGTATTCTGCTGTTTTTGGATGGAATGTCCTATAGATGTCTATTAATTCCAACAGGTCTAATGTGTCACTTAAGGCCAGTATTTTCTTATTGATTTTCTGTCTAGATGATCTATCCACTGATGTTAAGTGGGGCCTTAAAATTCTTTACTATTATTGTATTGTTGTCAATGTCTCTCTTTATGTCTATTAATATTTCTTTTATATATTTAGGTCCTCCAATATTAAGTATGGCAGGGGTTCCCAACACCTGGGAAACAGACCGGTACCAGTCCATGTCCTGTTAGGAACTGGGCTGCACAGCAGGAGGTGAGTGGCAGGCGAAGAGCAAAGCTACATCGGCTGCTCCCTATCACTCCCCATTGCTCGCATTTCCACATGAACCATTCCCTCCCCCCCACTGGGAGTGGAAAAAATTGTCTTCCACGAAACCAGTCCCTGGTGCCAAAAAGGTTGGGGAATGCTGAGGTATATATATATATATATATATATATATATATATATATATATATATATATATATATATATATATATACACACACACACATACATATATATATCCTCTTCTTGTATTTTTCCCTTTATCATTATATAATGGTCTTTATCTTTTGTTATACACCTTGTTTTAAAGTCTATTCTATGTGATATGAGTATTGCTACCCCTACTTTCTTGTCATTTCCATTTGCATGAAATATATTTTTCCAAACCCTCACTTTCAGTCTGTTTGTGTCATTAACTCTGAAGTGAGTTTCTGGTAAGCAGCATTTAAATGAGTCTTTTTTCTTTTTTTATCCAGTCAGTACACTGTGTCTTTTGATCTGAGCATTTAGTCCACTGAGATTTAAAGTGATAATTGATAGGTATGTACTTATTGCCATTTTGTTTCTTATTTTCTGGTTGTTTTCCAGTTCTATGTTCTTTTCTTCTTTTAGTTTGTATCTTGTTGTTTGGTGATAGCCTTTAGTGGTATTCTTCTGTTCCTTTCTCTCTAAATTTTGTATATCTATTGTAGGTTTTTGATTTGTGGTTACTATGGGGTTCATATATGTTGACCTACAACTATATCTGCTTGTTTTAAACTGGCAGTCATTTTAGCTCCAATGCATTCTAAAAGATATTTTTTTACTCCTTTTCCCCACATTTAGTATTTTTTATGTCATGTTTTACATCTTAATGTTTATTCCTTCACTGTTTATTGTAGTTATAGTTAATTTAACAATATTTTGTCTTTCAATCTTCATACTACCTTATTCAAGTGGTTGATCCACAGTCTTTACTGTATATTTTCCTTTACTAGTGGGATTTTTTTCCTTTCCCATAAATTCTTCTTGTTGTAGCATTTCCTTTTCGACTTTGGGAAGATCTTTTAACATTTATTTTAGGGTAGGATTAGTATTGATGAACTCTTTTAGTTTTTGCTTGTCTGAGAAGTTGTTCAACTCAAAATTATAATCTTGCTGGGTAGAGTATCCTAGGTTGCACTTTTTTACCTTTCAGCATGTTAAATATATCACGTCACTCCCTTTTGGCCTGCAAAGTTTCTGCAGAAGAATCAGCTGATAGCCTTATGGAGTTTGCCTTTTATATGACTCTGTTTTTCTCTTGATGACTTTAGAATTCTATCTTTATCTTTAACTTTCACCATCCTAATTATGATATATCTTGGTGAGGGTCTGATTAGGTTCATCTTGTTTGGGACCCTCTGTTTTCCTGTATCTGTATATCTGTTTCCTTCTTCATGTTCAGGAAGTTTTCAGTCATAATTTCATCAAATTGATTTTTTAAAGCCTTTCTCTTTCTCTTCTCCTTCTGGAATGTTGGTATGGTTGATGTTGTCCAAGAGGACCCATGAACTGATCTAATTTTTTAAATTTGTTTTTCTTTTTGCTCTTCTGGTTGGATGATTTCCATTATTCTATCTTACAGATTACTTATGCATTCTTCTGTATCACCTACTTTGTTGTTATTTCCTTCTAATGTGTTTTTAAATTATTTATTTATTTATTTTAACATCTTTATTGGAGTATAATTGCTTTACAATGGTGTGTTAGTTTCTGCTGTATAACAAAGTGAATCAGCTATACATAAACATATATCCCTATATTTCCTCCCTCTTGGGTCTAATGCATTTTTAATTTCAATTATTTTATTCTTCATTTCAGACTGGTTCCTCTTTATGTTTTCTAGTTCTTTATTTAATATATAATATATAAATTCTCACTGTGTTCACTTTTCCCTAATTCAGTTAGTATTCTTGCCACTAATGCTTTGAATTCTTTATCTGGTAAATTGTTTCTATTTCATTAGTTGTTTTTTCAGAGGTTTTCTCTTGCTTTTGAAATTGAATCAAATTCCCCTGTCTTTTAATTTTGTTTCTTTTTATCTTTCTCTGAAATAAGGTGAAACAGTTAACAATTCTGGTCTTGAAGAGGTGTCCTTGTGTGGGAGCATCCCTATACAATCTCCATGTGCCCAGTGACTTTGGTGAGAGAGTTAGATCTGAAGTGAGCAGGAGTCACATCTTCCCCTAAGGTGTGTTGACAATACGAGGTGGACCTGGAGGTGGAAGGGCTAGGACCAGAGCCAGGTGAGCTCAGGCTTCTCCTCTGCTCAGTGGTCAACACCACCTTTTCAGGGCAGGGTCATTTATTGAAGCAGAAGCCCTGATGATCAAGTCCTTGCTGGTTCCATTCCCTCTAAGTGTGTGCTCTCCCCCAACCCAGCACTGGCACCCACATCCCAGAGGGGAGATATTCTGGAGCAAGAGGAGCTTGAGCAGGTGCCTCGTGTTGTGGTCCTGGCCTCAGTCAGAGTTCCAGACTGCTGGAACACATCAGTTCCAGACTGATGTGCTGCCTGCATAAATGTCAGCAGTGGCTCCCCTCACCCCATTCAGATTCTGTTCAAGGTCTGAGTCAGCTCTGTCCCCCCAAATTGTGCACTCTCATGGGCAACTACAGACCACACCCTAGTGTGGAGCTGTGTCACAGAGCAAAAGGTACCAGAGTGGGTGCACAGTTCAGGCTCGAAACGGGCCAGAGTCTTGGACAGTTTCAATTTTCTTCCTCTGCCTTGTTTTGTGAGTAAGCAAGTGTGTGCACACTCTTCATGAGTGGAGTCTAGGTTTCTTACAGCCTTCCTGTTAATCTCCCTGGTTTTCAACCCATCTAAAGGGACAGTCTTCCCAGTGTCAGACTCCAGGGTGGAGGTGCACAACACATGGCTCAAACTGCTCACTTTCCTGTGAGGATCTCCAAGCCTCTGTAATCCCCCTCCTCTCTTGTGACCCCTCCCAGGGGCACAGGTCCCCACCTGATCACTTCTCTTCCCTTTCTATGTGATTCCACCTGGATTTTTCTCACAGCTTTGATTGTACAAGAGTCTTTCTGCCAGTCTCCATTTTATTTTCAGTGAGAATTTCTCCACATGTAGATGTATTTTTCATGTGTTCATTGGGGGAAATGAGCATCATGTCCTTCTGTTCCACCATCTGGTTGTACTCTTAAAGAATAATGTTTAAGCCACATTTTAAGGAAGGTAATGTTATTCACATCAGGATATGGAAAAATAATGTATAGAGAAATGGGTGAATAATGTATAATGTGTATATGTAAGTGAAGTTTATGGTGAGAACAAATTTAAAAACAAAGTATTTATAAACCAAATTCAACTTCATTTAATTGTTAAATGCAATATATGAATAAGAAATTCAATTGGCTAAAACCTCATATCTTGAACACTCATGTCTGGGTTAAATCACTGGACCTTTAGGTGTCTTACACAGTATCACTAATGTGGCTCAGTGAAATAATAGAAACACAGAGAGCAGCACAATTTGTGCCACATGGATGAAAAATGCACTAAGACAAATGCATTTTCTGAGCATTATCAATTCAACACCTCTCACCCCTCATGGTCTGCATTCTGTATTTGCTAAGAAATGAAAGTTACAACTTGAAATACAAAGACTGGCTTTCAGTTGTGGACTTTTATAACTCCTGTAAGCTGTAATCAACTAGCTCAGATTTTAGAGCCTATCTCTTCTGGTCCAGACACCGAATGTGCTTGAATAGTTTTATTTGCTACATTGTTGGGTTTATATAGAAAATGTTAAAAGCAGACAGTGACACAGCTCTGCATTAGCAAAGCTATCATGCAAATGAAGCTATGATTTCTTAGCTAAAAGTATAAAGGGAACCTAAAAGTCTGATTCTGAGGATGCAGCATGCCTTCACAGAGTCTACCTAGTAGAACTTCAAGAGGGTTGGACAAAAGTATGGGAGAATTTTTTTCTGGTGTACATTCATTGGATAAATTAGACACACTCACTTGTCCAATCCTATGCCAAGTGGTTGCCATAATGCATTATGTTATTAGTAGCCATCCTGGACTCATGTTTCTGTCAACAACTGAAGAGAACTGAAATTACTGGTAGAAAAATGTATTGCAGTATCCTAATTGCACAATATTTTACATTGGCACAGTAGTCCTCTATGGCTTTGTGGATAATCAATTCACATTCAAATTTGGTGAGTTTCTGCTAACACTTATGGCCACAGCTGGTATTTATGATCATAACTGCAGACAATGCCTCTTAAAAATCTTGCCACACTCTCTTTCTCAGTAACCTTGTTTATCAGAACACTTGGACTACTTTTTGGGTCATTAAGAACTTTAAGTTTCCTGGAAATCTTTGGGTAATCTTGGTTTTCTTATTTTAAGAGAACATAGAACCAGGAATTACAGTGTTGTCAGTACCATAGCTAACATTTCAAAAACTAAAAGATTATTTTAATTATGAAATACAGGTGTGGTGATTTCTGGAAATACTTAATATTTCAATATTTTTTAGTTATAAATAACTATGAAAATATGAACTTTATTTTTCATAAGTGTAGGTACAATTAGTCATTGGCTATTAGCTGTTTCTTGGCAATGTAAGTATTTATAATGTAAAACTAGTCTCATGTTATTTAAATACAGGTCTCAGTGGAGTATTTACTTTTACATTAATTCCTGCCTAACTTTAAATGTTAGATGTAGTTTGCCTAACAACATAATATCATGAATATTTGTACTTTTTCAATTCATGGTTACATGTTTCTTGAGTTATGATAATACAGTTAACATTCTCCCCAGTAAAAAATTTAAAAAGTAAAAGTGGTATACGAAGATTTTAAGTGGGTGTTCAAAAACAAATCTATATTTTTTACGTTCTAGAACACACAGAAAAAATACAGAAATATTGGAAATAAAAGGATAGGCAAATGCATGCAAATAATTATCAAAAGGAACTTATACGGTTACATCATAAAATTAATTTTAAGGCAAATTACATTATTAGGTATAGAAAAGTTATTTTATAATTTAAAAAACTGAAACTCAACAAATGGTATAATAATTTAAATGTTTATATAATATCATAGCATATAAATATATAAAGCAAAAAATAGGAAGCTATAGGTATAGACCTCCTATAGTTTAAAATCTCCCATAGGAGATTTTAAAACACTTTTCTCATTGGAGGAGATGTTGTTTGCAACTAATAGATAAGTAAGTCCTAGAGTTCAAACCCATAGAATAGAGATTATAATCAACAATACTGTATTAAAAACTTCAAAGTTGCTAAGAGAATAGATCTTAATTGTTCTCACCACAAAAAATAAGTAATTATGTGACATGATAGAAATGCTAGCTAATGTTACCTTGGTAATCATATTGCAATATATGAATATATCATATCAATACATTGTACACCTTAAACTTACAAAATGTTATATATAAATTATATCTCAATTTTAAAAAGTAAAAGCAGATAAAAATCTGTAAGGAAATAGACTAGATGATATCAACAACAAAATTAGCAATCATCAGTTCATGGACAGTTATAAAATATATAACTACAAAACTCAAAACAACACATTCTCTTAAAGCATGCATAGTACATTTAAATAATTGACTATATCCTGGGAAATGGAGCAAATTTCAATAAATTTGAAGTGATTGATATGCATATATATAGACTCAAATTATATTGGTAAGTTCTGCCTAGATTCCACAGTAAGATAATTGATAAAAAGCTGAAATATGGGAAGAAGGAAATGGAGAAGATAGTAAAACTGAGACAGGTTGAAAAATAAAATAAAGGACCATTAAAAATCACTGGTGCTGAATGACCAAGTTGTATAATAAGAATTTGTCCCATTAATGTCATTTGTTATATATATTTCTCAAAGATCATCAGCAATGCATACTAGTTTTTAAATAGTTTTCATAAATTATGCTATAAGTATATATAGGAAAATTTAAAAAGGAGATAAATTTTACACCCAGTGTTCATACCCACAACTGCTAAATCATAGCCCAGGAAGTGAAAGGTTTTATAACAGTGTAAGTTCTCAGAAATTTTCAGGGGCCTTATGAAGTCCCTTGTTTTCTGCAATCTATAACTCTGTATGTGTGAAGAGTGGGGAGTTAAGATATACAGCACCTAAGAACTACCAGAGGACATGTCAGTGACACCACATTGATAGCTATTCTTTCTTTCAGCTTCATAATGTAAATACTGGTCTTGTGTAAATAGCACACTTGAAAGAGAGATGAGGGTCCATCATAGATGGTAGACAGACTAAAGGGTTAATTTTTTTCATTCTCTCCTTTTTATGTATTATAAATTACATCTCACTAAGCTGTGAATTCCACACAGGCAAGGAATGTGTTGGCCACCTTAGGGAGGTGTCATTTTAATACAAACATTCTATTTTTACATTGCATTTGGATGAATCCATAGAAATTAAAAAACTCCAATTGAAACATTTATGTTGCTGCCATGACTAAAACGTATGCATGAAATTCAATGTGATATGGTTATGCTACACATATTTTTATATATTTTGAATTCAGGATACATAATTCTTAGTTCTGGAACCATATTTCCAGAAATTCTGTTGGGTATTTTTCAGCCACTGGAGTTTTGTAACAATCATTCCTACTGGGTCTCAGGAATCCTGCGAAAATTCTGACTCAGACTGTCTTAAAGGTATTAACCATCTTTACATATTTTTGTAGTATTACTTTTGTGGAACTATATTGTGTTTAAATGGTTCTTTTGAAGGGGAGGTTTTGTAATATTAATAATTTGTCAGTAATTCTCTGACTACTCAGGTCTGTTGAAACCTGGAGATTGCTATTGGTTTAAGCAGTTAAGCTATGTAGCTAGGTTTTCTTTAAGTCAGTTCATTTTAAGTGTGAAGCATATTATCTCTAATTCTAAAACAGCCAGTACAGTCATAGAACTTTAATCAAATTGGATGAGACCAGGGAAAGCTGTTCATTGAGGCATAAGTCAATTCTAGTGATTTTGGGATATTGATTGTTTTATGAGTTCTGCTTTCATAAGCTAGATGTTAAATAGTGAAGCTGGACTAGATATATGAATTTGTATTCTTCTCACCTGGGCTTTTGCCTTCACATTTTAATTTTTCTTCCTTTCCAACTGTAATCTCCTATTTTTTTACTTTTGGCTTGGCTGTATGTTCCACATTAAGATGTGATTTCCTTGACATATTTGAGTTCACTCCAACCCTCCCATCTCATCATTCCATCACAGAGCTTCTAAAGTATCATTCCAGAGATCCACTCAGTGAGCTCATTATGGATTATTTTGGGAATAAAAACCACCTGATTATTTCTTTTAGGAAGCTGTGAGAGAAATAGATATGTGCTACCACAATATGACAACTTCCCAGTGTGATATATCAGAGTTCGTGTAGGCATAGTTAATTGAGAGAAGAATTTTCATGTTTTCCCCTGAACTACCTGCCCCTGCCCATCACCAAATTTTCTTAAAAGAAGGGGAAGAAACAGGCTAAGGGCTAGCTTATATGAGTATATCCTGGGTTGACACCAGGTGATTCTGTCTTCACAGAAGTAAGGATTATTATTGATAACTTGCTCTCCCTTTCACAATTCTCCAAAGCCAGAAAGGAGGAGCTTCTTTTGCTTCAATTTCTCTTTCCCCTAACTCAGTTTTTCCTTTCCCTGATTCTAAACTATCTGGCTAAGTCTTAATGGAAAATAAGTACCTTAAAATAGATATTAAAAGATGGTACAATTTAAACTCTCCAGAATCAATAAGATTTAAATTCTCAAATCAATAGCTTGGGTATTATCTTATTCCAAATGTTATTTTTGAATGGCAACTGCTATGTATTGTTTCTCTTTTCATTACTTATGTAACAAGCTTTATTTTTTATTGTTTTAAAATTTTTATTGTAGTATAGCTGCTTTACAATGTTGTGCTAGTTTCTAAAGTACAGTAAAGTTAATCAGCTATATGTATACATATATACCCTCTTTTTTGGATTTCCTTCCCATTTACGTCACCAAAGAGCACTGAGTAGAGTTCCCTGAGGTATACAGTAGGTTCTCATTAGCTATCTATTTTATACATAGTATCAATAGTGTATATATGTCAATCCCATCTCCCAATTCAACCCATCCCCCTTTTACCTTTGGTATCCATAGGTTTGTTTTCTATGTCTGTGTCTCTAATTCTGCTTTGTGAATAAGATCATCTATACCAATTTTTTCAGATTCCACATATATGCATTAATATACGATATTTATTTTCCTCGTTCTGACTTACTTCACGCTGTATGACAGTCTCTAGGTCCACCCACATCTCTAAAAATAATTTAATTTTGTTCCATTTTATGGCTGAGTAATATTCCATTGTATATATGTACCACATCTTCTTTATCCATTCCTCTATTGATGGACATTTAGGTGGCTTCCATGTTCTGGCTATTGTAAAGAGTGCTGCAATGAACACTGAGGTGCATGTGTCTTTTGAGTTATGGTTTTCTCTGAGTATATGCCCAGCAGTGGGATTGTTGGGTCAAATGGTGGCTCTATGTTTAGTTTTTTAAGGAACTTCCATACTGTTCTCCATAGTGGTTGTACCAGTTTACATTCCCACCAACAATGTATGAGGGTTCCCTTTTCTCCACACTCTCTCCAGCATTTATTGTTTGTAGATATTTGATGATGGCCACTCTGACTGGTGTGAGGTGGTACCTCATTGTAGTTTTGATTTGCATTTCTCTAACAATTAGTGATGTTGAGAAAACTTTCATGTGTTTGTTGGCCATCTGTATGTCTTCTTTGGAGAAAAGTCTAGACCTTCCTCCATTTTTTGATTGGGTTGTTTGTTTCTTGGGTATTGAGCTGCATGGGCTGTTTGTATATTTTGGAGATTAATCTTTTGTCAGTTGCTTCATTTGTGAATATTCTCCCATTCTGAGGGATGTCTTTTCATCTTGTTTAAGGTTTCCTTTATTGTGAAAAAGTTTTTAAGTTTAATTGGGTTCTATTTGTTTATTTTTTATTGTTATTCTCATTACTCTAGGAGGTGGACAAAGAAAGATCTTTCTGTGATTTATTTCAAAGAGTGTTCTGTCCATATTTTCCTCTAAGAGTTTCATAGTGTCTGGCCTTATATTTATGTCTTTAATGCATTTTTATTTTATTTTTGTGTATGGTGTTAGGGAGTGTTCTAATTTCATTCTTCTACATGTAGCTGTCTAGTTTTCCTAGCACCACTTATTGAAGAGGCTGTCTTTTCTCCACTGTATATCCTTGCCTCCTTTGTTATAGGTTAGGTGAACATAGGTGTGTGTGTTTATCTCTGGACTTGCTATCCTCTTCCATTGGTCTATATTTCTGGTTTTGTTCCAGTACCATACTGTCATGATTATTGTAGCTTTGTAGTATAGTGTGAAGTCAAGAAGCGTGATTC
Organism: Delphinus delphis; assembly: GCF_949987515.2. Classification (NCBI taxonomy): domain Eukaryota; kingdom Metazoa; phylum Chordata; class Mammalia; order Artiodactyla; family Delphinidae; genus Delphinus; species Delphinus delphis. Next base: position 43,786,507 of record NC_082690.1, on the reverse strand, counting down.
CTCCAGCTCCATTTTTTCCTCAAGATTGCTTTTTCTATTTGGGGTCTTTTGTGTTTCCATAAAAATTGTGAAATTTTTTGTTCTAGTTCTGTGGAAAATGCCAGTGGTAGTTTGATAGATATTGCATTGAATCTGTAGATTGCTTTGAGTAGGACAGCCATTTTCACAATATTGATTCTTCCAATCCACGAACATGGTATATCTCTCCATCTGTTTGTGTTGTCTTTGATTTCTTTCATCAGTATCTTTTAGTTTTCTGCATACAGGTCTTTGGCCTCCTTCAGTAGATATTTTCCTAGGTATTTTATTCTTGTTGTGCAATGGTAAATGTGATTGTTTCCTTAATTTCTTTCTTTGTTGTTGTATAGGAATGCAAGACTTTTCTTTGCATTAATTTTGTATCCTGCAAATTTACTAAATTCATTGATTAGCTCTAGCAGTTTTCTGGTGGCACCTTTAGGGTTTTCTATGTATAGTATCATGTCATCTGCAAACAGTGACAAATTTGCCAATTTGGATTCCTTTTCCTTCTCCAATTGTCATGGCTAGGACTTCCAAAACTATGTTGAATAATAGTGGTGAGAGTGGGTACTCTTGTCTTGTTCCTGATTTTAGGGGAAATGCTTTCAATTTTTCACCATTTAGAATAACGTTTGATGTGGGTTTGCCATATATGACATTTATTATGTTGAGGTTGGTTCCCTCTGCCCACTTTCTGGAGAGTTTTTATCATAAATGGATGTTGAATTTTGTCAAAAGCTTTTTCTGCATCTATTGAGATGATCATATGGACTTTATTCTTCAGTTTGTTAATATGTTGTATCACATTGACTGATTTTCATATACTGTAGAATCCTTGCATTCCTGGGATAAATCCCACTTGATCATGGTGTATGATCCTTTTAATATATTGTTGGATTCAGCTTGCTAGTATATTGTTGAGGATTTTTGCATCTATATTCATCAGTGATATTAGCCTGTAACTTTTTTTTATTATATCTTTGTCTGGTTTGGGTATCATTGTGATGGTGGCCTCATAGAATGAGTTTGGGGGTTTTCCTCCCTCTGCAAGTTTTTGGAAGAGTTTGAGAAGGATAGGTTTTAGCTCTTCTCTAAATGTTTGGTAGAATTCACCTATGAAACCATCTGGTCCTGGACATTTGTTTGTTGAAAATCTTTTAATCATTTTCAATTTCATTACTTGTGACTGGTCTGTTCATATTTTCTATTCCTCCTGGTTCAGTCTTGGTAGTTTGTACTTTTCTAAGAATTTGTCCATTTCTTCCAGGTTGTCCATTTTATTGGCATATAGTTGCTTGTACTAGTCTCTTATGATCCTTTTTATTTCTGCAGTGCTCATTGCAACTTCTCCTTTTTCATTGCTAATTTTATTGATTTGAGTCCTCTCCCTTTGTTCTTGATGTGTCTGGCTAAAGGTTTATCAATTTTGTTTACCTTCTCAAAGAACCAGTTTTAGTTTTGTTGATCTTTGCTATGTTTTTTTTATTTCTATTTCTTTTTTTCTTGTTCTGATCTTTATGATTTATTTCCTTCTACTAACTTTGGGTTTTGCTTTTTTCTTCTTTCTCTAGTTCATTTAGGTGTAGGGTTAGATTGTTTATTTGAGATTTTTCTTGTTTCTTTAGGTGAGATTGTACTGCTATCAACTTCTCTCTTAGAACTGCTTTTGCTGTATCCCATAGATATTGGCTCATCGTGTTTTCATTGCTATTTGTTTCTAGGTATTCTTTGGTTTCCTCCTTGATTTCTTCAGTGATCTCTTGGTTATTTAGTAGCATATTGTTTAGTCCTACGTGTTTGTGTTTCTTACAGTTTCTTTTCCTGTAATTGGTTTCTAATCTCATAGCGTTGTGGTCAGAAAAGATGCTTGATACACGTCAGTTTTCTTAAGTTTACTGAGGCTTCATTTGTGACCCAAGATGTGATCTATCCTGGAAAATGTTCCATGTGCACTTGAGAATAAAGTGTATTCTAATGCTTTCAGATGGAATGTCCTATAGATATCAAATAAGTCTATCTGGTCTAATGTTTCATTTAAGGCTTGTGTTTCCTTATTAATTTTCTGTCTGGATGATCTATTCATTGGTGTAAGTGGAGTGATAAACCCCTTCACTACTATTGTTTTTTTGTTGATTTCCCCTTTTATGACTGTTAGCATTTGCCTTATGCATTGAGGTGTTCCTATGTTGGGTGCATATATATTTATAATTGTTACAGCTTCTTCTTGGATTGATCCCTTGATCATTATGTAGTGTTTTTTTGCCTCTTGTGACAGTCTTTATTTTAAAGTATATTTTGTCTGATATGAGTATTGCTACTCCAGCTTTCTTTTGATTTCAATTAACATGGAATATCTTTTTTCATCCCCTCACTTTTAGTCTGTGTGTGTCCCTAAGTCTGAAGTGGGTCTCTGGTAGACAACATATGTATGGGTCTTGTTTTTGCATCCATTCACCAGTCTGTGTCTTTTGGTTGGAGCATTTAATCCGTTTACATTTAAGGTAATTATCGATATGTATGTTCCTATTACCATTTTCTTAATTTTTTGGGGTTTGTTTTTGTAGATCTTTTCCTTCTCTTGTTTTCCCTGTGTAGAGAAGTTCCTTTAGCATTTGTTGTAGAGTTGGTTTGGGGGTGCTGAATTCTCTTAATTTTGCTTGTCTGTAAAGCTTTTGATTTCTTGGTCAAATCTGAATGAGATCCTTGCCATGTAGAGTAATCTTGGCTCTAGGTTTTTTGTTTTCATTACTTTAAATATATCCTGCCACTCCCTTCTGGCTTGCAGAGTTTCTGCTGAAAGATCACCTGATCATCATATGGGGATTTCCTTGTATGTTATTTGTTGCTTTTAATACTTTTGCTTTGTATTTAATTTTTGTTAGTTTGTTTAATATATGTCTCAACATATTTCTCTTTGGGTTTATTCTGCATGGGACTCTCTGCACCTCTTGGACTTGATTGACTATTTCCTTTCCCATGTTAGGGAAGTTTTCAACTATAATCTCTTCAAATATTTTCTCAGACACTCTCTCTTTCTCTTCTTCTTCTGGGACCCCTATAATTTGAATGTTTGTGCATTTAATATTGTCCCAGATGTCTCTGAGAGTGTCCACATTTCTTTTCATTCTTTTTTCTGCTCCACAGCAGTTATTTCCACCATTCTATCTTCCAGCCCATTTATCTGTTCTTCTGCCTCAGTTATTCTGCTGTTGACTCCTTCTAGTGTGTTTTTAATTTCAGTTATTGTGTAATTCATCACTGTTTGTTTGTTCTTTACTTCTTCTAGGTCCTAGTTAAATATTTCTTTTATTTTCTCCATTCTATTTATGAAATTTTGGATGATTTTTACTATCATTACTATGAATTATTTTTCAGGTAATGTGCCTATTTCCTCTTCATTTATTTGGTCTTGTGGTTTTTATCTTACTTCTTCATCTGCAACGTATTTCTCTGTCTTCTCATTTTGCATAACTTACTGTGTTTGAAGCCTCCTTTCAGCAGGCTGCAGGGTCGTAGTTCCTCTTGCTTCTGGTGTCTGCCTCCCTGTAACAAATTTTAATCCACACTCTAGAGGGAGGTATTCTAGATCAAATAAACAAAGTTCAAGTACTCAGAAGGATAAAAACTATATATATATATATATATATATATATATATATATATATATATACACACCTATTTAAAGATTTCACTAAATTGGAAAAAAAGCAGTCTGTGAATCTTGTCTATTTCACGATCCACCAGAATATTCACAGTATAGTCCATGCAAAATGTGCACATCTTTTGAAACATGCTGAATTTGTCCAATAGAAAATACATCATTAGAAAGTATCTTGATACTTCCTTTTTTTTCCCTCTTAAAGCATACCTATGGATGGGAAACTTAAAAATGGATTCAAGAAGAAGCTGTACTTGACTGAGCAGTCATACTCAGTGACTATTTATATAGTCCATGAGTATATGACTTTATGACTTAAACATCTCAAATCTTTCCCTGCAGTAACAGTGGCATGGATTCAAAAATTTCAAGGCTCTTCCTGCTGCTCTCACTGTACTCTTTTCAATAAAGTTCCTTTGCTGTAGAAAGTTATTTAATGTATGCAACTTAGCAAGACATTTATAAAGAGTTGTCAAATAGAAAAGAATATTTGATGTTTTCTGATTTAGGGCTCAATAAAAGAGTTCTGAAACTTATTCGTATTTCTCCTTAATAGTCAATGTATTCTAAATTACTTTAAACATATTTGTCTATATTTGAATGTTTCTTATAGTCTACCTTTAATGTCAGAGAAATGTTTAATATTTAACTATATAAAAGGACATGCATTGCAGTACTATTTACAACAGCCAGGACATGGAACCAACCTAAACGTCCATCCACAGATGAGTGGATAAAGAAGATGTGGCACATATATACAATGGAATATTAGCCATAAAAAGAAATAAAACTGAGTTATTTGTAATGAGGTGGATGAACCTAGAGTCTGTCATACAGAGTGAAGTAAGTCAGAAAGAGAAAAACAAATACCGTTTGTTAACACATATATATGGAATCTAAAAAAAAAAAATGTGGTACTCAGGAACCTAGTGGCAGGGCAGGTATAAAGACCTAGACATAGAGAATGCAATTGAGGACACGGGGTGGGGAGGGGGAAGCTGAGACAAAGTGAGAGTAGCATCGACATATACACACTACCGAATGTAAAACAGTTACCTCGTAGAAAGCAGCAGCATAGCACAGGGTGATTAGCTCTTTGCTTTGTGATGACCTAGAGAGGTGGGATAGGGAGGGTGAGAGGGAGGGGGTATGGGGATATATGTATGCATACGGCTGATTCATATTGTTGTACAACAGAAACTAACAGAGCATTGTGAAGCAATTATACTCCAATAAAGATCTATTATGAAAAATGAATAAATGTGCAAAATGCATGCCTATATACAATATATATTTAAGAATATATAGACATATATTGTATAAATAATCCACAATGAGAAGGGTGGAATGTGATGAAGCAAAAGTAGTGAAAACAGAAGAAAAATGTTAAAATGTCTTATATTGTATTATTTTTGTCACATGTATCTGAATAGTTGGGGAATTATTAATATGTCATATATTATAGGATACTTAAGAAATCTTTGCATGGGGCAGAAAGGAAGCAAAGGAGTGAAGCAAAGAACAAGGGAAAAAAAGACAACTACAAATTTAAAAAGAATAAAATAACAACAAAGAGAAAAAGGAAAAATAAAAAGATGGCACTCTTTTTTAACAGAAATTGAATTTATGCCTTGAGCTTAATTAGCTACTTGCCTTAAGCAATTCAGTAAATGTGCACTTATACTGTATGAATTAAACAGAAGGTGTTCTAAGTGAAAGGTACTCTAGATGCTGAACTTGAGATGTTGAGCAACATGTATATAAAGTGCACATATATAAAATAATTTTCTTGCTTAAGAAGTGTTCTGTGATTTTAAAAAAAATTCTTTAAAAATGTATTTAATTTCATAATCTATGAAATGAAAAAGAATTATTAAGAAAAATATTTTTAAAGCAATATATTAAACAAAATGGCCAAAAAAGACATCCCTCAACGTATCTCCTCTGCCAAGAAAAATGATTAAATTTGATATCTTTCCATGAGCAAAAGTACCTTTTTGGGACCTGTGAAATGCAGCACCATATGCCAAGGAACACAGGATGAATCTCACTTACTTGTGTTTTGAATAATGTGCAGACAGACCTTGGTTCCAGTTGCAGAACTTGAAGTTGCCTGGGAACCATCTCCATCCCCTGTTGGCCACAGTCTGGGAGGCTGTGTTGAACACTGCCTTAGATAATTGCCCAAGTACAAGAGAGCCTTTGTGGAAATCCAGCATCCAGTGACATTCCAGCACCACTTTGGAGCAAAAAGATCCAAGATTAGACACATTTGAGAAGATAAGAGGAGCAGTTTGACTTCAACTGCATCACCCCTCTTTCAAGGTGTCATGAGGCCAGAGGGTAAAGGACTGAGAATGTATGTGTGTGTGTGTGTATGTGTGTGTGTGTGTGTGTGTGTGCATTAGTCTTCCCCAGCTATATAGGATGCTGCCAAAGAGGACCATTTCTCTCTACCCCATTCAGAGTACTGATTTGTGAGCTACATGAAGGTGGTGGGGGTTGAGGGGTAGGGGGTGTAAGTGGTTGGAAGAATACTAGCCAGAGTTCAGGAATGTAACAAAGGAATGCAGACCCTACTAACTACATCACAGATTCTATTAGGATACCCACACAAAAGCCACTGGAGCACTTCACCTACTGATTCCTCCAACTGACTCCTGGGTATATCCAGTTCTCCAGGTGTCTCACCTGCACATACTTCCACTTCATGGCTGGCTTCCTGTACAAGCTCCAGAAAAGCATGAGCTTTGACAGATAGTTAGTGAGCATGTGCAGAAAGTCACTAGAATCCATGGGCCAAGGGTAGTCAAAAACTTAAGCTTTAGTACTACCCTTGGGAAAGTATAAGGGAGGTTGTCAGCAACGAAGTCTGTAAACACAACATATCAGAAACTATGGGATCCTTCAAAGGCAGTTCTAAGAGGAAGTGTATAGCAAAGAAAGCCAACATTAAACAAAAAGAAAGATCTCAAGTAAAACACCTTAAGGAACTAGAAAAACAAATATAAATTAAGACAAATGTTAGCAGAAGAAAACAAAACAAAACAAAACAAAGATTGGAGTAGAAATAAATGAAACAGAGACAAAAAACAGAAAAGATTCATGAAAGTACAAGTTATTTTTTCAAAAGGTTAATAAAATTGTCACACTTTACATAGGTTAGCTAAGAAAAAAAGGTGAAGACTCAAATAAATAAAATCAGAAGTGAAAGAGGAGACATTATAACTGTTACCAAAGAAATCAAGGATAAGAGAATACTATGAACAATTACACCCCAACAAATTGGATAACCATGAAATGGATAAATTGCTAGAAATATACTACTTACCAAGACTGAATCATGAAGAAATGGAAAATCTGAAAGGACCAATAATGAGTAAGGAGACTGAATCAGTAATCAAAAACCACCCAAAAGAGGAAAAGTCCAGGATCAAATAGTTTCACTAGTGAAACATTTAAAGAAGAATTAACATCATTGTTTCTCAAACTTTTCCAAAAAATTGAAGGACAGGGAATACTCCCAAATTCATTTTAAAAAGTCAGAATTACCCTTATACCAAAATGGCCTAAAAACACTACAAGTAAAGAAAACTACAGGCCAATATCTCTGATGAACATAGATAGAAAACTTTTCAACAAAACATTAGCAAACTAAATATAACAGCTCATTTAAAAGATTGTGCACTATCATCAAGTGATATTTATCCCTGTCATGAAAGAATGATTGAACATATGCAAATAAATAAATGTGATACACCAAATTAACCGAATGATGAAAATTATATGGTCATTTCAATAGATGCATAAAAATCATTTGACAAAATACCACATAATTTCATGATAAAAGTCTAAACAAATTTTGTATAGAAGAAATGTACCTCAACATAATAAAGGGCATATATATGACAAGCCTTCAGTTAAAACCATACTCAATAATGAAAGACTGAAGTCTTTCTTTCTAAGATCAAGAACAAAACAAAGGGGCCCCATCTCACCACTGTTATTCAACACAGTAGAAATCCAAGTTAGGGCAATTAGGCAAGAAAAAGAAATAAAGATATCCAAAATGGAAAGGAAGAGGTAAAATTGTATTTGTTTGCATATGATGTAATTTTATATATAGGGAATCATAAAAACTCCACTAAAAAACGGTTAGAAATAATCAAAGTTGCAGAATGCAAAATTATTATACATCAATTAGTTACACTTCTGTACACTGAGTGGCATATCTGAAAAAGAGTAACAAAAACAATTCTATTTACAATAGCATCAAAAACAATAAAATACTTAAAATAAATTTAATCAATGAAATGAAAAATGTACCCCAAAAAATATGACATTGAGAAAAGAAATTGAAGAAGACACAAAGGATGGAAAGCTATCTTATGTACATATATACAAAAATTGTTAAAATGATCATTTACCCAAAGGTATCTATAAATTTAATGAAATCCCTATCAAAATGCCAATGGCATTTTTCAAAGAAATAGAAAGTACAATCCTAAATTCATATTGAACCACAAAGAGCCCAAATACTCAATGAAATTCTGAGAAAGAAGAACAAAGCTGAGGTACTCTATTTTGGAAGCCTCAGGCCAAACAACCAGTAAAACAGGAACACAATCCCACTCATTAAAAAAAAAAAAAAAAAAAAAACAGCAGAAAAATATATCAGAGATGAAGGAGCAAGGTAAAAACCTACAAGATCAAATAAATGAAGAAAAACTAAGCAATATACCTGAGAAATAATTCAGAGTAATGATAGTAAAGATGATCCAGAATCTCAGAAATAGAATGGAGGCACGGCTCAAGAAAATAGAAGAAATGTTTAACAAAGATGGAGAAGAACTAAAGAACAAACAAACAGAGATGAACAAAACAATATCTGAAATGAAAATACCTAGAAGGAATCAATAACAGAATAACTGAGGCAGAAGAGTGAATAATTGAGCTGGAAGACAAAATGGTGGAAATAATTGCTGAGGAGCAGAATAAAGAAAAAAGAATGAAAATAATTGAAAACAATCTCAGAGCCCACTGGACAACACTAAATGCACGAAGAGTCGAATTATAGGGGTCCCAGAAGAAGAAGAGAAAAAGAAAGGATTTGAGAAAATATTTGAAGAGATTATAGTTGAAAACTTCCCTAACATGGGAAAGGAAACAGTCAATCAAGTCCAGGAAGTACAGAGAGTCCCATACAAGATAAACCCTAAGAAAAGCACACTAAGGCACATATAAATCAAACTAAAAAAATTAAATTCAAAGAAAAAATATTAAAAGGAACAAGGGAAAAACAAACAAAAAAATAACATACAAAGGAATCCCCATAAGGTTATCAGCTGATTTTTCAATGGAAACTCTGCAGGTCAGAAGTGAGTGGCAGGATACACCTAAAGTGATGGAAGAGAAAAAACTGCAACCAAGATTACTCTACCCAGCTAAGACCTCATTCAGACTTGATGGAGAATTCAAAAGCTTTTCAGACAAGCAAAAGCTAAGAGAATTCAGCACCAACAAACCAGCTTTACAACAAATGCTAAAGAAATTTCTCTAGGCAGGAAACAAGAGAAGAAAAAGACCCACAAAGACAAACACAAAACAATTAGGAAAATGGTTACAGGAACATACATACTGATAATAACCTTGAGTGTAAATGGATTAAATGCCCCAACCAAAAGTCACAGACTGACTAAGTGGATATAAAAACAAGACCCATCTATATGCTGTCTACAAGAGACCCACTTCAGACCTAGGGACACATACAGACTGAAAATGAACTGATGGAAAAAGATATTCCATGTAAATGGAAATCAAAGGAAACCTGAAGTAACAATACTTGTATCAGATGAAGTAGAATTTAAAATAAAGACTGTTACAAGACATAAGGAGGGAACTACATAATAATCAAAGGATCAATCCAAGAAGATATAACAATTATAAATGTTTATGTACCCAGCATAGGAGTACCACAATACATAAGGCAAATGCTAACAACCATGAAAGGAGAAATCAATGGTAACACAATAATAGTAGGGGAATTTAACACCCCACTTACACCAATGGACAGATCATCCAAACAGAAAATAAATAAGGAAACACAAGCTTTAAATGACACAATAGACCAGATATATTTAATTGATAGTTATAGGACATTCCATCCAAAACAACAGATTACACTTTCCTCTCAACTGCACATGGAACATTCTCCAGGATAGATCACATCTTGGGTCACAAATAAAGCCTCAATTTAAGAAAACTGAAATTATATCAAGCATCTTTTTCTGACCACAATGCTATGAGATTGAAAATCAATTACAGGGAAAAAAAAAAAAAAACTAAAAACACAAATACATGGAGGCTAAACAATGCTCTACTAAATAACCAAGAGATCACTGAAGAAATCAAAGAAGAAATCAAGAAATACATAAAAACAAATGACAACAAAAATACAATGACCCAAAACCTATGGGATGCAGCAAAAATAGTTATAAGTGGGAAGTTTATAGCAATTCAATTTCACCTCAATAAACAAGAAAAATCTCAAATAAACAATCTAACTCTACACTTAAAACAAATAGAGAAAGAAGAACAAAGAAAACCCAAAGTCAATAGAAGGAAAGAAATCATAAAGATCAGAGCAGAAATAAATGAAATAGAAACGAAGAAAACAGTTGCAAAGATCAATAAAACTAAAAGATGATTCTTTGAGAAGATAAACAAAATTGATAAAACTTTAGCCAGACTCATTAAGAAAAAATGGGAGAGGACTCAAATCAATAAAATTAAAAATGAAAAAGGAGAAGTCACTAATGATACTGCAGAAACACAAAGGGTCATAAGAGACTGCAGACAACTATATGCCAATAAAAGGGAAAATCATGAAGAAATGGGCAAATTGTTGGAAAGGTACAATTTTCCAAGATTGAACCAGGAAGAATTAAAAAAAATATCAACAGTCTTATCACAGGTAATGAAATTGAGACCGTAATTAAAAATTTCCCAACAAACAAATGTCCAGGACCAGATGGCTTCACAGGAGAATTCTATCAAACTTTTAGAGAAGAGCTAATACCGATCTTTCTCAAACTCTTCCAAAAATTTGCAGAGGGAGAAACACTCCCAAATTCATTCTATGAAGCCACCATCACCCTGACACCAAAGCCAGAATAAGATATCATAAAAAAAGAAAACTATAGACCAATATCACTGATGAACATAGATGCAAAAATCCTGAACAAAATACTAGCAAACAGAATCCAACAGCACATTAAATGGATCATACACCACAATCAAGTGGGATTTAATCCCAGGGATGCAAGGATTCTTCAAAATTCAAAAATCAATCAATATGATATACCACATTAAAAAATTCAGTAATAGAAACCATATGATCACCTCAGTAGATGCAGAAAAAACTTTTGACAAAATTCAACACCCATTTATGATAAAAACTCTCCAGAAAATGGGCATACAGGGAACCTGCCTCAACATAATAAAGACCATATATGACAGACACACAGCAAGTATCATACTGAATGGTGAAAAACTGAAAGCATTTCCACTAATATCAGGAACAAGACAAGGATGTCCACTCTCGCCACACTTATTCAACATAGTTTTGGAAGTCCTAGCCACAGCAGAGTAGGAAAAGAAATAAAAGGAATACAAACTGGAAGAGAAGAAGTAAAACTGTCACTGTTTGCTGATGACGTGATACTATACATAGAAAATCCTAAAGATGCCACCGGAAAACTATTAGAACTAATCAATGAAATGGTAAATTTGCAGGATACATAATTAATGCACAGAAATCTCTTGTATTCCTATACACCAACAACAAAAAATCAGAAAGAAATTGAGGAAACACTCCCATTTACCATTGCAACAAAAAGAATAAAATACCTAGGAATAAGCCTACCTAAGGAGGCAAAAGACTTGTACTCAGAAAACTATGTAAAACTGATGAAAGAAATCAAAGATGACATAAACAGATGGAGAAATATACCATTTTCTTAGATTGGAAGAATCAATACTGTGAAAATGGCTATATTACCCAAAGAAATCTACAGATTCAGTGCAATCCCTATCAAACTACCAATGGCATTCTTCACAGAATTAGAGCAAAAAAAAATTACAATTGGTATGGAAACACGCAAAAAACCCGAATATCCAAAGAAATCTTGAGAAAGAAAAATGGAGTTAGAGGAATCAGGCTCCCTGACTTCAAACTATTTGACAAAGCTCCAGTAATCAAGGCAGTATGGTACTGTCACTGAAACAGAAATATAGATCAATGGTACAGGATAGAATGCCCAAAGATAAACCCACGCACATAGGGGCACCTAATTTACAACAAAGGAGGCAAGAACATACAATGGAGAAAAGACAGCCTCTTCAATAAGTGGTGCTCTGAAATCAGACGGCTACATGTAAAAGAATGAAATTAGAACACTACCTAACACCATACACAAAAATAAACTCAAAATGGGTTAAGGACTTAAATGTAAGACCAGACAAAGTAAAATTCTTAGAGGAAAACATAAGCAAAACACTCTTTGACATAAACCACAGCAAGATATTTTTTTGACATACCTCTTAGAGTAACAGAAATAAAAACAAAAATAAACAAATGAGACCTAATTAAACTTAAAAGCTTTTGCACAGCCAAGAAACCTTAAACCAGATGAAAAGTCATCCCTTACAATGGGAGAAAATATTTTCAAATAAAGCAACTGACAAAGGATTAATCTCCAAAATATACAAACAGCTCATGAAGCTTAATATCAGAAAAAACAAAGAATCTGGTTAAAAAATGGACGGAACACCTAAATAGACATTTCACTAAGGAAGATATACAGATGGCCAAGAGGAACATGAAAAGATGCTCAACATCACTAATTATTAGAGAAATACAAATCAAAACTACAATGAGGTATCACCTCACACAGGTCAGAATGACCATTATCAAAAAATCTAGAAACAATAAATGCTGGAAAGGGTGTGGTGAAAAGGGAACCCTCCTGCACTGTTGGTGGGAATGTAAATTGATACAACCACTCTGGAAAACAATATAGAGTTTCCTTAAAATACTAAAAGTAGAACTATTATATGGCCCAGCAATCTCACTACTGGGCATATACCCTGAGAAAACCATAATCCAAAAAGAGTCATGTACCACAATGTTCATTGCAGTGCTATTTACAATAGCCAGCACATGGAACCAACCTAAATGTCCATCCACAGATGAATGGATAAAGAAGATGTGGTACATATATACAATGGAATATTACTCAGCCATAAAAGAAAATGAAATTGAGTTATTTGTAGTGAGTTGGATGTATCTAGAGTCTGTCATACAGAGTGAAGTCAGAAAGAGAAAAACAAATACCGTATTCTAACACATATATATGGAATCTTAAAAAAAAATGGTACTGATGAACTTAGTGGTAGGGCAGGAATAAAGACATAGACATAGAGAATGGACTTGAGGACATGGTGGGGGGAGGGGGAAGCTGGGACGAAGTAAGAGTAGCATCAACATAAATACACTACTGAACATAAAATAGTTTGCTAGTGGGAAGCAGCAGCATAGCACAGGGAGATCAGTTCAGTGCTTTGCGATGACATAGAGACATGGGATTGGGAGGGTGGAAGGGAGGCTTAGGAGGGAGGTGTTATGGGGGCATGTGTATGCATATGGCTGATTCACTTTGTTCACCATATTGTGAAGCAATTATACTTCAATAAAGATCAATTTTAAAAAAAATCCACAGTAATCAAAACAGTATTGCATTGGCATTAAAATCAGACACATAGACAAATGGAACAGAATCTAGAACACAGAAATAACCCCTCAAACATATCATCCTAATGTTTGACAAGGGAGCCAAGCATACTCATTGGGAAAATAATAGTTTCTTCAATAAATGGTGTTAGGAAAACTGGATATCCATTTGCAAAAAAATGAAATTGGATCCCTTCCTTACACCATTGACAAAAATTAACTTAAAATAATTTAAACGCTCAAACATAAGACTTGAAACTTTAAAAGACCCAGAAGAAAACCTAGGGAAAAATGTCCTTGACATAAGCTTGGCTATATTTTTTTAAATGACACCAAAAGCACAAGGAAGAAAAGCAAAATCAAGTGGGACATCAAACTGAAAATCTTCTGCACAGCAAAGAAAACTTTCAAAAAATTGAAAAGGCAATATATGGAATGGGAGAAAATATTTGCAAACCATTTATCTGTTAAGGGGTCAATATCCAACATATATAAGGGACTCATTCAGCTCAACAGCTAAAAACCAAACAATCTAATTAAATACTGGACAGAAGCAATGAATACATATTTTCCCAAAGAAGATAAACAAATGGCCAACAGGTACATAAAAAGATATTCAACATCACTAATCACCAGGGAAATGCAAATCAAAACGATAATGTGGTATTACCTCACACCTGTTAGATGGCTATTATAAAAAATCAAGAGATAATAAGTTTGGGTAAGGATGTTGAGCAAAGTGTACCCTTCTGTCCTATTGGTGGGAAACACTATAGAGGTTCCTCAAAATATTAAAAAATAGAACTACCATATGATCCAGCAATTCCACTGGGTATGTATCTAAAGAAAGTGAAATCAGGTTCTTGAAGGATCTGCACTCCCATTATTCACAATAGCCAAGATATGGAAACATCCTAAGTGTCATCTATGGATAAATGGATATACATGTTATATGTATACAATGGGATAATATTCACCCACAAGAACAGAGGAAATACTAACATTTGTGACAACATGGATGGATCTTGAGAATACTGAAATATTTCAGGCAGAATAAAAAACAAATACTGGGGCTTCCCGGGTGGCGCAGTGGTTGAGTGTCTGCCTGCCGGTGCAGGGGACGCGGGTTCGTGCCCCGGTCCGGGAGGATGCCACATGTCGCAGAGCAGCTGGGCCCGTGAGCCATGGCCGCTGAGCCTGCGCGTCCGGAGCCTGTGCTCCACAGCGGGAGAGGCCACAACGGTGAGAGGCCCGCGTACCGCAAAAAAAAAAACAAAAAAAAAAAACAAATACTGTATGATTTCCCTTTTCTGTGGAATCTAAAAAAGCTGAATTCACAGAAACTTGGAGTAGAATGGTGGTTGCCAGGGACTGGGATATGGGGAAATGGGAAGATGTTGGTCAAAGGGTACAAATTTCCCATCATAAGATGAAAAAGTTCTGGGGGTGCAATGCACAACATGGTGACGATAGTTAACAACACTATATTATATACTCGAAAGTTGCTAAGAGAGTAGATCTTAAATGTTTTTACCACACACAAATAAAGGTAATTATATGAGATGATGGAGGTGTAACTAATCTTACTGTGGTAATCATTGTGCAATATATGTGTTTCACATCAAAAGATCATACACCTTGACTTACACAATGTTACATGTCAGTTACATCTCAATAAAGCTGAAAAAAAAAGCAATATACTTAATATATCAAACAGTTGAAGGGAAGGTAATCACTTTTCACATGTATAAGATAAAATAATACAAAAGACATCCTTGATCTAAATTTGACCAAGTTCCTTAAAAAGGGTTTTGTCAAGGAATATATTTTTATTACTTTTTAAAATTTGGCCATGCTGCACAGCATGTGGGATCTTAGTTCCCCGACCAGGGATAGAAGCTGCACCTCCTGCACTGGAAGCACAGAGTCTTAACCACTGGACTGCCAGGGGCATCCAAGGAATGCTTTTTTAAAACATGACAGAACATTTAAATTATAATTTCCTCTTAAGTTCACTAAAAAGAGACTATTCTTCACTAATATTTAAAACATCAGTCCAGTATTGGAAAGGCAATTTTGACATCACTTTACATTAAGAAAACCTTCTCTTTTTGTTGTTAAATAATTTAAACAGTGAGCTGAGCTTTTGGTTTTGCTTGTAATTAGGACAGGAAGTCATGATCAGTGACCTGAAAAGCAAATTATGATCTAAGGATGGTTAACTTACTTTAACTCCAATAAAATGGAAGAAAATATTCCTGAAATAGGCAGAATGCTTTCTGGTGTGACAGTAAGACTTTAGATGAGAAGGAGGTTTATCTTCTACACTGTTCTATCAGTTTGTATCCACAGACAAATTTAGTGGAAGCAGAGTTCATTATCCCCTCTGAGTATAATAATTCAGGTATGAGCAGTGCTGCTGGCCCTAGGCAGAACACACGAGTGAAATTTTGTCTTCTTGTTCCTCAGCACCTTGTTCAGCACTCCCATCAATAATCCATCAGTGCATTCACATTTCTTGTCTCTCTCCACCCTCCCCACCCTGCCCTTCTCTCTTCCTTAGTCCATCCCCTATGTTCTGTTAAAAAATGAAATTGTTGTAAGACTATCACACATTTGTTTCATCTGGATAATTCAGGGTTACCTGAAGTTTTAAGACTGATTTACCATTTCATTCATTCCTAAAAGCCTTGGAAATTGATACTTCTTTCCCTTCCTCCTTATCTTGGTAACCATTTTTCTGTTTCAAAGGGTTTCTGTGTTCTCAAGATTGGTTGCAGATGTGACTCAAAAAATATTATAATCATTCTAGAATTTTTTCAAAAGTTGTATTATTTACACTTTTATCTCTTCTATATAATGGAGTATATTATAAATACAATTCCAGGTGTTATAGTAACCAATTCATAAATATATAATCTAATGTAAGCAATTTATCTTATGTAAGTAATCTAATCTAATGTAACTAATCTATCTTAATGAGTCACTGATCTATTTCATATAAAAGAATAAGTTTTTATGGAAAAATATAGAGTGTATTGGTCTTCCGTTAATGGCAACTCATCTACTGAAAACATCTATAAAAACTGTGTGTGTGTGTGTGTGTGTGTGTGTGTGTGTGTGTGTGTGTGTATTTGTCTGAAGACACTGGAAAGCTAACAAGGCAGTGAAAAATTATAGGGCTCAGATATAAGAGAATGATGTGTAGAAATGTAGCTCAGCATTTGAGACTACATTGCACCTAAGGTATCTGTGCATTGCAGAAAAACATCTGTGAACCTGAGAATGGGAGGAATATTAACTGTCTTGGATGTCTAATAGGACAAAAAGTCGAGTTGAAGGCTATTCATAGAGAAAGTACCATAGGGATTCCCAAGCAGTTTGGGAAGGGACCCTGAATGAATACATTTTAGGATTAAAGAAGAGATACATATAGAAATACTTTCAAGGACTGAAGCAAGGTTTTGCATTACCTTATTCCCTAAGATCAGATTTATGTGATCCAAATTATGAGTTTTTCTAACCATATGCCAAAAGCAAGTATAAATCTTCTCTTAAGGAAGATAACATTATATTTAACCTCCAGGCTTTTTTTCCCCAACATTGTAATAATACAGTGTTCAACACTCAAACAAAAATCATCAGGCACCTAAGGATAAGAGATGAGATCAAAATCCAAGATAACAACAGAAAACACAAATTATCACTATCTTGAGGTAAAGGATTATCACACAGAAACTTAAAAATGACTATGCTGAATATGTTAACAAAAATAAAATGAAGTATTAAAAGCTTTGTTATAGAATAGGGAACAAAAAAAATAAAATTCTAGAACAGAAAAGTATAATACTAAAAATAATTCAAGGGGCTTAATAGTTGTTAAACAAAGATGAAGAAGGCATTGGAAGATAGATCATAAAAAATATTGGAAATGAAGCACACAAAGACAAAATGTGAAAAAGAATACATTAAGGACATAAGAGGCAAGGGGATAATTAGTTTTAAAAGTCTGCCATACATCTAATTGAAATTTTAAAATATAACCTGGAATATGAAAGAAAGAGAAAGAGTGGGAGAGAGAGACAGAGAAGGGGGAGAAGGGAGGAGAGGAGAAGAGAGGAGAAAAGAAGATGGAAGGAAAGGGAAGAGAACAAACCATAAACAATATTTGAAGAGATAAGGGCTAAGAATTTTTTCAGGAGGATGAACAATATCAAGCTACAGATTCAAGAAGTTCTATGAATCTGAAATGTGTTAAACAGAGTGCACTGGTACCTGGGAGATAAGAAGAGGAGTGGATGATTTATTACACAAATTATTTATAAAGTCCATAAGTCAAATTAGTATTCATATAATAAGGAAGACTCAAAAAGGGGTCTGGGCAAAAATAAAAACAGTAATAAACTTCAGTAGAGTACTTACTATGTTATCTAATCTAACTAAACAGTATTACAGATACATACTATTGTTTCTTCTAATTTACAAATAGAAAATTAAGATTGAGAAATATTGGTGCAAGGTCTCATAGAGAATAATAGGTGCTACTGGAATTGCACTTCATTTTTTTTTATATAAGAACACCAACTCTTGTCTATTCTGTTCCACAGTCCTGTTGACATAGAAATTTCTTTTCAGCCCAAACAAAATATGATGTTTGAGGTTTGTCATTCACAAATACTATTATATATTTACATAAGCACTGTAGTTCCTTTCTTATATTCACTTACATATTCTTTAACTCAACATTTATTTATTTAGTACTTTCAATGAGCTCTACACTTTCATAGGCATTTAAGTTATATCAGTGTCAACAACTGTAAAGGGCCTATGATTTTCCCTACTTGTAAGCTAACAATTTAGCCTGCCATGATTTCAAGGACATTGACAATAAAAAAAAAAAAGACTACTAGATCAAAGACAAAGGGATTTATTACACACAGCACAGCAGGGAATATGAACTTTGTGTTAATGCTAGCTCCCCTTGCCCCTTAATCCATTCAAAGTGTTGAAGAGTGGCTCCAGAGGATTCTATGTACACAATGAGTTTGCATCACTCCTGAGGAAGCCCAAGCTTTAGTAAACCTCAATCTTTTATAAGGGGATGCAAGCAAACATGCCCAACTTTTGTCCTGGAGAGAGATATTATATTTATTATACTGGGAAGCAAAAACTTTCCCTCTGTTTTTAAGGGAGATACTATAAATGATTTATTCCAACAGTGTTTGCTCTACAAAAAATCCTTCAAAGGATAAATCAGATCAAAATGCTGTAGTGTCTCTACTTAAAAGAATTGTAGGAATGAAAATGACTCAAGGAGAAGAGTCTCAATAATCAATGAACAGGCACACAAAAATTCCTTCTGTTGAAGTTTACATTATAGATAGAAACAATAAATATAGTAAATAAAATAGGGTTTTAGTAGATTAAAGGTGATCAATGTTATGTGATTAAAAGAGGAGTATATAAAGGAGAGTAGATTGGGGAGTGCAATACATATTTGAGTAGAACAGAGTAAGCCTAGATGACAATGTACAAGGATCAAAAAATTAAAGACTTGAAGGAAAAAATTTCCCTCAATATTGCATTTTTCACTTAATTTCATCTTAATTTGATTGTTCTTGGGAATAATGAGTACATTTAAAATAAAACATATTCCTAAATTTGTTTACTGCACATCAAGCCCTCACATGAGAATGGTAAGAAGAATGTACAGGAGGAAAACTTTCCTTAACCAGTAGTTTTGTATATGGTGTTTATTAGAGATAGGTGTATATACATATATTTGGGGTTCTGTTAATGGTTATATTCAAATCCCAAAAATGTTACTCTGGTAAAGCAATTCTGAGTTCCCAAAGTACACTGGCATATTATCTTGTAAATGATAAACCGATTTTCTCAAGAGAGGCAGACAAACAAAACCTTATCTCAAATCCTCAGAGGCTCAAGTCGACTTTGCAAGTCAATGGCCATGAGGTGAAAGTGTTTCCAGACTTGGTAATGTACATTTTCCTTGCTTTTGATATTGTTTCTGGTCATTATTCATGGTTCTCTCTCAATTCACAGTTAATTCATCAAAACTGACTTGCATCCTCTGGCACAAAATGGAGACATTTGGGTCTACTTATGGCTGCAGGATAGGTTATATTCTGTATATTTTGAGGGAACAGGAAAGTTATGATTTGGATATTGTAAAATCCTGCAACCCCTTGGGGAAAATATACTTCACATAAGGCACGGTGATAAATAGGTACAACAAAATATTTTTACACAGATCCACCAAAACAAGTTAAGAGATATAATAACATTATAGAAAATATATATCACCACATAACTGGATATTATATATACAGCTTATATAAATATCTGAATTAGGTTTTAGGACTTAGTGAAAATTAATGTACTACATATAAATAATGTACTACATATACTTACTAAAATAAGTTCCCTGCTGACTCAGCACTCGGAAGATTACTTGCTTGACAGAGAGTGTAAGAAATATAGTACTGGGTATAGAAATGATAACTTTTCATCACCTATTTTAAGATATAAAGTTATATTTATGGCCAGAAGTTTTATAAACTCTGCAGATTTTTCAGCTGTTAACCCTAAAATGATTGCCTAAGGTACAATAATTTTGAAGCGTAAATTAGGTTTTCAATGTTGTCAAAAGTTGTATTAGTACCTTCTTACACACATGGACAAATTAATTTGCATTCTCAGAAAAATGCATCCACTACTTATCACATATAAACATGAAAACACAGTTTCTATCTTCACATGATGACAAGAAGGATATAATAGTGGATATTATTTCTTAAGTAAAACCATATAAAATAAATGCACACTTCAGCTTGTTTAATTTAACTATTTTACTTTTTCTCAGCAGTTTCATCACATTGTACCACACTAGAATTTGGGCATTTAGGAGCTAGTTTTGGAAAATTGAATTAACTTACATTTTAAAAAAATAAATTTTTCAAATTTTTGAATTTTTTATTTTTGTAATATTATATCACATCTCAAAAAATTTCAATCCATTGAAATAGTTATATGTGTGTGTGTGTGTGTATATATATATATATATACAGTACATGAATGTATTTTAAAGTTTGCCTAACTACTGAATTGGGGTCCTGAAATTTTCTGGTACCATAATCTGAGTAAAATATAAGAAAAGGGAAGCTTACCAATAACTGTACAATAACTAGTCTAAGAATGCAATCCTTGAGAGAAAGGGAACTCATTAAGATAAACCTCATGATCATTCTTGCTTTCTTTCTGCAGAATATTTCCTAATGGCTATAGAAAGCTGGAGTCCAAGTAGAGTCTGGTAGTCCTGCTGAGTTGAAGAATCAGAGATCAGAGTTTGTAGATACTAAAGAGACTGGAATTCCTGGAGCATAGAACTGGAAAGTGAGGGTTCCCTCTCTGACTCCTTTGTTGGTCTCAGTTTGCATACACAAAATAAGACTATATAAGGCTTACCAGAAAGTAGTTGCTAAGGGGTTAAAAACACAACAAAGATATTATAGGGCAAATTTGGAACAGTGGAGATCTTGAAGTGAAGAAACGCCTCAAATGATCTAAGAAAAGAACAAGTTTGGAGTTTGAATCCTGAGTAATTAGAGTGACTCAGCTTCGACATGTGTTTATCCAGACAAATGGTAAAACTAATATTATACAATATAAAGGTGATAAAAGAAACTTTCAAATTTTGAGGTATGGAGAAATTGTTCTGGCTTATATATGAGTTACAAATCGAATTTTATGCTAAATAAAACAACATATATCGCACATAAGGTTTAATTATTAAGGAAGAGTATGCATTAACCAGAAATAATGTCCATGTTAAAAATTAAATGCCTCCCTTCCTGGGATGCCAATCCTGGTACTCATTTGATGATAAAACTCCCTTCCCAGGTGCAGAGGCCATACTGACTTGTTGTGTGTGTTCTGATCTCTCTGTTTTTTTGGAAACTTTTAAGGAATGTATTCCTGACTTGCTTGATGTTCTTTGTTCTGAGAAGATATAAAACTGTACTGAAAACCAATGTTTCTCCAGAGAAGTTCCCCATAGTTACCTAAAAGGCAGTCTTCCAGGCTATCATCTTCAGTTTGGCTCAAATAAACCTTTTTTCTATTCATATTATAGAATATTTATTGACTACTTTTTTCGACAAAGGTAATCAACAATTTATTGAACTAATAGTACAAAAATCAGAAATATAAGGAGGAAGAGAATGGATAGATTGTCTCTAAATCATAATTAATGTCTGGTACACATAAAATTTATTAGATATGGAAAGAATGAAAAAATGCAACCCATAATCAAGAGAAGCTCACTAATAGGAAGAAAAACAACCCCATAAAAAGTAGAAATATAAGGATGTGCATTCACTCCCTCTTGAGAGATCACTGGAATCACAACTAACTGCTGAACAATCATCAACAGGAAGACACTGGAACTCACCAAAAAGGATACCCCACATCCAAAGACAAAGGAGAAGATGCAATGAGATAGTAGGAGGTGTGCAATCACAATAAAATCAAATCTCATAACTGCTTGGTGGGTGACTCACAAACTGGAGAACACTTATACCACAGAAGTCCACCCACTGGAGTGAAGGTTCTGAGCCCCACATCAGGCTTCCCAATCTGGGGGTCTGGTGATGGGAGGAGGAATTCCCAGAGGATCAGACTTTGAAGACTAGTGGGATTTAATTGCAGAACTTAAACAGGACTGGGAGAAAGAGGACACACAAAGTAGTGTGTGCATCTTGGAGGACACACAAAGTAGTGTGTGCATCAGGACCCAGGGGAAAGTAGCAGTGACCCCATAGAAGACTGAACCAGACCTACCTGCTAGTGTTGGAGGGTCTCCTGCTGAGGCAGGGGGTGGCTGTGCCTCACCATGGGGACAAGGACAGTGGCAGCAGAAGTTCTGGGAAGAACTCCTTGGTGTACTGGAGGCTACAGTGCTGGGTCACCTCAGGCCAAACAACCAACCAGGGGTGGGGGAAACACACCCCCACCCATCAGCAGAAAAGTGGATTAAAATTTTACAGAGCTCTGCCTACCAGATTAACACCCAGCTCTACCCACCACCAGTCCCTCCCATCAGGAAGCTTGCACAGCTTCTTAGATAGCCTCATCCACCAGAGGGCAGACAGCAGAACCAAGAAGAACTACAATCCTGTAGCTTGTGGAATGAAAACCACATTAACAAAAAGATAGACAAAATGAAAAGGCAGAGGATATGTACCAGATGAAGGAACAAGGTAAAACCCTAGAAAAACAACTAAATGAAGTGGAGATAGGCAACTTTCCAGAAAAGGAATTCAGAAGAATGACAGTGAAGATGATCCAGGACCATGGAAAAAGAATGGAGTCAAAGATGGAGAAGATGCAAGAAATGTTTAACAAAGACCTAGAAGAATTAAAGAACAAACACCTAGAAGAATTAAAGAACAAACAAACAGAGATGAACAATACAATAACTAAAGTGAAAAATACATTAAAAGGAATCAATAGCAGAATAACTGAGGCAGAGAACAGATAAGTGACCTGGAAGACAGAATGGTGGAATTCACTGCCATGGAACTGAATAAAGAAAAAAGAATGAAAAGAAATGAAGACAGCCTTAGAGACCTCTGGGACAACATTAAAAGAACCATCATTCCCATTATAGGAATCTCAGAAGGAGAAGAGAGAAAGGGCCCAAGAAAATATTTGAAGAGATTATAGTTGAAAACTTCCCTAACAAGGGAAAGGAACTAATCACCCAAGTCCAGAAAGTGCAGGAGTCACAGGCAGGATAAACCTAAAGAGAAACATGCAGAGACACATAGTAATCAAATTGACAACGATTAAAGGCAAAGAAAAATTATTAAAAGCAACAAGGGAAAAATGACAAATAACATAAAAGGGAACTCCCATAAGGTTAAGAGCTGATTTCTCAGCAGATACTCTACAAGCCAGAAAGGAGTGGCATGATATATTTAAAGTCATGAAGGGAAAGAACCTACAACCAAGATTACTCTACACGGCAAGGATCTCATTCAGATTCGATGGAGAAATCAAAAGCTTTACAGCAAGCAAAAGCTAAAAGAATTCAGCACCACCAAACCGGCTTTACAACAAATGCTAAAGGAACTTGTCTAAGTGGGAAATACAGAGAGGAAAAAGATCTACAAAACAAACCCCAAACAATTAAGAAAATGGTAATAGCAACAAACATATCAATAATTACCTTAAAAGTGAATAGATTAAATGTTCTAAACAAAAGACACAGGCTCACTGAATGGATTAAAAAAAAAAGACCTATATATATGCTGTCTACAAGAGACCCACTTCAGACCTAGGGACACACATACAGACTGAAAGTGAGGGGATGGAAAAAGATATTCCATGCAAATGGAAATAAAAAGAAAGCTGGAGTAGCAATACTCATATAAGGTAAAATAGACTTTAAAATAAAGAGTGTCACAAGAGACAAGGAAAGACACTACATAATGATTAAGGGATCAATCCAAGGAGAAAATATAACGATTATATATGCACCCAACATAGAAGCAGCTCAATACATAAGGCAAATGCTAACAGCTATAAAAGAGGAAATCAACATTAACACAATAATAGTGGAGGATTTAACACCTCACTTCCACCAATGGACAAATCATCCAGACAGAAAATTAATAAGGAAACACAAACTTTAAATGCCACAATAAACCAGAGATATTAATTAATATTTTTAGGAGATTCCATCTGAAAACAGCAGATTATACTTTCTTCTCAAGTGCACACAGAACTTTCTCCAGGAGAGGTCACATCTTTGGTCACAAATAAAGCCTCAGTAAATTTAAGAAAATTGAAATCATATCAAGCATCTTTTCTGACTACAATGGAATGAGATAAGGAATAAATTACAGGGGAAAAAAATTAAAAGAGCACAAACTCATGGGGGTTAAACAATACGTTATTAAATAACCAAGATATCACTGAAGAAAACAATGAGGAAATCACAAATTACCTAGAGACAAAGGACAACAAAAACACAATGATCCAAAACCATGAGATGCATCAAAAGCAATTCTAAGAGCGAGGATTATAGTAATTAAATCCTACCTCAAGAAACAAGAAAAATCTCAAATAAACAATCTAACCTTACACCTAAAGGAACTAGAGAAAGAAGAACAAACAAAACCCAAACTTAGTAGAAGGAAATAAATCATAAAGATCAGAGCAGAAATGAAATAGAAACAAAGAAAAAAATAGCAAAGATCAATGAAACTAAAAGCTGGTTCTTTGAAAAGATAAACAAAATTGATAAATCTTTAGCCAGACTCATCAAGAAAAAGGGGGAGAGGATGCAAAACAATAAAATTAGAAATGCATAAAGAGAAGTTACAGTGGACACTGCAGAAATACAAAGCATCATAAGAGACTACTAAAAGCAACTCCATGCCAATTAAATGGACAACCTGGAAGAAATGGGCAAATTTTTAGAAAGTTATAACCTTCTAAGACTGAACCAGGAAGAAATAGAAAACATGAAGAGACCAATCACAAGTAATGAAATTGAAACTGTGATTAAAAATCTTCCAACAAACAAAAGTCCAGGACCAGATGACTTTGCATGCGAATTCTATCAAACATTTATTGAAAAGCTAACACCCATCCTTCTCAAACTCTTCCAAAAATTTGCAGAGGAAGGAACACTCTCAAAGTCATCCTATGAGGCCACCATTACCCTGATACCATAGCCAGACAAACATACGACCAAAAAAGAAAATCATAGACCAATGTTACTGATCAATATAGATGCAAAAATCCTCAACAGAATACTAGCAAACAGAATCCAACAGCACATTAAAAGGATCATACACCAAGATCAATGAGGATTTATCCCAAAGATGAAAGGATTCTTCAATATATGCAAATCGATCAGTGTGATATACCATATTAACAAATTGAAGAATAAAATCCATATGATCATCTCAATAGATGCAGAAAATCTTTTGACAAAATTCAACACTCATTTATGTTAAAAACCTTCCAGAAAGTAGGCATAGAGGGAACCTACTTTAACATAATAAAGGCCATATATGACAAACCCAGAGAAAACATCATTCTCAATGGTGAAAAACTGAAAGCATTTCCTCTAAGATCAGGAACAAGACAAGGATGTCCACTCTTGCCACTATTATTCAACATAGTTTTGGAAGCACTAGTCATGGCAACCAGAGAAGAAAATGAAATAAAAGAAATACAAACTGGAAATGAAGAAGTAAACATGTCACTGTTTGCAGATGACATGATACTATATATAGAGAATCCTAAAGATGCCACCAGAAAACTACTAGACTAATCAATGAATTTGGTAAAATTGTAGAATACAAATTTAATGCCCAGAAATCTCTTGCATTCCTGTACACTAATAATGAAAGATCAGAAAGAGAAATTAAGGAAACAGTGCCATTCAGCACTGTAACAAAAAGAATAAAATACCTAGGAATAAACTTGCCTAAGAAGTAAAAAACCTGTACTCAAAAAACTATAAGACACTGATGAAAGAAATTACAGATGGTACAACAGATTGAGAGATATACCATGTCCTTGGATTGGAAGAATCAACATTGTGAAAATGACTATACTACCCAAAGCAATCTACAGATTCAATGCAATCCCTATCAAACTACCAATGGCATTTTTCACAGGACTATAACAGAAAATTTCACAATTTGTATGGAAACACAAAAGATACTGAATATCCAAAGCAATCTTGAGGGAAAAAAACAGAGCTGGAGGAATCAGAATCCCTGACTTCAGATTATACTACAAAGCTACAGTAATCAAGACAATATGGTACTGTCACAAAAAAACGTAAATATAGATCAATGGAACAGGAGAGAATGCCCAGAGTTAAACCTATACACCTATGGTAAACTAATCTATGACAAAGGAGGCAAGGATATACAATGGAGAAAAGACAGCCTCGTCAATAAGTGGTGCTGGGAAAAGTGGACAGTTACATGTAAAATAATGAAATTAGAACACTCCCTACACCATACACAAAACTAAATTCAAAATAGATTTAAATCCTAAATGTAAGACTGGACTCTATAAAACTCGTAGAGGAAAACATAGAAAGAGCCCTCTTTGACATAAATCACAGCAAGATCTTTTTTTGATCCACCCCCTAGAATAATGGAAATAAAAAAAAATAAACCAATGGGATCTAATGAAATGTAAGAGCTTTTGCACAGCAAAGGAAACTAGAAACTAGATGAAAGGACCACCCTCAGGATGGGAGAAAATATTTGCAAATGAATAAATAGACACAGGATTAATCTCCAAAATATATAAACAGCTCCTGCAGCTCAATATTCAAAAAACAGACAACCCAATCCAAAAATGGGCAGACCTAAATAGACATTTTTCCAAAGAAGACATACAGATGGCCAAGAGGCACATGAAAAGCTGCTCAACATCAATAATTATTAGAGAAATGCAAATCAAAACTACAATGAGGTATTACCTCACACTGGTTAGAATGGGCATCATCAGAATATCTACAAACAGCAAATGCTGGAAAGGTTGTGGAGGAAAGGGAACCCTCTTACACTGTTTGTGGGAATTTAAATTGATCCAGCCACTATGGAGAGCAGCATGGAGATTCCTTAAAAATCTAAAAATAAAAGTATCATATGATCCAGCAATCCCACTACTGAGTATATACCCAGAGAAAACCATAATTCAAAAAGACACATGCACCCCTAATGTTCATTGCAGCACTATTTACAATAACCAGGACATGGAAGCAAAGTAAATGCCCATCGACAGAAGAATGGATAAAGAAGAAGTGGTACATATATACAATGGAATATTACTAAGCCATAAAAAAGGAATGAAGTTGTGTCATTTGTAAAGATGTGGATGGACCTAGAGATTGTCATACAGAGTGAATAAAGTCAGAAAGAGAAAAACAAATATAGTATATTAACTTATTTATGTGGAATCTAGAAAAATTGTGCAGATGAACCAGTTTTCAAGGCAGAAATAGAAACACAGATGTAGAGAACCAACCTATGGACACCAAGGGTGGAAAGGTGGTGGTGGGATGAATTGGGAGATTGGGATTGACACATATACACTAATATGTATAAAGTAGATAACTAATAAGAACCTGCTGTTTAAAATACAATAAAATTCAAAAAGAAAAAGTAGAAATATTTTGAATTATATATCAAAAAAGAAAATATATTCATATTTAAATAAGCATATGAAAATATGTTCAACATCATTAATTATGTAGGCAATACAAATTATAACCACAATTAATTACTACTTTACACTAAAATAAAAATACAATAATGCCAAGTATTGAGGAAGATGTAGTGCAATTGGAAAACCTATACATTGCTCTGGGGAATGTAAGATGCTATAATGATGCGGAAAAGAGTTTTTTAGTTTCTTATAAAGTTAAACATACACTTATTATATTATTCAGCAATTCCACTCACTGGTAGATTACACTAAAGAGATCAGAACTGATACTGACAAAAAGGACTATGACCAGAAGTAGCAATCAGTGTTCAGAGAACAGATCCCCAGTACTTGGAAGATAGGTCCTTTTTGCTCACCCCTGCTCCCATAAGCTGTGTGCAAGCTGCTGCAGGAACAGGTGCACAGCTACCTGCTCTGTGGTCGGGGTGGTGGATGGGGTATGTGTAGCTGCTACTGTGCTAAAAGCTGAAATTCATTGCAATTAACCACAATTTACCTCCAAGTTTTCCCCAGGAACATTTAAGCCTTCAATAGATTCCAGAGTTCCAAAATGGATACATCTGTCCCTGTAATTATATCTAGTTGGAGGAACAGAGTCCTGGTGCTTCCTACTCTGCCTTCTTTTCAGACCCATTTTCCCTATATTGATTGCTTCTTGTATGTTTTAAACATCCATGTGTTTCCGGAATAAACTTAACATGGGTGTGATGTATTATCCTTTTTAATTTATATTTTTTGAATTTGATTTGTTAATACTTTGTTTAGAAGTTTAATCTTTTTATGAGGAAATAAATTTATTTTTCTTTCTTGTAATGGCTTCAAGTTTTTGTTATAAGAGTCTCGTGAAATGAGTTTTGAAGTATTCTCTCTTTTCCTTATTTTCTAGAATACCTTTTTAAAACTGATATTACTTTTTCTTTTAAAGTTTTAAGAATTTACTGATGAAGCTATCTTGGTCTGGAGATATCTTTTGCAGCAAGTATTTAATTAGAGATTCAATTGCTATAATAGATATTTAGATTTTTTAATTCTTCTTGTATCATTTTTGGGAGGCTGTGATTTTCTAGTCTTTCAACAGTTTCATCTAAATTTAAATATTTGTTATTTCAAAGTTGTTTATAATACTCTCTTATTGTCCCTTCAATAGTTTTAGAATCTCTAGTGAAGTAACCATTTTTCCTCCTATTGTCTTCTATACCTTTGTTTTCTGTGAATAAGGCTAGTGATTACAAATTTAATTAGTCTTTTCAAACAAATACCTTTTGGACTTGTTGATCTTCTCTATTACACATTTGTTTTCTGTGTCACTGATTTCTTTTCTTATCTTGATTAATTCGCTTTCCTCATAAAGTGTATGTGTTCAGTGGAATCTTCCTCCAGCTTCTGAGATCATTGATTTTCAGTCTTTATTCCTTTCTTTTGTATGGCTACAGATTTCTCTTTAAACATGATTCCAGTTGAAATACACACATTTTCTATTTAGATGTATATTGCCCAATTTCCAAATATTTGAGGACTTCCTTGTTATTATTTATTATAGAATTCTAAGTTTCACTCTATTTGGAGATCATAATCTGTATGATTTAATCAATCACAGATTGTTGAGGCTTATTATATGACCCAACTTGTGATCAGTTTGATAATATCTCAAAGACCATTTCAAAACAATATTTATCCTACAACTGTATGGCAGAGCTTTCTATAATTAAATTTGTTAATTATATTTAAATCACTTATATGATTTAAAAAAATTTTGTCTGCTTGAGCAATCCATAATTGAAATAGATATGTTAAAGTCACTCACTCAGTGATTTTTCTAATACTCTTTTCTTGTTGTTAACTTTTGTTTTGTAGTTTATCATATTATTATATATTAATTATAATTTTTTAGTTATTTTTTGTTTAAAAGCTGTGTTATATAGGTACACATAATTTAGAAGTTTTCCAATCTGCCCATTGCATTAACACTGTGATCAGTATAAAATGCACCCTCCCTTTATTTCTTGTAATATTTATTAACTTAAAATATACTTTGTGTTAATATTGTCATAAGGCATTTTGGGGGTTAACATTAGTGTGGCATTTTTTTTTCATCCTTTTGCTTTCAACCTTTGTTTGTTCTTATATTTAATGTATGCCTTTAATGTATTTAATGTATGCCTTTAATGTATTTATATAAGAGACATACATTAATATTTATCAATATCTAATATATATACCCCTTGGACTTGAAAGAGATATTCTATAAAAATGAATTTAACTACATTTTAAAATAAAGTCAAATCATATCTCATCATTAGTCATGAGAGAAACAGACCCTATCATTTTTGGAATCCTCAAAGTGTTGTGCTTATTATAAGATTTGTAAAATTATACATGAAAATAACAATACATATCTTTCTAGGTGCATTCATAGGTAGGATAAATTAGGGTTTCATTTAAAATTATTAATTAGAGAGTAAAAAAAGTGGGCATGTTTAAATGTTACATATGATTTTGAAATGAATATTTTAAACAATACCTGTTTCCATGCAGAGGTAACTTATGTTGAATCTTGATTTCAAAGGCTGATTTGTATTCAAAGAGCATGTTATTCATAGCAAGAATTTTAAATTATACTCCAGAAAAAATCTTGCTTTAGTTACAAAACAAATTATACTAGTTGCTGAGAGAATGATAGAGCATTTCAAGGAACATAATCTATAGAATTAGATAAATTATTTAAGGTTAGTTTCTAATTAGGCTTAATAACATCAATGATTAACAATTCCCCAAACTCACAGCAAAAGTGCTTTATTCTTTTCAAAGGATTTTCTTTTTATTTCCTTATTAAATGCTCATATGAACTCTCCAAGGTAACTTGGGAAAATGTTACCCTCATTTATTGGATGAGAAAACTGAATCTTGGAGATGTCTGCAGACAGTTTGTTAATCATATGAGTACAGTCATTACAGGATTACAATGAAATTAATGTTGTGTTGTGGTCTCAGTGCCTATGTCATAGTCTGTGAGACATCATAACATTTCACTGTATGCACCTTTTTTTCTGGGTCCATGTAGCATAAAATAATTTATGAAATCAAGTTTACAACTGTACCATAACTAAATATAAACAAAAGAAACAAAGAAATAAGAAGAAAACAAAACATAACTATCATGACTATGCATTGAGAGAATTGCCATAAGGAGAAAATCTGTCAGTTGTTAAAAGAAACAAAAAGTGTGCTCTGAATTGAAACAACAAGTATTTCTCTGGCCAACAGGTTAAAATAAATAAATAAAAGAAAGAGAGAAAGAAAAAACAACAAAAAAAGGAAAGCAAGAAATCAAGAAAGCAATAACACAAGAAGAAAGAAAGTAAGAAAGCAAGAAAGAAAGCAAGAAATCAAGAGAGACAGATACTTCCAAAAAGGAAAAAAATGATGGCATTATCCAGTGAATAAAATCAGCACCCATTTTTCCCTTTGAAATCAGATACAGAGCACATAAAACAGGCATCATGCAGCCAGGCAACTAGGCACTGCCAATATTAAAGTGTATAGAAAACTGTCACTTAGATACAGCTGGAAAGTACCTGGAGGGATGAGCATTGAGGAAGTCTTAATGGAGAAATACTGCTCATATTTTAGAATCAGCATCATCCTCTTCTTCATCATGGCTAATATTTTGATGTTCTAGGTTTAATGCCAAGTGCTTGAAAACATTGTCTTCTTTGTTCTTCAGTGCAGTTCCATGAAGTAATTTGAATTTTTGTTTTTCATACTAAAGATGAGAAAGCTGAGGATTAGAGAGGTTGAGTGATTTGCCTAAGGTAGTATTGCTAAAATGATTACAATACGAGTCCTCTCTCTCAGATAAAAATGTCATACATCTAAGCTTCAAAACAAACTTTCTCTCATAATCTAGATCTCAAACACTCAGGAGTTCAAACATATGATGGCATCTTCACTTAACAGCAACTAAATCAAGTTATCCCAGAAAGGCAGATCATCTTTATATGATATCTCATATGGATCACATTGGAATTGCCCTCAGGATAATGACATCCCAGTGTGAGATGACGATTATGGATTTTACCCTAAATTTATCAAATTCAATAATTGGGTCATATTTATTGATTTTTGTTATAGACTGTTTATGCCCCTCCCCCAAGATTCATATGTTGAAATCCTAATCCCCAATGTGGTAGCAATAGGAGGTGGGACCTTTCTGTAGGGGGATTATAGCATAAGGGTGAAACCCTCATGAATGAGATTAATACATTTTTTTAAAATGTACTGGTTTTATTTGATGTTGAAGGCACACACACAGACCACGTTTTACAAAGCATTCCAATTCATGGTCTCTGCTTCTGGCTTGACAAAAGATTCTGTTCATTTCCTGTGCCTCTACTTCCTGGCTGATGTTCTTGTCTTCTGTTAGACTTGAATGTGACTCAATTTAGGAGTAATATATGAAACCCATCTGGGCCTTGGATTTACTAGGGCTTCTTTGCTCTTTTCAACTGCAAAATTGGAACCAGATCCTCAAACTCTGAGATTAGTACATTTTTAAAGGAGATCCTGGAGAACTTTCTTAACCTTTATGTCATGTGAGGACACTGGGAGAAGATGACTGTTTATGAACCAGAAAGCGAGCTATCACCAGACATTAAATCTACCAGCATCTTGATCTTGGACTTCCCAGCCTCCAGAACCATGAGAAATAAATATTGGTTGTTGATATGACACACAGTCTATGCTATTTTGTTACAGCAGCCAGAATGGACTAAGGCTAAATGGACTTTTCTACTATTTTAAGTGAGGAATTTAGAACACTTTTTACTTGTCTATCTACTCCTGAATCTTAATTTAAAAACTTCAAAATTATGAACATTCATTATGACCAAGTTATTCTCACATTCTATATCTTATAATTCTTCATGTTTTTATTAGATCTGTAACTGTATTAATAGCAATTATCCAGGATTAATCCTGTGTTTTATTATTACTACCAATGCTATATATTTTTTCCTGTTATAAGATTTTATATTTCTGTTAACTAGAAGTAAAATTCAAGCATATCTTTTCAGTATTTCAATATTTTAGTATTTCAAATATATATTTATTTGTAAAGAAAATTTTACAGCAAATATATGCTTGAGCTCTATAATTATCTGAGCAGTTTCCCTAAACTTTTTCAATAGATAGATACCTAGATATCTTTTCATCTTTGGATTTGTCAACATAGCTGTTGTTGTTATTTTTACATCTAAGTCTATTCACTCATTGATTGTGTGACCTTATTTCAGAGAAGTCATATATTTTCATATCCTAGTTTGAATGCTAAATCACTTTATAATGTCATTTTAATGTAACTTTTGAACTATATAAGGCTTTGAATCCACATGAGGTGCTAGTGATAGAAGGGTGAATAAGCCTTAAATCCTGCTCTCAAGGAAAAAACAGTAATCAAAGACAAGGTACACAGTCCAGACAGGTAAATTGCCCTTTATTTATTATTTTTCCTCTTTTTTATTTTTCTCTATAGCTCCTCTCCCCCCACCACACCAAGACTCTATCTTTTTTTTTTGCTGTACGCGGGCCTCTCACTGTTGTGGCCTCCCCCGTTGTGGAGCACAGGCTCCAGACGTGCAGGCTCAGCGGCCATGGCTCACGGGCCCAGCCACTCCATGGCATGTGGGATCTTGCCAGACCGGGGCACGAACCCATGTCCCCTGCATCGGCAGGCAGACTCCCAACCACTGCGCCACCAGGGAAGCCCCCAAGACTCTATTTTTTTTGAAATATGTTTTCACAGAGACTGTGATGGTGAATGTGTTAAGTTGGTTGGGCCACTCGGTGCCCAGATATTTGGTCAAATATTATTCTGGCTGTGTCTATGAGCATGTTCTTGAATGAGAATAACATTTAAATTGGTAGACTGAATAAAGCAGATTGCCTTTCTAACATGGGTGGGCCTCATCAATCAGTTGAAGTCCAACATAAAATAAAAGGCTGACCCCCAGTAAGAGAAAATTCCACTTATTTTCCATGCTTTCAAGCTGGGACATAGGCTTTTTACTGCTTTTAGATTCAAACTGAAATGCCTGCTCTTGATGGCCATGAACCTGCTGGTCTTAAACTACACAAAGAAGGAGGCAAAGAAGGAGGGAGTTAAGAGGGACTCAGGTGACTGGCATCAGCAAATGCAAATACCTTTGGGACAAAATCTTGTGGAATCTGCAGGCTGTCCAAGGCAGACGTACTGGCCGTTAGATTCTCCAGTGGCAAAATTTGCTGGATTGACTTCAGAGTAGGTCACTGTGGACCACAATCACTCCCACTGTGTGGTTGCTATTGATAGCACTAATTTTTTCCCTTATTCCTAGTCATCTCTATAGGTCTCAGCTTTGCTGGTCTGTGTGGTGTGAAACCAAAGCAGAACCTTCTTTTGGATCCCCAGAAGGCTGGGGAATCTTGTTGCTCACCAAAATTTTCTTTTCCTGGAGAGGAGAACTCTTTCTAGCTGGGAGGTTCCCTTTTGGCACGGCAAAGTCAGCTTGGGGGGTGGGATGATTACAAGCAAAATGAAGCTGTCTTCCTTCTCTCCTTGTGTGGTTATTCTTAGGATTTTGTTGCACTGTGTTACTAAAGTTTCTTAAGTGGAATCTGGAGCTATCCCAGAGCTGTTTTTGTTTATGGATACATGTCTAATTGTTGATTTTTGTGATGGGGTGGAGGCAGGGGTCTCCTATGTCACCATTTTGGTGACATAACTCCATAAATCTCATACACACATACACACACACACACACACACACACACACACACACACACACACACACTCTTTCTCTCTATTGGTTCTATTGCAATGAAAAACAATGACAAATACAGGTGCTATGTTTTTATTAATTTTTTTTTTTTTCTGTACACAGGCCTCTCACTGCTGTGGCCTCTCCCATTGCAGAGTGCAGGCTCTGGATGCGCAGGCTCAGTGGCCATGGCTCACGGGCCCAGCTGCTCCGTGGCATGTGGGATCCTCCCAGGCCGGGACACAAACCCACATCCCCTGCATCAGCAGGTGGACTCTCAACCACTGTGCCACCAGGGAAGCCCTGTTTTTATTTAGTTTTGTTTTTATTTTTCTTTTTTACATTAGATAAAAGGAGAAAATTCTCAGCCCTTGAGATTGTGGCTTGTCATTAGCAGCACTCACTATCGACTTAGGTATGTGAGATCAAATACGATTCCTGGTCATATAAACCTGAAGTTTATATGGTACCTATTATAATTATATTTTATAGAAAGATAAGTTGACATTCAGAATATGACTTGATAGCTGATGTAGGTCTATCTAGAGATTCAAAATGGGCTGATCATGAGGGGTGCACATGTTGTTATTCCTATGACAGTTATATTTCTCATAGTGAATTAATCATTTGTCATTCTGAATTCATAAGTATCTTAAGAGGTTTTTTAATGTGTGTATACCTCTGAGATATTAATGTCCTTTTAGTGTGCTGATAAAAACAATGTGCTGAGCCAGCAAAACAAAGAACCATATCTGAAGCTTAATAAATTCATCAAGATAGTGAATTTAACCCCCAGAGACCTCTTGGCAGAATTACTGTGTGCATTCTACAGGCAGATGATGCAGAGGAATCAACATTCCTTTTCCTCTAAACATGGGAATGAAGCATTTATTTTTCTTTTGGAATTTATACAAAGAATATAGAATGCAAAGGAAAAGAGGAAATCAGAGAAAACATGTGTTTCAATAGTATAAGTAATTTCATTTTTAATTTGTTTAATTAAAAAATTAAATTTATTAAATAAATAAATAAATAAATAATCCATGAAGACTGATTAATTAATTATGTAATTACTATAATTATGCAGTTTATAATAAAGTAATTAGCACTGGCATATAAGATTCCCAAGGGCAGTAATTGTGAAAAATACAACTTTGTATCCCTGAAGCCAAGTACAATATCTACCACATGGTAGATGCTTAATAAAAATTATTAAAGAGATGAATATTTTAATGATAATGAACTATTATATTATAAGTAGATCACTGGTAAACAAATTGCTTAGCTGATAAACCAGTTTTATTTTTGAACTATCTTGGACATTGTCCCCAATATTATTCTGCCTATTGCCCCTAGTAATAAAATATCTGGATTTCAGCTGAGTACATGGTCTTCAAGAATAAAGATGTCATTTCATAGTTTCTTTTCATGAAGGTGTCTCCAGCTAACAATGTACTAAACAATGGCTTAAAATAGAAGTGTTTTGTAACTGATACAGGAAATTGTTTATTACTACTTTTTTTCCCCTTTGGCCCTTCTCTATTTGTATCTTGAAATACAGATATGATGATGGTAACTCTAGCCCCCAGATGGTAACTTTAGCCCATGAGGAGGAGACTACATCTAGGGATTCAGAGAAATGAAATTCAAGGAGACTGAGTCTCTGAGTACTTAATGCTATGGGGTTGCCAGATAAGAACCAAATTTCTTAACTCCTAACTTTACTGTTTGAAAGAAATAAACTTTTCTAGAGTCATTCTTAGGAGCACCTAAATATATAAAACAAATATTAATAGACCTAAAGGGGTAAATAGACAGCAACACAATAATAATAGGGAATTTTAATATCTCACTTACTTTGATGGATAGATTATACAGATAGAAATCAATAAGAAAACGGTGGTCTTAAATGACACATTGGATCAGATGGATTTAATAAGTATATATAGAATATTCCATCCAAAGGCAGCTCAATACATATTCTTCTCATGTGCACATAGGGCATTCTCCAGGAGAGATCATATGTTAGGCTACAAAATAAGTCTTAATACAGTTAAGAAGATTGAAATCAGATTAAGTAACTTTTCTGATGACAATTCATGAAACTAGAAATCAATTTTTAAAAGAAAGCTGGAAAATTCAAATATACATGGGGATTAAACAACATGTTATTGAAAAACCAATGGGTTAATGAAGCAATCAGAGAAGAAAGGAAAAATACCTTGAGACAAATGAAAATGGAAATACAATATATCAAATTTTATGAGATGCAGGAAAGCAGTTTTATTAAGAAGGAAGTTCATAGCAATAAATGCCTACTTCAAGAAACAAGAAAAATCTCAAATAAACAACCTAACATTACACCTCAAGGAATTATAAAAAGAAAAACAAATGAAGCCCAAAGTTAGTAGAAGGAAGGAAATAACAAAGATCAGAGTTGAAATAAATGGAATAGAGGCTAAAAGACAATAAAAAAGATTAGTGAAACTAAGAGCTAGCTCTTTGAAAAAATAGAATTGACAAGTGTCTAACTAGACACACCAAGAAAAAATAAGAGAGCTCAAATAAATAAGATTAGAAGTGAAAGAAGAGACCTTACAACTGATACCACAGAAATATAAAGCAACATAGAAGACTTATAAACAATTATACACCAATAAATTGGACATTCTAGGAGAAGTGGACATATTCCTAGAAACATACAATCTTCTAAGACTGCATGATGAAGAAATAGAAATTCTGAATAAGCCAATTACTAGGATGGAATCAATTATCAAAAACCTTCCAACAAAAAAAGTCCAGGACAGATGGCTTCCCAGGTGAATTCTACCAAACATTCAAGGAAGAATTAATACCAATCCTTCTCAAACTCTTCCAGAAAATAGGAGACTACTTCTCAACTCCTTTTACCAGGCCAGTATTACCCTGATACCAAAACCAGACAAGGATACCACAAGAAAAGAAAATTACAAGCCAGTATTCCTGATGAACATAGATGCAGAATTCTTCAACAAAATATTTGCAAACTGAATTTAATAATACATTAAAAGGGTAAGACATCATGATCAAGTGAGATTTATTCCAGGGATGCAAGGATGGTTCAACATCTGTAAATCAATCAATGCAACACACCATATTAACAAAATTCGGGATAAAAATCACACTATTATCTCAATAAATGCAGAAAAAGCATTTGACAAAATTCTAAAGCCATTTATGATAAAACTCTCAACAAAGTGGCCATAGAGAGAATATACCTCAAAATAATAATGGCCATATATGACAAGCCCACAACTAACAACATAATCAGTGGTGAAAAGCTGAAAGCTTTTCCTTTAATAGCAGGAACAAGACAGGTATATCAACTCTCACCACTTTTATTCAACATAATGTTGGAAGTACTAGCAAGAACAGTTAACCAAGAAAAATAAGAAAAAGACATTTAAACTGGAAAGAAAGAAGTAAAATGGTCACCATTTGCAGATAACATAGTACTGTAAATAGAAAACCCTAATGACGTATTGAATACAATACTGAATAGAAGTGGTGAAAGTGGGCATCCTAAACTTCTTTCTGCTCTAAGGAGGAAATCACTCACTATTTCTTCATTTAGTATGGTATTAGTTTTAGATTCTTTACAGAGAATTTTTTCTATTAAAAAGAACAGTTTTCTTCTGTTCCTAATTTTGAGTTTTTTTTATCATAGATATGTTTTCTCTTAACTTAGTGATAATACCAGTAACTTCAGAAAAGTATATTTGTTTAGATATAATGTGTATATTATATAATATATGCATATTATGTATATATGCACACAGATCAGCAAGTGTGCATATATATATACATATACATATATATGTATACACATAGATATTTAAGTTGCTGCATTGCTTTGTAAATTAATCAATCAGGCAGCTAGAAAAAGTTGACTTGTAGCAACAGTGAGCCACATAAGTTCATTTGAGGAAAAGCACTGTAGTCTCCAAGCAGAGACCTGAATCTGAAAGTGTATAATAGTCTTCAATGTGAACATCA
The DNA here is from genome assembly GCF_949987515.2 of Delphinus delphis. Classification (NCBI taxonomy): domain Eukaryota; kingdom Metazoa; phylum Chordata; class Mammalia; order Artiodactyla; family Delphinidae; genus Delphinus; species Delphinus delphis. The sequence goes on along the minus strand of NC_082690.1, from coordinate 43,747,923 downwards.
AAACAAAGTTTCCTCATCACATAACCTCCTCTCCCAGTCACAGCCACAATTGTACAATGGTAATCTTCTAATAATAGATAGAAAATAAAAAGCATTTAGATCCCCATTTTAAATCTTTAAAGGCATATATTGAAATTAAAGCAGCATAACTCTAGTAAAATTTACATCATCAATCTGTCAATAATATGAATAAATTCCATGTTTTAAGCATTAATAAAAATATGACACTGAAGAAATGTGTCTCATTATTTATGTAGTATATTTTATCCAAATTCAGAACTCTTAAGAGTCACAAACTGAAGTAGGCAACAAATGATGAGCGTCAGTATCGGTTGCTGGAACAGAGCTCTGATTAGATCTCTAAGTAACATTACATGTTCTAAAATTACTTGCAGAATACATCATTAAAACACACTGGCCAAATTTTCTTAACTAGAACAAGCATTATTTTTTAGTTTATTTTAAAGCTAGTTTATTTCATCAAATCCATTTCCTTATTTACAAAACTGTCTTTAAAGAGTTGGATTGATGCTCATGAAAAAAAAAAAAAAACATTTGTAAAGACCTCCATGGAAAGCTATTCTGAAGTGTCTTTTGATAAACCATCATAGTATTAAGTAATCTTCATGGCTGGAAAATTTATATTGCTATTTTATATAGCCCCATATTCTACAGTTTTAGTCTGAATCTTTCTCTTCTATCCTTTAAGATAATAGAACACACTTTATTATTGAGTTCTACATAGACTCTGTATATTCCAAAATAATTGATAACATAGTTGCCCATCTTTCTTCCAAAACATACTTACTTCCATTTTGTTTTTTGGATTATTGAAGAAGAAAGGATCCAAGGTTCATTTGGAAGCAATAAATAGGAAGAGAGTAGGTGATCTCAGCAAAAACTTTGGCCTTTATCTTGCATTATCTTTATAATTCTCTTTATCCTAGTTGGGTCTTACTCTCAGACCAGCTACTTTTATTTGCTTGAGAACAATAATTGTTAAGCTTTGAGGCCATTCTAGTGCCTCTGCCACTGCCAACTCCTTTCCACCTCCACCACTAATATATAAGGCTCTTGGAGCAATGTGCTATGTGAAGAGAAATAGCTCATATCATCAGACATGACACTAGTCAAGGGCAACACCTTAAGGAAACATACATGGCTCTGCTAAAACATGTGTGTGTGTGTGTGTGTGTGTGTGTGTGTGTGTGTGTGTGTGTGTGTATACATTTCTAATGAGGATATTCTCACGATATTTCCTCTTCACTTCTTTGCATTTGGGGGCACTCCTTTGTAAACAAATATCTCCACTTTCACACTTATTTTAAAATACTTTCTAATCTAATCAAAACTTTCAACTGCTATGATTTTTTCAAACTTTTGCTTTGGATGCTTCGCCGCTAGCACTTTTGCCCTTTTTGAATCTTTCACAAATCAGGAAGTTCCAGCATATAAAGAAGACGTACATACAAACCTGCAAAACTCATTCATTTTCATTTAACAAACAACTATTGAGAAAGTTGATAGGTTCTGGGGAAACACTGCTGAGAAATCAGATATAAACCACCACTTTACTTTCTTTTATTGAAGTCTGGCTCTATGATCCTGACATGATTTCATCATGTAGTCATTGGATTTGCATTTTGACTTGAATTCTTGTGTTTGAACATTGGATTTTCCAATACAAAGTGACCTTGTCTGTCCCCATGGCATTTGATACTCTGAGTAGTCTCTGGAAATAAGTCCACACTCCAGCTCTTTCCCTCATGGTCAACATTCTACTTTAATCAGATTTGATTATTTCCAACACATTCAATAGCTCTTTTAAAATAGTCCTCCCATTACAGACAGTTCCCAACTTAGAATGGTTCGACTTACAATTTTTTGACTTTATGATATTGCAAAAGAGATACACATTTAGTAGAAATAATACTTTGAATTTTGAGTTTTGATCTTTTCCCTGGTGAGTGATAAGCGGTAGGATACTCTCTCAGATGCTGGGCAGCAGCAGTGAGCCACAGCTCCTACCTAGCCTCACAATCATGAGGGTAAACAACCAATATGCTTACACCCATTCTGTACCCATACTCCATTCTGTTTTTCACTTTCAGGACAGTATTCAATAAAGCACGTGAGCTATTCAACAATTTATTATAAAATAGGCTTTGTGTTAGATGATTTTGCCTAACTGTAGTCTAATGTAAGTGTTCTGAGCACCTTTGAAGTACATTAAGCTGGGCTATGATCTTCGGTAGGTTCGGTATATTAAATGCATTTTTGACTTATACTATTTTCAATTTATGATAGGCTTATAGGGACACAACCCCCATCGTAAGTGGAGGAAGATCTGTAAATACACACATCGTACTCACGCTAACAAACAAACGGCCGATTTGGTGAGTCTGGATAATTTTCCACTATCCGTATTGTAACAATTTCTTCTGACTTTCCTCCTCTTATCCCACTAATTATCCCATTCCCTTTCACTTACCTCCCTTCTTTGCTTAATTCTAGATCTTAATATTTAGTGACCAAATTATATTACTGCCTTTATATTATTAATCTGAAAATATCTTGGCTCTTTGACCTTCATAATCTCAAAGCCACAACATTTCTGTAATTTGCTTTTATTGCTTGACTTTGTCTTTGTTATTGTCTATTTCATGTTTTATATTCTCTCAGAGACCATGGCAATGGGTGAAGCTTTATAAAACTAAAATTAAATGAAAAAATTATAAACGGATATATCATTTCCTGTATTTGTGCCCAGAGACTGAGAAAATGACTACATTTTCAAAACCAGAACATAAATAAATAAGCATTTCAAAATCTGGGTACAGTGTGTCATTATGCAAACTATATTCTTTACTTCATTTCACATTTAAACAATGTCACTTTCCACATCTGACAAAGACAATAGGAGCGTTACATAAAAAACAGATAAAAATGTCCAGTGCTTCCATTACTCACTCTCATTATTATCTCTTCTAGGAAATGGATTCTTTTTTTTTTTTTTTAGGAAATGGATTCTTGCTGCCATTTTTGCTGATTGTGAAGAAGGCATCAGAATTTTAATATTTGATATACAACATGAAGAATGGTGGGAAAGCTTCTTGATAGGACTGTAACATTAACATGTAAACTCTTACTTAATTGCTTGTAGCAAAGATTAATACATGGGATTAAGTAACCAAACGGTGTCTCTTTGAGGACAAAGCACTGTGGTCAGCTTCTCTTCCCTAAACATTAGCAACTGCATGCTTTACTGTAGGGGCAAAGATGATAATGAGATGCGGCACAACATAAATACATCCTTATAAAAATGATAGCAAGGAGAATTGAGAACAACCGAGAAGTCTTCCAAATTTTTGTTATCAATTTATGGCAACCTATGGGTCTTCCCCAGAGCTCTTCCTGCCCCCTGCAAAATAGTTACAGCTCTCTTTTCATTCTCCATGTATTGTTGCTCACAACGAGAGCTGTAATTCTTATATCCCTCGTCCTTCCCATTTTTATTGGAATTATATGTTCATAGGTGACATCCTTCTGAGGTGGTGCTGAATATCAAGGCAAAAAAAATTGATAAACATTGTATAGTACCAACCTTAATCATGCAGTTAAGAGAAAAAGAATGTTTAAAAATCTATTTCTTTGTCTGTTATTTCTCATAATCCTATGATTTGGGTGGAAAAAAATTCCCTGAGGTTTTTTGCTGCATCTATCTTATAAATGATTCTCTTTGATCAAAATCAAGTGCAAGCTCTCCTTTTTTTAGAGTCATGGAGGCAGTGATTTCATATCACAGTATTTCAACTCTTGACAGCTCAGTGGGAGTGAGGAAAAGGAGGAGGGGTTTTATCTAAAGGAAAAGAAACATGGGGGAGAGGAATTCAAAGTCAGGCCAAAGATGACAGGCAAAGCATGGGAGCAGCTGTACAAACTGTTACTTGATCTCTTCCAGATATTGGTGTTCTGAGGTGAATGACAACTTCTAATTAAAATGGTAGCTGATTATCATGTAAAAAGTGACACAATTTGTCTAAGACCTGGAGTAGAAGATGAATCACTTTTATTTGTAGAAAATTCTAATTTAAAGATATGCATTTTTAGATGAACATCTGTGGTGTGTTTTTGATGGGAGACATGATAATTAAATCCTTTCTTATTTTGTTGCTGAAATGTTCACACTGTATTTTTGTCATGTATCAATTTTTATATTACCATAAACAAGAATAAAGCAAGTCCTCAAAACCCACATGCAAAATTTAGAAGTTTATACAATTTAGAATTCTTGAGTGTTATAATTAGATGCCTAGATCATGATTGCATGTTCATATCTCATCACGAAATCCATTGGAGTATTAATTTTCAAAGCCAAATGATCTCTTTAGTAGACATATCTATTAAAGCTGATTCATAGGGCTCTTTCAGGGCAAGTATACATGACTGTCCTCAGAATACTTGCTGCTACTTGTTTTTAACTTTTTGAGAATTTGAAAATAGATAAGCTTTGTCTTACTCTCTTTAATGCACATCTTTCATAGTTAGGAGAAGCATTTTCCAATCATACATGTACAGAACATGATTTTACTTTTCCAAAGGAAAGATGTATGATTCCAAATAGTTGTCTATGGTTTGGCAGAACTTATCTGGTTAAATTAAAGAATGCCATATATTAAGGGACACCTATTTCTTTTTTTTATTATTATTAAATTACAGCAAATGTGTCACTTTTTTTTTTTGAAGATGTTGGGAGTAGGAGTTTATTAATTAATTTATTTATTTTTGCTGTGTTGGGTCTTCGTTTCTGTGCGAGGGCTTTCTTCAGTTGTGGCAAGTGAGGGCCACTCTTCATCGCGGTGTGCGGGCCTCTCACCATCACGGCCTCTCTTGTTGCGGAGCACAGGCTCCAGACGCACAGGCTCAGTAGTTGTGGCTCACGGGCCTAGCCGCTCTGCTGCATGTGGGATCCTCCCAGACCACGGCTCGAACCCATGTCCCCTGTATCAGCAGGCAGACTCTCAACCACTGCGCCACCAAGGAAGCCCTAAGGAACACCTATTTCACTAAGATAAAGAACAAAGTCAAATAAGCAGACATGAATATAGTAATATAAAAGAATATATAGTATATATAATATTCTATATAATATTAAATGTGAATACATAATATATTATATGTTGCATACATTTTGTAACACATGCACACATACACATAGATATATATATATATACATATATATCTATATATGTACACATATATATATACATATATATCTATATATGTACACACCTATAGAGATATATTTTACACATATATACACATGGTATATTATATTAGTATACATATGTAAATAATTTATATAATACCATGGATGTCTTGAATATATTACTTATATTAGTACCCTTGATGCTTGAATAACACAGGGGTTGAGGTTCTATTTCTCCACACAGTAGAAAATCTACATGTAACTTTACAGTTGACCCTCCATATTCTTTTTTTTGTTTGCTTTTATTTTTAATTTTTTTCACATCTTTATTGGAGTGTAAATGCTTTACAATGTTGCATTAGTTTCTGCTGTACAACAAAGTGAATCAGCTATATGTATACATATATCCCCATATCACCTCCCTCATAAGCCTCCCTCCCACCTTCCCTATCCCATCCCTCTAGGTTTTGATTGCAAATCTACAGATTCAACAAACTGTGAATCATGTAGTACTATAGCAGGTATTTATTGAAAAAAAAATCATGTGTAAGCTGTTGAAACCTGTGTTGTTCAAGGGTTAATGGTATATATGTATATAATATCATGTATAAATTTTATGTATATACACCCATACACATGGTATAAATACATATACACACATCCACACACAGATGTCAAACTATGGCTGTGGGAACCAAATAAGCATCCCATTTGTTTTTTCTATGGGCTTCCTCTAAATTTAGTTCTTCACATATTTGCTGCTTTGAACTTGCTATTGCTGCTCTAAGTGCATACAGCAATATCAGCCATGGCCAAAATTCAGTTGGCTTCATTTAGCATAAGTAATGACTGCTGATGGATGAGAAATGGAAACCATATGTGCTCCCTGCATCTAGCTGAGTGGTCTGCTGAGAGCCAAAAATCTGAATATTTTGGTTTCATCAGATTTGGTTTCTCTATTGTATTGTGTGTATGGGATCAGCACGCATAAGGAAAGAAAGAAAGAATACTATATGCAAAACAGAATTCTATGTTTATTATCACTGGTAATCTATAGAGTTATCCTTTGAAGCAAGTACTGGCCCATCCATTTTAGAGACTAGAGAATGAAAGCGAAACCAGCTTACACATGGTTGGAAAATTAGTAAGGGGCAGAGCTTGAACTCAAACCCTGCTCTGGCTCCAAAGTGTTCTTTGCATTATGCAAGTTGTTTGTTTTCTTAGTTTCCAAGTAAAGACTTGTGGAATTGTTTATCTGTCACTGCCCCCTGAAGGGTCCAGAGGGAGACTGGTTGACAGTGATTCATGAGCTCGAGTTTTTAGGAAAGCTCCCAACCCCCACCCCATACTGTCGCTCCCTTTGTGTTTGCTTAACATACTAGTTAGTTTAGTCATACAGAGAAAACATGGATTTAATGCATGCAGCCCTTAAAGAAGGATCATGATGTTAGACATATATTTTTGATCTCTACTCCCCTCGGTGATGAATGATTTTGTATCATGTAAATAAAGCAAACAAGCTTCAATTTAATCTATAGCAAGATATATCTACATCTATACATAGATTTTATATACATATATATTATATATATAAATTATATTATATTATATAATTTATACATATATAAATTTTTTAAGAACAATGAGAGAGGGAATTTCTCAAGAAACAGTACTAATTATCAATGGTTATAGAGATTCTAGGATAATTACCTTTGGATGGGGTTCAAAAGTGACTTGTGCTGTTAACTTGAAGTCACACTCATAGTGAAGGAGTTCTAGTAATCCTCCCAGTGTGAACAGAGTACATGGTCTTAGACATTGATGTAATTACTCATAATGACTCAATAAAGGAATGGCAGGGTGAATATTAAAACATTATGGGCCCAGGAAGCTGATGGTAAAAGCAAAGCTGGATATAAGATCTACAAGTCAAGATATAAGATCTAAACCTCCTCTAAAACCCTCTGGGCATTTCTGAGAGTTAAAAGAAATTCAAACTCTCCATATGATCATATAGAAACATGTCTTAGAATTTCTATTCCTTTCCAAATATGTTTACAAACCCCAAGTATCTTAAGATCTTGTAGCTGTAGAGCTCTTGATCTAACTTCCATCTCACATCACATTGCTATGCTTTTTTTCATGGTTCCATGTTAACTTAAATGAGAAACCTAACTTCTTTTAAAATAATTTTTCAAGTGGTGTGACTTTGAGTGTGTTTGAATGTATGTGTGTTGGAGAAGGAAGGGGGGTGATGGAGAGAGAAAGAGGGACTTTTTCGAAAGTGGTTTAGTTGGTGTAATAACAAGAAAACACTAGAAATTTCACGTTGACTACTTTTCATAGATTTTTAGCTCCCTGCTCAAGTAACAAGCTATCTGAAGGACTTATGTATGCTTATTTACAGCCATTACTCAGTGGTCACCTTTAAAGTTCCAGATTATCAGGGAATATATGTTGAGAAAAGTAGTTGGGGAAAACTTTTTTCTCAGATATCCTTAAAACACTAGAGACAATTGAGGTATAATGATGAGTTGGAAAATGTTACTTCAATTATCTACCATTTAGATTGGAAAGTCTCACTGCAATAGCTGTCAGATACAGGAGAGCAAGGATCATGTCTGCATTACACGTTATGTATGATCTGTGTTTAACGGAATCTGGAACATAGTGGGACCTCACATATATGTATTGAATGACAACAAAACTGCTTTCAGTTTAGCATTTTGTTTTGTTTTATATTATGCTTCCCTGCCACCTTTAGGCTTCTGCTTCTGTTCTAATGTTGGTATTTTCACTTCCTAAGAAGTTTTTTCTCTACTATAAATTATACATACACTTTAGCTTTACTATTCAAGGATGAGAACATTAAACATGTCAGGACTGTGTGGAGGGAGTAAAGTTTATCCACACAGGGAAGATGTTGGAGGAACAAATCAAGTAGAGAACTAAGGCAAATGGTGTAGGAAACACTGACCATTAAAAAGGGGTAGAGGTGAGAACGAACCATATTTACCTTTACTTGTAGGAATTGTACTAGGTATTTGACAGAAATTATCTCATTTAATCTTCAATACAATACTATGCTATATTCATTATTATTTCTATTTTAGACAGAAACTTCTAAGATCAGAGAAATTGTTTAATTTTTACAATGTCACAAAATGATAGATAGGGGAAATATAATTCAAACCCATATCATTTTATTTTCAAATACTTTTGTACATTTCCATGATACACTGCTTTTTAAGTTAAAAATAAATAAATGAAAGCTTTGATATATTTAAAACCTCTTCTTCAACATTTATGCTTGCTCTGATAGCAGAAATGCATTTTGTGACTCCTTGGATTGATAATGGGAAAGAATATACAAAGGTATAGTTTTTCCTTATGAATTAAATAATAACCAAGAGGTTGGACCCCTAACTCCAACCATATATAATAATTAGCCCAGAATGAATCAAAAACTTAAGTGTAAGAGCTGAAACTATAAAACTCTCAGAGGAAAACATGGGGATAAATCTTCATGATGATAGATTTGGCAATGGTTTCTTAGATGTGAAAACAGAATTACAAGCAATGAAGAGAAAAAATAGCTAAATAACACTTTAATAAAAGTAAAAATTTTTGTGTTTTAATGTTCGCTATCCAAAAAGCTAAAAGAAAACCCACAGGATAGGAGAAAATAGTTGCAAATTACATATGTAAAAAGGAATTGATCTAGAGTATATGAAGACCTCTTACAACTTAAAAATAAAAAAAGATGAATAACCCAACAACAGCAATAAAATGATCTGAATAGACATTTCCCTAAAGAAGATATACAAATGACCAATAAGCACATGAAAAATGCTCAATATCATTAGTCATCAAGGAAATGCAAATCAAAACCTCAGTGAGATACCACTAAGCTGGTAAGAGAGGTATTGAATTACCCACAATTCCTTGGGGATATGTTGCCCACAACTCTCAGCTCAGGACATCAATCAAGAATCAATGGTGCTACTTCCTTCTCATCTCCCTGCTCTCTTTCCATCAATAGTTATCTTTACTGCTCCTCAGACTAATGCCTTGGCTGTCAGCACTTACTCTTAGTCTGCCTCTCACAGTGAAGCAAAGTCAATCCAGAACAGTGCCAACCACAACCTTGCTGGAACCAGGCTCTTCTTCCACCATGGCTGAAACTCACATAAGCTACAGTTTTGAATCAGAACTAGAATAAATATCATAAACAAATAATTTATGGTGAAAAAAATGAAAATTTCAAACAACTAATAAGTTATTATACTGTGCAATTCTTTAAACCTGATTTGTTTTTGTAGAATTGGCAAACTTAATCTGGTAAAAACAATTACATTGGCCTGTTAGTTCTCTCCTTATTAGTTTTCCCCTGAATTAGCATTTCCATTCAGCAAGCTTTTTTTGAGTGCCTATTGAATTCTAGTAACAATTACAAATAAGAATAAGAGATAGTCCCTATTCTGGAAGAACACTCAGTTTAAAGGCTATGGGAGTTGAGCAAAAATATAACTACAGAGAAAGAGACAAAACTTGAATTAAAGGACAGGAGATTGCCTAGGATATTAGTCTCTATTGGGAAAAAAGTATCTGAAGTGCTAAAAGATCCTTGAGAATATAAGGACAAAAATATTTCACTTACTAGTACATCCAACCAGAGTCATTATTAAAGGTAGTTGGACAGAATGCTTTGATATAAGTCACTGAGACTGTGAAGGTAACAGCTCCAGGAGGAGTATTAGTTAGGCTGAACTGCCTCTGAATTGGATTAATTGTGGGATTTTTGTTTTATCAGAGCATACATATTAGGGTACAGAGCTAAATCATTATAAATGATGGAGGAGAGGCTATATGACACACAAGCATTCTTCTATGATGTTCTCTCTCTGTACCATGTGGGTCCTCGCCTGTAAATAAACATTACTCAAATATTAACTTAATGTTTAGTTTCATATTACCTTTTCTTCTCAAAACAACCATAGCCCCACTTATGTATGGTATAAACTAATAAAATTGCTTCATACTTGACTGACAATATAGAAGCAAAGGGAACAAGATTCTACTATATTCCTGGATAAGTCTGCAGAGAAGCCTGGATCTGAATCTCATTTTCTAAGCTTGTCCTCTTAGTCTAATAGGGAAATATATCTGCTCCTCTAAAATCTATGTGCCTCTGCTTGTGCTCTAAACCTCATCCCCTCTCCTTCTTTAAATTCATATCCTTTATTTACCTGTATTGTATCTTTCATTCTCTACCCCTCTTTTTTCTCCCACTGTCTCCATTCTTCTATTCTGGATTTTTCTCCTAGAATAAAAATATAAGTTCCCTACCATGTACCGTAAAACACTATGTGACTTGGTTCCTGACCTCCCTTCCAAAATCATCTTAAATTTGTCTCCTGAATTACAGCCACTCTTTGATTCTTGGACAATAGTTCTGTCTCCTCCATCGATATTTACACTTGCTGAACCCTCTGCTTGCAGGAATCATCCTTCATAACTATTATACAGTTTGGATTTTTTAAAAACATATTTAGGCATAAACGACTGTGGTTTATATTCTCATGGTGGGCGGTTGGTTACCCCTGCAGCTATTTAAACTCTATTTAATCAAAATCTAACACTACAGTACTTGAGTCATCTTTTTCTCTTCTCATCAATAGGTGTTTTTCTAACAATATAGAAATTGATGTTATTGGTAGAATTAATGGTGTTCAGGAAATGTGGATTAGCTAGACTATTTTAGAGATTATATCATTTAAATGAAAAGGGTATGTGAGTCTAATAAGGCCTCCACACTACACCTTTCAGAAAGATACTTGACACTTGATTCTAAAATGCCCATGTTCAACCACAATTTAAGAAAAATTTGTGTCTGATGATTAGCTATAAAGGATTCAGCTATAACTGAATCCTCCCAAAGGTTTGAAAATTGTGTCTTTTTTAATGTTTTTTCATTCAAGATGCTACTAGGGCACCTAAAAAGACAGAGAACTGAGGCACTGTAGATCAAACAGAGCCATTGTAGGAATTTGTTGTTGTTGCTGTTCCTGTTGATTCTTCCAAATCAATTACCTCATTTAATAGCATACATGCTGTAAGATGGGAATTCAACTTGCATTGTAATTCAGACATTCATGGAATAACAGCCTGAGTTTGTTTTTCAGAAATCTCAGCTCCATGGCTATGAGAAATGAAGGTTTCTTTCAGGTTAGACATAGAAATTCTCAGGTCATTTTTGTGGAGCTAGAGCTGGTAATTTGAAGCCCTAAGTTCCTCCTTTTTTTTATTCAACTTACTTTTTCTGGCACCACTAGGATCAGCCAGTCAACCTCATTTTACTAGCTAATTTGACAAAAATGTTCTAAGTTATCAAATACAGGGTTACCCAGAAGCTTACCTTTTATAAGTATTTGATTAGGAGTATCCAATGGTGAGATTTTCATACTTGTGCCACATTCTCCACAATATATCAATGCCCTCTTTTACCATTGGAAATAGACTGATTAGTTTCTTTAAATATAATTATATTAGAGAACCAATTCCAGAAACCCCAGAACCAATTCAAAAAACATCCTTATGATTCTGTTCCTCTAGAATTACTCTCAGCACGAAGGTCTGTATTACACTATAATCCAAAAGAAGAGATTGGATAAAGCAACAAATAAACATACATAAAGCCATAATGCTACTATATATGCTATGATGAAACACATGCTTTAGATTCAAAGACACAAATAAGTTAAATATGAAAGATGTATCATGTAAACAGCAAGAAAAATGAGCTGTAGTTGATCCACAGATATCAGACAAAATAGACTTTGAGAAAAAATTTGTTACTTAGACAAAGACAATCAGTGGCTTTAATAAGGATTAAAGGGTAAATCTATAATGAAGACACAACAGTGAAAAATATACGTTCGCCAAACAACAGAGTCCCATAATATTAGAAACAAAGTGGCAGAATTGAGGAGATAAATAAAAAATTAAGCATTAATAATTGTAATACCACACTTTCAATAATAAAAACAACAAAACAGCAGATTGACAAGGAAGGGGGAGACATGAACAATGTTATAATCATATAAATTATATTAAGACAAAAAAGTCTTAATAAAATTGGAAGGATTAAAATTATACCAAGTATGTTCTCTGAAGATAATAGAATTTATTTAGATATCAATAAAGGTAGGAGATTTAGGAAATTCAAAAATATATGGAAATTATACAACATACTTATAAAAAACCAAGAAGTAAAAGAAGAAATCAAAATGAGTTAGAAAATTATTTGAGATTAATAAAAACAAAACCAAAACATACCAAAACTCATGAATGCAGTGAAAGTAGTGTTCAGAATGAAATTGATAGCTTTACATGCCTATGTTAAAAAAGAAGGTCTTGGGCTTCCCTGGTGGCGCAGTGGTTGAGAGTCCGCCTGCCAATGCAGGGGACGCGGGTTTGTGCCCTGGCCTGGGAGGATCACACGTGCCGCGGAGCGGCTGGGCCCGTGAGCCATGGCCGCTGAGCCTGCGCGTCCAGAACCTGTGCTCCGTGACGCAAACAAAAAAGAAGGTCTTATATCAATATCCCAAACTTCTCCATTAAAAACCAGATTAAAGAGTAAATTAAACCAAGTAGAAGAAAGGGAATAACAAATATTAGAGAACAAATATCTAATTAAGAGTATAGAGAGCAATTGAAAAATTAAATAAAACCAAAATTTGATTCATTGGAGAAATGAATAAAATTGACAAAACTTTAGCTAGACCAACTAAGCATAAAAGAGAGGACTCAACTTTCTCAAATCAGAAACATGAGATGATATCACTACCAAACTTATTGGAATAAAATCATTGTCATCATCACCATCATCTTTTAAATATTCTTCCAGAAAGTAGAGATAGGTAGGACATTTCCCAAATAATTATAGGATGTATGCATTTGCCGATGCCAAAACAAAGATATCACAAGAAAAGAAAATTATGTATAAGTATCTCTTATGAACATAGATGTGAAAATTCCCAACTAAATACTAGAAAATCAAATCCAATAACATGTAAAAGGAATAATATGCTGTGACCAATCAAATCCAATAACATGTAAAAGGAATAATAAGTGGAAGCTATCCCTAGAAGGAAAGATTGAAATATCAATCAATGCATTACACTATATCAATAGAATAAAAGACAAAAACATGTGATCATCTAAATAGATTAAAAAAAAAGGCATTTGACAAAATTCAATACCCTTTTATGATAAAAATACGCTCCAAACTGGAAATAGATGGGAGCTTTCACAACCTAATAAAGAGCTTCTACATAAAAACCAACAGCCAACATCACACTTAGTGATGGAAGACTGAATACTTTCTCCTTCATGTAAAGAACAAGACAAAGATGTCCTTGTACTACAGTTTCTAGACAGGATAATTAGGAATTAAAAAGAAATAAAACTCATGTGAATTGGAAAAACATGAAACTATCTCTCTACGTACATGATATAACCCTTTATATAGAAAATCCTAAGGAATCCATACACACACACACACAAAAACTATTAGACTGATAAACATGCAACGAGCTTGCAGGATACAAGATCAGTATAGACACTTGAATATATTGCTATACAATATTAATAAGTAGTCTTTTCCTGATGTTTGGAGGAGGGGTATGCAAACTATAGGCCCTGTGGACTAAATCTAATCAACTCCTTGTATTTGTGAATAAAGTTTTATTGGAACAGAGTCATGCCCATTAATTTATCAATACATATCGTCTATGGCTTTTTTTCCTGCCACAGTAACAGAGTTGAGTAATTGTGACAGAGATTTTATGGTCCTCAAAGACTAAAAACTATGACTATATAAACTTTTACAGTAATTGCTTGCTAACCCTTGCTGGGTCTAGAGTCCAGTCTATTTTTCCCTCAACAGATGACTGATTTGAAATGGTCAGCCTTCATTACTTATCACGTGACATAAGGTTATTGTACAAAAATATTAAATCCTCATCCAAGTTTGGGACTTAATGACTTTTTTTTTTAAAGCAAATCTAAGTTATTACTGTAACAGTTCTCATAAAGCACTTATTAATTCCATTTTAATTCATTTAATTCATTGAATGGCTTGTATATGGCATCAAATATATTATTATTATTGATGTTAAAGCATTTACATCTCAGTGGAAGAGACAGAAGAGTAAAACAGTAATATGTGTCATAGTAAATATATTCATAAGGGGAGTATGGGATTACAGGGGAAGAATATATAAATTGATTCCAGAGCATGGGTCAGGAGTAAAGGAGACCTCTTAGAGATATAAGAATGAACTGAAACTTGAAAGAAGAATAGAAATTATAACAAAATAAATGTTTATGTCAGATTGCAAGTGAGGCTGTACTGAAGGCAGAGAATGATTATGATAGAGAGACAAATTAGGAGACTATAGCCAAAGTTCAACTTCTAAGGGATAGTGGAGATAATGGGAGTGTTGGGTTAGGTGAAAAAGAATATAAAGAGATAAAATGGATAAGACCTGGTGATGATTATAAATTGGACATGGAGTGGGGAGAAGATTATGATAACTCAAGTTCTGGTTTTGACAGTCTGGTAAGTGGATGATGATTAGGTTCACATAGATCGTATAGATGCGAAGTGAAAAACAAGCTTGCAGGAACTGGGGAGAGGTTGGTCAAAGGGTGCAAACTTGCAGTTAGAAGACAAATTTTCGAATGCTAATGCACAGAATTGTGATTATAGTTAATAATATTGTATTTTTTTAAGAAGACAAAAACGAGTTTGCAGAAAAAGAACTCAGTTTCTCACCCTTATTACAGGAATGCAGAAAAACTTGAGTATACTTCTAAGTGGAATGGATGTTTTATACTTTGATTCACTCATTTGTTCAAAACATAATGTACCATACACTACCAGATCTTGGAGCAGATAAATAGAATGGAAACAGGAAGACTGTTTTGACAAAGAGAAACCAAGCAAGTAATTACAATAAATTGTGATAAATCCTTCATTGTTATGTAAAACAACAACAACAACACTGTCCTTATTGGTAATATCCAGAGTTCATATTGTCCTCCTCCTACTCAGAACTTTTATTTGTCAAGTTTTGAAGAAACTTTGATTCCCAGACAGAGCAGAAAACTATCAATTTCTTGTCACTTAACAAGAGGAGAATTCAAAGTGTCTGCCGGTAAGAACAATAGTTATTGTTTTAACAGAGAAGTTTCCATAGCTTCCAAGCCCACCCCAAACTATGCCTGGAAACCAAGAGCTCTGGAGAAATCACAGAAAAATTGTTTATCTTAAGATGCTTTGAGGCATAAATCAAATATGTTTATTCTCAAACTGCAAGTAAGACGGTGCTGAAAACCTTGATTTAGTAAATACTAAATTTAGTAAATTTAGTAAAATTTAGTAAATACTTTAGCAAGATCTCATGGATTCTTTGTGCTTGCTTGTAGTAACCATTATTGTTGGACGTACTATTTCTATAAATACTCTCTCATATTGCAACTTCAATATCTATCAAGGGCTATAATTAATGACTTTAAGTGGTCAATGACAATGGCCTCTCCAGTTTACTGAGTATAAAACAGGAAGTATCATTTACTGCATTAAAATATATATGGGCTTATAGACAAAGGCCAACTGGTGTGTTAGAAGGAAACAGGTATTACAGAACTTTCATTCTCTACCTTCTAATTGCAGACTATTTAAAAGACTTCTGTGAACTGAAATTGGTAAGATATCTGATACAAATGGGTCTCAAGAGTGATCTTGAGCTATCTTTTCCAAAGAATAACAAGATTTTACAATTGCTTTTTTCTTTTTGAATAGACCTTTATTGGAGAATAACTACTTCACAATACTGTGCTCACCTCTGTCGCACAACAAAGTGAATCAGCCGCATGCACACTTACATCCCCATATCCCCTCCCTCTTGAGCTTCCCTCCCACCATCCCTATCCCACCCCTCTAGGTGGTCGCAAAAAAACAAGCTGATCTCCCTGTGCTATGTGGCTGCTTCCCACTAGCTAACTATTTCACATTTGTTAGTGTATATATGTCGATGCTACTCTCATTTCACCCCAGCTTCCCCCTCCCCACCGTGTCCTCAAATCTATTCTTTATGTCTACATCTTTATTCCTGCCCTGCCACTAGGTTCATCGGTACCATTTTTTTTAGATTCCATATATATGCGTTAACATACCAAGATATTTTTTGACCCACCTCTTAGAGTAAAGAAAATAAAAACAAAAGTAAACAAATGGGACCTAATTAAACTTTAAAGCTTTTACACAACAAAGGAAACCATCAACAAGATGAAAAGACAATTCTCAGAATGGGAGAAAATATTTGCAAATGAAACAACAGACAAAGGATTAATCTCCCAAAATATACAAACAGCTCATGGAGCTCAATATCATAAAAACAAACAATCCAATCAAAAAATGGGCAGAAGACCTAAATAGATATTTCACCAAAGAAGACATACAGATGACCAAGAGGCACATGAAAAGATGCTCAACATCACTAATTATTAGAGAAATGCAAATCAAAACTACAATGAGGTATCACCTCACACCGGTCAGAATGGCTATTATCAACAAATCTAGAAACAATAAGTGCTGAAAAGGGTGTGGTGAAACAGGAACCCTCTTACACTGTTGGTGGGAATGTAAATTGATACAGCCACTATGGAGAACAGTATGGACGTTCCTTAAAAAACTAAAAATAGACCTACCATATGACCCAGCAATCCCACTACTGGGCATATACCCTGAGAAAACCATAAATCAAAAAGAGACATGTACCACAATGTTCATTGCAACATTATCTACAATAGCCAGGACATGGAAGCAACCTAAGTGTCCATCAACAGATGAATGGATAAAGAAGATGTGGCACATATATGTAATGGAATATTAATCATAAAAAGAAACGAAATTGAGTTATTTGTAGTGAGGTGGATGGACTTAGAGTCTGTCATAAAGAGTGAAGTAAGTCAGAAAGAGAAATACAATTGCTTTTGATGAAGACAATACCCTACCCTTAATATGAATATTTTTCTGAAAAAGTGTTTTATATACTGTTTTGATAATTCTCTGACATAGGGAAGGGGGGACAGCAGCTGGCTGATGATTAAAATTTAGACTGACGCCCCCTCCGGCAGTTAGTTATAGACTTCCTATCAAGCCTTTGATGTTGGGATAGAAAGAAATTAGAAAACCAGTAAACCTAAGGTTAGCCCAAGACAACATGAATTGCAGGCTGTCTTAGTTAATGTGCACATCCTCATACACCTTGGGAGTCTAGTTAATAACCCTGGGTCAGGAAGAGAACTATCCTTGGCTCTATAGAGGCCATTTATGTTCATTCCAACTTATTAATGTTGGAATAATGATCAGACCAAAATCTTCTACAGTGAATGGCCTCAAGAACTGTGCAGAAGACATAGGTATACTCTAGAGGGTGCCAACTGAGAAAGCAAAATTACATTTGTAACATAAATCTTAAAAATAATGCAAAAACTACCAAAGAAATACTAAACACAGAACACATCTTGACTTGAGCACACTATCATGCAGCATGTATAATAAGATTATGTTCATATATAACCTATGTTAAGCTATTTCCACAGTTACTAGCATAATTCAAATGAAAAATTTATAATACCTCATTAGCCATAGTCAAAAGAAATTCAGAATCCCTAAGAGACTTACGATATTATTATACATTTTTATTAAAAGTCTTGCTTTAAATTTCAGAATGTATGGGTTTCTAAAATATAGAGAACGTACCTTTAATCAAACCATTGTATATAATTAATGTCTTGTTGACTTAAA